>NW_027362763.1:757801032-759156032 GCF_046119375.1 Phyllobates terribilis | reverse complement strand
TTATTCTTAGTGCGTTATAGACTATGCTTATAGAATTGAGGTTCTTTGCACACAAATCGGCCAATTTAATCTTACCTCTTAGAAGGGAACTTACACTATTAAGTTTAAACTGACCTTTCCTGGGCTAAAATCTACATACTTAGGCCTCATTCAGACGTTCGTGTTTAAACACATGCGTCGAAAAATTTTACAGGTATCATGAGAGTTTTTGATTACTATGTCCGTCACTATACGGTCCATGAGTCTGTTTTGTCCTCAGTGTGTCATCACTGGTTTTCATGGATGGAGAAATAAATTACAAAACTTCTCCTATACTTTGCTATGTCAAATACAGACAGCACAGGGATGGCATCTGTGTACTGTGCATGGTTTTTCTTGGAGCCATAGACTTGTAGTGTTGCTTTTCATCCGTGATGGTGGAAAAACACGGACATGTGGATAGCACCACAAATTATAATGGGTACGGGTATTTATATGTGAAAAAAAAGATATAACATGTACGTATAACTTGGACGTCTGAATGAGGCCTTATAGAACAAGTAGTATTCAGCACTAACTAGAGACAGCCTTGGCCTCATTCAGACATCTAGTTTTCACATACGTCATGACCTACCTGTGGTTTATTTGGATAAAACCCATAAAAGTAAAATCTATGGTGTTATTCACATATCCTTGTTTTTTTGCGGACAGTGTCCACCAGAAAATCATGGAGACGTGTCCATTTTTATTTGAAGTCTTGGATCAGAATTAAGTTTATAGATTTGTAAAAATCATGGACCGCACGCGGGTGACACCAGTGTACCATCCGTAGGATGTCCATCATTAACATTGAAATGAATAGACAGATAAAAACGCTGATGAAACTTTTACTGTTTTGGGTTTTTTTTGCTTGTGATCATAGTCAGATTGGAGCTCAGTCAATTATCGAGACAGCCATTGTCCCCAAATGTATGCTCCAATAAAATATGGTGCCACTTTCCAGTCTGAGGCATCTAACTCCTACATACTAATGCCTATTCCTCATGCACCAATAAATATATATATATGTATGTATGTATGTGTCTATGTATGTATATATATATATATATATATATATATATATATATATATATATATATATATATATATATATATATATGTATGTATGTGTATATATATATATATATATATATATATATATATATATATATATATATATACAGTTATATGAAAAAGTTTGGGCACCCCTATTAATCTTAAGCTTATTGTTTTATAAAAATTGGTGTTTTTGCAACAGCTATTTCAGTTTGATATATGTAATAACTGTTGGACACAGTAATGTTTCCGCCTTGAAATGAGGTTTATTGTACTAACAGAAAATGTGCAATCTGCATTCAAACAAAATTTGACAGGTGCATAAGTATGGGCACCTCACCAGAAAAGTGACATTAATATTTAGTAGATCCTCCTTTTGCAAAAATAACAGCCTCTAGTCGCTTCCTGTAGCTTTTAATGAGTTCCTGGATCCTGGATGAAGGTATTTTTGACCATTCCTCTTTACAAAACAATTCCAGTTCAGTTAAGTTTGATGGTCGCCGAGCATGGACAGCCCTCTTCAAATGATCCCACAGATGTTCAATGATATTCAGGTCTGGGGACTGGGATGGCCATTCCAGAACATTGTAATTGTTCCTCTGCATGAATGCCTGAGTAGATTTGGAGCGGTGTTTTGGATCATTGTCTTGCTGAAAGATCCATCCCCTGCGTAACTTCAACTTTATCACTGATTCTTGAACATTATTGTCAAGAATCTGCTGATACTGAGTGGAATCCATGCGTCCCTCAACTTTAACAAGATTCCCGGTGCCGGCATTGGCCACACAGCCCCAAAACATGATGGAACCTCCACCAAATTTTACTGCGGGTGGCAAGTGTTTTTCTTGGAATGCTGTTTTTTTGCCGCCATGCATAACGCCTTTTTGTATGACCAAACAACTCAATCTTGGTTTCATCAGTCCACAGGACCTTCTTCCAAAAAGAAATTGGCTTCTCCAAATGTGCTTTTACATACCTCAGCCGACTCTGTTTGTGGCGTGCTTGCAGAAACGGCTTCTTTCGCATCACTCTCCCATACAGCTTCTCCTTGTGCAAAGTGCGTTGTATAGTTGACCGATGCACAGTGACACCATCTGCAGCAAGTTGATGCTGCAGCTCTCTGGAGGTGGTCTGAGGATTGTCCTTGACTGATCTCACCATTCTTCTTCTTTGCCTTTCTGATGTTTTTCTTGGCCTGCCACTTCTGGCCTTAACAAGAACTGTCCCTGTGTTCTTCCATTTCCTTACTATGTTCCTCACAGTGGAAACTGACAGGTTAAATCTCTGAGACAGCTTTTTGTATCCTTCCCCTGAACAACTATGTTGAATAATCTTTGTTTTCAGATCATTTGACAGTTGTTTTGAGGAGCCCATGATGCCACTCTTCAGAGGAGATTCAAACAGGAGAACAACTTGCAAGTGGCCACTTTAAGTAGCTTTTCTCATGATTGCATACACCTGGCTATGAAGTTCAAAGCTCAATGAGGTTACAAAACCAAAAATAAGTGCTTTAGTAAGTCAGTAAAAAGTAGGTAGGAGTATTTAAAAGAAGAAAATGATAAGGGTGCCCATACTTATGCACCTGTCAAATTTTGTTTGAATGCAGATTGCACATTTTCTGTTAGTACAATAAACCTCATTTCAAGGCAGAAACATTACTGTGTCCAACAGTTATTACATATATCAAACTGAAATAGCTGTTGCAAAAACACCAGTTTTTATAAAACATTAAGCTTAAGATTAATAGGGGTGCCCAAACTTTTTCATATAACTGTGTATATATATATATATATATATATATATATATATATAATTTTTATTTTTTTTGTTCCTATATATATATTGTGTTAGACTAAATGTTTATTTTCGTTGAAAAAAATGTGTACACCACCTTTGTAATTTTGGGGTAAACCTGTGTCGATCTGGTGTTCTGCGGTACAGTATATGTAATCTATGTCACCATTAGTAATCGCATGTCTGCAGGACTTTGACTTTATATAGGAAGGGAACATTCTTTTAATGTTGCTCAAAGAGAATTCCCTTTAGTGGCCAATTAAAAAGCACTCCAGGCCCTGCAGTCTGAGCCTGGATCCCCCCACTGCAGTTATTCATTACGTCTGTGATATGGATTTTTGACATTCACTCTACAAAACATACATGAAATAATTGTGATATAAAAAGCATCAACACGTCCTTTTATACTTAATATATGTGTAAAATCACTGTTCTTGGTCTTTGTTTTATCGATACAGTCATTGGTAAAATTTCGGGAACTTATAAACCAAAATGACTCATTATTAGGAGCAACCGACCCTTTATCTTCTCTGTTACTACATGGACTTGGTGAAATAAGTCACCCTCTATTTCTTCTGCTCTGAGAGCATTTCAATATGCCAGCGCCATACTGATACAGTCTTGTCATATTGCTGTTGTCTAAAGTGACACCGCATGGACTAATTAGACCCCAGTGAGCGTAATCATTTCTGCTGCTCTTTTTCAGCCTGCAGCTCTCCGTAGAAAGCTACAGTGGTATTTGCAAAACTACAGTGTAATTATATTGCCGATTAATTTTGAGACACCTGCCAGTGACACTTGTGCCGTTTTGTACGATGATGGCTTAGGAAAGAAACAAATTACTGTGTGGTTGTATGCCTATTAATAGTCGGATTTGTTTGTCTCCAAGACAAATCTATTTCAAAGATTGTTCTCGATAATGAAGCTTTATGACAATTATATAGAGAAAAGCTTGCTGGTGTTGTTTCAGATACAAATGTCGAAGGAAATTATACTGAAGCCTCCTACTTGTGCGTGGTATTAAGAAAATTATTTTGCACTCGTAGGATTTGCTCCATTGCATTGAAAACACATAGGAATCCATATTTGAATAAAACATGTGGGCTTTAAAAATCAGCGGCTGTCCTTGGGGTTTATCTGCTTTAAACTATTCCATTCTGTTAAAAGTCCCCTGACTATAAGCTGATCACAGCGCATCTCACAACTAAAACCCCAAGAGATCATCTGCGGTCTATAGAGAAACCTGACTGCAAAGGTTCAGTTCCCAGGACCCCAAGAGATCATCTGCGGTCCATAGAGAAACCTGACGGCAAAGGTTCCATTCTCAGGACCCCAAGAGATCATCTGCGATCCATAGAGAAACCTGACGGCAAAGGTTCAGTTCCCAGGACCCCAAAAGATCATCTGCGGTCCATAGAGAAACCTGACAGCAAAGGTTCATTTCTCAGGACCCCAAGAGATCATCTGCGATCCATAGAGAAACCTGACGGCAACGGTTCAGTTCCCAGGACCCCAAAAGATCATCTGCGGTCCATAGAGAAACCTGACAGCAAAGGTTCATTTCTCAGGACCCCAAGAGATCATCTGCGATCCATAGAGAAACCTGACGGCAAAGGTTCAGTTCCCAGGACCCCAAGAGATCATCTGCAATGTATAGAGAAACCTGACAGCAAAGGTTCAATTCCTCTGCAGCGCCACCACTGGGGAAATCAAGTATTACATATAGTACAGTAGTCATTGATCTCAATAGTGTAATACACAGACATGTCTAGCCCTCCTGCATGAAAGAATTTCTTAGCTGCCAATCTTCCCTTTGACTGGTTCACACAAGTGTATTTCACTGCCTGTATTCGAAATGTCTGGACTGTCATCATTCTTCAAGGCGTTCTTACTCATTCTTTTTGACTTTTTTTTTTTTTTTTTTGCTACCGTCATCTTAGTGGGTTGTCTAAGTGTTTTAAACAGTGTTTTCTGTTATCTCATTATCAAAATCTGTTGGTGTCATCATTATCAAAATTTATATTGCTTTATTAATGTATGCTTTATTAATGTAACAAGTTCATTTTTTTTAGTAATTTTTATGTTGCGTTTCAGCATTAGCATTTTTTTTTCAATAGGCATTCTCTAGGAATGCAGTTTTGTTTTTTTGTTTTTATAGATTAAAAAAATGTCAGAAAAAGGTTTTTCATATTGTTTAAAATAAAAAAATATTTTAAAACATTAAATTCCCGATTCACCCAACAGTTTTTCCCAGGATTCTGGCATAAAACTGAAAATGCCTTTAAATGTTTTGTCGCTTTAAGCATTTTGAGGTCAGTCCCGCCTTATATTTGAAAATTAGGTGGAGCTTAGTCCGTTAAAGCGTGGCCAACATAGTCATTTACATCACAAAAGTGGTGCAAATTATGACAGAAATGTACTTCAGTACAACTGGAGTCCATTTTTTGCAGTAATGAATTCTAGATAAATTGTGGCCCTAACACAGTGTTTCTCAATCTTTAAAAGCCAAGTATTCCTTAGATAAGTGTTCTCCAACTCCAGTCCTCAATAGCCACCAACAAGTCATGTTTTCAGAATTTCCTTACAATTATCACCAGGGCAATAGTATCACCTGCACAGGCAATAATTCCATCATCTGTGCCATACTAAGGAAATCTTGAAAACATGACCTGTTGCTGCCTTTTGAGGACTGGAGTTGGGAACACTGCCTTTGAGTAAAACTTGTTGTCATTAAGAACAAATCCAGCACTGTGGCATGGCTATTGGAGTCAAATAAGGAATACAATGCAGTTCTATACAAAATTTTTGACTGCCAAAAAACATCTACTGACTCCTGAACTGCCTCTTTCTGCAGCATTGTGACTGCCTCTCTGTCTGATCTGCTGCAGCAGTAAACGGCAGGACCGCCTCAGTAAACGGCAGGACCGCCGCAGTAAACGGCAGGACCGCAGCAATGTAGGCTAATCTGTCCAGTGAAGAGCCAACATACTTAATCAGTAGCATCACAATTCCATAAGTCAGGGTCTCGGTCAAACATCAATGACCAGTCACCTAACCCTAGTAGCCGCTAATAAGACATTGCTGAATGCTAGAAAGAACAAGGCTATATTTTATTTCTCAACCATGATGCTTATTCACGAAGTTTGCTGGGATAACCGCCTGAAGTATGCCCATCATAGCACAATAAAGCCTGATATAACATTTATTATTAGCTTTTTAAAATGGCAAAAAAACTGTGCTAAGAAAACCATAAGGCAAGTTGCAGTAACATTTACAAAATGGTTACGATTTCAGACTTTACTATAAATGAAAAAAATAAAAAATTCAAATTTTTTAAAATGAAATCTCCAGAAAGAAAACAGTTGACCCTAATTTACACTTTTTAAAATTTAATTTCATATTCTTTTCTGTCCAAATATCTTGTTTTTTTTTTTTAAAATCATTCCCTATTATTTCATGAATATTCAAATGCATGCCTTGCAGTTCAGTGTATGACTTCCCATTGACATGTACGTAGTTGTAAAAGCGGCACTATCATTTGCTTAGCACAGAAGAGTAGTATTTTTGATGCACATGTCATACCCTTGTCTAACGCAAGTCCCACAAAAATTAATTATTGTAGCTGCTGATCTCAGGAAGCTTTTAACAAATGAAGACCGTAACAACTCATTTCAAGACGTGCATGTGTTCTTAATCACCCCTCAAATTTATACAAAAAGAAATAATTCATTTAGCCGCTTAATCTGGCTGTGAAAGTAAACATAGATGTGATTTATAATACTTGTACACTGGGCTTCTCGTGAACCAGAAGGGTAGTAAATTGCTTAATAAAATAAGTGAGCATTTAATGTTGGAGAAATAGACTTCAGTTTAAATAAGTGCTGTCATTGGTCCTGCTAAATGCTAAACCCTCTCATTTAGATAAAGCTATGTTTATTCCCCCCCCCAGAAGAACAAGTAGAAAATAGACCACATAATAGGCGTAACTTAAAATAAGAATTTGGATAAAAACAAAAAGCAGGTTTAAAATAGGAACAACTACATAAAAAATAGGCATAAATGTTATTGCATTTGCACCTATTTTTTATGTAATTGTTCCTATTTTAAGCCTGTTTTTTGTTTTAATTAGTGCCTATTATAAGGTCTACTTTCTTTTTTTCTCTGTAAGTGTTTTTTGTAAACCAGATGTTTGCTTCAAAATAATGATTTGCAACTTTTTAAAAAGTTACTCCCCCTTCCTGGGGCTAATTTTTTTTCTATACTCCGTACACCAAAAATTTTGCATAAAGAGTGCAACGTTTTAAGGGATCATACAACTTTTTGCTTTAAAAGGGTTCAAAAAAGGTAAAATGCAAAAATGAAGAGCATTATTTATTTCACGCATAATTCATTAACTTGAGTGCATCATTTTGAAGTATTTGGTGCAAAAACCGGCACCAAATAGCGCAAAACAAAAAATAAAAGCACTTAAAAAAAGAAAAAAAAAGGCAAATGATGACTCTGGGTACCCCTTTTTTCTAATTTTCATCAACCTTTGTTAAAAAAAAGTATGCGTATGATATTGTTTTAATTTTCTATTTAATTTATTAATTTTGATATCTTGTTTTTGTTCATTTTAGTCTTTTAAAAATTATACATTGTATTAATCAGTTTCCTTAAAGAAGTTGTCCATTACTTAGACAGCTCCTTGTCATCCCCCACGCTTGGCTCCGATAAAATAAAAAAGCTTATACTCACCTCCCCTGCCAGTGCCGTTCCCGCAGTGTCGATACTTGATCCCCCCGGGACCCCTGTGCGGTTTCTGTGACAAATGATGCCTGTGCCTATTCAGTTCTGGCGTCACTGTCCCCGCCTTTTGTCGAATTGAGCGAGAGATCAGCTGCAGCCCGGACTTCCTCTTCATGTTCTATTTGTCCGAAACCGGGGTTGGTGACGCCAGCACTGATTGGGTTGCTGGTCTCACAACAACCGCGCGGCCGCCCCCGGACCGCAAGTGCTGACACTGCTGGAGCTGCGCCAGCACGGGAGGTTAGTATACGTTTTTTTTTTTTTTTTTTCTCAGGGTTCAAGCATTTATATCAAAAAGCAGTTGCCTATTTTTTTTGTGTAAATTAAGCTTCTTAAGATTCAGTCTTTAAATAAAACTCTAAAGTATTTTGTGAAGCTGATCATTTCATGTTCATTACAGCTGCTAAGTTGTGAAAATTGTCTCCCGTAGCTTGTAAAATTGGTTGTCATAACAATATCTGGCAGAAAAGCTGTCAATCATGCCACACTCTTTCAGATGCTCACGTTATAAGAATTAGGGTCATAAGCCACCAATATAGGGGGCTGGGGACTGGTAAGGTGGGTATTACTCATTTTGTTATTTTATGCCCTTGTCAGCTGTTTATTAAATCGCATGATTGGTCATACTGGTAAGATGCATTTTGGTTATGTTTTTATGATGAGCAGTAGTAAATTTATTATTTATATGTCTGTATTAAAATAGAAAATGTTTCAGCAAGAAGAGATGATTGTATCTTAATTTATTTATTTATTTATTTTTACCTATACTTTATTTTCTATGGTACGTGTTTTTTCTCCATCTCCACATCGTTATTATTATGAGATCACGAGACTAATGTTATGTTACTTAAAACAATTTAGTTCCTTTTGTTCTCAATTTCCTACACTGCTCTGAATATTTTGGAGCTCAATTATCAAGGGTAGTACATTGTTCACTCCAGAATTGTAATTGTACTAGAATTCGCTAAATCGAATTTCCTCTGAAGGTGAATTCATTGTTGCCTTTATTTCACTTGTTTTGATATTTTTAGAAATAATTTATAAATAAATGAAAACTTACAGTATTAGTGTAAAATAAATATTCCAACATCAACATGGGATTTTCATTTTTTTTTAAATTTTTTTTAAGAGGGTTGCCTAATTAAAGATGTCCCCATTGATACAAGAGAAGCATCAACGATCTGCTGATCGTCAGTAATCTGGTTTCTGAGACCCGTGGCAATTGTTTGCATTTGCCATGAAACTGCTGTTTTTCTGTTCATTTGGTAACTAAAAGAGGAACTATACTAGTATTACATAAAGCTATTAACTTGAATGGTTAACCATGTAATAAGCCTTCATCAGGTGTATATAACTTTATTTTTATATAGACTGTATTGTGTGAGGCTTTTTTTTTATTTATTTTTTTTCCTTTTTTTATTTTGGGACTGGTTATAGTTAGTGTACATAGGACTTTTTGATGCCTGTGCAAATTCCTGATAGTAAGAATTGGTGCAATCTGAATTGAGCACACTAATGAAAAAGGTCTCACATGTAATAAAATTGCAGACTTCTGAATGAAGCCTTAGAATATAACGTTCAGAGACAATACACTAACGTAACGTTGATTAATTATCCCAGTATCTCCTGTCATTTATATTTTCCAACAAGATACATGTTTTTGAAGAAACCGTTACTTCTGCCTCTAGGGATACAGCTGTCATTTCTTAGGAAATGTAGCTACTTTTATAACAAGTCACACTGATGTCTGTGCGAGGTTTACAGTGTTCCACGTCTCGCCTCGATATACAAATACATATTTTAACTTTTATGGGGAGAACATTGGCATCACTTCACTTCAGAGATGGATAGTAAATTATCTTCTATATTGAAATTGCAAAGTGGCATGTAAAACTGTTTTCTGAAACTATTGGGAACTAAAAGCACAGCATTTATTTTATTAAATCTGATTTTTCTATGTGGATTGTTCCTGTTTTGGGTAATAAAAATTACTACTATCCTGGGCAAAAAAAATTGGAGAGACAGGATCCACAGTGACACGGCAGGAGCCCAGCAAACACTCTCATCCTTCTCTCCTGTCTGCAGCAGTCGCACTCACACAGTAGCATCTGGCCTGTGCAGACAGGAGAGAGGGCTGAAAGTGCGCCTGCTCTAACACTATGGAGTATCAATGAAGATGTGTAAATTTGGCGTTTCATTACAGGTAGTGCTTTATTTGTGCAAAGGAAACGGGACGGAATGGTGCACTGAACCCTTGGCCACACCAAAGGTACTCTAAGGAACCCTCATTTACAATTAAATACAGTCATGGCTGAAAGTGTTGGCACGCTTAAAATTGTTCCAGAAAATGAAGTATTTCTCCCAGAAAATTATTGCAATTACACATGTTTTATTATACACATTTATTTCCTTTGTGCGTATTAGAACAACAGAATTATCTGGTTTCAGGTGTGATTTGCATATTTTACACACCTGTTACTTGCAACAGGTGAGTTTGAACGAGCATCACATGCTTCAAGCTAAGTTGTTTACTCACAATTTTGGAAAGGTGCCAACAATTTGGTCCAACCTATTTCTGGGGTTTTGTGTGAAATTATGTCGACGTTGCCTTTTTTCTCTGTTTTTTTTTGTGTTCCAATACACACAAAAGGAAATAAATGTATATAAGAAAACATGTAATTGCAATAATTTTCTGGGAGAAAATTTTGGCCATGACTAGAAGTGAAATCCAGACTGCATTTATGATTTTCATATGGGCCAAGTCCCCTTTAGGACTGTATAAGTAGTTTAAATTGCGTTTTAGGAGTGACAGTCTTTAGAACTGCATGACACTCAGCATATGCAGTAGTATGCCACACAGGCTGCATAGGTCGCCTATTGGTTTTCTGTATACATTTTTTTATTTTTGCAAAATCCCATACATTGAACACTTGTGTGAATCTTATCTTTATTGCATTAAAATTTGAGAATGTATGTTTGAGATACATTACACTGATTATCGGCTATGGATGCCATATTTTCAGCTGTCTTCTGCAAGCATATACTACAAAAGGATTGTGAAAATGACCTTAAAGGGTTGTTCCCAAGACAATAAGTTACCTTATTGATTGAATCCTGGGACCCCCAACTAGCTTGAGAACAAGGCTCTGGAACCTAGGATCCGAGCTCTGCAGAGCTCCATCTCAAATGGAACATGCTCGACCTACACCTCACTCATTGTCTGTGGGACTGTCGGAGGAAGTCACCTTTGTTCCTTTCAGGATGGTGCTCTGGAGAGCCTGGTTGCTGGGTTCCATAGCACTTATCTAAAGATCACTGAGGGACCCAGTGGTTGTACCTGCTACGATCAGTAAATTATTCACTATTGTAATCCGATGGGAATAATTCTTTAGCTGTGTTTACATGCTCTATGTAAACTCTAAGTAATAAATCTGAGGTAGGTGTGAAGTCTCTCTAGAAATGTCAATGCAGAAGATGCACAGCACAAGCACAAGATGCACAGCACATGATCCACAGCACACCATGTGGGTGTACACAGATGTGTATACAGTTACATCACTATTTCAATACTTCAACATTTGACAGTAGGAAGAAACATTACTCGCCACTCTAAAGTTTTGCTTCTTCAATGGCATTTCTTTGATGGTCTTCCCTTGAACTGGAAGTAATGACATGTCTATTTATTCACCTGACCCATTGGCTGCTGGGTCAGGAGACTGATGAGCACAAGGCACCAGCTCCCATAGATTGGCTGTGAAGATACTTAGCACGGAAAGTGAAAGCACCCGTTTGGCTTGAAATGCAGACAAAGCAAACTAAGATATCCAGCCTTTTAGATATGAAACTTGACCAATTTATTAGTACAGTTTTAAAAGATCCAGGTACATGAAAAATATTGTATCTAGGCAAAAACTGACGCGTTTCAGACATAGAGCCGTCTTTAATAATGGTATGTGGTGATTGATGGACTAAGTTTTCTCACCCAAAGAGAAAAGGCCCCATCTATCAGTCACCTGAGTTTACAGCCAGGGCTTGTAACCACTTCATTTTTGTGGTATGACTTCTGGCTGTCTCTCGTATCTCTGACTTGCCCATTTAGCTGACCACATTGTATGTTCACTAAGCCCTCATTGAGAAACATATCTAAACTTAACTGCTTTCAACTAGATTGCCATTTTAACACCTAAGCACAGGAACGTGGGGTCAGACAGTTGGAATCCCCCATCAATTACTATAATGGGGTACATTTATCCACATTAGATAGAAGCCACATGTCGCATGCTCGACTGCCACTCCATTCATGTTCTATGAAGAGTACAGAGTACAGTACTCACGCAGTCTCATACAGAATTAGGCTATGTGCCCACGATGCAGAAATGCTCAGGATTTTTTCCTGAGCGTTTCTGCATCTCCCTGGCAGAAAAAAACGCATGCGGATTGTACATGCGGATTGTACATGCGTTTTTCCTGCCAGGGACATGCGGATGTGTAGCGTTCTTTACAAGCATTTCCGCATGCGGGTTGTCAAGCACTTTCCAAGCGATTTTAGCATCACTTGGAAAGTGCTTGTCAACTTGGTCACACTATATAAATCCTTGCAAACGGCATGGATTTATATAGTGTGACCTTAAGAATGGTAAAAAATAAAAAAATAAATCTATGCTTACCTTCCGATGGCCCCCGCAGTCTTGCTTCGCTCCGTCCTGGCTGCCGGCAGCTCGTGGTACACTACACTGAAGGACCTGCCGTCACATGACAATGACGTCAGCGCAGGTCCTTCAGTCCACCGCGATCTGCCAGCAAGCGAAGACCAGCGCAGAGGGGGCTATCAGAAGGTAAATATAATATTTATTTTTTATTTTATTCTTTTTTTTACAGGTTCTATGGTACCCGGGTCTGGAGGAGAGTCTCCTTTCCTCCAGACCCGGGTACCATCCGCACATTGAAACATTTGGATTCTGCATGTACAGATGCAGTGATTCGGAATCCAAGAGATTCAATGTAAGTAAATGGCGGCAAAAACGCAGCGCTTCCGCAAAATAATTGGTAGTGCTGCGTTTTTTTCCGCAATGATAACACGCAGCGGAAATTTCCGCAGCATGTGCACAGCACATACGGATTATCATTGGGGATCATGGCAGGCCTTCTATCATGCGTTTTTTAAACGTTTATGCAGCGTTTTTGCCGCTGCGGAAACGCTTAAAAAATGCATCGTGGGCACACAGCCTTAATGAAGCAGCATTCGAGCATGCTCACTGCCTCTCCATTCTAAAGGTGCATTTACACATCCGTGTGATATGTCCGATTGTTGTCCAATTTTTATCACACTGTACTCTGACCCATAGAGTCTCGCAGATCTATTCACACATCTGTGAAGATCTTAAATCCAAGAATCAGATCCATGAAATTCTGAGCATGTCCTATTCTCATCCCATGTTGAGGAGCTGAGTAGGACATGCTCATTGAGTGTGTCTACTGTCCGATAAGTACGCCGACTTTCACACAGATGTGTGATTGCACAGTAAAGGGGATAAAAGTGCCCCCTTCTGGTGATTTCCCAGTGGTTGAACCCCATCGATCAATCTTATTCATAAGTGATATCTTTTCCCATCTGACAAATACATTTGAGTTAATCACACTCCTCACATAGTGTATCTGTAATGTAAATGTCTGTGTACATCTGACTTGTTGCATATTGGTATCCTCCACAAGGCTAGCTCAGAAATTAGGACACTGCTGATCGTTGAGTATCCTACTGAGTACTATTCCCTCTAATTTAGATTTGTACTGCTTAATGCTAATTTTCATTTGTCATATGAAATAAATGGTAGACCTTAAGTTATCACTGCAACACATTAGCTTCAATACTTCAGTCCCATCATCTGTCATCTCCATAACTGTTGAGCGCTTGAGTTCTACAAGAGGGTTGTATTATGTCTTCCAGCAGTGTAATTTAAGGTGTCATTGGATTCACATTTCATTGATTATAGTCTTGTTATTAATCGTTTCAAAATTGTGGAAATACCTCAGCAACTGTTGTTTAGAAATGGCCGGGCAGCTGGAGGAAACCTGAGAAAGGGAGTAGACCAAGCTCCTGGTGAAGTGATGACAAATGCCGTCCACCAGACTGATAGATTGAATGATGATGATCTGAACGTCTCTCCAGACGGGAATTTAAATCGGCTTCTCATCATTTGTCAAATGCACATTTTGTTATGTTAACCTATTAGCTACAAGGGACACAAGTCACCTTCATTTAGCCATGAAGAGGTCAGTGGTTTTAATTAGTATGAACTGTTCAGATGACACTCTGGATTGTGGTTTCCATGTATGTAACCTCAAGTGAATATACATGAAAAAAGCCCTGACCAGAGAATCTACATATCAAAAGTGCAGCAGCCCACTGTGAGCACCAAAATGTTTGCAAACATTGAATATATGAATTTTACACAGCCACGTAGACTATACTTATATAATTGAGATACTTGGTGCACAGATTGGCCAATTTGTGTGTACCAGCCAGCCGCAAGTAATACTTTTCTTTGATGAGAGCTTAACCTTTTTTTTTTTTATCAGGCCTGCCTTTCATGGGCCAAAATCCCGTGGATGTTTTTCTTCTAACTTGGGTGCTGCAATATATTTTGCAAGTATTGACTAGGCTTTGACATTGTGCCATGCATTAGTTAGCACAGAAGGTGCTGAAGATTGCCCAACTAAGATTGAACCTGTGATGACTGGACCGCCGTGAGGCAGGACAAATGAGTCGGTTAAGTGGATGTGTGTCTGTGTGTGTATATATATTTTATAATGGGGGTTCACTCTCTGTGGCGGCGGTTGAGGTAGGTACAGGCAGCAGGTTCTTAAGTGAAAACAAGAAGATTTATTCAAGTCCATAAACTTCCACAGAAAATAAATGGTATAACATGAAACTAAACAGTCGCATACCAATACAAGCTCACTCATTTACAATTAGGTCCACACAATTAACAGGTCTATCCACCTTCACTCACTGACCAAGACTGAAGCAGATCAGCTTCCTTTTAAATGGACTGCAAAGCCTGGATAGGAGAATGGGAATGACCAGTCCCGCCCAGCTCTTCCAGTCGTTCCTAAAACCCCATCTCAAAATCCGGGCCCATTAAAAAAAAAAAACACCTCTCAGCCCTTTCTGTGCCGGTGCCTTCGTTCCTGGGTCTTACATCACCAAGGCTAGCCACCTCGCTGACACATACCTTCCATCCAGGACCTGTCTGGCTACAACCTTACATAGTGATAGTATATTAATCTTTTACTTATGTTCATTATCATCTAAAATCTGGAGAGACCTCAGAATATAATGTATATTCGATGTGCATCAATGAAATTTAAAGCAAATTGCGTCTCCTGTCCAAATTCAACTGAACTGGCTATTTTTAATTTCGGCCGATTCAATTGTCAATAATTTGCAGAATTTTCTAATAGTATAATAATGATAACTTGCACAAGCTTCTCCAGCTTGAAAAAAATGTTCCTGAGTGTAGTTTTTTTTATCCATTTTTTTTTAAACTATGTACATTGGCCAAAAGTCCCCTGCTTTTTATGTACTTTCCATGAATTTATGGACGGTTGGAAACCCTGTTTGCCGCTTTAGCATAAGATGCCGTCATATCTTAAGATTTATATTAAGGTGTGTGTTTCATTCATGCTGCATACCATTATCACACTTGAAATATGAAGCTGCCATTACAACATGGAGAAGTGACCACGAGCTATTATTCTCCTGAAAGCTAGACGCAGTTTGCCATCAGAAGAATAAAAAGAGCGCAATAGACGTAAGTAAATGACCCCTGAGACTTCTTTATACTTATTATATATCGCATGTGCTTAGATACAGACACAAATGTACCTTCTATTTTAGAATGAAGCATTTGGAAATTCCATTGGGTCTTTAAATAATGATCATTCCAGAAGCTCTTTTTTTTTAACTATATTTGTTTGCTGTTTCTCCATAAAAAAAAATCTGTAAATATTACTTACTTTTACTCTGTCATCAGAACAGCCATTTAGAGGATTTACAGCCTGGGAAAGAGAGATCACAGCAATAGTGTTTTAATAAGCACATAGCACCACTTGGGAATCGCACAGGAACAGATGCATTTTCTTTAAAAATTAATTTTCATGGACTCAGGAATAATAGTTGTTCAATTATGGATGGCACAGTAAGCTGGCGCAGCCGTAGTTTGCTTTATGGGCACACTTGGCTATTCTATTTAGGCTTTGATTAGCCTACGCTGAAGTGTTAACTTAGTTGCTGGCATACCGCTGGTTAATTGCGGTAAATTATTTAATGATGCACCCAATTATTGCAAATGTCCAAGGATTCTGGACCACTTGTATTCTGTACAGTTAAGAGAAGTCACAATACAGGGCGGCAATCTCGGGTATGTGGCATTAAAATTGCCATTGTCCTCAGTGATTTGCTGTCCTTTGTGAAAGAAGCAGATGTCCTTCATTTGTGAGGGATGGAATGAAAGGATCACTCAGTGTCCAGCTATTTCCTATTTGTAATTGCACGCACCTAAACAATGTATGTTGCAAATGTGATGAACTGGGTCACCCTTACTATTCATAGCATTGCACATTGTAGTATCTGGTTGTTTGTGGTAGGAGCGGCACAACATGGAAAACGATGACTGGTGCCATCTAATTTTCCTACTAGAATTTTTTTTTACATATGCCACTGGTGGCACATATAAAAACATTATTGGCTGTTTTTTTTTACTAGAAGTTGTGTTGCAGCATTTTGGAAGAATTAGTTTTTTCCTTAGAACAATTTTTTTGCAGCCTTTTGACTTGACAGTCCCTAGTTTAAAGCAGTTTCCACCTGAATACATACCTTTTTTAACTAGATATTTTTTCAAAATAGTTTGAAGAAAGAAAAACACTTAGCAAAGTCTATTTCCAATAGAGTTTTCGAAGTGGTTTTGAAGATATTTTTGAGGATTTTGGAGCGGATCTCTTAAGGCCTTTGCACATGACGTGTTTATCATTTTCTGCCTAGAGCCCACCTGAAAAAGCACCTAATAAAAACAGCAAAAAGAATGAACACATGCGCAACAATGTCAAAACAACATTGCTGTGCAGATGTTACATCTTTAGTTACTACTTTTATTCGCTTCAGGCTTCGAAAGCCATGAAGTGGCTAAAAGTGACCTGACCATTCCTTGGTGGCTTCTGCGTGGAAGCCGCTACTATGTACAGAAATTAAAAAAAAAAAACTGCAGACGGCAAAACTGCTGCAGAAGACCATCAATGAGATGTTAGAAAAGATGGTTCAGGGAAAACACCGCTAGCGGTTTCCTGAAGTGTCTTTTGCTTCTAAAACAGTTCTGGTACTCCGACGTCTAAAAGATGTCGTGTGTATACCCTTGGGGCACACTACCTTCTGCAACCGCTCAGTGTTGTGGAGAAACTAAGCGCTTTTGGATCCTACTGTACTTCTGATGTTTTTTCTGTTGGATGGCTGTGATCACATCTCCTTTGGAGGCTCCATCAAGAGCCAATGTTTTAGGTCTTATGCTGGAGCCTGTTGCTTTATTTTTTCTGATAAAATGACGGACCGCATGACCAAAGCCCAATGAAAATTCATGTAATCAATTCCATCTGTAGAGCGCCATTGGTGTTTAGTATATGACGGATCCATCCCATCACCACATGAACTTTGTTTTTCTGTTCTGTAGGATGGAATAGAAGAACATCAGTAATCCCAGTGTAGTTGTGAGCACAGTTTTATAAGGCATGCTTTATCAGATACATTCATATTCTCCCCTGCCCTCTTGTGGGCATTTTTTAGGCCTTATTTTGTACTCTATTAATGCAAGTTGTATAATTTTATCTTGGAAAATTATACTTTACTAGAAAATGGTCTTGTACATAAAATTGTGCTAAATTTGAATTATGTTAATCATGTTACGTTGTCATATAAAAAGAGAAACAATAAATTTGAAGTTTTTAATAGAAATTAAAAAAAAATCTAAAATTATTTAAAGGGAATCTGTCACTAGGATTTCACTTCCCATATTATTTATATGCACATGTAGCGCTTTCAAAGACAAGTCCAGCAATACCTTTACATGGCCAATCTATTCCTGTGTTACTGAGAAATCAGCATTTGAATTGATATGCAAATTGATATGGTTGATCTTAAAGGGTCTGTCACTTCAGCTCTGTTCCCCACCCAGTATTGCAGCCTCCTGCTTGACTGACATCTGTGATATGTGAGTTCAGGCAAAGGAGCCATCAGTCACACGGGGAGGTGGCCCTGGGTGAGAAATAGAGCTGGAGTGACAGAGGCTTCAGATCTACAGATAGCTCTTCAGTCTCATTTGCATATCAATTCAAAGGCTGATTTCTCAGTAATCCAGGAAACCACTGGCCATGTAAAGGTGTTGCTGGCTTAGTCTTTCAAAGAGCTACCTTGGGGAAAAGCCAACTAAACAGTCAGAAAAATAAGTATTTGATACACTGCCGATTTTGCAGTGTAAGTGGTGTAAACTTGGACTAAACCATCTAAAGCTGCCAAGTTTTCCACAGCTTTTAAAGCTGCATTAAACGCAATATTTTGTGTTGCTCGCTCACATCACTGAAACTACTGTTGGAACTATTTATATGTCCATGTGAAATGTGTGCAAACCTGGTCAAGAACTACAGGAAACATCTGACCTCTGTAATTGCAAACAAAGGTTTCTGTACCAAATATCAAGTTCTGTTTTTCTATTGTATCAAATACTTATTTCATGCAATAAAATGCAAAATAATTATTCAATAATCATATAATGTGATTTTCTTTTTAGATTCTGTCTCTCACAGGTGAAGTGTACCTATGATAAAAATTACAGTCCTCTAAATTCTTTGTAGGTGAGAAAACTTGCAAAATCTGCAGTGTATCAAATACTTATTTTTCCAACTGTATTAGTTGGCTTACATTGTGCCAGAAATTTGCACCCAAATTTTGGCACATTTTTCATTTTACTGTTTTGAAAATTAGATCCACCCTGTTTCCAATAAATCATTGCCACTATTTAAAAAACTCATGCTCCCTTGTCAGATAAGGCACAGAAAAGTTTTCAAAGATCTAATTAATGGGATGCAAGTCATGAAAGAATTTTTTTTTGTGCAATTGCAGCAGAATTCTAAAACATTTAGCTTAATAAATTTCCCTGTTAGTATTTTTCCACATATCCTAGTTAAATGGCTATATATTCTTGTAGTTTTATATATTTTAAATACTGCTAAAGTGATTTTTTTGCGTTATTTTATTCATTATGATCACGCTTTTTAAGGGGAAAAACAACCCCGATGAGTTAATGCTGTATGTCTTTTGAGGCAAAAAGAATAAGGCTATGTTCACACATCATGGTTTTTTCAGCGTTTTTTGCTGCAGATTTTTATGCAAATTTTCAGCTGCGTTTTGCGGTACCAGCAAAGTCTATGAGATTCCAGAATTCTTAGTTCACACATCATGGGTTTTTTTTGTTCAGGCTTTTGTGCCTTTCATGTTTTTTTATAAAATAGAGCATGTCACTTCTTTCAGCATTTTTGTCACCCATAGGAAGTAATGGGTGGTGAAAAAAACACTGCAAAAACGCACCAGGTAAATTTTTTCAGCATTTTTTGTGCATTAACCAGAATGAGATTTTTTTTTTTTACACTGCACTTTAGGTACATGCATTACAGAGACAAAAGGACAGTGAAAAAAACACACCAAAAACGCACCTGCAAAAAAGCAAGAAAATTGTAACTAAAATCCCGAACCACTTCCTGGCAAGAGATCAGGTTTTACTGCAGAAAATGAACGCAAAAAAAACCCACGATGTGTGAACATAGCCTAAAAGTTTCTACTCAGTCAGCAGCATTATATGAAGACCTCATGTTGTTAAACTGGACATTCTGATTAAAACATTCTAGGTTTCAATATATTATTTGGTTATCATGTTTTCAAATCTAGAAATGTATATAATTTGATTCTGCTGAAAACAACTAGCACTGTCATTTAGATTTTAGAATGAAAAGTTTGCAATTGTTTCCTGGTCTGAAGAAAGACAGAAAAAAGAATCTGTGCCCTGACATGTCTGATGAGAATACATTATCTCATTGTTATCTATGAGACATTCTGTGCAGAACATGCTGGGTGGTACCGGATTGTACAATCAGCATTGGAAGGGTTTCAATAAATCAAAAACCTGAGCAAATCTCAACGGAGGTGACATGGAACAAACTTCCCTGGGAAGGCAGGATATTTTCTACTAATTTCTTCTTCTGAGATCGTCTCAATTTTTGGTAAAATAATGAAGTAAAGAATGCATGGATTCGTGCAAGTGTAACCTCCGCTTCTCGTAAAATTAGCTCTGGAAACATTTTGGTTTCTGTCTCATAGTTACCTGTTTGTAACCTCTGGGTAGACCACTAAAAGGGTTTTTCTCATCAAAGAGAAGTCATTTAATCACAGATGTGTTTTTAGGAGTCTGCTTTTGCGACCTTCCTCACCTAACTTAATTTTGTCCATAACTATATAGTATATATTTTCTAAAAAAAGGATCTCTACAGGGTAAATCTAATATTAAATTCACCAATTCAAGTGAATGTCCCTTTTTTTTAAATTTAAACAATGTATTTTGTGCTTTAATTAAAACTCAGTTGTAAAAATTAGTTAAACGTTTTCCTGGTTGTAAAAAGAGACAAATTAAGAATACTCAGTGAGCTCCTTCTGATGGGACAGTTTGTAACACCTTTTTACTGATTTATGATCACATAAAAAAATTCAGCTTTTCTTTAATCTGGTTTGTGGTCAGCAATAAGCAGGGGAAACAGCCTGAAGTTGTCCATCTCCGTTTACGTATGGATGAACTGGGATTGTTGGAAGCACTTCTCTATATTGGATACTTATTTTGTGTTGATATTTACCATAGTCCTATACAAAAATTTAAATGTCTAACCTCGATCCCTATTCCCCACTCACAATTTGTATCTCAGGCACGTTCTAGGGCCATTTTCCTAAGAAATCAGTTCATCTATGTGAACCCACTCTTAGCCCTCATTCGGACATCCATGTTTGTTCATGTACATAAAATATGGTCTGACTTACATCAGTGTATGGAGAGTGTCTTGTTTTTTCAGTGTTTCTTCGCTGTTTTTCACATATGGATAAATAAATCATAAAGCTTCTCATATCCATTTTCAATGTTAAAGGGGTTGTCTGGCCTTAGGCTACAAGTCTGCAGTCATTCTATGTGTCTGCAGACTTGTTAATCCTCACATTGTGCACGCTATAAAGATTCTCTGAAGCCAGCACCGGGAGCAGGCAGTCATGTGACCACAAGTATGCGATTTGCATACATTCAGTCACATGCCGACCAGACGGTTTCCGGCTTTGTGCAAGGCCACATCCATCTAGTCGGCAAGTGCCTGAATGTATGCAAATCACATTTTTAGGGTCACGTTCCCGCTGCTCCCGGTGCTGGCACTGGAGAATCTTCATAGGGTGCACAATGTGAGGATTAACAAGTCATATATAATGATTGCAGACTTGTGGCCTAAGGCTGGACATCCCCTTTAATCACGGACGGCACACTGACTGCACACTGATACCCATCCATGTGTTGTCTGTGTTTTTCATGGACCCATAGACTAACATTGGTACTTTTCAACTGTGATACCAGAAAAACAGACATGTCTTCGTGCGTAAAAATAAATATATAAAAGTGAGAACAGCCCCATAGACTATAATGTGTACATGTTCTATCCATGAAAAACATGTACAAATCTTATATGTGAAACACTGATGTCTAATTAAGGAAATCAATTAAAAAAAAAAAATCAATGTTACCACTGGTTTATTTCAAAGCCAGGACTCCAGACCAACAAGGTAACGCTCTGTGCAATCTGTTTCTGTTTGTGTCATAGATTTATTGTGAATGGTAGCCATGATGCTAGACCGAACTTGTGTTAATAAAAGGATGAACAGAAAGAGTGCTTGTAAAGACACAATACGGATTATCACCACCTGTAAACATGATAGAAATCAACTGTCGAACAAAACCTAAAAGTCCTTGTCAGCAGCACATCTATCTCCCTGTGTAAACGCAGGATGTGCTGCCGACATTGTGCAAACTGTAGAGCAAGCAATTGTGCGAAGAAACATTTGTCCCCATACAGTGTAGGTTCCCCTGTAAAAGAGACTTAAATGAGTGCTGGTTGATCTGCTAATATAATGTGTATTCTTGTCATATGTATTTATAGGGCTGTACAAGATAAGGATGCTTTCACATTGAGTTCATGCACCCGCCGGGGCTTGCGTCCGAAACGCCCCCTCCCCTCAGAATGCAGTCTACTACGTCTGAGTGTCCTCCTCCAGTAGGCGTGCACTCCCGAAAATGATGCATGACAGAGCACACATTCGCCCTACCGGCACCATTACAGTCTATCTCCCCATCGGCACATACGTCCAAATCCCATTTTGCGGGGGGTTTGGACATAAGCCCCAAAGGGGCCAAGGAACAGGTCCCTGAACGCCATGTGAAGGCACCCGAAGTATAACATGGCTGTTGTTATTTTTTTTTTCAATAACCACACCACTGCTGGTTGTGTGTGGTATTGCAGCTAAGCTCTATTCATTTCAATGCAACGGAGCTGCAAAACTAGACAAAAGCAACTAAGAACCAGAGAGAAGCCATGTTTTGTTTTTCTTAATACCAGGCAAACCCTATAACTTTTTATTAACCTCCAAAGGTAAGATGAACAAGTACAAAATTCATAACATTGGTCTTCTGGCATCTCACCTTTTTTTTTTTTTTTACATTCTTCCCTCGGGCGGCTCAAAAAAGTTTTGATTCCTCCATATTTTTACATTGCGTTTTCCTGTTAAGACTAATCCATTCATTTGTGTAAACCCAACTTAACCTCATGAATAGTTGAGATAATTTGCCTCTGTTCCTGACTGTACCTCCTGCACTGACTGCTTGATCCCTTGTCTACAACATGCCTGGAGGCTCCTGACTCAATGGAAAGTGTGATACTCGGAGACAGGTACAAACCTGTGCTGTTTGATAGACATTTATGGAAGTCCTACAGTAATATGAGGAAGTCATCGTTTAGGCTTATCCAGCAGGTACTTGTCTGTATAGTGAAGCAGACTTAACCATGCAATTGCCACATTCTAGTATTTAAGAAGACCCGTGCCGGTTCTCCATCCAGTGCAGCGGTGATAGGGGAATCTTTGGAAGAGCTCAGTGTTATTTTTCTTAGTGTTATTTTTCTTAGTGTTATTTTTCTTTTGCAAACGGAAGTGAATAGAAGAGACAGTGTATTCGACCTGGAGTCCTAAGACCAGTGGAGTGGAACAAAAATATTATTTATAGCTAGTGTTATTTTATTATGTCTGGGGCGATCAAGCGGGACACAGTTATAGACATATGATTTAAAACATAACATTGCCTATGTGGCATTCCTTCTAATATCCGTTTATCTGGTGGTGAAACGGAAAATGTTAATATGACAAAGGCGATAGAAATGAAAGCAGATGTAAAGTAAATAAAAGGATGTCATTCTTTATCACTGTAAAATACAATGGTCATTGTCACTATAGAGGCTTTCATGGTCAGACGTAAAAATAGTCTCATGGTTTATTCTGAACATGAAGCACGTAATTCTCCATCCCATGTATGTGACAGATGTTAACTGGGATCCATTTCCATTTTTATCAAAGGGGTGGCGTAGCGCCTTTAATTTCTGCGCCAGTTGTTGAGAGACATTGCTGCACACAGGAAAATTAAGGAGCAGCCGTCAGCTACCTAGCGGGTGCCATTCACGTGTCCTATTTGAATAAAATAAGTTCATTGGTTTGCCACAAGTTGCCTCTATCTTGGCCATGTGCTGCAGTATCTCAGTGCCCGATGTGGAAAAAAGCAGCACCGTGCAATTTTTTTAAAGGGAACCTGACAGCTGATACTTGCATGCTGCCCAATCCATGGGCAACATGTATCGAACATATCTGACTGAAATCGTATAGCCACAGCCTAACTCTGAAATGCTCTGACATTTTAGTGAAAAACAATTTAAAAGCCGTTGAGGACTGAGCAGCATTGGAAACAAGTCCGACATGCGGGCCCCACTCTGCATCTCCCCCCTGGGCTTTTAAACTGCATTTCTCTGAAATGCCGCAGCATTTCAGAATTTAAACATCCCTGGCTGAAATCATGCAGGCAGTATCTGATACATGCTGCCCTTTTTCCTGAAGTGGCTTCACCTAGAAAAACTTTGTTGGGTCCGCTGGTAACTTAAAGACGCTGTGCACATACCCATAATAGGCAGAGTGGGAAACATTATGTGCGCACATTAATAGCCTAAAGGTTTTTCTTTAACTGGACTTGGCAAATGAAGGCATTCACATTGAAGTTTAAAAGGTGTCTACTGAATGCATTCCATGTCCAAATACCCTACTAGGGTTTATAAATGTCATGGAAAGAGTTCCCACACTATTGCCCAATTTAAGCCAAAATGGGCCATTCATATCTCAGATGTCTTACAACTAAATGGCTTTCTGCAACTTCCCCCTTAGTGGGTGCAAGGGTGTCAGGAATAATGCAAGATTTTTTTGTAGAGGACACTGTACCTATGCATCATTGCCAAATTGCAAGTAGAATTGCATGTAGAATTAAATCTTAAAGAAGCACTCCTCCTCCCATCCAAGTTTTTATCCTGTTAATATATTGCAATCATCATATTATATAGCACTGTGTACTTACAATTGCTCATTTTGCCTTTCTACCCAGCTAATTCTTCTCTTTTCTCTGCTCTATGTAGAAACAGGAGGTCTCTTTTCCCTGTTTATCATTCCCCTCTTCAACTCCTGACTCAGCTGCCCCCCCCCCCACCCCGCTCCGCCAAGGACCTTTGCAGTGACTGATGACTCATACATGGAAAATTGACCTCCTGTTTCTACATAGAGCTTAGAAGGATTTAGCTATTCAGTTTTCAATCGCGTGATGTCATAGACCTGATGAAAAACCTAAAAATTAACTGGATAGAAAGGCTAAATGAGCAATTGTAAGTACAATATAGTATGATGACTGCAAAATATTAGGAGAATAATAACTTTGAGTGCTTCGTTAATGCCAATCTAACTTTTTCAGCCTGATGAATAGTATTCTTGGTTTCATCTGATTAGTTACTGTATCTACCTCTGAACGATGTTTTTTTTCTTTCTTTTGGTGCTTGATGACTTTTCCCCATATGGTTCAAAATACATGTGATCACACTTCTATGAAGAAGCTTGAGATTATAGTAAGGAAGCTAGAGTGGTGTGAGTTCATTAGTTTGCACCCTTCCAATAATAACAATAAAACTTTATAAATAATGGTAGGAAGCTCCGTAGCTGCTTCTGTATCACTGATAAATCTGATCACAAGTTAAGATGTGTTGTAATTAAGAATTTGCAGAAGAAAAGTGCCAGATGTTTGCTCACCGGTGCTGCCTGTAGGCATCAACCATCCAGACTGTTATAGCACAGACGATCGCTGCTATAAGTGTACAACCTGGATTTATATTATAAGTTCTGAATAAAAGAACAAATTATCATCTATCCTTGGTGTCTCAATGTTCTTCTGTACAAGGGCACACTTTACACTTGGTAATTTTATATAATGGAACTTGCAAAGTAACTTCATTTTTTTTCTTTTTTTTGAGAGGGCAATGTATAGTTAAGATAGTCGCTAACCAAACCCCCGATTAGGGTCAACCAAGCTAATCAATGATGGGGTAGTGATAAAGGCTGCCTTCTTTTCACTAGAATGAAAATCCATCCCTCACTTGGCTCTCAACTTTGTAGTACATTAAATGCACATTAAAAATTGGATTCCAGTTTATATCATTGTCAGGGCCGGCTCCAGGTTTTTCTGGGCCCCGGGCGAAAGAGTCTCAGTGGGCCCTTTTAACACATACACGATTCATGATGCACAGATACGGCGGAGAAATAAATATATAAATATATATATATATTTATTTATTTATTACACATGGCCCAGCCTGCCTCCTCATCCTTCACATACGCAGACATATGCGCGCGCACACACGGTACGCAGACATATGCACACGCACACACGGTACGCAGACATGCGCGCGCACACACGGTACGCAGACATATGCACACGCACACACGGTACGCAGACATGCGCGCGCACACACGGTACGCAGACATATGCGCGCGCACACACGGTACGCAGACATATGCGCGCGCACACACGGTACGCAGACATATGCGCGCGCACACACGGTACGCAGACATATGCGCGCGCACACACGGTACGCAGACATATGCGCGCGCACACACGGTACGCAGACATATGCGCGCGCACACACGGTACGCAGACATATGCGCGCGCACACACGGTACGCAGACATATGCGCGCGCACACACGGTACGCAGACATATGCGCGCGCACACACGGTACGCAGACATATGCGCGCGCACACACGGTACGCAGACATATGCGCGCGCACACACGGTACGCAGACATATGCGCGCGCACACACTGTACGCAGACATATGCGCGCGCACACACGGTACGCAGACATATGTACACATACAGACATGCACATAGATAAAACAGACAAATATATATACACAGTCATATACACTGACATTCACATACATTCCCTCACACAGACCCATTACTAATATTTTTAATATGGGGATTGGGGAAGCCTCACTCACCTGTCCCCGGTCCAGTGTCCTGTCCAGCAGCTCCTCGGGTATGGGGCAGTGCAGGGCCCCCGGCGTGTCACAGACTTCATGGCCCTGGAACATCAGAGGGGCCCACTTGCGGTCGGGTCCGGGCCCCTCCCGCCCATCTGTGCAGGACCTCCGCTCCGACGGTGTTTGATTGCCGGCACTCCCCCAGACATGGCCGCGCGCTGTGCGGCTGTGTCTGCTAGTAATGACGCGGCAGGAGCGACACACAAGCACAATTAAAGGTGCAGCGCCGTCGACCCTGCCGTGTCATTACTAGCAGACACAGCCGGACAGCGCGCGGCCATGTCTGGGGGAAGTGCCGGCAATCAAGCAGCGCCTGCGTCCCTGAACAGGTGCCGAGGAAGCGGCCAGGGCCCCGACAGTGAGTGGGCGGGTGGGTGTGTGGGCCCGGCCCCGACAGTGAGTGGGCGGGTGGGTGTGTGGGCCCGGCCCCGACAGTGAGTGGGCGGGTGGGCGGGTGGGTGTGTGGGCCCGGCCCCGACAGTGTGTGGGCCCGGCCCCGACAGTGTGTGGGCCCGGCCCCGACAGTGTGTGGGCCCGGCCCCGACAGTGTGTGGGCGGGTGGGTGTGTGGGCCCGGGCCCCGACAGTGTGTGGGCCCGGGCCCCGACAGTGTGTGGGCCCGGGCCCCGACAGTGTGTGGGCCCGGGCCCCGACAGTGTGTGGGCCCGGGCCCCGACAGTGTGTGGGCCCGGGCCCCGACAGTGTGTGGGCCCGGGCCCCGACAGTGTGTGGGCCCGGGCCCCGACAGTGTGTGGGCCCGGGCCCCGACAGTGTGTGGGCGGGTGGGTGGTTGTGTGGGCCCGGGCCCCGACTGTGTATGATGTGTGGGCCCGGGCCCCGACAGTGAGTGGGCGGGTGGGTGGGTGTGTGGGCCTCTGATTTTCCAGGGCCCCGGCACTTGCCCGGGTACGCCGGGTGCTGACGCCGGCCCTGATCATTGTGTCCTCTACAATCAAGTGTCTTGAAGGTGCCCAAGAAAGTGATCTTGAGATGCTCCCCCTCAGCTCTTAATTTTTATCATACTAGTTTTTGAACACAGTCACTCATTGAGCTATCCCTACTTCACCATTACCAACCAATCCTTAGTAATTTTATTTATACAGGACTTAACTGATCGGTAAAACTTTTTAAGGCAATTGAAGGTCCTCCTAATGGTTGACTATGTAATAAAACTATCCCACATACCACCCCTGCCTACTATGCTACGTCTTCCCTCCATCCACAGTAAGCAAAAATGTAACATTTTATTTGAGGGAACTCCCAAGAGTGGACACAATTAGCTTGAATTGGGTGTCTTACAAGCAGTAGACTGACCATAAGAGCAGTGTCTGGGGATTCATGGAATGATGATTAAAAATTAGTGCACTCACACAGATGCATGAAACACTTGCTGCTTATATTCCTTGTATCAACCAGTTCAAGTGCATTACAACTATACTGGCTGGTAAGAGGTTCATAACCATTAGTTCTCAAGAGTTCCGACTCTCAGTCCACCACTGGTGCTTGATATTTGAAATGTCTGCAAAAACACCTGTGACGCATATCTAGATATACGTTAAGCTAGTTGTGACATAGAACAACCAGTAAATCATATTGGATGGTTTAGCAATCAATAATGTTATTTGGCAGACATTGGCTCTGTAATGTCTATTTTGGCATCTCAGTGCATTGGTGCCCTTCACCCATCAATAGAAGTATACAACTGTAGCACTGAAAACCCTGTTAGAGATGTGTGGTAAGTGAGCTACAAATATGTAGGTGTTTGTTTTTTCAGAAACAAAATCGCGACATTTCTTGAATGTCTATAATTTCCATAATAGTTAAAGTTACTAATGAAACTCCAACAGCTCTTGCTGTGTTCATGTGACAAAGAACTCCTCACTCAAACTCGCATCAATTCACTTTGCATCTGTAGGCTTCGAACAAGAACCTGACTCTTGAGCAATCCCATGCTTTCTGGCCTTTTTAAAACATTTATAGTCATCATTTTTCTTCCTTTCTCTGTTATTGCTTTGCAGACTCCTGACCTTTCTGCGTAGACTTGAGTTGCTCAGTATTCGATTAAAGCTGGCTGTCTAAAATGAGGGAGATCGCTCCGAAACTAAAGCAACTAATTCCTGTGCAAACAAAATTACTTTCTCATAAGACCATTCTGATCAGATAAATTATTTTTTGACAAATGATCCAAAGTTAGGATTTTGTAAACTTTGAGAAAAAAAAAAAGTTTGAAGGCACTTTTAGGCTGTGTGCCCACTATGCGTTTTTTAAGCGTTATCGCAGCAGCAATTCCGCTGCAGAAACACTTAAACGCTTGGTAGAAGGTCTGCCATGTTCCCCAATGATAATCCGCATGTGCTGTGCACATGCTGCGGAAATTTCCGCTGCGGATTATCATTGCGGAAAAATCCGCAGCTCTACCAATTATTTTGCGGAAGCACGGCGTTTTCGCTGCAATTGACTTGCATTGGACCGCATGGAATCCACATCACTGCATCTGCAGATGCGCATTCCATGTGTTTCAATGTGCGGATGGTACCCGGGTTTGGAGAAGAGGAAAAATGAATAAAATAAAAATTATTATACTTACCTTCTGATGGCCCCCAGTGTCCTTGTCTCGGCTTGCCGGCCGCTCGCGGTGGACTCAAGGACCTGCGCTGACGTCATTTAGTCATGTGACGGGTCATGCGACCGCTGGCGTCGGCAGGTCCTTTAGTCTACTGGGAGCTGCCGGCAAGCCGAGACAAGGACACCAAGAAGCAGAAACGCTCAGGAAAAAATCCGGAGCATTTCTGCATCGTGGGCACATAGCCTTAGTATTGAATCTCTTTATTATGTGTATTGATTTTTATTGCATGATTTTGCTATACTTTTTATGATTAGATATTGAACCCAACGATTTTTCTTGGATGAAAAAGAAGCTCATCAAGAGAATGCCAAGAGTGTGCAAAGCAGTCATCAAAGCAAAAGGTGGCTACTTTGAAGAACCTAGAATATAAGACATATTTTCAGTTGCTTCACACTTTTTTGTTAAGTATATAATTCCACATGTGTTAATTCATAGTTTTGATGCCTTCAGTGTGAATGTACAATTTTCATAGTCAAGAAAATACAGAAAAATCTTTAAATGAGAAGGTGTGTCCAAACTTTTGGTCTGTACTGTATGTATGTGTGTATATATATATATATATATATATATATATATATATATATATATATATATAATATATCTATATATACACGGTGGTCCAAATGTAGGTGGACAGAAAATAATAACATTTATTTTGATTTATATATAAAATTATATTTACCAACACAAGGATAACATTGGCAATTAAATTTTATTTTGAACAATAATACAAAAGCCCTTAAATTTTATCAACGCAGGTGCTCAAACTGTTTTCCATTACAATTTTCACAGCTTTGAAGTCTGCCTCTTAGTCTTCGACAAACTTTTTTGCACAAGTCTCTTTGGGTATTAATTTCTTGAAATGCATCTCTTATGTAATTTTTCAAATCACTGACACTTTTTGGTTTTCGACTATAAACTTTGTCCTTGAGTACTCCCCAAAAGAAAAAATCCATTGGTTGCTAAGGGCAACTGAGCCAGTTTCACTTTATCATAGAATCATAGAATGGTAGAGTTGGAAGGGACCTCCTGGGTCATCTGGTCCAACCCCCTGCTCAAAGCAGGATTCACTAAATCATCTCAGACAGATGTCTGTCCAGCCTCTGTTTGAAGACGTCCATTGAAGGGGAACTCCCCACCTCTCGTGGCAGCCTGTTCCACTCATTAATCACCCTAACTGTCAAAAAGTTTTTTCTAATATCTTATGTGTCTCCTCCCATTCAGTTTCATCCCATTGCTTCTAGTCTTTCCTTGTGCAAATGAGAATAAAGATGATCCTTCTACAATGTGACAGCCCTTGACATATTTGTAGACAGCTATTAAGTCTCCTCTCAGTCTTCTTTTTTGCAAGCTAAACATTCCCAAATCCTGCAACAGTTCCTCATAGGACATGGTTTGCAGACCAGTCACCATTCTGGTCACTCTTCTCTGAACTTGCTCCAGTTTGTCTATGTCTTTTTTAAAATGTGGTGCCCAAAACTGTACACAGTATTCCAGATGAGGTCTGACCAAAGAGGAGTAAAGACCGATAATGACTTCACGTGATCTAGACTGTATGCTTCTGTTAATACATCCCAGAATTGTATTTGCCTTTTTTGCTGCTGCATCACACTGTTGACTCATGTTCAGTCTATGATCTATTAGTATACCTAAGTCTTTTTCACATTTACTGTTGCTTAGCTCTATTCCTCCCATTCTGTATATGCTTTTTTCATTTTTATTGCCCAGATGTAGTACTTTGCATTTTTCCCTGTTAAAAACCATTCTGTTGGTTGCTGCCCACTGCTCCAATTTATTTAGGTCTTTTTGAATCCCCTCTCTCTCTTCTCTAGTATTAGCTATCCCTCCTAGCTTTGTGTCATCAGCAAATTTAATCAGTTTACCCTCAATTCCTTCATCTAAATCATTGATAAAGATGTTGAACAATACAGGTCCCAGGACGGAGCCCTGTGGTACCCCACTTGAGACATTCATCCAGCTGGATGTGAAGCCATTTACAACCACTCTTTGAGTCCGATCACTAAGCCAGTTATGAACCCACCTAACAGTTGCCTTGTCCATTCCATACTTGGTCATTTTTTCAATAAGGATGGTGTGAGATACTTTGTCAAATGCTTTGCTGAAGTCAAGATATACTATATCTACAGCATTTCCCTGATCCACCCAGTCAGTGATTCTGTCATAGAAGGAAATTAAGTTAGTCTGACATGACTTGTTAGTTACAAACCCATGCTGACTCTGGTTAATCACTTCATTCTTATCCATGTACTTACATACATGTTGTTTAATAATTTGTTCAAATATCTTTCCTGGTATAGAAGTCAGACTCACCGGCCTATAGTTCCCTGGGTCCACCTTCTTCCCCTTTTTGAAGATCGGAACAACATTTGCTCTTCTCCAGTCTTCTGGGACTTCTCCTGTTCTCCAAGAATTTTCAAAGATTATGGAGAGTGGTTCTAAAATTTCTTCTACGATCTCCTTCAGTACTCTGGGGTGTAATTCATCTGGACCTGGAGACTTGAACTCATTTATGTTAGCTAAATATTCCCTCACAATCTTTCTGTTTACAGATAACTTGGATTCTTCTATTCCTTTAAAAGGACAGTGAAGATCAGTTGATGTTACATTTTCTTTCTGAGAGAAAACAGATGCAAAATAGGAATTAAAAAGTTCGGCCTTCTCAACATCCTCTCTTACCATTTCTCCATTTTCATCCTGTAAAAATCCTATAGCATCTTTGACTTTTCTTTTACTTTTGACATACCCCCAAAATCCTTTTTTATTGCTTTTGACATCTCTTGCAAGCCTTAATTCATTGTCAGCTTTAGCTAACCTGATATGTGCCCTGCAGGATCTGCAGACTGCATTATAATCTTCTTTAGATATGCCTCCCTCTTTCCATTTAATAAACAATTCTTTCTTTCTTTTTAGCATGTGTTTAAGTTCTGTGTTCATCCATCCTGGTTTCCTTAAATGCTTCCCATTCTTCCTACTTTTCGGGATTGTTAACGATTGTGCTTTGAGAATCTCATTTTTAAAAATTTCCCATCCTTCCTGGACATTTTTGTCCTTAAGGACATCCAGCCATTGGATCCCTCCTATTCTCTTTCTGAGTCTCTTAAAATCTGCCTTTCTAAAATCTAACCTTGAAGTTTGAGTCTTCACATGTCTTCCTCCTCTAGTTATCCAAAATTCTATAATAGCATGATCGCTGCCTCCTAGGGTCCCAGCCACCTTTACCTCCTCAACCATTTCCTCCCTATTTATAAGGATTACACCATGTTTGATAAATCTCCCCCTTCATAACCTCATTACACTTTCTGTCCACCTACTTTTGGACCACCCTGTATTATATATCTCGTATGTGTTTGTGTATGCATGTGTTTGTGTGTGTATATATATATGTGTGTATCTACATGTGTGTGTATATAGAGATATATACCGTATACATACATTCATATACACATTTTTATTTAGAGAACACATTTTTTGCCCATGTAGGGACCTTTACTAAAGGTGCAATATATCTTGTGACGCTGGAATAGACAAACCTATTAGAGAAAATGAACCATAAAACTTCACATCTATGTAGATGCAAGAGAAACATAGATAATAGGTTTTGATTTATGGGTCTGAGTTGGTGATATACATGCTTTAGCCGTAGAGACTCAATCAAAATGGCAGATCCAGCGGACTGAGACATAGGTTGTTTGGGGTTCTTTGGGACCAGAGCTGAGAAACCACAGTGCAGAACAATAGCAATAATATAAAATAACATTTTTGTGACCTATTGAAATCTGTTTACTGTAATGTAAAGCATGGCTGAACGCTGTATTATTGAACTATTATTACATTCTGTTTTTCCAATATTCGTATAGACTATGAATGTACAGTTAGGTCCATATATATTTGGACAGAGACAACATTTTTCTAATTTTGGTTCTAGACATTACCTCAATTAATTTTTGAACAAAACAATTCAGATGCAGTTGAAGTTCAGACTTTCAGCTTTCATTTGAGGGTATCCACATTAAAATTGGATGAAGGGTTTAGGAGTTTCAGCTCCTTAACATGTGTCACCCTGTTTTTAAAGGGACCAAAAGTAATTGGACAATTGACTCCAAGGCTATTTCATGGACAGTTGTGGGCAATCCCTTCGTTATGTCATTCTCATTTAAGCAGATAAAAGGCCTGGAGTTGATTTGAGGTGTGGTGCTTGCATTTGGAAGCTTTTGCTGTGAAGTAAACATGCGGTCAAAGGAGCTCTCCATGCAGGTGAAACAAGCCATCCTTAAGCTGCAAAAACAGAAAAAACCCATCCGAGAAATTGCTACAATATTAGGAGTGGCAAAATCTACAGTTTGGTACATCCTGAGAAAGAAAGAAAGCACTGGTGAACTCATCAATGCCAAAAGACCTGGGCGCCCACAGAAGACAACAGTGGTGGATGATCGCAGAATAATCTCCATGGTGAAGAGAAACCCCTTCACAACAGCCAACACTCTCCAGGAGGTAGGCGTATCAATATCCAAATCTACCATAAGGAGAAGACTGCATGAAAGTAAATACAGAGGGTTCACTGCACGGTGCAAGCCACTCATAAGCATCAAGAATAAAAAGGCTAGACTGGACTTTGCTAAAAAAAAACATCTAAAAAAGCCAGCACAGTTCTGGAAGAACATTCTTTGGACAGATGAAACCAAGATCAACCTCTACCAGAATGATGGAAAGAGAAAAGTATGGTGAAGGCGTGGTACAGCTCATGATCCAAAGCATACCACATCATCTGTAAAACACAGCAGAGGCAGTGTGATGGCTTGGGCATGCATGGCTGCCAGTGGCACTGGGTCACTAGTGTTTATTGATGACGTGACACAGGACAGAAGCAGCCAAATGAATTCTGATGTATTCAGCGCCATACTGTGTGCTCAGATCCAGCCTAATGCAGCCAAACTGATTGGTCGTTGTTTCATACTACAGATGGACAATGACCCAAAACATAAAGCCAAAGCAACCCAGGAGTTTATTAAAGCAAAGAAGTGGAATATTCTTGAATGGCCAAGTCAGTCACCTGATCTCAACCCAATTGAGCATGCATTTCACTTGTTAAAGACTAAACTTCAGACAGAAAGGCCCACAAACAAACAGCAACTGAAAACCACCGCAGTGAAGGCCTGGCAGAGCATCAAAAAGGAGGAAGCACAGCGTCTGGTGATGTCCTTGAGTTCAAGACTTCAGGCAGTCATTGCCAACAAAGGGTTTTCAACCAAGTACTAGAAATGAACATTTTATTTACAATTATTTAATCTGTCCAATTACTTTTGGTCCCTTTAAAAACAGGGTGGCACATGTTAAGGAGCTGAAACTCCTAAACCCTTCATCCAATTTTAATGTGGATACCCTCAAATGAAAGCTGAAAGTCTGAACTTCAACTGCATCTGAATTGTTTTGTTTAAAATTCATTGTGGTAATGTCTAGAACTAAAATAAGAAAAATGTTGTCTCTGTCCAAATATATATGGACCTAACTGTACATTAAGAAAATGTATGAAATACTAATCGCAATAAAATTCTTAGTAGTCACTTGTTGAACATTCCCTGTAGCGTTTTAGCAGCCATATTAAAATGGCATTTAAAAATTGTATAACTTTCTTTTTATTATAGCTATTGTTGCTCCTTTCTCCCCAACCACTCCTGTCTTTAAAATCAATTTTAACCCCTTAAATTGGTGTTTTTATTCTAGTAATACAACACTGTACAAGAGCCTGATCCCTCAGGTACTAGTTCAAACACCCACATCAAGATTTATGTGAGCATTGTTAGTCTACAGACAGATCCTGGGTGTTTTCTGATCTCAGTCATCTGATACTCTTCCATTTTATCCCTCATATTGTCTGCTATCGAGACATAGTCAGAGGGAGTAAATTCCACCTATATAAATCATATATTAGTGCAGGGTCAGACTACACACAGGGTTTGTTTGTTGGTTGTCTGTACTCATGGAGGCGCATAGGTCTAAAACAGGTGTATCGAGAATATTTCCAAAGTTTTAGGCTTATTCACATGTCAAAGTTTTGGCCTCGATTTTCCGAAAAGCAGGGATTTTGCCATGATTTTTCAAACTTGCCCGATCAACATACATAGTTTCATAGGTTGATAAAAGACCTAGGTTCATGAAGTTCAACCTTTCTCTACCAACTTTTCATTCTTTGTCGCTAAATTATCCATATCCCACAATGACATTTCTGCTGAGTAAAGCATCAGGGCCTTTTTTAAAAGCTGTTATAGTGTCAGCCATCACTACAGTCTGACTGTAAAGAACCCTTTCCTGTTTAGCTGCCGGAATCTCCTTTTTTTCCACCCACAATGAGTGCCCCCTGATCCTTTGTACAATCTTTGGAAGGAATAAGTCATGTGCATGTCCTTTGTACTGACAACACATATATTTATACATGTAGATGAGATCTCCTCTGAGACGCCTTTTTTCTAAGCTAAACAAGCTCAACTTTTCCAACCTCTCATCATATGAGAGGCCCTTGTAATAATCTAGTTGCCCGCCTTTGAATTGACTAACTCCTGAATATCTTTTTTTAAAATGTGGAGCCCAAAACTAGATCCCATATTCTAGATGTGGCCTCACCAGTGATTTATAAAGGGGTAACAATACGTTGGGATCGCGAGATTTTCGCTCTTTTTCTACACCCTTTGCTTTTGCGGCTGCTGCTTGACATTGAGTACTGCTGCTCAGCTTACTTGTAACCAGAGTACCCAAATCCGTCTCCTGTTCTGTTGTCCCGAGTATACTCCCATTTAATGTATATTCAGCAATAGGATTACTCCGTCCTAGGTGCATTGCTCTACATTTATCAACATTAAACCTTATACGCCAAGTGTTTGCCAAGTCAGACATCTTATCCAGATCGTTTTGTAACTTCTCCCACCAATTATCAGTTTGCTGACCTCTCCATACACATAAAATTGTTGGTTGACCTTGTCGATATTGACAGGATGGGCCGATATTAGTGTAATGTGCACATTACCATTGCCATTTTCACTGTCAGAAAGTTGTTCATTATAGTAGCATAATAAATGTCACCAGTAGATATCAAGTGTAAGAGATATGTCAACACTTTTTAAGGAATTTATCTCTTATTTTGTAGTGGAATACCACTAAACCACCAAAGTGCGAACTCAAAAAAAAATCTTCATATTTTGAATTTATTGTTGCCACTGATGAGATTTCTGAGAGGGTACACACTGGATGATTCAGTGCAGAAGTTAATGGCTTGCTCAGCATCAAAGAGAAGATCTGACATACTGAATGAGAAATGCATAGAAGCACTTAGGAGAATTTCAGACCCATAACTGTGCATTTCATGGATCACCCAAAACAGATGTTTGAAATAAGATACCTCTTTCTGTCTTCTTCTTAGTCTCCACTTAAAAAAAAAAAAAAAAAAAAGTTCAAATTCAATCCATCATCTCCGAGGAGTCTTTGGCATTTCATAGGACTATATAATACACTTCGGATGAAACAGTCATTCCAGCCATAATTGTGTAAATAAGTAAAATGAGGCTATATCTGGAATCAAGAGGTTTATGACGTTTTCCTCACGGTATGAATGTTGAGTGTCAAGTTTTAATAAGTGGCCTGTCAGAATGGAGTGCACAATTTTATTCCTTACTGCTTATGTAGTGCCAATATATTTCTCAGCTCTGTTCAGAGATTTGTCAGTCACAAACTTGAGCCAACAATTTATGGTGTATCCACACAGAATTTTTTTTGAGGCGATCAAAAACTGACCAGTTTTCTAGTGGAAGCTGCTTCAAGTACCACTCCTTTGTGCAGATTTTGGAGGAGTTTTTCATTTCTTGAAATGTTTATTTAAGTGGTTTTTGAGAGTTTTTCAAGTGTTTTTGAATTTTGTTTTCCATGTGTAGCCTTTTGATGGACAGTGCCAAGTATGAAACATTTTTCATTAGGAGATGCTGCAAAGAAGTGACATTAATTTTTTTTTCTTCTACCAGGTGTTTTTTCAAAACTTGAAGCAGATGATAAATGCTCAAAAGACAACGTTGGAACAGAAAAGTAGTATTTTTGAAGTAGAAATTCATACGAGTCTTTCAGGCATTTGTTAAGCAATTTTCAAGCGTCTTTTAGAGCCCATCTGCTCCAAAATGCTCCTGAACAAACTGTGTACACCAGGGGTGCACAACATTTTTTGGTCTAAGGGCCACATCGCCATACTGAACCAATCCCAAGGGCCGCAAAAATGTTTGAAGGGGTATTTACATGAATACACCACCAGAATACATCACCACCATCAGTGCATCACCAGAACCAAGTTTGGACTATTTAAGGAGGATTTAGAGAGTTTATTCTAAAAAAAAAGTTGAGTTAAGTTAATCTGAGTTTTTGGAGTAAAAACTTGCCAAATCCTCCTCATAATCTCAAATCTCTAAATTTTGAGGATATTTAAGTTTTAACATAGCCATGAAGCAAGTTATAAATTGCTACATGTGTACAAGATCAGAAGCACCATCAGTGCATGAATGCAGTGCCAGAACCGCAGTCGGTGGTTCTGGCACTGCATTCATGCACTGACTGTGGTTCTGGCACTGCATTCATGCACTGACTGTGGTTCTGGCACTGCATTCATGCACTGACTGTGGTTCTGGCACTGCATTCATGCACTGACTGTGGTTCTGGCACTGCATTCATGCACTGACTGTGGTTCTGGCACTGCATTCATGCACTGACTGTGGTTCTGGCACTGCATTCATGCACTGACTGTGGTTCTGGCACTGCATTCATGCACTGACTGTGGTTCTGGCACTGCATTCATGCACTGACTGTGGTTCTGGCACTGCATTCATGCACTGACTGTGGTTCTGGCACTGCATTCATGCACTGACTGTGGTTCTGGCACTGCATTCATGCACTGACTGTGGTTCTGGCACTGCATTCATGCACTGACTGTGGTTCTGGCACTGCATTCATGCACTGACTGTGGTTCTGGCACTGCATTCATGCACTGACTGTGGTTCTGGCACTGCATTCATGCACTGACTGTGGTTCTCGCACTGCATTCATGCACTGACTGTGGTTCTCGCACTGCATTCATGCACTGACTGTGGTTCTCGCACTGCATTCATGCACTGACTGTGGTTCTCGCACTGCATTCATGCACTGACTGTGGTTTTGGCACTGCATTCATGCACTGACTGTGGTTTTGGCACTGCATTCATGCACTGACGGTGGTTTTGGCACTGCATTCATGCACTGACTGTGGTTTTGGCACTGCATTCATGCACTGACTGTGGTTTTGGCACTGCATTCATGCACTGACTGTGGTTCTGGCACTGCATTCACTGCATTCATGCACTGACTGTGGTTCTGGCACTGCATTCATGCCCGGACTGTGGTTCTGGCACTGCATTCATGCCCGGACTGTGGTTCTGGCACTGCATTCATGCCCGGACTGTGGTTTTGGCACTGCATTCATGCACTGACTGTGGTTCTGGCACTGCATTCATGCACTGACTGTGGTTCTGGCACTGCATTCATGCACTGACTGTGGTTCTGGCACTGCATTCATGCACTGACTGTGGTTTTGGCACTGCATTCATGCACTGACTGTGGTTTTGGCACTGCATTCATGCACTGACTGTGGTTTTGGCACTGCATTCATGCACTGACTGTGGTTCTGGCACTGCATTCACTGCATTCATGCACTGACTGTGGTTCTGGCACTGCATTCATGCACTGACTGTGGTTCTGGCACTGCATTCATGCACTGACTGTGGTTCTGGCACTGCATTCATGCACTGACTGTGGTTCTGGCACTGCATTCATGCACTGACTGTGGTTCTGGCACTGCATTCATGCACTGACTCTGGTTCTGGCACTGCATTCATGCACTGACTCTGGTTCTGGCACTGCATTCATGCACTGACTCTGGTTCTGGCACTGCATTCATGCACTGACTCTGGTTCTGGCACTGCATTCATGCACTGACTCTGGTTCTGGCACTGCATTCATGCACTGACTCTGGTTCTGGCACTGCATTCATGCACTGACTCTGGTTCTGGCACTGCATTCATGCACTGACTCTGGTTCTGGCACTGCATTCATGCACTGACTGTGGTTCTGGCACTGCATTCATGCACTGACTGTGGTTCTGGCACTGCATTCATGCACTGACTGTGGTTCTGGCACTGCATTCATGCACTGACTGTGGTTCTGGCACTGCATTCATGCACTGACTGTGGTTCTGGCACTGCATTCATGCACTGACCGTGGTTCTGGCACTGCATTCATGCACTGACTGTGGTTCTGGCACTGCATTCATGCACTGACCGTGGTTCTGGCACTGCATTCATGCACTGACCGTGGTTCTGGCACTGCATTCATGCACTGACCGTGGTTCTGGCACTGCATTCATGCACTGACTGTGGTTTTGGCACTGCATTCATGCACTGACCATGGTTTTGGCACTGCATTCATGCACTGGCCGTGGTTCTGGCACTGCATTCATGCACTGGCTGTGGTTTTGGCACTGCATTCATGCACTGACTGTGGTTTTGGCACTGCATTCATGCACTGGCTGTGGTTCTGGCACTGCATTCATGCACTGGCTGTGGTTCTGGCACTGCATTCATGCACTGGCTGTGGTTCTGGCACTGCATTCATGCACTGGCTGTGGTTCTGGCACTGCATTCATGCACTGGCTGTGGTTCTGGCACTGCATTCATGCACTGTCAGTGAATGAATGCAGTGCCAGAACCAACATCAGTACTTGATTGCAGTGCCAGAACCAACATCAGTACATGAATGCAGTGCCAGAACCAACATCAGTACATGAATGCGGTGTCAGAGCCACCGTCAGTACTTGAATGCCACACCAGAGCCACCGTCAATACATGAATGCAGTGGCAGAAACACCATCAGTACAGCGATCAATTGTAATGTCAGGTTAGCCCCATATGCAATTGTATAGCATAAACCTACAACTCCCAGTATATCCTTAAAAGGAACCTGACAGGTCCCCCATGCCTCAAAACCCACCAGCATTTGTTGATTTGTTGTTAAATACCCTGCCTAACCAGCCCTTCATATTGATTATCACATAACTACATATGATATGTTTAAAAAAACTTTGAAGTTCGCTTTTCCTATGCTAATTAGGCCTTTGACTAGTCAATTGGGTGTTTTTCCCAGACTAATTGTCCCTCACAGCATGCCTTCACGCCCCTGTGGGCATGATAACATTATTTGCAAGAGCCGGCGTCATCGCCAGCTCTCTGCAAATCTCGTGCATGCGTGGGGCTTTCCTTGCTACGTCATTGCGCCTCTGAAACTGGGTGTATGCTTTGCAGCTTCAGAGGTGCACTGCTCATGTCCAGAAGTAAAGAAGACATCTTACTCAACTCCGGACATGTGCAGTGCGCCATTGAGGCTGGGAAGCATACACCCGACTTCAGAGGCGTAATGACGTGGGCAAGGAAAACTGTGTGCACACCATGTGAAAACTCTAGCAAATCATGTTATGCCCAATTATAATTTCCTCTCACTGTGCTTTCTGCACAAAATATCCCCAACACTACCCCTCTCCATAATATCCCCCCACACTTCCCCTCTTAAATTGCCCCTTTCCATAATATCTCCCCTTTCCATAATATCTCCCCTACACTGCCTCTCTGCATAAAGTCCCACCCACCCTACTAGCCCTCGCTGTAATGATCCCCCTTTGATTGCCCCATAATGTCCCAATTTGCCTCATAATGTCCCCCATGAGGTGGCCATGCAATAACACAACCCTCGGCTCCCCCGATCTCCTCATCTTAAATTAACCACATTTATTCTTCAGCTCCTCCATGGAGCGCTTACCGGTGCACACTGCCCCTGCTGCCTGTGGGACACCACTGGTGCCAGCAGCATCGTGATGAGGTCAATAGAGCGCTATCCTCATCACGCTGCTGCATGTTGGAGAAGGGGGCTGACGAGCGCTCCTCTGCATTAAGTCCTGGCACCACAGTGTTCAAATGTATTCACATCTGTAAGACGCTAATACATTTGAATATAGGAAAAAGGGAAGTCACTGTTCCCCAGTTACTGCGGACTGCAACAAACCCCCTAGTGGGCCGCATATCGTGCAAGTCCTGGGGTACACATACCCTTAGGATGTTCATACATCAATAAATAAGCAGGTTTTTTCAAGGTCCTGCAAAACTATAATCACTGGGAGAAGGTACAAACTCCATAAAGCAAACATGTTGTTTTGCTGAATTTGATCCCAGACCTGCATGCAGGGCAACTAAGCGATCAACTGAGCCCGGTGTCGGTACTCTGTGCTTTCTATAATGTAGGCCAAATTCACACTGAATTATTTACATTTGGTGGGACTAGTGTTTGCACTACATATGTGCCCATGCCATTGCATAGGTCATTAAAAATAACAAAAAGCTGAGTATGGATTGTATTAAAAAGATCTTTTCAAATTGCTGCTTAAAGGGGCTTATCGTATTTCTGACACATACTTAAAATAGTTTACCAATATCAGAATTGTGGAGGTCTGACACCCAGCATCCCTACCGGTAAGATGCTATCGGCCAACAAGTAAACCGTATACTGAGCCGGAGATCAGATCTCCATTCTATTTCTTGCTACTGCTGCTCAGCTTTCAATGAAGTAAATAGTAGCTGAGCTACAATATCCAGGAATTGACCCTATCAATTGTACTGCAGCATCTAATAAGCGTGTGCAAAAGTCACTGTGAAGGAATGGAGAGCAGGGGCAGCTGTGACCTCGCCAATTGTGATAGGTAACAAGCTGATAAAGGATTCACCAGTCATTGTAATCCTGCCTCTGCTGATAAGGAGCTTGTTGAAAACACCTTCTGAAAGCACATGGCATATGAGACCTAAAGCCTCAGTGGCCTCTGTGAAAATTGCAAGATAATTTTTTTTATTAAAGATCGTGATATGTAACAAAACAAAAAAAACATTGTCAAACCTTTTGCAAACCGTACGTGTGCCACAAAAACGGATATATGCCATAGTTAATTTTCTGATGATTGCCTCAATTTTAGCTTATTGACTATGGCACGATTTACAGGAATAAGCTTATATGATCATGTGTAATATAAATAATACCGAACAAATCGCTACATCCATCTATACTGAGACCAGTAAGACGAAAAAATAATGGTGCTGCCAAGTAAGACAAATCCACTGGTCATTATCTGCACTATTGAAATCCTCCGAGCACTTATATTAATTATTATGTGGTGTGCGGCTCTCAGCTAGGGAATGAAATGTGAGTTTTTGAAGTACTTATGTTACAGCTGTATTGTGCTAAACAACTGCCTGGCGTAGAAGAAAGACAGCTCAGTATTGAATTACCCGGACAAGAAGATACAGATATATGATAAGGAGGTCTGATATGAATATAATCCGTAATTATACTGCGTTTCCCCCGACATGAAGGTTAAGCGCCTTCCCACAGATACTCACCGATCAGCTGCCCTCTTCACCTTCACTATCTACTCTGGCACGGGAAACACAGGTCTGTTTTAAAATGATTTAGACGGGTCAATTACTTGATAAGGAAGTTCATTAGAATCAATCTAATCAAGATTTCAGGCCATCTCCTAAAGGCAGAAATCATTAGTGTGGGGTTGCTAATGAGGATTAAAGGTGGTCAACCAGAAGTTTAGCAATGATGAAGGCAGATTCGGCAGAAAATGCAGGTTAATGTTTTATTTCACATTTGTGGCCAATTGGAAGGGGGGAAGCAAATCACCTGTAACAGGTAAAGAATTACCTTGTGTTAAATTATAGGTAAAACAAATCAAGATGTTCCAGGCTCCACTGCACTTGTGGCATTTATATATTAAATCATTAAAAAGAAATTGGCACTACCTCATCTGAGAGCAGCATAATATAGGAAAAGAGACCTTTATTCCAATGATCTATCACTTAGGTTACTGGGTGCAGCAGTTGTGACTCAATCAGAGTTGTTAGCTGTAGCATGCAGCAGAGCTGAGGAAGCTAACCCCGCCCATACCAGACTCTCTCAATACATTGTCTATTGAAAGTGAGCTACTTATCAGAGCAGGGGCGTGGTTAGACTATTGGCACAGGGTACCTAGTCAGTGAAGTGATAATGTCCTGGTGATAAAACATTCACTGTATGGAAACATCAGCACACAGCCTAATAAGTGACACATCCCTAAAAGCTGTGACGCAGCCCCTATCTCGTGCTGTCATCAGATTACAAAGCAAAAACCTGCTGACAGATTCCCTTTTAAAGGGGATGTTTCATGATGATACATTTCTTTAAGTGTATACTTATTTTTAAGCTAAAGATGCATGAAACTTTTAAATTCTACTCAAAGCCATCCAGAAAAAAAGACTGATCAATAATTAATACCTATACATCAGTGTAAGAATATAGATTTTCTATAAGGTATTAAAACGGTATTTAGGTGGAGGAGAAAATAAATGTTTTACATCTAGTGTCATATGAAATATTGCTGGATGCCCCCTGCACATTTACAGGATCTGGTATTGAAGCTCGGCGCTATTCACACAAATGGTTTGGAAAACTAGACACAGCTCATGGACTAAAGTGGTGCTGTTTTTTTTAGGTGGGGGAGGTAAACCGTTTCCCAAATTAATTAGAAATCTCTTTATTTCAGATGCTATACTGTGGCAGCCAATTTTCTTCTTACACCCATAGAGTTGAATGGGTGAGTTTTGTCTGATGTTCAGAGGAAAATCTTGCACGATATGATATTTTTATCACATGAAGATTCAGTCATGGTAAATGATTGTTTATCTGTGCTACCTTATTGAATAACATTGGTCCAAGTGCGATCCGTTTTTTAACGTATAGCACTTGTACCAAAAATACTGTCTTGTGCACGAGCCCTTAGGCTGAGTTTCACAGGGGGTCTGAGAAAACCGCTACAGGGGTCTTCAGCAGACCCCCAACCTATTATAGTAACTCATCGGGCCAATGGGATCCTTTGCACACAAGCGCTTGTTCCAGTTAAATGCTGCTATCGTAGGTTGATCGTGGCATTTAAATAGTTAACACCTGTGGATGGAGCTCTGCGTTGGCCACGGCTACTAGAGACCGGTGACGGCTGTGTAATATTACCGGTATCTGCCTCGTGTGGGCGTTAGCACAATGTTCTTTTGCAGGAAGTGGTTAAAAAGGAAGAATTTTGTGACTTCATGCAAAATTTTGGTAATTTGGAGAATTTTTTTGTGTGCTATATTTACACCAAAAACTGGTGCAAACATTAATAAATGTGGACCAGTGTGCATGTGGTGCAATAGGAATATGACAAATACTCTGAGCACCAATTTATAGCATTCATAGACGTATTGAGTTTCCTTTTCCCATACCACAGTGAAGAGATTCCATATGTCCCAGAGGCGGCGACTGTTTGTATTCTGCTAAATTCGGACAGGATCAATATTATTACTTTTATTATTTGTAATTAAGGATTACTTTGATGCTGTAATTACAGAGGGGCATTCAGCGCACCCCAGCATAAATGATTTTTAGCTGTCGTTTTATATCTAAAGTGGTTTAGGTTTACGATCTTGTCTTTTAATATCAGAAAATTGCAGAAAGCCGAGAGTTTAAGTCTGAATTGGCTTTGTGGTGATGTTTTATGTAACTCAATAAAACACTAGAGAAAACCATCTGCAAATGTTGTATCAGGAGGTCCATAAAGACGGTGGCGTGTTGACAGAACTCTCTTCATGCTCTGACAAGGGTGGTTTTTATTGCACCGTGCAGCTGGCTTCCTTGGCAGTGGTAGGGTTAAACTATAAAGTGAAGCAGCGCACCCACCTTATATTAAGGTTCCTGCATATACTGAATTCTGTGATTGTAATTACTGCAGCTACATTGTATTTATAATGCAGTTTTAGGGCTCAACCTTTTAGTGTCTCTTCTGGGAAGCTAGCTTTCTTTTCCCCCATTAATACAATGGACAAGAAGCTAGGAAGATTTAATTAGATCCAACTGTCCATTATACATGCATGGTAATTTCATGCATTCTAATAAGCTGGGTCATGGCACAGTTCATGCTCAGCTGCTTGCACTGAAGAGCTGCTTAGACGAGTGCGAAGAAACGCAATTATTGACTTTTGTGTCTGGCTGATCCAAACATTAATAATGTATACAATTAAAATAGTGATGGATTTCTCTGCTGTTATATTTTAGATACCAGGATGTGTGGAGAGAAAATATTTATAAAAGGCCCGTGGGGCAAAAAAAATGTCATTCTGAACCCGGCTCAGCTTTATTTTATCCATTAAAGGGGATCTCCGAGGATAGGAAAAACAAAAGATAATGTCATTATAAATAAACATGAAAATGGGCAAAGTCTTTTTACGCGGACTGAAACTTGTCCTAGAATGTTAATTGGACAGGTGTCTGTGAGCATGCGCAGTAGGAAGCTCCGCAGCTGTCATTTGGAGATAATCTGTACCACTTACTATTAGGCTATATCCAGGTTACAGCAGCAGCTCTGCATTTAGAAAGACGAGGTAGACAGCAGCATGAGCAGCCTCTTTTTACCTCAGCACACCTGATATCTCCAGTTATAGATCAGATAGATGGGGTGGACAGCAGTGTGAGCAGCCCCTTCTAACTTCAGCAGCCCTGATGTCTCCAGTATTGGGTCAGACAGGGCGGACAGCAGTGTGAGCAGCCTCTTCTTCTCTCAGCATCCCTGGTATCTACAGTATTAGATGATATTAGATCATACAGACAGGGTGGACAGCAGTGTGAGCAGCCTCTTCTTACCTAAGCATCCTTGGTATCTACAGTGGTAGGCCCATACAGGCAGGATTGACAGCAGTGTGAGCAGCCTCTTCTTACATCATCACCCCTGGAATTTCCAGAATTGGATCATATCATCAATGTGAGCACCTCTTCCTAGACATGGAGTGAGGGAGAGTAGTTTCCTACCGCACATGGTCATAAACATCTAGTACAGGTGCTAGTGAGTATGTGCAGTAGAAAGCTTCACTTTTGAGACATATACTAATATTCTTCACCTGTACTACAATGATTAGCTCTCTAGACAAAACAAGTGTATTTTGATAATTAGTTATTTTGGTATTTGTTCCTAGTAACCTTACTCTTTCATTTTTTTTTTTTATTTCCAAATATCTGCTTTAAATCATTCTTGAAATATTTATTGTCCGGGTGGCTTCTCGTGTGGTGAAATTTTACACCACAGATAAATCTGCCTAAATTTTGCATCTGGCTTTTGATGCAAACATGTCAAATTTGACAGGTGTAAAACTAGTCTGCCTGCCATTCTAGCAGTCACGCATCAGAGTCAGTTTCCACATTATTCTTTTTTTACATGGCAGATGGTAGTTTGGGGCACTGTGTCAGATTTTGGACTGCGGCTCAAGGGCTTATTCCTTTTACCATAAATTTTCTAGACATCATTTTCTGTTGAGTTTGTGTAATGCGTCATGTACAAATGTTCAGGTACAGTTTGTGACTGTAGCTGTATAGATGTATTTCACGAATATAAGTTTGGTTAGTTTGACCAATACAGAGCGGTTATTGAGATAACAACTGAAAATCAGAACGTCTCATAACCGAATTCTTAATAGGCCTCATCCCACCTGAGAGCTACAAGCACTATTAGCTAAAGGGATTGTCCAGCAACTGAAAAAACCCTCTGAGAATGTTGTATGATAAAAGTATTACTCTCCTTGGGCTATGATCACACTATTAGTATTTGGTCAGTATTTTACATCAGTATTTGTAAGCCAAAACCAGGAGTGGGTGATAAATACAGAAGTGGTGACGTGTTTCTATTATACTTTTCCTCTGATTGTTCCACTCCTGATTTTGGCTTACAAATACTGATGTAAAATAGTGATCAAATACTCATAGTGTGACCATAGCCTTAGCGATGTCTTATAGCTCTTTTTCCTCCACCGACCATTTTCCCCTACAGTCCTGTTTGGTTTGGACAGGCTGCAGCCAGTCATTGGCAGCAGTGGAAAAACAGTATTCTGTACTGCTCATAGTGATTGGTCAAGAGTCTCAAGACCAAGTGATCTGGACCGAGGAGGATCAGTAAAGTGAGTGTTAATAATTTTACTATTTTTCTGCATTTTCAATGGCTCGACAACTCACAATTTATCTTTATATGGATCATGGCTTTATTTTTCTATTTGTTTATGATGCTCTGCATTCTCTCCAGACCTCAAAGCATAATAAATAATGTTTTGGGGAGGGGTTAAGAAATGATGGAATATTATAGTCGCCCCTCCCCTCAGCTGTCCTCCCGCTGTGACTCTCCCCCCGATCCTCTGCACACTCCCTCTGGACTTCCAGTGCGGACTCTGGCGCACACCATTGATGTCTGATGTGTACTGCGCTTCATGTGACCGGTGACAGACGGCAGAACAGCTGGTGGCTGAGATGAGTATAAGCTATATTTTTTAACCCTTTCCTGGCCCTAAAAAAAAAATAAAGTAAAATAGTGGGGAGTCGACTGTATCAGATCCAATCAACAAAACTTTTGAATCTGGTGAATCCACATTTTTTTGTAAAAATTTGTAGAAAATTCAATTTGTTTCAAATTGATTTACTCAATTCTAATAGGTAGCTATAAAAATACAGGTTTAAAAAAAAACAAACCCCCCCAAATGCTGCTCTAAGGGGCTAAATTCTACCAATATATTACAAGTTTAACCTCTTCATGGCGCAGTCAATTTTGCGCTTAACTTAAATTATAATGCTTAAGATGGGATTAATCAATGACTATGTCAAGGATTCTGCATATTCTCAATTTACCATTGTGTCATAATGGCAGGGAATGATGACGACTGAGGATTAATAAAATGTTTGTTTTTTTAAGAAAATTATTGATAAATGTAATGGCTACACCAACTAATATTATATCTTTAACGCTCAAAGCTATATATGAGGAACAGTAAGCAGGGGGGTTGAGCTGGGTTCACTATAACTGGCTTTTGCCACATGGGACTCCCTTGAATAATCTCCTTTATACGGGCTGTTGCCACTATAAAACTGTAGGGAAACTCATCACTTTTGTAATTGTATAAATTATCAATGTTTGGATCAACCAGACATAAAAGTCAATAACTGTTGGTTTTTCTTTTGCTCTCATTATTTCAATCCCTAGAAATTCCTGAAGAAAAAGCTTAAAGTGGTTGTCTGGTCCAAATCGATAAGTCTGCAGTCACTCTGTGTGACTGCAGACTTAAGAATCCCCCCAGTACATGAACGGTACGCCGCGGGGTTTTGCTGGTTTCTGCGTTATACATACTCCAGGCCAGTGGGGGCAGCCTTGCTCCATACACTTGTACACTTGCCCGCCTAGTGACGCAGGTATCCAGGGGGCATGGCCGACTAGAGGGTGCGGCCTTGTGCCATACAACCCATCTAAATTACTTTTTGAAACTATTGTATATGTTGTGAACTGAATGACATTTTATTTTCTTCTATACTTTATTGCATATTGTTACTTTTTAACAAAAAAATGCACTAAAAATGCCACTAAACAACAACAAAAATCCATCTGTCCTAATAAGACCTAAAGGGATAAAGCAGACGAACCCTTTCAAATAGAGATATTTGTTTCTATTCAATATTTTAATGAAAAACATAACATTTTATAACACAATAAACATCAGCATTAGAGGAATTTCATTCTGACCTTTTTTTTCAGACATTTTAAAGTAGTGAGAGAGGTCAATTCAAATCAAAGCATGAAAATAAAGGTACAAATCAGAACAAAGCGAAATATTGTAGCAGACACCCAAAATAAAACAATTCACCATAATAATAATTATAAGGCTACAACTAGACAAAAACACACAAACCGGGGAATTCAGTAGCCAATGTGTTTGACCTCACTAGTTCAGTTTTACATGTTATAACTTTTTGATTGCCTCGTGTAGAAACACAAGTTTATCTTCCCTTGAAATGTCTTTGACTTGTGAATAGAAATGAAATGGAAGATGAGCAGCCATGATGAAGCTTGGTGTATATCGCGTGCCCATAGATCATATGGGAAGTACACAAGATTATTTGATAACTAAATACCAAGTGATGGTTCACATGTTCCGAAGTTACTTATTGTCTGTACTGTAAAAGCAGTGAACATTTCTGCAGGTAGCGTGAAAATAAAAGCAGTTATATTTGGACTTGCGTAAAAGCAACATTGCGTAAAAGCCGTACTGTGATCACATACACATTGTCGTAGGTTTACGGAATTATGATTTTTTTTTTCCAGCTGTCTTTGAAGTTATTTACCGTATGTAGCAAAACAACATAAAAAGGTTGAAACATTTCTATAAAGGGTCTTAAGTTGCTATTCTTGTATTAGTAAATTTTCACTTAGCCTTCATTCCCAGCTATATGCATATTTATAGTGCAAAGCCAAAGAAACAAAGCTAACCTTTTCTGGCAATCATCTACCCTATACAGCTCATAGGTAGGTGGTAACTTTAAATGTTGGGAAGTAACCCCTTTTACCAGTCTTCTAATAGTTTTCTTGTTTGCTTAACCATGTAACTATCATGCACCATATCTTTATAGCTCTTGTTTCTGGGCTTTTACCTGCATGATTGTAAATGTACAGCACAGGTTTAAAGCTACTGCAATCTAGAAGGAGCAGGTCAGGTCTCCGGCTGTCAGACACATGTGGGGCCCTGGGTAGAAGGCAGAAGGGGTTTATTAACGCATCTGTCTTCTATTTTCTCGACTACTTACCACTTAATGAGCACTGTACAGTGAACCCAAGCAACAGCGCTACTGATGGTTCTGTGGGACTTGGCTATCACATCATTGGGGGTCTGCCCTACATAACAGATCTGCTAAGTCTTAGCAGATCCAGATCATCTTTGCCAATGCCTTATAGTACAGCAGTGGGTTGTATCTCCCCCCTAACTAGGGCTCCTATAGATGTCCCAATTAGGGCTCATCTTGCCATCCAATTTTCATGAATTTGTGTTTCATTGATAGCACATGTATCTGTGACAGTCTATGGGGTCATTCACGTGTCCGTGATTTTTCGCAGACCAAGTTGTTCTTGTAACGTCACCGTGACATGTCTGATTTTGATTTGAGGGTAGGATCAAAATTGGCGATGCAAATCAATGGGTTCATGAAAAAATCAGACAACTCTCGGATGCCACGGAAAGGAAAAGCTAGAGAAACTTTTGTTTAATTTCTCAATGTACAAGGAAAACTGATGACACTCCGACCACACTGTGATCAAAGTCTGATTAGAATAATGGGTATGTTTTTCCCCTACATGGGAAAATACTGAGCCCAAATAGAGATAAAAAAGCACAGTAAAATTGTCTCCCAGAAATCACTTTCTGAATGTGTGTTTGAGTATGTACATGTGTGTATGTTTATACAGTATATATACAGTCATGGTCAAAAGTGTTGGCACCCTTGAAATTGTTCCAGAAAATGAAGTATTTCTCCCAGAATATTCTTACACATGTTTTGTTATACATATGTTTATTTCCTTGGTGTGTATTGTTGTGTGTATTTATGCACATGTTCTCTCTCTGATTTTCATGGATAGAACACGTACCCATTCTAATCTCTGGAGCTGTTCACATGTCTGTCTCTACGGAGACATGTCTGTTTGTGATCCGAGTCATGGGTCAAAATTACCCATACCAGGCTATGGGGCTGTGAAAATCTCGGACAGTACACATTGTTATCCGTGTGCTGTCAGTTTCTAACATTGCAATGAACAGTAGAACCTTTGCAATATATTTATTTTCTCATACGTGAAAATCACTGATAGAACTCTGATGGTAAAAACTGACCAAACGCTGATGAAACTTGGCCATATTTTGGTGTGCCAGAAAAATCACATCTGAATGAGTCTTTCCTGATCCCTTGTCGCTGATTCTGGAGAATCTCATACAAACCCATTTCAAACTATTTTAAATGAACGTAACCCGAAATTCTGTAATCCTTATATTGTCATTTTTGTTAAGAGGTATATATTTTACAGAAGGGAATTTTTGTTCCCGGCGTGTGTTACGTTGTGTAGTGAACATTGGATCATATAGTAAAATGTCTGCTTCGTTCTCTCCAAGTCTTAAATATATCATCATATCTGAGTGTTGGAGGCAGATGTGTAAGAGCAGATGGTTCACCAGCGCTCATTAAAGATTCCATTAGCAGCCAGGAAAAGGGTCAGCTCGCAGCCAAGAATGCCGTGGCTATGTAACTCAACACGCAGGCTGACAATTTACATGTTGGGGAAATAAAGTGTAAGAATTCTTCCTTGTGTCTTTTTGTTTCTGTTTATCGACCACCTTTATTTTTTGACTTTTAGAAGGTGCAGAGTTGAATCCCCGATGGTAACATTTATCTAACAGCTACCATTCAATATTGTTCTCGCTTCCTGCCCTACAAAAACATGTTAACTTTCAGGAGCGGATAACTGGGCCAGCAGATTGTGTACTTAGAAGCAGTGTGCCTCGGGACCTGTACCTTCGTGAGCTGAAGATGTTCTTAGAAGTTGTAGAGGTTCTTTCCAATGCAAAACTATGCAATAGTCACTCACTTGCACTTTTTATTTTCTAATTTTCTTTGTGTTTCAATTTCTCACCTTTTTCAGTGTATGTGTTTGCTTTCAATGAATAAAAGTTTTTTTTTGTTTTTTTTTAATATAACATTTCCAGAACATGGCTAGTCCTCTTCTCAGAGAGAGGATTACAATTGTATACATACTAGGCAATGCTCTGTGAGCAAAATAAAACTGCACCTGCTGCATATATCATTCTGCATATCCACTATATCAGTCCATAGTCCTGCCTGTTTAGCTTAAAGGGGGCTATCCAGTCCAGATAGATAAGTCTGTAGTTACTCTGTGTGACTGCATACTTATGAATTTCCCCCAGCACAGTCACTGTGCGCTTCGGGGATTCGCCAGTTTCTGAGCGGGCATCGGAAGGTATGTATGAGTTATACATACTCAAGTCCCGGCCAGTGTGCACGGCTTCGCTCCCATACACCTGTATTGAGCGAGGCCAAGCCCGTCTAGTGGTACTGCTTCCAGTGGGCGTGGCTGACTAGAGGGCTCGGCCTCACTCCATACAAGCGTATGGGAGCGAGGCCACGCCCACTGGCCGGGAGCATACATACCCTCCAGTCCTGGTTCAGAAACCGGCGAATCCCCACAGCACACAATGCGTACTCTGGGGGGATTCATAAGTCTGCAGTCACACAGAGCGACTGCAGACTTATCAATTTGGACCGGACAACCCCTTTAAACAGAATTGTCTAGACTGGATACAATTGTGTATACTTATTACCTGAGAGAAGGGTCAACTATGTACAGGTTAGTAAAAACTAAAATTCCTTGACCACAAATGGATATCTAAAAAAATAATGAGAAATTTAGGCAAAATATGTTAAAAAGTGGTAAAAGTTTTCAAACCCTATTGGAACTCATCATATGTAGTTCCCATTGGGCAAGAGTTGTGCTGTTTTTCAAAAACTTCAACTCAAAGGTTCAATGGATGAGGATAAAAAAACAATTCACATACTATTTTTAATGTTGTTGAAAAAATAGAAAAGGATGTGATAATGGACTCCTCTTAAAGACATTTTCATTACCAGTTACTTCAGAAAGGGGATGTTTTAGATCGACAACATAAAAGAGCGATCTATCACCAGAATATGCATAAGGCTCACCTGGCGAGGAGGATTCTCTAAGCCATGGGTCAGATGTGCAGTGAGGAACAGTTGAGCCGGATATGCTGTACAGCACCGGATTGTAGTACAGCAGAGCTGAGTGTGCAAGATGGTACCGCGGACATGAGCGGAAGAGATGAGTCACGTGTGAGCAGAAGTAGCAGCCTGTCAGGGAGTGAGGATACAAAGCCTCAAACTGGAGCTGGGAAGGGTGCGGACAATAAACTGTACGCTTTATTAAATAGATCTCACACCTGTTGAGACTGTTGATTATGCTTTAACATGACAGGTCTCTCATACCGCATCATTGGCTTTGGTCTGTTTGTGTAAACAGCTTCACCGATTGGCGGTCGTATCATGCCGCCGGCCAGTCTGTGGTAACTGACTCTAAATACACTTACACTTATGAGCTCTCACTCTTTAGCTGGCTGTACCTAGATATTATGTAAATATCACCGTTATACAGCTATTAGGCATGGATTTTCAAAGTATGTACACCAACCTCATCTGGTCTAAGAGATCTATTAATAATTTGAGCAGTTTGTATTCAGAAATGTAGTGACAATTATTTATTCATCTGTAATGCGCTTTTCTCACCCAAGGGACTCAAACATTGTACAACAAAAAGTCTGCTTTTTTCCAGTGACGACACCAATGTTGTTCAGTGCCCGTCTGTGACATTGCAGTTCAGCCGCCTTCACTTGCATATTACAGTCTATGATGCAGTTCCTGAAAAAGCAGATTTTGTTATTTAATTTTCATAAGTTCTTTAGCAAAGCATCCTATGATGTATAGCTACTCTGATCCCATACATATACAGGCCTGCACATTCAGGATTTAGTTCGGTGTCCCAGCTTCCAAATTCCATTTATGTGACTTTCGAACATGTTTATTCCCATAAATACTTTGATTTAGCCCTTTAGGCTAAATTTGCTTGACATCTGTGGTGCACCGCCTGTGTATACACCGGGTGAGACCACACATTGTTTAATTCAACGTCACCATAGATTTTAATTACAAACATATGGCAAAGCAGTGTCCTTTTGGCACATATCAGGGTCCTGCAACCAGAACAGTATTGAAAAGCAAGTATGCTTTATATACAACTGTATACAAAGAAAGAGGAAGTTTTTTCTTTGACAGTCAATGGCAGATGTATGTATATATGTGTGCGTGTGTGTGTATATGTATTGTATGTGTGTGTTTGTGTGTGTGTGTATATATAGATATCTATATACACTGTGTTCCAAATTATTATGCAAATAATATTTTCTCAGATTTTCCCAAATTATCTATATGAATTGCAGTCATTGTAATTTTCCAGTCAAATAATTATTAGAGTACAATTGAAAGGTTTTTGTACAAACTGCCTATGATAACAGTATATTTTTAAAAAAAAAATAAAAAACTCAAACTGCACTCAAAATGCATGTTCCAAATTATTATGCACAGCAGAGTTTTCAACCTTTTCATTTTAATAAAGAACAAAAAAATGGTCATTTTTGAAATTATAAGCATTAGCAGGTTATTACAAACTGAAATCAAACAGTTTTCAACTCAAAACTTTATTCTAGGTGATGTTACATTTGCACATAGGACCGCTTGTTCGAAAGGAGCTTCTGAACTCTCTCGTCCATTGAATTTGTCAGGTTTTGGATGGTTTCTGCTTCAATTGTTTTGCATGAGGACAGAATACCCTCCCAGAGCTGTTGCTTAGATGTGAACTGCCTCCCATCATAGACACTCCTTTTGATGATGCTCCAGAGGTTCTCAATGGGGTTGAGGTCAGGGGAGCATGGGTGCCACACCATAAGTTTGTCCCCTTTTATGCCCATAGCAGCCAGAGATGCAGATGTGTTATGTGCAGCATGAGACGGGGCATTATCATGCATGAAATGATCTCGATGGTCCAGATGGATGGAGTGGAGGATGGCTGGTTGATGGACACCCCATGCAAACACGGCTACGGCGCTAACAAGGAGGAGGTGGAGTAATGTTTTGGGCTGGAATCATGGGGAGAGAGAATGTCGGCCCTTTTAGGATCCCTGAAGGGGTAAAGACGAACTCCATAATGTATGTTGAGTTTCTCAAACAGCACTTCCTTCCATGGTTCAAGAAGAAGAACCGTGCATTCCGCAGCAAGATCATTTTCATGCATGATAATGCCCCGTCTCATGCTGCACATAACACATCTGCATCTTTGGCTGCTATGGGCATAAAAGGGGACAAACTTATGGTGTGGCACCCATGCTACCCTGACCTCAACCCCATTGAGAACCTCTGGAGCATCATCAAAAGGAGTGTCTATGATGGCGGGAGGCAGTTCATATCTAAGCAACAGCTCTGGGAGGGTATTCTGTCCTCATGCAAAACAATTGAAGCAGAAACCATCCAAAACCTGACAAATTCAATGGACGAGAGAGTTCAGAAGCTCCTTTCGAACAAGCGGTCCTATGTGCAAATGTAACATCACCTAGAATAAAGTTTTGAGTTGAAAACTGTTTGATTTCAGTTTGTAATAACCTGCTAATGCTTATAATTTCAAAAATGACCATTTTTTTGTTCTTTATTAAAATGAAAAGGTTGAAAACTCTGCTGTGTATAATGATTTGGAACATGCATTTTGAGTGCAGTTTGAGTTTTTTTATTTATTAAAAATATACTGTTATCATAGGCAGTTTGTACAAAAACCTTTCAATTGTACTCTAATGGTTATTTGACTGGAAAATTACAATGACTGCAATTCATATAGGTAATTTGGGAAAATCTGGGAAAATATTATTTGCATAATAATTTGGAACACCGTGTATAGATGGATATACTGTATATATATATATATATATAGATATATAGAGATATATATATAATTTATACATAATAAATATAATATATAAACACACACACACACACAAACATCTGGCCAAATGTTCTATGGGACAGTTTTAAATGGCTCAACTTAAAGTGAACGTGCCACCAGGTTTTCTCAATATAAAGTACATCCACCACCTTTAAGCCCTCTCTTAAAATATTCTAGTAAGCTGTATGTTAGTCCCCAATCCCCTCTGCATATCCAAAAAATAAGTTTATTTTATTATCCCCACATACAGTACCCATGTACTTCTTTCTGCCCTCTCGAGAGCAGCACAAAGTACTGTATTGGACATTTGTTGATGACCTAGAAGTAAAGCCGACACATTCGCTCTACAGTACTTTGCTCTGCCCTCTGTGCGGGTTTGGGAGACACTGTGTAGATGATATAGGACGCATCTTCCCCATGAAGCAGGTAAGAGGACAGCGATTATGGGAAGCGAGACACTGGATCAGACCAAAGACGCCCATGGGACTAGACGGCACTGTATGTAGGGATAATTAAAGGTCTTTTTTTGTGGTTTGCAAAGGATATTGGGGACATACATGCAGCTTACTAGAATGCTGTAAAGGAGGGCTTAAAGGTGGTGGCCATACTTAATATTGGGAAAACCTGGTTCCCTTAAACGTAAACCAATGTATTGTGAACATATCCTCAGTTTTATTCTATAACTTGTAAGTTTTAAAGTGTCAATATACAAGATGTAAAAATGAAGATGCCTGGTACTTAATATGGAATCCCGCTTAAAATTTATAGCTACTAGCATGACCGATGTGTTGGTGTGTTATCTCTGCCAGTGGACCAATGCCCATCTCTATTAAAATAAGCTGAATGACCCCCACCTGGATGGGACTGAGCTGCAGTGCCAGGGACAGACCTGACCAAATGTTCTGGTTGTCACCACAGTCTCTTCGTATCGCTAAATGGTTAGGTAGTCGGAGGCTAGACCGTATAGGCCATAAATATTATAGTCCCAAATTAAGTTTTGCAGTCAACTCGTATATCTAAAATATATTAATGCTTACTAGAAAATTAATTTCTTTGTATATATTAGCAGAATTTCTCAGCTTTGCGCAGATTTATGGTTTAACTGTTTCGTTTGTGTGTGCTAAAAACTTAGATTGCTACTGATGTAAAGCCAACATCTCGTGCTATGTGCAGAAATGTTTCGCCTCTCTAGAGGTGTCCTGAATAGATCTTCATATTAATATTTGGTTTTGTGTTCTGTTTCTTTGGGCAAATATTTCAAGAATGGTAGGACCTCGAGATCTGAATCCTGGTCTGAAACCTTCAGAAGTTATTGATTTACCAATTTGCCAAATTTAGTGCAGATTGGTTTTGTCTTATTTAGATGTTTTCATGTTACTTTTTTTGGCGACTGTCTAAGGAACGCTTTTGTATTTTTTTTGGACGACTATGTCAATAATGTTAGGTCTTAGAGAGCACTGTGTATAACGACCCTCAGAAGGGCCTGATTTACCTATGTGGAAAATTTGGTCCAGATGGCTTCAGTCGCTTGGCCTTGTATAAAGAAAAGACGCCAGACGTCAGAAATTCATTTTTAAATATTTTAAGATATATACACTTAAAGAGTAACTAAACTTGATATCAGAATATACTCCTTTTGGAGTATGGATTATGGCAGTGAAAGGGTCAGTTGCTATCTCCTCCTCTGAGTGTTGTATTTATCAGAATAATTACCTGCTGAAGGCTTAAGGCCCCGTCACACTAAGCGATGCAGCAGCGATCCCGACAACGATACGACCTGTCAGGGATCGTTGCTGCGTCGCTAATACATCGCTGGTGAGCTGTCAAACAGGCAGGCTCACCAACGTTCAGGGGAGCAGCGACATCGTGGAAAGAATCTTTCCACGATGTCCTGCTCCCGGTTACCAGCCTGCTGCTGAAGCAGGAGCAGGCTCGTAACCATGGTAAACAGCGGGTTACTAAGGGTGCGCGTGCCCCTAGTAACCTGATGTTTACCATGGATACCACTCTGCTACGGTGCGCGGGAGGTTACCGTTCACCTTAGCAGAGTCGTATCCATGATAAACATCGGGTTACTAGGGGCATACGCGCACTTAGTAACCCGATGTTTATCATGGATACGACTCTGCTAAGGTGAACGGTAACCTCCCGCGCACCGTAGCAGAGTGGTATCCATGGTAAACAGCGGGTTACTAAGTGCGCGCGTGCCCCTAGTAACCCGATGTTTACCATGGATACCAGCCTGATCGTTGGTCCCGCTGGTCACACACAGCGATCTGTGCTGACCAGCGGGAGGCCAACGACCAAAAAATGGTCCAGGACACTTTGCAGCGATCAGCGACCTCACAGCAGGGGCCTGATCGCTGCAAAGTGTCACACATAGCGACATCGCTGGTGAGGTCGCTGTTGCGTCACCAAAACCGTGACACAGCAGCGATCTCGCTATCGAGATCGCTATGTGAGACGGGGGCTTTAGGCCAGGGCCCCACTATCAGTATTTGGTCAGTATTTTTTCTCAGGAGTGGGAGACAAAACCAGGAGTGGGTGATAAATGCAGAATTGGTGACTTGTTTCTATTATATCTTTCCTCTGATTGTTCCTCACCTGGTTTTGGCTCCCACTCCTGAGAAAAAATACTGACCAAATACTGATAGTGGGGCCGTGGCCTTATCCTCAGAGTTAGTAATACACAAAAGCTGAGCTGACTTTTTTCACTGCCATCATCTATACATTCTGATATCCGTGTAGTTAAAGGGAATCTGACAGCAGGTTTTTGCTATTTATTCTGAGGACAGGATAATGTAGGGGCTGAGACACAGATTTCAGGGATGCATCACTTATTAATCTGTGTACTGTTGTTTCAATATAATGATGGTTTTATCACCAGGTGATTCACTGCCTGGACTACTGCTCTGTGAGCCCTGCTCTGACCACGCCCACTCCTCTGATTAGCAGCTCACTGTCAATAGACAATGGACATAGAAAGCTGTGGTGTGGGCCAGGTTAGCTTTCTGGACTCTGCTGCATCTAAGAACTCTGACTGTGTCACAACGGCTGCATGAAGTAAACTAAGTAATACATTGTTGGATTCAGGGTCTCTCTTCCCACATTATGCTGCTCTCAGATGAGGTAGAAAAAAACTGCTGACAGATTCCCTTTAAAGGCAGGCAAATAGACTGAGGCAAAGGAGATGTTTGAAAGCCACTTGAATGCAATTTTTTTTTCTTTTTTTTTATACAGGAATGAGGACAAATTAACTAAGCGTTTTGCAAAGTTTCAGAACTTACTATGCTGGACAAAATTATAAAAAAAAACACTTTAGTTACTGTTTTAATATATGGTATATTATATTTGTGAGAACATCGCCTTATTTTTTCATAGAAATTAAAACTTGTCATAATTAAACCCATAAAGCTAGCCTTGGCGAATAGTGATATCCTCATGCACATGGTCCCAAGAGTCTAACAAAGTGAGCATACATATAGTGCACTCCTGGCTTGAAAAGGAGAATAATTGGCAGTCGATGGTTTGTATACAGGCTCCAGGTATATTTCTAGGGAAAATGAATTCCTGTTTTGTTCTCCATTTAGGTGCTTATAGCATGTATTTATACTTGTATAATATATAATCAAACTTACCTCTAAACCTTACGTACAATTAAAATGAGATCTTAATTGAAAATAATAATCTGTTCCCAAACTGTCGGGGTCCTTTCATAGCAGATTTGCACTTTTCTAGAAAAAAAAAGAATATTAAAACAAAAGAAAAAAATGAAAGAAAAAGTTATAACTAGTTTAATCAACCAATTAAAAAATCATATCAAACGGAGACATTTCAAATCTTGTATTCATCTGCAGTGCACAGTGAACTTGGTATATTATTAATTCTATGACAGGTGACCTACATAACTATAATTATTACTTTTCCTGTAAAGAGAAATTAGAGCAAAGTAAACAAAAGAAATCAAAGTGTGAAGAAATCGAGATTCCTTTTCATGCTGCTTCGAGTCTCGGTAGGAGATCAGCTGTTCAGGATACTGTGGACGGGTTTTGTTCTGCAAGATCTATTTTCTAATTAATCTACAATCCTTCCTTCTAATAAAATAGATATTTGAGAGGTGATTGCTTTATACTGCGCTTCATCTTTAAAATTCACAATTTACTATTTCTAAGAAGTAAAAATACGTTCATTTGTGTCCAAAGTATGTATCGCAACATATATTCTCATAAGCTAGATGATTTTATAATAAACGCATTCGTATATTTTTATTGTAGTACGAACGTTTGTAAATGAAAATTAGATTGAAAATGTATATCACAAAACACTTTTTTTTTTTTATATGTTTCCATTAAAGGGGTATTCCCATCTCCAAGATCCTATCCCAATGTGTAGTAGGTATAATAATAATAATAATATTAGAAAATACCTCCAATTAGAAATTTAATATAGTTCTTCTGATTTGGTATGTTGCTTACCCCATGTGCAGGGCATTGCAGTAACTAAGGTATCTATGGTTACGACCACTCATATAAGTACAGTTAGCGGTTAGTAGTCATAACCATGGATACCTAAGGTCTTGCAATGCCCTGCACATGGAGTAAGCGACATAGCAAATCAGAAGAACTATAATACATTTCTAATTGGAGGTATTTGCTAATATTATCATTACACCTACTACATATTGGGATAGGATCTTGGAGATGGGAATAACCCTTTAAAGGTTGATATACCTGGCTAACATACCTTACACGGGTTGTAGGTATCACACACACACGGTCATGGTAGCATAAGTTTTCAATATGGTTGAGATAAAAATCTGTTTATTTTTCGCTTTGATGAACTTTGATGGCTGTAATGGCTCCAGCAGTCGCATGTCATTGTTCATGTCAGGAGACCAGCGGGGGAGACAGGGCAGAGAGCAAAGCAGTGATGCCAGTCTGGAAGGTAAAAATAGATTTTTTATTTTATTTTTTAATTTATATAACACCTTGGGGCCAGTAGTGGACAACCTCTTTTAAGGTATTGTTCACACAGCTCTTTAACAATGGCCATATATTAAGCTGTCTGTTAAAAGGGCTGTAGTCTTTAAAACAACTTTACACCATATGCACTGATGGTTATTATAAAAAAGAAAAGAAAAGGGAGTACTACTTACCCTCCACCAGGTCCAGCAACGACTTTCACTACTGCCTCAGTCTATATTGTTTGGCTGCAACAAGTAACTCCATGTAGAAAGTGCTGCAGCACTTTTTTTTTTTAAACACAACTCCTTAAGTAGAGACTTTAAAAATCCGTCCATGCCTCCTCTAATATGGAATTTCTGTCCAAAGAAGGGTTGTTTATTTTATTTTTTACATCAATGGACTCCAACTTTTAATTGTCCAACTGTTGCTAACTCCCAGCATGTCTTTGCATCCCCCAGCAGTTAAGGCGTGATGGTAATAATAGTTCTGTAACCACAGGCTAGCCACAGATTGAGTCACAGCTTTAATACTGACGTACATGATATTCTAATATTACCTAAATGTTGTCCTGTGTTAGGAGAAGCCCGGTGAAGCAAGAATTCCTATACAGTGATCTGTAATATAGTTTTTTAGCATCTTGGCAGGAGCCTCTTAGAAGCGCAGTGGTAGCGTTAGACAGGCTACTTATTTCACGAGTTACGATGACGTCCATGTTAAGCACATTCACAATCATAGTTTATGGTTAATGGCAACTGAAAAACTACACTAAAAGAGACCCACCTACTATATACAACAAACTTTATTATCAAATATTTAAAAAGCTGGGCTTGTAGGTGGTGAAGTGTGGCATCCCAGAGGGTCTGGTTGCCACAGTGGTAGTAATACCATGTCTGGGAGCAAAACAGGAGTTTCCTGGTCAGGGAACACACTACATGCAACACCTCATGCCCCAGGCCACAAAGGGGAGGATCCTGCCCTATATAACTGGATCTGGAGGTGGGGTTAGTCAGTCTAGTCAGAGCCTGAGAGAGGACTGTAGTCGAGTTGAGGACACACGAGCAAGAAGCCAGGAACTGGAGCTGGGCATAGCTCGTCCTGGCCAGTATACACAGAGGACCGGACACCGGAGTCCGAGGCTGTGGGACCCTTCAAGCCCAGCAGCAGATACCGCAAGCCAGGAGATTGCAGGTCTCCTGGCCTACAGAAGCCCAGAGGCTCAGCCCTCATCCCTAGCAAGTACTCCCATTGGGCCTATATAATTGCCACCAGTAAAGACCCTAGGACTGCACTGAAAAGACTCCGTGTTATCATTACTGATCTAGGCACTATCACCACCATCATCCATTCACGCTGCCCTGAAGCTCCACTCTTCCTGTGGGGAGTTACATCACCTTGCTGCACATACCATCAGCTTCAGTGGACTGCTCCGCCGCGGTGGTTCCCAATAACCGCATCCCACAGGTGGTGTAGTCGGACTATACATAAACTACCCTGGTTTGACCACCCTGGGTCACGGACCGGGTCACCGCCAGTGTGACTACAACCCCCAGCATCTACAAGGCCCGGCTCCGGGTATCCCCACGGCCCAGGGGGCGCGTCAGAAGCAAGGAGGAATCATATATATGAGCGGAAAAGGGGTACTGACCCTAGTTACGGTCTAGCGGTTACCCTACCGTAACGTGGAGGTTGGCACCCTAAGGAGCGATGTGGCGCCTCCGCTCAACGTCGGCTTGCATTCTCTGACCCTGATACACACTGCAATAGAGAAACACCACCGTGAACAACAATAATATAAGTGTCTTAATAGAGCCAAATAAGACACCAAGAAAAAACAAAAAAATATATATAGACAGAAATGACAATTCACTTAGACCCAATGATATGGATAGTGAATCTAAAAGGTATTATGCATTGGGTGCAGTCCAGATAATAACTGAGCATATACCAAGAAAAATACATCACATTTGAAAGCGGCTAGAAACCTCATCCTAATCAAAGACCTAGTGATGTCCCTGCCTTGCCGCGGAGGTTGGCATCCTAGAAAGCGACGAGGTGCCCCCTCTCAATGTCGGCTCAACCCTCACTAGCCCTAGTAGACCCTATAATGTTTTTATTAAACATCCAAATAATTAAACGTAACCGGTGTCTCTGGCATGAACTAACATAGTATATTGGTGAGCAAATGTCAGAAACCAATTCCACATGTTACCCAGACTATGGTCCTAAATAGTTCTTTTAATAGAAAATTATTGCACAAACTCAAATTGGCCAAACTATGATGAAGACAAAATTGTTCTATATATATACTTCATCTATGTAGATAGTGCGGAAAAAAACACTTTTAATAGGTACCTTGTGGCTCATCATTGTAACCATGTCTCAAGAATAAATAAAATAGCGAGAAACAGGGACATAACCACATAAAGGCACAGGACAATAATCAAAGCAAAATAATTTATAGTAATTTATAGCCCATAAAAGGCATAAAGATAATGTCCTATGAGATACTCATCATTTTTATGTATCCATATCCGTCCCTACACGTTTCCCCTCCTCTCATATCAGGGGTTCATCAGGGGAACAGTGTACCATAAAGCATTCAGCTTGTGGGCAAATCTCACACAGATGAAGAGATAGTATGATCAGTGGTGAGATGTGGGAATTGTGGAGATTTGTGGGTACCAGGTCACATCTTATGACTTAATTAACTTATGACTTAATAACGAGCATTTCATCGCATTCAAACAGTCCCTCACTACTTTCAAGTCCACACTCACTGCAGCATAACAAACCTACTTCTCATCTCTCATATCCGCCCTATCTCACAACCCCAAACAGCTATTCAACTCCTTCAATTCTCTCCTCCGTCCCCCAGCGCCTCCTTCCTCGCCTCTCATCTCAGCCGAAGACTTTGCCTCGTTCTTCAAGCAGAAGATTGATACCATCAGACAAAGCTTTTGCCTAAAGTCCCTCCAGCACCTCCTCACACCTGCTCAACCCTCCTCCTCTAAATCCAGCTTCTCCACCATTACGGAAGATCAAGTTTCCTCTTTACTCTCCAAATCACACCTCACCACCTGTGAACTTGACCCAATCCCGTCCCACCTCATCCCTAACCTCACCACAATCTTCATCCCAACCCTAACCCACCTTTTCAACCTGTCACTAACAACTGGTGTCTTCCACTCATGCTTCAAACATGCCTCGATCACACCAATCCTCAAAAAGCCCTCCCTTGACCTATCCTCTCTGACTAGCTATCGCCCCATATCACTCATCCCCTATGCCTCCAAACTACTGGAAAAACACGTCCACCTTGAACTGTCCTCCAACCTCTCCTCCTGCTCCCTTTTTGACCACTTACAATCTGGCTTCCGACCTCATCACTCCACTGAAACTGCCCTGACTAAAGTCACCAATAACCTACTAACTGCCAAGTGAAAGCGACACTACTCTGTCCTCCTCCTCCTAGACCTATCATCTGCCTTTGACACAGTAGACCATTCCCTCGTACTACAGACTGTCATCTCTCGGCATCAGAAATTTAGCCTTATCTTGGATCTCTTCATACCTAACAGATGGGACTTTGTGTCTCCCACTCACACACCACCTCCTCATCTTACCTCCTATCTGTCAGTGTCCCCCAAGGTTCAGTCCTAAGACCCCTGCTCTTCTCCATCTACACCTTTGACCTCAGACAGCTCATAGAGTCCCATGGCTTTCAGTATCACCTCTATGCTGACGTCACACAGATCTACCTCTCTGGACCCCATATCTCCTCCTTACTAACCACAATCCCACAATGGCTGTCCACTATTTCATCTTTCTTCTCTGCTAGATTCTTAAAACTTAACATGGATAAAACAGAATTCATCATCTTTCCACCGTCTTACTCAACCCCGCCATCTGACCTATCCATCATAGTCAATGGTTACTCACTCAAGCTCGCTGCCTCGGGGTAACCCTGGACTCTCTCTCTTTCAAACCATATATCCAAGTCCTTTCCACTTCCTGCCGACTCCAATTCAAAAATATCTCCCAGATCCGCACATTCTTCAACCATGAATCTGCAAAAACACTAGTGCACGCCTTCATCATCTCCCGCCTTGACTACTGCAACGGCCTGCTCAGTGGCCTCCCTTCCAACACTCTTGCACTGCTCCAATCTATCCTAAACTCTGCTGCCTGACTAATCCACCTGTCCCCTCACTATTCCCCGGCCTCTCCTTTCTGTCAATCCCTTCACTGGCTCCCCATTACCCAGAGTCTCCAGTTCAAAACCCTAACCATGGCATACAAAGCCATCCACAACCTGTCTTCTCCATACATCTGTGACCTAGTCTCCCTGTACTTGCCTGCACGCAGCCTCCGATCCTCACAAGATCTCCTTCTCTACATTCCTCTAATCTCCACTTCCCACAATTGCATACAAGATTTCTCCTGTGTATCCCCCCTACTCTGGAACTCTCTACCCCAACACATCAGACTCTCGCCTACCGTGGATATCTTCGAAGGAACCTAAAGACCCACCTCTTCTGACAAGCTACATCCTGCAGTAACCACCGCTCCATCATAACGCTACACGATCAGCTCTACCCTCACCTACTGTATCCTCGCCTATCCCTTGTAGATTGTGAGCCCTCACGGGCAGGGTCCCTCTCTCCTCCTGTACCAGTCGCTGACTTGTAATGTTCAAAATTATTGTAATTGCTTGTGCTTTGTATACCCCTTTCACATGTAAAGCGCCATGGAATAAATGGTGCTTTAATAATAATAATAATAATAATAATTAGGATTAGATGACTTCTCATGGTGCCATTAAATCCTTTCCAATTCTCGGCCGAAGACTGGATAATTCTTGTAGATAAAAAATGGAGAATATGACATCTCGATTAATACATAACTCTCGATAATCATTAATCCTATAAAGGAAATGATGCACTAAAGAGAGTCAGATTCATGCTCCCTGAACCATGAGCAACATGAATCAGAGTCCGGCTCTGTCATTTCAGCTATGTGTGTGTATAGGAAGAGACTTGTCAATCTAGGAAAGCAGGGCAGGCAGAAGTCGCTGGGTACCTGCCTCTTGGACCAGTCATCTGAGTTATATGGTCCCCTGCAGGCTTTGCGTGAATGAATGAAACATACAAGGTAGGATGATTCATGCTGCCTGTGGTTCACGCAGCATGAATCTACTGTTTCATCATGCTGCAAATAGTTTCAACTGTAATCATCCATCATTACAGGAAGGCAGTGAGAGTCATACAAAGATCTGAGCAGTCGCTTTCTCACTTGAAAATCAGGTGAATTCCATAGTAAACCAGAGCAAAGTAATGCTAGGGTCAACCAGCTTTTGGGACATTTTGTACACATTTAATATGCCCGAACAGATATGTCCACCCTTATCCTCAAGCTACACAGCGACATGTGTCACACAACCAAAATTCTCAGTCAAGTCGCAGAACCAAAAACAGCTATGCAACTTCCTATCTTTTTTTTAGGGCTGTGATTTTGCTTTAATACGAAAATGGCCAAAAAGTTGAACTGAGGCGACTTGCAACACATTTAGAAATATTTGCGACTCTGTCTTTCATTTGTTGAACAACAGAATAGGAAATCATTAAATGCCATTTCGCAATGAGACATTGAGATTTGAGTGTCACATGACACGTCGCCTTCACAAATATTTTATTAAGGACTGTAGATAGGATGCAAGTCACCTCACAACGACTGGGCGGCCTCAATTAGAAATATATAGCAGAAGCATCCTTCAACATCACAAAATATTTTTTTTCTTACAAAGTTACTCTTGTCTCCCATATATCTTAGGTTATGTCGAGGCAAGAGAGCATTTAAGGAAGGACACATTTTCATTAGCAAAATGTATCTTGAAATGACAGTTTTTTGCTGAAGTTTTGCCAGTATATGTCAATGTATGTATTATATCTCTACTGCTCAACTGCACTGTTAAATACAGCGAAAAACAAGGGTGTATTTCCCATAGTGTCCTCTATGAGGACCATAAACTGGGTTGTCTGGTGCTGAACGGCACTACTTCTACCAGCATTCAATTTCAATGGTATCTGCATCCTCGGGACGCAGATAATGGTGAATACAGTGGTAGAACTGTGAGTCATTGGCTTCCTGTTCCATTCCTCAGTTTGTGTGTCTGAGCTCTGAGTCTACATGCAGTGGATGTGATAATGTCAATACATCTCGCCCGTTGTACAGAGTTTCAGTCTCCACAGACCGATGAATGGGGTTAAATGAGTATTTATTTTAATTTTGACAATCAAAAGGCTTTACTATGGGGGCTATCATATTATGTGAGAGGGCTGGGGGGGACCATTATACTGTGTGGGAGCCCTCATACTATTCCAAGGAACTGTTGGGGCCATTATACTGTATTAGGGGTTTTGGGACAGTTATACTGTTTGAAGGGTTGTGAGGCCATCATACTGTATAGGGTGCTGTGGTTCTTCATACTGTGTTGGAGGCTGTGGGAGCCATCATACTGTGTATATGATGATATGGGATCCATCATACTGTGTGAGGGAGCTGTGGGGGGTGATTATACTATTAATTCCAAAGTAGGCACTTGTGACATTATTACTTTTTCATGGGGCACTCATGGAATTGTTACTTTATATTGGGACACTTTGCATTATTGTTTTATAAAGGGGCATTAGTAATTTATATTGGGGTCTCAGGCCATTATTACTTTATAAGATGGAATTTGGGGCATCATTACTAAAGGAGCATTTGAAGTATTACTTTACAAGGGTACTCAGGGTGGATTATTACTGTCAAAGAGGCACACGGAGCTTCTACGAATTCTCCGCATATACTGTGACTCATGAACTGGATTCGACTCTCGGGTAAGAAATATTGGGGACCCCTGTTGTAGGAGGTCCTTAATAGTGACAACATTGTCGGCTTCATTCTTGGAATGGGTAATAGGGGAACGTACTAATTGCAATCTTATAAATTACTGCTGGAAAATCAACCTACCCAATGGTCTTATATGAACTCGATGATGAGCAGGAAGATACTTTTAGTACATTATGGAGGTAATTACTACTAAAAAAGTTTATTTTACTGAAGCAAAACTTATTTTTTATTTCATCATTTGCTTTGTCAAGTTTATTAATCCCTAAAGTGCATTCCTTCATAGAGCGATAAAAAATCCCCGCAAAGTTAAGTCCCTATTGCTTCAGCTGTCGTGGAGGGACTCCACTTCCATCGATCTCCTGTACTTTTCTTTTCTCAGGTATGTCAGTGTTTTTCTAAAATGAAGTGTTGTTATCTGAGGAATGTATCTGTATGACTGATGAGGTAAATGGGGATTTTTCACAAATCTGTAATTAAACTTTTTGACAATTCTGGCAGAAGGTTTATCCTGAGCTGAGTTGCAGTAAAGTTTTAATAAATCCTCCTATCCTCATTATTGTTGCTAAAGCCAAAAGAATAAAACATCTACCATTGACATAGGAAGGATTAGCTGCACAACTAATGGGTTTGGTTAGAATGGCAGATTTGACTACACAGTTTAATGAAAAGCATTTAGATTTTGTAGTTATTCACTCTAGAACTTAATAGAAAAATGACTCATGAGCAGAGAAATGGCTAAAAGATTGTACAAATTTACTAAAGCTGCCAATAAGCCATAGCCCATAGGAATCTATGCAAATACTTGTAACCTAGTAGAGCTTGACAGTCAAGCACATCCAGCTTATTATGCATTTTATTTTAATTCCTATGGAATATGAATAAATAAAATGACATGCTTAGAGTATACTACAGTCTGTAAAAAAAAAAATAAATAAAAAAAAATGGCACTCATCCAAGTGTCTAAGGGCTTATTCACATGTTGCGTTTTTGGTGCAAGAAAAAAATGTAGCAGCAAAGTTAATGAGATTTTTTGAAATCTTATCTACATGCCGCTTATTTTTTGCTTATTTTTTTTCACATTTGCAGCATTTTTTAGAATCTTTGCAGCGTTTTTCACCCATTCAAATAAATAAAAAACAAAAAAGCAAGTAAAGGCGTTAATAAATGTGCATAGTTTACGCAGTATTTTTGCTACCAGCACTCTGTGTTTTTCTTACAGCTGACAATCTTCTGCGAATACTGGCACATAGCCAAAAGTCGCCACAACAAACATAACAAGATTATGTGAAACCATCATTGGACTCGTTAGCGTGGGGTTATGACTTTAGATGAATGAGTGTTCCTGTCTAAGGAAAGTATAGGTAAGGTTATAACAGAGTTAGGCTCGTGTGCACGACCATAAAAATCAGACGAGTGCTGTGTGTCATTTTGACAGATCCCACTCAGACCAATTTTATTCAGTGAGGCCATGTACATGTCTGGTTGTTTTTTCGGACCAAGTGGTCCGAGAAAAAAAGAATCACAGCATGCAAGAGTTGCCTCCAATAAAAGGAAAGCACTCGGCCATTCAAGTCTATGGGTCAGTTGAAAACATTGGACTGTCATCTGAATGCAGTCCAATTTTCACTGACATAATGAAGGGAGAAGATAGGACCACACTCTGATCACACTCAATTCAGAGTGTTATTCGCATAATCTGACTGATTTTCTCGAACAGGAGAAAGTGTCGTGTGACCCTAGACTTAGGTCCACTCATTGGCAGAATGAAGGACTTGTGTCTGCAATATTACTGTGACCTGATTCTCTACTGGCCTCAAGACTGCGGCCAGTAGGAGTGGAATAGAGCGGCTGGTTGTGAATGCTTACTGCCTCTCCATTCAAGCACTCTACTGAAGATTGACGAGCACTGCATTTTACCATACTGTCTCCATCAACGTTACAGACTTAGGAGGAACAGCAGAGCACTTTTACAATCCTGCACCTACAGTCAACTGTTCTTGGTCTTGTGGCTGATGAAAATCCAAGGGAGGAAGGGTGACACTAGACCCCAGTTTTGGCTATCTGTGAGACCAACACTAAGCTAACCGTTACAATCTATCCAGTGCTTAAACAGAGATACCCTTTTAAGTATGGAAACTTATGACATTAGTACAAAATGGTGTATTTTCATAGCTGTCCAACAATGTTGGACAAATCAAGTCCTTCTGTAAATCTATTATTTCTTTTTAAAGTACTCCATGTATATGTAAAAAAGGGGTAAATGCATACATAAAATAAAGTAAACTGACAGACAAGTACAAAAGGCAGAGGACCCTGCCCTCACAGGCTTACAATCTATAGGGTAATAGTTACATAGTAACATAGTTAGTAAAGCCGAATAAAGACTTGCGTCCATCAAGTTCGACCTGTTAGTTCTGTAATTGCTAAAGTTGATCCAGAGGAGGGCAAAAACCCCAAATGATTTAGCCAATCTTCACCTGAGGAAAAATTCCCTCCCGACTCTGAAAACAGCAGTCAGAATAAATCCCTGTATCAACCTACTATTTTATTTTATTTTTAAGTATACGCTGAAATCTGCCTGGTATCTAGAAATGCATCCAGTCCCCGCTTGAACTGGTTTAGTGAATCTGACATTACCGTCTCCTCACTCAGTGAATTCCATATTCTCACTGCTCTTACCGTAAAGAACCCCTTCCTATGCTGGTGCTGAAACCTTTTCTCTTCCAGTCTTAGTGAGTGCCCTCTTGTTACCGTAATATTCCTCCTTTTGAACAAATCCCGGGCAAGGTCTCTATACTGTCCCCTAACATATTTGTACACATTTATTATGTCCCCCCTCAACCTTCTCTTTTCCAGGCTGAATAGTCCTAGTTTTGCCAACCTCTCTGGGTATTGCAGTCCCTCCATTCCCTTTATTAATTTTGTTGCCCTCCTTTGTACCTTTTCAAGCTCATTTATATCCTTTCTATATATTGGGGCCCATAACTGAGCACAGTATTCCAAGTGTGGTCTGACCAGAGCTTTGTACAGTGGAAGAGCAATGTTCTCATCCTTTGCAGCTATACCTCTTCTGATACATCCCATTACCCTGTTTGCCCTTACAGCAGCGGCCTGACTTTGGGCACTCCAATTTAGTTTGCTATCAATCAAGATGCCCAAGTCCTTCTCCATCTCTGAATTCCCCAATGATTTCCCATTCAGTGAGTACTGGTGACTTCCATTTTTCCTTCCCATATGTATGACCTTACATTTCTCCTCGTTAAACCTCATTTGCCATTTAATGCTCCACCTACCCAGCTTATCCAAATCCCTCTGTAGGTCTGCACTGTCCTCTTTTGTATTAATTGTTTTACATAACTTTGTGTCATCTGCAAATATTGATATTTTATTATTTATCCCGTTGACTATGTCGTTAATAAAGATATTAAATAACATTGGGCCTAGTACAGACCCCTGTGGTACCCCACTAGTGACGCTTACCCAGTCTGAGTATATTCCATTTATAACCACCCTCTGCCTTCTATCCTTTAGCCAGTTAGCTACCCACTTGCAAACATTTTCCCCCAGCCCCATCATTCTCATTTTGTATACCAACCTATTATGTGGCACGCTATCGAACGCTTTTGAGAAGTCGAGATACACGACATCCACTGGTTCCCCCTGATCTACTCGAGAGCTAACCTCCTCGTAGAAGTCAATCAGGTTAGTTTGGCAGGAGCGATTCCTCATGAATCCATGTTGGTTCGGGGTTAATAGATTATTAGCATCAAGATGCTCCATGATTGCCTCATTAATAAAGCCTTCAAAAATTTTGCCCACAACGGACGTCAGACTCACCGGCCGATAGTTTCCGGCGTCACTTTTCGCTCCCTTTTTGAATATTGGCACTACATTTGCCTGTCGCCAATCAAGTGGTACAGACCCAGTCTCAACAGAGTCCTTAAATATAAGATATAACGGTCTGTCTATCACATTACTTAGTTCCCTTAGTACCCGTGGGTGTATGCCATCAGGTCCTGGTGATTTGTTTATTTTAATGTTACTGAGGCGTTTCTGTACCCCAGCTTGGGTTAGATTTGTCATACTTAGTGGAGGATTAAGCTTGTCACTTCTCATTTCTCCTGTTAATGGGGAAGGAGACAGTAGATTGGGGAGTTGCAGCAGCTCCAGTGGTAGTCCGATGACAGTGGGGTCATTGCAGGCTGTAGCCTTTCCCGAAGAGATGAGTTTTCAGGTTGCGTCTGAAGGTTCCAAATGTAGGAGCCAATCGGACTTGCCAAGGCACTGAATTTCCAAAGTTTAGGGGATAATCGGAAAAAGTCTTGGAAGCAATGGGATGAGGAATGTACGAGAGCAGAAGAAAGGAGGAGGTATTAAGAGGACCGGAGATTACATATGCGAGGTATTGAGAGATTAGTTCAGAGACGGATAGAGGTGAAAGATTATGGACAACTCTGTAAATTGTTGTTAGTAGTTTAAACTGGATTTGCTGAGGAATTAGAAGCCAGTGGAGGGGTAGCAAGGGCAAAGGTGCATTAATTGGGCAGCGACGTTAATGACTGACTGGAGAGTATGTTAGAGTTTGCTCAACAGTTTTTGTAACTCATATAAACAGCTCCCATTGGCAGATGCCTCACCATACAATCTGAAGCTACCTAGTCTGCAGTGCTTAATATGTACCCAGGCATGGCAATCCTTCCCTCTGTAAAACCACTTAAATGCCACCAATGCGATAGACCTGTATTTAACTAGTTAAAAGGACCCATTTATGGGGTTAAACATCTAAAGTCAGAGTTCTCTCTTAACTTTGCTATTTCAGTTGATGTCTGCTATTTTATATGAATATGCTGGCACAAAACATACATGTGAGGTGCAATAAGGGGTTATGTTTAGCTTATTATTGGGGGACAGTCCCTGTTACTGAACCCTCCACTATTATAGCTTCATCTCCACATAAAGCGTAACACAAGGTGGATGCTCATGGGAAACTTTTACAAAAAAACAGTTCATATGTTACCGATGTAATCAGCACATAAAACACTAAATAAAATCAACTTTTCTTTTTAAAAGTTTGAGTATGGTACATTTTTTTTAGTTAAATATAGAAAATGCTGTATTCACTTACATACAGCAACAATTATCACTAGCTAATGGATCATTGCATTAGATTAACAGCACTTTATTTGGTAGCCTGCTAATGAGCTTTTGATGGCTATTGCACAGTAATATGTGACATCTCGTAAAAGAATTTCACAATGTTAGACAACCGAATTCTGCAAATGTGTGAAGATGTTGACTTTTTCAGACCTGAAGGCTTTTAGCCTTGTCAGTGCAGTGCAGGAATGTTCTTAATCTGGAAACTGTCTTTTGTAATGCGAACATTATCGAGACTATCAAGGATGTCAGCTGCCTCATGTGCCAAACAGGAGGTTTATTTCATACAAGTTTTCTATAAATTTCAAGGAAACAGTAAATTGCTTAATAGAAATCTACATAGCTGCAGTAATGGTAAAGGAAATAAAAGAATATGTATTGTGATGTTGCTAGCCTATAAATGTGTGTTGTATCCGCTACCCTTTGTTTTCTAAATGGAATTTGCAAGTAAGAACAGATTGGGGAATTTAAATTGGTAATTGTAGTCCGATAGTTTACTTAAGAAAAATGTCAAAAATTAGGGAGAATGGGCACTAATGATTCCCAAAAAAAAGCCTCTGGATGTTGACAGACCACTCAATTGTTTAGTGATGTTCTAAGGGTACATGGACATCATATGTCCTCCCATTTTGACACATTTCATCAGGAACCACTTAAAGTGGCATTCACTTATTTTTACCACCAGGCGTTTTTTAAAATTTGAAGCTGAAAAAAAAAAAACTATTAAAACTACCAGTCTACCACCCTACACGTGCCCTCCGTTCTGCAAATGACTTGAAACTAAAATCCTCCATAATCCGAACTTCCCACTCCCGTCTCCAAGATTTCTTGCGTGCTGCGCCAATTCTCTGGAATGCACTACCCAGGACAGTTCGATTAATTCCCAATACCCACAGTTTCAAGCGAACCCTAAAAACACATTTCTTTAGACTGGCGTATCACCTAAACACACTGTCCATCCCAGTTTTCCCCCATATTAACCCCTTAATAACATCTGACGTACTAATACGCATCTGTGCCCTGGGACTTAAGAGCCAGACCCGTATTAGTACGTCATCGCGATCGCGTGTGCACACAGGCTGTGCAGGCGCGATCGCCGCCGGGTGTCAGCTGATTGTCACAGCTGACACCCGGTACTATGTGCAGGGAGCGGTCCTGCACCGCTCCCAGCACATTAACCCCCGCGATGCTGCGATCGAAGTCGATCGCGGCATTGCGGGGGCAAGGGGAGGTGATCGGCGATACTCACCTCCTCTTCCGGCTTCCAGCGCAGTCTGCAAAGGCTTCCCGGGTGTTGCCATGACGACCCGATGTCGTCATGACAACATCCGGGTCACCAGAGAGCAGGAAGATTGCTTGGACATGCGTAGTGCATCTCCAAGCAATCTTCACACTGTGCACTTCTGACAGCCTTCATGGCATAGGGATGGTGCTCCATTCCTGTGCCATGCAGGTGATCAGAAAAAAAAAAGTGAAAGTCCCAGAGTGGGACAAAGTAATAAAGTGTATAAACTGTGTGAAAGTGAAAAAAAAAAAATGTGCAAAAATATTATAAAAAAAAAAAAAAAAAATACACCAAAAATAAAAATATAATGTACCCATCAATAAATATTATTATAAAAAAAAAACAATAAAAGTACACATATTTGGTATCGCCGCGTCCGGAACAACCTGACCTATAAAACTGTCCCACTAGTTAACCCCTTCAGTGAACACGGTAAAAAAAAAAAAAAAAACGAAGCAAAAAACAATGCTTTATCACCATACCGCCAAACAAAAAGTGGAATAACACGCGATCAAAAAGACGCATATAAATAAAAATGATACTGCTGAAAACGTCATCTCGTCCCGCAAAAAACAAGCTGCCATACAGCTCCATCAGCCGAAAAAGAAAAGTTATAGCTCTCAGAATAAAGCGATACTAAAAAATATTTTTTTCTATAAAATAGCTTTTATTGTGTATAAGCGCCAAAACATAGAAAAATGATACAAATGTGGTACCGCTGTAAACGTACTGACCCGAAGAATAAAGTTACCTCATCAATTTTACCACACGCGGAACAGAATAAAAAAAAAAAAAAAAAAATTCCTGAATTGTTGGTTTTTGTTTATTCTGCCTCCCAAAAATCGGAATAGAAAGCGATCAAAAAATGTCACGTGCCTGAAAATGGCACCAATAACAACGTCAAGTCATCCCGCAAAAAACGAGCCGTCACATGACTGTCTGCCAAAATCTGGAAAAATTATAGCTCTCAAAATATGGCGATGCAAAAACTAGATTTTACAAAAAATGCGTCTTTTAGTGTGTGACAGCTGTCAGTCATAAAAACCCCATATGATTCTGGCATTGCTGTAATCATACCGACCCGAAGAATAAAGTCGTCTAATCACTTACACCGCACAAGGAACGGCGTCAAAAATAAACTCTTGGGTTAGGATTGGGCTAGGGTTAGGGCTGGGGGCTAGGGTTGTGCTGGGGCTAGGGTTGTGCTGGGGCTAGGGTTGTGCTAGGTTTAGGGCTGGGGTTGGGATTTTTTTCAAAAGTAAGAAAAAAAGATGACGATATGGTGACTAGTGTTGAGAGCAAGTGCTCGCTACTTGAGTTTGCATCGGGTGCTCTGGTATGCATTGAGTATCGTGGGTATTTGAGTGACATGCTCGAGTCTCTGCCCCATATGCTTCGCGGCCAAAAAACTTTACGGGGATTGCCTGCCATGCACGAGCGATCCCCGCATGTTTTTTTTTGGGTGTCTAATAACCGTGAAACATGCGGAGCAGGGACTCGAGCATGTCACTCGAGCACACGCTGTACATGGTGCATACCTGAGTACCCGATGCAAACTCAAGTAGCGAGCACTTGCGCTCAAGAATAATGACAACTTATTCAATATGATGACCTAATGTAAACAAATTCTGTGCCGTACCTCTGGGTTCAAAATGTTCACTATACACCTTAGTAAAATCCTTGAGGGGTATAGTTTCCAAAATGGGGACACTTGTGGGGGAGCTCCACTGTTTAGGCACATCACGGGCTCTCCAAACGCGACATGGTGTCCGCTAACAAATTGAATGGAAAATCGGCTCAAATTGTTAGTGGACACCACATTGCGTTTGGAGAGCCCCTCTGTGCCCAAACTTTGGAGCTCCCCCACAAGTGACCCCATTTTGGAAACTAGACCCCCCAAGGCACCTATCTAGATGCATAGTGAGCACTTGGAACCCCTAGGTGCTTCACAAATTGATTCGTAAAAATGAAAAAGTGTTTTTTTTTTCACTTTTTCATTATTACGAATCAATTTGTTTAGCACCTGGGGGTTCCAAGTGCTCACTATGCATCTAGAAAGGTGCCTTGGGGGGTCTAGTTTCCAAAATGGGGTCACTTGTGGGGGAGCTACAAAGTTTGGGCACAGAGGGGCTCTCCAAACGCAATGTGGTGTCCGCTAACAATTTGAGCCGATTTTCCATTCAATTTGTTAGCGGATACCATGTTGCATTTAGAGAGTCCCTGTGTGCCCAAACATTGGAGCTCCCCCACAAGTGACCCCATTTTGGAAACTAGACCCCCCAAGGTACCTATCTAGATGCATAGTGAGCACTTGGAACCCCAGGTGCTAAACAAATTGATTCATAAAAATGAAAAAGTGTTTTTTTTTTTCACTTTTTCATTATTACGAATCAATTTGTGAAGCACCTGGGGGTTCCAAGTGCTCACTATGCATCTAGAAAGGTGCCTTGGGGGGTCTAGTTTCCAAAATGGGGTCACTTGTGGGGGAGCTCCAAAGTTTGGGCACAGCGGGGCTCTCCAAACGCAATGTGGCGTCCGCTAACAATTTGAGCCGATTTTCCATTCAATTTGTTAGCGGATACCATGTTGCATTTAGAGAGTCCCTGTGTGCCCAAACATTGGAGCTCCCCCACAAGTGACCCCATTTTGGAAACTAAACCCCCCAAGGCACCTATCTAGATGCATAGTGAGCAGTTGGAACCCCCAGGTGCTTCACAAATTGATTTGTAACAATGAAAAAGTGTTTTTTTTTCACTTTTTCATTTTTACGAATCAATTTGTGAAGCACCTGGGGGTTGCAACTGCTCACTATGCATCTAGATAGGTGCCCTGGGGGGTCTAGTTTCCAAAATGGGGTCACTTGTGGGGGAGCTCCAATGTTTGGGCACACAGGGGCTCTCTAAACGCAACATGGTGTCCGCTAATTATTCAAGCAAATTTTACAATCAAAAAGTCAAATGGCGCTCCTTCCCTTCCGAGCCCTACAGTGCGCCCAAACAGTGTTTTTTCCCCAAATATTGGGTATCTGCGTGCCCAGGGGAAATTGCACAACAAATTTTGCGGTCCATTTTTTCTTGTTACCCCTGTGAAAATAAAAAAAATTGGGTCTAAAGTAACATTTTTGTGAAAAAAGTTAAATGTTCATTTTTTTCTTCCACATTCAAAAAATTCCTATGAAGCACCTGAAGGGTTAATAAAGTTCTTGAATGTGGTTTTGAGCACCTTGAGGGGTGCAGTTTTTAGAATGGTGTCGCTTTTGGGTATTTTCTGTCATAAAGACCTCTCAAAGTGACTTCAAATGTGATGTGGTCCCTAAAACAATGGTTTTGTAAATTTTGTTGGAAAAATGAGTAATCGCTGGTCAACTTTTAACCCTTATAGCTCCCTAACAAAAAAAAATTTTGGTTCCAAAATTGTGCTGATGTAAAGTAGACATGTGGGAAATGTTATTTATTAACTCTTTTGTGTGACATATCGCTCTGATTTCAGGGCTTAAAAATTCAAATTTTGAAAATTGCACAATTTTCAAAATTTTCGCCAAATTTCCATTTTTTTCACAAATAAACGCAAGTGATATCGAAGAAATTTTTCCACAATCATGAAGTACAATATGTCACGAAAAAACATTCTCAGAATCAGGGGGATCCGTTGAAGCTTTCCAGAGTAATTACCTCATAAAGTGACAGTGGTCAGAATTGTAAAAATTGGCCCGGTCATTAACGTGCAAACCACCCGCGGGGCTTAAGGGGTTAAAATCTTCTTCAACTTCGGGTTCAAACCAACCATGCACATAATAGCCTCTGTCAGGACTGCACACATACTGGCTGGCGACCAGTCCATGTATTATTATCTATCCTATTCAGTATATCAAGGCTGCATTATACAATATATGTACTTTTTACCTTTTGTGTCTCCCCCATTTCCTCATAGACTGTAAGCTTGCGAGCAGGGCCCTCACTCCTTTCGATATGAGATATACTTATTCTGTATTATCTGTATAAGTCCCCCCTAAAATTTGTAAAGTGCTGCGGAATATGTTGGCGCTATAAAAATAAACTATTATTATTATTATTATTATTATTATTATAAAACACTGAACATATAAACATCAAAGTGGTTTTACAATAGAAATGAATAAGAAGAGTTTGTCCAGCGTTTTTAAAACAATATTTCAGGCGGCTTTTGAGTGAACTCACTCCAACCACCCTCCCCCACCTCCCCAAAAACTCCTTATCCGCATACATGAAATATTCCAATTCCTGCAAATCTCAAAGTACTTGTCATGGAGCAGTGTAAGGATTGATTTGGTAGTGGATAAGGATGCTCAGCCAATTTGGGATTTGGTAGAGGTAAGGCCTCTAAACTAGTGTTGAGCGAACATGCTCGACACTGCTCGGTACTCGCCCGAGCATCATGCTACTCGGGATGTTCGGCGAGCACCGAGCATTTCTGGGTTACTCGGGCAGGAGCTCGGGTCTCCGCCCTGCATGTTTGGCGCTCTTTACAGAGCCAATGAACATGCAGGGATTGCCAGCCAGTCACTGTAATGCCGCAGCCATGTTGTTTGTGGGCATTACAGTGATTGGCTGGCCGCACAGCGTCACCTCGAGTATTTAAAACCGGGCGCCGCCATCTTGGACACAGTCGCTCCGGATCAGACAGTGTAGGGACAGCGCTGCTGATTTAGGGAGAGAAATATCCTGCAAAATAGTTAGTGTAGGGTCTGTAAAGGCTGCCAGATCAAACAAACAGTCCTTCTCAGGACTAATATCCATCCCAGGTATATCAGGCAGGCAGGCAGGCTGTATAGGAGACGCCGTGGTTATACCAGCAAACGCTGCATTACAGTCCTGTGTGCTGCTCCTGTTGCTGAAATTGCTAGACTTAGCTCCAGGTCCCGGGGGCCAGGAAAAATCCTTTTTTTTATCTAAATCCTCTTTTTTTTTTCCTCCTTCGCAATGTACAAATACCCATCTTATTAACCTTTTGGTGCCCCCCCCCCAAAAAAAAAAGTGTGCTTCTGATTTTTCAGACACAAATATATCTGTTGAAAATAGTCTGGTGTAGGCCAGAGAAATAGAAGTGTGGTTTTGCAGTTCTATGGGCCATTTGTATTTAAAAAAAACAGTTTGAGTGTGTCGCTCACTGTTCAGCCGCAAATATATATATATTTTAAAAAGCCTGGTATACACCAGTAAATTATTACTGTGGTTTTGATGTTCCACGGTAAAACATCTCTATTATCCTGCTTTTTGCATTTTTTGCTGTAAAAAAAAAAAAAAAAATAGTGTCTCCCTGATTTTTCAGACACAAATTTATCTGTTGAAAATAGTCTGGTGTAGGCCAGAGATACAAGTGTGGTTTTGCAGTTCCACGGTACAAACCTCTGTATTATCCACTTTTGGGCTTTTGGTATCTAAAAAAAAGCAGTTTGAGTGTGTCGCTCACTGTTCAGCCGCAAATATCTCTATTTAAAAAAGTGTGGTATACCCCAGTAAACAATAACTGTGGTTTTCCTCTTCCACGGTTCTAATCTACTCTTTATTACCCTTTTTCCATTGATAGTGCAAGTGTAAGCTATTTTACTTCATTTACAATGGGCAAGGCGCGTGGCAAGGGACGTGGAAGTGGACGTTCTGGTGATGGTTCGTGCAGAGGACGGGGCCGTGACCAAGGTGAAAATGTGCCACAACCAACAGCCACATCTTCTCGCTCCCACTTCTTGACCGAATTACTAGGGAAGCACAGAACAACACCAGTATTGAGAACTGATCAGTGTGAACAGGTTATTAATTGGATAGCAGACAATACTTCCAGTTACCTGGGCACCACCACCTCCGGTCTGTCTTCCACACGGTCAACTCTTAGTAGCCGTGAGTCTCGACCGCATACTCCTCCTCACCCTGATGCTCCTTCCTCCCACCATGCCGAGTGTCGTCAGACAGCAAGTGATCCCACACTTGGACACTCTGAAGAGCTGTTCACTGGTCCATTTCCATATTTGGGCCCCTCACCTGATACGCTTGAAGTGGTGGAAGAGGAGATCCCATGTTGCGATGCCCAAATATTTGAACAGCCACGGCCACAGGAAGTCGACGTTGGCAATCTGTCACAAGAGGTGGACGATGACGAGACACAATTACCAGGAAGTGAGGAGGAGGATCGTGGTGCGCAAGTGGAAGAGGAGGAGGTGGTGGATGATCTAGTAACTGACCCAACGTGGAAGGAGGACATGCAGAGTGAGGCCAGCAGCACACAGGGGGAGGGAGGCAGAGTACCCCAACAGGCAGGAAGAAGCAGTGTGGTGGCCGCAGACAGAAGGCAGGCAACCGTTCCCCGTAACACCAACACGAGGGACGTTGCCAGTACAAGCGGTAGGTCTTCCAGAGTCTGGAATTTTTTTAAAGACTCTGCTGATAACCCCAAAAAGGCCATATGTTCCACCTGCCATGCCAGCATCAGCAGGGGTGACAAAACTACCAGCCTGACCACCACCAGCACGATCAGGCACATGGCAGCAAAGCACCCGACTTTGTGGGGCGAAACCCAGGGTCCACGACCAGTGTCAGTGGGTGTCACCACTGCTTCTTCCACTGTTGTGCGTGCAATAGAACCCCCTGTTGTGTGTGCAAGGCAATCCCCTGTCCATACTGCATGCAAAGATGCCCCCTCCTCTCAGTCTTCACTTGTTATGGCAGTTTCTCAAGAAACAGCATCAACGTCCACGTCCACGTCCCACCGCAGCGTTCAATTGTCCATATCCCAGACCTTTGAACGAAAGCGGAAATTCGCAGCTAACGCCCCACAGGCCACAGTCCTAAATTCGCACATTTCAAGACTGCTTGCATTGGAAATGCTGACTTTTAGGCTGGTGGAGACGGAATCCTTCCGCAATCTTATGGCGGTGGCCGTCCCTCGGTACTCGGTCCCCAGCCGACACTATTTTGCCCGGTGTGCCATCCCCGCACTACACAAGCACGTGTCCCAAAGCATCTGCCGTGCCCTCAACAACGCAGTTATTGGGAGAGTCCACCTGACAACGGACACGTGGACAAGTGCTTGTGGCCAGGGACGGTACATCTCTCTGACGGCACACTGGGTAAACATAGTGGAAGCCGGGACCCAGTCGGACCTTGGGACGGAACACATCCTCCCCACACCGAGGATTGCGGGCCCTATGTCAGTCAGAGTTGCCCCCACAGTGTACAGCTCCTGCGCATCCTCCTCCTCCTCATGTTCAGCCTCCATCTCAGATATCACCACATCAGTTACAAGCTGGAAGCATTGCAGTACTGCCTCCGCCAAGCGGCAACAGGCTGTGCTGAAACTCATAAGCTTAGGTGATAAACCTCACACTGCTTGTGAGTTGTGGACAGCTGTGAAAGAGCAGGCAGATCTGTGGCTGAGACCGCTGAACCTACATCCCGGCATGGTCGTGTGTGACAATGGCCGTAACCTGGTGGCGGCTCTGAGGCGAGGTGAGATCACACACGTACTATGCCTGGCTCATGTGCTTAACTTCGTGGTTCAGCGGTTTCTTAAATCATACCCCGAGTTGCCAGATCTGCTCGTGAAAGTACGCCGCCTGTCAGCTCATTTTCGCAAGTCGGCTACAGCTTCCGCCGCCCTTGCTGTGTTGCAGCAGCGTTTGCAGCTTCCGGCTCACCGACTGGTGTGTGATGTCCCCACACGTTGGAACTCTACTCTCCACATGTTGCAAAGGATTTGTGAGCAGAAGAGAGCAGTTGTGGAGTACCAGCTGCAAAAAGGCCGTCGATATTCAGGTCAGACTCCACACATAAGACCTCAGGAGTGGACCTGGATGTCTGACATATGTACCATCCTGACAAACTTTGAGGAGGCCACCAAGATGGTGAGTGGCGATGACGCCATCATTAGTGTCAGCATCCCACTTGTCTGTCTTTTGCAACGCTCTCTGCAGAGAATTAAAGAGGAGGCATTGCAGCCTGAGTATGATGAGATGGATCAAGAAGCCGTAGCGGGCGATTACACACAGCCCAGCCTCATCTCATCCCAACGTGCATTGGGGGACAATGAGGGAGAGGAGGAGGAGGAAGAACAGCAGCTGCTATCATGCGTTGTGGACGGTAGTACCTGTACAAGTGTCATACCGTCGGTTCAGCGTGGGTGGCCTGAGGACAGGGGGGAGGAGGAAGAGGAGGAGGAGGAGAGCATGGTCAGTCGTCATCTTGGTGAGGACACGGAAATCTTGCCCGTTACCAGTCTGGCACGCATGGCTGACTTTGTTACGCTGCCTTAACCGTGACCCTCGCGTTGTCAAAATGTTGGGTGACAGTCATTACTGGTTGGTGACACTTGTAGACCCCCGCTACAAGGAGTACTTTCACTCTCTTTTTCCTGAGGTGAAGAGGTCTACAAAAATGGGGCAATACCAGAAGGCCCTTGCTGCAGAACTCTTAAAAAAAATTCCCATCTGAACACGCGAGCGGCAGAGGTCACAGTTCGTTGCCAAACCAAGGCGTACAGGCGAGAGAGATGCAACTCCAATCCAGCAGAGGCAGGGGAACACTGTCAACGTTCTGGGACAGTTTTCTGACACCCGCCCAGCTTACAGGCCCTGAGGCGCGGGGTACTCTCACAAGGAGTGGAAAGTTTCAAAAGATGGTGAGGGAGTACCTTGCCGATCGTACCAGCGTCCTCCGTGATTCCTCTGTGCCTTTTAATTATTGGGTATCCAAGCTGGACACTTGGAATGAACTCGCTCTGTACGCCTTGGAGGTCCTGGCCTGCCTTGCCGCTAGTGTGTTATCGGAGCGTGTTTTTAGTGCCGCTGGGGGAATTATAACTGATAAGCGCACTCGCCTGTCAACTGACAATGCTGACAAGCTGACCCTTATCAAAATGAAAAAGGGATGGATTGGGCCAGACTTCTCATCACCACCAAATGACAGCAGAGTAACATAAAGTCAAATCCACTGTGTTACTTCGGGAGGTGTATTCACATGCACCGCTTCACACCCACACATGGGTATACGCTTCCTCGTTTCGGCTGTTTAATCATCTTCTTCTTCTCCTTTGGAAGTGCATTGAGGTGAAGGGTACATTGCTGGAAAAAAAAAAAAAAAAACTCTTTAAATCTCCTAGTTTGCGAGTGTGAACGAGCTGCGTGTGTCCGGAGCATAAGTGCGAACGAAAGTAAGTGTGTGACTTGTTTTTCAGTGAAGAGGTATTGGGAATCCTGCAGAAAATACCTGTGTGAATTGCGGTGAGTGCTGCATTGTGATTTGCGGAGTGCTTTTCTACCTGTTTAGATTTATTGGGCTTTTTAAAATCTATTTTCTCACTACAGTTTTAGTTTCTTAGTTTACTACCTGTTTATTTAAGGGTTAACTACATTGCACTAAAATCCTGAGGTGTAGATTTACTCACAAGGGGTTAATTAACGGGAAAGGGTCATAATTAAGGGTTTATAAGGGGCAGCTGGAAGTGCATTGAGGTGAAGGGTACATTGCTGGAAAAAAAAAAAAACTCTTTAAATCTCTTACTTTGCGAGTGTGAACGAGCTGCGTGTGTCCGGAGCATAAGTGCGAACGAAAGTAAGTGTGTGACTTGTTTTTCAGTGACTTTGGATTCAGGGAGTTTGGAAGGGAGGATTTAGGACTGAATTGCTGACTGTATTTCATTCTTTCTTTACTTTAATTTTTACTTAATTAATCCACCTGACCTACTTAGCTGATTCCCCCGTCCATACTTGATACTTAATTGATCCCCCGTCCATACTTAACTGATCTCCCGCCGATATCTAATTGATACACTTGCACATCCCTAATTGATCCCCGTCCATACACCTATATATAAATAATTGTGTTTTGTACTTGTATATATATACTGACTGTATCCCCATATTTAGAATGACGTCCATGTTGGCCGGAGCCGTGCAGTGCACATCTTGCGCAATGTATGCATTCCGTGAGCAACCGCTCGAGGATCCATACTACTGCGAGAGATGTGAGCATATTGTGCACTTGGAAGCCCAAATTCTGGATCTAAGTGCTCAGATAGCGATACTGAGGAGCATCGACAACATGGAACGGAGTTTGCTGCTCACCGAGCAGACACTCAATGGGTCAATACTGGGGGTGGAGCATAGAGGGGAAGTGCAGGCTGAACAGGCAGGGAGCTGGATAACAGTTAGGAGGGATAGAGGGAAGAAGTATAGGAAGGCTGGTTCAGAACCGGCATTATTGGAGCACGACAGATCCTCTGACCGCCGGGGGAGTGTATGCTCCAGTAATGAGGGGGAGGGGGGAAGTGTAGGGCAGGCAAGACAGGTCCTGGTAGTGGGTGACTATTATTAGGGGGACAGACAGGGCAATCTGTCACAAAGACCGGGATCGCCGAACGGTGTGCTGCCTCCCTGGCGCTCGAGTCCGGCACATCGCGGATCGGGTTGACAGGTTACTGGGTGGGGCTGGCGAAGACCGAGCGGTCATGGTCCACATCGGCACCAATGACAAAGTGAGTGGTAGATGGAGGGTCCTTAAAAATGATTTCAGGGACCTAGGTAGGAAGCTTAGGGCAAGGACCTCCAAGGTAGTTTTCTCAGAAATATTACCAATCCCGCGAGCCACACAGGAGCGCCAACAGGAGGTTAGGGAGGTGAATAAGTGGCTAAAGAGTTGGTGCAAGGCAGAAGGGTTTGGGTTCATGGAGAACTGGGCCGACTTCGCGGTCGGCTACAGGCTCTACCGTAGGGACGGGCTGCACCTCAATGGGGAGGGTGCAGCGGTGCTGGGGAAGAAGATGGCTAATAGGTTGGAGGAGTTTTTAAACTAGAGACGGGGGGGGGAAACCAAGAAAATAGGTGGGATGTGAGGCAAGCAAGGGGGAAGGGGAGAAGTGAATATAATGAGGGTGGAGAGGGGGGTGGGGATAGTACAGTTAGATCGTTAGAGAAGAATAGGATGCTAAATAACCCCAAAGTTTTATCTTGCATGCTGACCAACGCAAGAAGCCTGACCAATAAGGCGGATGAGCTGCGGGCGCTTATATCGGAGGAGAGGTATGACATCGTAGGTATAACAGAGACTTGGCTAGACGATAGCTACGACTGGGCGGTAAATTTATTAGATTATAGTTTATTTAGAAGGGACCGGAAACAGGGGAAAGGCGGAGGAGTCTGCTTATATGTAAAGTCATGTCTAAAACCCAGACTAAGGGAAGATATAGGAGAGGGAGAAGAGGGGGTTGAGTCCATGTGGGTAGAGATAGAGAGGGCAAAAAATAATAATAAAATATTACTAGGGGTCTGCTATAAGCCACCCAATATAACAGAGGAGAATGAGAATCTGCTATTAGGACAAATAGACAAAGTAGCAAAACATAATGAAGTGATTGTAATGGGGGATTTCAACTACCCGGATATTGACTGGGAAACAGAAACCTGTAGATCTCAGAAAGGAAAAAGGTTCTTGACAAATATTAAGGATAATTATCTCTCCCAACTAGTGCAGGAACCAACGAGAGGGAAGGCCGTGTTGGACTTAATATTGACTAATAAGCCTGATAGAATAACTGAGGTACAGATAGGGGGGCACCTAGGTAATAGCGACCATAATAGTATCGACTTCAAAATGCCCTTCAGTAGGGTTATCAATAAGGGAACAACAAAAACATTAAACTTTAGGAGGGCGAAGTTTGATCAGCTGAAAGAAAGCCTTCAACTTATTGACTGGGACAAAGTTCTTAATCAAAGGAATACGAATAGTAAATGGGAAACCTTCAAAAGAATTCTGAATACTCAGTGCGAGAGATATATACCGTATGGCAGGGTTCCCCAACTCCAGTCCTCAAGGCCCACCAACAGGTCATGTTTTCAGGATTTCCTTAGTATTGCACAGGTGATAATTCCATCATCAGCACAGGCAATAGTTACATCACCTGTGCAATACTAAGGAAATCCTGAAAACATGACCTGTTGGTGGGCCTTGAGGACTGGAGTTGGGGAACCCTGCCGTATGGGAATAAAAGGGGCAGAAATAAGAGGAAACCAATATGGTTGAACAAGAACGTAAAAGGGGCGTTAAATAGCAAAAAAGAGGCATTCAAGAGATTAAAACAGGAAAACAGTAAGGAAGCACTAATTTGTTACAAGGAAAAAACGAGAACCTGTAAAAAAACAAATAAAAATAGCGAAGGAGGAAACAGAGAGACGTATTGCTAGGGAAAGTAGATCAAATCCCAAACTGTTCTTTACGTGTATAAATAGTAAAAGGATTAAATCGGTAATATTGGACCGATAAAAAGTGAGGAAGGCAAAATCATAGAGAAAGATGAGGATAAAGCTAATCTATTAAATAATTTTTTTTCGACAACTTTCACAAAGGAAATCGAACTAACAGGAGAAATGAGAAGTGACGAGCTTAATCCTCCACTAAGTATGACAAATCTAACCCAAGCTGGGGTACAGAAACGCCTCAGTAACATTAAAATAAACAAATCACCAGGACCTGATGGCATACACCCACGGGTACTTAGGGAACTAAGTAATGTGATAGACAGACCGTTATATCTTATATTTAAGGACTCTGTTGAGACTGGGTCTGTGCCACTTGATTGGTGACAGGCGAATGTAGTGCCAATATTCAAAAAGGGAGCGAAAAGTGACGCCGGAAACTATCGGCCGGTGAGTCTAACGTCCGTTGTGGGCAAAATTTTTGAAAGCTTCATTAAAGAGGCAATTACGGAGCATCTTGACGCTAATAATCTATTAACCCCGAACCAACATGGATTCATGAGGAATCGCTCCTGCCAAACAAACCTGATTGACTTCTACGAGGAGGTTAGCTCTCGAGTAGATCAGGGGGAACCAGTGGATGTCGTGTATCTCGACTTCTCAAAAGCGTTCGATAGCGTGCCACATAATAGGTTGGTATACAAAATGAGAATGATGGGGCTGGGGGAAAATGTCTGCAAGTGGGTAGCTAACTGGCTAAAGGATAGAAGGCAGAGGGTGGTTATAAATGGAATATACTCAGATTGGGTAAGCGTCACTAGTGGGGTACCACAGGGGTCTGTACTAGGCCCAATGTTATTTAATATCTTTATTAACGACATAGTCAACGGGATAAATAATAAAATATCAATATTTGCAGATGACACAAAGTTATGTAAAACAATTAATACAAAAGAGGACAGTGCAGACCTACAAAGGGATTTGGATAAGCTGGGTATGTTTAGCATTAAATGGCAAATGAGGTTTAACGAGGAGAAATGTAAGGTCATACATATGGGAAGGAAAAATGGAAGTCACTAGTACTCACTGAATGGGAAATCATTGGGGAATTCAGAGATGGAGAAGGACTTGGGCATCTTGATTGATAGCAAACTAAATTGGAGTGCCCAAAGTCAGGCCGCTGCTGTAAGGGCAAACAGGGTAATGGGATGTATAAGAAGAGGTATAGCTGCAAAGGATGAGAACATTGTTCTTCCACTGTACAAAGCACTGGTCAGACCACACTTGGAATACTGTGCTCAGTTATGGGCCCCAATATATAAAAAGGATATAAATGAGCTTGAAAAGGTACAAAGAAGGGCAACAAAATTAATAAGGGGAATGGAGGGACTGCAATACCCAGAGAGGTTGGCAAAACTAGGACTATTCAGCCTGGAAAAGAGAAGGTTGAGGGGGGACATAATAAATGTGTACAAATATGTTAGGGGACAGTATAGAGACCTTGCCCGGGATTTGTTCAAAAGGAGGAATATTACGGTAACAAGAGGGCATTCACTAAGACTGGAAGAGAAAAGGTTTCAGCACCAGCATAGGAAGGGGTTCTTAACGGTAAGAGCAGTGAGAATATGGAATTCACTGAGTGAGGAGACGGTAATGTCGGATTCACTACACCAATTCAAGCGGGGACTGGATGCATTTCTAGATACCAGGCAGATTTCAGCGTATACTTAAAAATAAAATAAAATAGGTTGATACAGGGATTTATTCTGACTGCTGGTTTCAGAGTCGGGAGGGAATTTTTCCTCAGGTGAAGATTGGCCAAATCATTTGGGGTTTTTGCCCTCCTCTGGATCAACTTTAGCAATTACAGAGCTAACAGGTCGAACTTGATGGACGCAAGTCTTTATTCGGCTTTACAAACTATGTTACTATGTTCTCCTTATCCTCAGCCTCCACCACCACTATACCACCAGGGTGCCAGCATTGCAAGTTCCTCCGTCCTAATTTTTGGCAGCTTTTTCTGGGAAAGCATAAGCAAATACCATGGGACACCCACTCCCCAATAATGGGACTTATGTTTGTAGTATGCTGTACTGCATGGCTCTTGTAAGGGGCATTGCAAGTTGCTCCGTCCTAATTTTTGGCAGCTTTTGCTGGGAAAGCATAAGCAAATACTATGGGAGACCCACTCCCCAATAATGGGACTTATGTTTGTAATATGCTGTACTGCATGGCTCTTGTAAGGGGCATTGCAAGTTGCTCCGTCCTAATTTTTGGCAGCTTTTGCTGGGAAAGCATAAGCAAATACCATGGGACACCCACTCCCCAATAATGGGACTTATGTTTGTAATATGCTGTACTGCATGACTGTTGTAAGGGGCATTGCAAGTTGCTCCGTCCTAATTTTTGGCAGCTTTTGCTGGGAAAGCATAAGCAAATACTATGGGAGACCCACTCCCCAATAATGGGACTTGTGTTTGTAATATGCTGTACTGCATGTGACGCGCCCCCTGGGCCGTGTGTACACGTGTGTGGGATACCCGGTGCCGGGTCTCTGGGGTCTGTAGTCTCCGTGGCGGTGACCCGGTCCCGTGGCTCAGGCTGGTCAAACCAGTGGCAGTCTTTCTTAGGTTTTGAGGTTAATTGTCCGACTGCGCCACCCGTGGATTGCGGTCAGGGAGTACCACCGCTGCGAGGCAGACCGCTGAGGCTGGTGTTGTGTGCGCAGCATAGAATGGGATAACTCCCCTCGGGAGGAGTATAGCCTCAGGGCAGTGAGTGTGGATGATGGGGGTGATGGTGCACGAGCGCAGCAGGAATGACTCAGAGTCTTTGCAGTGCAGTTCAGGGTCTTTACTGATGATTATAAGGTAGACCCTCCCGGGAGTACTGGCTAGCATAAGAGGCCTGGTCAGTCTGTGAGCAAGCAGGAGTTCCCCTGGCCAGGTGGAGTTGTAGGCCTCCCCGTCTGTCTGCACTCTTCCTGGCTACCTTGCTGTAAGCGGGTAGAAGTAGCCCACGTCCCTGAGTGTACCGTGTAGTGCTCACCCGTATGGCTGGTGACTTGGGGCCTTCTGTTAGCCTCCGCTCTATGACGGTGGTGCTGGTCCCTTGCTTGTGACTGAGCCTCCGGGCTTCTATGGCCAGAGGACCTGAAATCCCCTGCCGGCTGGTTTCTGCTGCTGGATATATAAGTCCTCACAGCTTCGGACTCCTGTGTCCGGTTCCTATTGTCTTCTGCCAGGGCGAGCTCTGCTCAGCTTCCAGCCCCTGGTCTTTAGCTCCTAGCTCCTACAGAGCTCCTTGCTGTTACTTTCCCTTGCTCTCACTCTGACTCTGACTGTTCTCTGACTCACTCAACCCCACCCCAGATCCAGTTTATAAGGGCAGAATTCTCCCCTCCCAGGACTGGGGCAGGAGGATGTTGCATGCTTAAGGGATCCTGACCAGGAAACCTCCCACTTGCTCTCCGACGTAATATCTCTATTACTGTGGTGACCAGACCCCTGGGGTGCCACACATGGCTCTTGTAAGGGGCATTGCAGTTCCTCATAATTTTTGGAAAGCCTTCCATTCACTGCTTAGGCCAACAGTGCACGGGAGACCCAGTTGCTATAAATGGAAAAAAAAGGTTTAGTTAACGCCCTCTGACCTCCATGTCATTTCCAAGGGGCATTGGAGTGGCTCAAAATTTTTGGTAGGCATTGCACTCACTGTATGCCCTATAACTGTGTAGCCGAACCGCTCCTTTTGTTACAGAAACATATCCTACAAGACATATCTGGTTGACTGGCCTGATATTGATGTGAATGGTCCCTGTTCCTCCTGCTCTTTCTCCTTTGCCACCACCTCATCCATCATTTATCACCTGAAGCTTAGTTTTAACGGGAGTCATAGAACTGGGATAGTAGCAGGAAAACATCCAGCAATCCTCGGAGGAGGTAGGATATGCGCCAAAACGCGGACCACCTCAGGCCTAGCCGCTACTAAATACATGCGCTTGCATTCCAAGAAAACAAAGCAGATGCTAACTTCTATAATCATCATCATGCTCCTCACCTAGGCACTCTCAACTCCCCTGATGGAGAAGCCAGGGCCCACCGGAGGAGTCTGGTTCTCTGGTGGGCTCGTCCAATGCTGCCCTAAAGCAGGCCAGGCTAAGAAGTGTGTGGGGGAAGGTGACAGGAGAAATCAGGGCGGCTGGGGACCGAGCGTGGACACCCGGCCGCCGGGCGGCTGGGGACAGAGTATGGATACCTCGCTGCCGAAGCGGCCATGAGTTAGTGGCCAGCTTCGGCCTCCTCCAAACTAAAAGGCCCTATTTCAAGTGAAAGCTAGCAGTATGGTATTGCAGCCTGCGGGTGGGTGGGTGGTTGGCTGCATATTTTCGCTTGCATTGCAAGTTATGGGGGAGGTACTATTGAACACTGCCCTGGGACAAGGACTTGCACGGGGATAGTTGCAAGTCTGCATCTTCTGATGCGGCAAGGATCACTTCTGATGGTCACACTTTTAGACAGTGACCTGGGGGTCAGAGATGCTTCCAGGGGCGATCCCCATGCTGCCCTCATGTCTTTTGAGCACTGTCACTATCGTTTTGGGCACTTTTTAGGCTTTCTACAGACTGCCGGGGGTGCTGCCGCAAAAATGCTCGGGTCTCTCATAGACTAACATTGGGCTCGTTGCTCGGGTCGAGCACCCGAGTATCACGGTAAGCTCGGCCCGAGCTTCGAGCACCCGAGCATTTTAGTGATCGCTCAACACTATCAGTCGTCATCTTGGTGAGGACACGGAAGTCTTGCCCGTTACCAGTCTGGCACCCATGGCTGACTTTATGTTACGCTGCCTTAACCGTGACCCTCGCATTGTCAAAATGTTGGGTGACAGTCATTACTGGTTGATGACACTTTTAGACCCCCTCTACAAGGAGAACTTTCATTCTCTTATTCCTGAGTTGGAGAGGTCTACAAAATTGGGGCAGTACCAGAAGGCCCTTGCTGCAGAACTATTAAAAAAATTCCCATCTGAACACGGTAGCGGCAGAGGTCACAGTTCACTGCCCAACTAAGGCATACAGGCGAGAGAGACGCAACTCCAATCCAGCAGAGGCAGGGGAACACTGTCAATGTTCTAGAACAGTTTTCTGAGACCTGCCCAGCTTACAGGCCCTGAGGCGCAGGGTACTCTCACAAGGAGTGGAAAGTTTCAAAAGATGGTGAGGGAGTACCAGCGTCCTCCGTGATTCCTCTGTGCCTTTTAATTATTGGGTATCCAAGCTGGACACTTGGAATGAACTCACTCTGTATGCCTTGGAGGTCCTGGCCTGCCCTGCCGCTAGCGTGTTATCGGAGCGTGTTTTTAGTGCCGCTGGGGGAATTATAACTGATAAGCGCACTCGCCTGTCAACTGACAATGCTGACAAGCTGACCCTTATCAAAATGAAAAAGGGCTGGATTGGGCCAGACTTCTCATCACCACCAAATGACAGCAGAGTAACATAAAGTCAAATCCACTGTGTTATTTCGGGAGGTGTATTCCCATGCATCGCTTCACACCCACACATGGGTATACGCTTCCTCATTTCGGCTGTTTTTTGCTCTTCTCCTTATCCTCAGCCTCCACGACCACTATACCACCAGGGTGACCGTGGTCCATGTTGCCAGCATTGCAAGTTCCTCTGTCCTAATTTTTGGCAGCTTTTGCTTGGAAGGCATAGGCAAAGACTATGGGAGACCCACTCCCCAATAATGGGAATAATGTTTTTAATATGCTGTACTGCATGGCTCTTGTAAGGGACATTGCAAGTTCCCCCTTCCTAATTTTTGGCAGCTTTTGCTTGGAAGGCATAGGCAAAGACTATGGGAGACCCACTCCCCAATAATAGGAATAATGTTTTTAATATACTGTACTGCATGGCTCTTGTAAGGGGCATTAAAATCGTCTTGTTAAGCTACTGTGACCTCCACGTCTCTTCCAAGGGTTGTTAATATTGTCTTTTTATTCCACTGCGACCTCCACCACTCTTCCAAGGGCAATTAAAAGCGTCTTGTTAAGCTACTGTGACCTCCACGTCTCTTCCACAGGGCGTTGATATTGTCTTTTTATTCCACTGTAACCTCCACCACTCTTCCAAGGGGCATTGATATTGTCTTTTTATTCCACTGCGACCTCCACCACTCTTCCAAGGGGCATTAAAACCTTCTTGTTAAGCTACTGTGACCTCCACGACTCTTCCACGGGGCATTGATATTGTCTTTTTATTCCACTGTAACCTCCACCACTCTTCCAAGGGGCATTAAAACTGTCTTGTTAAACCACTCTGAACTCCACGTCTCTTCTAAGGGGCATTAAAACCGTCTTGTTAAACCACTCTGAACTCCACAGCTCTTCCAAGGGGCATTGACATGTTGTTTTTAATTACCTCTAACCTCCACGACTCTTGCAACGGGCATTGCATTTCCTCCTAATTTTTGTCAGCTTTTGCTTTTCAATGCATAGGCGAACACTAAGGGAGACCCACTCCCCAATAATGGGTAGAAGGTTTTTAATACGCTGTAATCCACGTCTGTTTCAAGGGGCATTGCAGTGCCTAATAATTTTTGGAAAGCCTTCCATTCCCTGCTTAGGCCAACAGTGTACAGGAGACCCAGTTGCTATAAATGGAAAAAACGGTTTAGTTAAGGCCCTCTGACCTCCATGTCACTTCCAAGGGGCATTGGAGTGCCTCGAAATTTTTGGTAGGCATTGCATTCACTGTATGCCTTATAACTGTGTAGCTGAACCGCTCCTTTTGGTACAGAAACATATCCTACAAGACATGTGTGGTTGGCTGGCCTGATATTGATGTGAATGGTCCCTGTTCCTCCTGCTCTTTCTCCTTTGCCACCACCATCCACCACCATCCATCATTCATCACCTGAAGCTTTGTTTTAACGGGAGTCATAGAACTGGGATAGTAGCAGGAAAACATCCAGCAATCCTCGAAGGAGGTAGAATATGCGCCAAAACGCTGACCACCTCAGGCCTAGCTTCTACTACATACATGCGCTTGCATTCCAAGGAACAGAAAGCTAAGGAGGTGGATGGCCTCATGATCATGAATAATTTACTCGTTGTGTAGGAGGCCGACCACTGCTGCTGTCTACCTTCTGAACTTTGTGTTGAAGCCTGATTGACCCAGGACCCGCAATCCTCTATGTCTGAAGGACGTGTTGCATCCCAGTGTCCAACTTTGTCCCGGCTTCCACAATATTAACCCAGTGTGAAGGCGTCAGTGAGATGGACCATTCCTGGCCACATTCACTTGTCCACGTGTTTGTGGTTAGGCTGTCCTTCCCACTAAATGCACTGGGGAGGGCACAGGTAATGTTTTGGTATGCGCGCTTGTGTATAAGGCGCATCGGGACAAATAGGGGCGGCTGGGGACCGTTTATGGACTCCCGGCCACCCCCACGCGGCTGGGGACTGTGTGTGGGCACCCGGCCGCGGGGCGGCTGGGGACTGAGTATGGACACCCGGCCGCCCCCTGGCGGCTGGGGACCAAGTGTGGACACCCGGCTGCCGGGCGGCTGGGGACTGAGTATGAATACTAGGCTACCGACGCAGCCATGACGTGGTGGCCAGATTCCACCTCCACATGCCTAAAAGGCCCAATTTCAAGTGCAAGCAAGCTAGCAGTATGGTATTGCAGCCTGGGGGTGGGTGGGTGTTAGGCTGCATACTTGCGCTTGTATTGCAAGTTATGGGGGAGGTACAATTGAACACTGCCCTGGGACAAGGACTTGCACGGGGATAGTTGCAAGTCTGCATCTTCTGATGCGGCAAGGATCACTTCTGATGGGCACACTTTTAGGCAGTGACCTGGGTGTCAGAGATGCTTCCAGGGGTCTTCCCCATGCTGTTCCCATGTCTTTTTAGCACTGTATGCATGTGTCACACAGCACATGGCCAGATAAGGTTGTAAAATGTTAAAATGACATTTCCCGGTGAATGCATTTGTCACGGTTGAAAGCAATACAAACGTGCAAAAACACATAACAAATGCTACTTGTGAACATAGCCCAAGGTGTGGAGGAGTATTTTTGTTTTTGGTTATTTATTTTACCTTATACACAAGTCTTTACCCTGGAAAGGATGTTCCTTAACCCCTTTCCGACCTGGTCAGTAATAGTACGCACCAGGTCGGGAAGGCCGGTTCAGCGGGGGCTCCGGCGGTGAGGCCGCACTGAAGCGAGCACATGTCAGCTGATTATTGGAATCGCAATCCACCCGCGGCTGTTAACATGTTAAATCTCTGACAGTGGCATTTAACTCGCGCTTCCTGGAGTCCTAAGCCCCGCCCATCAGTGACCCCGTCACGTGATCGCGGGTCACCAATGGGTGGGCATGACAACTCAGGGTCTGCAGCAGACGCCTGTGGTTGTCATGTCTCAATTGCTATGAGCGCCACCTAGTGGTCAGCGCTCATAGCAAGTGAGCATTTCTCCTGCATACAAGCGATTGCTCATCGCTTGTATGCAGTAGAAGCAATCAGACAACTGCTGCTTCTAGTCTCCTCTGGAGACTATAGAAGCAAGCAGAAAGTGTAAAAAAAAAAGTTTTTTAAAAAAATAAAAAATATATAAAGGTTTAAGTCACCCCCCTTTCGCCCCATTCAAAATAAAATATATATATATAAAAAAAAAAAACACATACACATATTTGGTATCGCCGCGTTCAGAATCGCCCGATCTATCAATATAAAAGAAGAATTAATACAATCAGTAAACGGCGTAACGAGAAAAAAATTTTAAACGCCAGAAGTACGTTTTTTTGGTCGCTACAACTTTGCAATAAAATGCAATAACGGGCGATCAAAACATCGGATCTACCCCAAAATGGTATCAATAAAAACGTCAGCCCGGCACGCAAAAAATAAGCCCTCACCTGGCCCCAGATCCCGAAAAATGGAGAAGCTAAGGGTCTCGGAAAATGGCGCCATTTTTTTTTTTTTTTTTTTTTTAGCAAGCTTTGGATTTTTTTTTCACCACTTAAATAAAAAAGAACCTATACATGTTTGGTGTCTATGAACTCGTAACAACCTGGAAAATAATGATGGCAGGTCAGTTTTAGCAATATGTGGACGTGGTAAAAAAAGGACCCAAAAAACAACTGTGGAATTGCATTTTTTTTGCAGTTTCACTGCACTTGGAATTTTTTTCCCATTTTCCAGCACACGATATGGTAAAACCAGTGATGGTGTTTAAAAGTACAACTCGTCCCGCAAAAAATAAGCCCTCACATGGCCATATTGAACGAAAATTAAAAAAGTTCTGGCTCTGGGAAGAAGGGGAGCAAAAAAGGAAAACACAAAAACAGAAAGACCCATGGTCGTTAAGGGGTTAACATATTTCACAGGAAAGCACTTTCACTTTCGTTTTTGAACGTTTTATTGTGAGCCTGTAAAAGTGGCTTAATACCTCTGACCACGTTGTTGACAGCAGTGACCTGGGGGTCAGAAATGCTTCCAGGGGCGATCCCCATGTCATTTGAGCACTGTCACTATCGTTTTGGGCACTTTTTAGGCTTTCTACAGACTGCCGGGGGAGCCGCCACAAAAATGTTCGGGTCTCCCATAGACTAACATTGGGCTCGTTGCTCGGGTCGAGCACCCGAGTATCACAGTGAGCTCGGCCCGAGCTTCGAGCACCCGAGCATTTTAGTGCTCGCTCAACACTACTCTAAACCAGGGTTCCCCAACTCCAGTCCTCAAGGCCCACCAACAGGTCATGTTTTCAGGATTTCCTTAGTATTGCACAGGTGCTAATTCCATCATCAGCACAGGCAATAATTCCATCACCTGTGCAATACTAAGGAAATCCTGAAAACATGACCTTTTGGTGGGCCTTGAGGACTGGAGTTGGGGAACCCTGCTCTAAACCTTTCATCAATGTCCTCATAAGAAAATGCATTTTAGTGGCTTTCCCCTTATAGTGCTTACAGTCACATTATGTCTTACTTGGGTATGGATTCCTTTTAAGTTTAATGCATATATTTTAGGCTAAAAAGGCGTTCTTTTGCAGTAGGGCTTCATTAAAAATGTAAGACCATTTTGGTCTCCTAATCCTTTTTAGAGATGAGCCAACCAGGCAAAATGCAAATCCACCTGTTTGAATTTTCTGTGAAAATCCACTCAATTTGCGGACTTTAATGTCCCTTGTTATGCATTGGGGTCGCTGGAGACTGAAGAGGATAATAAACATAATATGTAAAATAAAAATTAAAAATAAATCCTTATTCTTATCTTACTGCTCACCTCTCCGGCCTTTCCACTACTCACCATCACCCGTCCCTTTCTCGCTGCATCTCCTGATCCCCATCACACGTTCTGAAAAGCGAGTTGGGGCTTCGTGCTTTGATGAGGCTGGGAGGGTTCTGTGCAAGTGCGCTGACAGTCATGAAGTCACTATATGTACCTTGAACCCTGCACGAGCATACGCAAACCTGTTACTGGCCTCCTCAAAGCCAAAAGTCCCGGCTCAGTGCGATAGGCTCAGGAATTTCAGCATGAACTACAGAGATCAGAAAATGCAGCTAGGACCAGGTGGGTGACAGTAAGTAATAAAGGGGCCAGAGAGGTAAGTTATAATGTGAGTATAAAGGTTTTTTTTTTTTTTAACATTTTGATGGCCTTTTACATTTCAGAAAATGGCAGCCAATGGCCACCATTTTGCTCAATTTGCGCTGAAGCAAATTACATTTTTTTTTAGCATTTTGGCAAATTTAAATTTTTGTATAATTCAATGCCACTCAAATGTATTCACTTATCTATATATATATATATATATAGATATCTCTATCTCTCTCTCTCTCTCTCTCTCTCTCTCTCTCTCTCTCTCTCTATATATATAAATAATGATTACTTACATTTTATAGCACCGTCCACTCAAAAAAAAAATTTGATCCATGAAAAACAAATAGGACAGAACACAAGCAAAAAGTTTGTTGAAAAGACAACTTAGTTTTACTTAGACTGAGTGGCCGAGTACAAAAGATGGAAAAGAAGAACAGGTCCTTAATATTAAAGACATGAATTGGAAAGGTACTGTGTGTTCTCGCTATGAAAGGTCATTTAATTTTCTAAAGAATATTAACAAAGATAGGGGCTGTCATAACCAGTTCTGTCTGAAATCTTTTACAAAAGTTTCTCCAAAAGTCTCTTTGACTCTTAAACCTAAAGTGGTGGGTATAGCATTAAAAATAATCTAACGGTTAACAATAATAGAAATGTATTATGTACAGCACAAGATAGCACTCTGCTTAACATCAAAAGTTTTTTTCTGGTCCAAAAAAAGCATACATTTTCTGAGTATAGTGGTATGTCAGGTGTGAATATGTCAGTCCTTGTACACAACCCTCAGTTGTATATTAGGGAGCTTGTACTGAACTGTGTATTACCCGTGGGTATCTCAGTGGTAATATTTACTGGTGCTGATATATTGCCTAGCAGCATTATGGTATTTTAGTGTAGTGTGCACTGTATTCCTCAATATCTCATGTAGCTTTTGTGGAGTATGGACCATCAACTGTGCCATTACCACTTTTCGATGTAAAAGGGAAAAAAAATGTAGTAATTAAGTTCCTGAATATCCTACTTGTAATCCTCACCCCTTTAACCAGCACTTTAGAGGTTGTTTTCATGATACATTAGGAAATTGATTAGATAGCAATTTCTCAAGATTATAATAACAATGTTCTAAAAGTAGATCAGGGCAGCCACACCGTTTCCTCGTTAAGCTGTCAGCATGATATATAGACTTATTTGGTCATGGGTTCAGGACAACTGCAGAGAATTTGAAATTCTTCCTATTCTGCAAAATTTATGGACCACTTCTGCTGCAGTATTTAGAAATTAGGTTTGGTTCACCAAGTTTGAGCTTTTTGCATGGCACATAGATGTATCCACATTTAGCTTTTTCTTGAATTTGGTCAAGAAATCCAAATTTTCACAAAAATTCATGACTGCAGCGACCCGGAAGCGAAAAACCCGGTGCCTCCCTCCACACCAATACTCGGTAGAACAAATAAAGACACTCACACGAATTGATGGGTGAAGGTCGGTCACAGCTTTACTTGTTAAGATATATTTTTTATAGTATAACAATAACAAGGAAGGCACCTAAAACTTGAAGAACTGGTCTAGTAGCCAAATGGCATGTATTACTTCAACAGGCAAGTCAACCTACGTAGTCAAAACATTCCGTGGCTTTCTTTCTTTAATTAAACAGCCGCTGTGACTTGAATTTATAAAATGTTACTAATAACAAAAGTTAAACACACACACAAAGAAAGGGGAGGGAAGATAAAACGAGCACCTCCAGGACCCAAAATGGGAAGAGGAGGAGACTGGCTCTGAGGGAGCCTTTAAGTAATCGGAAGGGGCTGTACAAGCCATTCTGTCTCTCATTGGCCACATTGGAGGGAATATACCACTCATCCAGATAATAGAGGGGTAGGGAGGGAGACATCATAAAGCATCTTAAAAGGGGGGAGGGGCTCTGCATTCAGTGGTACTTTACTTAATTAGTGTAGTGCCATCCATACAATATGGAGGCATGCTAGAAACTCTTGATAATTTGTAACTCGTATCCCAACCTCACATAAATTTGTAGTAGCGCACATTTTTTGCAAATATTGTAATTTTTGTTCCAGCCCTTGCCAAATAAGACAGGCATGGCTGAGCGCAAATGACAAGTTTATCATTTATGCCACAAAATTGGCAGAAATGACTATCGAAATGTACTTTTTATTTACAACGAACAGAAGAGGAGAGGGAGAGTAAAGTCAGCTCACCAGAGTTGATTGCACCTTGTCTGGATGTGGAACAAGCTATTAATCTTTTACAGGACCATTTACAGTTTCCCATGTTATATTATTGTAATGTATCTGTAACAATCGGATGCCACTCTGATGGTCTGTATGGCATCCCATTTTTTTCTCACACCCATCAGATTTTGGAATGAAATAGCAGCATGCCGAATACAATTGAGAAAAAATACGCTGATCTGCACTGCCTCATTGAGTAACAATGGTCCGAGGGCAATCCCTTTGTTTCTCGCATTGCACGCGTCCAGTTTGTGCGCTAGTCTGAGCGAGCCCCAATTCTGAGGAATTTATTTGGGCCCTAATAAGACCTCAGTAGTGCAGATGTTGTAAAGTCCAATCAGTTGACATCAAGTACAAGCACAAAGACAAAACACAAACCCATCGTCTATTCTTGTAATTGAATCAGGTATTGCGCTCTCAGTTTCAGCGTATGAAAACATTCTCACTCTATGAGCTGCCATGTAGAATAATGGATGTGTGACCCAGCTCGGATAACGTTACACATACATTTCAGTAAATGTATATTTTTTCTAGTAGTTAAGCAACTGAGCTACTATTATTGACAATGAGGCCTGTGAGCCACTGCCCCTTATGCATTTTTCTTCATGATATATTAAACCAAGGACTGACCCTGCTTCTGCGAGACCTGGATGTGATTTATTGACACCTTCCGTTGTAGATTGACTTGAAGGCTTGTAAAGGACACCATTGCACATACATTTATTGATGGCGTGTTGTTAGATTAATAGAGTTGCTCACATCAATATTTCTCTTTAACAGAGTGTTTTTTTTGTACAGCAAAATTGACCACCGCAATTAAGGAAAGTTTTTAACTATTCAGAAAATTGTCCTATTTATGCTGCAAAAAAATACAGTCCTATAAAGAAGAGTGGTGCCAGACCCTCACCAGAAATGGTCCATAATATAGAACAGATAAAACATTAGCTATATATCCTGAGCTGTATTAATTTCAAGTTAAGAAAAAAACCTTTGCTTTATGTCTTATTATGATAAAGGATGAGCTGAAAACATCTTTGAGATATTTATATATATGGTAGAAATACTTGAGTGTATCTTCAAAGAGCAGAGAGATGGGGATGTGTATTTCTAGAGAGTTTATAATAATTCTATGAATCTATAAGCCACAGGCTCGGCTCTTCGAAGAGAGCTCACTAGAATCCAAGAGACTTCACTTAGCTCAGATAAGCTAAGCAAAAATTCTGACCTGCAACTATGATATAGCAGAAGTTTGTTAGGAATATTTAATTTTTCTAAAAACATAAAATTAAAAGTTAGATAAGGATCCACACCTAAGATTTCAACTAATCTTCTGAAGATGATCAAGATCCTGTTTAAGAGTGTCCAGTCTCACAATTGAAATAAATGACAGTCAAAGAAAGGTATGAGGAGCACTTACAGTTTGTGTAGGTGAAAGGTATACAAACTAATAGATCAGTGTTCACCAACCCCAGTCCTCAAGAGCCACCAACAGGTCATGTTTTCAGCATTTCCCTAGTATTTCACAGGTGATAATTGCATAACCTGTGCAATACTAACAAAATCCCGAATACATGATCTGTTTGTGGGACTAAAGTTGGGGAACGCTGCTATAGAGTGTGGTTGCGATGGGGCCTTGAACAGAAAGGGTCTGTCACTTTTTGATCTCATCCTTTTTACTACTGAGTGAGACAGACCCAATCAGTTCTTCAGAGATCCGTTATTTTTAGCAATCAAGAGGAGAAAGGAATTGACCCAAGATTCAATGGAAACAGTAAATGCCGCATTTGAAGAAGTATAGGTTCTTGTGTATAATTAACAAATCCTGTCTCAATAATAGTGGTCCCATTAGATTTTTTCTGTGGGGGTTCTTTCATTCTATATTGGATCTTGTACAGGTTGTGTGTGGTATTGCATCTCAGCCACATGCACTTCAATAGAGCTGACCTGTAAACGGCCATGTGTATCTGATCCTGTGCATTCAATACAAGTTCAATTATGTTCATAATTCACAGACTTAAACATGTCTAATGATACACTGTGCTCTGAGTGATACAATTATTCTTCTCTGCAGGAAATGTCTAATATGTATGACTATTGAACCTGTTGGAAAATCTTCTTAAACTTGCCTGAGCCTGTAAAATACAAACCTTTATCTCAGTGATTTGATATGAGATGAAAAGAATGGTCTGTTGACTTGGCGCCTGCCATGCGTTCATGTGTGCAGATTAGTACCGATAGTCTTACTACTAGGCAGAGAGATGGTCTCATTTCATTACTATCTCTTCGCTAGCACACAATTACATTTTGAAATATTGCTGATCTTTTTTCTTACCTACATGGTGGTCTAGAATCTCCTACTCAGTCAGCTATCACAAAAAAAAATGCACCCACTCATTGCTCATCATCTAAGAATTTCTGTTTGACTGCCCAGAAGTTATCAAGAGTCGTACCCATGAACACGGTTCTTTGGAAATAGACTATAAAAATGATTTAGCTTTAACAGAGTAGAAGTAGACTTATTGTCTTTAGTATCCAAACTCAGTCCAGACATTGTGTCCAGAAAAGGTTAGAGAAAAAGCTTAATTACAGTTTATTACGGGCAACATGGTCACTTTATTTGTGAGGCTGTTTTCATACATAAAGTCCAATCTAAATAATTCTTCAAACTTGAAAACTTTTTGCTACTGCATTCTATATTTTAACATTTTTATATATATACCTTTATATATCCTAAATACTTCTGATGTATGTGACGCGCCCCTGGGCCTGTGTCGCGCTGCGTTGCGCAGGCGGGAGCTTACCCGGAGCCGGATCTGTTGAGGGTTGTAGTCTCGTGGCGGTGACCCGATCCGTGCCCAGGGAGTCAGACTAAGTGGCGCTGTATCAGCGGTAGATGTAGGACGACTACGCCACCCGTTGAATGCAGCTATGGAGCTGCCGCTGCAGGGCAGACCGCTGAGGCCGGTGGTAGGATAGTGCAGCGTAGATGGTATAACCCCCAACGGGAGGGGTATGGCCTCAGGGCAGCCGACGTGGATGATGGGGGTAGCAGGAATCACTCAGAGACGATGCGGTGTGATTCAGGGTCTTTACTGGTGACAAAGATAGACCCTCCCGGAGTACTGGCTAGCGATCGGGGCCTGGTCAGTCCTTGAGCAGATGGGATCTCCCCTGGCCAGGCAGAGTTGTAGGCCTCCCAAACTGACTGTACTCTTCTGGCTACCTTGCTAGAGGCGGGTATAAGTAGCCCACGTCCCTGAGTGTACCGTGTGGTGCTCACCCGTATGGCCGGTGACTCGGGGCCTTCTAGTAGCTTCCGCTCCATGACGGCGGTGCTGGTCCCATGCGTGTGACCGTGCCTTCGGGTTTCTTGGCCAGAGGACCTGAAATCCCCTGCCTGACGGATTCTGCTGCTGGGTAGGAGTTAGTCCCCACAGCCTCGGACTCCGGGTCCGGTAAGAAATCTTCTCAGTCAGGGCGAGCTCTGCAGCTGCCAGCCCCTGACTCCTTGTAGCACTGCTCCCACATAGCTCCTGTTGTTTCTTCCTATGCTGCTTCTCTTCTCTACTTCTGGCATGGCCCAGGAGCTGGGCCCAGCCGGAGCCACAGCTCCCTGTCAGCCCTCCTGGCTGCACTCTCCCTCTGAACTCTCTAACCCTGCCTCAGCCCCAGGTTTTTATATAGGGGAAGTCCTTCCCCTCCCAGGACTGGGCAGGAGGTGTGGCATGCATAGGATTCCTGACCAAGAGACCTCCCACCTGCTCTCAGACATAACATTGCATTACTGTGGAAACCAGACCCCTGGGGTGCCACATATGTCCTAAATTAAGTGACTAAGATGGTGTTCTCACGGCTTCACGTCTGTATTTCTGCACTTTAATTCTATATCGTGAAGAATTTGGATATTTGTATTTTAATAGGGCAGGTATTAAGGCATAATGTTTTACATGTTCCCTTTCACCTACCATATACTTTTTATAATAGTCTAAGTAAATGAATGGCCATAGAGCCCCCCTCAGGCACTACAGCCTGGCTGTGATGGCTAACTGTTAACTTTCTATGGCTATGCCATAGGGCTCGAATTCAAACATATCATTATTTTTTTCATAATTCCATGTAAAATCGAAGAAAAAGGTGCCATATGGCCCCATATATTTCCATGGATGCTTTCTTTCAAATCAGTGGGGTGAACAGACAAGCTGAGCAGCTTCTGTTCCTCTGAAGGAACCCACTTGTCTGTACACAGACACGGATATTCCAATAATTTGTGTTGTGTGTGTGTGTAATCCTCTACTTCTTGCTGGCCACTTTCCACAGTGATAACAACTGATCAAGGCCGAACTCCGCAACCCCCATCAGATTATCATTGAGGGACCCATCGCATGTTAAAATGTTTTTCATTTAACTTTTGGTATTTGGGACATTTCAGACATTTAATATACTAGGCGACAGGAGTCCATTCTTTGTATTGCGAGCTTACTGTTGATAATTTGTGCTTGTGAGTGTAGTATCTGGTCATCATACATACATACAAACATACGTATCCTTATATAGCATAAGACCGTGTCAGACAATGTCCTTAGACTTCTATCCTTTGTGTTGTATGCTCCAAGACTTATACTTGAAAAAATCCCAAATTTATGGAACAGTTGCAAGAAATCCTGGAATTGGACTGGGAAAAAGTAGGGTGGGTTGCTTGAACTCTTGTCCATTTACAGTTTTAGCACTAGGGTGCTAATTACGGATTACTGTACAGAGGTTTTTTTTCTGCAGTGGCCTTTAAAAGAATGTAGGAGATCACAGCGATACCAAGGCTGTTGATAGCAGTTGTGGACACAGGAAACCATTGGAGATCAATAAAGTTGGCCTCCAATCATTTGATGCCTTAGATGACATGGTCAATACTATTCATAGTAACATTTGTAAGACTGAAAAGAGTCATAAGTCATATAAATTAAAAAAAAATCCATTGGGCAAAAGCCCATTTTTATCAACTTAGAGAATTAATTCCTGACTCTTAATACACCAATCAGAATAAATCGCATTGATTTTAATCAGATTAAAAAATCTTACTGCATCCTTGTATTTTATCTATCCATTCATAGGTGAGAAGACATTTCACGTTCTAATATTTAAAACTTTGCTTCCAAGAACAAAATGTGAAATCCATCTAACGTCTTAGATTTGCATAATGCACAATGGCAATCTTGAGTAACCCCTGTGTTAATAATTTGAATTGTGCCTTGAAGCTTAAGACGTGAACACAAATTCATACAAAGGAGATGTGCCTGTTAAGCTAGAAAAAAGCATATATCATATTCAAAAGACTGATGAGATTGTATTGATCTCTTCAAAGTACATCTTTAGCAGAAAGGCAACTTCATTATTGACACGATGCTTCAAGTGCTGACTTGCTGGTTAACACCACCTGGTCAATAAGTCACACAATAATTATTTCAAAGCAGAAAAGTGGTCAGGAATTAAGGCTTGTGATTTCGCGAGGATGCATTGTAGTTTTCCTTGCCAAAATTCAATAATTGGCTGGGATCATTGAAGCAAGATTGACAGCTTGAGTTGGCAATTGACCTTCTAATGATCATCAGCATAGACCCTTGCCCAGATCCATGGTACTAGGCCCATGAATCATCCTATTTTCAATATTCACTTGATCTGTGTAGCTAAGACAGAGGCTACACTTAGACTTGTAACACGATTATTACTACAAGATTTGCAGCCCACAGGAGTGCACTAAGTGTATGTAGCTCAATATATTCCTTTGGACAGTAGCTGTACCATAGCTTGGTAGTTAAAGCGTTTCTATACTTTAACACAAAGCCTGTAGAAAAGCATAATTTTGCAGTCCTCATACCCCACACGTTAAAACTGCCTTTGGTGCACACAGTAATCTAGAACTATCCTGATTCTTCTGCTCTGTAGCTTGCCATCCATTCTTTTTGACTCTACAGGTTTCTTTTCATCTGCATTTTGACAGCACTATAAGTGCTGGAACTTCCTTTTCCCTTGTTTCCCAGCCATTGTCCATTGCTTTGCTGCTCTAAAACTGTTAACCTGCCTCTATTATTCCTGTATGCAGTTGGACAGATGGGAAAATTGAAAAACAAAGACCTGTTCACGATACCTGTAAACTGGATCTCTGCTGCTAAAGACAGGTTACCTTTGTTAACAGGCAGCGGATAATAAGTTACAGAGAAGGGAGACACTTAGTGAGTGGTATTTTTGGAGTAATTTTAAGATTAAAACAACAATTATTTTTTAATCAAGTGAGATCAAGTTGCCTGAAAGTATAAAGGCCATTTAGGTTCTTAAGATTTTGGTCAAATAAAGTCTGTATGTAGTTGTTGACTTAACACAGATTTTAGAAGGTGTAACGGGTCTGGGAGGCGGAACCTCTGGGCTACTATACAAGGGAGTGGTCCTTGTAAGGGAGCGGGTGGCGACCAGGCAGGCAGTCACAGCAGGTGACCGGGACAGTCTCTGGGTGTACGGGCAGGAGGTCACGGCAAGTGATCAGGGCAGTCTCTGGAAGAACGGGCTGGAGGTCACGGCAAGTGACCGGGGCAGTCTCTGGAAGAACGGGCTGGAGGTCACGGCAAGTGACCGGGGCAGTCTCTAGGTAAGGGGTAGGTACGACCTGTGATGGCTGAACCTCCAGGTAGGCTAGCAAGGCAGATGGAGGATGTGTGCTCCCAGGTGAGCAAGCGAGAGTCTCTGGAATAGCTGGTGGTCACAGCACGTGACAGCGGAGCCTCCGGGCAGGCAAGCAGGCAGGTAGCGGAGAAGCGCTCCCAGGTGAGCGGGCAAGCTGGTCCATAGACAGACTGACCGGAGTTGTAAGGCAGACCGTCGGACCTCAGGCAAGCAGGCAGGTAGCTGATGTGCGCTCCCAGGTGAGCTGGCAAGTTGGTCCTTAGACAGACTGACCGGAGTTGTAAGGCAGACCGTCGGACCTCAGGCAGGCAGGCAGGTAACAGGAAATCAGGCAGGATTAGGACAGCAAGCTGGCAGGAATCTGGCAGGTAACTGGCAGGTAACTGGCAACGGGACCTGAGGGCTGAAGCAGAGTAGAACGGTGCAACAACATTGCTCGGGCACCTCCATTTTGGAGGAGGTGCCTTATATATGGTAAAGTCCTCCGGCCATTGGCCGGGGACTCCTTAGGACGGCGCGCGCGGCCCCTTTAAGAGGGAGGGAGCACAGTGGCCGGGAAGGAGCGCGCGCTGCCAGCAGAGCGGGAGAGGGACGCCGGGCACGGAGCAGAGCGGTGAGGGGAACAGCGTCCCTGCCTAGCAGAGGGCAGGGACGCCGGCACTACAGTACCCCCCCCTTTAGGCCCCCCCTTTTTTAGGCCAGATAGAAATTTAGCTAGGATGAGAGGGGCATGGATGTTCTCCCGGGGCTCCCACGTTCTCTCCTCAGGACCAAACCCCTTCCAATCTACCAGAAAAAAGGTCTTTCCTCTTACCCTTTTGGTGGCAAGAATGTTCTCTACCTCAAACTCGTCCTCAGCAGAAACCGGAGCAGGAGGCGTACCTGTAGACTTGGAAAAAGAGTTAAGCACCACGGGTTTGAGGAGAGATACATGGAAGGAGTTAGGGATCCGTAAGTTGGCCGGGAGTTTCAATTTATAGGCCACCGGGTTGATCTGACTGATGACCTCCAGAGGACCGATGAACCGAGGCCCTAACTTGTAAGAAGGTATCTTGAGTCAAACATATTTAGATGAGAGCCAGACTTTATCTACTGGACGAAATTGTGGAGGATCCAGGCGTTTTTTGTCAGCGTGTCTTTTCATACGCTCGGATGACAGAAGGAGTGCGGACCGGGTACTCTCCCATATGGAGGAAAATTTGCTAACGAGAGATTCCGCAGCCGGGTTGTCCACAGAGGTGGAGACAGGAAAAGGAATCCGAGGATGCTGACCAAAGACTACAAAAAACGGGGATTTGGAGGAGGATTCGCTCTCGTGATTATTATAAGAGAACTCGGCCCATGGTAGGAGATCCACCCAGTCAGAATAGTGGGCATTAATGAAGTGCCGGAGGTAACTGGTCAGGTTCTGATTGATCCGCTCCACTTGACCATTGGACTGTGGGTGGTAAGCGGAAGAGAAGTCCAGGGTGACGTCTAGTAGTTTACAAGTGGCTCTCCAGAAACGTGAGGTGAACTGTACCCCACGATCCGACACGATGTGGAGGGGCAGGCCATGAAGACGGAAGATGTGGCGGATAAAGTCTTTAGCCAGCTCGGGTGCAGACGGAAGGCCTGGCAGGGGAATAAAGTGAGCCATCTTGGAAAAGCGGTCAGCGACCACCCAAATGACCGTACAACCGGCAGAGACGGGGAGATCAGTTATAAAGTCCATTGCTATATGCTGCCAGGGGGCAGCAGGTATAGGAAGCGGAAGGAGGCGTCCGGCTGGCAGATGTCTCGGGACTTTGTTGCGGGCGCAGGACACACAGGCAGAAACAAAGTCTATTATGTCCTTGTGCAGGGTAGGCCACCAATAGTGCCGGGCAATAAGCTGGAGGGTCTTTTTCTGACCGGCGTGGCCAGCTAGTTTAGACGAATGGCCCCAGTGTAGGATCTTCTCCCGATCAGGTACTGAAACAAACGTCTTACCGGGAGGGAGACGATTTAGACTCACGGGAGCCACCTGCATTACTCTGGCGGGATCGATGATATGTTTAGGTTCTTCCTCGAGATCGGACACCAGAAAGGATCGGTACAAGGCGTCTGCTTTGACGTTTTTGTCAGCCGGGCGAAAATGAAGAACAAAATCAAAGCGAGCAAAAAACAAGGACCACCGGGCTTGGCGCGGGTTAAGTCTCTGGGCATGCTGGAGGTAAGCCAAGTTCTTGTGGTCAGTGTAAATTATTACCGGATGAAGAGCCCCCTCGAGTAGGTAACGCCACTCCTCCAACGCCAGCTTGATGGCCAATAACTCTCGGTCTCCTATGGAATAGTTGCGCTCAGAAGAGGAGAAGAGTTTGGAGAAGAAGCCACAAGTTACCATTCTCCCGGAAGATGATTTTTGAGTAAGTACCGCTCCGGCTCCAGAGGAGGAGGCGTCAACTTCCAGGAAGAACTGCTTGTTGCCGTCCGGGCGATGCAGCACCGGGGCGGAAGAGAAGGCCTGTTTTAGGGAAAGAAAGGCCTCCTCTGCTTCGGGCGGCCACTCTTTGGGATTAGTACCCTTACGGGTGAGCGCGGAAATTGGGGCAGTCCGGGAAGAGAAGTGCGGGATGAAGAGGCGGTAATAGTTGGCGAAGCCCAGGAACCGTTGAATAGCCTTCAACCCCTCTGGTCGGGGCCATTTCTCGATGGCAGACAGTTTCTCAGGATCCATTTGTAGGCCGGTCTGAGAGATAATGTAGCCCAGAAACGGAAGCGAGGTCTGCTCAAAGAGGCACTTCTCATATTTAGCGTAGAGATGGTTCTGCCTGAGCCTGAGCAGGACCTGACGAACATCCCTCCGGTGAGTCTGGAGATCCGGAGAGAAGACCAAGATGTCGTCCAGGTACACCACTACGCAGGAGTAGAGAAGGTCCCGGAAGATGTCATTGACCAACTCTTGAAAGACGGCAGGAGCGTTACAGAGGCCAAAGGGCATTACCAGATATTCATAGTGGCCGTCCCGGGTGTTGAATGCCGTCTTCCATTCATCCCCCTGACGGATACGAACCAGGTTGTACGCCCCACGGAGGTCCAGTTTGGTGAAGATTCTAGCCCCCCTCAGACGATCAAATAACTCCGGAATGAGCGGAAGGGGGTACTTATTCTTCACCGTGATCTGGTTAAGGCCTCTATAGTCTATACAGGGACGGAGAGAGCCGTCCTTCTTTTTGACGAAAAAGAAGCCTGCTCCCGCCGGGGAGGTAGATTTCCGGATGAATCCCCTGGCCAGATTCTCCTCAATATATTCGGACATCGACCTGGTCTCAGCAGCAGATAATGGATAAATACGCCCACGGGGAGGAGAAGTACCGGGTAACAGGTCGATAGGGCAGTCGTATGGTCTATGAGGGGGTAGTGTCTCTGCCTCCTTTTTATTAAAGACATCAGCATAAGACCAATAAGGAATCGGAAGTCCAGGTAGATTAGCTGGGGTAGGAGAAGGACGGACGGGATGAACGGGAACCAGACAGGTCTTATGGCAGCCCTGTCCCCAGCGAAGGACTTCTCCGGTCTGCCAGTCAAGAACGGGTGCATGTTTCTGGAGCCAAGGTAGGCCTAGCAAGAGGGCGTGAGAGAGTCCAGGCAGAACATGGAAGGAGATACTTTCAGAATGCAGCATTCCCACCTGCAGAGTAATGGATTCGGTGATGAGTTGGATGGGGCGTGGTAAGAGCCCCCCATCCACGGCAGCAACAGACAAGGGTACAGCCAAAGGTTTGGTGGGGATGCGGTATTTCTCTACCAGGGACTGTGAAATAAGATTCCCGGCTGCTCCAGAGTCCAGTTGGGCTAGTTCGAAATAACGGTTCTCCCCGTAGACGATTGAAACTGACAACAGCAGGGATGGAGAGGATTTATTCTTGTCTAGGTGGACCTCTCTGAGCGAACCTAGACACAGGCGTTTCCTGACCTCTCCGGGCAGGCACGGATCCGGTGCTCCTTACTGCCACAGTAGAAGCAGGTCCCCTCGGCACGGCGTAAGTCCTGACGGGTCTTGACCATCTTGGTCTGGTCGACCTGCATAGGCTCAGGAGGAGGGTGTACCTGGTTAGAGACAGAAGGAGTGACGGGTTTCTGAAAAGTAGGAGCTAGACGTGGTAACCTCCTCTCACGGGTGACCTCTCTGGCACGCTCCTGGAACCGTAGGTCAATCCGGGTGGCAAGAGTTATTAAGTCATCGAGAGTAGTAGGAATGTCCCGACCGCAAGTTCATCTTTAATACGGCCGGACAGACCCTCCCAGAAGACGGAAACCAGAGCGTTGTTATCCCAGGCCAGCTCCGAGGCAAGGGTACGGAACCGTATGGCATATTGGCCCACGGTGAGACTTTCCTGACGGAGGCGTAGCAACGATGATGCGGATGAGGTCTTCCGTCCGGTTTCGTCGAAGACTTTCCGGAAAGCCGTGAGAAAAGCAGGCAAGTTGGACACCAGGGGGTCTCCTCTCTCCCATAGAGGATTTAGCCAGGCCAGGGCCTCCCCGGTGAGATGGGACATGATGAATGCAATTTTGGCTCGGTCGGAGTTAAACTGGTGGGACAATAGTTCAAAGTGCAGGGTGCACTGATTTATGAAGCCCCGAGCCTGGGCTGAGTCGCCTCCGAAGCGAGGAGGTGCAGAAAGCCGAGGTCCGGGGTAGGATATCATGGTGTTAGTGGACAGCGGAGCTGCCGGATTGCGAGACATGGCACTGGCGGAGGTTGTTGGTGGAACAGTCAGAGTGTCCAGGCGAGTATTGACATTCCGCAGGTGACCCAGGATGGACTCCTGTTGGGACCTTTGACGGGACAGTTCATGACACAGGTCCGAGAGCGAGGGAGCTTGGGTGCCACCGGGTTCCATGGCCCGAGCAAACTGTAACGGGTCTGGGAGGCGGAACCTCTGGGCTACTATACAAGGGAGCGGTCCTTGTAAGGGAGCGGGTGGCGACCAGGCAGGCAGTCACAGCAGGTGACCGGGACAGTCTCTGGGTGTACGGGCAGGAGGTCACGGCAAGTGATCAGGGCAGTCTCTGGAAGAACGGGCTGGAGGTCACGGCAAGTGACCGGGGCAGTCTCTGGAAGAACGGGCTGGAGGTCACGGCAAGTGACCGGGGCAGTCTCTAGGTAAGGGGTAGGTACGACCTGTGATGGCTGAACCTCCAGGTAGGCTAGCAAGGCAGATGGAGGATGTGTGCTCCCAGGTGAGCAAGCGAGAGTCTCTGGAATAGCAGGTGGTCACAGCACGTGATGGCGGAGCCTCCAGGTAGGCAAGCAGGCAGGTAGCGGAGAAGCGCTCCCAGGTGAGCGGGCAAGAGTCTGGAATAGCTGGTGGTCACAGCACGTGACAGCGGAGCCTCCGGGCAGGCAAGCAGGCAGGTAGCGGAGAAGCGCTCCCAGGTGAGCGGGCAAGCTGGTCCATAGACAGACTGACCGGAGTTGTAAGGCAGACCGTCGGACCTCAGGCAAGCAGGCAGGTAGCTGATGTGCGCTCCCAGGTGAGCGGGCAAGTTGGTCCTTAGACAGACTGACCGGAGTTGTAAGGCAGACCGTCGGACCTCAGGCAGGCAGGCAGGTAACAGGAAATCAGGCAGGATTAGGACAGCAAGCTGGCAGGAATCTGGCAGGTAACTGGCAACGGGACCTGAGGGCTGAAGCAGAGTAGAACGGTGCAACAACATTGCTCGGGCACCTCCATTTTGGAGGAGGTGCCTTATATATGGTAAAGTCCTCCGGCCATTGGCCGGGGACTCCTTAGGACGGCACGCGCGGCCCCTTTAAGAGGGAGGGAGGGCGCACGCGCGCGCCCTAAGCACAGTGGCTGGGAAGGAGCGCGCGCTGCCAGCAGAGCGGGAGAGGGACGCCGGGCATGGAGCAGAGCGGTGAGGGGAACAGCGTCCCTGCCTAGCAGAGGGCAGGGACGCCGGCACTACAGAAGGTCTTATGAAAATTTTTTCATAAAGATGGGTGGTAATGGTAAAACCATAGTGTTTATGACCATAGCAGTAGAAAATGTATTATTGATAGGGCTCATGAAGACATACACTGCTCAAAAAAATAAAGGGAACACTTATACAGAATATAACTCCAAGTAAATCAAACTTCTGTGAAATCAAACTGTCCACTTAGGAAGCAACACTGATTGACAATCAATTTCACATGCTGTTGTGCAAATGGAATTGACAATAGATGGAAATTATTGGCAATAATCAAGACACAATCAATAAAGGAGTGGTTCTGCAGGTGGGGTCCACAGACCACATTTCAGTACCAATGCTTTCTGCTTGATGTTTTTGTCACTTTTGAATGTTGGTTGTGCTTTCACACTCGTGGTAGCATGAGATGGACTCTACAACCCACAGAAGTTGCTCAGGTAGTGCAGCTCATCCAGGATGACACATTAATGCGAGCTGTGGCAAGAAGGTTTGCTGTGTCTATCAGCGTAGTGTCCAGAGGCTCGAGGCGCTACCAGTAGACAGGCCAGTATACCAGGAGACGTGGAGGTGGCCATCGGAGGGCAACAACCCAGCAGCAAGACCGCTACCTCCATCTTTGTGCAAGGAGGAACAGGAGGAGCACTGCCAGAGCCCTGCAAAATGACCTCTCCTACCGAGATGAGATCCTCAGACCCCTTGTGAGAGACCATATGCTGGTGCGGTTGGCCTTGGGTTCCTTCTAATGCAGGGCAATGCCAGACCTCATGTGGCTCGAGTGTGTCAGCAGTTCCTGCAAGATGAAGCCATTGAAGCTATGGACTGGCCCGCCCATTCCCCAGACCTGAATCCGATTGAGCACATCTGGGACATCATGTCTCACTCCATCCACCAACTTCAAGTTGCACCACAGACTGTCCAGGAGTTGGCGTATGCTTTAGTCCAGGTCTGGGAGGAGATCCCCCAGGAGACCATCTGCAACCTCATCAGGAGCATGCCCAGGCATTGGAGGGAGGTCATACAGGCACGTGGAGGCCACACACAATACTGAGCCTCATTTTGACTTGTTTTAAGGACATTACATCAAAGTTGGATCAGCCTGTAGTGTGTTTTTCCACTTTAATTTTGGGGGTGACTCCAAATCCAGGCCTCCATTGGTTAATAATTTTGATTTCCATTGATGATTTTTGTGTGATTTTGTTGTCAGCACATTCAACTTTGTACAGAGCAAAGTATTCAATGAGAATATTTCATTCATTCAGATCTAGGATATGTTATTTGAGTGTTCCCTTTATTTTTTGAACAGTGTATTATCAGAAACTTTCTACAAACAGGCAGGGAGGCATGCCAGGAGAGGTTGTGCTGGGGATTCCTCTTTCTCTGGCAATCGCCAAAAATTTTCAGTGACCATAATGCAGAATTCAAGAATTAATGACCACATCAGCAGAGGTAAATATCCAAAGACCTATGACAGGTGTGCCAATTTAAGGCATTCTGTACTATGGAAAATCCTTACTTATTAAAAAAAATTCCTTGATAGTAGGCCAATACCAAAAGGTCCACCTGCTGGGACCTCCAGCAATAAACGGTAAATGGCAGTACATTTCCACTTTCCTTGTAGCACCACTACAAGGGAAGATAAGCATTACATAATTCCTCTTAAATGTTTGTATAATGCAGAATAGGTGTGGAATTGCTTTCCATGCTAGTCCAGAAAGGAACAGGGAAACCACTGATTAACTCATTATTTATTCACAAGATGTATAAATTTTTTCTTTATTCTTGACGACCCCTAAATGTTTTTGACCACCGTGCTAAGTCACTAATACAGGGTATTGCAGTCATATTAAATACCAATGTTGAAACCATCAAAAATCCTAAATCCTATTGTCACAATTCCTTTAAATCATTTTATCCTAAATGCAGAACTCTTTTTCTTACCCAGAACATGGCTTCTTTCTCTCTAGGTTTCCACGGTCACACCGCTCTGAGGGGGGAGTACGGCTTGTCGCTAAGACAGTCAATTTGGTTACAAAACTTTGATTTCTTTCCTCCTATTTTATAATGGAGACGGTAGGTGGGAATTTGCCAACTCAATTTTGTTTCGTGTGGCTGAGTATAGTCACAGAGAGATGCTGTTCAAAAAGATGTGAGCCATTATGTCTTTTTAATAGCGTGGCTGCAGATGGGATTTCTCATTAAATGCCAATCCTGAATCGGTGCAATAAGAGCCTTCAGCCGCTTTAATTTTACACAAAGTATTACTAATAAAAAATGTATTATTATTCTCACATTCTGTATTAACATGTATGAAGTCCTGGATAAAATTTAGTTGAAATGATGTGGCAATTAAATTATAGAGCAAATCGTAATTTAAGTTTGAATGTTGGACATTTTACCTTTTGTTTTTGGCAAAGGCCTAGATGGAAACTAGAAATAAACAATCTTTATTATATAACTTGGGTGCAGTCAGGGAGAGTCCACCAGTTGTCTGCTACTGGTGTTAGCTTTGTGAATCAAATAGTTTTTTGAAAGAGCAGTAAAGGAACAATTTTTGGATTTTTATGTTTTTGTCATCTACCAGAAAGTTTCCAAAAACTTTTTACGGTTATGTTCCAACATAACATAAACTATGCATTTGTGCAGAAAATTGGCATTTTTTAACAATTCAAGCAATGTGATGTGATTTCATGAACTCATTGAACTGTGCTTTCTTTTTTTTATTTTACTCTAGGCTTCTATAACCAGCCAGAAAAAACGCATGTAGAATAATGCAGTTTAATTTTTAAGTGCTGAGTCCCAGGGTTTCTACTCTGAGATGCATTAAAAAATCCAAATCTAGACTAAAAATGCTTAAAAAAGGGGGAGAAACAGCTAAAAAAAATGCAGCAAATATGCAATAATTAGCATAGATTGCTATTGCATATTTTGGAGTGGTCATCTGCAAAAAAAAAAATAAATAAAATAAAATGCATCATTTTTGCACATGGTAACGTGGCCTAATAGTTGCATCAGAAGTTGGGGGAAGACCTATAGTAGAATGCATACTTCATCTATCCTTGAGTTCATAATATAGTAAATGTTTTGTAATAACATGTTAAAAGGGTTCAAGGGGTTGTCCATTTAAAAATAAAAGGGCCATGGGTAAGGTGATGCTTGAACATAGCAAAATATGGATTACTTATCCATTGAAATCCCGGCAGTTCTACAAAAGTATTTTAACTTCTTTTTCACTTCTATTTATTGATTGGGCTGTAGCAGTAATGTCCAGTTTACAACAAGTGACTGCTGCAGCCAGTCACTGGCATCAGTTTTGTGTTATCAACTTTGGCCAATGATTGGCTGCTATAGTCACATATTAGAGATGGCATGTCACCCCTGCAGTCCTGTAAACCAAGACCGGACTGGAAGCAGTGGGAAGGTTCCACTGGTAATGCAGAACATTCAACAAGTGAGTAAATGCCTATTTATTTTAGTATTCAGCATCCTTATTCAACATCATCAGAGATGAGTGAAGCCGATCTTAAAAATTTGGGGTTCATATCGGACAGTTCGTGTCTGACGCTAATCGCCGAACATGGACATCTCCCTGAAGTCCGTTCCAATGTTAGGAGTTCCGGGGAAAGTCAGAGAGGGGGGACAATTTTTCTGCTCCCAAGTTTGGGTCCCAATTCTTTGCAATGGAGTTTTGGTTCTGGGTCAAGTTCGGAATAAAGTTTGGGTCGTGTACCAAAACCCGAACGTCCACGAGTCCGCTCATCCCTATTCATTAATTACGTTACCTGGGAACTTTTTATTGTTTTTTTTTTAATAATAATAACCTATTAAAGGGATATTTCAATTATTAAAAGATATCATCAGCTATCCAAATGTTAGGTGATAACTTATGGATCTGTTGCGGTCCATCTACTGGGACCCCATCCAATTCTGAAAACAGAGCTCTGAAATGTCCTATTGGAATGAAGCAGTCGACATTGCTCCATTCATTCTTTGTACGACTGCTGGAGATAGGAGTACCACACTCTTTTGGATAGGTAATATTGCTTTATATTAGGAATAAGCCTTTACTGTAGAACTGCTAATATTAAATAGGATTTTGGAAATTAATGAGGGATTTAACTCTGTGATCCATTTTACTTATTCAGTGAACTATAAAAATGCAGCTCAAAATATAGACCTCATTATAACCGCACTGGAACAGAAATGTGCACACTACCAGTGACAGCTGGGATGAGCAGAATGGGGCTGAGGAATAGGTAAGATTAATATGGGTGTATACACAGGTTGGCAGATGACAGCTGTCGGCTTGAGTATGTGGTCATTTTATGATTGCTTTAACATTCTTATATATAATGTAGAAAAAAAATTGGCTGAACCAGCACGCCTGCTATTGTGGGTTGGGTACGGTCTATTGTATGTCTTTTATATTTAAAACCAGATATTTCTATTTTTTCAAGAAAGACACAGGTCACCAGTAAGAAGATATGCAAAATAAGACTCAAAGTGATTTCTAATATTTTGTACAATAGTACAATATCTGTGCAAAGAAGGAAAACGCTGACATTAATGTTACATATCAGACTAATAAAGATACCAATAATAGGGTGCAGTTAAATAGAACTTTCTATATAAATAATGCTTTTACTCGTTGCACCACAGAAGCTTATACCCTATTCTGTCTACTAACCTTTCATGAAATTTGTTACACTAGAATGATGGAATCTTTCTATTTGTCTATTAGATCTGAGGTCCTCATTAAACATGTCCTATTGTTTTGTATGCAGCTTCTATGCAGACCTATGCATCTGCACGGTAACAGACAACACACACTGTAAAAAAAAAAAAAACGGAAATTCTGAACTGAAAAAGTAAACTAGTGTGCATGCAGTGTAGGTACATGTTCACACATGGCCCTTGAACAGAAAAAAATCAAAGACAAAAGTACAATACACAGTTACCCTAAAGTAAATAAAATAAATAAATAAGCTGCAAAAGTGCATGAAGGTAATGATAATAATGAAAATAATAAAGGGTATTTAGTTAACATAATCTTGATCAAAATAATGTAGAAGCCATCCCGCCTCGTCACTGCAACCCTTGTGGGACAGTCCTAACTCTGTATTAAAACCTTACCATTTGCAAAGTGACGTGCAGTTCTCTGAACTGGAAAATCCAATCTGCTTCCAAGGTCTATGCTATTACAAGTGGTTCAGTCTCTCATCCTTATTCATATGTATGTCACTTGACAAATGGTAAGGTTTTAATCCAGAGTTAGGACTGTCCCACAAGGGTTGCAGTGACGAGGCGGGATGGCTTTTACATTATTTTGATCAAAATTATGTTAACTAAATACCTTTTATTATTTTCATCATTATCATTACCTTCATGCACTTTTGCAGTTAATTTTATTTACTTTAGGGTAACTGTGTATTGTGGTTTTGTCTTTGGTTTTTAACAACACAAACGATTTAGTCAGATCTTGAAGTCATACTCTCTTATATCTGACTGCAACCTCTTGCAAATCTAATGGATTTATATAAGGAACAGTACAGAATTGATGAGAGAGTATGATTTCAGGATCAGACTATACCTTGACAGGTACCATGGAGGTACATAGAGCGAGACTTAAAGGGAACCTGTCAACTTCCCGAGGCCCTCTAAATTGCCACTACTTATATATTTATCCCTTTTATATAATTCCTAATAAACCCCTTTTTCTTGCTTATAGATTTTTGAATATGTCTAAAATCAATGTTATAATTGGGCCTGTGATATGTTAATTAGTGGGTGACTAGTCATGGGGACGTTTTTTGCCCGGACTAACCTTCCTGCTAATCATGTTATCACGCCCCTGTGGACATGATTTGCAAGAGCGGCATCACACTTGACTCTTTGCAAGTCTCTGCCTCCCTGACAACACACAGCAAAGCCAGGTGTATGTTCCCCGGCTTCATCTGCCCTCTGCGCACGCCCAAGGATGCAGCAGAGACGTAGGCCAATGCCAGTCACGAGATGGGCCTGCGCAGTGAAACAATGAAACCGGAGAAAGTACACCGGCTTCACTGGGTGCTGCCAGGGATGCAGAGATTTGCAAAGACTCGACAGTAAATCTACTCTTACAAATCATGTCACTCCCGACCACAGGAGCGTGATTACATGATTAGTAGGAAGGTTCGTTCAGGGAAAACAACGCCCCCACGTCCAGTCACCCACTAATTAGCATATCTCAGGACCAATTAAAAAATTAATTTTAGACGTATTCAAATATCTATAAGCCACAAACAAGGGGCTTATTAGGAAGTTTATAAAGTGATCAATATATACATGTTGGTTGATTGTTGGGCATGGGGAAGCTGGAAAATTCCCTTTAAATGGATTATACCAGAAATTATTTTTATTTTTTATCCAAGCTCCCTTTAGGAAAATAGCCTCTCTAGAGTAACCCAACCATGCCTTCAGATCATTGTTGGCTACATTCTTACTCCTCTTTCTGGCACCAACTTCTCTTTCCGTACTGACCATCTGACTGCTGTAAAACACATTTTGAGCAATCAGAAAGCTGCTTTTTCAGCCTCCCTGAACTCACCTGTGTACGGCTGACATTGGCTATGACATCAATCTACTGTGATCTGCAATAAGCAGCAGGGGCAGAGCTGACAGGAGACATCGGTATGGCAATACTTACAAATTAGGTAATTATTTATTAATGGATATATCAATAAATGCAATTATTTTCTATCTCCACCACCCTGTGTATAGGTTCAGAATCCTCCATTGCTGAATTCAGCATGTGTTTTAGATATATTTCCCCTATGTCTACTCTCCTAGCTTTTTATTGCCCATAACAACCAATCAGAGCACAGCTTTCATTTCACCAATGCTATTTAAAAAAATAAATGAAAGCTGAGCTCTGATTGGTTTCGTGGGCAACAAAGACAGTGTAGAACAGCGGCGCACAACCTTTCTTAGTCCAAGGGCCACAATTGCCCGATTGAACCAACCTAATGGGCCACAATAAAAATTAAACAATCACAAAACTCACGACATAAAAATCTAAATAATTATCATTTCTAGGACCCCACCTTTCAGGGAGATAATGGTCCTCTTCTTTCCTATTCTCACAATTCAGAAAGAGATCATGAATCCAGCTTAATTCATTGTAGTTGATGTGAGACGCTGACACATCCGAGTGTTTCCCTTCTCCCATAATCTACAATTATTATGGCAGCACTCATGTACGGCCACTTCTTTACATAATCTACTCCCTACCCTAGATGATGGCATGGTCATAGACATGGCCAAACAGTGCACCATTAATTGTTACCCGCTACCTGCTGCTCCTCTACTCCCTAACGCCGTAAATACATATGAGCGGCCACCAGACAGAGTAGCCGGCATGACTGTGACCATATAGTTGCTGGCAGCATGTGGTCCCTGGGCAATGGGTTGTTCACCCCATGTGTAAATAAAAGCCTATTTATATTGTGCTTATGGGTAGGAGGTGTCAATATAAAAAATACAAACATATATATTCATGCTTTTAATTAGTAAAACCATTAGTGGTTTAATGGCTGCTACTTCTGTCCTCGCTGTGTCAATCACACGGCCGAGCAGCACAGTCAGAGCAGAATAGCTGTTCGTCCTTTCACAGCAGCAGCAGGCAGCGCATAGTGCCTATGTTCAGCCTGGGTAGAGGATGGCACAACCATAAATGTGCTGCCTCGCTGCAGCTGCTGGGAGAATAGTGAACCACGGGCATCTACAGAGCATGTGCGACCTATCATAAACGAACTGAAGGTCTTATCTGTGGGCAATCAGATATTCAAAAGCCTCTCCTCTGACATTGATTTTCAAGGAGTGATATCTGGAGCAGTGGGCACTTTTGGAAATTGATTGCATTTGACAAGTTCATTTATTTTAGAGATTTAAGCCTCTGAGTTATGGTTTGATTTTGTGGAAGTTGGCACGGGTTTCTTTTTGCACAATATTTTTAGACTTTTTTTACTTTTACTCTCTACGCTGCACTTGCAACTTTTCAAAATAATGAGTGGGGCTTAGCTGTAGGGAACTTGAGTGACAAATATACTATAGTTTATACCACAAATTAGATTACATTATAGTGCAAATCTTTGCCAGCTCATGTTTGTTCTTCTGGACTACAGACAAACAAAAAATTTAATAAATTTATAAAGGCCTATGCCTCTTGATAAACTTGTCGCGTTTTAATCCAGTACTCTTTCACAAAGCCAAGCGAATGCTAGTGTTAAGGAAATGTCCCCCATAGTCTGCATAGGAACATCAGGAACAAAAAAGATATTGTTATACAGTTATATGAAAAAGTTTGGGCACCCCTATTAATCTTAAGCTTAATGTTTTATAAAAATTGACGTTTTTGCAACAGCTATTTCAGTTTGATATATGTAATAACTGTTGGACACAGTAATGTTTCTGCCTTGAAATGAGGTTTATTGTACTAACAGAAAATGTGCAATCTGCATTCAAACAAAATTTGACAGGTGCATAAGTATGGGCACCTCACCAGAAAAGTGACATTAATATTTAGTAGATCCTCCTTTTGCAAAAATAACAGCCTCTAGTTGCTTCCTGTAGCTTTTAATGATTTCCTGGATCCTGGATGAAGGTATTTTTGACCATTCCTCTTTACAAAACAATTCCAGTTCAGTTAAGTTTGATGGTCGCCGAGCATGGACAGCCCTCTTCAAATGATCCCACAGGTGTTCAATGATATTCAGATCTGGGGACTGGGATGGCCATTCCAGAACATTGTAATTGTTCCTCTGCATGAATGCCTGAGTAGATTTGGAGCGGTGTTTTGGATCATTGTCTTGCTGAAAGATCCATCCCCTGCGTAACTTCAACTTTATCACTGATTCTTGAACATTATTGTCAAGAATCTGCTGATACTGAGTGGAATCCATGCGTCCCTCAACTTTAACAAGATTCCCGGTGCCGGCAATGGCCACACAGCCCCAAAGCATGATGGAACCTCCACCAAATTTTACTCTGGGTAGCAAGTGTTTTTCTTGGAATGCTGTGTTTTTTTGCCACCATGCATAACTCCTTTTTGTATGACCAAACAACTCAATCTTGGTTTCATCAGTCCACAGGACCTTCTTCCAAAAAGAAATTGGCTTCTCCAAATGTGCTTTTGCATACCTCAGCCGACTCTGTTTGTGGCGTGCTTGCAGAAACGGCTTCTTTCGCATCACTCTCCCATACAGCTTCTCCTTGTGCAAAGTGCGTTGTATAGTTGACCAATGCACAGTGACACCATCTGCAGCAAGTTGATGCTGCAGCTCTCTGGAGGTGGTCTGAGGATTGTCCTTGACTGATCTCACCATTCTTCTTCTCTGCCTTTCTGATGTTTTTCTTGGCCTGCCACTTCTGGCCTTAACAAGAACTGTCCCTGTGTTCTTCCATTTCCTTAATATGTTCCTCACAGTGGAAACTGACAGGTTAAATCGCTGAGACCGCTTTTTGTATCCTTCCCCTGAACAACTATGTTGAATAATCTTTGTTTTCAGATCATTTGACAGTTGTTTTGAGGAGCCCATGATGCCACTCTTCAGAAGAGATTCAAACAGGAGAACAACTTGCAAGTGGCCACTTTAAGTAGCTTTTCTCATGATTGCATACACCTGGCTATGAAGTTCAAAGCTCAATGAGGTTACAAAACCAAAAAAAGTGCTTTAGTAAGTCAGTAAAAAGTAGGTAGGAGTATTTAAAACAAGAAAATGATTAGGGTGCCCATACTTATGCACCTGTCAAATTTTGTTTGAATGCAGATTGCACATTTTCTGTTAGTACAATAAACCTCATTTCAAGGCAGAAACATTACTGTGTCCAACAGTTATTACATATATCAAACTGAAATAGCTGTTGCAAAAACACCAATTTTTATAACACATTAAGATTAAGATTAATAGGGGTGCCCAAACTTTTTCATATAACTGTAATCAAAACTATATCAGCCAAAATTTCATTGTGGATGTATTGAAGCAGTAAAACATGTTTTTGAAGGTGAACATGGCCTTTTAATTGGGCATGCACATAAGATAATGGTCAGCGGAATATGGTAACCTGCCAGAACCAGAAGTCGCTATGGTACAATTTAAACATGGCATTTCCAAGATTTTTGCTTTCCATTTATTGGGAATGAAGATCTGCTGGGTGGCATCTTTCTTGAAGATACAATGAAATTAGGGTTCTATTCACATTACCTTTGTGAACTTCAACTTGGAGTACCATTAGTGTTTCACTTTTGGGGCATAAATAGAGCAGATTGCAGCGCTCTTCTTGCCAACAAACTTATAGAACTCTTGATGGAAGCCTAACAAAATCTGTCATAATTTTATAGGATCTGTTAGTCACAGATTGAATCCCTCAGCTCCAAAATGTTCTTTACTTCATCTCTTAACATTTTCAAGATGAACATAGCTAATTAGATTTACGTGCAAAGACTCCAATACTTTCCCATAAAAGGTGGATGCTTGATGTTTTTTAAATATCAAGTAGTACCATGCGTTGAAAAAAAAACTGACCTGGGTTTTTTGCCCATTTTGACTTCCAATGCTGTGGAACCTAGGTACCCTGTATAGTGTCTTGTTGAAGGATCAACTCAGCGTTCAGCTGATCATTGGAGTTCTGTTTTTCCTGAAAAGCACCATCTTGAATGGAGTAGAAGTTCACGTTATGCCTCTGCTCAATTCATTGTTAAGGAGACTGCCAGAAATTGGCCCACCACAAAACTTCTTAGGAACTCGTGGGTCCAAGTGGGCCGACCCCTAGCAATCAGCAAGTTGTCCCTTGTCCTATGGATAGCGAATAACGTGTTATTTTGCATAAACCATTTTAATTAAAGCATCGGGAACCAGTGAGTATGTCATCTAAGAGAACTCCAGAATATCATATGTTGCTGCTTGAGATTTGAAGATATCACTGCATCTATTTCAGGTATAGACAATTAGGAGTCTTTGCACATAAAAAAGATTTGGCTATACTCCATTATGACTATTTGTACTTCAATTAAGGAGATTTTGTTTTTTTCTACTTTACTGTTACCTGCTCTGCTGTGTTATTGGTATTTTTGGTTATTTTTACCAGAACCGTCATGCACGCTCCATCTTCTCCCTATTGGATCTGTCACATTGTCATGGCTTCTGATATAAATAGAAGCCATGATGTTACTGTAAATGGTGTGCACCAATATATAGTGATTTCCACAGTCTGCATGGATTTAAGATTTGCGTAATTCATAGCTTTAGCTACTTACTTTCCATTCCAATTAAGACTCCGCTTCATCTGCAGCTTGTTGATGGCTTAAAGGGGATATTCACAAGCACAAAGAAGATTTTCTAAGATGAAGGGACTTAAGTAAAACCTGTTTTGGGAGAAATAACACTTAAAACAGGCCGGGTCAAGAATGTGGTTCAGTATTCGTAACACAAGAGACGAGGTCATGAGAATTTAATGCGGAATTACATTGATGAGCTATCAAAAAAAAAAAATTTCAAGAAATTAAGGAAACCTTAAAAACGCCGCTCTTGTTTTAATGAGGAGCCAACATGTGGACAGAAGCAGAGATGGATTTTGAGTTTGATAATTATAGCTACTGTAGTGTGGATTGATTGCTAGAGGAAGGCTGGCATGTACCGTGTACAAAGACTCCGGAGTTATTGTCGAAATAAAATGTGGGGAACCAAGCACACAATTTAGGAAGAGCGTGAATAAGAGTGAAAATGTAATTGTTTTGCTGAGACTGCTTGACATATAAAAGGAGATAATGAATGTTTTCACACTATGGTGCTTAAGCTTGGTAAACTGACTTCACACTAATTATCTTGCTCTTGCCCAGAAGTTGACCTTCTGTTTTGCTTTTTTTTTTCTTGTCTTGATATTTGATATGTTTGTAAACCCATTCAGTTGTCTTCTGCCAGCACTTCTAAGTGCTTGCTTCCATTCTCCTACAAGGCCCAGCTAATAAGAGCTGGAATATACTCCTCACCCTACCTTACGTATTAGCTGTGTTATGTGTCTATTCACAACTATAGGATTATCGTTTTTTTCTTTAATGTGCCACTAATTTAATTATTCTAAAAAAATATGATTTTCCTTGAAGTAACTGTTGCAAATTCTGTGCTAATTAGAGGGGTGTATCACAAGTTATCACCTATCCACAAAAGAGGTGATAAGTGTATGATCACTGGTGGTCCAATTTCAACTACCTCCATTGATAATGAGAATATATTATCCCGTGTTTTGTTATGGGTCCAGGAGGTGGAACCTCTGTACTACGGTGCAAGGAGGGACCCAGAGGGGCGTGACTAAGTATCAACTCGGACTGACCCTGGTCGTATGGCGGCTAACGACTCCGTGACCAGGGAGGGACCGAGCAGAGGGACCAGGTGCTACTCTGGGGACAACCTTGTAAAGGAGCAGGTGACTCCCACGGTACAGATGGCAGGGACTGACCGGAATAGCAGGTAGGCACAGCAGGCAGGCTGGCGAGCAGAAGACTCCAGGTAGGCTATCAGGTAGACACGGCAAGTGACAGCAGGAGTCTCTAGGTGGGCTGGCAGGTGGTCACGGTAAGTGACGGCAGGAGCCTCCGGGTAGGCACGGCAGGTAACAAGTGGGTAACAGGCAGGTCACAGGCAAGTGCTCCCAGGAGAGCGGGCTGGCAGGCACGGCAGGTAACAGGCAGGCAACAGGCAAGCGCTCCCAGGTGAGCGGGCTGGCAGGCACGGCAGGTAACAGGCAGGCAACAGGCAAGTGCTCCCAGGTGAGCAGGCTGGCAGGCACGGCAGGTAACAGGCAGGTAACGGGCAGGCGGGCAGGACTGGTAGTCAGGCTAGCAGCGGGACCTGATGGCTGAAGCAGAGGTAAGAAACACTGTGCAACAACTTTTGCTCGGGCACCTCCATTTTGGAGGAGGTGCCTTATATATGGGAGGGCCCTCGGCTATTGGCCGGGGACTCCTTAGGACGGCGTGCGCCGGCAGCAGGAAGAGGAGCGCTGGAGAACGCAGAGCGGGGAGCGAGGAGGTGAGTGGGACGGCGTCTCTGCCTGGCAGGGGGCAGAGACGCCGATGCTACATGTTTCAATGGAGGAGTGGTTGATCATAATCCATCTCCAGCAGTCCCTTATTGTGATTGGTGGGTGGTCTCATTGATGGGACCCCCAACATCCAGAGATTTATCGCCTATTCTGCTTAGTCTTGGGACAGTTACATACATTTTTGCTTAGTCAATCTTTACATATAAATGCAGAGCTGCTCAAAACAAAACCACTATAGGGAAAATATCTGCTTACGCTACTGCATTCATTCGATATATGGATTAACAACTTAGAGACCCTCTACCTTGGGACTGAAAAATGACGATACATTCCTCATGTATGGTCAACCTACTTTTTGCTGTTTATTTGTCGCCTGCTCCCACCCTGCCCAGGCTGTGTGACTAGTCATGTGAAATGTACCAGAGTGTAGGGTCACTTAAAATTTTCTTTAAGGTGGGGAGATGTTACTGGCAACCAGACTTTTTTCAATTTTATAACTTTACTCTGTTTTTTTCTGTGGATTTAGAACATTATATAGGCAAACCAGGGCATCTGTTGAGTAAAGATGCCATTTGCCCACATTCCCGAATTTTTGCATCGATTGTCTTAAATAACTGGGAAGGAATCTCTGCAAATTTGAGCTTAAAGCGTACCTGTCAGCAGGATTGTGCAAAGTAAACCACATACACTGTCAGGTGGGCACCGTTACACTGATTAAAATGATACCATTGTTGATTAAATCCGTCCTGTGGTTCTTTTTTAATCTTTATTTTCATTCCTGACATAATGATATGCTCGTGCTTCGGGGCGGCCTTTGGAGAGGGTCTTTATCTGGTGCTCTGCTTATGTATTCCACTGTATGGCTTCTGACAGGTCACTGTGCCTTCAGTGATCTGCCTCCTATTTTAAATACTGCCTGTGTAATTGTGGTAGAAAAAAAGAAATTTGCCTGCAGCAAAATGGCCCCGCTGCCCGCGCATGTGCAGTAGCATCTCTCGGCAACCGTGAGATGCTACGGCGCAAGTGCAGCCGGCGGTGCAATATTGCTGCAGGCAAATTTCTTTTTCTTCCAACCAAATGGCAACGCTAGCATCAATTGCGCAATAACATCTCTCAGCAAACAAGAGATGCTACTGCGCATGTGCGGGCCTCGGGGCCATTTTGCTACATGTAAACTTCTGGAAACACGAGAATATCATTATCTCAGAAATGAAAATTTAGATTAAAAAAGAAGCACAGCACGAATTTCATCAACAAAGGTATCATTTTAATGATAATTAAGTGTAATGGCGTTTACCTGACAGTGTACGTGGTTTACTGAGCACAATCCTGCTGACAAATGCGCTTTAATGTGGTTCAAAAAATGGTGGGATTTATCTGGACTCTGGCCAAAATAAGGCTTTGTCTGATTTTGGACATTCCTGGCATGGACATAAATGTCCCTATTTTCCAAACAATGAGCGAATTGTCAGGTAGGCTCCTACTCCGTATTGCAGTAATAACAGTAAAGTTGATGCTCGTGATGATATGCACAAAATTGTTCCATTTATTGAAGGCACTCCAAAGAAACTAGAACATTTTGGTCTGACCACAGATCTTACTCGAACAATTGGAATGCACTGAGATCAGAAAGAGAGAAGAAATTACACTGTGATCAAACTGCTATGTGGTGCAACAGCCGCTAAAATGTTAAGGGTAATTACTATTGCGCCGGCTGCCACATCACATAGCTCTTTCAGATATCTCTGCACTTAGAATCATAGAATCATAGAATGGTAGAGTTGGAAGGGACCTCCTGGGTCATCTGGTCCAACCCCCTGCTCAAAGCAGGATTCACTACATCATCTCAGACAGATGTCTGTCCAGCCTCTGTTTGAAGACGTCCATTGAAGGGGAACTAACCACCTCTCGTGGCAGCCTGTTCCACTCATTAATCACCCTAACTGTCAAAAAGTTTTTTCTAATATCTAATCTGTGTCTCCTCCCGTTTAGTTTCATCCCATTGCTTCTAGTCTTTCCTTGTGCAAATGAGAATAAAGATGATCCTTCTACAATGTGACAGCCCTTGACATATTTGTAGACAGCTATTAAGTCTCCTCTCAGTCTTCTTTTTTGCAAGCTAAACATTCCCAAATCCTGCAACCGTTCCTCATAGGACATGGTTTGCAGACCAGTCACCATTCTGGTCGCTCTTCTCTGAACTTGCTCCAGTTTGTCTATGTCTTTTTTAAAATGTGGTGCCCAAAACTGTACACAGTATTCCAGATGAGGTCTGACCAAAGAGGAGTAAAGACCGATAATGACTTCACGTGATCTAGACTGTATGCTTCTGTTAACACATCCCAGAATTGTATTTGCCTTTTTTGCTGCTGCATCACACTGTTGACTCATGTTCAGTCTATGATCTATTAGTATACCTAAGTCTTTTTCACATGTACTGTTGCTTAGCTCTATTCCTCCCATTCTGTATATGCTTTTTTCATTTTTATTGCCCAGATGTAGTACTTTGCATTTTTCCCTGTTAAAAACCATTCTGTTGGTTGCTGCCCACTGCTCCAGTTTATTTAGGTCTTTTTGAATCCTCTCTCTCTCTTCTCTAGTATTAGCTATCCCTCCTAGCTTTGTGTCATCAGCAAATTTAATCAGTTTACCCTCAATTCCTTCATCTAAATCATTGATAAAGATGTTGAACAATACAGGTCCCAGGACGGAGCCCTGTGGTACCCCACTTGAGACATTCATCCAGCTGGATGTGAAGCCATTTACAACCACTCTTTGAGTCCGATCACTAAGCCAGTTATGAACCCACCTAACAGTTGCCTGGTCCATTGCATACTTGGTCATTTTTTCAATAAGGATGGTGTGAGATACTTTGTCAAATGCTTTGCTGAAGTCAAGATATACTATATCTACAGCATTTCCCTAATCCACCCAGTCAGTGATTCTGTCATAGAAGGAAATTAAGTTAGTCTGACATGACTTGTTAGTTACAAACCCATGCTGACTCTGGTTAATCACTTCATTCTTATCCATGTACTTACATACATGTTGTTTAATAATTTGTTCAAAGATCTTTCCTGGTATAGAAGTCAGACTCAACGGCCTATAGTTCCCTGGGTCCACCTTCTTCCCCTTTTTGAAGATAGGAACAACATTTGCTCTTCTCCAGTCTTCTGGGACTTCTCCTGTTCTCCAAGAATTTTCAAAGATTATGGAGAGTGGTTCTAAAATTTCTTCTACGATCTCCTTCAGTACTCTGGGGTGTAATTCATCTGGACCTGGAGACTTGAACTCATTTATGTTAGCTAAATATTCCCTCACAATCTTTCTGTTTACAGATAACTTGGATTCTTCTATTCCTTTAAAAGGACAGTGAAGATCAGTTGATGTTACATTTTCTTTCTGAGAGAAAACAGATGCAAAATAGGAATTAAAAAGTTCGGCCTTCTCAACATCCTCTCTTACCATTTCTCCATTTTCATCCTGTAAAAATCCTATAGCATCTTTGACTTTTCTTTTACTTTTGACATACCCCCAAAATCCTTTTTTATTGCTTTTGACATCTCTTGCAAGCCTTAATTCATTGTCAGCTTTAGCTAACCTGATACGTGCCCTGCAGGATCTGCAGACTGCATTATAATCTTCTTTAGATATGCCTCCCTCTTTCCATTTAATAAACATTTCTTTCTTTCTTTTTAGCATGTGTTTAAGTTCTGTGTTCATCCATCCTGGTTTCCTTAAATGCTTCCCATTCTTCATACTTTTCGGGATTGTTAACGATTGTGCTTTGAGAATCTCATTTTTAAAAATTTCCCATCCTTCCTGGACATTTTTGTCCTTAAGGACATCCAGCCATTGGATCCCTCCTATTCTCTTTCTGAGTCTCTTAAAATCTGCCTTTCTAAAATCTAACCTTGAAGTTTGAGTCTTCACATGTCTTCCTCCTCTAGTTATCCAAAATTCTATAATAGCATGATCGCTGCCTCCTAGGGTCCCAGCCACCTTTACCTTCTCAACCATTTCCTCCCTGTTTATAAGGATTAGATCCAAAGTAGCAGATCCCCTTGTTTTCTCCCCTACCTTTTGGAAGATAAAGTTGTCAGCAAGAGAGGATAAGAATTTGCTTGACCTGTTAGTTTTACTTGAGAGAGATTCCCAACAAATGTCTGGATAGTTGAAATCTCCCATGACCACTACGTCATATTTTTTGGAGAACTTGGTCATTTGATACATAAAGAGTTCATCCATATCTTCAGCTTGCCCAGGTGGCCTGTAGTAAATGCCTACAATGGTGTCCTTTCCGTTGTTCTCTCCTTGTATTCTTACCCAAACAGTTTCCACAGAACTCCCAGTCTCTGAAGCTTCAATCTCTGTGCAGATATACGCTTTTCTAACATACCATGCAACACCTCCTCCTCGTTTATCAAGTCTGTTTCTTGCAAATAAGTTGTATCCTTTTAGCCTTTTATTCCAATCATGTATATTGTCCCACCAAGTTTCAGTGATTCCAATGACATCATATTCCTATTCCTGCATTAGTAGTTCCAATTCTCCTTGTTTGTTGCCCATGCTTCTGATTGCTTGAAGTGTTATGGTCAGACCAAAACATCACATTTTCTAAAGATTGCCTCCAATAGATCAAACAATGTTTTTTTTCTGTTAATATATCATATACAGTACAGACCAAAAGTTTGGACACACCTTCTCATTTAAAGATTTTTCTGTATTTTCATGACTATGAAAATTGTACATTCACACTGAAGGCATCAAAACTATGAATTAACACATGTGGAAATATATACTTAACAAAAAAGTGTGAAACAACTGAAAATATGTCTTATATTCTAGGTTCTTCAAAGTAGCCACCTTTTGCTTTGATGACTGCTTTGCACACTCTTGGCATTCTCTTGATGAGCTTCAAGAGGTAGTCACCGGAAATGGTTATCACTTCACAGGTGTGCCCTGTCAGGTTTAATAAGTGGGATTTCTTGCCTTATAAATGGGGTTGGGACCATCAGTTGTGTTGTGCAGAAGTCAGGTGGATGCACAGCTGATAGTCCTACTGAATAGACTGTTAGAATTTGTATTATGGCAAGAAAAAAGCAGCTAAGTAAAGAAAAACGAGTGGCCATCATTACTTTAAGAAATTAAGGTTAGTCAGTCCGAAAAATTGGGCAAACTTTGAAAGTGTCCCCAAGTGCAGCTGCAAAAACCATCAAGCGCTACAAAGAAACTGGCCCACATGAGGACCGCCCCAGGAAAGGAAGACCAAGAGTCACCTCTGCTTCTGAAGATAAGTTTATCCGAGTCACCAGCCTCAGAAATCGCAGGTTAACAGTAGCTCAGATTAGAGACAAGGTCAATGCCACACAGAGTTCTAGCAGCAGACACATCTCTTCAACAACTGTTAAGAGGAGACTTTGTGCAGCAGGCCTTCATGGTAAAATAGCTGCTAGGAAACCACTGCTAAGGACAGGCAACAAGCAGAAGAGACTTGTTTGGGCTAAAGAACACAAGGAATAGACATTAGACCAGTGGAAATCTGTGCTTTGGTCTGATGAGTCCAAATTTGAGATCTTTGGTTCCAACCACCGTGTCTTTGTGCGACACAGAAAAGGTGAACGGATGGACTCTACATGCCTGGTTCCCACCGTGAAGCATGGAAGAGGAGGTGTGATGGTGTGGGGGTGGTTTGCTGGTGCCACTGTTGGGGATTTATTAAAAATTGAAGGCATACTGAACCAGCATGGCTACCACAGCATCTTGCAGTGGCATGCTATTCCATCTGGTTTGTGTTTAGATGGACCATCATTTATTTTTCAACAGGACAATGACCCCAAACACACCTCCAGGCTGTGTAAGGGCTATTTGACCAAGAAGGAGAGTGATGGGGTGCTACGCCAGATGACCTGGCCTCCACAGTCGCCAGACCTGAACCCAATCTAGATGGTTTTGGGTGAGCTGGACCGCAGAGTGAAGGTAAAAGGGCCAACAAGTGCTAAGCATCTCTGGGAACTCCTTCAAGATTGTTGGAAGACCATTTCCGGTGACTACCTCTTGAAGCTCATCAAGAGAATGCCAAGAGTGTGCAAAGCAGTCATCAAAGCAAAAGGTGGCTACTTTGAAGAACCTAGAATATAAGACATATTTTCAGTTGTTTCACACTTTTTTGTTAAGTATATAATTCCACATGTGTTAATTCATAGTTTTGATGCCTTCAGTGTGAATGTACAATTTTCATAGTCAAGAAAATACAGAAAAATCTTTAAATGAGAAGGTGTGTCCAAACTTTTGGTCCGTACTGTATGTGTATATGATATGTTTTATATACCTATATTTTGATGTGCTAAAAAAAATAAAAAAAGACCAGCAACTCCAAAGTGTGAACAGGTGCAAGCCGTCATGACTATTTAAGATAACCAAGGAAATACAACTGTACTCTGAAATGCTTTAAATATCAAACCTTGAATATTTGAAAATTGATCTGCATTACTGCTTTTGAAAATGTTAAAAAATGAAGGTACTTAGCACACAAATTAGCCAAATGATGAAAGCTCATCAGCCGCGACAAGGCGTACCCCTTTGATGGAACCCTAACCTTATATGCCTCTCCCAGTGTTTTTAATTAGTGCAGGATCTTGCCTGCCCATAAATGTGTAGGCTTTCAGCCCGGGAGAGGCATACAAGATTGGGGTCCCATCAAAGAGGTACACCTTGTCGCGACTGGCAAATTCATGAGAGCTTATCAGTCACGACAAGGTGTACCTTTTTGATGTGACCCTAAACTTATATGCCTCTCCTGGGCTGAAAGACTACACATTTAAGGGCAGGCAGGATCCTGCACTAATTAAAAACAGTGGGAGAGGTATATAAGGTTAGGGTCCCATCAAGGGGGTACGCCTTGTCGCGGCTGATGAGCTTTCATCATTTGGCCAATTTGTACACTAAGTACCTACATTTTTTAACATATTTTCTATAGCATTAATGCAGCTCCAATTTCATTTATTTAATGTTTTTATATTATAGCATTTCAGAGTGCAACTGTATTTGCTTGGTTATATTTTGATGCGCTAACATTTCGCCAGCCCTATAAACTAGATATCTAGTGACACAACATAGTGTCAATATTGTGCTTCTGTCTATTAGAATAGATCTATTCTGTGAATACTGCTCACAGAGAGTCTACGCTATGATTTTTAGTTGATGGACGCCTGCGGTTAATATGCCGAGCCCTTCAAACAGTCACACAACCCTAAGGTGACGTGCCCTTTTGGTGATGCATGACTGCCATTTTAGCCTTGTAGTTTTCATACACAAAATATTAAACCATGACGACTCGTAATGGGAATAGTTTTCCTGAACTATGGCAGCATCTGCTATAAATGTCTGTATATTCTGTCAGCGTCAGCAGAACATGCATATATTTGGGGGAGTTTACAGATCACATAATGTAAAGCTTTCTGTCTCCGGCTAGTGGACTCTGACAGTGTCTTGAAAGTCGTTAAGCATTCAGAAGTATGCTGAGAATTCATTTTCCTTTCTTCTGTCTGTCTCGTTTTAAATTGAGACGTGGTTCTCCCATTTCTTCACTTTTATATTCTAATTAGTCGAATACCCCGGTGATTTTTATGCTTAGATTCTCATAGCACAGTATCAATGTCAGCTGTATATTGTGTTACTGAACCAGATGGTAGTAATATCCTGTCTTTGTCATCAAAGATTTTTTTTTTTGTTGTGCCTCTGGGTTATGAGCGTCTTTATAACAAATGAAAGTGTGCTCAACTGTATTTATAATCCTGAAATGATTGCTTTATGATACTCAGAAGATGCTACAGAAGTGTAAACAGCTCAGCTCAGAAGAAAATCAGAAGAAAAACTCTGTTAATGGTCAATCCAGATAATTTATATCCCAAACTATCATCAATTTTTTAGTGTTCATGACAGTAAGAAATGGTGTGCAGTGTTAAGAGCAATGTCTTTCCCCAATTTTATGTATCTATAAAGAGCCATTGAATATATATATTAAACATATAATAAAATGTCTGTAATTCTGCATAACTGGTGCCCATTTATCAGTATTCTGAATTATTTATGTAATCGTATAAATCACTTATGAGGCCACATCTAGAATAAGGGATCCAGTTTTGGGTTCCACATTTTATTAAGGATATTCAAAAGTTAGAGTCAGTTCAAAGGCGGCAACTAGATTATTACAAGGGATGGAAGGCCTCTCATATGATAAGCGGTTAAAAAAGTTGGGCTTGTTGCTTAGAAAAAAGGCGTCTCAGAGGAGATCTCATTTATATGTATAAATACATGTGTGGTCAGGTCTGGCACATGACTTATTCCTTCTAAGGACCAGGGGGCACTCATTCCGGGTATAAGATAGGTGATTCCAGAAGCTAAACAGGAAAAGGTTCTTTACCGTTAGAGCAGTCAGACTGTGGAACGCCGACCACAAGAGGTAGTGATGGCCGACACTAGAACAGCTTTTAAAAAAAGGGCTGGATGATTTCCTCAGTACACATAACATTGTGGGTTATAGATAGTTTAGTGACAAAAAAATGTATAATTAGTGGAGAAAGGTTTAACTTGATGGACCTAGGTCTTTTGACTGTAGGTGTTATGGGTTCCGTGCAGCACTCCCATCTTACCTGAGAGAAGGGAGACACCACACCTCTGAGTGAGGTGCTGTACCTCTGTGGCGACTGAACTCTCAGGGGCGCCACACTTTCTTCAACCTATGTAACTATGTAATTTACTATTGAATGTAACGATGGTTTCCCACACAGTGGGGGATATGTACTAAGGTTAAGACCCCGAAAAACTGTTTTCCATGCAGAGGTGGACACAGACATTGAAGGGCCCCCCCATGCAGGTCTTGTGCCTGCAGCCCACTACCCCCAATCCTTTAGGCCGCTCTCAGGTAAACACACGCACTTTTAGATGTACGTTCACATTAGGAACAATACGATAAAATGTGCACATGCGGATACATTTACACATTCAGCATGCATATTCTAGTACACACCTGCACACAAACATAACTAAGGTACATATACATACACATAACACATGGAGATATCCAGTTAGAATTTTGTGATGCATTTGTTCAGACGGCTAGATGATTTTTCTCCTTCATTCATTCTTCATAGTTGAAACAGCCTTTTTATTTTTACGTAAGCTACACTATGAGGTCTTATTTTTTTTAAGTGCTATCTTGCCCAATAGAGAAACTTTATGTGTCCGTGTTATATATTGGCCTGTGATGTTTCTTTTTAAAAAGTGTGATTATTCTAGTTGTGTTTCATTGTTTTTTTAATAATTTTGTATGAAAAAGTATATATAGACTTTTGTTTTACCTTTAAAATATATATGTTAAGAGATGTACTGGTATATGGAGATGTATCTCTATGTACCAGTGAGATATGTCTGTAAAGAAGAATATAAAACAAAAATGCCTGCCTGCCATGCATGAGTTTGGGAGTTTGATTCGTGAGACAGATTACATTTCAAAAAAGGGAAATTCTTCAATTAACGGTAAATGAAAGCATAGAGATGCAGATAAGCTCACTAATGTCTTGAGTTGACTGGGTCCCCTTCCCTACTGACCCCTGAGCAGGTGAACACATGGGGCCTTAACTTCCTGAGTCAAGTTGGCCTTCTTCCCCACAGACTGCATGTGCAGTTGCACAGGGGCATGTCCACACCTGAATGAATATATATATATATGGTGGTCAGGGTACTATAGTGAAGGTGATGTCTTTTTACAATATATAACATGGTTACAAATTTTGTATTAGGTTTCACGAGCTTAAAGTTAGGCCTCTGATGGATTTACATGGTTAAGCTTCGGCTCAACTGGAGGGCATAATCTGATGATCAGTCAAACAATCAAGATGAGATCCATCACAGTGATCATTGCTTGTCCTGGCCGAGAATAGATGGCTGGCAAGTTTAAGAACAATATAAGCATTCTTTTTCTACGTTTAGTACTCCACGATATATGGTCACGGAAGTCAAAGAAAAATATCACTACCATAACTCGTGCACCCACAATGTATATTTGTGAGTAGAAAAAACAAGCTCGCCAAGGTTCTAGGCTTGTAGAAGCATGGATTCCATGGGACCGAATGTGGAGATGGATAAAGAAAGATGGTTCCAGCTTCATAAAAATTACAAACTTTTATTGAAGAAAATATTTAAAAAGATTTCATGTCATGGTAGAACAACCAACGTGTTTCAAACACAAGTTGCGTTCTTTTTCAAAGCTCAATTTTCAAAATTCCCATGATGCATTGATGTGCTGAAGCATCAATGATGATGGGAGAGAGAATCACATGGTAACTATAAAATAGTAGCAAAATTTACAAAACAAAAATGATAAAAACAAATACAAAATATCAGTTTTTGTTTTGTATATTTTGTTACTATTTTATCGTTGCCATGTGATTCTTTCTCTCATCATCATTAGTACTATGCAAAATGGGAATTATGAGAATCTAGCTTTGATAAAGAACGCAGCTTGCGTTCGAAACACGTTGCTTGCTATAACATGATATGGAATCTTCTTAAATATTTTCTTCAATAAAAGTTAGAAATTTTTATGAAGCTGGAACCCTCTTTCTAAATTGTAATTAGGGCGACATTGGTGAACTGCGATACAATTGTGCATTACCACAACAACCAGATGATGATACTGGTGAACTTATTGGTGGTAATGATGTTTTTTATGATGATGATTATTATGATGGTGATGGTAATATTGATTTATTCTATGGTGTTTTACATATTATGTTATTGTAGCACTTTTCTCTTCTTTTACTTTACCACTGATGTTCCTTAGTCCACAATTTCCTCTTTCTTGATGGTATACAAGGGATTCTCCTTTGGACAGAGAAAGAGAAGGTGTTGCAAATAGTTTGATGGTTCTAATAGTGGAATAGAGGATGATGATGATAAAATAATACTGCAACATATAGATGTCTACATTATGTCCATTAAAAAGAACAAAGATGGTAACAGCCGTATAGTGACTCTATATGAACTGCAAGAATAGGAATTCATACATATAGACAGCTATGGGGCCATACTATACCTCCATATGCCTCCAATATCATACACAGTTATACAGATTTTATTTCTACTGCATTTATATTAAATCCAGCAGAAGTAAATGATATGCTACGTTGGGTGACGGATTATGGCGTTATTCTCAACTAGAAGCAATGATTTATTCTGATTATTCTCTAATCACATTATTATTACCTGGATCATCTATCAGTACTGCTCTCAGCACAGCTATGTGTCGTGCCTTTATCTTTTTCTTGAAATTAAAGAAGAAAGCATATAAAATCCTGAAACTCAAAATGAGGATGATTTTGAGAAGGAATAGACACAATGTGTAGATAAGGGGGGCTTTGTATTTAAGCTGGTTGTAGTTGTAGGCCCCACCCCTAGCTAATACATCCTATTATAAGTTATAGACATTGTAAAACTGGTCTACCACTCATGATCCTTCTGTATTAGCCAGAGCAGAAGGTAATAAAAAAGCTTCATTCTTGACAAATTAAGCAGCCATGTATTTATTACACAGACTCCAATTGACTTCAACGGACACCACGTAATATTCTATTTCTCCTCCATGGGTTATACTAGAAGATTGCAAGGGTATAGATGACAGAGTCCCAATGATCAGCCTACAATTAAGGGAGTTGCCTTGTGCAAAGGGATTTGGTAAGTCCATTGAAGCCTGATGCAGCTACAGAAAGAGAAGTTATGGTCCACCATCTTCTCTTGAACCAATGATATTTACTAGAAAGGAGGAAACATGCCATAATTGTACATGAGCCCATCCTTATTTATATCCCCTCCCTGTAGCTCTACCACACATCAGAGACATGATAATGGTAGCTATGTGAATATAAAATAAGTGATATCAGCTATTTACTAGACACAAGACAAACCTAAATACCAAAAGTTACTACTGCAGAAAAACCAATCGCTAATATAGTCTTTTTCCAGTAAACTTCTTCATAAGTAACATATTTCGGATTGCGGTCGCTGTAAACTTTCTACACGAACCATAGACTTACAGTAATCCTGCTCTAAATAGCAGTAAGACGTTTGGACTCCGGTGTAGGAGCAAATATATTGGAGGAAAACTCTCTAATCGTGATGAAAACTATAAGTAATAAAAAAAAAAAAAATTGTTACTCAATTAAGCTGATGTTATCCGTTATATTATTAGGGTAGGATAACAAATTATTATTACAATAGGTGTCCCCAGAATTGCCAAACTTGGGCTACAAGTTTAATTCTGTGAGAACCAATGAATGAGGCAGCCTGCCCACCCCTTCCCGTTAACTCTAAGTATAGATTACATTTATTAAAAAGTCCAACACATATCTAACTAAATGCGTTAATTTGTACATTCCCCTCATGTGTCTACCAGATCATTACATCCCATAATAACAATCATTGTGACATCATCTGTGAGTAATGACTCTTTGATGAGGTGCATGGGTCTGTAATAGATTATTGGGCGTCTTATAAATAGTATCATGTGATGTGTAAGATGGCCGCTGGACAGGGGCTCAAGGGGAGATATTTATCATCGAGGTTGGTAGCCTTGGTGATGTAAGCCCGGAAAAGCAGGCTCCAGCATGTCTAGTGCTGAGAGAGTTAATAAAGCGTATAAGGGTCAGGTTTACGAGCAGTCAGAAATATGGGTGGGACTGGTTGCTCACATATCCCCACCCCGGGGGCATGGTACGGCAGATAAAAAGATGACCAGTTGTCACATTCAGGGTCTGTGTGTGGAGGTGTGTAGACCTCCAGTGGTGTTCTAAGGACTAAAGTTCTGGACACTAAACTAAGCAGGCGATCCCGCACCCCTGTATGGAGAATTTACTTTGTATTTTCACTTTGTACTGGAAAAGGCTGTTTTTTTTTGTTTGATTATCCTGAGCGGTTTAGGAAGTTTTTAATAAACCAGCCTGGACATTTTACTGCAACCGCTTCCTGTGCCTACCTCAAGCATAACCGAGCAAGTAGAAACCCCACAGATGTTAGATATAATTGTATTATATGAGTATTGCGGATGTTTCCTTTACAGGCTTGAAGAGTAATCATTGTTTTAATTTTTATCAAATAAATCAATAGTACACATGGAAAAAAAGCAACTTTGTAATATATCTAATCAGATAAATCCATTTCTTTCTCTGCCAGGACTGATCTTTTATTGTCAATTTAGGGGTAAAATCTGTGTTCAATGAACACAAATTATTACATTACTAAGATAAGAGATGGAAGTTGCTACTGACGAGATTCTATGTTTTTATGTAGATGGAAGTAAATGGAGGAGCTCTGCCTCTGGCTCCCCTGTCCTCCTTCTCTCTATTCTCTATATAGTATCTCTTCAGCACCAACTGCCATCTCCTATCTCAGTAATGTAATAATCTGTCTTCACTGAATACAGATTTTACCTAGGAATTGAGTTTTGAAAATAAATTAGCATTCTAGGAGGAGAAAGAAGCCGATTTCTCGTATAAGATATATTCCAAAGTTTCTCATTTTCACATGTACTATTGATTTATGCAATATTAAAACAGCTGTTACACTTTTATATATAATGCTTCAATAAATATATAATATTATCAACATTGCATATAAAATAGCCAAAGTTTTCCGTTGACTTTAAATCATTTCTCCATAATAATCGTGAAATATTAGTACCAGGTTTGGATTATGAAGAGAAGAGTGGTCACCATCTTTAAGCCTCCATCTCCCAGTTCTTTCCTCCCATGCAATATATCTTTCTTTACAATGGGACCCTATGGTGTACATATGCTTTGGCATCCATCCTGACAGTGGCCACTGTTGGCCACAAACAGTTGAAACCAGATGTTTACATACACTATATAAAAAGACACACATGCATGTTTTTCTCAATATCTGACATGAAATCAGAATAAACTTTTCCTGTTTTAGTTCAATTAAGATTACCATAATTTTTAATATTTGCCAAATGCCAGAAAAATGAGAGTGGGAGAATGTTTAAAGGCATTTTTATTACTTACAGCCAAGTCAAAAGTTTACATACTGTATATTTCATTAGTATTTGGTACCATTGCCCTTAAACTGAATGACTTGGATCAAACGTTTGGGATATCCTTCCACAAGCTTCTCACAATAGTTGGTCGGAATTTGGGCCCATTCCTCCTGAGAAAACTGGTGTAAATGATCCAGGTTCACCTTGCTCGCACCTGCCTTTTCAGCTTTGCCCATAAATTTTCAATAGGATTGAGATCAGGACTTTGTGATGGCCACTCCAAAACATTGACTTTGTTATCCTTAAGCCACTTTGTTACCATTTTGGCACTATGCTTCGGGTCATTGTCCATTTGGAAGACCCATTTCCACCCGACCTTTAACTTCCTGGCTGATGTCTTGAGATGTTGCTTCAGTATTCACCATATAATCATCTTTTCTCATGATGCCATCTATTTTGTGAAGTGCACCAGTCCCTCCTGCAGGAAACAACCTCACATGATGCTGCCACCTCTGTGTTTCACAGTTGGGATGGTGTTCTTAGGCTTCCAAGCTTCTCACTTTTTCCTCCAAATGAAACAATGGTCATTATGCCCAAAAAGTTCAATTTTAGTTTCATCAGACCACAGGACATGTCTCCAAAAATTAAGGTCTTTGTTCCTGTGTGCATTTGCAAACATTAATCTGGATTTTTTATGTTTCTTTTGGAGTAATGGCTTTTTCCTGGCAGAGCGGCCTTTCAACCCATGTTGATACGGTACTCTTTTCACTGTGGATATTGACACAACCTTACCAGCTTCCGCCATAATCTTCACAAGGTTTTTTGCTTTTGTCCTTGGGTTGATATGCACATGTCAGACCAAAGCACGTTCATCTCTGGGGCACAGAACCCGTCTCCTTCCTGAGCGATATGATGGCTGGACACTCCCATCTTTTTTGTACTTGCGTATAATTGTTTGTACAGATGAACGAGGCACCTTCAGGTATCTTGAAATTGTACCCAAGGATGAGCCAGACTTGTGCAAGTCCACAATCCTCTTCCTGATATCTTGGATGATTTCTTTAGACTTTCCCATGATGCTACACAAAGAAGCAGTGTGTTTCATGTGTGAATTAAAATACATCCACATGTGTGTCTCTAATTAACTCAGGTGTTGCCAAATCCTGTCAGTAGCTTCCAAACACATGACATCATCATATGGGCAATCCAGAATTGTTTAAAGGCATAGTAATCTTAGTGTATGTAAACTTTTAACTTTGCAATAAGTAATAAAAATGCCTTAAAACATTCCCTCTCTCATTATTCTAGCATTTGGCAAATATTAAAAATTACGGTAATCCTAATTGACTTAAAACGGGAAAGGTTTATTCTGATTTCATGTCAGATATTGAGAAAAACATACATGTGTCTTTTTATATAGTGTATGTAAAATTCTGGTTTCAACTGTACCTTTGGAGTGCATGCACCCGACATAGCCACAAGCATAATGTGTACATACCTAACTGGTATGTGACAGCTGCAGCCAATTCTTTTTTCTCTTCAACTGTAGAGTTTGGTGCAGTTGGGCTGTTTTCATACTGATTTGATTGTTGGCAATTCTTAGTCATATCATTTTTTTAATGTGTAGGGGGCATTTGAAGGAGTTGTACACTACTTTATATTACCCACCCCCCCACATGCATCCCCCTGGGGACCCTAAGATTTTTTGTAAATACCTTATGTTGCTGATAATGCCTGTGAGCAGCGCTATCGGTGGCCGCTCACAAGCATCACGTGACCCCGCTCTGACTACCAGACAAGTGTGGTGTGACTCAGCGCTGGGGTCCCTGCGGTGCCTGTTGGGTTGTGGGAGGGGTTACCCCCCGCGTCACACCCAGCATCCACTGCGTGCTTTCCCAATGAATGGGAAGAGGCAGAGCGCGCGGTGGAACGCCGAAGACAAAGACCCCCGGCTGCTGCCAGCACTTGTCATGACATCAGCGGATGTCAGTGCCGGCTGCAGCTGGGGGTCACTCGATGCCTGTGAGCGGCCAGTGATAGCGCCGCTCACAGGCATTATCTGCAACATAAGGTATTTGCAAAAAGTCTTAGGGGCCCCGGGGGATACATTGGGGGGGGGTAATATAAAGTAGTGGACAACTCCTTTAATTTAGCCACATAATATATGAGACAGATAAAGATTTTCTTTTTACCTAGGTGCCTTTCCTAGCTTTGATTAGTGCCAGTCTTATGTGAATGCTCTGTATCTAGCCATATACATTTATGACAGATTCCTGTATATTTGATGAGCTCCTCTCATGGAAGGAATCTAAATCAACAAAGAAGGGAATATTCTCATACTCTAATATTTTGGCCCCTATATTTGCTAAATTACATTTGATAGGAGAGAGGAGGGATTAAATTAAATACAACAGGATTTTCTTCCAATTTATTACCATGAAGTCATTGGTTTGAATTTGAGCCTTAAACACAAAATGATAGTCTAGTATTAAACTATCCCGTTTGCGAACTTGCTCCATTTTTTATTTTATTTTAGATGCATTGGAATATAAAAAATACTGCAATCTTGGACTTTGCATTTAAGTTGATAGTAAATATTCTTTGTCTTCGAAACCAAGCTTTTAAAGAACTAAATACATTTTCTTGAAAAGTGAAACAAAATTTGAGTGCAGTTCCTGGCAAGTTCACAGTTGAACCAACAATCTTTACTGCACAAGCAGATTTACTGTGTAACCGACCTAAAAACAACAAATTTATCTAATATCTCCCCGAGTATTGAACGAAATGCATACAAAGGGCTCAGCTACTTGGTAAATTGATGTTTGTTTTTATAGAGTTAAGAATTGGGGTCAAGGATGTGAAACACTTTCAACATACGGAACAGTATCTTCCAAGCAGAATTTAATATCCAAATGCTAAAATCAATTTCTGCGCTTTGGGATGGTATTACAGTGAGATGTCAAGACTTATTTTGTTCTGAACTTTTTGTAGACACGACTATTTTTTTTTTTATTTCTCTTCATTTACTGTTTTGACAGAAAGCACTTTGTTAAATGAACACCGATTGGGATAGATCTTTGTCAGCATTTGGATTATTGTAATGTAGGGAAAAAGCTTCCGTGTGTCATATTGTTTTTAGTGCTTTAACAAAATTGAAACATTAAGGCAATGAGGTGAATATTACTGTTTATTAAAATGTCAAAAATTAAATTTCTCTTTATAAGAGGAAGTTGTCGAGCCACGTAAAATAATGAAATAATGAATACAAACCTTAGGATTCCCCAACTACTTATTCTCCGATCGCTGTGACCAGCACGTTACTGTTATTTTCAGTGATTAAGTTCAGCAGTCCATTTGGACTGAGCAGTAAGTACAGAACTGATCTCTGAACTTTCTCTTCTTTTCAATTGAACATATGAATGCTGCAGCCAGTTACTGCCCGCATTGCTGACTAATACGTCACCACTATAGCCAGTGGCTGCATCGATCACATGTCTGTTCATATGTTACAGGCTGCCTTGGACAAACTGAGTGTTTGGGCATGTTCTTGCCAGAAACGTGGAGAAATATAAAGTTGTGCACATGGACATTAATAATATGCGGGCATCATTTGTTCTATTGGTGTAAAACTAGGAGAATCACTTGTAGTGAAGGATCTGGATATGCTTGTAGATTATAGACTAAATAACAGCATGTAATGTCAATCAGCGGCTTATATGGCCAGCAGGGTACTGTCATGTAATAAAGTAAGTATAAACTTGCGGGACAGGTATCGAATACTACCACTTTACAAAGCATTTGTGCAGGCTCATCTGGAATATACAGTTCAGTTCTGGGCCCAGTGGAGATAAAGGATGCCATGGAGTTAGAAAAGGTACAAAGAAAAGCCACAAAACTGATAATAGGCTTGGAGGATTTTGGTTACGAGGAAAGACTAAAATAATTACTTTTATTTAGTCATTTAGAGATGTCTGAGAGGGGACATACAAGTGGTGTTCAGAAGTCCTGCATAGGCGTGAAGAAAACTATATATATTTCATACTTCTGCATCTCTACAGTGAAACTGGTGGAACATATATGTTTTTGTAATCCCTCATTGTATGCCATACTCATTTTTGAAAGTCCCAAGTGTATAAATTGTTATGGTATGCGCATTTTTGATAATTTTTTTTTACAGCATAACCATACCTACACCAGTACAGTGTGTAGAATGGTGAACAGGTTTCTAAGTTCATTAACTTCCAATGCAAGTTCACACAGACTTAAATTTTACTTTTTAAGATTTATTATTTTTTATTTAATTCAGAGTCTTGAAAAGGGCCTTTTGAGTGCTTCTTTAGCTTCTAATACTTTATTGGCCAGCCTTTGCTCTTGAGCTCCAACTTGCATCTCTGTGGCATTGAGTGAACAAGCTTCTGCAGATGTTCACGAGTGATGATGTGGTTCCAGGCCTGTATCAGAGACTCAATCAACTCTCTCTTGGTCCTTGGCTGTTTTTTAGATATCTCTATTGACACCTTGTGCCACAAATTTTCAATTGGATTGAGGTCCGGGGACTGGGCTGGCCGATCAATAGTAGCCACCTTGTTCTTTTTTTTCCATTCCGTTACTGTCTTAGCTCTGTGACAAGGAGCATTATCATCCTGGAAGATATAATCCCCTGAAAACAGGTGTTGAGCAGAAGGCAGCATTTTCTTATTAAGGATGTCTATGTATTTTTTTTGCATTAACCATACCCTCCACTATATGAAGCCTTCCAACACCATTTGCTGCCATACAGCCCCAGACCATTACTTTCATCGGATGTTTCACAGAGAAGCTCAAACACTCTGGCTTGTACTCTTCATGTGGAAACCTTCTCACATAAGACTTGCCATCATTTCCTAAAATGCAAAAAGTGCTTTCATCACTAAATAGCACTTTTTCCCACTCCTCCTTCCTCCATTTTGAATATTTCAATGCCCACAGTTTTCGCCTTTGTCTTTGTATGGCTGTCATCAATGGCTTCTTTCGGGCCTTGCACCCTCTCAATCCTGCTTCCAAACAGTTGATGTTGATACCTCAATATTGCACCTTTCTTGCCATTCTCGCAGAAGCTGAGGAGAGGTGAGCTTTCGATTGGCAAGGGATGTTCTTATCAGTACTCTATCCTCCCTTTTAGTTGACTTTCTGGGCCGACCAGATCTGGGCCTGTCCTGGGTAATTCCAAACTGCTTATGTTTCTGCAAAATTCTTATGACTGTACTCTGATTACAGCCAACCTTCCTTGCGATCTGGGGGCCAGTATAACCCTGTTCATGTAGCACCACAACTCGCACACGATCCTCCGCTGACAAAAATCTGAAGGCTCCCATCATAAAGCTCTACAGTATGATTCACTAGATAGACCAACATATAAACAAACAAACAAAGCAGCAGATGTGATGCAATGTAATGGAATGTGATTGGCTGCCATATCCAGGTTATGATTGGTCACAAGAACCTCATCTGTGATTGGCTAATTTTGGATCTGAAGCTGTACAATATTTAGTTGTGCTTTCAATTCCCATATTGTTGCAATAATTTCAGGCAAAACTGCTTCAAAAGCTAAAAATATTACAGGGAGAGAATGCAAAATAGTATTCTGAACAAAACCATATATAATATGTCATATTAGCATCGAAGATATTCGACAGAAAACGTTTAAAACTTGAAAAATCAATTTATCCTATACCTATGCAGGACTTTTGAACACCACTTGTGATTAACTTGTTCAACTACATACATGGCCCATACAAAAAGTATGGTCAAAAGCTATTTCATGTAAAAACCCTACAAAAGACAAGGGGACACTCCCTCCACCTTGCAAAAGAAAGGTTCAATCTCCAGAGGAGACTAGACTTCTTAACCATAATAATTATTAATCTGTGGAATAGTCTAACTCAGGAGCTGGTAACAGCAGGAACTATTGATGTTTTTTTTGTTTTTTTTTAGATGACTGCAGTGTGTTTTTTTTTTTTAAGAAACAAAATATATCTTCTTATGTATATATGTAAAGTTATTTTCTGCATGTTTAGTCCTCTGGATCAAAACTTGGGAAAAGCTCTTCTGGGGTGGACCAGATCATGTTTTGTGGTTGTACATATAACCCTTCCTTTACCCTTTCCCATCCCATGGTTGAACTGGATGGACATTTGTCTTTTTTCAACTACGGTATATATATGTGTATGTATATATCTATATTTCTTTTTATGCATGTGCCAGATTCCCAACCTACCAACAATTGTGTTTAGTCTCATGTTAAAAGTTTGATAAATGGCAAAAATGTCTTTAAAAACCATAAAACTTTCTTGGTGTTCTATGATTTATTAATCATTTTTACTAAGAGGCAGACTGTGTTCTGCTTCCTTCCCTGCCTAAACAGAGTGATTGGCAGCTGTCATTATATACAGTCTCCTATGTGAAGAGCTGCCAATCATTGTGTGTGGGCGGGGCAGGCAAGACTCACAGGCTTTTTTTTATAAGCTCTGGCAGCACAGCTTATGTGAAAATACTGAAATAGCAGGAGACAATATATACCTAAACTCAGTGTTTCAACCGATCGATTTGTCCTGATTTATGTAATCTATACAGGACAGTAGTATTAGCAGTATGATTGATTCATATGCAAACATCATAGCTTTGTAAGGAATTTTTCACAAATGTTTTTAAAAAAATCTATTATCTAGTACATCACGGTGGTGTGCGCTATACAGCTGCTGGCTAAAAACATTCTTTTTTTTTTCTTTTGTTTTTATTTTTTGTTTTACGCACAACTTTGCTTCCCCTCTGTGCTGCTTTCATTGGCGATATAAACAGTAATATAAATCTCCACAGGACACAAACAAGCTCAAAGACTATGTTTGCAAGCTGGTAACACAAAAGTAAAAAAAAAAAAATTACAGCTTTGTTCTTTTTATGTAATGTTCTAATATTGTTTATACTTAAAATGTAACCTTTTAATTTTCTCTAAAACATATCTGTCCTTTCATAGAAAACCTGTGGAAAAACATGGTACTGATGCCCTTATCTCCCACAAGTTAAACATTAAAGTCTAATATGTACTGGAACTCTCATGCACTTTAACGTGTCACCCACCCATTCTGCCAGTACTATAGTTGCTGGAACTTCTGTTACCTTACTTCATGCATTGTTCAAATCACCTCTTTGCTATGTCTGTATGCATAAAGTGATTGTTTGACTAAAAGGTGACATTGCCTGGGTACAAAGATTGGCATAAAATAACAAAATGAATAATACTCACTGTCACCCACCTGGATCCAGTGTATGCGTCTTAGTGGTCTGTACTGGCACAGTCCATGGAACAGCCTGTCCTGAATTCAGTTGGGTGTCAATAGAGGAGTATCTTTGATTTTGTTATTTTATGCCAATCCAAGTACTCAGGACATGTTATCTTTTGACTGGACAAGCCCTTTAATGGAGATGAGAGCAGGAGCAGAGGGGCGATGACCAATCTCCACTAGGCATGAGCAGACCCGTGGAAGTTTGACTTCTGATACCAGACCGAACTTTAGTACAAAGTTCAGTTCGGGTACCAGAACTGTACCCGAGATTCAACCTGAACCTAAGCCCCATTGACACCAATGGGGACCCGGATTTTGGAGCTGTAGAATTTCTCTCCTTCGCTCTCCTTTGCTCTCCGTCGCTTTCCTTCACTCTCCTCCCCGAACTCCCAGACTGAAACGGACTTCCAGAAGAAGTCCGTGTTCGGAGTTCGGCACCAGTGCGAACCCCGAACTTCACAGTTCGGGTTTTCTCGTCTCTAATCTCCACTTCCTGTGATCTGTTATGTTTGTCTTTGCTGCAAGATACAGATATCTCTTGACAACAGGCAGTGAACAGTAAGTTAGAAGGAAAGAATCTCATGGCCGGAATGCTGGCGTGATAATGGAGGGTAGGTCGACATCATTTTTAGATAAAGTTTAATGTCCGTTATGCCCTAGGCGGGTATTTTTCTCTTGTATTTTTATCTACAAACGCTATCTGTCGGTCAATCTATTTATGTGGTTGTAGCGAGAGATATTTTTCCCCAGTTGATCTTTGGCTATGCTGACATATTAATCAGTTGTAGCTCAATCCTTTGGGCGGTATTAACATGTCTTGCTATCATCAGGTTACAAATCCTCTACTTAGTGTTAGCTCTAGCCTTGTTTTATTTTTGTCTTGTAAGGTGATAAATGGATCCCCTAATGAGAACATCTCAATCAATAATCTGCTCCTGGTAGGTCTTATTGATTTTGAAATGGGAAGCTACGTAGCAGGAAGTGTCATTCATCTCGTAGAATCACAGCTCCTTCACTAGCCTATCACTCATTGCTTGGCGTTGGTATCTACAATGATGCCAAGGTGTCAGATGTTCATGAATGTTTTATGTGAGAAACACAGAAAGGACAATTAGTATTTATCAAAGTGTCTTTTCTGGGACTGAAGGTAACCTGGCCTCTTCTGTGGATAACTTGTATCCTGGAGTATTACATATGTATTAGGAAAGTGATAACATAAGTATTTTTTTGTTTTATTCTAGTAATCCATATTAAAAAAAAAATAACAAACTGTTTTATTAGGCTTAACCCCTAAACTGCGGAACATGGCATCAGAGACTGGCAACCTTATGGATCTACTGCAAAAAATGGCAACTACCGGTACTTTGTTTTACATTTTTTTTGTTTTTTCTTTTTGCATTGTACCTGTGTTGCAATCTCCTTAATGTTAAAGGGGTTGTCCCAATGGAAAATGAATCTCTGAAATGCCCCATTTGAATGGAGCAGAAGGCTGTACTTGGCTGTCTCTGGCCATCCCATAGACCATGAATGGAGCTGTAGGGCCAAAACACAACCAGGAATGGAGCAAAACTTATTGAGGTCTAAAGGTTGTAGTGTATCCAGTGTCCAAACCCATTTAAATTCCATTTGAGAGACACGTCAACTATTATTGCCACTACGAATGTCTGTGTGACTACAGTTAATTCCTCAAACATTTAGAACTGTCAGATTTTAATCATGATTTAAAATTATGATGGATCGATCGTAAAGAGTCCAAGATGATTCTTGTTTGGCAGCCAAAACTTCCCTTACGTGTTCATGAACTTTTTTTTATTAAACTATTTAAATTTTGTCACCAGATTTAAAATTAAAGCAGACACAGCATTTCCCATAAGGTATGCACCCCCATTTATGTTCACTTATATGAAAATGGGATCTTTGTATAAGATTTTCATAATGACTGTGGAGATCTGAGGTTGTGGGTTGTAATAATCACCTAGGCAGGTTAACAACGCAACTATTTTTTATTCCTTACTTTCAAGATCATACAGCAAATCCAGGTATATGGTCACAATGCAATATCCCCAGTCCACAAGATCCCATCCCGGGATTGGTAGTTCTACTGCCCCCGTACCAGGTGACATCCACTTTCTCCCAACTTTTGGTTGGCCCACAGCTTTTGTATCTCCCATCAGTATAGTCTGTAGTCACAGCCCATACTCCTCTAGATGACAGATCCCACGTGCGTGACACGTGTATCCAACTTCAGCTGGCAAGAACAGTCCTTAGGATAGTTCTTCATATCCAGACAAAAGATCCCACGACCATAGCATATGTAACCAGCTCCAGCCGGCAAGTCTCTATAGGCCATCCATACCTGGGCACCAGGACCTCACAACAGATCCTCTCCCCTTGACGTCACTGCACCAATTCCTAACTAAACATGTGTCTTATTGTTCTCCCTCTCCTGTAATCAGCCCCCTGGATGGGCAGAAGTGATCACACCCTCCCCCTTAAACATTTGCTTGTTCCAGAAGCCCAGTCTCCAGCCTGTCTGCAGGGGTGTGCACTAGGGATGCCCCCTGCAGAGGGGAACAAAGACACACATTCCCCCACCAGATGCAGGAAAGAAATTCTAATGTAGGCCTTATGTATACATGAGATCCAGCTCGCATGTCCTCCTAACTGTCACTGAATGGAAACACTGATTCGTGAGGCTGAACACTCTCCAGTAGAGATCCATGCACCCCAAACTGATGACCCAGCAAATCTCCAATAAACACAACAATAAGATCAATGCACTGGTGCTCCGTGCTGGAAAAAGTCAATGGCAAGCTCCTCACATTGACTATAGACAAATAGATCTTTTGCATTTCATCTATGACCTGCCGTCAAGCAGGGATGAAGAAATGGATCTCTCCTGTATAAGATCTGCCACTTGGATTGGTCAAAATATTTCTATACTCCTTCCTGTCATTTGCCATTGGGAATGATGTTGACTGATAAATCTTACCTGTGTGTTGGATAACCATTTGGGATGGGAGTGTAGAAGTTGTTGATTGCTTGCAATTTTGGCCCTACATTATGCTTGTTTAATAGATCTTTTGTTGTATATCCCAGTGGAGAAAAATATTTGTCAGCTGCTTGATATTCAAAATCAATGTCAGTTGAGCATATCGGTCGCATTCGAAGGTGTTGATCAGCTATTATAGCTTGAATCATTTGTCAAAGATGGGATGAGGAAGCATGTAAGGTTGAGTTTAAATTGAGGACTACTTACAAAATACAATAATCTGAGTTGTTTTGTGCATCATGTTTGATCGAGACATACAAAAATTCGATCTTACAATAATAATTTTTGAAAGCTAATTTGATATTTATCATCAATGAGTTGAGTAACAAATGTTTCCACTGTAATGGGAGATCCCTGTCAGTTCAGGAACACATCATCAGGAGCTTGGATCCAACTGGTGAATTAAAGGGTGTACAGAGCTTGACATGACCGGTGATTGGTGGAGATGTCAGATGTTGGACCTGTCCTCTACCATTTTTATTTGGATGAACTATCCTAAGGAAAGGTCATCAATCTAAAAGTAGTGGACAACTCCTTTAGTGGATAACTTTGTAAACCTTGCTACTCCATGTTGGGGCATCTCTTAAAAAATATACCATGCAGTATGATTTTTTTTTTTTTTTCATAAAATATACACTGCTCAAAAAAATAAAGGAAACACTCAAATAACATATCCTAGATCTGAATGAATGAAATATTCTCATTGAATACTTTGTTCTGTACAAAGTTGAATGTGCTGACAACAAAATCACACAAAAATCATCAATGGAAATCAAATTTATTAACCAATGGAGGCCTGGATTTGGAGTCACCCCCAAAATTAAAGTGGAAAAACACACTACAGGCTGATCCAACTCTGATGTAATGTCCTTAAAACAAGTCAAAATGAGGCTCAGTATTGTGTGTGGCCTCCACGTGCCTGTATGACCTCCCTACAACGCCTGGGCATGCTCCTGATGAGGTTGCGGATGGTCTCCTGTGGGATCTACTCCCAGACCTGGACTAAAGCATCTGCCAACTCCTGGACAGTCTGTGGTGCAACGTGACGTTGGTGGATGGAGCGAGGCATGATGTCCCAGATGTGCTCAATCGGATTCAGGTCTGGGGAACGGGCGGGCCAGTCCTTCAATGCCGTCATCTTGCAGGAACAGCTCACACACTCCAGCCACATGAGGTCTGGCATTGTCCTGCATTAGGAGGAACCCAGGGCCAACCGCACCAGCATATGGTCTCACAAGGGGTCTGAGGATCTCATCTCGGTACCTAATGGCAGTCAGGCTACCTCTGGCGAGCACATGAAGAGCTGGGTGGCCCTCTAAAGAAATTCCACCCCACACCATTACTGACCCACTGCCAAACCGGTCATGCTGAAGGATGTTTCAGGCAGCAGATCACTCTCCACGGCGTCTCCAGACTCTGTCATGTCTGTCACGTGTGCTCAGTGTGAACCTGCTTTCATCTATGAAGAGCACAGGGTGCCAGTGGCGACTTTGCCAATCCTGGTGTTCTGTGGCAAATACCAAGCTTCCTCCACGGTGCTGGGCTGTGATCACAACCCCCATCTGTGGATGTCGGGCCCTCATACCACCATCATGGAGTCGGTTTCTAACAGTTTGTGCAGACACATGCACATTTGTGGCCTGCTGGAGATCATTTTGCAGGGCTCTGGCAGTGCTCCTCCTGTTCCTCCTTGCACAAAGGCGGAGGTAGCGGTCCTGCTGCTGGGTTGTTGCCCTCCTACGGCCCCCTCCACATCTCCAGGTGTACTGGCCTGTCTCCTGGTAGCGCCTCCAGCCTCTGGACACTACGCTGACAGACACAGCTAACCTTCTTGCCACAGCTCCCATTGATGTGCCATCCTGGATGAGCTGCACTACCTGAGCAATTTCTGTGGGTTGTAGAGTCCGTCTCATGCTACCACGAGTGTGAAAGCACAACCAACATTCAAAAGTGACCAAAACATCAGCCAGAAAGCATTGGTACTGAGATGTGGTCTGTGGTCCCCACCTGCAGAACCACTCCTTTATTGAGGGTGTCTTGATAATTGCCAATAATTTCCATCTATTGTCTATTCCATTTGCACAACAGCATGTGAAATTGATTGTCAATCAGTGTTGCTTCCTAAGTGGACAGTTTGATTTCACAGAAGTTTGATTTACTTGGAGTTATATTCTGTTGTTTAAGTGTTCCCCTTATTTTTTTGAGCAGTGTATTTTAGCCCATGAATGATTGATTTCCCGGCGTTAACTTCTGAAAAAAGGCTGAGCGGCAATGTGAACACAATGCAAGCTACTTAAAGGGAACCTGTCAGATGATACTTGCTGCTCAAACCTGGGGTAGCATCTATCAGCCACTGACTGTATGATCACATCCATGTATGTTTGTCTTTGAAACGCTGTGACGTTTCAGAGAAAACCACACTTTTAATAGTTGCCGGGGACCAAGCCGCGCTATTGACTAGTTGTACAGGCAGGTGTGCGGCAGCTCCTTCCTGCCATTGACTGTGACTAGCAGGATACCCGTCTGTATGATTAGTCAATAGCGCGGCTCGGTCTTTGGCGCCACAGCATTTCAGACACAAACATACAAGGCCGTGATTATACAGCCAGTGCCTGTTACATGCTTACCACGGTTTTGGCAGTATGTATCACCTGATAGGTTCCCTTTAACAGTACTTTGTGTAGTTCTTATGAAACTTATGATCAAAATTTCCTTGTCCTGATTACCTATTTTAGTTTGTTCCCTTTAGTGCTGTTTTCTTGCATAAAATGAGGCAGTTTTTGAGATTGAATCAGAATATTACTAATATTATTGGTGGAAATGTCTGTATATTCAGGTCTAATTACAAACACCTGTGTTTTTGCACTCTACATGTATTTTGCATTTTAGAGGAAATATGAGATGAAATGCATGTGGAGAGGAATGATTCTGTGTATATTGCATATGTATGTATCCGTAGGAGGTTACACCATGAAACAGAAAGTCTACGTGTTATTCTCATTTATTTTTATCATCTTATCGTTTATACATACTTATTTATGCATTCAAATATATAATGCCAGCAATAGGACTAGAGTCTTGTTCCAATCCATCATTTTTCTTTCTAGGAGCCAAATACATTTATAGCTCTGTAAGGAATAGCCGTTTTGTTTGCTGACAAAAGGAGCTCCAGTTCTAATTAATTTGATACCTGCCAACATTAAAAAGCTCCTGTCACACAAAAAGTTGCAAAAAAAGCCTTAATAAATTGATATATAGTCTTGTGAGATAATAACTAGTGTTGAGCGAGCACTAAAATGCTCGGGTGCTCGAAGCTCGGGCCGAGCTCGCCATGATACTCGGGTGCTCGACCTGAGCAACGAGCCCAATGTTAGTCTATGTGAGACTCGAGCATTTTTGCGGCGGCTCCCCCGGCAGTCTTTTAAAAGCCTAACAAGTGCCCAAAACGATAGTGACAGTGCTCAAATGACATGGGGACAGCATGGGGATCGCCCCAGGAAGCATTTCTGACCCCCAGGTCACTGCTGTCAACAACGTGGTCAGAGGTATTAAGCCACTTTTACAGGCTCAAAATAAAACGTTCAAAAACGAAAGTGAAAGTGCTTTCCTGTGAAATATGTTAAGGATAGTGTTGAGCGATACCTTCCGATATCAGGAAATATCGTATCGGATTGGATCGGACCGATACCCAAAAAGTATCGGATATCGACGATTCCGATACAGGAAACCAATGCAAGTCAATGGGACACAAATATCGGAATGAAAATAAACCCTTTCTTTCCTTGTAGGTTAATTCTACATGAAGTAAAACAACTAAGAATAATGTAGAATGTATTACGCGAAAAGCCGGCAATTCATCAGCGGCATACACCGGTACCCGACAATTTACAACAGAAAGAATAGAGCTTCACACATAGATTAGATAGATAGAAACATGTCAGTCACATATATATGAAGTACAGTGACAGTGTTGCTTACTGTACTTGTCATTTAGTGTAAAGGATTTATTTAAAAATATAATAGTGTTTTCATGCACCGTCTCTTTAAAAAAGCCGGCCGGCAATTCAGCATCTGTACCCGACAATTTAGAATAGAAGAATAGAGAATCATACATAGATTAGATAGATAGAAACATGTCAGTCACATATATATGAAGTACAGTGACAGTGTTGATTACTGTACTTGTCATTTAGTGTTAAAATAAAGGATTTATTTTAAAAAAAATTGGCGTGGGGTTCCCCTTAATTTTAGTCTCTAGCGGAGGTTAAGCAGACGGCTGGGGCAGATGTTTGAAGCCTGGGAAGGGGGTAATACCCACGGAGCTTCCCAGGCTACTAATATGAGTCCCCAGCTGAATACCTAGCCTTTACTAGCTATTAAAATGGGGGACCCCCTCAAAAACATGACGTGGGGTCCCCCCTAATTTAATAGCTAGCAAAGGCTAGGCAGACAGCTGGGGCTGATATTAATAGCCCAGGAAGGGTGCCATGAATATTGGCCCCCTCCCAGGCTAGAAACACCAGCCGTCAGCCACCCCAGAAATGGCGCATCCATAGGATGCGCCAATTCTGGCACTTAGCCTCGCTCTTCCCACTGCCCTGTAGCGGTGGCAGTGGGGTAATAGGGTTGGGGTTGATGTCAGCTTATAATGCCGGCTGACATCAAGCTCAGGTTAGTAATGGAGAGGCGTCTATAAGACACCCCCATTACTAACCCCATAGTCAAAGTTAAAAAAAAAAACACAAACACCCAGAATAAAGTCCTTTAATTGAAATAAACACACAATTCTTTATTGTTCTAAATTAAACTCTACTTACCATCACGCCCATTCCAGCTGAAGCCAACAATCTCCTGCAATAAAAGAAAAATAATAAAGCAACCTCATTCTTACCTTTCCATGGTTCCCAGGACAGCTCCAGCTCTGCTACATCGAGATGACAGGCTGGACCGCAGCAGAACGCTGCCATCCAGCCTGTCATCCCGCAGACACTGAGAAGCGCAGGCATGCTTGCGCTCCTCAGTGTCTCTCTGTGACGGCATCCAGATGAGCCGCGTTCATGTCCAATGAACTCAGCTCACCTCATGCACGTCATTGACAGCATGGGAAAATTCTCCTGCACTCAGCGCTTCAGCGTGAGAATTTTCCCACGCTGTCAGTGACGTGCATGAGGTGAGCTGAGTTCATTGGACATGACCTCACCTCATTCACGTCACTGACAGCGTGGGAAAATTCTCACGCTGAAGCGCTGAGTACAGGAGAATTTTCCCACGCTGTCAGTGACGTGCATGAGGTGAGCCGAGTTCATTGGACATGACCTCGGCTCATCTTTATGCCGTCACAGAGAGACACTGAGGAGCGCAAGCAAGCCTGCGCTTCTCAGTGTCTGCGGGATGACAGGCTGGATGGCAGCGTTCTGCTGCGGTCTAGCCTGTCATCTCAATGTAGCAGAGCTGAAGCTGTCGTGGGAACCATGGAAAGGTAAGGATGAGGTTGCTTTATTATTTTTCTTTTATTGCAGGAGATCGTTGGCTTCAGCTGGAATGGGCGTGATGGTAAGTATGGTTTAATTTAGAACAAAAAAGAATTGTGTGTTTATTTCAATTAAAGGACTTTTTTCTGGGTGTTGTGTTTTTTTTAAATACTTTACTAGAAATTCATGGTGGTCATGTCTAATATTGGCGTGACCCCATGAATTTCGGGCTTAGGGCCAGCTGATAATGCCAAGCTGGCCTTAACCCCTTTATTACCCAGTGAGCCACCGCACCAGGGCCCTGGATGAGTTGGGTACAGCGCCAGAAGATGGCGCTTCTATGAACGCGCCATTTTCCGGGGTGGCTGCGGACTGCAATTTGCAGCGGGTGGGGCCCAGAAAGCTTGGGCCTCCCTGGGCTGCGGATTCCAGCCCCCAGCTGCCTAGTTGTACCTGGCTGGACCCAAATATAGTGCGAAGCCCCACGTATTTTTTTTTTAAATTATTTCATGAATTTCCTGAAATAATTAAAAAAAAATTGACTTGGGGCTTCGCACTATATTTGTGTCCAGCCAGGTACAGCAGGCAGGAACGGGCTGCGCCCAACCACCAGCTGCCTATTTGTACCTGGCCAAACACAACAATATAGGGAAGCCCTTTTTTTCTTTATTATTTCATGAATTTCATGAAATAATTAAAAAAAAAAAAAAAACGTGGGGCTTCTCCCTATTTGTGTGTCCAGCCAGGTACAACTAGGCAGCTGGGGGATGGAATCTGCAGCGCAGGGAGGCCCAAGCTTTCTGCCCCCTCCCCCCGGTGCAAATTGCAGTCCGCAGCCACCCCGGAAAATAGCGCGTTCATAGAAGCTGGATGCTGTACCTGGCTGGCATACAAAAATATGGCAAAGCCCACGTCAACATTTTTGGGAAAAATTAATTAAAAGATAAATAATAATTTAGGGACTGCATCTTTATTAACTCCTCAAATGTCATTTAGTGTTAAAATAAAGGATTTATTTAAAAAAAAATTGGCGTGGGATCCCCCATAATTTTAGGCTCTAGCGGAGGTTAAGCAGATGGCTGGGGCAGATGTTTGAAGCCTGGGAAGGGGGTAATACCCACGGAGCTTCCCAGACTACTAATATCAGCCCCCAGCTGAATACCTAGCCTTTACTAGCTATTAAAATGGGGGACCCCCCCCAAAAAAATGACGTGGGGTACCCTCTATTTAATAGCTAGCAAAGGCTAGGCAGACAGCTGGGGGCTGATATTAATAGCCCAGGAAGGGTGCCATGAATATTGGCCCCCTCCCAGGCTAGAAACACCAGCCGTCAGCCGCCCCAGAAATGGCGCATCCATAGGATGCGCCAATTCTGGCGCTTAGCCTCGCTCTTCCACGCTGCCCTGGTGCGGTGGCAGGGGGTAATAGGGTTGGGGTTCATGTCAGCGCCAGCTGCTATGAAGCCCAGGTTAGTAATGATGGACGTCTATAAGACACCCCCATTACTAACCTACAAAGTGTTAAAAAGAAAAAACACACACTACACCCAGAAAAAAATAATTTATTTGAAATAAAACACACAATTTTATTTAATTCTTAGTTTACTAAAAAAAAATAGTTACATGTCCACGTTCCTGCGCTGATCTCCCATGCACAGCTGTCACATCTGGAGATGGTGACAGCTGTGCATGGCTGCTGTAAGCTCACGCTGCCGGGAACACGTCTGCTCCCGGCAGCGGGAGCCACTGACTGAGGTCACCGGAGTGCATTCAGACAGCGCAGCTCCGGAGACCTCCTTTACGGCACTGCTGTACCGTGGGAATTTCTCACGATACAGCAGGGCCGTAAAGGAGCTAACCGGAGCAGCGCTGCCTGAACTCCGGCGAACCCGCTTATGCAGTGACGGGGCTGCTTTACGGCCCCATCATTCTAGCGGCGGCAGCGGTTCAGAGCGGTCACATTCTATGTGGCTGCTCTAAACTGGAGATCATCGTGGGACACTCGTGGACTACTACGGAGGGGTAAGGATAAGGTTGTGGTTTATTATTTTATATTTTATTACGGGAGATCGATGGCTTCGGGGAATTAGGTGTCTAGGTGAGTATAGGTGTACTTTTTTATTTTTTACTTTATTTTAGGTGGCGATCGGCGGGGACAGGTAATGTATGAACTAATTTATTGTAGGCAACCACTGGCCACCAATGACATGTATTTAAAATTTATTGGGGACACAGTAGGGCAATTTAAATAGCAGGATCAGGCTGATGGGAACTACTGCTCCCATCGAGCTGATCCTGCTGGCACGAGTGGACGGGGGACAGACATAGGCCGATGGGAGTAGTAGTGTCACATCGGCCTATGTCTGCCTGCACGCACACACCCGCACACATCGCACAGACACCGCACACACTCGCAGACACCCGCAGACATCGCACAGACACCGCACACACTCGCAGACATCGCGCACACCCGCACACATCGCACAGACACCGCACACACCCGCAGACATCGCACACACTCGCAGACACATGCACAGACACCCACACACACCAATCATGACGGGCTGATCGTCTGGGAGGTGACGCTGTGCGGCCAGCCAATCACTGTAATGCCCACAAACAACATGGCTGCGGCATTACAGTGACTGGCTGGCAATCCCTGCATGTTCATTGGCTCTGTAAAGAGCACCAAACATGCAGGGCGGAGACCCGAGCTCCCGCCCGAGTAACCCGGAAATGCTCGGTGCTTGCCGAACATCCCGAGTAGCGTGATGCTCGGGCGAGTACCGAGCAGTGTCGAGCATGTTCGCTCAACACTAATAATAACCTTTTTTTTTTATTCTAACTACTGTCTGTTCTGGCCTTAAAGCGTGCATATAAAGGTTTGGGCAACCTACAACCTGCAATAACCCTCACTGCACCATATCGCAGCATGACCAGCTTTACCCTCACCTAATGTATCCTCACCCATCCCTTGTAGACTGTGAGACCTCACGGTCAGGGTCCTCTCTCCTCCTGTACCAGTCGGTGACTTGTATTGTTTAAGATTTATGTACTTGTTTTTTATTATGTATACCCCTTTTCACATGTGAAGCGCCATGGAATAAATGGCGCTGTAATAATAAATAATAAATTACTGTTATCGTGAACACTTAAACAAGTTGAAGATGAAATGATCTCTAAAAGGCCTAAAGTTAAAGATGACACATTTTCTTTGTATTTTAGGCGAAAAAAAAACCATATATTCTCATTTTTTACATTTTAAAAATTACAAAAAGGAAAATGGGGCCAATGCAAAAGTTTGGGCACCCTTGGAGATTTGTGTGCTCAGATAACTTTAACCAAGGTTTCAGACATTAACTAGTCTATTAAAGTAATTGCTTGCTCACTATCATCATTAGGAAAGGCCAGGTGATGCAAATTTCCCAGCTTTATGAAAACCCAGACTCCTCTATGTAGCATCGGCGTCTCTGCCCCGTTCTAGGCAGAGACGCCGTCCCTCTCACCTCCCCGCTCCTGGCGCGGCGTCCTCCAGCGCTTCTCTCCCCGCTGCTTCCGGCACGCGCTCCTTCCCCGGCAGCGTGCTTAGGGCGCGCGCGCGCTCCCCCTCTCTTAAAGGGACCGCGCGCGCCGTCCTAAGGAGTCCCCGGCCAATTGCCGGAGGACCTCCCATATAAAAGGCACCTCCTCCAAAATGGAGGTGCCCGAGCAATGTTGTAGCACTGTTCACTACTCTGCTTCAGCCCTCAGGTCCCGTTGCCAGTTACCTGCCAGATACCTGCCAGATTCCTGCCAGTCTGCTGTCTAATTCCTGCCTGATATCCTGCTACCTGCCTGCTAGCCTGAGGTCCGACGGTCTGCCTTCCAACTCCTGTCAGTCTGTCTAAGGACCAGCTTGCCCGCTCACCTGGGAGCGCACATCTTCTACCTGCCTGCTTGCCTGAGGTCCGACGGTCTGCCTTCCAACTCCTGTCAGTCTGTCTAAGGACCAGCTTGCCCGCTCACCTGGGAGTGCTCATCTGCTGCCTGTCTGCTAGCCTACCTGGAGGCTCCGCAGTCACATGCTGTGACCACCCGTTTATCCAGAGACTCCTGCCCGCTCACCTGGGAGCGCTCATCTGCTACCTGTCTGTTGGTCTTCCTGGAGGCTCCGCCGTCACATGCTGTGACCACTCGTTTATCCAGAGACTCTCGCCTGCTCACCTGGGAGCTCACTTCTATCATCTGCCGCCACAGGTCGTACCAATCCTTTACCCAGAGACTGCCCCGGTCACTTGCCGTGACCTCCTGCCCGTTCATCCAGAGACTGCCCCGGTCACTTGCCGTGACCTCCTGCCCGTTCATCCAGAGACTGCCCCGGTCACTTGCCGTGACCTCCTGTCCGTTCATTCAGAGACTGTCCCGGTCACCTGCTGTGACTGCCTGCCCGTCTACCCTGGTCGCCACCCGCTCCCTTACAAGGACCGCCCCCTTGTATAGTAGCTCAGAGGTTCCGCCGCCCAGACCCGTTAGTTTGCTCGGGCCATGGAACCCGGTGGCACCCAAGCTCTCTCGCTCTCGGACCTGTGTCATGAACTGTCCCGTCAGAGGTCCCAACAGGAGTCCATCCTGGGTCACCTGCGGAATGTCAGTTCTCGCCTGGACACTCTGACTGCTCTGCCTGCAACCACCGCCAGTGCCATGACTCGCAATCCGGCAGCTCCACTGCCCACCAATAACATGGTATCCTACCCCGGACCCCGGCTTTCTGCACCTCCTCGTTTCGGAGGCGACTCCGCCCAGGCTCGGGGCTTCATAAATCAGTGCACCCTGCACTTTGAACTCCTGTCTCACCAGTTTAACTCCGACCGGGCCAAAATTGCCTTCATCATGTCCCATCTCACCGGGGAGGCCCTGGCCTGGCTAAATCCTCTATGGGAGAGAGGAGACCCCCTGGTGTCCAACTTGCCTGCCTTTCTCACGGCTTTCCGGAAAGTCTTCGACGAACCCGGACGGAAGACCTCATCCGCTTCATCTCTGCTACGCCTCCGTCAGGGAAGTCTCACCGTGGGCCAATATGCCATACGGTTCCGTACCCTTGCCTCGGAGCTGGCCTGGGATAATGACGCTCTGGTTTCCGTCTTCTGGGAGGGTCTGTCCGGCCGTATTAAAGATGAACTTGCCGGTCGGGACATTCCTACCACTCTCGATGACCTAATAACTCTTGCCACCCGGATTGACCTGCGGTTCCAGGAGCGTGCCAAAGAGGTCACCCGTGAGAGGAGGTTTCCACGTCTAGCTCCTACTTTTCAGAAACCCGTCACTCCCTCCGTCTCTCCTCAGGTACACTCTCCTGAGCCTATGCAGGTCGACCAGACCAAGATTGTCGGTTCTCGCCAAGAATCTCGCCGAGCCGAGGGAAGCTGTTTCTATTGTGGCAGTATGAAGCACTTCATCCGTTCCTGCCCGGAAAAGCCGGGAAACGCCAGTGTCTAGGACCACTCGGAGAGGTCGTCCTAGACAAAAGTAAGCCCTCTCCGTCTCTGACCTTACCGGTCTCTATTGCTTGGGGAGAGAACCGTCTCTTTGAACTCGCCCATCTGGATTCTGGAGCTGCTGGAAACCTCATCTCCCAGTCTCTGGTAGAGAGATACCATATTCCCACCAAGTCCCTGGCTGAACCATTGTCAGTCGCCTCCGTGGATGGAAGACTTCTCTCGGAGACCATCCTGCTCGTCACTGAACCCATAACCCTGCAGGTGGGAATGCTGCACTCTGAGGAGATCTCATTCCATGTGCTGTCCGGACTTTCTCACTCCCTGTTGCTAGGTCTACCTTGGCTCCAGACACATGAACCCGTATTGAACTGGCGGTCCGGTGAAGTACTCCGATGGGGTCCTGACTGCCATAGGACCTGCCTGGTCCCGGTCCGTCCACTTCGCCCTCAGCCTACTCCAGCTAACTTACCTGGTCTCCCGGCTCCCTACTGGACCTATGCGGACATCTTCGGTAAGAAGGAAGCTGAGACGTTGCCACCCCATAGGCCATATGATTGCCCGATCGACCTGGTACCTGGCACCACTCCTCCCCATGGGCGTATCTACCCGTTGTCTGCAGCCGAGACCCGAGCCATGTCTGAGTACATTGAAGAGAATCTGGCTAGGGGATTTATCCGAAAATCTACCTCCCCGGCTGGAGCCGGATTCTTCTTTGTCAAAAAGAAAGACGGCTCGCTACGTCCCTGTATTGACTACAGAGGACTCAATCTCATCACGGTAAAAAACAAATATCCCCTGCCACTCATCTCCGAATTGTTTGACCGTCTCAAGGGCGCCAGGATCTTCTCCAAGCTGTATCTACGAGGAGCGTATAATCTGGTCCGTATCCGTCAAGGAGACGAGTGGAAGACGGCATTCAATACCCGGGACGGTCACTACGAGTACCTTGTGATGCCCTTCGGTCTCTGTAATGCTCCCGCGGTCTTTCAGGAACTAGTCAACGACATCTTCCGTGACCTCCTGTACTCCTGCGTAGTGGTATACCTGGACGATATCTTGGTCTTCTCTCCGGATCTCCCCACACACCGGAGGGATGTTCGTCAGGTCCTGCTTAGGCTTCGGCAGAACCACCTTTATGCCAAATACGAGAAGTGCCTCTTCGATCAGACCTCCCTTCCGTTCTTGGGCTATGTCATCTCCCAAACAGGTCTGCAAATGGATCCCGAGAAGCTCTCTTCCGTTCTAAAATGGCCTCGTCCTGAAGGTTTGAAGGCGATACAGCGATTCCTGGGCTTCGCTAATTACTATCGTCTTTTCATCCCACACTTCTCGTCTCGGACTGCTCCCATATCTGCACTTACCCGTAAGGGGGCTAACCCCAGGACATGGTCGCCTGAAGCCGAGGAGGCCTTCCTTTCCCTAAAGAAAGCCTTCGCCTCTGCTCCCGTCCTGCACCGTCCGGACTGTAATAAACAATTCTACCTGGAGGTTGATGCCTCCTCCTCCGGAGCCGGAGCGGTGCTCACCCAGAAGTCTTCTACCGGGAGAATGGTAACGTGCGGCTTCTTCTCCAAAATCTTCTCCTCGTCGGAGCGCAACTACTCCATAGGAGACCGTGAATTGCTAGCCATCAAATTGGCACTGGGAGAGTGGCGCTATCTGCTTGAAGGGGCTCTCTACCCGGTAATTATCTACACGGATCACAAAAACCTGGCATATCTCCAAAATGCCCAGAGACTCAATCCTCGCCAGGCCCGGTGGTCGTTGTTTTTTGCCCGCTTCGACTTCATTCTTCATTTCCGTCCAGCGGACAAGAACGTCAAAGCTGATGCCTTGTCCCGGTCCTTCCTGTCCTCCGATCAAGAGGAGGAACCTACGCACATCATCGACTCCTCCAAGGTGATGAATGTGGCCACCTTGGATCTGACTCGTCTTCCACCCGGTAAGACGTTCGTAGCTGTGCCAGATCGGGAGAGGGTTCTTCGCTGGGGACATTCTTCTAAACTAGCTGGCCATGCTGGCCAAAAGAAGACCTTCCAACTTATTACCCGGCATTACTGGTGGCCTACCCTGCGTAAGGACGTGGTAGACTTCGTCGTGGCCTGTTCATCCTGTGCCCGTAACAAAGTTCCCCGACATCTACCTGCCGGCCATCTCCTGCCCCTTCCCGTACCTGCTGCTCCTTGGCAACACATCGCTATGGACTTTATCACCGACCTTCCAGTTTCTGCCAGTTGTACTGTCATTTGGGTTGTCGCTGACCGTTTTTCTAAGATGGCCCACTTCATTCCCCTGCCTGGTCTTCCGTCTGCACCCGAGCTGGCTAAAGACTTTATCCGCCACATCTTCCGTCTCCATGGTCTGCCCCTCCACATCGTGTCGGATCGTGGGGTTCAGTTCACCTCTCGCTTCTGGAGAGCCACATGTAAGCTGCTGGACATTACCCTGGATTTCTCCTCCGCTTACCACCCTCAGTCCAATGGTCAAGTGGAGCGGATCAATCAGATCTTGACCAGCTACCTCCGGCACTTCGTTGATGCTCACCACTCGGACTGGGTGGATCTCCTACCATGGGCCGAGTTCTCTTATAACAACCATGAGAGCGAGTCCTCCTCCAAATCCCCGTTCTTTATAGTCGGTGGCCAACATCCCCGGATTCCACTTCCTGTCTCCGTTTCTGTGGACAACCCTGCTGCGGAGTCTCTTGTCAGTGAATTTTCTACTGTTTGGGAGAGCACCAGGTCCGCTCTTCTTCTCTCCTCTGAGCGGATGAAGAGATATGCTGATAAGAGACGTCTGGATCTGCCCCAATTCCGTCCGGGAGACAAGGTTTGGCTCTCATCCAAACATGTGCGGCTCAAAGTACCCTCCTACAAGTTGGGTCCTCGATTCATCGGCCCCTTCGAAGTCCTCAGGCAAATTAACCCTGTGGCCTACAAATTAAAACTCCCGGCCACCCTACGGATCCCCAACTCCTTCCACGTATCTCTCCTCAAGCCCGTTGTCTTTAACTTTTTTTCCAAAAATCCAGGTGCCCCTCCTGCTCCGGTTTCCGCTGATGACATCTTTGAGGTAGAGAGTATTCTGGCCTCCAAGAGGGTAAGAGGAAAAACCTTTTTTCTGGTAGATTGGAAGGGGTTTGGTCCTGAGGAGAGAACTTGGGAACCCAGGGAGAACATCAACGCACCGCTTCTCCTTGAGAAATTTCTTTCTGGCCAAAAAAAGAGGGGGCCTAAAGGGGGGGGTACTGTAGCATCGGCGTCTCTGCCCCGTTCTAGGCAGAGACGCCGTCCCTCTCACCTCCCCGCTCCTGGCGCGGCGTCCTCCAGCGCTTCTCTCCCCGCTGCTTCCGGCACGCGCTCCTTCCCCGGCAGTGTGCTTAGGGCGCGCGCGCGCTCCCCCTCTCTTAAAGGGACCGCGCGCGCCGTCCTAAGGAGTCCCCGGCCAATTGCCGGAGGACTTCCCATATAAAAGGCACCTCCTCCAAAATGGAGGTGCCCGAGCAATGTTGTAGCACTGTTCACTACTCTGCTTCAGCCCTCAGGTCCCGTTGCCAGTTACCTGCCAGATACCTGCCAGATTCCTGCCAGTCTGCTGTCTAATTCCTGCCTGATATCCTGCTACCTGCCTGCTAGCCTGAGGTCCGACTGTCTGCCTTCCAACTCCTGTCAGTCTGTCTAAGGACCAGCTTGCCCGCTCACCTGGGAGCGCACATCTTCTACCTGCCTGCTTGCCTGAGGTCCGACGGTCTGCCTTCCAACTCCTGTCAGTCTGTCTAAGGACCAGCTTGCCCGCTCACCTGGGAGTGCTCATCTGCTGCCTGTCTGCTAGCCTACCTGGAGGCTCCGCAGTCACATGCTGTGACCACCCGTTTATCCAGAGACTCCTGCCCGCTCACCTGGGAGCGCTCATCTGCTACCTGTCTGTTGGTCTTCCTGGAGGCTCCGCCGTCACATGCTATGACCACCCGTTTATCCAGAGACTCTCGCCTGCTCACCTGGGAGCTCACTTCTATCATCTGCCGCCACAGGTCGTACCAATCCTTTACCCAGAGACTGCCCCGGTCACTTGCCGTGACCTCCTGCCCGTTCATCCAGAGACTGCCCCGGTCACTTGCCGTGACCTCCTGCCCGTTCATCCAGAGACTGCCCCGGTCACTTGCCGTGACCTCCTGTCCGTTCATTCAGAGACTGTCCCGGTCACCTGCTGTGACTGCCTGCCCGTCTACCCTGGTCGTCACCCGCTCCCTTACAAGGACCGCCCCCTTGTATAGTAGCTCAGAGGTTCCACCGCCCAGACCCGTTACACTCTAACCTTGTCCCAAAAGACAGCAGCCAAGGGTTCTTCTAAGCAGCTGCCTAGCACTCTGAAAATGAAAATAGTGGAGGCCCATAAAGCTGGAGAAGGCTATAAGAAGACAAAAAAGCTTTTTCAAGCTGCCCTTTCCTCAGTTCGAAATATAATTAAGAAATGGCAATTAACAGGAACAGTTGAGGTCAAGATAAGGTTTGGAAGACCAAGCAAAATTTCAGTGAGAGCTGCTCGTAGGATTGCTATTGAGGCAAATCAGATCCCCCGCTTACTGCAAAAGACCTTCAGAAAGATTTAGCAGACTCTGGATTTGTGGTACATTGTTCTACTGTCCAGAGACACCTCCACAAATATGTCCTTCATGGAAGAGTCATCAGAAGAAAACCTCTCCTTAAAATTCAGCATCTGAAGTATGCACAAGAACATCTAAACAAGCCTGATGCACTTTAGAAACAAGTCCTGTGGAGTGATGAAGTTAACTTTGATCATTGTGGCCAAAAAGTTCTATTTTATGTGTGGAGAAAAAAGGGCACAGAATTTCAGGAAAATAACATCTCGTCAACCTTTAAACATTGGGGTGGATTAATCATGCTTTGGGGTTGTGTTGCAGCCAATAGTACGGGGAACATTTCATGGGTAGAGGGAAGATATGGATTCAGTGAAATTTCAACATATTCTTGATGCAAACATAACACCTGTAAAAAGAAAAGCACAAGTTAAAAAAAGGATGGCTTCTACACACCTTCAATAAAGGATTGGTTCTGCAGGTGGGGACCACAGACCACACCTCAGTACCAATGCGTTCTGGCTGATGTTTTGGTCACTTTTGAATGTTGGTTGTGCTTTCACACTCATGGTAGCATGAGACGGACTCTACAACCCATAGAAGTTGCTCAGGTAGTGCAGCTCATCTGGATGGCACCATCATTTTGCAAATAAAATGCAAAGATACCAATTTTCTAAATAGTCTTCATTAAGAAAAGTCTACCAATTTGCTGCTGAAGAGTATCTGTATTCTTTATCAAGCTGAATGTTCCACAAAATTGTTAAAAAATCTCAGAGCTCCTGCTTAGTTCCGATAACTCTCTGTTCTCCCCAGCCTTTCCCTCTATGTTAAAAATAGTGACAAGGATTGGAAATAGATTTGTACACAGATCTCCATGATGTGGACCGAGTCAAAAGCATGTAAAGTCTCAGAGAAGGCAGAAAAAACAGTTACCAAATAAGAAAAACACATGAAGGAGATAAATGTAGGATAGAAGTTGTGCTGATACATGAGCTAATGAAGACCACAGTACCTTGGAGACACACACACATGTCCTAGCCAGCCTGTATTGCTGGGAGGGACACTCCCACTGGGGAAAATTTGAAACTTGGCTCTAAACTGCACATCAAGGGATCTAGTAATAAAAGAATGATGATTGCAGACTGGAATTTAGTGCAATTTTAGTAATTAAAGTTAACTAATATAATATAAAATATCTAAAAAAAATATTTTTCCATATTAAAAATGTCCATAGCCTTTAAAGCTGTGTTCACATTTTCAACAAATCGAGGAACTGCAAACTCGTGTATCATATATAGTCGTATAAGTTAACAAGATGATTGGGTAAATAGAAGAGTTACCAGCTTTGAGCAATGTTCCTGCTCATAAAAAGTTGTTAAGCTAAATGAGCTATTTGATTCGTCCGTTAAGTTGTGATTCCATTTTGTAATCTTTCTACAATTGGGCAAATCTATTTTATGATTGAAATTCACTCTTGGCTTTCATGAAAAAAAATAAACCAATCGGTTAGAGAATTTTGGCTGGTGCATGTGGTCAAGCCGATCGCTTCACTTACCGTATGTCCCTTTTATAGCCTATTCACTTGCTGAGCTGACAAACAAGTGTTCCATGGATGGGGTTAAATTGACATGTAATTGATGTCTTGTGTTTAATTGTTTTTTTTTGTGGAAAGAATAGTACTGCAAGTTAAACTATTCTGATCACTTAAATCTGCTCTATGGAATTGGGATTGAGAAAACTTTAAAAACTGAAAAAATCAGTCCAAAATGAACCTGATTTTTATATTCTTACAGAAAAATAACAGTCAAAAAGTCTGGGATACTGTTTGCTTCAATGTTACTTGATACTGTTCTGTCAGTTATTTTGAGAGGCTTTTATTCAGTTATTTTACAATGTAAGAGATCTATTACGATTTTCTTTTTTTCCAACATGATGGTTGTTGGCTTAATAAAAAATAAAATATACCATTTGGTGAGCTATCGCTGTTACGGTGGCGCGTGGCTGTCGCTGGGACAGAGGCACGTGGCTGTCGCTGGGGCGGAGGCGCGTGGCTGTCGCTGGGGCGGAGGCGCGTGGCTGTCGCTGGGGCGGAGGCGCGTGGCTGTCGCTGGGGCAGAGGCGCGTGGCTGTCGCAGGGACGGAGGCGCGTGGCTGTCGCTGGCACAAATTTAGTTCAATGTTGGATTACCAAAAATTGGTAATGCTACCGTAACCTCTTTGTATGTAAACAAAGTGAATCTAGCTCCACCAAAGCACATTCATCAAATTCATCATAACTTGTATCACAGAAGTGGCATAAACGCCAGAAATATACGCCATTCGCTGCCTAGAGGGACGTGTGATGGAGGCACATGCCAGTTGAAAGATGCCTTTTAATGAAAGTTGGAGTAAGATGCGCCTAATTTATTCAGTGGCATAATAAAACACCAGTTTTAATAAGGCCCTAGTTTTTCATGATCCCCCTTATGCATACATAATTGATGACGTCCCGCATGGGAAGGGACTTAATTTCTATCTTGGGTGTTTATTCGATCCCTAAGTTATATACTGCCCACTTGGGTCCTCAAGTACAGGGTTCCCCAACTTCAGTCCTCAAGGCCCACCAAAAGGTCATGTTTTCAGGATTTCCTTAGTATTGCACAGGTAATAATTCCATCACCTGTGTAATAGTAAGGGAATCCTGAAAACATGACCTGTTGGTGGGCCTTGAGGACTGAAGTTGGGGAACCCTGCTCCAGTACATATAACAGAAAATATCAGTATGACCTGGAAAGTTTCTTTAATAAGCAGAATTCTTACCTCCTACTTTTAACTTTTTTCTTACATTTTCTATTAAATTCAAAGTAAGCAGTGTGACTTCTCCTAATGCATTCTTTACAAACTTCTCTATAGGCATTTTATGTGGATTGTTATTACACAGAAGACTTACCTGTAGCCTCCAGAGCTGCAAGTCATATTGGATAGCCCTGCATGGGAACAAACACCAGATATTTATCACAGAAAATAACTGAATTGCATTGCCGAACATGAAATGTGAAACTCCTTCTAGCTCTACAAATAATGTCTATTTCCTTATTTGGAGGACTTGGGAGACTATAGTAATACTTGCCATTCCAGTGCTAAGGAGGACCAAAGGAATTTGAACAAAATCCATCAGAAGTAGGGTGCAGACCGACTGGCTGTTAGATTAAATGTATTGGATATCACAGCTCTGGTAGTAGGAAACTTTTTCATGTAATTGCAAAGACCTTACTCCTAGGGTTACGTCTGGTTTAGGAACTCAGATAGAGTCCTGTTTGTTGATTCCTTCAGAACAAGAAGCCATTAAGTGAAAGGGTCAAGGGGTTAATGGAAGAAATATTTCTTTCCAACATTATCTTACAGTATTCTCCTTCAAACTTTACAATGAGAACATATTTTTTTCTTCCAGCAATACTGACACTTTGATGTGAGGGGTGGGAAACAAGGTTTTGTATTTTAAGTCTGAAAAGAAATGCAGAGTAAGTTTTAAAAATAAAAATAAAAAAAACCCTCAACCCTACAAGTATGCATTATACAGTGTGTGTGAGTAATATAGGGAAAGGAAAATTTGTGGAGTTATGGAAATCACAGGATTGACGGACATGTTAAAAATCTGCATGTAGCGCCGGCGTCCCTGCCCTCTGCTAGGCAGGGACGCTGTTCCCCTCACCTCTCTGCTCCGTGCCCGGCGTCCTCCTCCGGCTCTGCTGGCAGCGCACGCTCCTTCCCGGCCACTGTGCTTAGGGCGCCGCGCGCTCTCCCTCCCTCTTAAAGGGGCCGCGCGCGCCGTCCTAAGGAGTCCCCGGCCAATGGCCGGAGGACTTCACCATATATAAGGCACCTCCTCCAAAATGGAGGTGCCCAAGCAATGTTGTTGCACTGTTCACTACTCTGCTTCAGCCCTCAGGTCCCGTTGCCAGTTACCTGCCAGATACCTGCCAGATTCCTGCCAGCTTGCTGTCTTATTCCTGCCTGATATTCTGCTACCTGCCTGCTAGCCTGAGGTCCGACGGTCTGTCTTACAACTCCTGTCAGTCTGTCTAAGGACCAGCTTGCCCGCTCACCTGGGAGCGCACATCAGCTACCTGCCTGCTTGCCTGAGGTCCGACGGTCTGCCTTCCAACTCCTGTCAGTCTGTCTATGGACCAGCTTGCCCGCTCACCTGGGAGCGCACATCTGCTACCTGCCTGCTAGCCTACCTGGAGGCTCCGCCGTCACGTGCTGTGACCACCTGCCTGTCCAGTGACTCCTGCCCGCTCACCTGGGAGCGCTCATCTGCTGCGCCTGTCTGCTAGCCTACCTGGAGGCTCCGCCGTCACATGCTGTGACCACCCGTTTATCCAGAGACTCTCGCCTGCTCACCTGGGAGCTCACGTCTACCATCAGCCGCCACAGGTCGTACCAACCCTTTACCGAGAGACTGCCCCGGTCACTTGCCGTGACCATCTGCCCGTTCATCCAGAGACTGCCCCGGTCACTTGCCGTGACCATCTGCCCGTTCATCCAGAGACTGCCCCAGTCACTTGCCGTGATCTCCTGCCCGTTCTTCCAGAGACTGTCCCGGTCACCTGCTGTGACTGCCTGCCTGGTCGCCACCCGCTCCCTTACAAGGACCGCCCCCTTGTATAGTAGCTCAGAGGTTCCGCCTCCCAGACCCGTTACAGTTTGCTCGGGCCATGGAACCCGGTGGCACCCAAGCTCCCTCGCTCTCGGACCTGTGTCATGAACTGTCCCGTCAGAGGTCCCAACAGGAGTCCATCCTGGGTCACCTGCGGAATGTCAATTCTCGCCTGGACACTCTGACTGCTCCGCCAGCAACCTCCGCCAGTGCCATGACTCGCAATCCGGCAGCTCCGCTGCCCACTAATACCATGGTATCCTACCCCGGACCCCGGCTTTCTGCACCTCCTCGCTTCGGAGGCGACTCCGCCCAGGCTCGGGGCTTCATAAATCAGTGCACCCTGCACTTTGAACTATTGTCCCACCAGTTTAACTCCGACCGGGCCAAAATTGCCTTCATCATGTCCCATCTCACCGGGGAGGCCCTGGCCTGGCTAAATCCTCTATGGGAGAGAGGAGACCCCCTGGTGTCCAACTTGCCTGCGTTTCTCACGGCTTTCCGGAAAGTCTTCGACGAACTCGGACGGAAGACCTCATCCGCATCATCTCTGCTACGCCTCCGACAGGGAAGTCTCACCGTGGGCCAATATGCCATACGGTTCCGTACCTTTGCCTCGGAGCTGGCCTGGGATAACGACGCTCTGGTATCCGTCTTCTGGGAGGGTCTGTCCGGCCGTATTAAAGATGAACTTGCCGGTCGGGACATTCCTACCACTCTCGATGACCTAATAACTCTTGCCACCTGGATTGACCTACGGTTCCAGGAGCGTGCCAAAGAGGTCACCCGTGAGAGGAGGTTTCCACGTCTAGCTCCTACTTTTCAGAAACCCGTCACTCCCTCTGTCTCTCCCCAGGTACACTCTCCTGTGCCTATGCAGGTCGACCAGACCAAGATGGTCAAAACCCGTCAGGACTTACGCCGTGCCGAGGGGAGCTGCTTCTACTGTGGCAGTAAGGAGCACCGGATCCGTGCCTGCCCGGAGAGGTCGGGAAACGCCTGTGTCTAGGTTCGCTCAGAGAGGTCGACCTAGACAAGAATAAATCCTCTCCATCTCTGCTGCTGTCAGTCTCAATCGTCTGCGGGGAGAACCGTTATTTCGAACGAGCCCAACTTGACTCTGGAGCAGCCGGGAATCCTATTTCACAGTCCCTGGTAGAGAAATACCGCATCCCCACCAAACCTCTGGCTGTACCCTTGTCTGTTGCTGCCGTGGATGGGGGTCTCTTACCACGCCCCATCCAACTCATCACCGAATCCATTACTCTGCAGGTGGGAATGCTGCATTCTGAGAGTATCTCCTTTCATGTTCTGCCTGGACTCTCTCACGCCCTCTTGCTAGGTCTACCTTGGCTCCAGAGACATGCACCCGTGCTTGACTGGCAGACCGGAGAGGTCCTTCGCTGGGGACAGGACTGCCATAAGACCTGTCTGGTTCCCGTCCATCCCGTCCGTCCTTCTCCTACCCCAGCTAATCTACCTGGACTTCCGATTCCTTATTGGTCTTATGCTGATGTCTTTAATAAAAAGGAGGCAGAGGCACTACCCCCTCATAGACGATACGACTGCCCTATCGACCTGTTACCCGGTACTACTCCTCCCCGTGGGCGTATTTATCCATTATCCGCTGCTGAGACCCGGTCGATGTCCGAATATATTGAGGAGAATCTGGCCAGGAGATTCATCCGGAAATCTACCTCCCCGGCGGGAGCAGGCTTCTTTTTCGTCAAAAAGAAGGACGGCTCTCTCCGTCCCTGTATAGACTATAGAGGCCTTAACCAGATCACGGTGAAGAATAAGTACCCCCTTCCGCTCATTCCGGAGTTATTTGATCGTCTGAGGGGGGCTAGAATCTTCAACAAACTGGACCTCCGTGGGGCGTACAACCTGGTTCGTATCCGTCAGGGGGATGAATGGAAGACGGCATTCAACACCCGGGACGGCCACTATGAATATCTGGTAATGCCCTTTGGTCTCTGTAACGCTCCTGCCGTCTTTCAAGAGTTGGTCAATGACATCTTCCGGGACCTTCTCTACTCCTGCGTAGTGGTGTACCTGGACGACATCTTGGTCTTCTCTCCGGATCTCCAGACTCACCGGAGGGACGTTCGTCAGGTCCTGCTCAGGCTCAGGCAGAATCACCTCTTCGCTAAATACGAGAAGTGCCTCTTTGAGCAGACCTCGCTTCTGTTTTTGGGCTACATTATTTCTCAGACCGGCCTATGAATGGATCCAGAGAAACTGTCTGCCATCGAGAAATGGCCTTGACCGGAGGGGTTGAAGGCCATTCAGCGGTTCCTGGGCTTCGCCAATTACTACCGCCTCTTCATACCACACTTCTCTTCCTGGACTGCCCCAATTTCCGCGCTCACCCGTAAGGGTACTAATCCCAAAGAGTGGCCGCCCGAAGCAGAGGAGGCCTTTCTTTCCTTAAAACAGGCCTTCTCTTCCGCCCCGGTGCTGCATCGCCCGGACGGCAACAAGCAGTTCTTCCTGGAAGTTGACGCCTCCTCCTCTGGAGTCGGAGCGGTACTTACTCAAAAATCATCTTCCGGGAGGATGGTAACTTGCGGCTTCTTCTCTAAACTCTTCTCCTCCTCAGAGCGCAATTATTCCATAGGAGACCGAGAGTTATTGGCCATCAAACTGACATTGGAGGAGTGGCGTTACCTGCTCGAGGGGGCTCTTCACCCGGTAATAATTTACACTGACCACAAGAACTTGGCTTACCTCCAGCATGCCCAGAGACTTAACCCGCGCCAAGCCCGGTGGTCCTTGTTTTTTGCTCGCTTTGATTTTGTTCTTCATTTTCGCCCGGCTGACAAAAACGTCAAGGCGGACGCCTTGTCTCGATCCTTTCTGGTGTCTGATCTCGAGGAAGATCCGAAACACATCATCGATCCCGCCAGAGTAATGCAGGTGGCTCCCGTGAGTCTAAATCGTCTCCCTCCCGGAAAGACGTTCATATCAGTACCTGATCGGGAGAAGATCCTTCACTGGGGTCACTCGTCTAAACTGGCTGGCCATGCCGGTCAGAAAAGGACCCTCCAGCTTATTACCCGGCACTACTGGTGGCCTACCCTGCACAAGGACGTAATAGACTTTGTTTCTGCCTGTGTGTCCTGCGCCCGCAACAAGGTTCCGAGACATCTGCCAGCCGGTCGCCTCCTTCCGCTTTCTGTACCTGCTGCCCCCTGGCAGCATATAGCAATGGACTTTATAACTGACCTCCCAGTCTCTGCCGGTTGTACGGTCATTTGGGTGGTCGCTGACCGCTTCTCCAAGATGGCTCATTTCGTTCCCCTGCCAGGCCTCCCGTCTGCACCCGAGCTAGCTAAAGACTTTATTCGTCACATCTTTCGTCTTCATGGCCTGCCCCTCCACATCGTGTCGGATCGTGGGGTACAGTTCACCTCACGCTTCTGGAGAGCCACTTGTAAACTGCTAGACGTCGCCCTGGACTTCTCTTCCACTTACCATCCACAGTCCAATGGTCAAGTGGAGCGGATCAATCAGAACCTGACCAGTTACCTCCGGCACTTCGTTAATGCCCATCATTCAGACTGGGTGGATCTCCTACCATGGGCCGAGTTCTCTTATAACAATCACGAGAGCGAATCCTCCTCCAAATTCCCGTTTTTTGTAGTCTTCGGTCAGCATCCTCGGATTCCTTTTCCTGTCTCCACCTCTGTGGACAACCCGGCTGCGGAATCTCTCGTTAGCAAATTTTCCTCCATTTGGGGGAGTACCCGATCCGCACTCCTTCAGTCATCCGAACGGATGAAAAGACACGCTGACAAAAAACGCCTGGATCCTCCACAATTTCGTCCTGGAGATAAAGTCTGGCTCTCATCTAAATATGTCCGACTCAAGATACCTTCTTACAAGTTAGGGCCTCGGTTCATCGGTCCTCTGGAGGTCATCAGTCAGATCAACCCGGTGGCCTATAAATTGAAACTCCCGGCCAACTTACGGATCCCTAACTCCTTCCATGTATCTCTCCTCAAACCTGTGGTACTTAACTCTTTTTCCAAGTCTACAGGTACGCCTCCTGCTCCGATTTCTGCTGAGGACGAGTTTGAGGTAGAGAACATTCTTGCCACCAAAAGGGTAAGAGGAAAGACCTTTTTTCTAGTAGATTGGAAGGGGTTTGGTCCTGAGGAGAGAACGTGGGAGCCCCGGGAGAACATCCATGCCCCTCTCATCCTTGCTAAATTTCTGTCTGGCCTAAAAAAGGGGGGGCCTAAAGGGGGGGGTACTGTAGCGCCGGCGTCCCTGCCCTCTGCTAGGCAGGGACGCTGTTCCCCTCACCTCTCTGCTCCGTGCCCGGCGTCCTCCTCCCGCTCTGCTGGCAGCGCGCGCTCCTTCCCGGCCACTGTTCTTAGGGCGCGCGCGCTCTCCCTCCCTCTTAAAGGGGCCGCGCGCGCCGTCCTAAGGAGTCCCCGGCCAATGGCCGGAGGACTTCACCATATATAAGGCACCTCCTCCAAAATGGAGGTGCCCGAGCAATGTTGTTGCACTGTTCACTACTCTGCTTCAGCCCTCAGGTCCCGTTGCCAGTTACCTGCCAGATACCTGCCAGATTCCTGCCAGCTTGCTGTCTTATTCCTGCCTGATATTCTGCTACCTGCCTGCTTGCCTGAGGTCCGACGGTCTGCCTTCCAACTCCTGTCAGTCTGTCTATGGACCAGCTTGCCCGCTCAACTGGGAACGCACATCTGCTACCTGCCTGCTAGCCTACCTGGAGGCTCCGCCGTCACGTGCTGTGACCACCTGCCTGTCCAGTGACTCCTGCCCGCTCACCTGGGAGCGCTCATCTGCTGCCTGTCTGCTAGCCTACCTGTAGGCTCTGCCGTCACGTGCTGTGACCACCCGCCTGTCCAGAGACTTCTGCCCGCTCACCTGGGAGCGCTCATCTGCCGCCTGTCTGTTGGTCTTCCTGGAGGCTCCGCCGTCACATGCTGTGACCACCCATTTATCCAGAGACTCTCGCCTGCTCACCTGGGAGCTCACGTCTACCATCAGCCGCCACAGGTCGTACCAACCCTTTACCCAGAGACTGCCCCGGTCACTTGCCTTGACCATCTGCCCCTTCATCCAGAGACTGCCCCGGTCACTTGCCGTGACCATCTGCCCGTTCATCCAGAGACTGCCCCAGTCACTTGCCGTGATCTCCTGCCCGTTCTTCCAGAGACTGTCCCGGTCACCTGCTGTGACTGCCTGCCTGGTCGCCACCCGCTCCCTTACAAGGACCGCCCCCTTGTATAGTGGCTCAGAGGTTCCGCCTCCCAGACCCGTTACACTGCAAATGATGAAATGAAAACAAAATTTTCAAACCATCTTTATTCAGTATTGAGTAAGTGTATCACACGCAGAAATACACGCCCTTATAAACCTTGGCTGCGATCAATAATGATACTGTATTAAAGGGGTTGTCCACTATTAAGGCAACACCTTCTCACTCTGAATGAGAACCTATACACTTATACTCGCCTCCTGTGCCGCCGCCGTTCCAGCGGTGTCAGCACTCGCGTTCCCGGGGCTCGCGTGAGGTTGTTGCGTCCCGTGATCTCTGTGCCCATTCAGCGCTGGCGTCACTGTCCCCGCATTCAGACGTGTACGTAATCAAGAGGAAGTGAGTGGCCAGCCGCAGCTCACTTCCTTTTGAAATATAGGGTCGAAATGTACTTTTTTTTTAGATGTTTTCTGCTTTTAGTAAATTGTTGGCCTTTTGTTGAGAGAATCCATCAAAATTAATTTTGCATGCCATCGACATAGTGGCAGTACTACATAGTAATGCTGTGTCATCTAATTAAATTAAATGGTACAACAATGCAATACCCTGCACAATCACTACAAAGTATAAAACAGTCTGGTAGAATGCCGACTTATGCACAAGCGCTAAAAAGCCTTCACATAGCTGATGGATGATGGTGCCGAGAGACTGATCACCACCAATTTGATTTTGATGGTTTATCGTAAAGATAGACAAACTGTATAATCGAAAATACTTTTAATAGGGACATACTCAAGTTTAATGCTTGGCATAGCTTGAGTTGGCAATATGATTTTGTATTGAGTGGACTCCAAGCCCCTTAATATATAACTCACACCCTCAAAAGGACACTCCCATTTTGTTACCACCCACTGCTTGAGAATAACCCTTTAAAGTGTTTAGTCTAGTTGACATCCCAGGGTCTAATTCGCTAGTGATTTGTGTGCTCCCAGAAATCTGACATTTGCCAACTATCTTGTGAAAAGGTGATCTAAATATTTGTGGGAAAACCCATATCTCCTGTAGAAATACAAAATTATACTTTTATATATGGATAGTGTTAAAAACAAGAAGCGAAAATGTATGCTTTGAAACTAATGCGACACCGGCCTGCATGGTGCTCTAGTAGAATATCTGAGTTCACTGCAAGATTCTCTACCTTTTGGCTGAAAAAGTATAAAGTGGACAATTATAATAATTCACTTCAATGTCCTGTTTGGTAATTTAGGGCAACCACTTAATTTGACATGTTCCAGTTTCTTGTCTTAAAACGGTGTTCGTTCAGGCCTTTTCTTCCTTTGAATTCATCACGAATATAGGAGCCAATAGTTATGTTATTTCCGTCGCAGCATGTACTGAAAAGGCCTGTGATAATGCTTTAAAGTCAATGTATAATCAGAAAACTGACTATTAGTCAAATTAGGTTTTTACACTAATGGAATTTCCTCCTTTTTACATTTTTTTAACCACTTTTACATATTTTTTTTCTAATACTTAAAAAAGAAATCTTGCAATTTTTACACTGGTTTATAGAACTTATACTAGACTCTTACTTCCTGTTCTTTACAGAACAGTTTCCTGCGGATTCAGGATCATCACAAATATGACAACAAAAAGTAGCACCTCTTTCTTCAGTAGATAACATAGAATCTACCATTTATAGTATGTGATGTTACTGCTCCCCTTCTCCTCTCCCTTCATGCTGACCGTTTCTCAGGTTAGAGCATGCTCAGATTAAGATCTTAGAATTTTCTGTACAAAAAATCTAAATCTAATTACTACTAGCTATGGGCCCAAAAGAAATCACATTTTTAAAGGCTATCTGTATCAAGTAACTTTTCAGCATAGGCTATCCTTTGTGTGTACATGAGGCATAACACTATTTCTGGCCATTATATAATATTTATTTCACCATTTTTCCTGTGCAAGCTCTATCTCTATATTCGCAATTCACGCTGAGCTGGTGGGATGAGTTTAGCTACTTTTATCTCTTCCATATTCAGCTCAGCACAGAGAGGGGGATTCCTGCTCCTTTTTTCCGATTTAGCACACAGAGCTAACCAGCAGCATGGATGAAATTATACATCAGTATTGATCTGTCTGGATGTGAATCATGCTCTTAGGTGATGCTAAAGACATGTTAGAGAGCGTAATGCGATCTTTCTATGTCTCCCTCTTCCTGTTTTCTCAGTTGGTGCCTTTTTCCTTCTCCCCTCTACGTAGAGTATAAGAGGCTGTGTCCCATTACATGCATTGAACTTGGAAGTCTGTCTTGTCTGGGCAAGATAGATTTGAGCTGTTTTTCAGAGTGGCTGACCAACCAGTTCAGAGGGCAGGCAAAATAGAAAGAAGTGTCAGATAAGTGGGGAAGGAAACAAACTTCTCTAGTAAAATATATTACAAAGTTTCTTATATTCAGCTGTAATATTGACTTGTGCAAAATGTGTTGAAGGTGCAGTTCCATTTTAAAGTCTTAAAAATAGGCCTAGTGGCAAGATTTTTTTACTTTTTGCAAGATTTTATGTAAATCATAATATGAAAAATAAAAATGTTTTAAACATGAAAAAAAATAAACATTTAACAGAAAAAGTTAAATATTAAAATGTTAATATTAATAAGGTCATTTCTGATAACAAATTTCTTTACATTTTTTTTTAAAAAAAATGCAATTTTGTCCTTATTCAGACATCTGTGAGTCATGTACAGTGGGGAAAAAAAAGTATTTAGTCATCCACCAATTGTGCAAGTTCTCCCACTTAAAAAGATGAGAGAGGCCTGTAATTGACATCATAGGTAGGCCTCAACTATGAGAGACAAAATGAGAAAACAAGTCCTGAAAATCATATTGTCTGATTTGTAAAGAAATTTTTTTCAAATTTTGGTGGAAAATAAGTATTTAGTCAATTACAAGCAAGCAAGATTTATGGCTCTCACAGACCTGATCAGTAACACACTACACCGCCAGGAACTCAGATCTTGCAATGCCAGATGTGTCCCCCTGCTTAAACCATTACATGTCCGGGCCTGTCTGAAGTTTGCTAGAGAGCATTTGGATGATCCAGAAGAGTATTGGAAGAATGTCATATGGTCAGATGAAACCAAAGTAGAACTGTTTGGTAGAAACACAACTGGTTGTGTTTGGAGGAGAAAGAATGCTGAGTTGCATCCAAAGAACACCATACCTACTGTGAAGCATGGGGATGGCAACATCATGCATTGGGGCTGTTTCTCTGCCAAGGGACCAGGATGACTGATCCGTGTACATGAAAGAATGAATGGGGCCATGTATCGTGAGATTTTGAGTGCAAACCTCCTTCCATCAGCAAGGGCATTGAAGATGAAACGTGGCTGGGTCTTTCATCATGACAATGATCCCAAGCACACCGCCAGGGCAACGAAGGAGTGACTTTGTAAGAAGCATTTCAAAGTCCTGGAGTGGCCTAGCCAGTCTCCAGATCTAAACCCTATAGAAAACCTTTGGACGGAGTTGAAAGTCTGTTGTTGCCCAGCGACAGCCCTAAAACAACACTGGTTTAGAGGAGATCTGCATGGAGGAATGGGCCAACATACCAGCACCAGCGTGTGCCAACCTTGTGAAGACTTACAGAAAACGTTTGACCCCTGTCATTGCCAACAAAGGATATATAACAAAGTATTGAGATGAACTTTTGTAATTGACCAAATACTTATTTTTCACCAAAATTTAAAAAAATTCTTTCCAAATCAGACAATGTGATTTTCAGGATTTGTTTTCTCATTTTGTCTCTCATAGTTGAGGTCTAACTATGATGTCAATTACAGGCCGTCCTCATCTTTTTAAGTGGGAGAACTTGAACAATTGGTGGCTGACTAAATACTTTCCCCACTGTATGTGTTCTTTCATGCCCTTTATAGACTATGGGACTATTCCCATTTCCATATATTTTTGCTGACCAAGTCACGGATCACAATTACTCATACAACTCTGTGGATCTGTGAGCATTTCGGCCAGCTGCCATTGTAATAGGAGAAACTTTGCAATTTTTTTATTTTTTTTATTTCATCAGTGAGAATCATTAATAAAACACTGATAGTAAAAACTGACACACTGACCAAACACTGATTCCCTCCCGAATCCAAAATACTGATGAACAACAGTCTGTGTTTTTCTGTACATGAAAAATCACAAAAGTCTGAAGAAGGTCTAATAGGGTGAGATAATGGCCTTTTTCACGTATTCTCCTATTTCGCAACTTTGCTTTTTTTGTGTGTATTTCCTTCTAAGATACACCGGCAAACTGGATTGCCAGAACCTGCAGCCATGTGTGAATATAGAAATTGAACAAACACTCCGCTCCACTGCTGGTTACTTCTTGCTTATGCCATATACAGTACATTTTTTTCTCGGATAAATAGACCTTGACATTTGTAATTGTTTCGGCATTGATTTTGTGCATTGTATTGCTTTCAGTATGTTATTATTTACAGTCTTGCATTATTTTCAATGATAATCACTAAGTGAAAATAGACAGTGTGACCGTTACATAAAATCTTTATCCATATTTTTACATTTTGTTATACATCTATTGTTCCGATATTGTAAAGTCAAATGTCATTCACCAATTGATCTAGAAATCAAGATGACCGGAAAATAGGAATAGATGTTCATGAAAATGATTGTGAAAAGAAACATCGCATTGGCGATAATTGCTCAGTAGCAGTGTGAGAATTACACTGATGTCTTTAAAAATAGGTTTTATATTTAAAAAAATAAAATACTAGTTTATATCACCAGGGTACTATTAATGCATACAATGTTACACTCATTTAGTATTAGAGGGCTTTCCCACCAGGTCATCTCTCATTAATATTTTTTCCAAAACCCCTTTGGCTCTTGAGACACTGTTTCTATGGATGTCTGTATGTGCCAGTACTCGCATGAAGAGATTTCATTAGATAGCTTGACTCGACTGCAGGAGGCACGTATGAAGATTCCAGAAGAAGGTTTATTTTCAAGCTGAATTCTTGTAGTTATGCCCAATTACAGTAGGTAAAAAAAGACTATTTTGAACCAGAGATTTAAAGACTTGATCTTCTTAACATGGCTGACATACACTATCAGGGGAACAAGTGAGGGGTTACAGACATCAGAGCTGGGAAGGCAGACAAGGAGAGAAACAGGACAAACTTCTAAAAAGGGTAAACCTATTGCATAGCAATGTAACAACAACAATATAATGACAATACAATGCTGTAAGTCGTGGGACATGACAATGAGCAAGAGTGGTGAGCCGCTACCATTCTGCAGCTCTCGCACTAGTAGTTTCAAGTCAATCCACGTATCACATTGGTAATTATTCACTTGCGAGGGGGAATTGTTTTGCTAGCCGATGTTTCCACTTTTAAAATTACCTTTTTGCTTAGGATTCTAGGTACAATATGAAGGGGTTTGTTGTGATGACCCCTTTAATGTAATTGTCATGGCATGCATTTTCAAAATGAAGCAGATGCCAGGATGGACTCTTCAGAGTATTTGTACAAGTTCTTATAAAAGCTGCATTGCACCTGCAAGATGTTAGCCTCAGTAACAGTCTAATGGTCTGGACAAAGCTTTAAACAGACAAAAGATGTATTCCAGCCATTAGATTCACACTCATTTAGAAAATTACAACTAGTGGGTGGATAATTCAGTTGATGAAAGCCAAAATTAAATGTCTGTCTTCCATTTTTACTAAATAATCTGGCCAAGTTGATTGTAAAAAAAGAAACAAACTAAAAGACCTATTTACTAATCCTGTCTAATTTTTAGACAGCACAAACTTAGGTCAGGCAATCTTAAAATTTGCCGGCTTATCACAGACATTCATACTGTTTGATAAATTTGCCATATCAATAGACCGTCTAATCTAAGGGGTCCGGTAACATTAGTTGAGGTGCTTAATTGACTGACCACCAATCGGCATGTGAAGTACAGGCAGACGGCACTTCACTTCACGGAACCATCTGTAAAAGATAGTTCTGTGTCCATAGGCTGCCATTGTTCTCGGCAACAAGAGTCCTGCTTAACCCCTTACAGACATGTGTCATACAAGTACGGCACATGTCATGTCTCTCCCTTTGGCTCCGGCACTGAGCCCGCACATTTCTGGTGCTGTCAATCTCTAATAGCACCATTTAACATGGTCGCCGCGGAAGGATGTCACTAGTCCCACCCATCAGCACCCGTGTCACATGACCGTGCGTCGCCGATTGGTTGGCATGACAATTGGGGGTCTGTAGGAGACCTCTGTGGTCGTCATTGCCAGGATGCTATGAGCGCCACCCAGTGGTCGGTGCTCATAGCAAGTGAGCATTTCTGCTACACAAAGGTGATCTGATGATCGCAGCTTCTAGTCTCCTATGGAGACAATCAAAGCATGTAAAAATAAATGTTTTTTAAAAATATTAAAAAAATTAAAAATAAATATAAAAGTTTAAATCACCCTCCCTTTCGCCCCATTCAAAATCAAACAATAAAAAAAATCAAATATACACATATTTGGTATTGCCTCATTCAGAATCGCCCGATCTATCAATATATAAACAGAATTAATCCAATCGGTAAACTGCGTAACGAGAAAAAAAAATCAAAACTGCAGAATTACATTTTTTTGGGTCATCGCAACATTGCAATAAAATGCAATAACGGGAGCTCAAAACATCGCATCTACCCCAAAATGGTATCAATAAAAACATCAGCTCTGCGCGCAAAAAATAAGCCCTCACCCGACCCCAGATCCCGAAAAATGGAGACATTACGGGTCTTTGAAAATGGCAACTTTTTTTTTTTAAACAAAATTTGGATTTTTTTTTCACCACTTAAATAAAAAAGAACCTATACATGTTTGCTTTCTGCCTAATCGTAATGACCTGGAGAATCATTATGGCAGGTCAGTTTTAACATTTAGTAAACGTGGTAAAAAAAAAACAACAAAACAATGGAATTGCACTTTTTTTTTGCAATTTCACCGCACTTGGAATTTTTTCCCCGTTTTCCAGTGTTAAAACCAATGGTGTCGTTTAAAAATACAACTTTCCAGCAAAAAACAAAACCCTTACACTGCCATATTGATCAAAAAATAAATAAGTTATGGCTTTGGGAAGAAGGGGAGCAAAAAAATCAAAGCGCAAAGACGGAAAATGGCTCGGGGTGAAGGGGTTAAACAGAACAAGGCGCTGCTGAGAACCATGACTAGTTGCTATAAACTGGCTGGAGCTAGAGATTACTGTTTGAGATGCCACTCGCTAAACTTGGAAATGTAACGAGCAAGCTCCTTCAGAGGAGCCGGAAATCAGGGAATTCCTGCACTCACACTGAGTGCACATGTGCACTGAAATTGTTAGCGCGTTGCTGAACTTCTCCAGTTTCAGTTCTCAAGCCCAAGAACAGGAATTTGAGTTTAGTGAATAGTCACTTTGAGAAAGTGAGCACTGTAAAGCAAACTCTCAGACACAGTGCTATATATGCAAATTAGAGGGAGTAACAATACACTGAACCAATGGCCACACCAAGTGTGCACCAAAGTGCTCTCGTTTGCATATTGATTAAAAGAACAATTTTCTGCCACTTACTGGTATCATTTTTATAGGGACTAAGTCCCCTATATAGATCTTTAAGTAGCTGAATTTGCAGTTTGGTGATAAGACTCCCTCTAAATACATGTATTTTGAGCTAAAAAATAAAATAAAAATAATTTTTGCAATTGGTCTAAGGCTGTGTTCACACGATGCGTATTTCATGCGTTTCCGCGGCGTTTTTGCAGTTGCGTAAACGCCGCGGAAACGCATGAAAAACGCATGGTAGAAGGGAAGCAATGTTCCCCAATGGAAATCCGCATGTGCTGTGCCCATGATGCGGATTTTTCCGCAGCGTTAACGCTGCGGTCAAAAATCCGCAGCATGTCAATTAATTTTGCGGAAACGCGGCGATTTCGCCACCATTGACTTGCATTAGAACGCGCCAATTCCGCAAGACAGCATTTGTACTTGCGTAATTGGTGCGGTCTAATGTGCGGATGGTACCCGGGTGTGGAGGAGAGGAGAGTCTCATCCACACCCAGGTACCATTAAAAAAGCTGTAAGGCTGTGTTCACACGATGCGTATTTCATGCGTTTCCGCGGCGTTTTTGCAGTTGCGTAAACGCCGCGGAAACGCATGAAAAACGCATGGCAGAAGGGAAGCAATGTTCCCCAATGGAAATCCGCATGTGCTGTGCCCATGATGCGGATTTTTCTGCAGCGTTAACGCTGCGGTCAAAAATCCGCAGCATGTCAATTAATTTTGCGGAAACGCGGCGATTTCGCCGCCATTGACTTGCATTAGAACGCGCCAATTCCGCAAGACAGCATTTGTACTTGCGTAATTGGTGCGGTCTAATGTGCGGATGGTACCCGGGTGTGGAGGAGAGGAGAGTCTCATCCACACCCAGGTACCATTAAAAAAGCTGTAAAAGAAGAATAAAATAAAAAATAAATGTATTCTTACCATCTGTCGGCCCGCACAGCGCTCCCGCTTGGTTCCTGGCACTTGCAGTGAGTTGTAGGACCTGCGGTGACGTCAGAGTCATGTGACGGGTCACGTGACGCTGACGTCGGCAGGTCTTTCAATTCAAAGTTGCCGGCGAGGGAGAACAGATTGAGCAGGACAGCGCGGGCCATCGGAGGTAAGTATATACACTCTCTCGGTTCACACTGTATAAATCCATGCTGTTTGCATGGATTTATATAGTGTGACCTAGTTATCAAGCACTTTCCAGGTGATGCTAACATCGCCTGGAAAGCGCTTGTCAATCTGCATGCGGAAACGCATGTGAATCTGCATGTGGATCCGCATGTATTCTGCAGGAAAAACGCATGCACAATCTGCATGCGTTTTTTCTGCCAGGGAGATGCAGAAATGCAGAAATTTTCTGCTTCATTTCTGCATCGTGTGCACATACCCTAAATTGAAAATTTTGAACCGTTTGGCTTGCTGCAAAATGAGTTAACTGATTATGTGTCGGAGAGTTCATTTTGAGGAAAGTTTGTAAGTCCTTCATTTTTTTCTGAGCTCCTCTCAGCTGATTTATGACCAGTAAATCAAGGTCTAGCACAACTTTCATGTGATTTGTGGCCATAATTCAGCACAGAGGAGTTCAGAAAAAGACTGCTTGAAAGAGTTACAAACTCAGAATAAGCTCACTGATGGATTCTCAGTTAATTCATTCCGCAGCCTGCAATGTGCAAGTAAATAAAGATCCTCTAAAAGTCAAACGATACAACATTTTTAATCAAACCCAATTTAAAATATTAATTTTAGCACAAAATACATGAAGTAATGAAATAAAATGTCCCTGAATATGCCCCCCAATGTCTTTTTAGAGAAATCTCATTTCTCTAAATCCTTTAATTGGAGATGAAATTTTAAAGTGGTTTGCCTCAAACAACTTCCAATTTTTTTGTGATGAAGCAGGAAACATAATAGCAGGTAAAATAAAAATTGAGCAATATCTCTAAAACAATAAATGTGATGCTAAACATGCGAGCCAATCTCTAGAAAAATGGATAATTTAGTCTTTTTCTTAACTGCTTCTAAACCACCCATAAACTTTAAACATCCGAATGGGTCCGCTCCTACTCTGCAGTGACATTCTAAAATGTCATTGCAAAGTAAAGCAACTACACTTGATGATGTAGATGCGGAAGCTGGGATACGGCTATCGGAGACAGTCGGAGTCACCAAAGAAAAGGCAAAGACTGTTTATTATCATCTGCACCTTCTCCATCGCTGTATATACAGCTCTGACAGTGCATCCTCCTCCATATACAGCAGTCATGTGATCGCTGTGTATAGTGAGGGAGCAGGAGTTCCTGTCTCATAGGAGTCACAGACATCTGCTGAGCAGCCAGGAGGTTGCATTTCCTCTGTACCTAGGACTAATCTATTAGCCCCAGTTACTTTTATTTACATTTATATCCATTTTATTTCAATATTTAAATGCCTCCCAAAGGTTTTTTATGACTTTAGTTTGAGAAAGGGGCACAATGTGTAAAATAAATAAATAAAAAATCCAAACCATTATAAAAAAAATAAACACATTTTTAAATGTATTTTAGTCATCCTGTGTGGTCATAAAAAATGGGAAAAAAAGATGCTTATTTCCCTTATTGGTTCACCGATATCTGAAAAAAAGGGAGAATATGACATAAAAATGAAGAAACATATATCACGAAAAAAAAGGTGCAAAACTTCTTGAATATCCTAGTGAGATACACACCTATAGTGCTTTAAAACTCTTGTACGAAATGTGCCTGATCAGACATTGGAGTAAATTGCCTGGGCTTGAACTGGTTAAACTTGATATTCCCATAATATTTTTTTAGGTGATGCTAGTCTTGACATTTGTAATTCACTTTTTTATTGGTTTTATGTTACTGTTACTTATTTAACATGTTCCCTACAAAAACGTCTTGTTACAATGCCCGGTGACTATCCAATTTCTTCAGCGTGTATTGTACAGAAAGTTATCCTCTGAGACAGCGGAACCCAAACTTAGAATCTTCTCCATTTCTCATTGATAATTTTCCAAAGCCCCGACTGACCCAATATGTACAGTTGCTTATGAACAAGCCCCATTTTTCTTCGTATGAATGGATTCTGTGTGCAATTGTGAGCCATTAATAAGTCAGATATCTTAGGATGTCCCATGGGCTCCTGCATTTCAAGGAAGTTCTATGTGAGTAAGATGCTATTGAATGCCAATGTCTGTGTACTAAAACTGCATAAAAGCTCGAATTGTCACATTCGTAAGGCAGATAATTAAGCTGTTCATTTCCTACACTTAATCTCCTATATTCTCAAACGTGCTACCCCAGTAATCCATTCATTTTGAAGGAATTTGGTAATGAAGGCTTCGAAAGCTTGAATTCCACCTGCACTAATAGTGCGGAGTGTGGGATAGGTTGAATATTTTGACATGTATATTTAAGTTGTTAAATCGGTCAGGGCTAATTATCTTGGCTTAAGCGATAAATCTTACCTTGTTAGACAAACCTTGAGCGCAGAAAATATTACCTGCCAAGAAAAATGCAAATTATATCACCCCACATAACTGTGTAATCATATATAATCATCTTCTGGCTTCCTACGTCTTAGTGTATACTGTTGCATTATTTTTTCAATTGACATAACAAGATTACCTTCACCTTTTCATTATTCTTCCAGACAAGGACTGTCATTCAGTAGACGCTCTTCTACATATGCTAGATCATTCTGTTTTCTTGTCATGAATGGTTGTATGTATAATCATCGACAACCAAATTGTCACTGTATCACCTGTCATTTTACTAGAGTGCAGTGTGTAGTTTATTATTATTATTTTTTAATGTAAGTCACGTTTAGGAGAATTATAATTTAGAGTCTTTATAAATGGGCATTGTACAAAAATAATGCTTATGTAATGGAATTGTAAAAACCGCAGTTCCATTAACTGAATAGTATAAAAAATCTTTTTACGTTGGGAAGGTCCAGTGTTTGTCATCCAACTACCTTCCAACTGGGTTGAAGCGATTGTTAAGGGACAAAAAAGGTTTATATGTCTTTAAAATATTAAAGCAAGGTTTAAAACGTAATATCTGCTGATATAATTTCCTTCAATCCTGGGTTTGACAGCTTAACTGAAAAGGAACCTGTCAGCACAATTTTGAAATGTAAAGTAAAGACATGGTTGTAATGGCGCTGTAATACAGATTAAATTGATACCTTTGGTGAAGAAATGTGCTTTGTGGTTCTTCTTTAATCAGCATTTGAAGTTTTCTGCTGATTAGATTTTGGTGCACAGGGGCGGGACTGTGCACTAGGTCTTTCCTCCCTGTCTGTGATTCCACGGCCCCTCTGCCTCCCTCCATTCTGTGAATGACCTGCCTCCCATGTTTGAGGACCTGTCATTGAAAGACCGGAGGCAGGTGGAGAGGTCGGGGAATCACAGATAAAGAAAAGACCCAGTGCACAGTCCCGCCCATGTGCACCGAATTTTAATTAGCAGAAAACTTTAAATGGTGATTAAATAAGAACCACAAAGCGGATTTCTTCACCAAAGGTATCAATTTTATCAGTGTTACAACAGCATGACAGCCATGTCTTTACTTTACATTACTTTACAAAATAGTGCTGCCCAGTTCTTTTTAAGACCCTGTACTTGACACATGAGAGCACTTCCCGTATTACTAATTGATCAGTGCTGCTTGTGAAGGGGGCTGTCTACTTTTTTAAATAACTAAGCAAGACCCATTCTCTGACACATCTGATGTAAATACGAAAGGTCTTTGTTATAGCTATTAAAATGAGCAGCCAGCTAACTTATCAAACGGAATGAGTCACATACTAATAAACCGCTGTACTGGAAGGGGAGTTGCTGAACTTGATACTGAAGGAGATAGCTGAAGATCTGTGACCTTTTTTAAAGTGTACCTGTTATTTCAATTATCTTTTTAGAATTTAGGCTTTTATGTGTACAGAGGTGCTTCAAAGTATGTGAACCCTTCAGGATTTTCCATAATGTTGCATAAGTTTGACCTAAATTAAATTTTTACCCAAGTCATAAAAGTAGATTATGAGAACATTCTTCTACAATCTAATCCTTCACATTTATCACCAAACTGCTCATATCATCAATGAAACACAGTGGTGGTAGGATCATAGTTTGGCCTGTTTTGCTGCATCTAGTCCTGGATGGCTTGTCACCGTTGATGGACCAAGGAATTCTGAATTATAACTGCAAATTCTAAAGGAAAATAGGACATCTGTTCATGAGCTCAATCTCAAGTGAATGTGGGTCTTGCAGCAAGACGAAGACACAGTCATTCTACAAAAGAATGGCTAAGGAAGAATAAAGTTTTGGAATGGCCAGGTCAAAGTCCTGACCCTAGTCCTATAGAAATCCTGTGAATGGATTTGAAACAAGTTGTTCAAGGTAGAATCCCCCAATATTACAGAGATGAAATGATAAGATGGGGATCACACTAGATACTGAAAGTGAAGCTTCATATAGGTTTGCTATTCACAGACATGTGATATTGAGTCATTCTCCAGATTTTAAAAATATTAATATTTTTGTCTCTCTTGTTTGGTTTGCTTCTATTTTATCTACTTGTAGTACTTGTGTGAAAATCTCAATATTTTAAAGGATTCACAAAGTTTTAAGGACCACTGTGTATGAGAATTAAGACTATTCCTGGCTATTATATGACATGTATCCCACATTTTCACCAGGCTTCTCCTCTGCAAGCTCTATTTCTAATTTTCATTGGTCTCTAAGCTAGTGGGTGTAGACATTCTGCCATAAGAATTCCCATTACACTACCCACAGTGAGAGTTGGAGTCCTGCTCCTCTTTCACAGCAGCACACAGACAAGTCGCATAGAGGACATTGTACAGTAGTCCTGAGCTTGTGTGGTTGTGACTCTAGCACTGTTGTGAATTAGAACAGTGGCTTAAAGATGCAGTTTTATCTGCTTGGTCTTTCAATGTTGTGAATTCTCCTCATTCTCGCACCACTTCACTTCTCCCGAGAGTATAATAGGAGGTGTAACCTGACACCTCAGTGAGCTAGCTGTCCATTTTGTTTTGATCCAGATTGTTTTGAGCTGTTCATATATTTTTTTCAGACTGAATGGTAAGTTGAGGAGACGGCAGCGAAATGGCTCATTAGTGGAGAAAGAAGCTGAATTCACCTGTACTATTTAATTATGTAACTTTTGGTGAAACAAGACCAACCATTTAAGCACATGTACATTTAATTTTGCCTAAGAAGACAACTCCTTTAATAATTAAATCTCTGGCAGCCTGCTGCCACCATTGAGGAGAGCTTACTGAATATTAACAATATTACTATTGAATTTTGTAATAAACAGTAATCTCCTGAACCCCCCAGTGGGATATTAAAGGTAAGCAAGAGATTTTAAGCGGTCTAACAGAAAACATAATTATTTTGTATAATTATACAATTTTATATCTTGTTACATAAAAAATATCTATTATTCAGCTGTAAACCTTACATCCTTTGTATACATGTAGTGTCACAGGGATACTGTGACAGAGAGGGGCCAGAAGATTGCCGCGTCTGGTTACACAAATTCCTGCACTTATTAGAACTGCTTCACCATCCTATTAAACAGTGCATGTTTCCCTGCTGTCACTGCAAGGGTTAATCTGCTCATTTGATCTCCTGGAGCTCTCCATCCTGAATTCTCTCACCTGTTCTGTGTTAGCCACTCCCCTCTGATTTATATCTATAGTATAACCGGGGATGCGTCCCTCTGTCTGAAGCCTTGATAGACTGCGCATGCGTGACGCGCAGTCTGGCTCCAGAGAGAAGCACGCATCCAGCCGTTACAGGTAAGAGGAGGTGTATGACGCCGGAGATCGCGCGGTATGCGTAGACACTGAACGCATACCGCGATCTCCGGCGCCATACTTACCTGACCGGGAGGAGCGTTGCCGCGGCGCCTCTCTAAGCTGGAAACTGGGGGCGGAGTGAAGGCGTCGGACCAGCGCGTGCGCATTGCGCTATCCGGCGCCATTTTACTGAAGACACATTTACAATGTCTCTTCAGCAAAATGGCGCTGGACAGCACGGTGCTCCGGCGCCGCACTCCTCCCCCGGCAGAAGAGGACGCAGCAGCGCTGGAGCACAGAGAAGAAAGGTGAGTATAACTGTTTATTTTTTTCAGATGTGTGTACAGTGTGAAAGGGGTGAGGGAACCATGCATATATCAGGATTGGGGGTTGAGGGGTGCCACACATACCAGGATTGGGGGGTGAGAGGTACCACACTTACCAGTATTGGGGGTGAGGGGTACCACGCATACCAGGATTGGGGGTGAGGGGTACCACGCATACCAGGATTGGGGGGTGAGGGGTACCACGCATACCAGGATTGGAGGGTGAGGGGTGCCACGCATACCGGGATTGGGGGTGAGGGGTGCCATGCATACCGGGATTGGGAATGAGGGATGGGGTGCCATGCATACCAGGATGAGGGATACCATACACACCAGGATAGGGATGGGGTACCATGCATACCAGGATGAGGGATACCATACACACCAGGATAAGGATGAGGGGTGCCACGCATACCGGGATTGGGGGTGAGGGGAGCCACGCATACCGGGATGAGGGGTGCCACGCATACCGGGATTGGGAGTGAGGGATAGGGTGCCATGCATACCAGGATGAGGGATGATATACACACCAGGATAGGGATGAGGGGTGGCACGCATACCGGGATTGGGGGTGAGGGGTGCCATGCATACCGGGATTGGGGGTGAGGGGAGCCACACATACTGGGATGAGGGGTGCCACGCATACCGGGATTGGGAGTGAGGGATAGGGTGCCATGCATACCAGGATGAGGGATACCATACACACCAGGATAGGGGTGAGGGGTGCCACGCATACCAGAATTGGGGGTGAGGGGTGCCACACATACCAGGATTGGGGGGTGAGGGGTGCCACGCATACCAGGATTGGGGGGTGAGGGGTGCCACGCATACCAGGATTGGGGGGTGAGGGGTACCACGCATACCGGGATTGGGGGGTGATGGGTGCCACGCATACCAGGATTGGGGGGTGAGGGGTGCCATGCATACCGGGATTGGGAGTGAGGGATAGGGTGCCATGCATACCAGGATGAGGGATACCATACACACCAGGATAGGGGTGAGGGGTGCCACGCATACCAGGATTGGGGGGTGAGGGGTGCCACGCATACCAGGATTGGGGGGTGAGGGGTGCCACGCATACCAGGATTGGGGGTGAGGGGTGCCACGCATACCAGGATTGGGGGGTGAGGGGTACCACGCATACCGGGATTGGGGGGTGATGGGTGCCACGCATACCGGGATTGGGGGGTAAGGGGTGCCAGGCATACTGAGATTGGGGATGAGGGGTGCCAGGCATACCAGGATTGGGGATGAGGGGTGCCACGCATACCGGGATTGGGAATGAGGGATGGGGTGCCATGCATACCAGGATGAGGGATACCATACACACCAGGATAGGGATGGGGTACCATGCATACCAGGATGAGGGATACCATACACAACAGGATAAGGATGAGGGGTGGCACGCATACCGGGATTGGGGGTGAGGGGTGGCACGCATACCGGGATTGGGGGTGAGGGGTGCCACGCATACCGGGATTGGGGGTGAGGGGTGCCACACATACTGGGATGAGGGGTGCCAGGCATACCAGTATTGGGAGTGAGGGATAGGGTGCTATGCCTACCAGGATGAGGGATACCATACATACCAGGATTGGGGGTGAGGGGTGCCACGCATACCAGGATTGGGGGTGAGGGGTGCCACGCATACCAGGATTGGGGGTGAGGGGTGCCACGCATACCAGGATTGGGGGTGAGGGGTGCCACGCATACCGGGATTGGGAGTGAGGGATAGGGTGCTATGCATACCAGGATGAGGGATACCATACACACCAGGATAGGGGTGAGGGGTGCCACGCATACCAGGATTGGGGGTGAGGGGTGCCACGCATACCAGGATTGGGGGTGACGGGTGCCACGCATACCAGGATTGGGGGTGACGGGTGCCTCCAGCAGGGCCGCCATCAGTGTGGGGCCCGGCCGGTAGGGGCCCCCTTGGAGCCCCGTTGGGGGCCCCCTCTTGTGAGTCTCTCTCCTCATGGGGCCCCCGGCCCCATGCCAAGCGCCGGGTCCGGGACATCTCAGCGCTGCGCTGCGCTGCGCTCCTGCGGCAGCGCCTTCATGATTCCCCTGATTTCCGGTCATGTGACGGCGCCGTCACATGGCCGGAAGTCAGGAGAACCTAGTGTCAACAATTTGGACGAGCGCCAGGATTCTGCAGGGATCGCATGGGGGTAAGTATAACAAGTTTTGTTTTTTTCAAAATACAATTTACTAGGAGTGGGGGAAATGGGAGGGGTGTGTGTGTGTGTGTGTGTGTGTGTGTGTGTGTGTGTGTGAGATAAGAGATGCACATGGGGGGGGGGAGATGATAAAAGATGCACATGGGGTGGGGGGAGATGATAAAAGATGCACATGGGGTGGGGGGGATGAGAGAGGTGCACATGTGGGGGGAGGGGGATGATAAAAGATGCACATGGGGTGGGGGGGATGAGAGAGGTGCACATGTGGGGGGAGATAAGAGATGCACATGGGGGGGAGATAAGAGATGCACATGGGGGGGAGATAAGAGATGCACATGGGGGGGGGAGATAAGAGATGCACATGGGGGGGGAGATAAGAGATGCACATGGGGGGGAGATAAGAGATGCACATGGGGGGGGGAGATAAGAGATGCACATGGGGGGGGAGATAAGAGATGCACATGGGGGGGGAGATAAGAGATGCACATGGGGGGGAGATAAGAGATGCACATGGGGGGGGAGATAAGAGATGCACATGGGGGGGGGGGGAGATAAGAGATGCACATGGGGGGGGAGATAAGAGATGCACATGGGGGGGGGAGATAAGAGATGCACATGGGGGGGGAGATAAGAGATGCACATGGGGGGGGAGATAAGAGATGCACATGGGGGGGGGAGATAAGAGATGCACATGGGGGAGGGGGATAAGAGATGCACATGGGGGGGATGAGAGAGGTGCACATGTGGGGGGGATGAGAGAGGGGCACATGGGGGGGAGGGGGATGAGAGAGGGGCACATGGGGGGGAGGGGGATGAGAGAGGGGCACATGGGGGGTGGTGAGAGCTGCACATGTGGGGGAGGGGGATGAGAGAGGGGCACATGGGGGGTGGTGAGAGCTGCTCATGGGGGAATTGGGAGAAAATGAGCTGCACATGGGGGAATTAGGAGTAGGGGGATAATGAGCTGCACATAATGAATGTGGGGTGGGGGAGAGTAAATGATAAATGACGATGGGGTGGGGAGAGCACGGACATGATATAATGAATGCGGGGAGCAGGAAGTATAGAGTAGAGGTTCTAATTAAATTATATATTAAGTGCCTATTTACAGTTAATGGGGGCACCGTGGTGGATTACAATTTATATTTGGAATGGTAGGTTGCATAATAACTAACCATATATTGATGGTGGATGCACGTCTGTATTCAGCTGCGTAATGTAGAAGTTGGGGAATGTGCTCTAGATAACTGTGTTATTTTATGCAGAGACGAGTCCTGGCTGGAAGACGTGATGGCGGTCTGTGCTGGATGAAGGAGAAAAGCGTAGCTGAAGGACTTCACCTAGAGACGTCACCAGTGAGTCAGTGCATTACATGTACACTTACACTATATACTATGTACCGGGCTCCTGTGTATAATGTCACTGGTGATCACTGTATTACCTGTACACTATATACAGAGCTCCTGTGTATAATGTCACTGGTGATCACTGTATTACCTGTACACTGACAATATATACAGAGCTCCTGTGTATAATGTCACTGGTGATCACTGTATTACCTGTACACTGACAATATATACAGAGCTCCTGTGTATAATGTCACTGGTGATCCCTGTATTACCTGTACACTATATACAGAGCTCCTGTGTATAATGTCACTGGTGATCCCTGTATTACCTGTACACTATATACAGAGCTCCTGTGTATAATGTCACTGGTGATCACTGTATTACCTGTACACTGACACTATATACAGAGCTCCTGTGTATAATGTCACTGGTGATCACTAGATTACCTGGACACTTACATTATACATACCATGTATAGAGCTCCCCTGTATAATGACACTTATGGTAATATTAGTAATGTGGTGGTAATATTAGTAATGTGGTGGTAATATGTGGTCTGGTCATGGTGTCGCAGTTTTTCTCCCTTCTGTGTGGTATTATTCGGTCACTATGTTGTGGTAATATGTGGTCTGGTCATGGTGTGGCGGTATTCCCTGTATGTGGTATTATTGGTCATTTTAAAAAAAAAATTTATATGACACATTCCCTTAAAGAAAACTAAATAAAAATATTTCTAAAAAGAGTATTGGATATTTTAAGAAAATTTTAATAGGTTAGAGTAGGGCCCGGCCAGAAGAGTCTACCTTATCGTGGTGGCGGCTTTAAAAATCTTTTGGCCAAAACAAAAGCTGTTGGCTATGTATGTGGCACCGTCACATGGCCGAACGTCAGGAGAGCCTGGTGGCAGCGACGTGGACGAGCGCCAAGATTCTGCAGGGATCGCATGGGGGTAAGTATAACAAGTTTTATTTTTCTTAAATACAATTAATTAACTAGGAGTGGGGGGGATGAGAGATGCACATGGGGGGGGAGATGAGAGATGCACATGGGGGGGATGAGAGATGCACATGGGGGGGGAGATGAGAGATGCACATGGGGGGGATGAGAGATGCACATGGGGGGGATGAGAGATGCACATGGGGGGGATGAGAGATGCACATGGGGGGGATGAGAGATGCACATGGGGGGGGTGAGAGATGCACATGGGGGGGGTGAGAGATGCACATGGGGGGGTGAGAGATGCACATGGGGGGGGTGAGAGATGCACGGGGGGGATGAGAGATGCACATGGGGGGAGGATGAGAGATGCATCGGGGGGGTGAGCTGCACATGGGGGGGTTATGTTTACATAAGTTTGTTGCCTTATGAAGCGCAGGGGGGGGCCCCCAAAAATTTCTTGCACAGGGGCCCACTACAGTCTGTGTCCGCCCCTGATATATATATATACATACTCACTCGCCCCTGGCACTTGGGAGTTGCCAGTGATAGCTCTTCTACCTGGTTTGGTGGTGAAGGAGAAAGTTCAGTGTTTGGAGTTGGCAGTTGAAGACTTTTTCTGGAGATTGCTGCGTGGAGTTGATTTGCATGTTTTTCCTTATCCACTCACATTTGGTTTCCCCTTCCTATACCTCCTGTGTTCCCACTCTGTTGTTTTGTGAGTGTATTTGTATAATTGTAATTTTCTTGTATCCCTGTCTTTTAACCCTGCCTTTCTGGTTAGTGTTTTCCTATATACTTCAGCCCCTCACCTCTCTGGGTGGGTGAAGGATCATATAAGGGTTAAGTTAGGAGCATAGATGGTTACCAGAACCCAGCTCGTCTCCATCTTCAGGAGTAATCCGGGGGGACAGGGATAGACTAGGGCGCCCCTAGTTCAAGGGGTCAGGTAGGTGTCCACAGTCCCTTGACATGTAGGTTGTCAACAATGGCTATCTTCTGCAAAAAATGATTAACGGTGCAAAAGTTACAACAATGAAAATTGTCCTCATTATGTAGGTACATCTATATGAAGAAAAGTTACAGCTAACAAAATGTAAATAGGCTAAAACAATATAATTTCTTCCAGTCCTTATTGGCAAAATTAACTTGGTGCTCCACTACTTAGACAACCCCGTCTTAAATATGGAATTTCCCAGTATTAAAAAGACAAAAAAAAAACATACTCTCCTCCCATTCCACCGACATTCTGGCGATGATGTCGCCAAGTCTCCCTATCCTTGCGTGACATTGGCTGCATCGTTTACAAGGCATAACAATCAGTGGCCGCTAATGAGCAGCTTCTCTTACACTTCTCTCATATGAGACTTAGACATCCAAGGTATGTGTGAAGACTGCAGATTTGGCATAACAATGTCTCATGAGTGCCAGGAGACCTGGTGCTAAAATTACTGGTATGGTGCCGAACTGAGAGGTGACTATTTGGTTTTAGATTTTACACGGTGAACTGTAGTATTTAAGAAGGGGCTGTCTGAGTTTTGGATGACCCATTGAAATGTTTTTTTAGGAGATATAAAAGAAATGCTACCCTGACTGATCCATCACAGCTCTTATTACGCGACTTGCCTAGTTCCTGCTGGGTTATACATTCTGGTTGAGATAACCCATTTTTAAATACCCTATTTGAGAATAAGCATTGTGCACTACTCATTCTCTCCTGGGGTGGCACTGCAGCAGAGTTAAACACTAAGAGCTCATGGAGATGTTTGAGGACCTTGGTCTGATCACGGACTGCAATGCACGCACTGGCTGTGGGTCTCCCGATCTGAGTGTGACAACCTCATTAAAATAAATTAAGCTGTCAAGCTTTGGTTGGGAGACCAGCGTCCAGTCTGTGCATTGCGGCCCATGATTGGGCCAGGATTCACAAACTTCTCCATGTGCCCTTACTTCCAGGTTTGTTAATAAATTACACTGATAAATGTCTAAAGACGAGGAAAACTATATAAACATAGACTAATGATCAAGTGCAAACACTTAAACAACACCTTGAAGATGCCCATGTCAACATCACGATGGAATGAGCCCAGGGGAGGCTCTTAATGTCTGCATACATTTTGTACAGCTGCATACAAATCATCTGAAAGTAGTGAATAATACATTTAACACCTGTATATTATTAATTGCAATCAGCAGCAGTAATGCAAACTTTAAATGTTATATATTACTCACTCATTGATGAGATACTGTAGAAAATATGAGTCAAACTAAAAAAATAGCACCTCTATATAATTGGAAAATCACATCTACAGAAATACTGTATTGAGAAAAACAGGGATGTTTGCGTCCAGAAATAACGACTTTCTTGTCTATGGGCTGTGTCTGCTATTGCAGCTTACCCATTCAATTGACGAGAACTTAGCTGCTGTTCCAGAAACAGGCCATGGACAAGAGTTATCTGTGAGAATGCAGCCATTATTCTGTTTCTTTTTTTTACAAATTCCTGCACCCAATCCTATTGTTAATCAACATGTGCAGTTATGGTACCCCATCCCTTTAATAGATACAGATAGATGCAGATAAAGGAGATAGATATGAGTGAGTAAAATAAATACTGAAGGAGTGACAGATCATTACTAAAACCCGGACCCAAAAATTTAGGTCCCTTTAAAAACTCTCCTAAGCAACTACTTTGCTGGAGCCTTCTCTTCAGGATTCACACCACTGTGGCTAGCCAACTCGGGGACGCATATCTCCCATCCAGGACCTATCCAGCTGCATCCTTACTGTGTATATATTATATCACATACATACACACAGATTACAGTAACTGCTGCTAACTAGTGTTGAGCCACCCCCGTAGTGTTCGAGTTCGGTTCGGTTCGTCGAACACCCGTGTGTTCGTCGAACTGTTCGTCGAACACCTTCGAACACCGTTAAAACCAATGGCAGGCAAACAAAAACACATAGAAAACACCTTCAAATGTGTCCAAAAGCTGACAAACTGCTCAGAAGACACAACTAACACATGGAAAAGTGACAAGTACATATAGTCATGAGAAAAGAAAAGAGGTGGAGGAGTAAAAGGAGGGGGAGACACAGATATAGGCATGTCATGCCCTTCTAAAATCCAAAAAGTGAGAAGCCGACACGTTCAGTCCGCTCCTGCCCGTGCCACCTCCGTGTCGCCGGGTTTGTGCCAGAGCCGCGGTGAACCCTGACGGCCAGCCCCCCTCTCCCAATACTGGTGCCTGTCCGCTGGTGGGTCGAGCGAGCCCCCCTGTGGTGGAGGCAGCTCTAAGTTTTTTAATTTAAATTGTCTCTCTAATTTGAATGAATACACTTTAAATCCATTTACAAGGATCTATTGGAGGGCAAGTCTCATGCCAGCAGCCGCGTAATTCCAGCTCCAGTAGCGTCCACTAAAGCTGCTGCAGTTAAAAAGCTTTTATAAGGATCGAGCTTGGCTGTCCACCGCAAGGCATCCTACTGCTAGTCCCAGCCCCTATGCCTTGGGGTGCCTCCTGATGCTCTTCACTGAGTATCCCGTGGTCCCGAAGCATTTCCTTTGAAAAAATTAAGTGTCCAAACTACAGGTGGTGTAGCTTGCTTCACAGCCGGGATAATCCGCTGACTAGCAGACACTGCTACTAGGCACAAAGTATTTCCTGGGCTAGATGCAGTTAAAAATTTGTAAGTAGATACTCTCGTTGGATGCTGAGAAAGCATTCCATAGAGTCTCCTGGCACGCCATATATGATTCTCTTAAAAAGCTTGGGGTAGGGGTCTAGGGGACCCTTTTATAGCCAAAATCACGGCCCTGTATCACAATACGTCACCTAGGCTGAAGATAAATGGAACTGTAGCACCCTGAGGGCTCGGTTGCTACAGACGTATTGCACCTCACCCAGAGGTGTGATATCTCACTCTCAGGTAAGGATGGAGTGTCGATCAGGACCCGACACCTGCATGCATTACACCACATTGCCGTGGGGCAGGGCGACCAATATGCCCCTGAGATGGGCACGACAGTCCCTGTCCCTGGCTGGAGTGGGGGGAGGGAACACTGAGGAAGGGGAACCCTGTAGTGCAGGAGCAGGGAGGAAGCAGTTCCTGGGTGCATTGAGAAGGGAGTATAAAAGGTGGGCACCATCTTAGTTCAGTGCAGAGAAGTCTGAGCAGAAGTGGCAGGGAGCAGGGGCTCTGCATGAGCTCTGCTCCGTAGGCGGGCCTAGTAACAGAGGCCCAGGCCTGCAAGAGGGAGAAGGAAGGAAGAGGAGCGGAGAAGGCTCCAGGAACGAGGAATGAAGGGATCCCAGGGGTGCGGACGGGCGAGTCGCCACCGCACGCCCGAATCCACCTGCGTGGAGGGGTCAGGCCAAAGGGGGAGACCGGTCCCCGAACTAGTGGAGGCAGGAAACGACCCTCAGCTAGAAACCGGAGGCTCTGACATTTTATGTGGCGCAGCCCCTCGCTACACCCGCTAGGAAGGCACCACATAGGGTCAGGGAAACTGGCGCCAAGTTTACCAAGAGGAGGCCCGAGGCAGCCGGATAGAAGTGTTGGTAAGAAAGGCCAGACAAAGCACACACAAAGGGGGTCCTGTGAAGCGCTCCAAAGTTATCTGGGAGTTGTCTGAGCCCCTCACCTGGTGAGCACAGTATGACGTGGGCAGCCGTTACCTGCAGACGTGGTCTGGATAATAAGAACTGTGAGTAAAGGCCCTGAACTGCATCACTGACTCCGTGTCGTTACTGCTGCTGCCCTGCACCATCACCCCCATCCTCCGCATACACTGCCCTGAGGCTATACTCTGCTGCACCCACAACACCAGCCTCAGCGGTCTGCCCTGTAGCGGCGGTTCACTCTGACCGCAATCCACGGGTGGCGTAGTCGGACATTTAAACATCAAAACCACATAAATAGTTCCGCCACTGGTTTGACCACCCTGAGCCACGGAACCGGGTCGCCGCCACGAAGACTACAACCACCAGCATCCACCAAAAAGGGTCCGGCTTCGGGTGTCCCAAGGCCCAGGGGGTGCGTCAGAACATTTTCATCACCTTTCACAATCACCAATGGGACAAGGCAGGGATGTCCTCTGTCCCCTCTCTTATACATCCTAGTGACGGAGCACCTGCTCTCATCAATTGGCCATAACCCCAATATTAGGTGGATTGAGGTGGGAGGCACCGAGTACAAGTGCTCTCTATTTGCTGATGATGTCCTAGTATATATCACTCAATCACATATATCCATCCATGCTGTTATGGCTGAAATAGATCACTTTGTTACATGGTCAAATTTTAAAATCAATGCAGCGAAGTCTGAGGCCCTCGATGTCTCCCTCCCCAAATCCATATAGGATTCCATCCAGTCCAACTTTCCCTTTGCCTGGCCCTCACAGGGTATCAAATACTTAGGAATTCCTATTCATAGAGACCTCTCCCATCTATGTTATCTTAATTTTGGGCCCTTTATTGAACAACTCCATACAGACCACGGTTGGCAAGTTAGAACTGTAAGATTCACTACGTGAACCACTGGTGTTTTGTGGAAAAGCACATGTACACTGCGTTCCAAATTATTATGCAAAAAGTGTTTAGGAGTGATAAGGGAAGAATTTGTTTGTTTGTCAGTTAAACTCATTGATGGTGATGTGTGTCAGGGCTCTTTATATCACTGTAAGCAATTGCAGACACCTGTGCTAATTAGTTTGGCAGCTGTGTCCAATGAAAGGCAAGACTACTTAGGAAGGCTGTCTCACATTATTAAGCAGCCTACATTTTCTGCCAAAATGGGAAAGAAAAAGGATGTGTTGGCTGCTGAGAAGCAACAAATTGTGGAGTGTTTAGGTCAAGGCATGACTACAATCAACATTGTGCGATGATCAGGATGAAGTGTCTTGGCAATCAAGAAGTATGTAGCTGATTCACAGTACACACGTGTGCGTGCTGATAAGGGCAAATTGAGGACTCTTTTCTACAGGCAATTACGTCAGGTGGAAAAAGCAGCGGCAAAAAAGCCTTGTCATAGCAGCAGACAAGTTTTTGAAGCTGCTTGTGCCTCCAACGTCCCCCGAACAACAAGATGCAGGGTCCTTCAGAGGTTTGCAGCTGTGCATACGCCATCCTGTCGACCTCCTCTATCCACTTCACACAAGCAGAAACGGCTCCAGTGGGCCAAACATTACATGAAGACTGATTTCAAAACAGTTTTGTTCACGGATGAGTGCCGTGCAGCGCTCGATGGTCCAGATGGATGGAGTGGAGGATGGCTGGTTGATGGACACCCCACGCAAACACGGCTACAGCGCCAACAAGGAGGAGGTGGAGTAATGTTTTGGGCTGGAATCATGGGGAGAGAGATTGTCGGCCCCTTTAGGATCCCTGAAGGCGCTGAAGATGAACTCCATAATGTATGTGGATTTTCTCAAACAGCACTTCCTGCCATGGTTCAAGAAGAAGAACCGTGTATTTCACAGCAAGATCATTTTTCTGCATGATAATGCACCATCTCATGCTGCACATAAAACATCTGCATCTCTGGCTGATATGGGCATAAAAGGGGACAAACTTATGGTGTGACCCCCATGCTCCCCTGACCTCTACCCCATTCAGAACCTTTGGAGCATCATTAAAAGGAGTGTCTATGATGGCGGGAGGCAGTTCACATCTAAGCAACAGCTCTGGGAGGGTATTCTGTCCTCATGCAAAACAATTGAAGCAGAAACCATCCAAAACCTGACAAATTCAATGGACGAGAGAGTTCAGAAGCTCCTTTCGAACAAGGGGTCCTATGTGAAAATGTAACATCACCTAGAATAAAGTTTTGAGTTGAAAACTGTTTGATTTCAGTTTCTAACAACCTGCTAATGCTTATAATTTCAAAAATGACCATTTTTTTGGTCTTTATTAAAATGAAAAGGTTGATCGAAAAGTTTGGGGGATCTAAGAGTGTGGCAACCCAGTAGTCATGATTACTTCGAATTCTGACAATATGAGGGTCATGCTGCAGGTAGTGCAGCAAGAAGGCACTTATGTGTCTTGCGCATCTCGGAGCCCCAAAATTATTTTCCGGGCTAGATGCAGCTAAAAATTATTATTAATTTTAAATCTGGTGAAGCTTTAGTATAGATGGCCTAATAGGATCAGTGCTGCACACTGCTACAAAGCCCAAATTATTTTCCAGTCAAGATACAGATAAACATGATTAGTAATTTTAAATCTGGTGGAGCTTATTATAGATGGCCTAATAGAATCAGTGCTGCACACTGCTACAAAGCCCAAATTATTTTCCAGCCAAGATACAGATAAACATGATTAGTAATTTGAAAGCTTAAAACGGTTGGTAGGGTGATTTTAACCAATCATCAAGCTTTTACTCTCCCCAGGATGACACAGGGGTAGAAAAGTCGTTTCGGATCCATGATTTGTTCATCTTTATGAACGTGAGTCTGTCTACATTATCAGTGGAGAGCCGCGTGCGCTTATCTGTCAGCACACCACCAGCAGCGCTGAACACACGTTCAGACAGAACGCTGGCTGCGGGGCATGACAAGATCTCCAAGGTGTAAGTGGCTAGCTCCGGCCATTTATCCAGATTGGAAGCCCAAAAAGAGCAAGGGTCCAGTGACACAGTCGTGGCTTCAATGTTTACTTGGAGATACTCCTGTACCATTGTCTCTAGGCGTTTCTATGTGTCAGACTTCTTGTCTCCTGTGGCCTTGCAAAGGATGGGCTAAAAAAGTGGTGAAATGATTCCGCAAAATTGATGTTACCAGCAGATACTGTGGTTCTGTTACGGTTTGAGTGCTGAACACTTGACGGTCCCACGGTTGGCAAGTTGGAACTGTGAGATTCACTACGTGCACCACTGGTATTTTGTGGAAAAGCACATGTAAGATTCTGCAACAGTCTCTGCTGATACTCCTGCATGTGTGCATCCCTTTCTATGGCAGGAATAATTTCTGCAAATTTACTTTTGTACCGGGGATCTAACAGTGTGACAACCCAGTAGTCAGGATTATTTCTAATTCTCACAATTCGAGGGTCATGTTGCAGGTAGTGCAGCAAGAAGGCACTCATGTGTGTTGCGCATCCAGGAGCACCAAGTCCCTGTTGTGTTGGTGGCGAGGTAACAATCATGCTTCCTTCCTCTGTCCTCTCCCCCCAACCTCGCACAACAGAAATGTGATCAAGGTCTCCCTCATCTGATGAGTCTTCCATCAGTTCGTCCTCCACTTCTTCCTGGGCTCCTGCACCTTCCTCACTAGTTTGGCTGCTACCATGCGCCCTGGTAAAACCATCTCCCCCACCCTCACATGCCTGCCGCCTTGGTGCTGCCGACCGTCTGGACCTTGCAGATGTTAGCCCTTCCGCATACAACTCCTCCTCCTCTACTTCCTCCACCTCCTCTTGTGCCACCACCTGACTCCGAATTCTGTTTAACATGTGCTCCAGCATGTAAATCACCGGAATAGTCATGCTGATAATGGCATCGTCAGCACTAAACATCTTCGTCGCCATTTCAAAACTGTGCAGAAGGGTGCATAGGTCCCTGATCTGAGACCACTCCTCCAGCGTGATTTGCCCCACCTCTGAATCTCGTTGGCCCAGGCTATACGTCAGAACGTATTGCACCAGGGCTTGTCGGTGCTGCCACAGTCGCTGCAACATGTGCAGAGTTGAATTCCACCGGGTAGGCACATCGCATTTTAGCCGGTGAAGTGGCAGGCCCAACGACTTCTGTAGAGATGTAAGTCGCTGAGCTGCGGGATGCGAATGGCGGAAGTGAGCACACAGCGACCGTGCCCTCTGCAGAAGGCCATCTAGTCTGGGATAGTGGGCTAAAAATTGCTGGACAACCAGGTTCAACACGTGAGCCATACAAGGCACGTGTGTGACATTGCCCCGGTGAAGGGCCGCACCCAGGTTTGCAGCATTGTCGCACACGGCCTTCCCTGGTTTCAGGTCCAGTGGAGACAACCATTCATGAAATTGGTTCTCCAGAGCTGACCACAACTCCTCAGCTGTGTGACTCACATTTCCCAGACATTTCAATGTAAAAACCGCCTGATGACGTTGAGCCCTACTGCCAGCATAGTAAGGAGGTGTGCAGGATCCCTTCTGCGCAGATAGAAAGCTTGTGGCATGACCAGACAGGCTTTGGGTGCAGGTGGAAGACCGAGAGGAGGTTGAGGAGGCAGAAGCAGTGGAGGAACTTTGAGATAAAGAGGATTGACGCACAACTCGTGGGGACGGCAAGACTTGGACAGCAGCCCCTTGTCCTGCTGTCACCATAGTTACCCAGTGCCCAGTCAGCGACATGTAACGCCCCTGTCCATGCCTACTCGTCCAAGTGTCTGTGGTGAAATGCACCCTGTCACACACAGAGTTTCTCAAAGAAGCGGTGATGTTGTGTGCGACATGCTGGTGGAGCGCAGGCACACCTTTCTTTGAGAAGTAGTGCCGACTGGGCATCTGGTACTGGGGCACTGCGACGGACATAAGGTCTCGAAAATCCTCTGTGTCCACCAGGCGGAAAGGCAGCATTTCTGTAGCCAAGAGCTTACAGATGGTGAAATTCAACCTCTTAGCTTTCTCATGGCTAGGAGGAAATGGTCTTTTACTTGTCCACATCTGAGGGACCGAGGGCTGGCTATTGTGCTTAGACGGGGTTGATAAGGGTGTCCCCGGCAAACTGCTGGTCTGTGAGGAAGATGCAGGCGGACATGTTAGGTTGCCTTGATCCAAAGGTGGTGCTATCGATGTCGGACAGCGCTCAACACCAGCTGGTGTTACCACCTCCAAAGAAAATGATGACCTGCCAATCACGCTGGCTGTTGCGGGTAAAGAGGTGGCAGGTCTGCGCCCCAAAACAGGTGTGACTGCTGTCCCCCCAGTCACAGAGGATGAAGAGGCCGCGGATGCACAAGATATGGCAGACGGTGGTTGGCCCGGCCGGCTAGGCCGCATTGTAGCACACTGAGCTTCCCACTGCAACTTATGCTTCATGTTCATGTGCCGGTTCATGCATGAAGTACTCAAACTATGTATTTTTTGGCCTCTACTTGGCTTTTGCTGACAAATGTTACAGATAACACGAGTTGGGTCATCTTTATCGATCTGAAAAAATGCCCAGGCTATGCAAGGCTTAGCACCCATGCGACCTGAAGAGCCACCACGACTTGTGGTGAGAGGCAGAGTTGTGTTTGAGGATGCAGTTGCTGACGTCCTTCCAGTACTACGTCTCTGTCCAGGAAGGCGCAACCTGACCTAGTCGTCACTAGCATCTTCCTCCACCTCCTCTGCTGACCTCATCTCTTGGCTGACTGTGGGTTGACAGTAAGTGGGATCTCCAAACTCATCATCATCACCCTGTGCGTTATCACACCCGTCGTCCTCAGAGCCAACCTGTTCCTGCCCTGACAAAAAACTAAAGTTGTCGCTCCAATCAGGTATTTGAGTCTTATCATCGTCTTCCTCATTGTCTCCACCAACAGGAGTTACAGTTTGGGAATGAGGGTCTACATTATGGTCAGAACCTTCTGCGTCTGGTCCTGGATCCGACTCATAAAGATTCTGGGCATCAGTGCAGATCATTTCCTCGCCTGGATTCACAGAAGCGCTGGAGTCGACCTCTGATTCCCAGGCTATAGTATGAGTAAACAGCTCTGCAGACTCAACCATCTGTTCTACCTCATACTCAGACGGGCAGCTGGAGATTTGGGAGCTGTGAGGAAGCAAGTGCGATTGGGGTGACACCTTTGAGGACTGGAGTATTTGTGATGTTGAAGTTGATGTGGAGGAGAGCCCACTTAAAGGAGCACTTGATATCCGTTGAAGCACCTGCTGTTTTTGTGCCTCATCTGGAATTTGTAGCGATTGGCGTGGCCGTAAGAAAGGGATCTTATCACATTGTCCGCTAAAATAAGTAGACATTTTAGTTTGGCTGGAAGATGGTCTTTCTTCTGCAGATGTTACTGTTGCTTTAACACCTACCCCACGGAAACAACCTTTTTTCCCCTTCCCAACACGCCTATTCCCCTTTCCACCAGCAGCAGGCCTTTTTCCACTCATTTTGGTGGTTAACTAATTCACAACTCTGGAGTTGTTTGCACAAAAAAACAATGGATGGGAACCGAGCAGAGCTGAGTGGCCAAACTGTGGTATTAGGCCAAAACTATTGGCTGGGTTAGATGCAGAAAAAAATTATATTCAATTTGCAACCTGATGGAGGTCTGTATAGATGGACTAATACAACAAGTCCCACACACAGCTAGAAGGCCAAATATTTTTTCAGAGGTAGATGCAGAAAAAAATTATATTCAGTTTGCAACCTTATAGAGGTCAGTATAGATGGATTAATAGAACAAGTCCCACACACAGCTAGAAGCCCAATATTTTTTCAGAGGTAGATGAAGAAAAAAATATATGCAGTTTGCAACCTGATGGAGGTCAGTATAGATGGACTAGTACAACAAGTCCCACACACAGCTAGAAGCCCAATATTTTTTCAGAGCTAGATGCAGAAAAAAATTATATTCAATTTGCAACCTGATGGAGGTCAGTATAGATGGACTAATAGAACAAGTCCCACACACAGCTAGAAGGCCAAATATTTTTTCAGAGGTAGATGCAGAAAAAAATTATATTCAGTTTGCAACCTTATGGAGGTCAGTATAGATGGACTAATAGAACAAGTCCCACACACAGCTAGAAGGCCAAATATTTTTTCAGAGGTAGATGCAGAAAAAAATTATATTCAGTTTGCAACCTTATGGAGGTCAGTATAGATGGACTAATAGAACAAGTCCCACACACAGCTAGAAGGCCAAATATTTTGTCAGAGGTAGATGCAGAAAAAAATTATATTCAATTTGCAACCTGATGGAGGTCTGTATAGATGGACTAATACAACAAGTCCCACACACAGCTAGAAGGCCAAATATTTTTTCAGAGGTAGATGCAGAAAAAAATTATATTCAGTTTGCAACCTTATGGAGGTCAGTATAGATGGATTAATAGAACAAGTCACACACAGCTAGAAGCCCAATATTTTTTCAGAGGTAGATGAAGAAAAAAATATATGCAGTTTGCAACCTGATGGAGGTCAGTATAGATGGACTAATAGAATGATGCTATGCCCAAAAGATTTTACTTCACTAGGTGCAGTAAAAAAATTGGTATTCTATACACAGGTGGTATATCTTGCAACACAGATAGGCTACTCCACTGACTAACACACTCTGCAATAGGCCAAAAAGGATTAGCTTTGCTAGATTCAGCCAAATGCTGTGAAAAAAACTTGCACAGCACTGGCACAGACCTGCCTGGCAAAAACTGATAGGAACTGATGTAACCTAGTCCTGAAAAGGACTCCAATTACAATTAGTCTTTACTCCCACAATCTATCTATTTAAGAGCACAGACCTGCCTGATAAAAGTCGTAGGAAATGCTGTAACCTAGTCCTTAAAAGGACTGCAATCACAACTATTCCCTACTCCCAAGCTATCTGTAGATTTGTGCGAAAATTGGCTTGAAATTAACAAGGTATAGCGCACACAGCAACAGCGGTGCCGTCTAACACGCAGCTGCAGCAGTGAGAAAATGGTGGCGACGGGGAAAATGGCTTGGACTTATAGGGCAAGGACATGTGACATACACTGCCAATGACACATGCCCTTGCTTGTGTGAAAAAAAGCACTTCGCTCCGTGTGTGCGCTGCTGATAGGCTGACAGATTGCACCTCCCCACTGCAAATGCGGGAAAGAGAAAAAAAAATGGAGATCTTCATTGTTCCTGCAGAGATCCATCCCCTGCCCCTCCCCCCACCCCGCTGTACACTCAAACTGCGTATTAACATTAATTTTCATCATTACTGAGAAAAAATCCAGTTATGATTTTGGTGCACGAACAGTTATTGAACATAACCTCGAACAGCCGAATTTTTCTCAAATTGTTCGTGTTCGCCGAACGGCTCGAACACCGCCCAAAACAGCTCGAATTTGAGATTGGCGAACAGTTCGAGTAGAACAACGCTCATCTCTACTGCTAACTGCTGTAGTGCCACCACTCATTTACTTTTTATTGCTGGCAAAGCACAACCCAGTTTACCCGTGTTCATTTAAAGTTTTCTATAAAATTTTATTTTAAATTTGTTACTCTGTAGATATAGAAAAACATTTTCTCCTTCCCCCATGACGGCACCATGGAGAGAGGGGATCCTCCCTTCAAGGACAGGAAACCTACAGATAAAAGGGCGGTACCTCTCTCCCGCATCAGTTGGTTTCCTGTCCTTGACGGGATCCTACAGCTCCTATAGGAGGCATACCTGCGGGGTGCCAGAAGATGGATGTCGTGGAATGCCAGGCCCGGCCAGTACGATTCAGGCAGCGGGGGTTCCCTGCCTCGGCTGGTGCAGTGCCCTGAAGCGCACTTGTTTACAGAGCATGAGAGGACCACCAAGTTAGTAACACAAAATTTAACATTTTAAGAACTTATCAGAAACACCATGTGGCTACAAATAGGCAACTAATAAGTGTGTGCACCCACACGTGAAGGGAGGGAATGTACGGGTGCCGTCATGGGCTCTGAGAAATCCTGTTACCGGTAAGAAACTACGTCTTTCTCCTTCCCCCATGACGGCACCAAGGAGAGAATTACAGAGAAGTCACTCATTAGGGCTGATCGGGATTGTAAGTTTTCCTCGGCTAAATGAAAGATGACCTCTGTCGCTTGCGGGAGAGAGGTACCGCCCTTTTATCTGTAGGTTTCCTGTCCTTGAAGGGCGGATCCCCTCTCTCTGTGATGCCATCATGGGCTCTGAGAAATCCCGTTACCGGTAAGTAACTACATCTTTTTTACCTATTACAGGTTTTCCACTTTCACGATTTTTATAGGATCAGAATTGGTTGAAATAATAAAGAAAACCATCAATACTTACCTGTGCAGTCACAGCTACACTCAATGCTTGGCTACAGCAGTCGCATGTGCCATATAATGTCTTCATTGCTGAAGTCCGAAATAAATTATCGGAGGGATGGGCAGTGCCACAGAAGGCATGGTGGGTATCATATTAATGTTATCCATTCTGAGCCTTTTTTTTTCTAAATGTTGAAATGACCGACCACCTTAAGCATCCTCCTGTGGCTAGAGCATTATATATAGTCTTATTCAGCATACACTTTATTTTCAGTTTTCCCAAACTGTTACTTTTTAGATAGCAGTTGTTTCTACGTTTGATAAATGGGGTTACACAATATAACAGGTAACAAAATATTAGAAGCAGCTCAGTACCCTTGGTGTTATCTGCCGTTATTCCCTTGAGAGGTCTTTAAAGAGAGAGCAGTTAGTGAGTGGATTACAGCTCCTCTAACAACATTGCTGACTAAACTGTTGACTGTTTTTATATATACAGTTATTGGATCTACATTATTTGTGTCTTTCATGTGAAGAATTTAAGTGGAAAAGATTAAAATATTGTTTAAAATAAAACTATTTATAACATATTTTATTAAATTGCCGTTTAAATTATTTATCTGCTTAAAATATTTTTTACTTGTTAAAAGGAGTTCCAACATAATAACCAAATGCCCCTCTGCTGGAACCCCTCGTGGTTAATTGTGGTCTGAGATAGTCGGGCACTTCATGCTCATTTTCTTTTCTGCGCCTCTACAGGAGAGACTAAGTACTACACAGTGCACATTCAAATCAATTAGTGAATCAGGTAAAAAATAATGATTGATCACTTCTGTTTGCAGTTATTTGCCTTAGTGACTAGTGATCAAATGTGTTACTCAAGTGCGCTTATCTTGTTACCAGTCTACTTTTATATACAATAGCCTAACCTATCTCCTTAGAGCGAATATACATTGATCAGTTATGTTAGTGTCAGTCCTCCACAACAGCAGCTCTACCCTGTCGAAGCTTGGCCTCCATAAGATCCCTGAAAGTTTCCCATGGTATCTGATACCAAGACATTAGCAGCAGGTCTTTCAGTCCTGTAATTTGTGTGGTGGAGCCTCTAGATTGGACTTGTTTTTCCAGATCATGATATTGAAGCTTAGTTGGATTGAGATCTGCGGAATTTGGAGACTCTTGAACTCTTTGCCATGTTAAAAAAAAAATTCTGAACAATTTTTATGTATAGGGAGCTGGGGAGCAGAAAAGCACAATAGGGTCTTATCCAGATTAAAAATGTAAATAATACTAGGTTATGCTAACCTGGTGGAGTTGCGATCACACAACAAAAAAGAAGCATGAGTATCCAGCTGCTGCTGCAGATCCACAGGTCATCCAACCGATACAATGGATATAGGAGAAGAACGTGGACTTTTCCCCGCTGCTGATAAGTGGTAAAGAAGATCCAAATCCAGGAACTGTATAAATGTGGTTTTTAATCAACGCGTTTCAAAGTACACACAGTTCTTCCTCAGGATGTAACCACATAACCTTACATGAGGTAGCCAGATAGTTTTATAGAAGTTGTATTCAAATAAAGGCACCAAGAAGACACATGTCAAAGTTCACTCGTTGCCGTTCGTGTACCAAACAGACCTTTACATCAAAAACTGTCTGACTACCTTGTGTAAGGTTATGTGATTACCTCCTGAGGAAGAATTATGTACTTCGAAACGTGTTGATTAAAAACCACATTAATACAGTTTTGGCTTCGGATCCTCCTTTCCACTTATCAGCAGTGCGGAAAGTCCACTTTCTTCTCCTATATCTGAACAATTTTTGCAATGTGACAGGGCTCATTATCCTGCTGAACGTGAACATTAAAATGGGGAATATCTATGCCATGAAGTGATGCAATTGGTGTGTAACAAAATGTAGAGTTAAATGTCAAAGTAACTTCCACATAAATACCAGATTGATGTCTATTTTGGTACTTTTTGTTCTTTCTGTCATGGCCAGCATTAATTTGCAATTTGTGCTAAATTATTTTTTGTGGTTCACAGACCAGACCCACATGCATCAGTGAGCCTTTGATACCCATCACCTATTGACTACTTTACCTGTTCAGAAAATTAACAGCAGCTACCAATCTTAGTCAAATTTCCTTACAGAAACAGTGGTAATGTTTCGACTAGTGACTCGTCTGGGTGTATGTGAAACTCGTACAATATTGTACTAAGCACATATTTAAACCCTCCAACCATCAATCAGTGATCAGTGAAAATAATGAGCCAATCATTTTATAGATGACTTAAATTTCATTCTCCTCCTACAACAGTTTAACGAATACATTACCCTAAGTATTGCTCCTCATAAAATCTATTGCAGTGCATATACCAGTGCATATAAATATCATGAAGCTTATTGTAACATGGGTCTTCTTAAATATCCCAAATGTGCACGCTCCAAATTGGCACTTGTGATCGGATCAATGACCGCAGTCATCAGGAAAACCCTGTTACTTTGTATAGCATAGCGGCCTCACGTAACTTGTAATTTTGGGATTGGCTGCTCGAAATGAGCCTCCTGACACTGAACCGCCAGATAGGGTTTAAATTTATGACCATATTATATTCTCTTGCTAAAGGCCCAGACATGTTGTAAGGGTAGGAATATTGCTGCCTTTTTTCTGTAATTGTCTTTTCACAATATTTTATTCCCATCTTTACAAGTTATCACCTGTCCATGGGATAGGTGAATTCCTTACTGACCGGTGGGGTTCTGACTATTGGCCAGACATGCGCTCGACCTCTGCATTCATTCTCTAGGGGACTGCTGGAGATAGCAGAGTACACCGCTCAGCTTTTTCCAGCAATCTCATAGAAAATGAATGGTGCTGTGTGGTATACATGCCCAGCCACTGCTACATTTTGTTGGGAACAGTGGGAAACAGCAGTCGTACTCCCATCAATCATTAAATTATTTTCTCTCCTGTGGAATAACTCTTTAAGAAAATCAACTGAGATTGGATGCTTTTTCTACTTTTCTGATCAAGAATTTGTTTGAGATTACAGATCATCATTACAGATCATCCTACGTTTGGCCTTCTTGCTTCCTTGTAATGTGGTGCCTTAGTGCTATCTCGTACTACTATTGGTTACCTTTCTTCCTTCCTTACACAAATCTTGATCACTATTAACCACTATTTGCAGGATGCACCCAAAAGTCTTAACATTTAAGGCTTCCTTCACATGTACGTGTTTCCGGTATGTGTGGCATCCATTTTTTTCATGGATACCACACGTACCCTTTATAACCTATGGCGTATCTTCACATATCTGTGTTTTCGCACATATACCGTGTGTTTATGTGTACCCTACGGAGACATGTCCATTTTTTTCCAACAGCATGGCTGATGAGGGCCAATTCAAGTCTATGGGTCCGTGAAAAACACGTACAGCACATGGATGGCATCTATGTTCCATTTATGTGCTGTAGGTGTTTAGCATTGCAAATTATATAGGAGAAGATGTGTAATATAATTATTTATTTATCCATACCGGAAAAAAAAGATGCACACTGATGACACAGTGATCCAAAACACAGTTGATACTGGCACCGATTTTACCCTTAACAATTTTTATACGGATGTGTGAAGGGTGTCTAAGAAATACTCTAACCCAATTGTCTATCCATTACAATTTGGCCCTCAAATCTTTATGGTTTGCCTAGTTAAGTGTTTCCCAAACTCCAGGGCAATACTAAGGAAATCCTGAAAACATGACGTGTTGGGGGCCATGAGGACTGAAGTTTGGGAAACACTAGTCTAGTTTTACTGCTTCGAGTACATCACCTTCAACAGCTGACTATTCACTTGGTGCCTTGTATATCCAACCCTTTCAAAGTGATATTCATTACAACTGTGGTTTTGGCTTATCTCTATATTTTCAGATTTACAGAATATTGGTTCCAACTCTGCTAAATTTCTAAAAATGGTGCTCATGGAATTTTATATAAACCATTAGGTCTTTTATATAGTACTTTTATAGTGTAGTTACACTGTCAGGTTTTATACCGTAATACACTTTGCCTAAATAGTTTATAGTTTCTATTATATAGGACTGTTTAGGGCACATTACCTTACTTTCTCATACACAAACAGTACAACCTCACCAATGGTGGCGAGATCTATTTGGTTTTCTTTGGCCTACGGTAACGTACATCAATTACAGTAAGTAATAGCATGTGTATTTTCCTTTTCTTCTACTTACCAAAGGGTTAAACATTACAAGTAGCGCTATTTCCTGGCAGCACACCTGTCCCCGTAAAAGCGACATTTTATAGTAAAACTCTGCCGCCAATATTAAAGCCATGCACTGCTAATTTTAAATTGTAAAGCGTAATATAGCTGTGGAAATCTCATTTTAGCAGTTTGGAATTAAAGTAGATTGATAATTGCATTTTCTCTTTATAGACATACAGTGCCATTGCAGAAAATGGAGACAGCTGTCATGTTCTCACTTTGAGCTTAAAGAAAAAAAAAAAACAACATAGAAAACTACAGGATAAACACATTGTATACACTAAAAAGTCTGAAACATTTCCATTGTTCCCATTTAATTGTAGCACTGTTTACGAGATTTCTATCCTGCTAATTAGTTCTTTTATGCTTCAAAAAACACCCTCAACACAAGCCCCTTCTAATTATCAGCTTATGATGAAAACCCAGTCTCCACGCCACAGCCGAGAGAGGTTTAGTTACTGCTATTCTGAACAAAACAGAGGGCACAATTAAATCATTTTCAGCTTTGGTATGTTTAACCTCCCCACCCCAAGAGTGTTAGTTTGGGTGATATAGCAGTGATAATTTGGCTCCATTAGGGCGCCCAGTCTTATGTTATGTTTTGGTTTGCAGTATTTAAGGTTGTGGTTTTTTTACGTTCAGAAGGTATACCCAATATTTAAATCAGAAATTGTGGGACATATGTAAGCCCTGCTCTGTTCCCCCCTCAAAGCCCTTAAAGGGAACCTAACCGCTGCCCGATCCACAGGCAGCCTGTATCAAACACTGACTGCATGATTTCAGCCATATATGTTTAGTGCTGCAACATTTCATAGAAAAACATACCTTAATAGCCAAATGAATAAAAGAATAAAATACTTTAGTAGCCAAAGGGGACTAAGCCGCACAGTAGACTAGTCTGCAGGCAGGTCCCTAGTGGCTTCTCGCTGCCCGCTGCCTGTGTGTATAGGCAGAGACCTATCATTCAAAGAGAGTGGATGGGGAGAAGTCGCTGGGGACTTGCCTGTCTAACTAGTCGTCTGTGTGCTTCAATCTCTTGCATCTATTAAAGCATGTTTTGCTTTGGAACACGGCAGTGTTCCATCGTTAAACATTTGTGGCTAAACTTATGCAGTCAATAGCTGACACATGCTGCCTGGGGATCGAGCAGCATGTATCAACTGTCCGTTCCCTTTAAGACTTCCAAAAATGCCAATGTATGTTACTGTGACTTTAAAGTCTGACATAGAAATGTAACATTCTCAAGGGAATGAGTAGTAAATTTTGCAGGCGCTTCTCCTTCATTCATAGTGCGCCAATGTACTGATTCTTGGGCTCCTCTTCTTCTTCCCCCAACATGACCACAGTGCTTTTCAGGCTAGCTGATGTGCATCCATAGTCTGAGACACTCTCCCTGTTCTCGAGAGCTTATCACACTACCTAAGAACAGTGTTCATTGAGTAATTCGAGAAGCGCTGTGGCCATTTTATAGGAAAGAAGAGGGGCTGGAGAATCAGCAGACGAGTGACACGATGAATGAAAGGGGACCAGGTAGAGTGCTCAAGCAGGTTTACACTTCCTAACACAATGTGAGTAAAGGCATTTCACTAAAATTGCACATTAAATTACTTTAATTCTTTGCATTCTAAAATAGTACATATTTGATGCTTTGATCTTGACAAAAAGACCTTCCTCAAATATAAGGATTGGGTATAGAAGTGCAGAGGGTAGAAGTGAAGGTAGAAGAAAATTGTAGGAAACGTGACATCCATCCCTCAATAGAGTTGAATTTTTGTGGCACACTAGAGGGTTGCTTTAAAGAAGTTGTCCAGCATTTTAGATTACCCCCCCAATGTATCCCCCCGGATTTTTGTAATTAGCTTATGTTGCAGCTACTGCCTGTGAGCGGCGCTATCCTTGGTCACTCACAGGCATCACATGACCCTGCACTGACGTCATGACAAGTGAGGCATGACTCAGCGCTGGGGTCCCCGTTGTGGCTGCTGGGTTGTGGGTGGGGTTACCCACTGCGTCACACCCAGCATCCACCGCGCGCTTTCCCAATGAATGGGGACAGGCAGAGCTCACAGTGGATGCCGGTTGTGATGCGGGGGGTAACCTGCATCCACCGTGGAACCAGGAAGACAGAGACCCCGGCTGCTGCCAGCACTTGTCGTGACGTCAGCGGATGTCAGAGACAGCTGCGGCGGGGGTCACGTGATGCCTGTGAGCGGCCAGTGATAGCCAGCATCACTATGTTAACATGTGAAACTAGACCCACTGAATGGTTAAGCGCTTATAGACAAACATACATTCATTTAGAAAAGCCTCTAAAATTGCAACTTGGTGTATACATAGACAAATCATTTGGTTACAGCATTCTTTATGTAAAAAGAACCACCGATATCTACATTGTGTAAGTATCGTCATCTAATCCTTCTTTTTGAAGTGAGGGTTGTTAAAAACTAGAAAGATCACAGCAAAAAGTAGTGAATATGTTGATTTTTGTGGGATGCTGGGACTTCATGTGTTGGGATATGACAAAAAAGAATATATTTAAATGTTACGTATCTGTGGCTGACTATTGTACTGCTCATCAAAAGATTAATTATCATATCATACTTAGTTTTTCAAGTATTATATGCATAATGTGACAACTTGAGAGCATTTTATGGAATCGGCATGATTGGCTCAACAAGAACGTTCCCTTCAATACTGTGTATCAGATTTAAAATTGGTCACAATTCAGTTTTATTCTCTTCAGATACAGCAAATCAAGTGTAACAAAACAAATCCTTGCCATCTGACTACTAACTAAAACCATTCAGTATCCCTCAATAAGAGACCCTGCGCTAAATGTCCAGCACCTCTAACCCTTCATGGTCCATTCTATTATTCCAGGTGTTGACCCTCACTGGCATTAACAAAGGCTGTTCCTTATATTAGGATCCTTTGTGTGAGTACTATGGATGGATGGAGTGGAAGACCGCCTTTCTCTCTCCATGAGCAGTCAGGTCCTGCTTCTTTCTCTACTGCGCACACTATAGTTGGTTGGAATATTATATTTTGGATGATGAAGAAACCTGAGTAGTCGGGAAAGCTTGCAATTTGTTACCATCTTTTCAGTTAGCCATTAAAAAGCATCAACCACTGAGGACTCTCAAATGTTAATATTTTTATATTTTGCAGGCATTAATACTCTTTCAGTTGCACTGCCACAATACATATGGTCTTAGAATGATATGTCCTATATATAATATCTTAATTTTTCCGCATTTTTTCCAATATTTTAGAGGCAATTATGTCTCGCCTCTAAATACTGATTCTGAACTAGAGGTATGGATAATACACAAACAATAAACATTTTCTTTAAGCCGCAAGAGGCAGTAAGCTACAACTGAGCGAAATAAAAAAAACTATTGAAAAATGTGTATCTACTATGTTATGTATAACCTCCATCTGTAAATTATGCTTTGAATTTATGCACAGTGAATATTTCATAAAGGACGGGACTTAGCTGTGCTGCAAGGTTAAGCATACATTTAATTAAAACTGCTATACTCGTATATAGAAATAGATTAAATGTATTATAGAAAGTAGAAAAAGTCATCATACGGCCAGGATCATGTTGGATATGACATGAGGCCATTGTTATAACATTGTAGTTGGAATTCTACCCAGTATCTTGTCAATCAATAATAGTCCTGGATATCTTGCCATATATAAAACATAATTTGAGTAAGTATTTATCCCCTTATTTATTACATTTTATCATCTTCCCAAAGTTTATAGTCTCAGCCCATTAAAAGTCCTGAAAAAAATGAGACTGGACACATTCCTAATTTTACATGCCAGTCTCTGAGAACTAATACCTCCGCATTGGCCAGGATTGTCTTAGTGTTATCTTGAGAGGAGAGTAAAGTAGCATGACCCTTGGGATATTTCCTTTTTCCCTTCCTTGTTAATATTACTTAGTCAATGAAGAGTGGGAGCCCCATATGGGTTAAAGTGATGTAACCGGGAAAACGGGAATAGACAAGCACATGTTGACTTATGTTGTAGATGAACATACTTAACTGAATGTTATAGAATTGTTTTCTGAAATGGTTTTCTCACCTTTGAAACTGCTAAAACTCTTACTATCGCTCTTATTCACTCTCGTCTGGACTACTGCAACTCTCTTCTGATCGATCTCCCTCTTACCAAACTTTCTCCTCTCTAATCCATCCTGAATGCAGCAGCCAGGGTCGTGTTTCTGTCCAGCCGCTTCACCAATGCCTCCATCTTGTGCCAGTCATTACACTGGTTGCCCATTCACTACAGGGCCAATATAAACGAATCGCTCTCACCCACAAAGCTCTCCACAGTTCTGCACCGCCTTATATCTCCTCTCTCATCTCTGTCTATTGCTCTACACGTGCCTCCATTCTACAAATGACCTAAGACTAACATCTCCCATAATCCAAACCTCGCACCTCCAACTCCAAGACTTCTCTCATGCTGCGGCAGTTCTCTGGAATGCTCTACCCCAGACGATCCGACTGATGCCTAGCCACCATGTCTTCAAGCGCGCCTTAAAAACACATCTCTTTAAACATGCCTACCACCTCAACTACTCAGTAAACCAACTTTCCCCTGTTCCCTTCTTCTAAATATTATTCAGAATCTGCACCCTACTATTCATCTGTCTACACACCCTCCATGCACACAATAACTGCACTCAATACTTGATTATTGCACTTAAACATATGGACTGATGACCGGATCATGCTGCCCTATTCATTATAATTGCCAGACCTGAAATAACACTTTTCACCTATTGTGCGCCCCCATTTCCTTGTAGAATGTAAGCTTGCGAGCAGAGACCTCACTCCTAATGTAACTGTTTTTAAACTCTCACCTTGTATTGAATTTATTGTCTGTACATGTGCCCGCTTAATTGTAAAGTGCTGCGGAATATGTTGGCGCTATATAAATATAAATTATTATTATTATGGTTAAGATGGGTGTACCCAATGTGTCTTGCCCAAGGCTGAGGGATGTCGCCCCTGGTGCAGTCCCTATTGAGCGCAGCTACGACTGATACTCAAAAGTTAGATACATGTACTGCTTTGCATCTGTGGTTCACAGCAGGAGCAATCCACTATCACACAAAATCGCCAAGGGAAGTGCTGCACTTTCAGACTTTGGATGCAACACAACTCGGCGGATCCTAGTGTGGCAAGGCTCGTTAAAGGGTCAGTATTGACTTTTAGGATTGCTACTTATAATAAATGGCACTAGAGTTCTAGTTCTCTTCTTTTCTGAAGAGACCATTCGCATATTTCATTTGCAAGGCTTAAAATTCTCTTCACCTTGGCTTGAAATGTCACTCTCCACAAGGAGGAACGTTACCCATTGGATCCCGAGTGAAGCTACCAATTAGATACTTTTGCAAAATGCACTCATTTATTGGTGGTGACCTTTAGACATACCTACATTATGTAAGACCAAATAGGTGGGTAATGCAGTGGTTACCAAATGTGGCATGTCACAGTCCTGTGTGTAGAATTACTGTACGCTAAAATCGTGCAATAACATAACTTGTTAACAGGGGTAAACAATAATCTCACTTCCGATATTTCCATGAGGTCAGTATTCAACTTTTTTCACAGGATTTTCAAGGGCCCTGACAGAAGAGCCACAGAGACAACTGCTTCCAGCAGAACTCTAAAAAGAATTCTTTTTGTGATGCGGAATTTCCGCAGCGTAAACGCTTGCAAAACGCTTGGTAATCCGTGCCCCATGATCCCCAATGAAAATCTGAATGTTCTATGCCCATGCTGCGAAATTTTCCGCAGCTGATTTTCCTTGCGGAAAAATCCGCACAATGTCCATTATTTGAGCGTTTCCGCATGCGGATTTGAGGTCACGATGCATTTGAAAAACTCAAGTCAATTCCGCATGTAAAAACACTGCAATAACGCGTGTAAAATCCGCAAGCGTTTTTACTGCCAAGAACATGCAGAAACGCTGCGGAAATTTTCTGCATCGTGGGCACATAGCCTTAGTGTATACTGTTGTTATAAATGCACTTGGACACTAGTGGTGCTTAGTGCTATTGTGTGAATACATGGAATAGTATTCCAGCTGTTGCTATTCTACCACTGAAATACAACAAATTTGAAAAGGAACGGATCTGACCCATAGATTCAAACAATTGTTGGCTTAATTTGACTCTCCGCCATCACAGGGATCAGCTTTCAGTAAAACAGCAGGATGCTTAGCGATTTCACAGCCCACTACTTTCAATTTGCTCAATGCAACAAAGCAACAATACAAAATCACTTAGGCACACTTCAAAAACAAACACAACCCTCAAAAACAAATCACTGTGCGGAATCTAACTGCAAGAAGGAGAAATGTGCATTTTTCCACTTGGAGTGAGATCCTACCAGTGCAATACAGCAATGTCAGTGGGAAATGTAGTCTGTGCAGTGCAGTATTTTATTTTGTGGTTTACTTTATTTTTTGCTTTCCAGTACTGTTCCTGCCTTTGGTGTTTCTGTTGGAGGTGCCCAATATTGACATATTTTTGCTTTTAAGGTTGGATTATAAATGTTTAAATCTGTGATTCCCAACCGTATTACTACATTGGAACCCCCCCCAAAAAAATTTCCACACCCAGGGAACTCCCACCTCTCTTTACATATTAGATGACTATCGGCCAAACAATGCTTTGGCCTATCACTGCACTAAAAGCCGACTCTCCCATACAGAGGAGTACTTTTTTGCCTGAGCGCTCTTGTGCGCTCTATAGGAAAGCTGCTGTCTGACACTTTGACCAGCGACTTATCTCCAGAACAATGCAGTCCGAAATGGGACATGTGCAATCAACATCTCTCCCCGACCATCAGTTGTCCGGCACCCACATACATGATAGACTGTTGGCTGAACACATCCAATTCGACAGGTTCGACTGACATTAGTCTATTGTGCATGTTTGCTTTAAAGGTCGCCAGCTAACTACATCTTGGGCCAGTATTGATGACTGCTTTACATGTCCCATATATTTGTTCTTGGAACCTAGGCGTGCCAGGTAACCCTTGTGTGGAAGCGTTATAGACTAATGCTACGCAATAGACATGGTGATATATTAGGACATCTATGGTAGCTCTCTCATGTTTTGGAGAATTTCTGAAGTTATCATATATTTGGGTTATTCTATACGAAATAGCATTGTTGCAGCCTTCCAAGGTTTTTATAGCATGTAATGATATTTTATTTGGTAGAAAGTCTATGTAGTCTATATTCGGTCTTAAAAGATTGCGGCAATTGGCTGAGGACTTGGGCTCCTTTGTTCTCCTCAACTAAATCCCCCATCAATCAAAATATCTGATGTGTCTCTATGACATGTAAAAAGTTTTTGGAAATGATGTGTAGCTAAAAATTTTGGCTATGCAGGTTTTTTGATTGTTACCAAGAGCATGCATTCTCCATATAGGAGCTATGAACACAAAACAATACACTTTTTTTTTTTATTAAGACCTACTGCAAAGTTGATCTTTTTTTCAATTTAGATGCATTAAAACACTAAAAAAGATTGCATTGAAGGTGGATATAGCCCTTAGTAATAATCATTAAAATAATCCTCACCAATTTTTTACTTAGTTGTGGCTATGGTGACATCTTGTCCTATGACCTGTAGTTATATTCTAAAATCAGATGACTGCACATCCCTTGCTGTCTCCACTGTTGGTTCATGTGAACCTACCCTGCTCTCCGGGACATATGCCTACTGTATATACTTTTATTTTAGTCTGCAAGAAAAATAAAAACTCTCCCGGAAGACCGCTTTCATTCACAGTATGTGGGCCTTCGCTAATCATGCTTAGCACTAGCATTGAGTCCCCTAACTAGTTACAAATAGTAACAGTGGGTGGAAGCAATTAGTAAACTCATAAAGTTTTTTTACGATCAGTGCTGAGTCTCTTTACAGCAGACATTATGCAGGTCCAACAATCACGGAGGGACCAATATTAATACATTTACCTCAATTGCATCAACATTTTTCACCCAATGGTCTTGTTCAAATGTATGTAGTTTATAGCCGTGTTGTTCAGTTCCGTGTGCCATTAATAGTAGTATATTGGGACATTATGACACTCAATTTGTATGTCCTGTATTCAGTTTTAGTGTATGGGAATTTAAGGTTGCTGTAAAAATGTATAAAACATAACAGCAGCTTCAGCATTTAATTGAGAGGAACATTTTATATTGTTTGTGATTGCACCTGGAGTTCATCTGAAGCATAGGGAACACTGACCAAAGGCCCATCCGTAGTGAAATACATAAAAAGAGAGGGACCCTAACATCATCATGGTCTTGTGTTTTGCAGCCCATAACAGAAGGACCAGGTATTTGTTACTCCACATCCTTTTCATGACTCTTGAGCTAGTCCTCCACCATCTTATTGGCCAACAATTCTCTTCCCCTGAAGGGTCTTGTGCAAGTTTTTGCCACTTGGCAATAAAAAGAAAAAACCAACCAGGACTGGATCCCTTCTCCCCGAAGTCTTCAATACAGCACATGATTGATTTCTTTGGTCTGTGCAACTGGACATCATAGGTGGAACGTTATCCTTCACTGAACCACTTTTGATTAGAGCTAGTTCACATGTTTGCATAACATCTGTAGTTTCTCATCCATATATCCGCCACAAATCCTGCCCTCCCTGTGAATTTTTTAGTCCAAAGCGAATAGCATTGTTTATTCCTATATGACTATTAAATTGGGTCAAAATATCTGGGGTAAGACCAAAACTTGCAGCTGATATTCCGATGAGAAAATATAGCTGCTAAGGAGTCTTGTGAATTAGCCCAAAGCCGGAGCAGCTTCTGCTCTAAAGATGTCAGCTGCTTTCAACTCTCTTGACAATAACAGCTGATTCAGGGAAGTTTCATAAGCAAGAAAGGGCATAACTTTTTAGTTTTTAAGAGGTTGTCCTGATCAATCCATTGCTTTAAAAAGCCACAAAGTTAAACTTTGTAGCCTTTATAGAAAGTGGCTTAATTGTTCTGATCTTGTTGATGAGGACATGTGCAAGTTAGGATATGTGCACATGATCCGGACAGGCATCGTTTTGGACGCAGCGTACTTTATACTGTGTCCAAAGCACTGCGTTATATGAACGCAGGTGAATCCGCATGTGTAAATTGAACCAGGCGGATTAACCGCATTCAATACATTGTAATAATCTAATTTCTCTTGCGGAGACTAGCGATTCCGCAAGAGAAATTGACATGCTGTGGTCTGGAAAGACGTGCCACATGTCCGTGTCTGCGGGTGATCCGCAGGTGCACGGAGACACATAGTGAACATGGGATTTCTATAAAGATAAGCAGATTGATACATGGAGGATGAGGTTCAAATTAAATTTCTTGAAATTTGCAGTTTCACTCAAACTTTTTGATATTCGATTAAAGGTTTGCATAAAAAGAAGACTTCTCCTGCACTGTTCCGCACATTTCTGAAGCATCAGAGAGTGGGCTAATGTATTTCTGTGTCGCCGCATGGGCCTCCTTATAATGCCTTAGAGCTATGACATCTAGAAGATTATCATACCTTGTACAATGGTGGTCAGTACCTGATCCATCACAGGTCAACAGTTTCCAGTGGAGCATGGTTTGTACAGCAGAGTCGTTTAACGTCTTCAGAGTCACAGGTTAACACTAGAACTACTGATGGAGTCATTTTGACTCCTTTCGTTTTTTATTTCTCTTCTGTGACTACATTTTTCAGAATTCCGGCTTGAAACTCGGTGACTTTTCCTCAAATATGATGTGAAAAAAGATTTTGTGAGAATAAATAATTTTGGTGAAAAATTTGCGCGTTTTTTTCAAAATTTGCCAAGAACTACTGGAGGGAGTCATTTTGACTCCCTAGTATATTTTGAGGTCCTTTTGTCACTAAATGTTGCTATAAAGTTTTGTGCATAATTTTTTCACTCTGTCTTATTTACCCTGATGTTCATATAGATGTAGTTCAATTTACATGTCAACTTTTCACATTTTCCTTGTGTTTTACCTGCTTGTATTACTGTGTAATGCTGAACAAAATAGCTTGTTTACTCTAGGCTCTTATCTTATGCTAATGAAGGGTGGTGTTTTTCTAAGGTCCTAGCAGGAGACAGTATTCTGGATAGTAACTTTACTTTCAGTTCAGCTGAAGAGACAAAGAGAACAGACGCAGACATACGAGCTCTGAAGACTCATACAGGTATGAATTGTTATGAAATAGTTTAGCTGTCTGTCAACTGATTCAGCCCACCTACTTTTGAAGGTGGCAGAACAGTTATTATTTCTTTTAGTTTTCATTTCATTTCTATTTTTCAGCAGGGAACTATATAGAATTATGGAATTTGTGAGGAATATGGAGAGAAGACGTTTGATAAAGCCTCAGGATATTCTGGCTACTTTGCAATCCATACCGGAGGATGAATCGGAATCCAAATTGCAGGAACATGTATTTGATTCTGACAGTGATGAAGATTTCATTCCTCAGAACATATCAAGTGAATCTGAAGACTCAGAAGGAACAAATCCAGAAGGTAAGTAGTTATGTGTATTTATTTGTTCTTCCACACACTGAGTTAGGGCCTGTGCACACTAGCAGAATTCTGGCTGAATAGCCATCTGGATATTCTTGCCGCAATACAGGCCGTACCTGCCCGCTCATGCCTGAAGCTCTGCTCCGAACCCCGGGCAGGAGCTGCTGTCAGGGACAGAGCAGCGCTTGCTTACGCGCGAGCACGGCTCCGTCCCAGACAGCGGCTCCAGCCCGGGGTTCGGAGCGGAGCTTCAGGTATGAAACTCCGCTCTGTACCTGAGCGGGCAGGTACGGGCCGGATTGTGGTGAGAATATCCGGTCGGATATTCCGCCGCTAATCCAGCCAGTGTGCACGGACCCTTACAAAACAAAAAATCTAAATATTCATCAACTTTTTTACAGATATTCCAAGCACATCAACTGGGGATCGGGCTCATGCAGTTATGTTGCCTCGTGACCATCCTCCTGGTCGTGGACAGAAAAAATCAGCAAAACGTCCCAGAAATGAAAGAACAACAGATAACGATGGCGGCGAAGGTAATGCAACAACAAACACCAGAGAAGGCGAATCTGAAGGAATACTAGTTTCAGCGGATGGTATTCAATGGAAACCTGTTGAAATTGGAGAACACTTGCCTGGTAGGCGTGACAGCCAAAATATTCTTCGAGAAGCACCTGGCCCTACAGGATATGCCAGAAGAAATATCATTATCGATAGTCCTTTGAGCGCATGGCGTTTATTTTTTGATTCATATATATTAACACATATAAAGAACTGTACGCTTGCAGAAGCATGCAGGAACAATAATTTACAGTTTACTCTATCTGATGAGGAGCTAGATGCATTCATTGCGATATTCTATGCTCGTGGAATATCTGGCACGAACCGTCACTCGATTAGCAGCATTTGGTGTAATGACTGGGGAATACCGTTTTGCAAAGCGACAATGTCTAGGGACCGCTTTGTTGAAATTATGAGGTTTCTCAGATTTGATGAGAAATCTACTCGATCGGAGAGACTGCAAACGGACAAGTTTGCTCTATTTTCTACTGTGTGGGACAGGTTTATTGAAAATTGTATTGCGTGTTACAAACCTGGCCCATACATAACGGTGGATGAGCAACTTTTCCCAAGCAAAACTAGGTGTCCATTCACGCAGTACATGCCTTCCAAACCAGATAAATATGGCCACAAATATTGGCTAGCTGTTGATAAGAGGAGCAAATATCTGGCAAATGGCTTCCCTTATCTAGGCAAAGATGACACACGCCGTGCTGAGGACCGTTTAGCTGACCATGTGGTAATGAAGTTATAGGACTCGTTTTTGAAAAAAGGTCGCAATGTTACAACCGATAATTATTTTACTTCAGTAAAATTAGCTAAACAGCTAAAAAGCAAAGGAACAACCATCGTGGGAACACGGAACAAGATAAGGCGAGAAGTGCCTAAAGAAATAAAATCCATGAAAGAGGAATTGTACAACACTAAAGTGTTTAGAAATGAAGACAATTTTACACTTACAGTATATCAAGGAAAGCCCAACAAAAATGTTGCCATTTTGAGTTCCGTCCATCCAGATGTTGTTGTTGCTTCTGATTCCGCTAAAAAAACTCCAGAAACGGTAAAGTTTTACAATGAAACAAAATATGGAGTAGATGTAGTGGATCAGATGGCACGAAAATATACCACACGAACATGCACAAGGAGATGGCCTGTTCATGCATTTGAAAATGCCTTAGACTTTGCGGGTATAAATGCATGGATAATATTCAAGGAGATTACCCACCAAAAAATGTCACGCAAGGCATTTTTGCAAACGCTTGTGAGAGAGTTGAGCGGTCCTTATGTCACAGATAGGGAAAAGGGTTCCACGTCCCAAGTTTCTACATGCTCAGAAGTGCTGGTTCAAACAAAATTTTGCCAGATCAAAGAAAAGTGCAAGAAAAATAGATCTGTCGGAAATTGTAAGACTTGTGGTAAGTCTTTGTGTGGGCAATGTACTGCCATAAATCAAAGGCAATGCCTAAAATGCGAAACACCAAATGTTTAGAAGGTGAATTCTGCGCCATATTTTCATTTTTATGCTCCTCCACCTACATTTTCTCTGCTTTTTGTTCTTCAGTTGTTGTTTATATGTGTGCACTTGAATAAAAAAAAATGTTTGAAAAACGTCTATTATAATTATTGTTATTTTCTGTAGAAAAATAAGAAAAGCAGAAAAAAAACAATCAAAAGCATTACTGTTGGATCTCACAATAATAATACATTACAAAAAATATAATTATTAATAAATAACCACAAATGAAACTCTAAAAATAAACGAAAACAAGCAAGGAGTCAAAATGACTCCTTTCAGTAGTTCTAGGCGGGGTCACGAGTCCAGTAGTCCTAGTGTTAAGTTTCTCTCTTCTGTGGAGTGTAAGCTCTTGTGATAAATGGGGTCCTCTTTCTCTTTTGCAGTATATAAGCTCTTTTGGTCAGCGGGGTCATCTGTCAATTTCTCACCCCTCTCCCCCCTCATGCATTTTCCGAGCGATTACAACTATCCATTATTTAGATGCACACAAATTGAAATTTTGGGGAAAATTTAACGACGCTGGTAAATTCAAATTAAAACAAATCCGCTCTTCTCTTCCCAATTCCATGAATCTGTCACTAACTGGGGTGCTTGCTGTAGTTTTGTTAAATTAATTTGTTTTATCAGCAGGATATTCTCATTAGAGACATTTTAAACCTGCTGCCAGGTAATCCCACATATACATGAGCTCTGTATAACCCTGCTTCCACGACTGATGTGACCGCTTTCTTTGTACACTGTACATAGGCAGAACGCTGCCAATCAGTGGTGTAGGCGAGTTATACACAGCGCAGCATTCAGATTGCTGGTAGATCTGTAGCTGATAGCACAGTGATTTTATTAAAACTGTAGCAAGCAGCCCAGTAAGCGATTCATAACTGGAATAGGGGTCTCTTATCCTACATTATGTTACTCTCAGATGGGGTAGCAAAATCCTGGTGACAGATTCCCTTTAAGGTTGTATAATTAGTTGAACCTATTATAAGAGCACTATTCTCACTGCCACGCTCAGTGCATTTATTTACATGTGCTCCATAGCTTTTTGTCTATCCGCTCACTCCGTTAATGTTTGTTGAAGGCATTTCAGAATGTTTTATTACTGTTCTAAAATGCAGACATTGTATTATCCAGCATCATCGCCATTCAAATAGCCATTTCTCTGTAAAGCAAAGGAGTGTCTGAGCGCCTTTGGTAATGACAACTGCAGTCACACACCAATACACTTTCCCAATGTGATTCCACAGCAAAAAGATTAAAAAACAAAAGTAACATTTGGTTGATTATTGACTCATTGCTATAAATAAGCTATTCCAGCGGAAAGAAAACCTGAATCAAAACAAATTGTATTTCAGGTCAGAAAAGTAGATAATTCAGCAAGAAGAAAATGTGAAATCATCAGTAAGCAGATTTTTTCCTGAGATTTTCTGTTGTATTTACATTTACATCACTCCCTCTGTTAAGACTGTAAAATGAAATTGCCGCTGGCACAAGTGCTGTCCTCGGAGACAAGTGTCAGGTACTCTTTGAAGAAGCGCTGAATCTCCTGGCCTATTACCATTTTTGGCATCATGTTTTCTTTTACATATTATTTGCTTAGTAATCTCAGATGCAGCTTTATGTTTTACTTCTTTGGACCAGAATAACACTTTATTGATTGTTACTAGTGTTGAGCGAACATGCTCGACACTGCTCGGTACTCGCCCGAGCATCACTCTACTCGGGATGTTCGGCGAGCACTGAGCATTTCCAGGTTACTCGGGCGGGAGCTCGGGTCTCCGCCCTGCATGTTTGGCGCTCTTTACAGAGCCAATGAACATGCAGGGATTGCCAGCCAGTCACTGTAATGCCGCAGCCATGTTGTTTGTGGGCATTACAGTGATTGGCTGGCCGCACAGCGTCACCTCCCAGATGATCAGCCCGTCATGATTGGTGTGTGTGGGTGTCTGTGCGTGTGTCTGCGGGTGTGTGTGGTGTGTGTGATGTGTGCGGTGTCTGTGCGGGTGTCTGTGCGTGTGTCTGCGGGTGTGTGCGGTGTCTGTGCGATGTCTGCGGGTGTGCGCATTGTCTGTGCGATGTCTGCGGGTGTGTGCGATGTCTGCGAGTGTGTGCGGTGTCTGTGCGATGTCTGCGGGTGTGTGCGGTGTCTGTGCGATGTCTGCGGGTGTGTGCGTGCAGGCAGACATAGGCCGATGTGACACTACTACTCCCATCGGCCTATGTCTGTCCCTGGTCCACTCGTGCCAGCAGGATCAGCTCGATGGGAGCAGTAGTTCCCATCAGCCTGATCCTGCTATTTAAATTGCCCTACTGTGTCCCCAATAAATGTTAAATACATTTCATTGGTGGCCAGTGGTTACCTACAATAAATTAGTTCATACTTTACCTGTCCCCGCCGATCGCCACCTAAAATAAAGTAAAAAATAAAAAACTACACCTATACTCACCTAGACACCTAATTCCCCGAAGCCATCGATCTCCTGTAATAAAATATAAAATAATAAACCACAACCTTATCCTTACCCCTCCGTAGTAGTCCACGAGTGTCCCACGATGATCTCCAGTTTAGAGCAGCCACATAGAATGTGACCGCTCTGAACCGCTGCCGCCGCTAGAATGATGGGACCGTAAAGCAGCCCCGTCATTGCATAAGCGGGTTCGCCGGAGTTCAGGCAGCGCTGCTCCGGTTAGCTCCTTTACGGCCCTGCTGTATCGTGAGAAATTCCCACGGTACAGCAGTGCCGTAAAGGAGGTCTCCGGAGCTGCGCTGCCTGAATGCACTCCGGTGACCTCAGTCAGTGGCTCCCGCTGCTGGGAGCGGACGTGTTCCCGGCAGTGTGAGCTTACAGCAGCCATGCACAGCTGTCACCATCTCCAGATGTGACAGCTGTGCATGGGAGATCAGCGCAGGAACGTGGACAGGTAACTATTTTTTTTTAGTAAACTAAGAATTAAATAAAATTGTGTGTTTTATTTCAAATAAATTATTTTTTTCTGGGTGTAGTGTGTGTTTTTTCTTTTTAACACTTTGTAGGTTAGTAATGGGGGTGTCTTATAGACGCCCATCATTACTAACCTGGGCTTCATGGCAGCTGGCGCTGACATGAACCCCAACCCTATTACCCCCTGCCACCGCACCAGGGCAGCGTGGAAGAGCGAGGCTAAGCGCCAGAATTGGCGCATCCTATGGATGCGCCATTTCTGGGGCGGCTGACGGCTGGTGTTTCTAGCCTGGGAGGGGGCCAATATTCATGGCACCCTTCCTGGGCTATTAATATCAGCCCCCAGCTGTCTGCCTAGCCTTTGCTAGCTATTAAATAGGGAGTACCCCACGTCATTTTTTGGGGGGGTCCCCCATTTTAATAGCTAGTAAAGGCTAGGTATTCAGCTGGGGGCTGATATTAGTAGCCTGGGAAGCTCCGTGGGTATTACCCCCTTCCCAGGCTTCAAACATCTGCCCCAGCCGTCTGCTTAACCTCCGCTAGAGCCTAAAATTATGGGGGATCCCACGCCAATTTTTTTTTAAATAAATCCTTTATTTTAACACTAAATGACAAGTACAGTAATCAACACTGTCACTGTACTTCATATATATGTGACTGACATGTTTCTATCTATCTAATCTATGTATGATTCTCTATTCCTTCTATTCTAAATTGTCGGGTACAGATGCTGAATTGCCGGCCGGCTTTTTTAAAGAGACGGTGCATGAAAACACCATTATATTTTTAAATAAATCCTTTACACTAAATGACAAGTACAGTAATCAACACTGTCACTGTACTTCATATATATGTGACTGACCTGTTTCTATCTATCTAATCTATGTGTGAAGCTCTATTCTGTCTGTTATAAATTGTTGGATACCACAGCTGAATTGCCGGCCGGCTTTTTTAAAGAGACAGTGCATGAAAACACAATTATTTTTTTTGATAAATCCTTTACACTAAATGACAAGTACAGTAAGCAACACTGTCACTGTACTTCATATATATGTGACTGACATGTTTCTATCTATCTAATCTATGTGTGAAGCTCTATTCTTTCTGTTGTAAATTGTCGGGTACCGGTGTATGCCGCTGCTGAATTGACGGCTTTTCGCGTAATACATTCTACATTATTCTTAGTTGTTTTACTTCATGTAGAATTAACCTACAAGGAAAGAAAGGGTTTATTTTCATTCCGATATTTGTGTCCCATTGACTTGCATTGGTTTCCGGTATCTGAATCGGCGATATCCGATACTTTTTGGGTATCTGTCCGATCCAATCCGATATGATATTTCCTGATATCGGAAGGTATCGCTCAACACTATCCTTAACATATTTCACAGGAAAGCACTTTCACTTTAGTTTTTGAACGTTTTATTTTGAGCCTGTAAAAGTGGCTTAATACCTCTGACCACGTTGTTGACAGCGGTGGCCTGGGGGTCAGAAATGCTTCCTGGGGCGATCCCCATGCTATCCCCATGTCATTTGAGCACTGTCACTATCGTTTTGGGCACTTGTTAGGCTTTTAAAAGACTGCCGGGGGAGCCGCCGCAAAAATGCTCGAGTCTCCCATAGACTAACATTGGGCTCGTTGCTCGGGTCGAGCACCCGAGTATCACGGAGAGCTCGGCCCGAGCTTCGAGCACCCGAGCATTTTAGTGCTCGCTCAACACTAATTGTTACCTGATATGCAGCCCCCGCACCTATTCGTGGGGCTTTAAAGAGTAATGTCTACATCTATGACTGTATTTTTTAATAATTAGAATATTGAATTTGCATCATTACACAATAGAGAGATCTTTCTAATGATCTTTTTACACCTAGGCCTGTGATGGGAACAAGGGGACATGCTCTACGTCTAGAGCACACATGTCAAACTCTTGGCCACAGGCCAAATCTGGCCCCCAGGGTATATTTGGCCCGCGAAGCCAGGCGGTGCCATTATTCTGTATGGAGGACTATGTGGGGCCATTATACTGTATGGAGGACTATGTGGGGCCCTGTATACTGTATGGAGGACTATGTGGGGCCCTGTATACTGTATGGAGGACTATGTGGGGCCATTTATACTGTATGAAGGGCTGTGTGGGGATTACAGCTGGGGAATCATACTATGATGGGGTCGCCATACTTTGCCAGGTGGGTTGAGGGGGAGGGTACACTAGGGTCATCATACTGTGCATGTGGAGGGTACTGTGGCGGAATTCACTGTAGGGGTGTCTTACTGTGTTTGGGGGGCAATTTTGTTGGCATCATACTTTATTATCTGTATTACTCAAGGTTTTTTTATCATTTAAATAGGCACAATGGCCTATTTAAATTCGGCCATTGGGCCAAATGCTTTTCACTGCTCTTGCATAACACGCATTATATTATTCCAATATGCTAAGATCTATTAATTAAAATGTACTTTGTTCGTGGGACAACCCTTTTAAGTTTGTTTCCATATGAAAAGGTTCATCATATTTGTTGATAAGGAAAAACGTATTCAATTGTAGACATTTTTTAATATATATCAAGGTTGACCCGCGACTTTGTCCAAGCTTTTCATTTTGGCCCTCTGTGTATTTGAGTTTGACATTTCTGGTCTAGAGGAAAGAAGGTTTAATCATAATCACTGACACAGATTCTTTACTGTAAGAGCAGTGAGACTATGGAACTCTCTGCCACATCTTGTGTAATGGATGATTCAGTACATAAATTCAAGAGGGGGTTGGATGTCTTTCCTGAAAAATATATTATTATAGGTTATGGGTACTAGTTTCTGTGATGGGGCATTAGACCAGGGAACTAGTCTAATTGCTGTATATGCAGTCGGGCAGGTACAGTATTTCTCCCCAAATATGGAGCTGCTATTGTAAGCCCCATGGGGCTTTTTGCCTTCCTCTGTATCAACATGTTAAGCTGTAGGTTGAATTTGATGGACTTAAGTCTACCTTAAAAACTATGAAATTCTGAAAACATATGGGACCTAGTGCAGAGATATCAACGTCAAATACACAGAGGGCCAAAATGAAAAACTTGGACAAAGTTGCTGCCCAACCAGTATACAGTATAATGGTTTTCATAAAGTCCTCCATTCAGAATAATGGCCCCACATAGGGGTGGTGGTTCTCGTGTGACGAGGCCAAATAAAACCACCCTGCGAGCCATATTTGGCTTACAGGCCAGAGTTTAACATGTATGACCTAGTGTATGCAAATATGTTAGTTTGTTACTTTTTGGTTCTGTATAACTGGGAAAGACAGGGTTAAATCCCAGCTTTGCAGAGTTTGATTAGAAGCACCTGCATGGTTTCTCTCAGAACCAGGAAGTAGCTTCATGGAGTGCCAGTCTCCTGAGGGAGTGTCAGTCTGCCGAGTGTTGAGCAAAGTTAAGTCTTCAGCCAAAATGTGAGCTGTAGCTGAGAGAGAGACGTGCCAGGGTCTCTCTCTGAATGGAGACAGCGCTAACCAGTCTGTGAGAGCAGCAGTGAACCATGTGGAAGCTGCAGCCTGTTAAGTTTAAAGTGTGCATGGAGTTAAACACTTAAGTTTGGCTCTGGAAGCTGCTGGAGCTCAGGCTGAAGGGGATACCGCAATTGGTGGGATAGTGTCTCTTCTGGGTATGAAGTCTTCTCTGGGAGAAAGGACTGTAATCTGTTTTGGTGAGCCCACACTGACATATGTGATCATAAGTGATCATCATTAAATGCACAGGCTTTGTGCAGAGAACTGCAAGTATCAGTGGTTGGTATAGACAATAGCTGTTTTGTTTGACCAAGCTGGGGGTAGCTCAGCCGTGTATGAGTAGCCAGGGACTGTTCTGTTTAGATAGCGCCTGGACAAGGCTAGGGATTTATGTTTATAGGTTTGGTTTGGTGCTGTGCAACCTGTGGAAATGAAAAAAACCAACAAAAAAAACTGCACCTGTTTTGACCAAAACTGCATTGCCTGGGTGAACGCCTACCAGAGAGTGAATTCCTACAGTTATTACACTGTTCCATTACCTTCTTGCTCTGACTTATCTCTTATTTGATGAAGTTTAAAACACTTATGACAGTTACATGTAAGTGTGTGCCATGATTAATGCCATCAGTGGTAGAACAAGATGCCTTGGTGCCATCAGTTGATTAGCTATACTGACAATGATGAACCTCCTTATTTTCCAATAAGCCAGGTTCCTACCCTTTTTTTCCTGTAGAAATGGGTCTCTCTTCTGTGTAAAGTAGTGTCCTCTAAGGCTGCGTGCCCACTATGTGTTTTTCAAGCGTTTTTGATGCGTTATTTCTGCAGTGTAAACGCTTGAAAAATGCTTGGTAATCCGTGTCCCATGATCCCCAATGAAAATCCGCATGTTCTATGTACATGCTGCAGAATTTTCCGCAGCGGATTTTCCTTGTGGAAAAATCCGCAGCATGTCCATTATTTGTGCGTTTCCGCATGCGGATTTGAGGTCACAATGCATTTGAAAAACGCAAGTCAAATCCGCATGTAAAAATGCTGCAAAAACGCGCCAAAAACACGTGTAAAATCCGCTAGCGTTTTTACTGCCAAGAACATGCAGAAACGCTACGGAAATTTTCTGCTTCAATTCTGCATCGTGGGCACATAGCCTAAGACAGTTTTACCATTCACGGAGCTGGACATGTCAACTATTAGACCTGTTAGAAATTTGAGAAAGCCACAAGTTAAAAAACTTTGCAAGATGGCTCTCTTAGACATGGACACTTCTTCTGGCTCTCCTCTCAACAGACACAGTAGACTGTGTAAAAATGATGCTAAGAAGCAAAGTAATAAGTTGTGAATAAACCAATGGAGAGTTAAAGAAGCATTAATCAGACAACACAGCATGGCACCTCTTCAATGGTGCTTAAGAGTGTCCCAGGGGTCGGACGTCTACAAATAAGACATTTATATCATATTTGATTTGCCATATATAATTTTTTTTTTAACAATTAACAGCTATAGCTCTTTTACGTTAACCAATTATGCCTGACCCTGTCCACCTTAAAACTCAGAAATGTACTAGTCCATTCCCAATAGGAAGTAGGGTCAGATATTTCCACAAGCTTTTCTTGAGAGATGTGTTCCTGTCAGCCTTGACCAAGCCATCAAAGCTTCAATTTATCAGACTTCTTTCTCAGACAGAGGAAAAAAACAGCTTCTTGGGAAAGAATGTATTAATGAAGAAACCCCTGCTCCGTGACCTCGTCAGACATGAGAGTGGAGCATGAAATATAGTGATTTAATGAGAAGTGAATGGAGTGACCATTGATTAGAAAAATGCCACCCTGTCTTGACTTGCCACTACCACCCTTCCAAGAGAAAAAAAAATTAAAGTTAATCTGAAGTAAAACAGAAGGACCGGAGGGTCTGCCAGATTAACACTGTTGTGCAAACTATTCTTCGTTATATTTGATTCTGCTAATGATCATTTGTAGAATGCATAAAAAAGCTCCAAGCTGTTTTACAATGAGGTAATTGCTTCAAAAGACAACTTGTGTTTCTTTTATTGCTTAAGCAGCCAGAGAAACAAAGCGTTTAAGGATTAAGGCAAATTTTTCTTTGTTTAATTTTCTTTTTGACATAAGATATTGAAAAACTCCTTTCTTCACAATCTCTTTAATTTGTCAATCAAAGTCTTGCATACGCATTAGATAATTACTTTAAAATTATTTGTTTTTATTTTCATTTTTTTGTATGACTTTTATTATAAATTATTCATTTATCATTTATTCATAGATTGCTCTTTTAAGACATTCCGCCATTAACAGCTGTATCTGACATGTACAGTGAATACATAGATATTTAGATATTTTTGTGTGTTTTATAGAATATTTATCCTTTTACATAAAACCTGTAGAAAGCATGGTCTTGCTGCCCCCACCACAATATAAATTTCCTTTTTATGCACATACCAGTCTAATATGTCCAGGAACTGTCATGATCCTCCTTCTGATTCTCAAGTAAATTGGCATCCACTTTTTTTTTTTGAGTGGGCGATTACTCCGCATTCTACAAGCAGAACTTTCATCACTCACTTTCCAGCATGCATTGCCTTTGCTATTGTCCCATGACTTGTCTGCCCTAAACTAAATGCCCACCTCTTTATTAAAGGAGTTGTCCCCTACTATGACAACCCCTTCTCATACCCCACACTTGGCTCTGATAAAGCTTATACTCCCCTCCCGTGCTGATGCCATTCCCGCAGTGTCGGCACTCGCTCTCACTGGGGATGTCGTACTGTGTTGTAAAACGTGAACCAGGCGCCCAATCAGCGCCAGCGTCACTGTCTCCGCCTACGTATGAATTTAACATGAAGAGTCAGAGAGCAGCTGCAGTCCGGACTTCCTCTTCTTGTTCAATTCGACAGGAGGTGGGGACAGTGACGCCGTTGCTGATTGGGCATCTGGCTTACGTTTTACAACACCACACAAGAGCCCCGGGGAGAGTGCATGCTGACACCGCAGGAACGGCGCCAGCACGGCAGGTGAGTATGAGATTTTTTATTTTATCTGGGCCAGCATGGGGTATGACAAGGGGTTTGTCTGAGTAGTGGACAATCCCTTTTAGCTTGCATGAATTTTGATAAACTTGAAAGCAGGGGCAAAGTGACAAAGATTACACTAGATGACAGAAAGTGGACTGAAATCTTAAAGGGAACCTGTTAGTAGAATCATCCCTCTGTCTACATAGGCATGTAAGTCGTAGAAAGCTGAATAAAATGATACTTTGATATCTGCGATCCAATGTGTTGTTCCAGAGAAATCCATGTTTTTCTTAATATGTACTACACACGTGGTCAAAATTGTTGGTACCCCTCGCTTAATGAAAGAAAAACCCACAATAGTCACAGAAATAACTTGAATCTGACAAAAGTAATAATAAATTAAAAATCTATGAAAATGAACAAATGAAAGGCAGACATTGCTTTTCAACCCTGCTAGGCCTGGACAGAAATTATGGTACCCCTGAAAATAATGTGACTAAAGGGACATGTTAAATCAAGTTGTGTCCTCTAATTAGCATCACAGGTGTCTTCAATCTTGTAATCAGCCAGTGGGCCTGTATATAGGGCTACAGATACTCACTGTGCTGTTTTGGTGACATGGTGTGTACCACACTCAATATGGACCAGAGGAAGCCAAGGAAAGAGTTGTCTCGGGAGATTAGAAAGAAAATTATAGTTAAGCATGTTAAAGGTAAAGGTTATAAGACCATCTCCAAGCATCTTGATGTTCCTGTGACTACAGTTGCACATGTTAATCAGAAATTTAAGATCCATGGGACTGTAGCCAACCTCCCTGGACATGGCCACAGGAGGAAAATTGATCACAAATCAAAGAGACAGATAATACGAATAGTAACAGAAGAGCCCAGTAAAACTTCTAAAGAGATTAAAGGTGAACTTCAAGATCAAGGAACATCAATGTCAGATCGCACCATCCGTCATTGTTTGATCCAAAGTGGACTTCATGGGAGACGACAAAGGAGAACACCATTGTTGAAAAAAAATCCAGACTGGCATTTGCCAAACTACATGTTGACAAGCCACAAAGCTTCTGGGAGAATGTCCTATGGACAGATGAGACAAAAATGGAAGTTTTTGGCAAGGCACATCAGCTCTATGTTCACAGATGGAAAAATGAAGCATATCAAGAAAAGAACACTGTTCCTACTGTGAAACATGGTGGAGGCTCTGTTATGTTCTGGGGCTGCTTTGCTGCATCTGGCACAGGGTGTCTTGAATCTGTGCAGGATACAATGAACTCTCAAGACTATCAAGGGATTCTAGAGAGAAATGTGCTGCCCAGTGTCAGAAAGCTTGGTCTCAGTCGCAGGTCATGGGTCTTGCAACAGGATAATGACTCAAAACACACAGCTAAAAGCACCCAAGAATGGCTAAGAGGAAAACATTGGACTATTCTGAAGTGGCCTTCTATGAGCCCTGACCTAAATCCTATTGAGCATCTTTGGAAAGAGCTGAACCACGCCGTCTAGAAAAGGCAACCTTCAAACACGAGACAACTGGAGCAGTTTGCTCATGAGTGGACCAAAATAACTGTTGAGAGGTGCAGAAGTCTCATTGACAGTTACAGGAATCGTTTGATTGCAGTGATTGCCTCAAAAGGTTGTTCAACAAAATATTAAGCTAAGAGAACCATCATTTCTGTCCAGGCCTATTTCATGAGTTTAATTTTTTTTTTAATTCTGTTGAAGCAGGGTTGAAAAGCAATGTCTGACTTTCATTTGTTTTTTTTCATAGATTTTTAATATATTATTACCTTTGTCAGATTCAAGTTATCTCTGTGACCATTGTGGGTTTTTCTTTCATTAAACGAGGGGTACCAACAATTTTGACCACGTGTGTATAAATTAGCTGTTGAGATCTATGGGAAGGACATAGATCTCCATGACAGCCTACCTCCAGAGCTCATTTAAAATGAAAGGAGGCGTTACCAGTGTGAGACATGTAGATCAGAAGAGCAAACTGTCAGTTATTATATGTTCCATACTAGTAACAGTCCCTTTCATTTAAAATAAGCTCTGGAGGAAGATTCCTAGGGAAATCTTTGTCCGGCCCATAGTTCTTAGCTCATTTACATATCAAGAAAAATGTGTTTTTCTCTGGAATGAGACACGTTATCACAGATATCAGGGTACCATTTTATTCAACTTTCTGTAACCGTTTATCCCCATATAGACGACATAGGAATGTTGATCCTATTGATGGACTCCCTGTAAAATGAGCAAAATTCATACTTTCAAGTGAAGAATATTAAAATTGCTTCAGATATCAATACACCATCTAACTTGCATTTTCTCTTGGATCCGATATCTCCTTTCTGTGTATTACTTTTTGGAAGCTTTTTTTCATTGTTTGCCTCATTTGGAATCCTTCAATTGACTGTGTAAGGGTGAATCCTCTGATATGTATATTGTGTATGATGCAAAGTCAAAATCACCCAAGTATTCCCTTTGCCAGCGTAACAAATATCTGTACATATTTTACTCAGGTTAAAGTTTTATTATGAGAAGTTGGTGTGTATAGTAACCTAATGTAGAAAATGTTATGAGCTAAGTTAAAGGCTATGGACACCTTTTGACATGGAAAAATTATTTTTACATATGTTAGAGGTTACCTCTACCTAATAAAATTCCACTAAGTTTCAGTTTGCAATCTTCATTCCTAAATTCATTTTCAAATCACCTGATATACAGTACAGACCAAAAATTTGGACACACCTTCTGATTTAAAGATTTTTCTGTATTTTCATGACTTTTAAAATTGTACATTCACACTGAAGGCATCAAAACTATGAATTAACACATGTGGAATTATATACTTAACAAAAAAGTGTGAAACAACTGAAAATATGTCTTATATTCTAGGTTCTTCAAAGTAGCCACCTTTTGCTTTGATGACTGCTTTGCACACTCTTGGCATTCTCTTGATGAGCTTCAAGAGGTAGTCACCAGAAATGGTTTTCACTTCACAGGTGTGCCCTGTCAGGTTTAATAAGTGGGATTTCTTGCCTTATAAATGGGGTTGGGTCCATCAGTTGTGTTGTGCAGAAGTCTGGTGGATACACAGCTGATAGTCCTACTGAATAGATTGTTAGAATTTGTATTATGGCAAGAAAATGCAGCTAAGTAAAGAAAAACGAGTGGTTATCATTACTTTAAGAAATTAAGGTTAGTCAGTCCGAAAAATTGGGCAAACTTTGAAAGTGTCCCCAAGTGCAGTTGGAAAAACCATCAAGCGCTACAAAGAAACTGGCTCACATGAGGACCGCCCCAGGAAATGAAGACCAAGAGTCACCTCTGCTTCTGAGGATAAGTTTATCCGAGTCACCAGCCTCAGAAATCGCAGGTTAACAGCAGCTCAAATTAGAAACCAGGTCAATGCCACACAGAGTTCTAGCAGTAGACACATCTCTTCAACAACTGTTAAGAGGAGACTTTGTGCAGCAGGCCTTCATGGTAAAATAGCTGCTAGAAAACCACTGCTAAGGACAGGCAACAAGCAGAAGAGACTTGTTTGGGCTAAGAACACAAGGAATGGACATTAGACCAGTGGAAATCTGTGCTTTGGTCTGATGAGTCCAAATTTGAGATCTTTGGTTCCAACCACCGTGTCTTTGTGCCACGCAGAAAAGGTGAACTGATGGACTCTACATGCCTGGTTCCCACCGTGAAGCATGGAGGAGGAGGTGTGATGGTGTGGGGGTGCTTTACCGGTGACACTGTTGGGGATTTATTCAAAATTGAAGGCATACTGAACCAGCATGGCTACCACAGCATCTTGCAGTGGCATGCTATTCCATCCGGTTTGCGTTTAGTTGGACCATCATTTAGTTTTCAACAGGACAATGATCCCAAACACACCTCCAGGCTGTGTAAAGGCTATTTGACCGAGAAGAAGAGTGATGGGGTGCTACGCCAGATGACCTGGCCTCCACAGACACCAGACCTGAACCCAATCGAGATGGTTTGGGGTGAGCTGGACCGCAGAGTGAAGGCAAAAGGGCCAACAAGTGCTAAGCATCTCTGGGAACTCCTTCAAGATTGTTGGAAGACCATTTCTGGTGACTACCTCTTGAAGCTCATCAAGAGAATGCCAAGAATGTGCAAAGCAGTCATCAAAGCAAAAGGTGGCTACTTTGAAGAACCTAGAATATAAGACATATTTTCAGTTGTTTCACACTTTTTTGTTAAATATATAATTCCACATGTGTTAATTCATAGTTTTGATGCCTTCAGTGTGAATGTACAATTTTCATAGTCATGAAAATACAGAAAAATCTTTAAATGAGAAGGTGTGTCCAAACTTTTGGTCTGTACTGTATAGTTAGTAGCCAGATCAAAGTTTCAGATTTTTCCATTACTGGAGTGTACCTCCCAGTATCATAGGCTAGATTTGTGGTCTGTGTGTATCCGGGGTACTGCTTTCTTCTTTAGCTCATCTATTAGAATCTACATTGCTCTTATTTTTTTTCATATGTTTTCCTCCTGGTCTATTGCTTGTTTCTTCTACACTCCTTGACAATGTGCATGTTAACGGCTCTTTCCATATTGTTTAGACCTGTGTACAACTTCCTTCCCCTCCCACCCACCTGCTGTAATCTCTAACACTGAGAGAAGGAGAAGAAGAGGGAGGAATAGGGAGAGGCATCAGAACCAGGAGCAGGAGCACTGATGGATTTGTAACATTTTTACCAAGCACTGAGCTAGATATATTTGAACGATTTAAAAAGTTGCTTAAATTTGCATTTATGAAGCAAATAAACAACAAAAAAATCAGTGCAAAAGTCTTAACCTTTAAGCTAGTCTGACCTCTACACTTGGCATATAGCTAGGAAGTTTTTCCTGATGTGCACATGTTTGGCTACGTGCACATGTTGAGTATTGGGTGAGTTTCTTACCTCAGGATTTGTAAGCCACAACCAGGAGTCAGTAAAAAATGCAGAAGTGATAAACGTCTTTTATTATTATTTATTATTAAAAAAAAAGATTATTACGTGTTTCTATTATATTTTTTCTCTGATTGTTCCACTCATGGTTTTGGCTTACAAATACGGATGTTAAAAACTGACTAAAAACCCAACGTGTGTATGCAGCCTAAGGTGCCCATACACTATCATTATCCAACAGTGGCTTTCATACATTGGAGTACCTTTTACCTCAGTACAGCTAATGTAGTAAATACATGAGCCAGAATATGAATCTATGCTTTACTTTTAAACTATGTAGAGAGATCCTATACTGTGTGATTTATTGGACATGATATAGGAGAGAAATGTGCTGCTTTGATATTTATTATACGGGATGATTCATTAACCACTTCCCGACCGTCCACTGTACATAAACGTCAGCGCTTGCTGGGCTCTGTGCAGCGCCGATGTTTATAAACGGTCAGTGGTCCCGCAGCCCTCAGGACCCCCAGGGTCCTGCAAGTGCTACGGGTGGGGTGCAGAGCGACAGCTCTGACAGGGGACATCATCGGGACCTGATTGGATCAGGTCCCAATGATGTTAACCCTTTGCTATCTTCTATATGCCGCGATCTATAGTTATCGCGGCATTTAGAGGATAGTGAGAGGAGAGGGGGTCGTCCACTTACCTCTCCGATGGCCCCCTGATGTCGGAGAGGACCTGCCGTTGTCATGGCAGCCGGAGGTCACATGACCGCCTAAGGGTCTGCCATGTACGGTGTCCTGCTAGACTCAGCCTGCAGCTGAGGTCTAGCAGGAGACACTGACAATGTAAAACTGTCAGCAGAGCTCTCATGCAATTCAATACATGTCTATTGCATTGGATGAGAACAGTGATTAGAAAAATAAAAATTTATGTCCCTTACAGGGACTAAGTAAAAATGTAAAAAAAAAAGTCTAAAAAATGTTTTCTAACTGTTAAAAAAAAAAAAAAAAAAAAAAAAAAAAAAATATCACAAAATAAAAATAAATAAATAAATAAAATATTAAACCAATAAATCCGTATATTTATGCAAAAATAAAAAAAAGTACACATATTTGGTATCGCCGCGTCCGAAACAACCCGATCTATAAAACTGTCACACTAATTAACTCCTTCTGTGCACACCGTAAAAAAATAAATAAAAAACGGAGCAAAAAAACTATGCTTTTTCATCAAATCGCCAAACAAAAAGTGGAATAAAATGCGATCAAAAAGCAAAATGGAAATAAAAATGGTACCGCTGAAAACGTCATCTTGTTCCGCAAAAAAAAAGCCGCCATACAGCTCCATCAGCCGAAAAATAAAAAAGTTATAGCTCTCTGAATAAAGCGATTTAAAAAAAATATTTTTTCTTTAAAATTTTGTGTAAAAGCGCCAAAACATAAAAAAAATACGTTAAGTGTAGTATCGCTGTAAACGTACTGACCCGAAGAATAACGCTGCCTTATCACTTTTACCACACGCAGAACGGCATAAAAAAAACCTCAAAAAACAATTCCTGAATTGTTGTTTTTTGTTCATTTTACCTCCCAAAAAACGGAATAGAAAGCGATAAAAAAAAATGTCATGTACTCATAATTGGTACCAATAAAAACGTCAACTCGTCCCGCAAAGTGTGACAGCTGTCAATCATGAAAACCCGATATAAATCTGGTATCGCTGTAATCGCACCAATCCGAAGAATAAAGTAATCTTATCAGTTATACCACACGAGGAACAGCGTAAAAAATAAATAAAATTTGTTTTGTTTATTATGTCTCCCAAAGATCACAGTATGGCTCTGCGCTGAGCACTTACACCAGAGTTTCCGTGTAAATCTCTGAAATCATTGATTCAGACGGAACCCATGACTGAAGATTCCCTGTAATGAGAAATTGCACAACAAATTTCATGGTGCAATTTCTCCTATTACCCTTATGATAGTGCAAAATTAGGGGATGAAAAACATTTTTGTGGGAAAAATGTGAAAATTTTATTTTTACGCCTCAATAATACAAACTTCTGTAAAGCACCTGAGGGTGCAAGGTGCTCACCACACATCTAGATAAGTTCCCTAAGGCAGGGTTCCCCAACTCCAGTCCTCAAGGCCCACCAACAGGTCATGTTTTCAGGATTTCCTTAGTATTGCACAGGTGATAATTCCATCACCTGCACAGGCAATAATTCCATCACCTGTGCAATACTAAGGAAATCCTGAAAACATGACCTGTTGGTGGGCCTTGAGGACTGGAGTTGGGGAACACTGCCCTAAGGGGTCTTGTTTCCAAAATGGTGTCACTTGTGGGGGGTTTCCCACTGTTTAGGCACATCAGGGGCTCCCCAAATGCAACATGCCGTCCGCTAATTATTCAAGCGAATTTTACATTCAAAAAGTCAAATGGCGCTCCTTCCCTTCCGAACCCTGCCGTGCGCCCAAACAGTAGTTTTCCTCCACATATGGGGTATCGGCGTGCTGAGGAGAAATTGCACTACAAATTGTATAGTCCATTTTTTCCTGTTACCCTTGTGAAAATAAAAAAATTGTGTCTAAAGTAACATTTTTGTGAAAAAAAGTTAAATGTTCATTGTTTTCTTCCACATTTCAAAAATTCCCGTGAAGCACCTGAAGGGTTAATAAACTTCTTGAATGTGGTTTTGAGCACCTTGAGGGGTGCAGTTTTTAGAATGGTGTCACTTTTGCATATTTTCTGTCATAAAGGCCCCTCAAGGTCACTTCAAATAAGATGTGGTCCCTAAAAAAAATGTTTTTGCAAATTTTGTTGGAAAAATGAGAAATCGCTGGTCAACTTTTAACCCTTAGAACTTCCTAACAAAAAAAAATGTTGGTTCCAAAATTGTGCTGATGTAAAGTAGACATGTGGGAAATGTAATTTATTAACTATTTTGTGTGACATATCTCTCTGATTTAAGGGCCTAAAAATTCAAAGTTTGAAAATTGCAAAATTTTCGCCAAATTTCTGATTTTTTCACAAATAAACGCAAGTGATATCGAAGAAATTTTATCACTATCATGACGTACAATATGTCACGAAAAAACAATCTCAGAATCAGCGGGATCCGTTGAAGCGTTCCAGAGTAATTACTTCATAAAGTGACAGTGGTCAGAATTGAAAAAATTGGCCTGGTCACGAAGGCAAAAACAGGCTCTGGTGCAAAGTGGTTAAGGTGTTTGTCAGAATTTTGGTATAAAACACCTTAATTAGTCACAATATTTTTGCTCAACTTGGTAATTACACCAAAATATTGTAACATTTGACATTTTACATGCCAGTCCCAGCCAGCTCTACCAATATTGGCAGGACATGGATGGGATGGAGCGTGGCTCTCCTGCCCGTCAAATTCATGAAAAGTTACACCACCTGATTGGAAAACATTCCTGCTGGCTTGTTGCACGCCGGTTAAGAGATGCGCCTAATTCACTGAGAAGTGCTGTCTAATGAATTTGGAGTATTTTTCTCTAGTGAGCCCCTTCATTATAAGGGTTTTCCGGGATTTTTTTTTTCTATGGGCCTAAGAACTAACAATCAAATAGCTGCTAACTACCTACCTGTTGTGCTTGTTGTGCCTGGTGCATGTTCAGAGAGTACACAGACCGCTCCTGCCGATGATTCTGCTGCTTCTCGTCACCAGAGCAGCTCTTCCTCTTCAGGACTGCTCTGTTGATGGGGCATGACTGCCGTTGTCCTGCTGATTGACAGCTTGTTCCTTGCAGTTAGGCAGCGACAGCTGGCAGCCAGTTAGTATCAGTGGAAGCCGCAGAATCTCTGTGACCATGCTGCAGGTTGAATCCTATTGACCCACATGCTAGATGCTTCCAGTTGAACCATTAAAACAGGGAACTTTCTGGATTCAACATCCCATGCACTTATTACTAATTTTTCATGCATCTCCACACTGACGCATAAAAGCTATGCACTTGGTGCACATTTAGTATGGCCTAAGGCGATATACATTTATATAAGGCTATTCTCACTGCTATTCTGTAATTTTTTCCAGTGAAAAGTGAGCATGTTGAAATAAATTAGCCCCCATTGCCATGTTATGCAGGAGTATTTTCAGCTGCAACACAACCCTTATTATTATTAACCGCAGCGGACCTATGAGGGTTTATGTATTTGATCAGCTGACAGTATATCAGTGCATGCATTTGTGTGAAAAAATTGTGAATGTAAATGAACCCTCCACCCCGATTAACTGTATTCCTGGACCATGTCTACACATTAGTGAGATATTAACCAGTGGTGACCCAGGACATGTAACCAAAAACAAAATAAAAAGCGTAAGCTTAGCTTGCAATATTAAAAAATCCTAGCAAAGCATCTGTCCGCAGCCTTCTCTCTGCATCTACTCCTCAGAGCTGGACCAGCTTGCTCTTTCCATATGGCAGCCAGGTCACATTCATGCTGACTTCTGCACACTGTATTAATTTCCCTCTCTTCCATCTCAGCCACAGTGACTACTGATCTTATCGGAACACGGGAGAGAAAATCAAGCCGCCGTGTCAGCAGTTCCCACTCCTCTTGGATACAAGTTTACGGCTATGTTGCCAACCTCACATACTATCCGCCCTTATATTTTCAACTGTTCATTTACAAGTAGCACTTAGTTCACTTTTTCTAATGCTTTTTTTTATTTGTTACATGATATTAAATCCCCCGTCCCCAATTTCTCTTTTTGGCAAGCACACAGGACGCGCAATTATATACCAGATTTATGCCACCGGGAAATAAAAAGTAAGCAGGAACATAACGGGACTTTTGAATGAGAAAAAGGCCTCGGCTGACCTATCTTTAATAATTAAGAGCCACCTGGTGGCAAGCATGGAGCATGAAGAGCCGTCATGTGAAATCCCTTAAAATTAATTATTGGCAAAATGGATTAGTAATTTTGAGATTACCACCATTCTGAAAGTATGCAGTTGAATCAATCACTCGAGCATAAGGAATGTAGCTCTGGGCTGTGTTCTGCACTTGTGGCAGGCTGCTGATGGAAACTTGGTCTACGCTGACTAATAAATGTCAGAAGTATTGAAAAGTTACCATCATTTTCTTTCCGTTTCTAATTACAAAGACTTGGTAATTTCTATACTCTCATCGGAGGGAGACTTCCTTCATTGGTCACTGGTTCCTCATTACAAAGATGTATGGTTGGAGTTGGTCTGTGTTTCTGGTACGTCTGCTTCCCACGAGCGCACGACTCTTATTCTATCAGAAAATGTCTAAGTCTGGACTTCATCTATATAGTGACAGCTGCTTCGTAGTTTACATTATTGCTTGCTGTTTCACTAAAAACTGTTTTCTTTGGTGGAAAGCCAGACATTTAGTTGGGTAACTACAAGTTGAAGCAGGTCCGAACAAACAAAATGTTTCGAATTGCCTCTTGACTATAATGTCAGTAGAGTATGCTGGACGTATAGAATTCCTAGCAGGTATTGGGTAAAGATCTACATAGGCTGGAGAACCACCGTTCTTGAAATGAAGGTCCCACAGCAGTGTGCAGAATATTTCATCATCTCCTGTAAATTCCAAAATTAGTACATCACAGTATTTTCCCCAGAAAACATGAAGACCTTCGATTCAACATTTGCAGGGGGTTTCTAACCCTTTAGTGACCAGGACAGAAGTTTTCAAATCTGACAAGTCATTTTATGTGGCAATAACTCTGGAATGTTTCAACATATCCCAGTGATGTTGAGATTTGTTTTTTCATGACACATTATACTTTATGATAATGATAAATTTAGGTCGATATGTTTTATGTTTTTTTATAAAAATATCAGAATTTTGACACATTTCTAAAAATTTGTCATTTTCAAACTTTGAATGCTTTAATCCAGAGAGTCATACCACACAAAATAGTTAATAAATAACATTTCCTTCATGTCTGCTTAACATCAGTACCATCTGTAAAATGTTCTTACACTTTGTTAGGATGTTAGAAGCTTAAAAATTGTAGCAGTAAGGCTGCGTGCCCACAATGAGCTTTTACCGCCTTTCTGACTGTGCATATTTTTTCTGAGTCAAAAACAAAGCGATTGGGATTTATAGAAATCTCCTGTACAGTGCGCTTCTTTTTTACGCTGCATAAACTGACCTGCGGTTAATTTTTCGAATTCACAGCATGTCCATTTCTCTTGTGTATGCTGAGTTTTATGTCGGGAACTTCCCCATTGACTTGCACTAGATGCGGAAAATCCAAAGGGAAAAATTGCACGTACATCTTTACTGTGACGCGCCCCCTGGGCCGTGTGTGTGTCGGGATACCCGGAACCGGACCCGTTGCGGATGCTGGGGGTTGTAGTCCTTGCGTGGCGGGGACCCGGTCCCGTGGCTCAGGGTGGTCAACCCAAATGGCAGTCTATTTATAGGGTTTTTATGAAATTAAATGTCCGACTACGCCACCCGTGGATTGCGATCAGAGTGAACCGCCGCTGCAGGGCAGACCACTGAGGCTGGTGTTGTGGGTGCAGCAGAGGGTAGTATAACTCCCCACGGGAGGAGTATAGCCTCAGGGCAGCAAGGGTGGATGTTGGGGGTGATGGTGCGCGGGATCAGCAGTAACGACACAGAGTCCTGTAATGCAGTCCAGAGTATTTACTCACAGTTCTTTATCCACGTTACTACAGCTGGTCATAACGTCCCTCGTCGCACTGTGTTCACCAGGTGAGGGGCTCGGCCTACTCCCAGATAACTTTGGAGCGTTTCACAGGACCCCCTTTGTGTGTCCTTTCTCTGACCTGTCATACCCCGCCAGTGACCTCGCTTCTGTCCGGCTGCCTCGGGCCTTCTCTGGTAAACTTTGGCGCCAGTTTCCCTGACCCTATATGGTGCCTTCCTAGCGGGTGTAGCTGACTCGCCCCCTGGGCCGTGGGGCACCCGGAACCGGGCTTCAGTGCGATGACGGGGGTAGTAGTGGCAACCCGATCCCGTGGCTCAGGGTGGTCAGACCAAATGCTGTGGCAGTCTATTTGTAGGGTTTTGAGTGTCCGACTATGCCACCCGTGGATTGCGGTCAGGGATGCCCGCCGCTGCTAGGCAGACCTCTGAGGCTGATGTTGGTTTGCAGCACAGGGATAGGATAACTCCCCACGGGAAGAGTGTAGCCTCAGGGCAGCGTATGTGAATGCTGGGGGTGATAGTGCAGGCCGCAGTAATAAGAGTGCAGAGTCCTCATCAAACAGTCCAGGGTCTTTATTGTAGTTAGTACTAATGATCCAACAGGAGTACAGGGTAGGAATGGGCCTGGGTGTCTGAGAGCATTCGGGCGAGCCCCACTGGTCAGGGTGAGTGTGAAGGCCTACCGTTCTCTCTCTGCTCTTGCTGACTATCCCCCTTTTCCTGGTGTAATAGCCCACGTCCCTGAGCTGGCCGTGTACTTCGCCTGTATGGCTTGCGACTCGGGCCTTAGGTACCTTTTGCTTTTCTGTGCTGTACTGGTCCCTCTGTGTGGCGGAGCCTCCAGGCTTCTTAGGCCAAGGGACCTGAAATCCCTCACGGGTTGATTCTCTGCTGCTGGGCTTGCAACCCTGACAGCCTCGGACCCCAATGTCCGGTAGTGTAGTTCTCTCCGCCAGGACCGCTTCTCGTCGCCTCTGTCCCTGACTCGCAGCTTCTCCTCTGCCTCACGGACTCCTTAGCTACAGCTGAACTGTCCCTCCTTCTCTGGGACTAGTCTCAGTCCTGAGCTAGGTCGTCCAGTTCTCTCTAACCCTGCCCTCAGTTCCAGCTTTTATAGGGGCAGCCAGCTCCCCCTACTGGCCTGGGACAATAGGTGCTGTATGCTAATTGTCCCTGACCAGGGAACCTCCCTCTTGCTCTCAGACACAGCCTTTAATATTTGTGGCATCCAGGCCTGGGGTGACACATAGCGAGGGGCTGCGCCACATAAAATGTCACAGCCTCCGGTTTCTAGCTGAGGGTAGTTCCCCGCCTCCACTAGTTTCGGGGACCGGTCTCCCCCTTTGGCCTGACGCCTCTACGCCGGTAGATTCGGGCGTGCGGTGGTGACTCACCGGTCCACACCCCTGGGGTCCCTTCGTTCCTTGTTCCTGGCCCCTCCGCTCCTCTTCCTTCTCCTTCCTTCTGCTTCCTCCAGGCTCCGGACTCTCTCCTAGGCCTGCTCCCTCCTCTTCTCTGTCTGAACTCCCCTACTTCACACTGTCTCTAAGATGGTGCCCCCCTTTTATACCTCCCTCTAGGTGCACCCAGGAACTGCCCTCTCCCTCCTATGCACTACAGGGTTCCCCCTTCCTTGGTGTTCCCTCCCCCCACTCCAGCCAGGGACAGGGACTGTCATGCTCTACTTGGAGCATATCGGTCGCCCTGTCCCCCAGAAATGTGGTGTAATACATGCAGGTGTCGGGGTCCTGATCCACACTCCATCCTTACCTGGAAGTGAGATATCGCACATCTGGATGAGATGCAATACCTCTGTAGCGGCCGGGCGCTACAACTGCGTTTACGCAGCGTATATGCATCAAAACTCATGTAGTCAGCATGGAAGAATGTGAATACCAGAAAGTTTCAAAAACAAAGCAGCTTTACTTAAAGCATGACACACCAGAGACCAAAACCGCAGCGTCAAAAAACGCACACAAAAACACAATGGAAAAAAAAACTCAAGTAAACTAAGGTGCAGAAATTCTGCTGCGTCAAAAACTCAACAATCACTGATTGCGGGAACGTAGCTTAATTTTTCATTTTTTCAAGGAAATTTACAAAACTTATTTTTTTTAGGGCCCTATTCAGTTTTGAAGTGATTTAGGGCCCTATTCAGTTTTGAAGTGACTTTAAGGGACCTATATATTGGAAAACCCCCAAAAGTGATAATATTTTAAAAAACAGCGCCCCTCAACATATTCAAAACTGATGTCAGGTTATTTATTAACCCTTCAGGTGCTTTCAGGAATTAATGCAAAGTGGCATGACAGAAGAGAAAAAATTTATTTTTTCCACCATGTTCTAAACAGGTCACTATAGCTGGCATTCTTCAAGGTCATTTTTTTTAGCTGTGAATTGCCATGGCAAGCATCAGGACCACACAATCATGATCTCAAGGTGCCGATGGGGTTAAACAGGAAGCCCCCCACACTCTGTTAACCATTTAGATGCTGTAGTCACTATTGACAGCAGCATCTAAAGGGTTAAATGGCCATGGTTGGTGCCAACAGTGATTGTGACTGATGCAGTAGGGTGTCAGCTAGTGTACCGCTGACAGCTGCAGCATTTTCACCCATCGGGGGATGCTATTCACTTATATCTCAGATGAGTTTTTAATTGTAGTGGTGGTCACTAAGGGGTTAAGTCACTTATCAGTTTTTGTTTTGTGGTGTTATTTCCATTTTTTGCCACCAAATTCATCAATATGGCGCGTGCAGATCAAAAATTTGGCATATAGTAAAAAAATGGGCTTTTTTTCCCGTCTCGTACTATTTTTGCAATCCTTTTGCCTAAAGCCATACGTTTGACACGCCCCCTGGGCCTGTGCTGTGCAGGGGGATACCCGGAGCCGGATCGCTGGGGGTTGTAGTTCTCCGTGGCGGTGACCCGGTCCGTGCCCAGGGCGGTCAAACCAGTGGCAGTCTATTGGTATTGTAATTGTCCGACTACGCCACCCGTGGATTGCGGTCAGTGGGGACCGCTGCTGCGCTGCCGACAGCTGAGGCTGATGTTGTTTGCGCAGCCGAGTATGGGATAACTCCCCACGGGAGAAGTATTGCCTCAGGGCAGCTAGAGTAGATGATGGGAGTGATGGTGTGAGCGTCCCAGTACTGATGGTGCTGGTGCGGCGATGAAACACAGAGACTTGTAATTGCAGTTTCCAAAGCTTTACTCACGGTTGTGATTCTGGTCCCTTGTGCACATGAGGGACCGCCTGAGCCGTGCTGCGTCCACCAGGTGAAGGACTCGGTCAACTCCCAGGCAATTCCGGAGTGTGGTTCAGAGCTCCCTTCTCTTTCCTTTCTCTGGCCGTCCCCACCAGTGACCCACCTTTGTCAAGCTTCCTCGGGCCTTCTGTTGGCGAAACCTCTCTCCGGTTTCCCTGACCCTATACGGTATGACTTTCTGGTGGATGTAGTGAGGGGTCGCACCAAGATGTGGTAACAACCTCCGGTCTTTGGCTGAGGAATCTGTTGCCTCCACCAATTTGGGTTCCGGTACCCTGTTCTGCCAACCCTTCACCCTGTATCTCCTCTGGGCATATGGGGTTCCTTCTGTCCTCGTGTCTCTGGGCCTTTCTCTGTGTTCCTTGCTTCCTTTCTCCTCTGTTCCAGTTCCTTTCCTACTTTCCTTTCTGTTCCTTCTTCTCTCTCTCTCTCTCTCAGGCTCCAGCCTCCTGACAAGGCCTGCCTGCAGACTGTCTCCACTGAACTGAACTGGACTGAACTGAACTCTGTTCTAAGATGGTGCCCACCTTTTATACCTCCTTCTAACACCCGAGCCCAGGTGACTAGCAACCAATGGGCTCCTACCTATGCCCAGAGACCCACCCCTATCTGCTCCTACACCACTGGGTTTTCCTTTCCCCGCCCCACTCCAGCCAGGGACAGATGCTGTCGTGCCTGCACTTCTGTGGGAGCACCGTTGAGCTGTCCCTCGGAAATGGGGTGTGTGTGGTGCATGCAGCTAAACGAGTCCTGGTCCACACTCCATCCTTACCCGGGAGTGGAATATCACACCTCTGGTCTGAGGTGCAATACCCCTGTAGCAGCCGAGCCCTCGGGGTGCTACACATTGGCACCAAAAGTTGCAAAAATAGGGCTAAAATACTGGCTTACTTATAAATACACAGAGGGTGGGAAATGGAGTGTAGTTGCGCCAAATTTTCCAACTTTTTAAAAAGTTTCAATTGAAGAATCGGGCAAAGACATCTGGAATTGCTACTGTGCCCACAAAGTGGAAAAAACTACAACAAGCGATTACGTATAACGTAGACTTAAAAAAAAATAAAAAAAAGGCGCAGATAGAATAATGAAGTACTGTGCAAACAAAAAAAAAGGGGCAAAATACACAAAGCTAGGCAAAAAACTGGTGCAAAGACAATGATGAATCGGGGCCATAAGCTATTATTTTGACTAAAGGGGAGAATTGGACAGTTGTCAGGGTTGTTATTCAATATATACTTGCAGTACATTATTCATAATGTTTCTCACATTCTTTTTGATATATGTAGCTGTATTATCACTAGTTGTATTATTATTTTAAAGCAGAAATCCAGCCCAATCCTTATTTTGTCAGAAAGTTGCTCAATTGAGAATGTGCGATTAAATGCCATTTTTTTTCTAAATGATGTACCCGTAATATGCCCTACAGTTTTGCTCGTACAGCGATCTCCATGGACGCCAAACATATGTGAAAATGGCTTTCTTCAACATTTGTAGACTGCTTTTGGGGGCAAATAATAGTTGGCATTAGCCCATATGTTCTATAATTTTATTTTCTAGAATATCTTTTTAAAAAAAGCCTGTTACATTAACGTCCTATCTATGTTGTGCACAAATGTCGGAGTATTGCCATTATTAGAATCTTTCTGCTAGGACTTGTCTACAGGTGTGGCAGCTGTCCCCTGGAGACAAATTATGTGCCCATTCAGATGGCACATTATCTTCTACTCTGCAGTCTGATTCTGTTAGTGTGACAGGCCCCTGGTAAGACGGTATCACAGCTGGTATTCATCTCTTTAATGACATGCAGGTTAATTTATTTCAAGTTTCTTCAAAGTTAGAATTAATAGTGGTTTCAAACAACGATTGTCTAATATCCACTTTAGAAATCTGTAACATAAAGCTTTATCAGCAGGGACCGGTCAGTCACAGATTCTTCTTATTTTCAGAATAGCAACTTGGAAGAATGGTTCAGTATATGGTATTCTTAACCCTTAACTGGTGAGGTGGGGTTTGCCATACCCCAGGTTATTTTTGTCCGGCTGCCATTCTTTGAAAAATGCTGGTATGAGGATATGTGTATCACTAGCTTCCATCCATTTGTGGGTGTCAAAAATTTGTTATACTCATGTGTAATCAATCGCCAATAAGAAAACGATTAAAACAAACGTGATCTTTGCATTTTCTGTAAAAATAAGAGATTTCTAAACACTGGGGTATAGGAAACCCCACATCACCAGTTGCGTGACAAAAACCCCACCTCACCAGTTGAGGGTTAAGCACCACTCCAGTTGTTTTTTTATTTTTTTTTATTTCAGCACTGGATTGGTGCTAGTAATGTAAGTTCCCTGACCTAGTCTCATACTTACCAGCTGCCGTCTTCAGCTCTTCGCAGTGCCACTCCAGTCCCACACCACCATCTTGTGACTGCAACTTATGACTGGCCTAAAGTCAGAGGTAACAGTCACAAGTTCTCAGTGTAAGTTTGAGATCCTTGTACTGGCCTCGTTCTGGCTCTCATAGACTTACATTGAGTTGTAACTTCCGGCTCACCCAGCAAACACTGGAGCAATCCGGCAGCATAACCTGCTGGAGAGTAGTGCTGGTAAGTGTGAGACTAGGTGCAGGGAACTTAGATTAGTAGCACCACTCTAGCGTTTTATTTTTTATTGCAACGCTTTAAGGCCCTGGCGGTCACAGAATGAAAAGGGCTCCATGTGCAAGAACAATATATAGGCCCTTTGCAGTCCAATAGCTTATTGTTATACACAATTCCACCTGCTTTAGAGGTTGAAGTGGGCCCTCTCACCTCTTGGTCTCCTGTAGTGTTGAGCCACCCCCGTAGTGTTCGGGTTCGGTTCGTCGAACACCGGGATGTTCGAGGAACTGTTCGTCGAACACCTTAGAACACCGTCGAACACCGTTAAAACCAATGGCAGGCAAACAAAAACACATAGAAACACATAGAAAACACCTTCAAAGGTGTCCAAAAGCTGACAAACTGCTCAGAAGACGCTCTCTTTAAAAAAGCCGGCCGGCAATTCAGCAGCGGCATACACCGGTACCCGACAATTTAGACAAGAAGGAATAGAGCATCACACATAGATTAGATAGATAGAAACATGTCAGTCACACATATAAGAAGCACAGTGACAGTGTTGGTTACTGTACTTGTCATTTAGTGTAAAGGATTTATTTAAAAAAATAATAGTGTTTTCGTGCACCGTCTCTTTAAAAAAGCCGGCCGGCAATTCAGCAGCGGTACCCGACAATTTATAACAGAAAGAATAGAGAATCACACATAGATGGATATAAACATGCCAATCACATATATAATAAGTACAGTGATAGTGTTGGTTACTGTACTTGTCATTTAGTGTAAAGGATTTATTAAAAAAAATAATAGTGTTTTCATGCACCATCTCTTTAAAAAAGCCGGCCGGCAATTCAGTACCCGACAATTTAGAATAGAAAGAATAAAGAATCACACATAGATTAGATACATAGAAACATGTCAGTCACATATATATGAAGTACAGTGACAGTGTTGCTTACTGTACTTGTCATTTAGTGTAAAGGATTTATTAAAAAAAATAATAGTGTTTTCATGCACCGTCTCTTTAAAAAAGCCGGCCGGCAATTCAGCATCTGTACCCGACAATTTAGAATAGAAGGAATAGAGAATCACACATAGATTAGATAGATAGAAACATGTCAGTCACATATATAAGAAGTACAGTGACAGTGTTGGTTACTGTACTTGTCATTTAGTGTTAAAATAAAGGATTTATTTTAAAAAAAATTGGCGTGGGGTTCCCCGTAATTTTAGGCTCTAGCGGAGGTTAAGCAGACGGCTGGGGCAGATGTTTGAAGTCTGGGAAGGGGGTAATACCCACGGAGCTTCCCAGGCTACTAATATCAGCCCCCAGCTGAATACCTAGCCTTTACTAGCTATTAAAATGGGGGACCCCCCCAAAAAAATGATGTGGGGTCCCCCCTATTTTAATAGCTAGCAAAGGCTAGGCAGACAGCTGGGGGCTGATATTAATAGCCCAGGAAGGGAGCCATGAATATTGGCCCCCTCCCAGGCTAGAAACACCAGCTGTCAGCCGCCCCAGAAAAGGCGCATCCGTAGGATGCGCCAATTCTGGCACTTAGCCTCGCTCTTCCCACTGCCCTGTAGCGTTGGCAGTGGGGTAATAGGGCTGGGGTTGATGTCAGCTTATAATGCCAGCTGACATCAAGCCCAGGTTAGTAATGGAGAGGCGTCTATAAGACACCCCCATTACTAACCCCATAGTCAAAGTTAAAAGAAAACACAAATACCCAGAATAAAGTCCTTTAATTGAAATAAAGACACAATTCTTTATTGTTCTAAATTAAACCATACTTACCGTCACGCCCATTCCAGCTGAAGCCAACGATCTCCTGCAATAAAAGAAAAATAATAAAGCAACCTCATCCTTACCTTTCCATGGTTCCCAGGACAGCTTCAGCTCTGCTACATCGAGATGACAGGCTGGACCGCAGCAGAACGCTGCCATCCAGCCTGTCATCCCGCGGACACTGAGAAGCGCAGGCATGCTTGCGCTCCTCAGTGTCTCGCTGTGACGGCATAAAGATGAGCCGAGGTCATGTCCAATGAACTCGGCTCACCTCATGCACGTCACTGACAGCGTGGGAAAATTCTCCTGCACTCAGCGCTTCAGCGTGAGATTTTTCCCACGCTGTCAGTGACGTGCATGAGGTGAGGTCATGTCCAATGAACTCAGCTCACCTCTTTTACGTCACTGACAGCGTGGGAGAATTCTCACGCTGAAGCGCTGAGTGCAGGAGAATTTTCCCACGCTGTCAGTGACGTGCATGAGGCTGATATTTAAATTTGGCGCACAAATCTGTGATTGGTCGCGGGCAGCGTCCGCGACCAATCAGCACAGTAGTGTTTAACTTTGGCGGCAAGATCAGTGATTGGTCGCGGTCAAGACGGCGACCAATCACCGATTTGTGCGGCACATTTAAATAGCGACCGCGACCAATTGGATGTCAGAGCCGCTCCCCGGTCCTCCCTTTACACCCTAACCGCATGGATGTCAGCGGCGCTGCCTGTGCGGCTACTTCCGCTGCGAGAACCCGGGACATGAGCGGGCGCTCGCAGCAGAAGTATCCCGACCCGCAGCGCCGCTCCCCGGTCCTCACCAATACGATTAGCTGATTGGTCGCGCTCTCCGCACGCGACCAATCAGTGATCTTGGCGCTAAAGTTAAACACCGCTCTGCTGATTGGTCGCGGAAACTGCCCGTGACCAATCACCGATTTGGGCGCCACATTTAAATAGCGGCCGCGACCAATCAGCGAGCTTGGCGCCAAATTTAAACAACGCTCTGCTGATTGGACGCGTCTGGCATCCGCGACCAATCAGCGAGATTGGCGCCAAATTTAAACCCAGCTCTGCTAATTGGTCGCGGATGCCGACCGCGACTAATCAGCATTATTGGCGCCAAATTTAAACACCGCTCTGCTGATTGATCGCGGTCGCCGTCCGCGACCAATCAGTAGTATTGGCACCAAATTTAAACCCTGCTCGGCTGATTGGTCACAGTTGCCTTCCGCGACCAATCAGCGATTTTGACGCCAAATTTAAACACCGCTCTGCTGATTGGTCGTGGCCGGCGATTGCGACCAATCAGCATTATTGGCGCCAAATTTAAACCCCGCTCTGCTGATTGGTCGAGGTCGTGACCAATCACCATTATTGGCGCCAAATTTAAACACCGCTTTGCTGATTGGTCGCGACCACAACCTATCAGCATTATTGGCGCAAAATTTAAACCCCGCTCTGCTGATTAGTCGCGACCGCCGGCCGTGACCAATCAGTGATATAGTTGCCAAATTTCAACACCGCTTTGCTGATTGGTCGCGGTTGCTGGCCGCGACCAGTCAGCGATTTTGGCGCCAAATTTAAACACCGCTCTGCTGATTGCGCCGGGTCTGCCGCATACATATTCTAGAATACCCGATGCGTTAGAATCGGGCCACCATCTAGTTTCATGAAATAATTTAAAAAAAAATTGACGTGGGGCTTCGCACTATATTTGTGTCCAGCCAGGTACAGCAGGCAGGAACGGGCTGCCCCCAACCACCAGCTGCCTATTTGTACCTGGCCGGACACAACAATATAGGGAAGCCCTTTTTTCCTTAATTATTTCATGAATTTCATGAAATAATTTAAAAAAAAAATACGTGGGGCTTCGCCCTATTTTTGTGTCCAGCCAGGTACAACTAGGCAGCTGGGGGCTGGAATCTGCAGCGCAGGGAGGCCCAAGCTTTCTGGGTCCCCCCCAGCTGCAAATTGCAGTCCGCAGCCACCCCGGAAAATGGCGCGTTCATAGAAGCGCCATCTTCTGGCGCTGTACCCAACTCATCCAGGGCCCTGGTGCGGTGGCTCACTGGGTAATAAAGGGGTTAGGGCCAGCTTGGCATTATCAGCTGGCCCTAAGCCCGAAATTCATGGGGTCACGCCAATATTAGACATGACCACTATGAATTTCTAGTAAAGTATTTAAAAAAAACACAACACCCAGAAAAAGGTCCTTTAATTGAAATAAACACACAATTCTTTATTGTTCTAAATTAAACCATACTTTCCGTCACGCCCATTCCAGCTGAAGCCAACGATCTCCTGCAATAAAAGAAAAATAATAAAGCAACCTCATCCTTACCTTTCCATGGTTCCCAGGACGGCTCCAGCTCTGCTACATCGAGATGACAGGCTGGACCGCAGCAGAACGCTGCCATCCAGCCTGTCATCCCGCAGACACTGAGAAGCGCAGGCATGCTTGCGCTCCTCAGTGTCTGGCTGTGACGGCATCCAGATGAGCCGAGGTCATGTCCAATGAACTCAGCTCACCTCATGTACGTCACTGACAGCGTGGAAGAATTCTCCTGCACTCAGCGCTTCAGCGTGAGAATTCTCCCATGCTGTCAGTGACGTACATGAGGTCAGCTGAGTTCAATGGACATGAATGAGCTCACCTCATGCACGTCACTGACAGCGTGGGAAAATTCTCCTGCACTCAGTGCTTCAGCGTGAGAATTTTCCCATGCTGTCAGTGACAAGCATGAGGTGAGCCGAGTTCATTGTCGGCTCATCTGGATGCCGTCACAGCCAGACACTGCAGAGCGCAAGCATGCCTGCGCTTCTCAGTGTCTGCGGGATGACAGGCTGGATGGCAGCGTTCTGCTGCGGTCCAGCCTGTCATCTCAATGTAGCAGAGCTGAAGCTGTCGTGGGAACCATGGAAAGGTAAGGATGAGGTTGCTTTATTATTTTACTTTTATTGCAGGAGATCGTTGGCTTCAGCTGGAATGGGCGTGGTGGTAAGTATGGTTTAATTTAGAACAATAAAGGATTGTGTCTTTATTTCAATTAAAGGACTTTATTCTGGGTGTTTGTGTTTTCTTTTAACTTTGACTATGGGGTTAGTAATGGGGGTGTCTTATAGACGCCTCTCCATTACTAACCTGGGCTTGATGTCAGCTGGCATTATAAGCTGACATCAACCCCAGCCCTATTACCCCACTGCCACCGCTACAGGGCAGTGGGAAGAGCGAGGCTAAGTGCCAGAGTTGGCGCATCCTATGGATGCGCCATTTCTGGGGCGGCTGACGGCTGGTGTTTCTAGCCTGGGAGGGGGCCAATATTCATGGCACTCTTCCTGGGCTATTAATATCAGCCCCCAGCTGTCTGCCTAGCCTTTGCTAGCTATTAAAATAGGGGGGACCCCACGTCATTTTTTTGGGAGGGGGTCCCCCATTTTAATAGCTAGTAAAGGCTAGGTATTCAGCTGGGGGCTGATATTAGTAGCCTGGGAAGCTCCGTGGGTATTACCCCCTTCCCAGGCTTCAAACATCTGCCCCAGCCGTCTGCTTAACCTCCGCTAGAGCCTAAAATTACGGGGAACCCCACGCCAATTTTTTTTTAAATAAATCCTTTATTTTAACACTAAATGACAAGTACAGTAATCAACACTATCACTGTACTTCTTATATATGTGACTGACATGTTTCTCTCTATCTAATCTATGTGTGATTCTCTATTCTTTCTATTCCAAATTGTCGGGTACCGCTGCTGAATTGCCGGCCGGCTTTTTTAAAGAGACAGTGCATGAAAACACTATTATTTTTTTTGATAAATCCTTTACACTAAATGACAAGTACAGTAAGCAACACTGTCACTGTACTTCATATATATGTGGCTGACATGTTTCTATCTATCTAATCTATGTGTGAAGCTCTATTCTTTCGGTTCTAAATTGTCGGGTACCGGTGTATGCCGCTGCTGAATTGCCGGCTTTTCATGTTTCAATGTTGGCACTGTTCCCATCGATTTGGGCAATCACTGTAATGCCACAACCACCATGGCTGTGGCATTACAGTGAGTGGCAGACAATCCCTGCATGATTGGTGCTCTAAATAGCACCAGACATGCAGGACACGCTTTTGGTGCACGAACAGTTATCGAACATAACCTCGAACAGCCGAATTTTTTGCAAATCGTTCGGGTTCGTCGAACAACTCGAACACCGCCCAAAACAGCTCGAATTTGAGATTGGCGAACAGTTCTAGTCGAACACCGCTCATCTCTAGTCTCCTGTTCAACTGTACAGGTTGCACCAATTATTTGTCCGCAGTCACACAGCCTTTATGTCCTCTAAAACGTGCAAAGCTTGGTTTAAGCTGTCATTTTGCTCTGACAGACTCCCTATATTAACAAGTCCGTTTCCTAACAAGACGCTCTTTACAACTTGTATATTACAATCATTATCTTGCCATAGGTGAAATGTGCTTTAAGAATTTGGCGGTTTTCGAGATGTTTACTGTATGTTTTCTTCATTTGTTTGTTCTCTTTCTATAATGGAATATTAGATAACTTAGCGCACATACAGTTCTTGTTATATTAGCACAGTAGATGGCGAGATATATTTGAGTTGAATTATTTTCCAATTATTTTTTACACCATAATGTTTGGCTACTACATATGCCTCATTTACATGAGAACATCAGATACAAAGGTTATCTTCCCTCTTCATTGTACGCTCTTGGTTGAACCGTTTCAAATGAACAGCACTATAATTATCTAGCTGGATCCGGAAACGTCAACATGCAAATTCTGACAGCTCCGGTCCCCTAGTAATTAGCACATAATTGGCACTACAACTACTGACACTGGCAGGATTACTACATATATATGTGGTACCCAGAAGGTGCTCAGTTAAATATTTGGCATTGGGGGCAGGAGTTTCAAGCTCTTACAAATCAATCATCATTTCACAGTGACCCAAGTAAGTATCTTATTGACTAACTCAACTCCGTTACACGATCTTATTTTATTATCAGCTCCTTGTTTTATAAATCAATATATTTATTTTTACTTCATTATTTTTCTTACTTATATTGTGTCATTAACAGATATTCTCATCATCATCACTGTCCCCATTGGGGTTCCCTATCAGCTGTATTTAGAATGTTGGAGATAACTGGAGTATCTGGATGAAATCTACACAAAACACAGGGAGAACATACAAACTCTATGCAGATGTTGTCATTGGTGAGACTTGAACCCAGCACCACAGTGTTGCAAAACAACAGTCTTAACCACTGAGCCACTGTGTTCCTATTTTCTCCATAATTAGCGTTACTACATTGGTAAAATCGAAGGCTGAATGGCCCCAGTCATCGAAGGGCTGGTTTTACAAAGTTTTTTACCAACATCAGTTGCCAGACTAGTACATTAAACACATCAGATATTTGTAGCAGTTGGTCTATACCTTTATAGCAAATAATGGGTAAAGAGTATAAAGGCCGAAGACTAACCTCATTCTGCACATCTGATGCATTCACCGCGAAATGCTCATAATTTATGTGCCAAATGTATACTCATATGAACCCAACTCTGAGTGTCTTAATTGCAACGAATGTCCATGCATATTCAACTATGTCCTGTAGATAGTTAAATATATCCGATTCTAAATTCTAAATATTCTGGGGTTAACACTGATCAAGCACCACAAACCCTGTGTGAATAGAGGGTTCCTATCATGAGATTTTCAGGAGATTTCCCGTTCTGTAAGAGTCATGTGACAAAATATGAACGTAGGGTTACAAAAAAAGTATTTCAACAAAATTTAGTATTTACCCATGGTTTAATTTAGTAGTAATTTGTCCGATCATTCCAACATTACCAGTAAGGGATTAATGAAATGCCTACTCTATTATGACTCATGCACATGGCTATAATACCGATCCATATAAGCTTACTATGGGACTATGTTTTTATTTTTTTGTGCCTAAGATTTAATAGGAATAAAGTCCAAGGGTGGATCGGCACTCTGTGTAAAGTGGTGCTCGTGGAAAATGCATTATGTGATATCCAAAGAAGTCCTGGCATTCATGTATTGATGAAGGCTTTAATTCAATAATCGGGCGTAATGATCGTAGTTGCGACTGCTCGTGCAGGCCGTTGACCTGTTGACGGCAGCGTAAACTTCAACTGGATGTGCGTACTTGGATTCACATTCAGCTAAGGTGTATTGCGGCGCTGGGAACTTACCGGGTGCATTTGCTGCATTATATGCTGCCCGCCAGTCAGAGGCCAGCAGCTGACTTCTGCATGCACATGACTAGGGGTGCATGGCAGTGACTATCCAAATTCGCACTGGACCCCATCGGACTCTAGTTTTGCCACTGACAATAAACACACAAATCCACTTAGGAAGGGTTTCAGGCCATCCTAGGTTTCATCAACTTTTGTTGATGAAAGCCTGGGATGGGCTGAAACGTGTCCAAATTGGATTTATGTGTTTATTGAATTAAAGCCTTTTTAATCAGTGCATGAGCGACGGGACCTCTTTGAATATCCTATGATTTAGTAGAAGCAGCACAGAAATTATTATTATTTATTTTTAGAGTACCATTGATTCCATGGTGCTCTACATGGGAAGGGGTTACATACAAAACACATAGATATTACAATGAACAAACTAATAGTGACAGACTGGTACAAAGGGGAGAGGACCCTACCCTTGCGGCCTTAGATTCTACAGAATAATGGGGAAGGAGACATTAGGTTTGGGGGGGTTTCAGCAGATATTGTGTTGGTGATTTGGCAGCTCTAGTCGTGAGGTGGCAGCAGGATCATTGCAAGCTGTAAGTTGTTTTGAAGAGGACATGGGTTTTCAAGTTTCGCTTGAATGTTTTGAGTCTAGGGGATAGTCAGACGTGTTAGGGCACAGAATTTCAGAGAATGCTCGGGAGAAGTCTTGCAGGCGATTGGATGAGGAACTTATAAGTGTGAAGGAGAGCAGGAGGTGTTGGGAGGACCAGAGATTGTGGTGGGAGCTATCGGGATATTAGTCCAGAGATATATGGGGAGACAGATTATGAACAGCTTTGTAAGTCCATGTTAGTAGCTTGAAGTGCATACGTTATAGAATTGGGATCTAATGAAGGGATTTGCAGAGGTGAGAGGTGGATTAGTCAGGCAGGACATTAAAGGAAAGACCTGTGAGGTGCGAGGGTGTTAAAAGGAAGGCCACAGAGGAGGATATTGCAGTAATCGAGGCGGGAGATGTTGAGGGCATGCCTTATTATTTTAATAGATTGAGGATTGAGAAAAGGATTTATTCTGGAAATATTTTTGAGTTGGAGGTGGCGAGAGCTTGGATATGTGGTTTGAAGGACAAGGCAGAGTCAAGGGTCACTTTGAGGCAGCGGACCCCAGATACAGGGGAAAGCGTGATGTCATTTGATTGTGAGCATTTTGGCAATTCTTATAGAAAACCAAATGGTCCTTCACCACATGGCGGCACATCGAAGGCCTGTCATACTGTTTAAAAAAAAGACAACAAAAAACCTGTTGAACCTTCAGTGTGTGATTTGATTTAAGGAACTGAAAATTTTTAGGTCACAATTTGATAGGTTTTATAATTTTATATCACAGTGCAGACTCAATAAAAGAATATTTGAAACATTTTAGTATTTTTAGAAACGTCAAAATAGAAAGAGAAAAGAAAGAAAAAAAATCTTTTGTGTTGTCTGTCTTCTGGACTTTGATTGCATTACTGTGAAGTACTTGGAATTATGTGTCTTTTACCAAAGATTTCTAGAAAAGGAAGACTGAAAAAGAAAAGCTGTCCAGCGCCAATTATTTTAGATTGTTACTATGTACGCCTCTCTATTATGTGCTGTCGTGAAGTCATTCAGGTAGAAGTGATGAAGCTCCATTTTCTTACATTCTTCTTATATATGGGAAGGGAAGAGGGGTCATTGACTCCACTGTACAGTGTAACAAAGAGGATCAGTTATCAGACATCAAGAAAATGAATTGGCATTTTTTTTAGCCAGTAGAAGGAATGGTAGAGCTTCTTTTTACACATTTTGTTTATCTTAAGGTTTGGATTTCATAACATTTCCCAACAAGTAACATTATGTAATTACTGCTGCAACCTTACAGCCAGTAAAATGTTTCTGTTTGAGACTTTCTTATGAGGGCCATTTGGCTGTTTTTATTTTCATACGGAAACCTAAAACCTGTCAAACGATGGTTCGGCCACTCATTTGGCTGGCAGCCATCTTGGCTGGCTCTCTCATACGCAAGGTACAGCAATAGGGGTTCAAGAAAACCACACAGGAAAAATGAGTATTTAAAGCGAGTGTAGTGCTACAATTAGTTAAAACTTAACATTTATTACAACTGAATAAAAAAGTAATACACAAGTCCAAAGGACCTAAAAACAAGTATAAGCCTGTCTGTGATAGTGAGTGACCCTAACAATCAATAGCTCATTATGTCCAGGAATATAACCATATGTGATACCAACATAGTTTACCTGTAACATCACACAGAAAATGGCGGGAAAATAGTAACAGAGCTCTCAAGACAGTGTCTCAAATGTATCGTGTCTCAGCCCACAAGAACCTTAATATATTTACACAATTGATGGTGAGCCTTTAAACACCTATAAATATGTTAACGGAACGACCTCACCAGATAGAATGTTGGTTCTTGCTCTCTGGCTTTAAGACAGCTCCATGTGATGGGGCATCCAAAACCTTATTCAGCCTCCAGCAACTCACAGCACACCGCTCCCAACGCGTTTCATTGCCTCAGCTAATCATCAGGGGAGAAGAGGGTGTCATGCGGTATAGAAGCTGGCATCAAACGCTCAGCTTATCCATTAGACAGTGCCCATTAACATATTTATAGGTGTTTAAAGGCTCACCATCAATTGTGTAAATATATTAAGGTTCTTGTGGGTTGAGACACGATACGTTTGAGACACTGTCTTGAGAGCTCTGTTACTATTTTCCCGCCATTTTCTGTGTGATGTTACAGGTAAACTATGTTGGTATCACATATGGTTATATTCCTGGACATAATGAGCTATTGATTGTTAGGGTCACTCACTATCACAGACAGGCTTATACTTGTTTTTAGGTCCTTTGGACTTGTGTATTACTTTTTTATTCAGTTGTAATAAATGTTAAGTTTTAACTAATTGTAGCACTACACTCTCTCATACGCAGTAGCGCTTTCTGAAAGAGTCATCGACAGACATGTCTGGTGACAGCTTACCTCTGGACATGACCAGAAAATATGATCAACCGTAAGCATTCCAACCTGCCGGATCGATATTTCCCCCGACAATGATTAGTCCGGATCCCCATACACATTAAACTGTTGACTGATCCTTTCTATCGGCAGCTACCCCAGACAAAGTCCTTAAAAATTGATACTAAAAATCTTCTAGATTAAAGTTAGTGGATTAAGAAATGCTATTCTATTATCATATCTGACCCTTGCTTTTGCTACCCAGCAATAATCACAGTAAAACTATTATATTGGACTGTGGGATTGACTTCCAAGCAGCAGGTTCAAAGGTGTTAATACTGAAAACGGACTCTAGTCTGTGCATTCTTAAGAAATGACACTTTAAAGGTCATAACAAAAGGCCGAGATTTGCATTTAAATTGTGATATTTTAAATATGAATAGTAACTAGTGACCTATATCATTAATTTTCCTAATGTTTTTGTATATGCTTTGCAATTTAGGCATGATTCGTGTTTTTATTTGTCACGTATAAACATTTAATATAATAATAGGAGAAACAGAGTACATATAGGCGTAAAAACAGTATAACTTTATTAAGTACCAAATATAAAAGCGGCCACTGGAGGTGGCGGCATAAAGTAGATAATAGGTTACAAAATGCAGCACATAGTAGTGTGTGTACAGGGTATATATACTTTGAGAAAAGTTTCCTCAAGGGAAAAGAGGAAGAAAAGGCAAGCACAAAAAGATATAGTACACACCATGCATATGCACAACTCCATACAAGTGTACAGATGGATATACAGTGTTAATATAAATATCAGTATCGCTTACCAAGCACAATTGTAGATAGAAGTAAAAGACAGGCCAAGGACCAGGAGAAACAAAGATACTAGGTGGCCCCAATAGAGCCTCGACGCGCGTTTCGCCCCTGAATAGAGGGCTTTCTCAAGAGGCATGTATAAACATTTGTAGCATCCGTGATGATCTCCATCAATATAGAACACATAGATGGAGCACGATCAGAATATAGTCTGCAGGGTCTGTGCATGAGCCTCGAAGCATCTCGTTATCAGTGCTCATTTTGTTATCAGTGCTTTCTGTGATATTTTTTGCATATTTATTTCCTATATAGTAACATTTGGTTTCTACATTTTAAGTCTTAAAGGGAAGGAATCTGTCACCAGGATTTGCTACTTCAGCTGAGAGCAGAATAATGTAAGAAAAGAGACCCTGATTCCAGCGATGTATCACTTAGTTTACTGCGTTCTGCAACTGTGACACAATCAGAGTTTTTAGATGCAGCATGTAGCAGAGCTCAAAAGCTTCCCCCCCGCCGCCCACACCACCGCCTTCTGTGTACGTTGTTTATTGACAGTGATCTGCTTATCAGAGGAGGGGGTGGAGTCGGACCACTTGGCATGAGAGAGTTGGTCTAGGTAGTGATAATTTGCTAGTGATAAAACATTCCTTGTATGGAAACAGCAGCACACAGCCTAATAAGTGACATATCACTGAAATCTGTGTCCCGGCCTCTACCTCATGATGTCCTCAGATTATATAGCAAAAACCTGCTGACAGATTCCCTTTAGGCAAAAGTTTACATACAGTACACTATGTAAAGCTCTTTTCAGACTGTTTTAACTCATGGCGGGAGGCTTCCTTAAAAAGTCCTGAAAAACTTGTTTCTAGCTTAAAAGTTAAAGACCACTGAAAAACAAGCAGCATATTTTGGACTCAGTTTGACTATTTGAAGTCTATAACTCCGACGTGAGCACAACGGAATCCTATTTTTCAGTCAGAACAAGGTTCAGTCCTCGTCTGATTCAAGCCTTGAAGTATGTAACTTTTTTTTTTTTAGCCTTCCTAACAGAACTTCAAAAATGGTGCATAATAATGTAATGTGTAATGTTGCTATGCTGCCATATCCAGGCCTTTATCAAGGTTGCACAGCTGTTATTAACTTCTTCACACTCTGCTAACTCTGTCCCAGTCTGTTCAGCAAAGCTGGTGACGCGCCCAGGGGATGGGGACGACTCGGCGCCCGGGCCTTGTTGTTGCCTGACCTTGGGGGATGTCGCGGTGGTCGGCTCCCGGGCACGTACCCTGGGGTCACTCTTAAAAAGAAGGGGGGAAGGTGTATGGGATAGGGAAAGTTCGTGACGCCACCTGTGGTGTCTGGTGAGGATCACCAGCGCTGCGACAGTCCTCTGAGGCCGGTGTTCAGGCAGCTTAGTTTGTGCGGCTCCCCACAGGTGGAGCGGGGCCTCAGGGCAGCGTAGGAGAAGGGATGCAGGACAAAGGGGACCCAGCCGGGTCAGAGGAAGGATAGAAGAATAGGCACGCACACCGGAGTTCACTTCAGTACCTTTACTGTTGGTGTTTCAAGCACGATCCAGGGCACTGTAGGGTGAAGGGTGCATATCAAGACTCTCCCCAGTGAGCGGGTGTGGGGCCTCCTGTTCCTTGCCTTTCCTTGATGAGTTTCTGACCTGCCTGAAGCTAGGCCTAACTTGGTCTCTGTCTTGCACCTGCTGACCTGGTGGTAGGGCCTTCTGTTGGAGATCACACTCCCTGGTCTCTTGGGCCTCTGTGACTCCTGACCCTGGTATAACAGTCAGCTTTTGGTGTTTCTGGGACATATAGTTCACCAGGGGTTCCGGTTGTTTCTGCTGTGCGTAAGGGATCCCTGCAGACGCGGACTCGGTGTCCGGTAAATGGTTTTGGGGTGAGCTGGCTAAGCTCCTCTGCCACCTATGTAGCTTGCTTACTCCACTCACCTTCGGCCACGCTTGGGGCCCTCTCTAGGCTTCACACGGGCAGTAGGCCTCGCTACTCTTCACCGCTCTTTTGGCGTCGGCACGCCTTAGGCTCACTAACTCGAGCTCTCTGAGTCTGGGCTGGACTGACTGAGCATCACTGCAGGATAGCTTCTGCAGGAGCTCCTCTCAACAGACTAAACTTCTAACAGACTGACCTTCTCACAGACTGTAGACTCTAGACTGTAGATTCCAGACTGAGACTGAGCTGCCTAGCTCCACCTTCCCTATTTATATCCCTAATGGGCTCCCTCTGGTGGTCTGAGGAGGAAGGTGGAGGTGTGTGAATGCTATGAGGGCCTCTTGTGGAGAAATCCGTCCATGCACCCCTCTGGGATCTGTGGCACCAATGCGCAGCAGGGCGCCACACTGGCACATGAACTGCAAAAAGATAGGTTTTACAGCAGACATCATTTCTGTTACGGTCCAAGTACAGATCACAATGTCCAAACTGGCAGCTGGTTTCCTGACCCAAACTCCGCAGTCTTACATATACCTAAGGGCAGGGGTGGATTAAGAGTAGCAAGGGCCCTGGGCAGTTTAGAAGGCGCGGGCCCCCCCCCCACACACACACACCCCTGATGTATCACATGTCACATGATCCCCTGTGATAGATCATGTGATAGTTCACGTGAAATTAATTTGGCACAATATTAATTATAATAATTTTTTTTAGGCTGTGAGCCCACTATGCGTTTTTAAGCGTTTCCGCAGCGGCAATTCCGCTGCAGAAACGCTTAAAAAACGCTTGGTAGAAGGTCTGCCATGTTCCCCAATGATAATCCGCATGTGCTGTGCACATGCTGCGGAAATTTCCGCTGCGGATTATCATTGCGGAAAAATCCGCAGCATTACCAATTATTTTGCGGAAGCTCGCCTTTTTCGCCGCCATTGACTTGCATTGGAATGCATGGAATCCGCATCACTGCATCTGTACACGCGGATTCCATACTTTTCAATGTGCGGATGGTACCCGGGTCTAGAGAAGAGGAGACTCTCCTACGGACCCGGGTACCATAGAACCTGTAAAAAAAGAATAAAATAAAAAATAAATATTATACTTACCTTCTGATGGCCCCCTGTGTCTTTATCCGATGCGTCCTGGCTTGCCTGCAGCTCGCGATGGTCTGAAAAGGACCTGCCGTGACGTAATTTAGTCATGTGACGGGTCACGCGACCGCTGACGTCAGCAAGCCATCAGAAGGTAATTATATATTTATTTTTTACCATTCTTTTATGGTCACACTATATAAATCCATGCTGATTGCATGGATTTATATAGTGTGACCAAGTTGTCAAGCACTTTCCAAGTGATGCGGAAATGCATGTGAAGAACGCTTCACATCCGCATGTCCCTGGCAGGAAAAACGCATGTAAAATCCACATACGTTTTTTCTGCCAGGGAGATGCAGAAACGCTCAAAAAAAATTAGGAGCATTTCTGCATCGTGGGCACATAGCCTTACATTAATTGTATTACTCAATATTGAGCACACGTAGCCATCTATACACGGCGGGAGGCCGCATGGCACCATCTATACACAGCGGGAGGCCGCACGGTGCCATCAATACACAGCAGGAGGCTACACGTAGCCATCTATAGACAGCAGGAGGCCGCACGTAGCCATCTATACAGAGCGGGAGGCCACACGTAGCCATCTATACAGAGCGGGAGGCCGCACGTAGCCATCTATACAGAGCGGGAGGCCGCACGTAGCCATCCATACACAGCGGGAGGCCGCACGTAGCCTTCTATACACAGCGGGAGGCCGCACGTAGCCATCTATACACAGCAGGAGGCCGCACGGCGCCCCCCCCAGAGACAGCGGGAGGCCGCACGCAGTCAAGCACACACAAACATATACAGACATACACGCATAAACTAATTTAAAACCCCAAAATACATATAAACAGACATCACACAATGATATCTGCCTGCACACACATTCTCTCACACATTCTCTCACACTCTCTCTCACACTCTCTCTCACACTCTCTCTCACACTCTCTCTCACACACTCTCTCACACACTCTCTCACACACTCTCTCACACACTCACCATCCCCCGGCTCGGCTCCAGTCCTCCTGCTCTTCTCCGGTTCAGCAGTGCAGGCCCGGCGGCCACTGCGTGACGTCACAGCTAGGAGACAGGGCAGCGCACAGGGCCGTGTCTCCTAGCAGTGACGCGGCCGGGCCAGCACAGGGAAGTTAACAGCTACAGTGCTGGCCCGGCCGAAGACGAAGTAGCGGCAGTGCGCCGCCGCTGGGGGAGCGGTCCGGGGGCTCACCCGCCACTGTCTGCCGGTGTGTGCCGCGGTGCCGCACATATAATGAGGGCAATCTGGCCATAGACATACCGGAGCCCCGGGCGGTAGCCTAGATTGAACTCATTATAATCCACCTATGCCTAAGAGGCTTCAAAGCGCAGGTCAGAAGACCCATAGCTGGTCTGGTCATGGTGGTCCATACCCAGACAGTGAACGTCAGACATATGAAACTGGTCTAACAGAAAGCTTCAGCCTATTCTTTCTATTTTATTGACCAGTATGACAAATAGAACATCATGAGAATCTGATAACACAAAAAATACATAAAAAACTACCTTTCAAAAAACCCTTGATTTAAATAAAATAAGTAAATCACTTTTGAAATTCATCAAAACACATAAATTATCTTTGTTCACAAGAGTTAAAATTACTAGATGATATAAAACAAGTTGGTTGAGGAATTGCAAGTCTCCCAGCTGTGACTTCCGTCTCCTACCGCTCTTCTCATATCACATGACCGGCGTTCACTGTGAGCAATACAAAGCTCTGCTCTCCAGCTGTGTTTTCCACAACATATATTATTGCTTTAGAAAATGTTTACTTTTTGTTCTAGATTTTCTAAGAATAGTGCTTCTAACGTGAACAAATGTTTCCTGTGGCGACAACAAAATGTTGCAATTCATCTAGTTTTCTTCTTATTATATTAAAAAAAATTAGAGGAGACAAAAACAGCCGTCATAATGATGTACAGGGAAAGCTGCCTTAGTATTGATGAAAATTTGGGTTTACGCTGCATACTTTCACAGAGGGGTAACTTCAAGCTCCATGTTACCTATAAAAAAAAAAAAAATAAAAATCTCCTTATTAATTTCCGTGTGTGGTAGCAGGGGCCTCTGAGAACCAGGAGCAATGTGTAACTGCTGCCTCTCCACCCCTAAACAATTTGGTTTAGTAAAAGCTCTTTGGTAGAGAAACTGACAGTCAACTCCCATGCTTCCTTCTACGTTCCTTCTACGTTCCTTCTACGTTCCTTCTTCCTTCTATAGTAATTTAAGGCTGTATTATAAAAATAGATCTATAGATCTACAGATATATACATACATACATACATACATACATACAGCTCTGGCAAAAATTAAGAGACCACTGAACTGTTTTCTGTTGGAAAGCATGGAAAGACTGGTGGAAAGCATGGCAAGAAGGATGAAAGCTGTGATTAAAAATCATGGTTAGTCCACCAAATATTGATTTCTGAACTGTTCTTGAGTTAAAACATGAGTAATTTGAGGTCTGAAAGCACTGTTTCTTTTTTTTAGTATTTTGACGCTTTATCATTTGCTGCAAATAAATACAAAATGTTTAGCTTTGAATTTCGGAGACATGTTGTCAGTATTTTATAGACTAAAACAACAATGTACATTTTACTCAAAAATATACCTATAAAGAGAAAAAACAGAGAAACTGAAAATTTTGCAGTGGTTTCTTAATTTTTGCCAGAGCTGTATATAATATACACACACACACACACACACATACACACACACACACACACACACACACACGCACACGCACACGCACGCACGAGCAAAAGGGTAACAATGTCTTGACCTTTTTGACTTTCCGGCTCCATATCTCACCATCCACTACTGCTTCGAATGTGAGACTACCATCTTTTTATAGACAATCATCTTGGCTATCTCATACATACATTTGACTATTTAACATATGATGTTATGAAGATTCTTCTCATGTTACTGTTTTGCTCCTGGTGGTAGATAAATCTTTTTCTGCCTGTATAGTAAAAAAATACAACCTGTTCTCACATCCCCTAATAGCTCAGTGTGTTATTAGGTTGATTCCCAAGTGAAAGGTCACTGGTTCAAATCGAGGAGCAGCCATGAAGAAGATTTCCCAAGAATAGAAAAACTGCATCATCTAGCTCATCAATATCTGTGTCTTGGCCAAGAAAATTGCCACACTGCATCATGTGAGTGCCATGACAGTTGGAAGAATATGAAATGTCCATCCATTCAAAAGCCAATTAGTGGACCTCCAGGAAAAATACCGGAGTCCACAAGTCTGCTCATCACAAGATCTGTCAGTACTGGTGCGACAAACACGGCAGTGGAGGTGGCTCGTATGCTTCATAATAGTGAGCTCACAGACGTCCATGCAAGCTCCGTGTGATGCACGTTACACAAGTCTAGAATGGTGGCTCGAAAAATTGTGAATAATCATCGACTTCAATATCCTCATTAGAAGAGTCGGCTTGAGTTTGCAAAAAAGGGGCAAAAAGTGGACAGATTGGAAATGGGTAATTTGAAGCGATGAGACAAAAGTCAATAGACTAGGCTCTGATGGGTGCAAAATACAAGGGGGAAAGGGGCTAACAGATTGAGAAACTGAAGTTACTGTCAAGTTCAGTGGAGGAAGCCTGATGACATGGGTTTATTTTAGAGTACATTCCCACGATCCGGAGCTGCCTGCGGCCCGATGCTCCAGAGCAGCCACGCGGCTTCCGTTCTCATTATACAGGGTTTTTTTTTAGCAGACCTGTTGACTAAATCAAAACAAAAAGGAATTCCTTGCCATCAGGCTTTTTCACCAATAAATTCCCAGGCTGTGGTCCGGAGATGGATCCGAACATTAGATGGAACATTGTGATCTGACACCCGCACACCCGCACTGACTTATGTCAATAATTGATGCCCTGGAGAGGTGGGAATGATCCTGTTACAAACTATTATAATAATTTCTTCCATTAGTTTTCATTTGGTCTTTTAGTTAAATGTTGAGTGGAAACTACAACATAGCACTGGTCATCCAAAGAGTTCATCCAAATCAAGGCAACAAAGCGCAGATTTTTTTTTTCACAACTCATCTGTCCAGTATATGCAGTCATAACAAAAGAAGTGTAAGTCAAGTGTTGTACGCTGGGGAAAAAAAAAGTCTAGTAGAATATTTCATAGTCGTTCAAGCTGAAAACCGCAACAGTGATTATATAACCAATTGCCGCAGGTTTGCCAAATGAGTTTTTTTGCTATAGAGTTTTGACCACTCAAAAAAAACACTATGTTGTGTGACTTCATTCTAAATATTGCATATGGTAATCTGATCAATATCTTTTGAAATATATTTTTTAAGAATTAAAAAAATATATTTATTTATGGCATATACAAAATATAACATTTTAACGCGCTTTAGTTAGTTTGTAACTTATGTTCGAACAGGAAATTATGATGGTAAAATATAAATTTTCCTTTTCAATTTAAATAATTTCTGCAGAAATAATTTCATTATTATTATTTGTATAGTGGTTATTGTGACCCTCAAACAAAAGAATATATTACTTTCCACTTAAGGCTGTTATTATGTACCCTGTTGGGGTCTCCAAAAACAACAGATTGGTGGATGTATTGAAACCCCATGCAAAGCACCATCACAATTACTATATAATCAAAGCTGAGGTTAAAAAGCATTTCCACCCACAATGTATTTGTGCATGAATTCAAAAAACGCTGAAAATGTTATAATTAGGTTTTGTTCTGTGTTCACGAAAATGCATTGTGATCAGATAATACTTTTACATATGTCATAGTTTAGGCTTATCTTCTATCTGGGCCGGATGATACCAGTTCTAGTGAATTTTGCATTCTGTTATATTACTATTAGAGGTGAGCAAATCACTTTGCGCAGCCTCGGTCTACAGACCAGGTCAGGGCTCTCTGTCTGTGGACCGGACCTGTGTGAATTTCTTGACCTCCTAGGTTTCATGGTGGGTCGTTTGATGCGCCTGCCTAGTGTGATGTCATCTGTGCAGCGCAGAGGTGACAACGCGTCAACACCGTAAATTATAATATGGACCAGGATTCTGGAATGGCAGGAAATTTGCACAGCTCCTGCCGACAGCCGGAGAGCCCTGATCTGGTCTTTGGCCAAGGTTGCGTGAAGTGATACTCTCCTCTCTAATTACTATATACAGTGCCTACAAGTAGTATTCAACCCCCTGCAGATTTAGCTGGTTTTATAAGATGCAAATAAGTTAGAGCCTTCAAACTGCAAACGAGAGTAGGTTTTATGAACAGAAGCATAAATCGTACAAACCAAAAAGTTATGTTGCTCAGTTGAATTTTATTAAATTTTAAACATAAAAGTGTGGGTCAATTATTATACAACCTCTATGTTTAATATTTTGTGTAATAACCCTTGTTTGCAATTACAGCTAATAATCGTCTTTTATAAGACCTGATCAGGCCGGTACAGGTCTGTGGAGTTATCCTGGCCCACTCCTCCATGCAGATCTTCTCCAAGTTATCTAGGTTCTTTGGGTGTCTCATGTGGACTTTATTCTTGAGCTCCTTCCACAAGTTTTCAATTGGGTTAAGGTCAGGAGACTGACTAGGCCACTCCAACACCTTGACTTTTTCCCTCTTGAACCAGGCCTTGGTTTTCTTGGCTGTGTGCTTTGGGTCGTTGTCTTGTTGGAAGATGAAATTACGACCCATCTTAAGATCCTTGATGGAGGAGCGGAGGTTCTTGGCCAAAATCTCCAGGTAGGCCGTGCTATCCATCTTCCCATGGATGTGGACCAGATGGCCAGGCCCCTTGGCTGAGAAACAGCCCCACAGCATGATGCTGCCACCACCATGCTTGACTGTAGGGATGGTATTCTTGGGGTCGTATGCAGTGCCATCCAGTCTCCAAACGTCACGTGTGTGGTTGGCACCAAAGATCTCGATCTTGGTCTCATCAGACCATAGAACCTTGAACCAGTCTGTCTCAGAGTCCTCCAAGTGATCATGAGCAAACTGTAGACGAGCCTTTACATGACACTTTGAAAGTAAAGGTACCTTACAGGCTCGTCTGGAATGGAGACCATTGCGGTGGAGTACGTTACTTATGGTATTGACTGAAACCAATGTCCCCACTGCCATGAGATCTTCCCGGAGCTCCTTCCTTGTTGTCCTAGAGTTAGCCTTGACTCTTTGGATAAGCCTGGCCTCGGCACGGGAGGACACTTTCAAAGGCTGTCCAGGCCGTGGAAGGCTAACAGTAGTTCCATAAGCCTTCCACTTACGGATGATGCTCCCAACAGTGGAGACAGGTAGGCCCAACTCCTTGGAAAGGGTTTTGTACCCCTTGCCAGCCTTGTGACCCTCCACGATCTTGTCTCTGATGGCCTTCGAATGCTCCTTTGTCTTTCCCATGTTGACCATGTCTGAGTGCTGTTCACAAGTTTGGTGAGGGTCTTAAATAGTCAGAAAAGGCTGGCAAAAGAGATCTTTAATCCACACATGTGAAGCTCATTATTCTTGGTGCCTGAACTACTTCTTAATACTTTAGGGGGACCAAACAGAATTCTTGTGGTTTGAGGGGTTGAATAATAAATGACACTCTGAATTAACTTTTAAGGTTTTAAAAAAAAAAAAAAAAAAAATTTGCTGCAGTGCATTTCCCACTTCCAGGCTGATCTACAGTACAAATCTCACAATGCCAAGTTAATTCCGCATGTGTCAACCAGCTAAATCTGCAAGGGGTTGAATACTACTTGTAGGCACTGTATGCTCACGAATATACTCATTTAAATGCTATTTCTAACTTATTTAGTGCCTTGATAAGTTGGTTTTTCATGAAATTTAGCAAAAGAGTCAGGTCAAACTTCTTTAAGGACTTTGATTAACCTTATTGTCTGTTGCTTACAGCAGTGGATGTGAGGTCACACAAAGAGCTTCCGTTATATAGAGGAAGCTGCTACACTATGTATATTTAAGTAGGAGCAGGGTTGGGACAAGCTCTTTGTCATCCAAGGCGTTATTTATAGCGCACACATACACACACAATATACACACACACACATATACACACACATATATACATACAGTGGTGGCCAAAAGTATTGGCACCCCTGCAATTCTGTCAGATAATACTCAGTTTCTTCCTGAAAATGATTGCAATCACAAATTCTTTGGTATTATTATCTTCATTTAATTTGTTTGCAAGGGAAAAACACAAAAGAGAATGAAGCAAAAATCAAATCATTGATCATTTCACACAAAATTCCAAAAATGGCCCAGACAAAAGTATTGGCACCCTCAGCCTAATACTTGGTTGCACAACCTTTAGCCACAATAACTGCGAACAACCGCTTCCGGTAACCATCAATGAGTTTCTTACAATGCTCTGCTGGAATTGTTGACCACTCTTCTTTGGCAAACTGCTCCAGGTCCCTGATATTTGAAGGGTGCCTTCTCCAAACTGCCATTTTGAGATCTCTCCACAGGTGTTCTATGGGATTCAGGTCTGGACTCATTGCTGGCCACCTTAGAAGTCTCCAGTGCTTTCTCTCAAACCATTTTATAGTGCTTTTGGAAGTGTGTTTTGGGTCATTGTCCTGCTGGAAGACCCATGACCTCTGAGGGAGATCCAGCTTTCTCACACTGGGCCCTACATTATGCTGCAAAATTTGTTAGTAGTCTTCAGACTTCATAATGCCATGCACATGGTCAAGCAGTCCAGTGCCAGAGGCAGCAAAGCAACCCCAAAACATCAGGGAACCTCCGCCATGTTTGACTGTAGGGACCGTGTTCTTTTCTTTGAATGCCTTTTTTTTTTTCCTGTACACTCTATGTTGATGCTTTTTCCCAAAAAGCTCTACTTTTGTCTCATCTGACCAGAGAACATTCTTCCAAAACGTTTTAGGCTTTCTCAGGTAAGTTTTGGCCAACTCCAGCCTGACTTTTTTATGTCTCGGGGTAAGAAGTGGGGTCTTCCTGGGTATCCTACCATACAGTCCCTTTTCATTCAGATGCCGACCGATAGTACGGGTTGACACTGTTGCACCCTCGGACTGCAGGGCAGCTTGAACTTGTTTGGATGTTAGTCGAGGTTCTTTATCCACCATCCGCACAATCTTGCGTTGAAATCTCTTGTCAATTTTTCTTTTCCGTCCACATCTAGGGAGGTTAGCCACAGTGCCATGGGCTTTAAACTTCTTGATGATACTGCGCACGGAAGACACAGGAACATTCAGGTCTTTGGAGATGGACTTGTAGCCTTGAGATTGCTCATGCTTCCTCACAATTTGGTTTCTCAAGTCCTCAGACAGTTCTTTGGTGTTCTTTCTTTTCTCCATGCTCAATGTGGTACACACAAGGACACAGGACAGAGGTTGAGTCAACTTTAATCCATGTTAACTGGCTGCAAGTGTGATTTAGTTATTGCCAACACCTGTTAGGTGCCACAGCTAAGTTACAGGTGCTGTTAATTACATGAATTAGAGAAGCATCACATAATTTTTCAAAGGGTGCCAATACTTTTGTCCACCCCCTTTTTTAGGTTTGGTGTGGAATTATATCCAATTTGGCTTTAGGACAATTCTTTTTGTGTTTTTTTTCATTGAAGACAAATTAAATGAAGAGAATAATACCAAAGAATTTGTGATTGCAATCATTTTCAGGAAGAAACAGAGTATTATCTGACAGAATTGCAGGGGTGCCAATACTTTTGGCCAGCACTGTATTTATTGTATATGAGGTTTTATTATGGAAAGTAATCTCAAGTAAAGCTTAAAGGGGTAGTCTGATCTAAGAAGAAAAATCTGCAGTCATTCTACATTACCGCCGACTACTGAATGGTCAGGGGTGCCAATACTTTTGGCCACCACTGTACATACACACACACACACACACACATATATACATACACACACACATATATACATACACACACACACATATATACATACACACACACACACACACACACACACAGACATAGACACATATACATACACACACACACACACACACATATACATACACACATACAGCTGCCACTAAATGTAGTTTAAGGTTTTAGACATCCAGAAATTTTCCATATTAGGTTTTGGGGAAAGAAATAGGGAATGTGTTGTAGTCTATCAATTAATCCTTTCCTAATGACTCTGGATTGACAGGCAGGCCCATATGGAGTGATATAGGTTAGCACCCATTGTGTTTGGATGTTGCATAAATACCTATACCTTTCAATGGGTCAAAATATGCTCTGTGACCAATTATGTGCCTGATCCATGACTACCGGTATTGTTTATTCTTCATCCTGGGGAGTTAAGTGTCATTGGGGCTTGCTACATGTTACTGTACTATCTTAATGCAGTATCAAAATAAATCCACCATATAATTTCATCACAATAACGCTATGTGTTTACCCAAGTAAAACTTCCAATTTGTGCTCAAATAACACCCAAATAGTGAAGGCGTAAAAGTTGCTCCTTTTGAGATTAATCCTTAAAGGCACCATAGGATACAGGGATCACATTGCCACCTTACCCCAAGGCTCAGCCATATGTTTGAGACTAATCCGTCTTTCTGAACTTTTTTTTTTTTTTATGTTCACTCTCATATAATAAAAACCTTTGCCTAAAGAGAATTTGAAGGTTGTCATAAATATCTCAAGACAATCATGTCTTAGTGAATTTCTGAGACTTTGATGGAACAGTAGTAACCTATGGTTCCTTCTATAGATTTGGGGTTATAAATCTTTCTCTCACACCCTAGATGTACACATTAAATGTTTATGAGCATCTGTTAGGCACAGTCTTCTATTTCCACTGATGACCCCACTCTTTGTGCAAAGGAGACTTTAAGGCCAAAGTTGACCCCTCTTTTGTGTTAAACAGATTCTCAGGTCAAAGTTCACTGAAATGCACATGACCGCCTAAGTGCCTGTGCTCTTACTGATGCCATTCTGCACACTTTCTGTACAAATTCTACACTTACAGACCGATGACTAGATGATAATCAATGGAAAAATCCAACAAAAGCAAGATGGAAAATTGTGGATGTCAGATGAATTTATCGGTCGTCGTGGACTTCTGGATTTTTTGTGCATTTCTCTAAAACAAAGTTTTGCTTTTATTTGTAGTAAAATGCAAAAATATTCCTAACTTAAATAGATGTATAAGCGTTTATATAGCCTTGAGCTTCTCCTGACATCCTTTTAAAGGTTAATAAGCGAAAATCACTCATTCCCTCATAGTTGCATTAATTACTGCATTCTTGCCGACTATATTCACCGTCTTTATTAACCATTTACACGGTTTTATTGTGTTTATCACATATTTAAATACATTTGTTAATAGTAATACTCCACTCTTCCTATGGGATGGATCTTTCTTCTTGGTCATGAATTGTGATCACCTTTCAGACAATGACCTAAAGTTAATTTCTGTTTTGATGTTTTTGTTATTTATATAATAGGTCACAATTGTTACATTACAATAATTTAATCTTTTACACTTTATTTTTATGGTTCTGTACATGTTTTGGTTTTTTTTGTAGCAGATTGCAATGAGTCATGTCATCCCAAATATATCTGCTTTCCTTCCTTCCCTTTCCATAATGACTCCCCTCCTGTTTATGGGTACATAATTTAAAATATATTAGATGTTGATTGAAAACTAATAGCTGCCTTTCAACATTTGTCAGTGATCATAATAATTGCGAAGGCAACTGAAGTGTATATCTAAGGAGAAACAACATGAGGAAGTGGTTAAGAAAATGTTTCTCATAATTAGAAACGTACAAGGATGAGTTTTCCATTATTAGGGTCAGGAGTCATTCTTCTCGCTGCTTCAGGGAGGTGCACAGTTCTGCGCTGCACATTCCGTCATGGGTGTTGACCTTCGCCTCTCGAATGATAGGATATTTTTAATCTCGCTTTTTTTTATTTAAAACTACATTGCGAATTATTCAGCTTTTCTGACAAACGAGAAATTCTAAATTTTAGATAACTTCAGCAATATTCTGACTTTTTTAAAAACTTTTTTATGTTAAAAGCTCTGTTATCAGCTGCATGGAAAACTTTGTATTTGCATTTTTTTATTCATTCATAATATATATATATTTTTAATAGAAAATAGTAAAAATAACACTATAAGGTCTGGTTTACAGTTGTATCATGGCTTCCATTCATAACTGAGCCATGACGGCTAGGACAAATCTTTTTTGTAACGGACTCTGAAATGCTGAATGCTCGTTTTAATATAGGTTTCTGTATCTTTGATGGCAATACTACTGATGCACTTGCCATCAGAAATACTGAACTGTCATACAGTAAGCAAATGATGTCATTGGAAATGGCCCTAAATATCAAGCAATAAATACATATTGAGGGTGGACAGTGTTCAAGACACAGTAGCAGTTAAGGCCCCCCAGGCTCTGTAGGTGTTCAATGGACCTCTTGTGACCATCAAGTCCACACACTGATAGCTGTTAGAATTTTTCTGACTACTCTATTGGATCCTGGGTTCCACATCAGGACAGATTCATTACAGCGAGAATGGTATGAGCTCTATCTAAGATGGTGTAGACCCAGTGAATTATCAATGGATTTGACATAAGGAAAACTGTGAAGTAAAGTCTAAGGGATTGTGAATTTTTGATCCTCAAGCCAACTAGGTGTGAGCTTTCCCACCAGGAATCCCCAGAGTAGTCTCTCTAAGGGAGCTTTCACATTGCGTTGCGGCACCCATTCGGTGGCCCCGTCTGGGCTTACGTTTGAACCCACCGCAAAACGGGATTCAGACATATGCGCTGACAGTGCCATAGACTATAATGGTGCCGGCAGAGTGCACGTTCGTGCATCATTTTTCGGCGTATACACCTATTTAATGCGGACACTCAGACACAGCCTACTACGTCTGAGTGTCAGCCTCCAGTAGGCGTACACGCTCGAAAATGATGCATGGAAGAGCGCATGTTCGTTCTGCCAGCACCATTGTAGTCTATCGCCCCGTCGGCACGTATGTGCGAATCCTGTTTTCCAGGGGGTTCAGACATAAGCCTCTACGGTGCTGCCAAACGGGTGCTGGAGTGCAATGTTAAAGCACCCTTAGTAATGGTTGGTAGATGGATAGACACCAATATGTGTTACCGAGAGTTCAGTTATACACTGTTTAGGTTATGATTATATACGGTACCTGTAATATAAGCCTTAACAGTAAAGTCACTGAAGGTTTAAATGAATACCAATAATTATCCCATTCCTGAATGGTAGGCCGTAAGCGAATAGTCGGTTTGTAAAGGTATCATACTCGAAGCATGAAAAATGGACAGTGATGAGCATACATGCTCGGTACTGGAGTTTTCCTAGGTTGCTCGGGTATGCACCGAGTATTGCGGGTGCTCGAGTGACATGTTTACGCTATTAGACCGCCACAAAACGCGGGGATTGCCCGTATTTGTCAACTAATCTACTGTCAGTATAAAATCAACCAGTACAAACACATCAGACGTGAAAATATTATTTAATGTTAATATTTAGGTATTTCACAGGCCACTTAATGTTACAGTCCCTAATGTTTACCTATATTCCGCACAGAGCCCCTCTGATGTTTTCATACTCTTCGAGATGCTATATACACTGTAAACATTTATTTCAGAACGGTTTAGCCATAATTCTTTTTGTCTTATGAAGATGATTGTATGACAGAAGACTGAGCAACGTAGAACTGTAAAGTAAATTTAGAAACTTGTAGCTGAGGCGGGGAGAAGCTGCAAGCTTGATAATTTCATATTGTGTAGATGAAACTGTCAAATGTGATTTGATAACCATTATCGAAAGTTCCTATTAATAGGAACGTTATAAATGTGCTGCTGTCATATGGGGAAGTTGATCATATTATCCTCTATAGTTTTATATTTGATTTATTTCTTGGGCCTCAAAGAAAAAAAATCTTGTAGCGCATAAGAGATAAGTTTCCAGGTAAACTTCCAACTTAATGAACTTAATCACCCATCCTTTTAGCTCAGTTGGATATTGGGGCAGTTGCTATTTTGGGCCTCTCAAGTGGGTAATATCTATCTGGATTTAAGAAGATCAGTTGACTTCTCCAAGGAAAATAGGTGACCAAAAATTTTCACTGAAGGAACCGTAATATCACGTGTTGCCCATTTAAATGTCTAGTTGACTTTGTAATACTTGGTCATGCTTTGTCCTCCATTGTGAGTTGCTGACCTCAATGGATAGAAAACTTCTTTAAAGAACAACTGCCATATTTTTTTATACATTAAATGTATGTATATGGTGTGTAGTGTAAGTGCATTAAAGCAGAGGTCCCCAACCTTTTTTGCACCAGGGACCGGCTTTAAGCAAGACCAGTTTTCCATGGCCCGGTGGGGGTGGGGGCGGGGCTTTGGTCATATGGGGGTGGGGTTATGGAGGGGTGGAGCTGTATGGGGAGGATGCTGGCGGGACCTCGGTGTACAGCACTGCTAAGTAGCAGCATTGTACATTGAGCGTCAGTGTATACAGCGCTGCTGCTTAGCAGTGCTACACACTGAACACCGGTACCGGGAGCCGCGTCACTGAAGCCAGTCTGCTGCCCCAGCACGCCCCACATAACATGTTCTGCCGGGGGCGTGTCAGTGAGGAGAGCCTGCCGCCCCACCCCGTCAGGAACACACCATGCTGTGCAGGAGGGCCGCGTCACTAAGACCCGCCCCGTGACATACAACAGGTACCATGCTGTGCTGTGGAGGGCTGCGTCACTAAGACCCGCCCGACGCCCCACCCCGTCCTGCATAATGTTCTCTGCCGGGAGCTGCGAGCTGTCACGGCTATGGCAGAAAACATTATAAATCCACACAGAGCGAGTTCTGACCAGGCGCAGGGCCGCGGAGCTAGCTGTCAGCGGCAGGGCCGGCTCCAGGTTTTTCTGGGCCCCGGGCGAAAGAGTCTCAGTGGGCCCCTTTAACACATACCACGATTCATGATGCAGAGATACGGCGGAGAAATATATATATATATAGTACAATGCAAAGATTTCACTTCATGAGTGATATCTATTGTAAATTCTACAATAGCTCAGAAACCGGTGAATCGCTCCACACAGAATAGTGGCCCCCATATAAGGCTCCATACGGAATACTGGTCCCCATATAACGCCCATACGGAATACTGGCCCCCATATAACGCTTCATACGGAATACTGGCCCCCATATAAGGCCCAATACGGAATACTTGCCCCCATATTAGGCCCCATACGGAATACTTGCCCCCATATAAGGCCCCATACGGAATACTTGCCCCCATATAAGGCCCCATACGGAATACTGGCCCCCATATAAGGCTCCATACAGAATACTGGCCCCCATATAACGCTCCATACAGAATACTGGCCCCCATATAACGCTCCATACAGGATACTGGCCCCCATATAACGCTCCATACAGGATACCGGTCCCCATATAATGCTGCATGCAGGCTGTTACCCCCCACATAATGCCCCATACAGGCTGTCCCCCCCTTATAATGCTCCATGCAGGCTGTTACCCCCCACATAATGCCCCATACAGGCCCCTCCCTTTTAATGCTCCATGCAGGCTGTTACCCCCACATAATGCCCCATACAGGCTGCCCCCCCCTTATAATGCTCCATGCAGGCTGTTCCCCCCCACATAATGCCCCATACAGGCCCCCCCCTTTTAATGCTCCATGCAGGCTGTTACCCCCCACATAATGCCCCATACAGGCTGCCCCCCCTCTTTATAATGCCCCATGCAGGCTGTCACCCCTCCTCTTTATACTGCCCCATGCAGGCTGTCACCCCTCCTCTTTATACTGCCCCATGCAGGCTGTCACCCCTCCTCTTTATACTGCCCCATGCAGGCTGTCACCCCCCCTCTTTATAATGCTCCATGCAGGCTGTCACCCCTCCTCTTTATACTGCCCCATGCAGGCTGTCACCCCTCCTCTTTATACTGCCCCATGCAGGCTGTCACCCCTCCTCTTTATACTGCCCCATGCAGGATGTCCCCCCCTCTCTTTATAATGCCCCGTGCAGGCTGTTCCCCACCTTATAATGCCCCATGCAGGCTGGTCCCCACCTTATAATGCCCCATGCAGGCTGGTCCCCACCTTATAATGCCCCATGCAGGCTGTCACCCCTCCTCTTTATACTGCCCCATGCAGGCTGTCACCCCCCCTCTTTATAATGCCCCATGCAGGATGTCCCCCCCTCTCTTTATAATGCCCCGTGCAGGCTGTTCCCCACCTTATAATGCCCCATGCAGGCTGGTCCCCACCTTATAATGCCCCATGCAGGCTGTCACCCCTCCTCATTATAATGCCCCAAGCAGGAATCCCCCCCTCTTTATAATGCCCCATGCAGGCTGGTCCCCACCTTATAATGCCCCATGCAGGCTGTCACCCCTCCTCATTATAATGCCCCAAGCAGGAATCCCCCCCTCTTTATAATGCCCCATGCAGGCTGTTCCCCACCTTATAATGCCCCATGCAGGCTGTCACCCCTCCTCTTTATAATGCCCCAAGCAGGATGCCCCCCCCTTCTCTTTATACTGCCCCATGCCTCCATACATTAAAAAAAAAAAAAAAAATCAAATACTCACCTCCCTTCTCCTCACCCGCTGCCCGCTGCCCGCTGCTCGCTGCTCGGCTCCGAACTCCAGCGTTGTCGTTTCTTCCCGCTCAGCGCTCCCTGTGACGGCTCAGGGGAGGGCGCGGTGTAAAGACGTCACCGCGCCCTCTGACCTGAGACGTCACAGGGAGCGCAGAGCAGGAAGACAGCTGATCTGCGGAGGCACGGGGAGAGGTAAGTATCGGGCTGCCGGGGCCCTGAGCAAGCGGCGGAGAAGGGCGGGCGCTGACACCGCTCTCCTCCGCCCATAGCCCAGCGGGGTGCGCGACCGCCAGTGGGCCCCTCTGCCTGCTCAGAGCCCCGGCATTTGCCCGGGTGCTGACGCCGGCCCTGGTCAGCGGCGCCGCGGACCGGCTGAAAAACCCCAACGGCCCGGTCCTGGTCCGCGGACCGGCGGTTGGGGACCTCTGCATTAAAGGGAATCTCAGCAGTTTTTTGCAACCTCATCTGAGAGCAGCATAATGTAGCAAAGGAGACCCTGATTCCAGTGATGTATGACTTTGTGTCACAACTGGTGCACACAGTAAACCATCAGAGTTCTTATATATAGCAGAGCTCAGAAAGCTGCCCCCCACCCACAACACAGCTTTCTGTGTACATTGTCTGTTGGCAGTGAGCTGCTTATTAGAGGAGGAGGTGGAGTTGGACGACTTGGCGCGAGGCAGCTAGTCAGGGCAATGGTAATGTCCTAGTGATAGAACCTGCATTATAAGTAAACAGCACACAGCCTGATAAGTGACACATCGCTGAAATCTGTGTTTTAACCCTTACCTCATGCTGTCCTGAGATTACATAGCAAAAACCTGCTGACAAATTCCCTTTATCATACTCTTCTACTACTGCTCTCTATGCTTACCAGCTCCTCTCTGCTCCACTTCCCAGTGACGTCACCGCAATTTTAACTAGTCAGCTCATTTTATGCTCTATATGTGAGCTGGATGTGCCTTTTACAATTCAAGTCCATGGTGCCTCTTTCTGATGCTTCATAGACTTATGTTGTAAAAGCCATTTCTGGGTCACGCAGAGCACAACGTGACCCGGAGAGTCTGAAGAGTGATGACATCACTAAGAAGAGGAGCAGAACTCCGCTGGATCCCGGAGAGAGCTGTAGTAGGCGACTATATTAATACAGTCACACTACACACCAATCACAAGTACACATTTAATGTGAAAAAAAATATTCATGGAAGTGCTTCTTTAATGATCGTATGCACTGAAAAAGCATATGGAAAGGGGCTGTCACTTTGCCTGGCTGCTGTGATGAGTCCTGGCAAATGGTCATAATTTTAGCCAGCTGTTGCGTCCAGTTGCTAGTTAGCTGAACTCTTCCTACTTAACTTCTGCCTCCAGCTCTGGTCTTTCTGGCGCTCTGCTCTCTTCTGTGGCCTGTAGCATCCGGTCAATTGGGCAACCGGCACCTGGCCGTTACGTCGGCCTGATGATTTATTTGAAGAAGAATCGGCCTACCAAGCTTTTCCTGCTATGATTGATTCTCTTTCCTAACTCTCATTCCTTGTAGTACTGATGTTTACTTCTGATAGACTTCTGATGATACAACGTGTCTCCAGTTAGAGGAATTCAGACACATTACATTGCTTTGTGCATTGAACATATACATGGAGCTCCTAGGGTTGTGTATTTAGGAACCAAAGCACTCGGTTTACCCATCTGATGCCTTATACAGCATAGACTTGAGAAAGTGACTTTTTTTTATTGCATAGGATAATACAATAGGTTTGGAAACACTGGCACCACAAAAAATTGTGCATTCAAAGAAGAACGTTTAATTGCAGCTTATTAAATGCTCATTTTTCAATAGTTTATTTTAAACTTTTTATTTTAAACTTTTTATTTTAAACTTTTAAGATAAATATGATTAGGGATAAAGGGAATAAAGGAATAAGTAAGGATAGAAGATAAAGAAGTGGGGCGTATTTATTAAAGGAGGAGAAAGGAAAAAGGAAAGAAAATGTTCCAATAATTTTATGCACATCATTAAAAACTCGATTCATACTGACATGTTTCGGATACTATATGGTTCTTTTCCCATTGCCACTGCTCAAGCTCATTTTTTTGCTTAATATGAATCCATAAGAAGTAGAATATTGTCCCTTATCAGCTTGACAAAGATCATAATTAAAATTTACTATCGAAGTCCTTTTAACTGAAAATTTTACATCCAATATATATATTGGCTTTTCGGAGGCTATAAAGAAAATAGGTTACATATGGTCCAGTTTACTTTTTCTCTTTTGCGACGGCTTAGAGTTTTCAGATAAAATGTTGCCACAAAAGTTTACCGTTCACAAGCCAGGACTTTATCCCTTAGGGCTTTTCTTTTCAGACTACATATGCCTGAGCTATTCAGCAGCAGACATTTCGATTTCAGCCAGCACACACTTTTTTCCATGTGTCAGCCTGCTAGTAAGAGGAGCCATACGCTAGGGGTCAAGAGTAGAACAGTTTTGAAATGAAAGTATCAATCACTCTGTCATAATGAAACTTTAGTGGTGTCATCATATTTGCTTTTACGTTCAGCATCAGTAAAGAGTTGTGAATAGAATGAAAATTTTATGTGCGCTCTTAGTTCTGCAAAGTTTCATTTTTGAAGTTCAAATGATGTAATTTTTGGAGTAAAGCGCCTCCTTATTTCATGTGAGGGTCAATGTGCGAGCGCAGTGCACACGCTTCTATTCACTTTGAGCAGTTTCTGTACATTCTTATGAAAATGAGCCTTGCGCTATACTTTACATCCTCATAGAGAGCAAGTTATTTGACAAGGTTTCAGAACTGCAAACGTGAAAAAAAATCTCATATTGCAGACAGGATATTAAAAAAGCTCACATGGCAGAAAATGTGATCATCTACTAAGAGCTTTAAATCACTTGCAAGGATTTTTTACTTAAGATGGGAAGTTTTTCACTTTTTATCCTCTAGCTTTATTTTCCTTCCTGTTCAAACTTTCCTACAGTTTGTATCCCTCAACCATTGTGTACCTCCATCGTTGTATGATTTTCCTTGAGGATGAAAAGAAACATCACATAGCTGTCAGCCTGAGAATAGTGGGCTGATTCATTGATTGGTGTTGCGTACTCCACTTAATGAATTTGACGCATCTTCTCAATGACATGCAACTCTGCAGAAAAAAATATTCTAGTCGTGGACTGGAGTAGCATTTCTGGAATAAAAAAGCCAGAATTTTTGTAGAATTTAATAAGTGCAAGTATCCATTTATTGTCCCTCCCCGGCTTAGCCCATTTTGGCAGAGCTGCTTAAATCTGTGTTACACAAAAATTTAGCAATTTTTCAAAGTATGTTATGCCAGTGTTCTGGCAAATACTTTGGTGAATCGGCTCCTAAGTGTTTTCACTAGTGAGAGATGATTAAACTACTGGTATACATTTTTGCCATTGGCTTCTCCAAACCAATCTTGTATGTCAAGGGAAAAATCTGTTGAGGGAAAGACGTGATACCTCCAGAGACCCTAGGTGGTTAGCTGTTCTGCTGAAATCAGCATGTACTACCGACCTTGATCTAATTTGTGTAGTCGGCGTTATACTTCCTAAAGTGGTTTTCCATTAACAAGTTTTTGAACTCCTTTCGGCATGCTCCATTACTCATCTTCCCCCGCTCCAACATTATCTTTACCCCATTATTGTCACACAAGGTGTGGGAAAGACTAAGTACAACACAAGGGGAAGAGGGGAAGGGAGCCCAGACTCTAGGGAAAGGGGGAAGTGGAGAACTCCTAGGCTGATCTGATATCACCCTGTCTCCCCTACCGTCCCTATATTTGTTCTTCACCAATCGTCACACAGGAACCTACCCCTGTATTTCCCTAGCGTTTGGCCCTGGATAGGGAAGGGGGGGATGAGCACAAGTCGATCCTCACTGACAACTTAAGACAACAAGGTAGACAGACACGGGGGAAATATAACTTTGCTTGAGCCGACTTCAGAGAGATCACACACACTTCCTCTTAGCACCAGAGAGGAAGTAAACAGACTGCGCTCGCTCCAAGCTTTCACAAGAAAACATGTGAATATCACCGGCCCCGCCCTGCAGCTAAGTGAAACTATTTAAACACCCAAGTAAGGGTGTCAATTAGAGCAGGAGGGAGGTAGCCGCTGGGTTCTAGAGTGAAACAGCTAAGAAGGTGTCTGTAATGCCAAATGAAGAGATCTTCTGCAACCAACTGCAGGGCGACTGTCTGTCACATCTGACACACCTGTAACAATTACTCTTCATCTTTAACTAAGCGAAATTCTTTAAGACCCCAGTAGCTATACTGAGATGGCTTCATGAAAGCCATAGTTAGGCTGCAAGCTACCTTAGCAGTCCATTGGCACTCCAAGTTTGTAAGAAGGAGAATAGCATACCAATGGGAACACATCCCCCTAACTTAAATGCCACATATGGCTATTGACCGCAGCTTTTTAGGGGTTAAACTGACGGGATCTTGACAAGTTTTGGTCACCCACTGTTTGAGCACAGCTATGGGTGGCTCTGACCACACAGGAACACTGACAGCACCCGCAAGCTCAACATGACAAAAATGTACGTCATGGTGGGAGAACTAGTAGCCAACCATGGTGTACATTTTTGTCATGGGTCATTAAGGGGTGTACAGACCTGACCTATTATGTACCCACTTGACAGTATTAGCCTTGATTTTCTTGTAAACCTGTTTTCTAATGTCACTGAAGCTTTGTAGCTCATTATATATTTACTTTTTCGAATGATTTACATTGCATTGTACTATTTCCCTTTCATTCTTGCCAATGAATTATCCCACTAGACACAATTGTTAATGAAGAACTCCATTGTGATATTCTCATGGCGACAGAATAGATTGCATTGGAAGATATTCAAGAATACAACTCAAATGTCTCAGTTATAAAAAAATATATATATATGTATTTTTTAATCTAAAAGCAGTAAAATACACTGTCGGTTTATAAATTACCAAGTGGTTCTCAACGTTCGTCTTCGATTGCTTAAATCATAGAATTCCCCTCTGAGAGTCTTTTCAATATGGTACAAATGTTCCTTCTGTATACAAAAGACGAGCAATGATGAGTTTTCACACATTGCAGAGAGTAATAAGTTCACTTACGGGAAGTTCTAGATATGAAGCTCATGCATATTTATTTATACACATCTTTAGGGATCCTATATTATGCCCCAAAAAACTGGATTTCAGTCGTTGCTAGAGGCAAGGAAATGCTTCCTAGGAGAGAAATTAAATAGGAATTAGAAAGTAATTGAAGAGATCTTTGATCATGTGCTTTTTTCACACAACTTCTTTGTTGCTGTCGAGAGATAGTTTGTTGATACAAATCCCGACTAGAATAATGGCGCACACAAAACGTTATGTTCAATTTTTCGAATACTGTTTGTAATGCAAATGAGACTTTCTTCAAAACCTGGCCAATTAGCATATCTTCATAAATCACAATTTTTAATACTTTAGTTATTCAATCAATGCAATAAAATGGCTTACTGTGAAATGTGCAGGAAAAAAAAACTTTATAGCTTATCCCCCTGTATTATAATTACTTCATAAATTTAAATAATTTTGCATTTCATAGAAGAAAAATTTCTACTGGCACTAATGTGCCACACTGAATTAATAGGAAATCTGCCACCTCTGAGACCTGTGCTTTAAAATGTAGTCTAACCCAAGGTAAACCTCTGCCATTTACGCCTGAAAGCCGTAAAGGTTACAGAATGAATGAGCCCTCGGGAGATCATTGTAGCTTCGAGGATATATATATCACAGAGTCCTCTAGTGATTTTGGTTTTCTCTTCTGATGGTTCAAAGAGGGGAGGAAAAATAGAAGGATTTTCAGATATTTTAATAGGAATTAGTTTTTAATATGTCACCTGTTGAGTGGGATTGTTTATAATTTTTCTTTTTTTCTGAAACCCAATGACAACATATGCGTGAAATTTATGTATAGGTGCCTTCAGCCATAGAAAGTTCTGTTTTTCATGCTCGTGAAAAGTAAGTTTATTTTGTTTTTTTACTTTGTAACTAAAATTAATCAGGAGCGTCTGACTCCAACACGTCCTCTCCTCAAGTCCAGAGTCAAAATTTCTGGTCTTGATGATTACGAGCCATAGTGTTAAATATCTCGCTGCATCGTTGAACCGCATTTTACCCATTCTGCACCCTTTTACCCCACCCCACCCCAATGTTTCCTGGATTTTCGTGGGCAGTTTTCCAGGTTGCCCTCCCCTGAGAAGTCACCAATAAGGGACAGATACATTTCTATATACATCTACAACATAAGAAATCAGAACCAATGATAAAAAGGTCAAAATAAGTAGGTTGAAACTATGAATACTAGGTGGCAAATCCATAGGAGCAAAATAAGGTTGATATTCGGAGGCAAAGCTAATATCCTGGTTATAATGGCATACAGGAACTAAACAAAGTACCGTAGTCCATAGACAAAGTGTAAACCACTTTTTAAAGGGGTAAATCTGAGAAGTACTGTTAGGCCACGGCCCCACTATCAGTATTCAATCAGTATTTATTTTCAGGAGTGGGAGCCAAAACCAGGAGTGGGTGATAAATGCAGAATTGGTGACTTGTTTCTATTATACCTTTTCTCTAATTGTCCACTCATGGTTTTGGCTCCCGCTCCTGAGAAAAAATACTGACCGAATACTGACCAAATACGGATAGTGGGGCCGTGGGCATACACTGACTTGCAAGACGATATATTCTTGAACTGTACTGTTGTTTTAAACAGTTAAGTAACTGGTCCACCAGTGTTATGTTCTAGCATGGAATTATAGGTTTATGTAAAATTATGTGACCCTTTAGCTACTGTACACCTTGCTCGAACTTCCTAACTACAGCACATATACATATAGTGAGCCAGCAAACTTCTCTATGTGATTTATGTGCTGTATAACCTTATTCTTACAGGAAATGCATAAAATATGTAAATGTACATAACGCAGGCATAGTATTTCAATGTCTTTTGTGAGTACACAGGGTAGTCAGAGTCACAATTTTCAAGAGCATATCACCATAATAGCTTCATTTTATGAAGGTTTGAAGTATAAAATGAAGGAGCGAAAGCACCTTAGAATCTGCTATCCAAAAGCCATGCCAAACGATTGCATTATGCTGTAGTCCAATATATTGAAAAGGATTGTGGTCTGTAATGTTTAGTTCTGCCAATGCATGGGATAGTGGAGTTATTTGTGGCATGGGTCATATGCCTTATGTGGCCTGAGACAGGAGAAGTCTGGTCTGTTAGTTTCTGGGAGTGTGTTTTTCAAAGTTCTGTTGTGCTCCATCCACGTGCAAACATTATGGACAGTTCCTGTTGGAGAGCAAATGTGGACCGTTTTGGGTGGGTCATTCTGCAAGGTGTTCCATATTTACTTCCATATGCCCAAACCTACAAGGTGGTGTCTGCTGGTGACTGGTATCACCCGTTGTATTTGTTAAAGAGAAGGTTTCTGGAAACTGCCTAAAACACTGTATATACATTGTAGTGTAAGCCCCAAGATCTGTGTCCCAATTAAAACATGTGGCCACCAAGATTTGTAGCCATTATGCTGTACCCTCATATGAGAGACCAAAACCATTATATTACTGCTTAATTTTGAACAAACCAGATTAGTGTGTGGAGGACTATAACAAATTTGGCTTTTAACTTAAATTATATTTCAAACCTACATTGATCCTGAGAACAAACCGAGCCCCAATATGGAGGATATACTGTAAATCAATATCATGTTGATGGGATCCTGGCACTTCGGCCTATTAGCTGGCTGTAAGGGTCGTGGCACTTGCCTAAGAGATGCATCTTATTAAATTCTTGACGACCACAGCGCCTTACTTTTGTTAATAGCTGTGACCAGTAGGGAGCTGAGCCTGGTAAACAATGATTAAGCAACCACTAGTTTATCTTCAATTTGATAATATTCTTAACTAATGTATAGTGAGATCCTTAAGTCTGGCTCATGCAGATGTCCGTGGAACTCGGACTGAGCCCGGACAGCAATACACAATCTGTCCACAGGTCTCCTGACCCAAACTCGACAGCCTCATAGACAAATATGAGGCTGTGGAGTTCAGGGTTGGGAGACCTATAGACAGCCCATGCTCACGGACATCTACATAAGCCCTTAATGTTTACTGCAGGGTGCCTTCCTGGGTTAAGAATCGTGAAAGGTTTTTTTTTTTCCACGTACTCCAAAATATTAAATGTAAGAATCAAGGCCTTTAGAGGTTTGTGCAAATATCTCATATTATTCTACTCCGCCAGAATGTCCGTTAGCCTAAAACGTACATCTCCTATTTATCTATATCCCCTGACTGATCCAAATTAGAAAAGTAAAGTTTAGAATGGTTTTATTATCCTTTGTAAGAATGAACTGCAATTTGCTACTGGGGTTCATTTCATTTGATTCATTAAATTGTCTGTTTCTGTGCAATTAAAGTATTCTTAATGAAGTAGCGATTGAACAGGTAGATGGAATAGATGAGATGCTCTAGGTAGAGTTTTGCTTTTTGACATTCTATATATTTGAGCTCTACACAATGCAACAGTCCGGACAGGAGGAGAATACTAATATGATTCCTGCTGTTAGGAGCATGTTGGGATAGCTTGCAGGAGACCACACTGAAGTTTAATTAAGAATAAGCACTAATTTATTCTTAGGGTAATATTACCTCAGTCCAGCTCTGCCTTCATTATGCATTCGCAGTACAGGACTCTCAGCCCCTGGAAGATTTTCTCTGGACTTTTGCCTATTTCAATATAAATTGTTTTTGTTTTACTATTTATACTGATCAGCCACAACATTAAAAAACATGAAGTGAATGATATTGATTGTCTTGTGACATCGGCAGAGGTGGGATATATTAGGCAGCAAGTAAACAGTCTTTGAAGATGGTGTGTTGTGACAGGAAATATGGGCAAAGCGTAAGGATCTGAGGGAAAAATTGTGAAGACTACACGACTGTTAGAGCACCTCCGAAACATCAGGCCTTGAGGTATTCTGGTATGCGGTGCTTAATAACTACCAAACGAAGACTAAGGAAGGAGAAAGGTTAAACTTGATAGATCTTCGTCTTTATTTATTTATTTTTTTTAACCTATGGTTGCTATATAAGGACAACCGACCATGGCCTCCTATGACATTTTCATGCAAGTGGGGAGTGAAGATTAGCGTGCTTTAATCCCAAAGAAAAACTACTGTAAAACAAAAGTTTTTGAAAAAATTTAGAGGACATATTACTGGAGTTTTTCTTTTAAATTGAGCATCTCCATGTTTAATGGATTCTGGAACAGTGTTTCTTTTTTTTTCTGTGGCCTCTGTCCTAAAGTTATACCAACTTTCAATAAAAGTTTTCTCTTCAACCAACTGGGCGTATATCACAGATCTTCTCTGTGGGCTTTTGCTTTTTATTAACTAAGAGGCCGACCAATTAAAACATGGGCACATCATACAGGTGAAAAATCAAACCGAGAGGATAAGAGCTGCAGCCTGGCTCACTCACTGAAAACTCCACAGTTGCTGTGTCTCTTCCTGCTATTGGAGTTCACAGTCTCAGGAGAGCAGCAGCACATCTGTAATACAGTCAGGTCCGGCTCTCCTGTCTTACATAGTCAAGTTCCGGCAAGTTCACATGAAAAAAATCTCATCTCCAGAAAACATGATGAGCCAGGCTGTAGCTCTGTTCTTTTGTTGGTGTTTGCTTTTTCCCTTCCATGACACTGCCGTGTTTTGATTAGTCAACGTCAAAGAGGAGAAAAAGCAAATGCGCCCTGAGAAGTTCTGTGGTATAGGTGTTGGTTGAAGGGAAAATGTGCAACTTTTTTACCAAGGAGAATAATTTTGGAATGGAGAGGCACCGAAATAGAAAAAGAAAGAAAATCTGTACCAAAATCAGTGAAAAAGCAGCACTTAGAAGAGGTTCTCAACTTCTCTTTAAAAAAATCCAGCAAAAGGTTCTGTTTAATGCTGACACCTTAGGAAGTCTTGTGAAGCCCATGCCTCGACAGGTTAAATCTGTTATGGTACCATGAGGACCTAGACAATATTACGGAATAAGCATATTTATTGTTATGGATGATCTGTGTAAGTGTTAATTGTTATGCTCACGCCGGACTGTTTGGCGTGAGCGTGGTTAGTGGTCCCACTGGGCCACGAACCGAGGAATGCCTGGAGGGGCGTGACTAGGGGCCTCTCCAGATCCAACCACGGACGCACGGACGCTTAATAGACTCCGTGGTCTTAGGAGGGGCGAGGGAGGTGGACCAGGTGCTACTCCAGGTCTGACCCCGGTCACACTGCTGTTGACCCACAACGGGGAATGCAGGAACGGGCAGGTTTGGCTGGTATGCAGACTGGCGGGTACTGGCAGGTAGGTAAACAGGCTGGTTAGGGACCAGTACAGACTGGGATACAGGAACAGAGCCGCAGGTGCAGAGGACAAGAGGAGCAGAGCAGAGTCGCAGGTGCTGAGGACAAGCGGAGCAGAGCTGCAGGTGCAGAGGACAAGCGGAGCAGAGTCGCAGGTGCTGAGTACAAGCGGAGCAGAGCAGAGCCGCAGGTGCGGAGGACAAGCGGAGCAGAGCACAAAAAGATAGCTAGAACACAGGAGGTAGATACGGAGGCAGGGAAACGGGACAAGCAGAACCAGATACACAAGGTACTTGCAGTGAAGTAGCGAATGGACACAAAACTCACAAACAGAAGTACAGAGACAACGAGTACGAGTTAGGTACTGGTTCAGACACTGCAGGAAAAAGGAAGGATCCGGACATAGAGACAAACAGATAACGGGCTAGGACACAGTTCAGACAGGAACTGACACTTGATCGAGATACAGGAACAAGCCTGGGCATACAGACCCCAGGGTGGCGGAAAAGACTAGAAGTCACAGGTAACGGGCCTGGTTACTCAGCACCCAGGGTGGTGGAAACAGACAAGATACAGGACAGGACCTGGCAACTCAGTATCCAGTGACTCAAAGCAATAGGCTGGGGACGCATTAGGACCGCGCACACTGTAACTTTAAGAATCAGGAAGTGCCAGCGCCGCCACCCTAAGCCAGCAGACAAGAGACATGCACACAGCAAGCAGAGAAGCACAGTGCACAACCTGGACTGGTCGGTAAGTTGGCGGTCTTGCATGGTGGGAGATGGTAAGCCATGCCAGCATGCCGCCAGGGATCTTACATTAATAACAGAGGCTGGACAGACATTTGCCTGAGATGGTTTAGTGAATCCTGCATTGAGCAGGGGGTTGGACACGATGACCCTGGAGGTCCCCTCCAACTCTAAATTCTAGGATTGCAATGCAATTAAAAGTGGACTTACCCAGGTTGAGTTTTGTTCTCTTTTAAGTGATGATAGGCCCTTAAAGCCAATTCATCTTGTTAGCCAAAAGAGCCCCAGTCTGACTTGTATAACCGAAATAGTCATGGGATAGAGTTTTTTTTAGGTGACATGATTGTTTCCGGAGTGTGATTCTATGAAGTTAAATACCTTATATTAAGCCTTTTTGTTTGCTTTTTTCACTAAAGCCATACTCTTATAAAAAGAGAGAAACCCAATAATTAAAGGAGAAAAATGTAAAATTGCCTGTCAAAAAGAATGAAAAAGTCTTAAAGTTGCCAATCTATGGAGTCTTGATAATTTTTATTAATAATGCTTTAGTTTAATAAAAACTGAATCAAAAATGAAGAAATTAATATCTAAGAATTATGAAGAATTTATTGTAGCTCTTTAGCCTCCAGTGCCACTTTCTCTGTGAAATACAAGGTGCTATGTGCGCAAAGGTGCAAAATGAGAAAAAAAGTAAATATCTTACTTAATATGAGTCACAAGACTGGGCCAAAACAAATCCTGAACAAGCTCTTTGCTTTGATTAATCTTCTCTCAGTGGAACATTAATTTGAAAACAATCAGATCACAAAGGTCTCCCCTGTCAGAACCCCAGCAATCAGCTTGTGTCTACAGCGCCTCCACAAGGGTAAATTAAGCGTTAACTCAGAATTGCCATACATGGTGTATAATAAAAAACACATGCTTAAAACACTGAGACAAGAAGTCAATGGCATTCAAGAGGACCATGAAATGTTGGTGATACTTACATGCAGTAAATTTATCACAGACTAACATCTATAGACTGAATAGACTTTTTGAGGCTGTTAATCCCTATATTGTTTGTTTTCCATCAAAATGCTATAACATTTATTATGTAGATGACTATCTTTACCTATGGAGACTATAATGAGTTAAGCTTCTTTCAGGGGTCTACTGACAACCCACCTTTTCTTGTAAGGCTGTGACCGACCAATGTGAAGCAATCGGAGGGCTCCAATATGTAAGGCCCCATTCACATGTACTTGTTTCCTGTACGTATGGCATCTGTTTTTTTTCATGGATACCACATGCATCCATTATTACCTATGGTGGTCTTCTCATGTCCTTGTGAACCACACGGAGACATGTCTGTTTTTCCAGCAGCACGAATGACAAGGGACAATACAAGCCATGAAAAACGCAGACAGATGGCATGCGTGTGCTGGATATTTTTAACATTGAAAAGTATAGGAGAAGCTTTGTAATTTCATTCTTTCTTTATCCATACGGGAAAAACACTGATGGCACACTGATCCAAAACACTGATGACATCAGTACGTTTTTTTCCAGAACCGGTTTTATACGAACATGTTAAGGGGCCTAATTCTTGTAATTGTTAACTTTGTATGAAAGTGAAAAATGCATCATGAAGAAAAATTGACCATACCAAATAGTCAGGGCCGGCTCCAGGATTTCGTGGGCCCCGGGCAAAAGAGTCTCAGTGGGCCCCTTTAACAAATACCATGATTCATGATGCACAGATACCGCAGACAAATATAAATATATATATATATATATATATATATATATCTATATATATCTATATCTATCTCAATGCCAAAGATTCCACTTCTTACATTACATGAGTGATATCTAAATTCTACAATAGCTCAGAAACCGGCAAATCCACGGAGCGCACAATGCAGAACGGGAAGTATAATCCTCCATACACTATAATGGGCCCCACATAGTCCTCCATACACTATAATGGGCCCCACATAGTCCTCCATACACTATAATGGGCCCCACATAGTCCTCCATACACTATAATGGGCCCCACATAGTCCTCCATACACTATAATGGGCCCCACATAGTCCTCCATACACTATAATGGGCCCCACATAGTCCTCCATACACTATAATGGGCCCCACATAGTCCTCCATACACTATAATGGGCCCCACATAGTCCTCCATACACTATAATGAGCCCCACATAGTCCTGACAGGAGCCATGGCAGTAACTCACCCAGTGACCCCACATAATGGAGAGATGGGCACAAGGTGGTCAGACAGTGCCAGGAGAAAGGGTCACATACCATTACAGTATAGCCCTCATATAGCGGAGAAGACTGTCACCATCATCCCTGCCCCTGCCTGCCACTTCCTTCTCTGCCATTCCACACAGACAAACAGGTCAGGCCAGGATTTCCTGTAAGATGCTGCAGACAGACTGCAGACAGTGCTGTGCTGACTATATATAATATATCTATGTCTTTCTATATATATATAGATACTGTACATGATGATGCATGTGATTGTCACTGTATCTATATATAGAAAGACATTACATAAGAAATGCAGTGTCTGTCAGTCAGATAAAGTTACCGGCGGTCCGTGTTTGCTGGCTGTGGCTGGCGCTTGAATACTCAGGAGCTCGAGCTCGGAGGAGGGACCCAGGCTGAAGGCAGCGCATGCACTGTAGACAGGTGAAAATAGATGGTGCCATCATCTGACTGGATGTGTGCGCTGCCGGCGCACGCGCTCTGTGGCACCAGGAGGCTAAGGATGCATCTGCGGCTCTGCCGGCCGGCGGTAACCCAGGACGCCGCAGGAGCGCTCACATAGCAACCAAGGTGAGTGCGGGCACCCCGCTGTCCAGAAGAAGATCTGCCGGCCTGCGGTAACCCAGGACGCCGCGGGCAGCACCAGTGCTCACATACCAGTCAATCAAGATGTGTGGGCCCTCCTGCTGTCCAGGGCCCCGGCACTTGCCCAGGTGCGCCGGGTGCTGACGCCGGCCCTGCAAATAGTAATTAGTCTTATCAGTTTTTATCAAATTTGATGTTTTTTTAGCTTTGAGTATGCATTTGCTTTTCGCTATGACATGATTCTAGAATTTGGAAAACTATTCCAAGGTTATAACTTCTCTTGATGCAGATTGGACTGTAGATAAAGCTTTCTGGTGCCACCAATCTTCTCGTCAGGTTAAATACATTAATCAGAAAATTGTGGCTTTGGATCTTAACTACTTTTGATTGCATCTGGAATGTTCCTTTCTGAAAACATATGCATCAAACTACAGGAAGAATGCGCCAACTGCGTAAACCTGGACACTGACAGTAAGGATTAATGACATACCATCCTTTTAATTGATGCAAAGTATGCTTCCCACAGCCTTGTGTCTGTTAACTGGCACTGGCTACTTATACTGGCCATACTTCATCGCTCTCCATAATTAAAAACTGCCCTTATTTCATTTTCCTAGTACTGAATATGACTAGAAAAGCAGAACCTTCATGATGTGGTTGATCGAGCTATATCTGTGATTCATTATTTTTTTAAGTAACTTTTTACAGTTGATCGGATAGCTGTTTTATGCTAAAACTAGTTCAGGAGGGATTTATACCATCAGCCACAACTTCTTAAAAAAAAAAAATGCTGCCTCTTAAACTGCCGACCAGTAAACCACTCTCGAAACCAAAGAAAAATGCTACACATGTCAACTAAGATGAATAAAAGAAAAGTGTAGTTATGCGAAATTAAAAAGTTATCAATGTTTAGAAATTGTTAGAAAGCATAAAAAGAAACAATACCCATCTCCTTCCCTCTCCAGACCCAGGGCTGATGCTCTGCTTGGTGGTCACACGTCATACAACTGGCATCACCATTCATTGATGGGAGCCATGATGCCAGTAGTATGCCATGGGACTGTTGGAGCAAATCATTGCCTTCCACTTGTGAGCAGATGTAAGGAGCAGAAATTTCAACTTAAAGCCAAAGAACAATAACAAATAATTTTCCGTCATATTGGTCTTCAATCTGAAGATATTCAAGACTTTTCTGCAGTTCTTTCAATTGAATCGGGCCTGCTGTAATTCGTTGCCCAGTCGGATTGCTGGGAGTGCGTCTGTGAAGGGGGATGCAAGTCTCAAGATTGGTGGGGGTCCCGGAGTCATCATTCAATGCCTGCACCTCCCTCCTAGTAATATGCCATCACTTACTGAGATGGCATTACCCCTGGAAAGGAAATAGTGTAGAGGTACAGTCAATAAACCCTTGGGCCAATTGCACGGTTTCCCTTTTTGTATGAAATTCTAGCTTTGCACAAATGGCTACTGCATTTTAAGCAATTCCATAGAAATGCTTTTATATTTTCCTTGACAGCCTTCATAGGATAGTTAAGTGTTCTTTTTTTTTATTTTATTTTATTAACTTATATCTACAATTTTCTGAGTAATGAAATATAGAATGGCCACTAAAATGCAAACTACCACTGTACGGCCCTAAATTTGGACATAACTGAGGACAGTTGATCTTTCCAGCTGTGCATGCACCTTTTCAGCAGAGCATAAAGAAAAATCCAGTCCTAAAATAGAGCTTTATATTCTTAAAGGATAAATGTGTCATCAGAAAATGACCTAATATGTATATTCATAAATCAAGTTTTTATGTAAAATATATGCTGTTCAAAACATTTTGATAATTTTATTTTGCCACATTCTAGTCTTAATTAAAAATGAAATGTTAAATCTTGCAATTTTCAAACTTAACACTCAGGCATTTTTTTTAGACTTTAACATCCTGTTTTTGAGGAAATGCACATGTATATTAGCAGCAATGTAAAGACTATATCAGTTTCATTGAAGCATCTAATGAGTGTGTGCAAAAATCATTGTGAAAGGAGGTAAACATTGCTGTGTCATTGCCTATTGTGATTGGTGGATCCTATGTTATCAGCTGTGTATAGAGGTATTATCAGCGATTGCAATCCTGCCTGGAATAAGTAGCTTGCTGAAAACTTTTCCTGAAAGGACGGGAGTCTAAAATAACCCCAGTGTCAAAATTGTCTGAATACTATTTTTTGTTTTTTTTTAATAAAGATTGTGCTTTGAAAATAAAACATTGACAAAAAAAAGAAAATACATGCAACGCAAAAGCCTGATTTAAACTATAAGTCCTTTTATGACAACACATTCCCTTTTAGACTTGGTTGATGAGAGTAGCAATTCCCATTACTCTCCATAGACTACAATTCAGCCTGTCATCTGACAATGTTAAAAGTGTGCTAATTATTATATATTATTATACAGTACAGATTCTGCTAAGAAATTCACAAACTTCAGATGTGGTTAACAATGCTTACAGATTTCCATATTTTACTAGAGTTTCAGATTTCTTCAAACTGTGTCATTATCTGGGATTAATAATTAAAACAGATATGCTGCAATAAATGTGAGGTCCCAAACTGCTTAAGTGTTTCTATGAGATCAAATAGCTATTGAAAATGAAATCTAATAATTGAGGTCCACAAACCTTTCCTGCGCTCTGCGGGACATCATCCTGAATATCTCACACTGTATATTCTGATGCAGGAAGCAAAATTAACCTCTAATATAAAATGTTCACATTCTTCACGAATCCCATCTGTTCTGCTCCTCCAGCGCTTTTACAACTGTCCTTTTGTTACCTTCAACCATGTATTTTATATGCTAGGCGAAACCTAAGGATACTCAGGTGTACTATATAACGCTAATATAATACTCTAGTGCTTTTTCAGGGTATTAAACACAAAAATCACAGTGATCGGATTCTATGCTTCTGAGTAAAAATAAATAAAACCGCAAATGCTATGAAGCAAAAAAGAAACATTATACAGCTGTCGTATTCCATGCCAATCAAGCACAGAAGCTTCTTCAGTTTTTGTTGACAAGCGGCCAGCACGTGACCACTGCAGTCAATGGATGTCCTGAGTGATGATGCCAGTAATATGGTTACTGATTTTAAAAGAGCAATTTTTTACATGCGATAACGCTATGCATCTTTTCATAGAAGCAATTAGGAACACTTTATAGCATTTCTACTTGACGTAAGCATAGAAAAGAGCATCATTTAGAGTAACTATTTGCAACACTTGAATTTGATGCATTCTTTGTAGAGCTGCCAAGTCATTATTTCTTTCTTCAAAATAATGGGTGACTACAGTGACCTACATAGCAGACAGATTGTATCATAGATTATATTTTGGCTTCCCTCAGGTATTTTTTGACACTACCACACTTCTAATTATTTTAAAGGAGTTGTCCACACCTATACTCACCGACTTATATCAGCTGCTGCTCTCTCACTTCCTCCGGATGAATATGACGCGCCCCTGGGCCGTGGAGTACTCGGTGCCGGGCCGGTCGTTGCTACGGGAGATGTCACAGTGGCGGTGACCCGGTTCGTGACCCAGGGCGGTTAGTAGAAATGGGGATAATATTTACAGGGGAATTAAAGTTCTTTTTATACAGTTCGTGACGCCACCTGTGGTATGCGGCAATAGGGAGCCGCCGCTGCGGAGCAGGTCGTCTGGAGCTGGTGTTAATGCGGCAGAGTTGGTTTAGCTCTCCACAGGTAGAGCTTAGCTCCAGGGCTGTGCTGAGATGTTATGGATGTTGCTGTTGCAATTGTGGTGCAGTGTAGTGCAGGGGGTGATGGCGCAGCAATAATTTCACAGAGACAGTGGGGTGCAGTCTTCAGGGTTTACTCACAGTTGTTAAGTTCCTCAGGTTATACTTTCCGGACTACGACCTCCCACGTCGCGCTGCGTTCACCAGGCAGGGGTTCAGCAAACTCCCAGGTGTTTCAAGAGTGCCTGACAGGACCCCCTTCTATATGCCCTTCTCAGCCGTCTTCCTGCGCTGGCCCTCACCCTTCTTGCCCTGCGCCTCGCCAAACAATGTCCCAAGCCGGTATCCTCGGCTCTTTCTGGGCAACCTGGAGTTCCATGGATCCTATGTGGTTACTTTTTTGGCGACTTGAGTGCGGATGTGGCAACTGTACCTTGAAAGTACAGAAGCCTCCGGTTTCCAGTTGAACTTTGTAATTCTCACTAGTTAGGGGCCGGTCCCCTCTGCGGCTCAATCCCTCCGCCGCCTGGCAGATTCAGGCGTATGGGTGGCCTCCAGCACTGCCCGTACCCCTGGGATCCCTTCTTTGTTCCTGGAGCCTTCCTCCTGCTCCTCTCCTCCTCAGTCTGTCCTGAGTCTCTCTCTAGGCCCTCCTCCTGAGCAGAGCTCCTGCTCCCTCTACTTCTCCTCTCAAACTCCACTGACTGACTGACTGACTCACCCAAGATGGCTTCCCTATTTATATCTTCCTCCACCCACACCCACAACATGGTTCCCCCTACTTTGGTTCCCCCTACTCCAGCCAGGGACAGGGCTCAGCAGGGAATGACACATCTTGCCCCTCCTGCTGGTCTGGAGTAGTGTAGTGTTGGATACAGGTGTTTGGGTCCCGGGCAGTACTCCATCCTTACCTGAGAGTGAGATACCACACCTCTGGGTGAGATGCAGTACCTCTGTGGCGACTGAACCCGCAGGGGCGCCACATATGTGATTTGTCCGATCGTGGGGGGAGTGAAGCAGATGCTGATTGGCCACAGGGATTGCTTGACATAATGTAATGAGATCCCGGGAAGTTCCAGTGCTGACACCGCTGGAATAGCACCGGCATCAGATCTTGAGTGTATGTGTTATTATTTTCAAGGGAGAACGATGGGGATTGAGAAGGGGTTATCCCCTTTAAACTGGAGATTTTGGAACATTTATGCTATTTTTATGGCACTAATCCATTTTTCACTTATTAGTTTGCTAACATTGACTCACCTTTAGAGACCACATCCCTGTGCTACTTCTCAAAGGCCATGAAAAATAGTTGATCAGCCTAGATTGGAATATTTCCCTCTACGACCCTCATATTAGTTGCATGAAGGGCCTTTTGTGTGTACGACCAGTTATTTATGGTGAGACCTCAATTCAAAAATTCTACTTCCTGGGTATTTGTGATTCTAACATGGTGGTGTAGTTCTTGGGTTTATTGCCTGCTTATACACCATCTGCTCAAGTCTTGCTCTTCACATAAGTTTTTCCTAAGGTTCGTTTAATAACAATAGTTACTGCTTTCTACAGTGACTTGGAACTAATAATAGTACTTAGAGTTTACACTTGTAAGAACTTTTTTCATAATATTCAGCATTTTTATCATTCTAATATTATGTATATGTTAAAGAGTAAATATACCAGTTCTTGCTCCATCGGAGGAACACACTTTTGGAGTTAATGGCGTGTTACACAGGAGGACGTGATACATCAGTTTTGCCGGAGCTCTGCGCTGACTTGACTGAAACATCGTTTGTTTTTTATTTTGTCTTCGTTATATTTGATGCGTTATAAGACAATTAATTATCACAATTAATAATCATAAATGTATTAATGTAGACTATGTTCAATGCAGAATTAATAGCAAGTGAAATCTGCTTGTCTTAGGAAATTCCAATGTGTCCAACTCATACTGATATGTACCATTATATTTAATATTTATCACCTTTTTGTTTTCAAGTTTTGTGCTGATTAGTAAATCATTATGGTACCTTGAGCTTTAATTTCTTGTTATAGAGCTACAAAACCCCGAATCTCTGAGAATATCAGTTCTCTGCTTCATGCTTCTTCCTCTTTGTTTCAGTGATCAATGGGAGCCTGGACCCCAAACCCCCACAAATTAAAACTTCTGTGCTTACTGTCAGTTAGCTCTCTCACCGCTCGCTGCTGTCTGCTGCGGCCGCAGACAAGAGCCAGCGATCAAAGTGTACAAAGACACTTGGTACTGTACTGAAGACAAAATCCAGCAAGGAGAGCAGGCAATAACACTGTGGGAGTTGAATCAAGATATGATCGTATGCAAATTAAGGGGGTGTAACAGTGCACTGTGTCCATGCCACTGAAGCCACCTCATTTGCATACAAAAAGGTTATCTTTTTCTTTGCAACCGAACCAGTTAAATCTGTAATACAGGTATGATTTTTTAGAGGTGATAAGTCCCCTACATTCCTGTACATGTGGTTTGATTTGCATGTATTTTTTTTTTTAGTTTTGCTAATTATTTTATTTCCTCATGACAGATTTTATTAAAAATAAAAATCTTGCAATCTTCACACTGGCCACTTAAGCTTTTTTAGACTAACTTCCTGTTGTTTGAACATGTACATTAGCCACAATGAACTGACTGACTGACTGTATTGATGCATCTAATGAGCGTGTGTAAATGTCATTGTGAAGGGAATGGGGGAGCTGTGACATCACATATTGTGAATGGTGATTCTGCATTATCAGCTTTGTATTTTATATATATGTATGTTACCTGTCATTGTAATCCTGCTTCTGATGATATGGAAACTCTTGATGGGACAGGAAATACGAGTCTAAAATAGCCCCAGTAGTCAGTGAGTGTGAAAATTGAAAGATTACTAATTTTGTTGATTACTAAACATTGTGATATGAAAAAAAAAATCATTTTTTTTAAATACATATATACAAATACCTAATGTAAACAATGGGTAGTTTATAGATGATTGTTTGCTTTTATTTAAAAAGGGGGGAAAAAAACTTAAAGTTGTGCTTACATTTGAATATTAATAGATGGGAATCTATATTTTTTTCAAGCTTGATTGTTTTAGTCATATTTTGTTTTTAAACTCATTTTATCTTTGTAATGAATTCATGGTGTTTACAGTTTGGGAACGGATAAATTACTAAAAAGATTATCTTTTCTACACTCTACATCCAGTTAGTACTGCTATATACAGTAACTAAAGAATTTTCTATATTTCAAATTAGATATTCTCTGACATTTGTAAAAATCGGTATGAGATATAAGGTAGCTAAGTTTACAAACAATATTCCTAAATACATTTAATGATTACATTTCTATGGAAAAAATGATCAATCAACATAGCTAGTGTACAGAGAAGAGGCTTGTTACTGCGCATTGTGTAGGGTCTAATAGGATTTCCTTTCTCACAGGGGTTGCATCATTCTTATTAATAATTGCTAAACTTAATGCTGAGTGTTATATGGTAGGAGCTTTATATTCATAGATAATTATAGATTTTGTATTATAGGTAAAAGTGTACTTAACAATATGTGTGTAAATCTTGTGGACTGAGCTTTTTATTTCTTGCTGAGTTTTGGTTGGTACAGAAGCACACAAAAGGGCAATGCCGCAATATAAATAAGTGAGGGTGAGCATGGTGGTAGTACTACTCACCTGGGGTGGTTGTGTATGGCAGAGGTCCCCAACCGCCGGGGACAGCTAGCTCCGCGGCCCTGCGCCTGGTCAGAGCTCGCTCTGTGTGGATTTATAATGTTTTCTGCCATAGCCGTGACAGCTCGCAGCTCCTGGCAGAGAACATTATGCAGGACGGGGTGGGGCGTCGGGCGGGTCTTAGTGACGCGGCCCTCCACAGCACAGCATGGTGTGTTCCTGACGGGGTGGGGCGGCAGGCTCTCCTCACTGACACGCCCCCGGCAGAACATGTTATGTGGGGCGTGCTGGGGCAGCAGGCTGGCTTCAGTGACGCGGCTCCCGGTACCGGTGTTCAGTGTGTAGCGCTGCTAAGCAGCAGCGCTGTATGCACTGACGCTCAATGTACAATGCTGCTACTTAGCAGCGCTGTACACCGAGGTCCCGCCAGCATCCTCCCCATACAGCTCCACCCCTCCATAACCCCACCCCCATATGACCAAAGCTCCGCCCCCACCCCCACCGGGCCATGGAAAACTGGTCTTCCTTATAGCCGGTCCCTGGTGCAAAAAAGGTTGGGGACCTCTGGTGTATGGCCACCACACCTATAAGAGCCTTAGAATCCACGTCTGCAGCTCTGTGGCTGGAGGAAGATTTCTTCCACATAGCACTTCACGTTAGTGGATATGTCACAGCAGTACCTGTGGGGCTGAGCTTGCGGGAATGACTAATCCTCCATGGTATAAAATTAAGGTTTTAATTACACGAACAAATTTTGGCTCCAGACTGGTGTCTTTATCAAGGGCAAAATAAACTATCAGTTTACATATATTATAGCCCCTCTTTAGCACTGTTGATCAGTGTGGGTCTGAAGAAGTTAATAAATCATTCAACAAGCAGGGGTTTTACAAGATTTCCAAATAAAATAAAGAAATAAAATAACTGTTACCCATTTAAAGGGGTCCCTGATATAATTTACTGCAGCCCATCCTAGTCATGTGTCAGGACAGACTGTAGACCAGGGGTCTCAAACTCGGCTGGGTATATGGGCCGCACATGGAAAAAATTTGAATTTGGGGGGCCGCATTCTTTGTTCAATGTGACATTTTTAGTGATACCATTTTTTTTGTATACACCTTTTGAACATTTTTGCCGTGTTTATTTTTTTTTGGCTTGGGTCGTTATGGATGTGGCGATAATAAACGTGCACTTTTTTGTGTTTACTTTAGTTTACATATAAAACAGCATTTTTAGTGCCCAATATTTTTTCATGCTTTATTTTATTTTTTATTTTTTTTACAATTTTATTTCCCCCAATTGGCCACATACAGTAATATTGTCTTACAATTAGCATCATATAGTAATAATGGAAAACATCTTGTAGTAATGTTCCCCATCCAAGTCCCCATCTTGTACTAATGTGCCCCATCCAGGTCCCCATCCTGTGGCTATGTGCCCCATCCAGGTCCCCATCCTGTGGCAACGTTCCCCATCCTGGCGCCCATCTTGTACTAATGTGCCTCATCCAGGTCCCCATCTTGGGGCTATGTGCCCCATCCAGGTCCCCATCCTGTGGCAATGTTCCCCATCCAGGTCCCCATCTTGTGGCTCTGGTCCCCATCTTGTGGCTCTGTGCCCCATCCAGGTCCCCATCTTGTGGCTATGTGCCCCATCCAGGTCCCCATCCTGTGGCAACGTTCCCCATCCTGGCGCCCATCTTGTACTAATGTGCCTCATCCAGGTCCCCATCTTGTGGCTATGTGCCCCATCCAGGTCCCCATCCTGTGGCAATGTTCCCCATCCAGGTCCCCATCCTGTGGCAATGTTCCCCATCCAGGTCCCCATCTTGTGGCTATGTGCCCCATCCAGGTCCCCATCTTGTGGCTCTGTGCCCCATCTAGGTCCCCATCTTGTGGCTATGTGCCCCATCCAGGTCCACATCTTGAGGCTATGTGCCCCATCCAGGTCCACATCTTGAGGCTCTGTGCCCCATCCAGGTCCCCATCCTGTGGCTATGTGCCCCATCCAGGTCCCCATCTTGTGGCTCTGTGCCCCATCTAGGTCCCCATCTTGTGGCTATGTGCCCCATCCAGGTCCACATCTTGAGGCTATGTGCCCCATCCAGGTCCCCATCCTGTGGCAATGTTCCCCATCCAGGTCCCCATCTTGTGGCTATGTGCCCCATCCAGGTCCCCATCTTGTGGCTCTGTGCCCCATCTAGGTCCCCATCTTGTGGCTATGTGCCCCATCCAGGTCCACATCTTGAGGCTATGTGCCCCATCCAGGTCCCCATCCTGTGGCTATGTGCCCCATCCAGGTCTCCTCTTGTGGCTCTGTGCCCTATCCAGGTCCCCTCTTGTGGCTCTGTGCCCCATCCAGGTCCCCATCCTGTGGCAATGTTCCCCATCCAGGTCCCCATCTTGTGGCTCTGGTCCCCATCTTGTGGCTCTGTGCCCCATCCAGGTCCCCATCTTGTGGCTCTGTGCCCCATCCAGGTCCCCATCTTGTGGCTATGTGCCCCATCCAGGTCCCCATCCTGTGGCAACGTTCCCCATCCTGGCGCCCATCTTGTACTAATGTGCCTCATCCAGGTCCCCATCTTGTGGCTATGTGCCCCATCCAGGTCCCCATCCTGTGGCAATGTTCCCCATCCAGGTCCCCATCTTGTGGCTATGTGCCCCATCCAGGTCCCCATCTTGTGGCTCTGTGCCCCATCCAGGTCCCCATCTTGTGGCTATGTGCCCCATCCAGGTCCACATCTTGAGGCTATGTGCCCCATCCAGGTCCACATCTTGAGGCTCTGTGCCCCATCCAGGTCCCCATCCTGTGGCTATGTGCCCCATCCAGGTCCCCTCTTGTGGCTCTGTGCCCCATCCAGGTCCCCTCTTGTGGCTCTGTGCCCCATCCCGGTCCCCATGTTGTGGCTCTGTGCCCCCTGTGCTGTTCTTCACACACATAAAATAGAAAAAAAAAAAGATGATTCTCACCTGTCCTCCGTTCCCTCGGCGGCCTTCCTGCAGATGTGGCCCGCAGGCACCACAGAGTCTGACCCCTTGACTATCCTGACCTGGTCCAGGAGGAGCCGCCGACAGCAGCACTGCATTGCCGCACAGAGACTGTCTCCCAGCACAGCATTTTCAATGTCAGCCGCCGGCCAATCAGAGGCCAGCAGCTGACATCTGCATATGGCAATGACGTCATACTCGCTGCGCCGACACGCGGATATCAGCTGCTGGCCTCTGATTGGCCAGCGGCTGGCATTGGAAATGCAGTGCTGGGAAACAGTCTCTGTGTGGCAATTCAGCGCTGCTGTCGGCGGCTCCTCCTGGACCAGGTCGGGATCGTCAAGGGGTCTGTGCCTGCGGGCCGCATAAAGCAGCCTCAGGGGCCACATGCGGCCCGCGGGCCGCGTGTTTGAGACCCCTGCTGTAGACGGAAGACATACAGCTACTGACAATAGCTGTATCACATATACCTCAGTCAGTAGCCAGGAACATGACTGCGATATGTAAATAAATATGTCTTAACCCACATTGTTCTCCAGCTTCATCCTCCTCATCCTGACATCAGTCTGACATCTCTATAGCAGTGAACTAACAAACAAAGTAGCACTCTGTAACGCTAAGTATGGAAACATGAAATATATGAAATATGAATAGCATTACTGCTGTAGAAAATAGAAATAAATGAGAAATCTTAACGCATAAATTGGCCAATTCATGTGTACCTGGTAGCCGCGATAAGGCATTTCTCAAAATACCAGGACCCTATCAATGTGAAGTCCTCTCTAAGTGACTATGTCTGCTTGTGTGGGGGATAATAAGATCCTGCTCTAATTAAAATCACCTGTTGCATAGAGGCGGAGTGCTCAGTCAAAGCTTATAAAAAAGCCCTCCCTTGACCCATCCTCTCTGACTAGCTACCGCCCCATATCACTTCTCCCCTTTGCCTCAAAACTACTAGAACAACATGTCCACCTTGAACTGTTGTCCCACCTCTCCTCCTGTTCCCTCTTCGACCGCCTGCAATCTGGCTTCCGACCGCATCACTCGACTGAAACTGCCCTGACCAAAGTCACCAACGACCTACTAAACGCCAAATCCAAGCGACACTACTCCATCCTCCTCCTTCTTGACCTGTCATCTGCCTTCGACACAGTGGACCATTCCCTCTTTCTACAGATTCTCTCATCTCTTGGCATCACGGACTTGGCCCTATCTTGGATCTCCTCATACTTAACAGACAGGACATTCAGCGTCTCCCACTCACGCACCACCTCCTCATCTCGCCCCCTATCTGTCTGTGTCCCCCAAGGTTCAGTTCTAGGACCTCTGCTCTTCTCCATCTACACCTTTGGCCTGGGACAGCTCATAGTCTCACGGCTTTCAGTATCTCCTCTATGCTGATGACACACAGATCTACCTCTCTAGACCCGATATCTCCTCCCTACTAACCAAAATCCTACAATGTCTGTCCGCCATCTCATCCTTCTTCTCTGCCAGATTTCTAAAACTCAACATGGATAAAACAGAGTTGATCATCTTTCCACCCTCTCATTCATATTCCCCATCTGACCTATCCATCAACGTCAATGGCTGTTCATTCTCCCCAGTCCCACAAGCTCGCTGCCTTGGGGTAACCCTGGACTCTGATCTCTCCTTCAAACCACGTATCCAAGCCCCTTCCACTTCCTGCCAACTCGAACTCAAAAATATCTCTCGGATCCGTGCATTCCTCAGCAAAGACTCTGCAAAAACACTAGTGCATGCCCTCATCATCTCCCGCCTCGACTACTGCAACCTCCTGCTCTGTGGCCTCCCTTCCAATACTCTTGCGCCCCTCCAATCTATCCTAAACTCTGCTGCTCGACTAATCCACCTGTCCCCCCGCTATTCTCCGGCCTCCCCCCTCTGTCAATCCCTTCACTGGCTCCCTATTGCCCAGAGACTCCAGTTCAAAACCCTAACCATGGCATACAAAGCCATCCACAACCTGTCTCCTCCATACATCTGTGACCTAGTCTCCCGGTACTTACCTGCACGCAACCTCCGATCCTCACAAGATCTCCTTCTCTACTCCCCTCTTATCTCCTCTTCCCACAATCGCATACAAGATTTCTCCCGTGCATCCCCCCTACTCTGGAACTCTGTACCCCAACACATCAGACTCTCGTCTACCATGGAAGCCTTCAAAAGAAACCTGAAGACCTACCTCTTGCGACAAGCCTACAACCTGCAGTAACCACCGCTCCACCACATTACTGCATGACCTCCTCTACCCCCACCTACTGTATCCTCACCCATCCCTTGTAGAATGTGAGCCCTCACGGGCAGGGTCCTTGCTCCTCCTGTACCAGTCACTGACTCGTTTTGTTAAGATTATGTAAATGTTTTTGCTATGTACAGTACAGACCAAAAGTTTGGACACACCTTCTCATTTAAAGATTTTTCTGTATTTTCATGACTTTGAAAATTGTACATTCACACTGTAGGCATCAAAACTATGAATTAACACATGTGGAATTATATACTTAATAAAAAAGTGTGAAACAACTGAAAATATGTCTTATATTCTAGGTTCTTCAAAGTAGCCACCTTTTGCTTTGATGACTGCTTTGCACACTCTTGGCATTCTCTTGATGAGCTTTAAGAGGTAGTCACCGGAAATGGTCTTCCAACAATCTTGAAGCAGTTCCCAGAGATGCTTAGCACTTGTTGGCCCTTTTGCCTTCACTCTGCGGTCCAGCTCACCCCAAACCATCTTGATTGGGTTCAGGTCTGGTGAATATGGAGGCCAGGTGATCTGGCGTAGCACCCCATCACTCTCCTTCTTGGTCAAATAGCCTTTATACAGCCTGGAGGTGTGTTTGGGGTCATTGTCCTGTTGAAAAATAAATGATGGTCCAACTAAACGCAAACCGGATGGAATAGCATGCCGCTGCAAGATGCTGTGGTAGCCATGCTGGTTCAGTATGCTTTCAATTTTGAATAAATCCCAACCAGTGTCACCAGCAAAGCACCCCCACACCATCACACCTCCTCCTCCATGCTTCACGGTGGGAACCAGTCATGTAGAGTCCATCCGTTCACCTTTTCTGCGTCGCACAAAGACACGGTGGTTGGAGCCAAAGATCTCAAATTTGGACTCATCAGACCAAAGCACAGATTTCCACTGGTCTAATGTCCATTCCTTGTGTTCTTTAGCCCAAACAAGTCTCTTCTGCTTGTTGCCTGTCCTTAGCAGTGGTTTCCTAGCAGCTATTTTACCATGAAGGCCTGTTGCACAAAGTCTCCTCTTAACAGTTGTTGTAGAGATGTGTCTGCTGGTAGAACTCTGTGTGGCATTGACCTGGTCTCTATTCTGAGCTGCTGTTAACCTGCGATTTCTGAGGCTAGTGACTTGGATAAACTAATCCTCAGAAGCAAAGGTGACTCTTGGTCTTCAATTCCTGGGGCGGTCCTCAGGTGAGCCAGTTTCTTTGTAGCGCTTGATGGTTTTTGCAACTGCACTTGGGGACACTTTAAAAGTTTGCCCAATTTTTCGGACCGACTGACCTTCATTTCTTAAAGTAATGAGGGCGACTCGTTTTTCTTTACTTAGCTGCTTTTTTCTTGCCATAATACGAATTCTAACAGTCTATTCAGTAGGACTATCAGCTGTGTATCCACCTGAATTCTGCACAACACAACTGATGGTCCCAACCCCATTTATATGGCAAGAAATCCCACTTATTAAACCTGACAGGGCACACCTGTGAAGTGAAAACCATTTCCGGTGACTACCTCTTGAAGCTAATCAAGAGAATGCCAAGAGTGTGCAAAGCAGTCATCAAAGCAAAAGGTGGCTACTTTGAAGAACGTAGAATATAAGACATATTTTAAGTTGTTTCACACTTTTTTGTTAAGTATATAATTCCACATGTGTTAATTCATAGTTTTGATACCTTCAGTGTGAATGTACAATTTTCATAGTCATGAAAACACAGAAAAATCTTTAAATGAGAAGGTGTGTCCAAACTTTTGGTCTGTACTGTATATCCCTATCACATGTAAAGCGCCATGGAATAAATGGCGCTATAATAATAAAATAATAATAATAATACATAGAAACAGAAAAAACTGAACGGCACTTCCAAAACAAGAAATAGGTGTGAACAGGTGCTTAATAGGAGCAGCTATCTCCATATACAACTAACAAATAAAGTAGCACTCTGTAACACTAAGTATGCAAACATGAAATATATGAAATATGAATAGCCTTACTGCTGTAGAAAATAGAAATAAATGAGAAATCTTAGCGCATAAATTGGCCAATTCATGTGTACCTGGTAGCCGCGATAAGGCGTTTCTCAAAATACCAGGACCCTATCAATGTGAATACCTCTCCAAGAGACATCCATCTGCTTATGTGTGGGATAATAAGATCCTGCTGTAATTAAAATCGGCTGTGGCACCTGTTCACACCTATTTGTTTTGGAAGTGTTGGTCAGTTTTTTCTGTATCTTTATATCAGTGCACAGAGACTGACTGTGCCCAACTGGTAAACAAACGTCGAAGAGGTTGAAGCTGGAGATAACCCCCTATCTTGTATTGCTCAGCAAAGAGTAGATATATTTTTTTGCATATCACAGTCCTGCTCCTGGTCTACAGAGATATCTGTGATACAGCTCTTGCCAGTTGAGACACAGGACTTGGCAGCTTTATGTCTTCAGTTTTCAGCCCTTTTTGATACGTGACGAAGACGGGCTACAGTATGAATGATATCAGGGACGCCATTTCATCTACTTCTCGGAAGAACCCCTTTAATGTCCTTCTTCGGTGTTTGCCGATGATTATGCAGTAATCATGTCCCATCCATTGCTCATGTGATTACTGCGGTCAATAACTTGTCTTGGTAGTCACGTGCTGAAGCCTGTAATTAGGGGACGGCAGGCACATGAATGATAGATGTTGCGTTATGACTGCATGACCAGCAGGGTTGACAAGAGGAGCTTGATCAGACAGGGTCTAAAAGGTAAGTAATGTTGTTAATTTGATTGCCCCCAAATTTAGTAAAATCATAGAAAACACTTTTAATTTCAGGATGATTACCAATGCTATGACTGCACACACATTTAGATTAAACTGGAAGATTACAAAATTCTTTTATTATGATTTTAACTGGAAAAATCATCAATGTATTAAATATTCTGTTTATCAGTTTAGCAGCAATGAATTTTATACGTAAGTTATCAATAATAAACTATTATATTTAGACTCGCCGCCTGTCTGTGGCTCTCCACCAAACATCTTAGGAATTACAATGGCAGGAAACGTACACATATGGTATCTAGCTCTCCAGTCGACAAGGTGTAAACTTTGTTCTGTAGTTAAATTTCTCTACTACTCGTGTGCAATAAACTAGAAAAATCACTTTGAGTAAATGAAACCCAGCTTGACCACATGAGCGTTTCACTTCAGATATCTGGTAAGATTAATGTGTTTCCATTTATTTGGCACAATAACTTTTTTCTTGTATAGTAGAACACAAGTACCACAAAATTTTCAGTGTGTATTGTGTTTGGCAGGGGCTAGCCCCATGAAATAAACTGCAAAAAATTCCAGAACCAAACTATAAAACTGCTAAGGGAAGACTGAGCCAAGTGCTTGTTTCACCAGGGTCAAGGAAGTATTATTTCACACAACTGCTTTCCTGTAATGCAAAACCAATCAAGATTTTGCATGAAGCTGTGCAAATTTGAAACAGATTTTTTATTATTATTATTATTATTATTATTATTGCAAAGACAATTTCTGCTTGTAAATGTAATCTCTGCAAAAGTAGATTGCGTAATGCTGATCTATGCTGCCTTATAATACACGTGCACGAATGGAAATAAACATGTCTTTCACTTCCACAATACAACCTTGCAAGATTGTGGTGTAAATAAAAAAAATAATGATAAAAAGAATGGTGAAACCCAGTTGTCAATTTGACAAAACCAACTAATAAAACTAAAAAATTATTATATGTTCCATGTCCCAATCAGCGTTGTTTGACAAAACCTTGTTAAAGGGTTGACTTTTAGGATTGCTACTTCCAATAAGTGGCACTAGAGTTCTAGTCCTTTTCCTCTCTAAAGAGACAATTTGCATATTTAATTTCCCAGAGGAGCGTACATGGCATATAAGTCTCCTCACTCTGACATGCCAGGCCTGGCTTGTCATTCTCCACAAGGAGAAATGTTACCCCTTAGATCCCAGTTTTAAGCCTCTCGCCTAACCAAATCAGATCTCATACTTTGCACTGACGAGGCGCAATACCCCGAAACACTGTCTGCAAACTGAGATTATAGTTCTGGCTTTTATCCTAAGTCATATTGCAAAGCTCGTTAAAGGGTCCATAATGACTTTCAGGATTGCTACTTCCTATAGGTGGCACTAGAGTTCAAGTCCTCTTCTTCTCTGAAGAGGCAATTTGCATATTGAGCAAGCTAACAAGTTTAGAGCCAAATTTACACCTGGAATTATTGCTTCTAACTTCTCTTTTCTTAGTTGGCAAAAAAAAGATGATCCAGCACTATTGTGTGGGAATGCAAATATTCACAAAAAACTGTCAGGTTCGGAGAGAAATCAGAATCTTGGATAAAGGTGGGATGGAATACTTCACTTCCACACTGTAGTAAAATGTTGTGCAGGCAATTCATCAGTAGAGATGAGCGGTGTTCGACTAGAACTGTTCGCCAATCTCAAATTCGAGCTGTTTTGGGCGGTGTTCGAGTTGTTCGACGAACCCGAACGATTTGCAAAAAATTCGGCTGTTCGAGGTTATGTTCGATAACTGTTCGTGCACCAAAAGCGTGTCCTGCATGTCTGGCGCTATTTAGAGCACCAATCATGCAGGGATTGTCTGCCACTCACTGTAATGCCACAGCCATGGTGGTTGTGGCATTACAGTGATTGCCCAAATCGATGGGAACAGTGCCAACAGTGAAACATGAAAAGCCGGCAATTCAGCAGCGGCATACACCTGTACCCGACAATTTAGAACCGAAAGAATAGAGCTTCACACATAGATTAGATAGATATAAACATGTCAGCCACATATATACGAAGTACAGTGAAAGTGCTGCTTACTGTACTTGTCATTTAGCGTAAAGGATTTATCAAAAAAAATAATAGTGTTTTCATGCACCGTCTCTTTAAAAAAGCCGGCCGGCAATTCAGCAGCGGTACCCGACAATTTATAACAGACAGAATAGAGCTTCACACATAGATTAGATAGATAGAAACATGTCAGTCACATATATATGAAGTACAGTGATAGTGTTGGTTACTGTACTTGTCATTTAGTATTAAAATAAAGGATTTATTATTAAAAAAATTGGCGTGGGGTTCCCCTTAATTTTAGTCTCTAGCGGAGGTTAAGCAGACGGCTGGGGCAGATGTTTGAAGCCTGGGAAGGGGGTAATACCCACGGAGCTTCCCAGGCTACTAATATCAGCCCCCAGCTGAATACATAGCCTTTACTAGCTATTAAAATGGGGGACCCCCCAAAAAAAATGACGTGGGGTCCCCCCTAATTTAATAGCTAGCAAAGGCTAGGCAGACAGCTGGGGGCTGATATTAATAGCCCAGGAAGGGAGCCATGAATATTGGCCCCCTCCCAGGCTAGAAACACCAGCCGTCAGCCGCCCCAGAAATGGCGCATTCATAGGATGCGCCAATTCTGGCACTTAGCCTCGCTCTTCCACGCTGCCCTGGTGCGGTGGCAGGGGGTAATAGGGTTGGGGTTGATGTCAGCTTATAATGCCAGCTGACATCAAGCCCAGGTTAGTAATGGAGAGGCGTCTATAAGACACCCCCATTACTAACCCCATAGTCAAAGTTAAAAAAAACACAAACACCCAGAATAAAGTCCTTTAATTGAAATAAAGACACAATCCTTTATTGTTCTAAATTAAACCATACTTACCGTCACGCCCATTCCAGCTGAAGCCAACGATCTCCTGCAATAAAAGAAAAATAATAAAGCAACCTCATCCTTACCTTTCCATGGTTCCCACGACAGCTTCAGCTCTGCTACATCGAGATGACAGGCTGGACCGCAGCAGAACGCTGCCATCCAGCCTCTCATCCCGCAGACACTGAGAAGCGCAGGCTTGCTTGCGCTGCTCAGCGTCTCTCCGTGACGACATCCAGATGAGCCGAGTTCATGTCCAATGAACTCGGCTCACCTCATGCACGTCACTGACAGCGTGGGAAAATTCTCACGCTGAAGCGGTGAGTGCAGGAGAATTTTCCCACGCTGTCAGTGACGTGCATAAGGTGAGCTCATGTCCAATGAACTCAGCTCACCTCCTGCACGTCACTGACAGCGTGGGAGAATTCTCCTGCACTCAGCGCTTCAGCGTGAGAATTCTCCCACGCTGAAGCGCTGAGTGCAGGAGAATTTTCCCACGCTGTCAGTGACGTGCATAAGGTGAGCTCATGTCCAATGAACTCAGCTCACCTCCTGCACGTCACTGACAGCGTGGGAGAATTCTCCTGCACTCAGCGCTTCAGTGTGAGAATTCTCCCACGCTGAAGCGCTGAGTGCAGGAGAATTTTCCCACGCTGTCAGTGACGTGCATGAGGTGAGCCGAGTTCATTGGACATTAACTCGGCTCATCTGGATGCCCTCACAGAGAGACACTGTGGAGCGCAAGCAAGCCTGCGCTTCTCAGTGTCTGCGGGATGACAGGCTGGATGGCAGCGTTCTGCTGCGGTCCAGCCTGTCATCTCGATGTAGCAGAGCTGAAGCTGTCATGGGAACCATGGAAAGGTAAGGATGATGTTGCTTTATTATTTTTCTTTTATTTCAGGAGATCGTTGGCTTCAGCTGGAATGGGCGTGATGGTAAGTATGGTTTAATTTAGAACAATAAAGAATTGTGTGTTTATTTCAATTAAAGGACTTTTTTCTGGGTGTTGTGTTTTTTTTAAATACTTTACTAGAAATTCATGGTGGTCATGTCTAATATTGGCGTGACCCCATGAATTTCGGGCTTAGGGCCAGCTGATAATGCCAAGCTGGCCCTAACCCCTTTATTACCCAGTGAGCCACCGCATCAGGGCCCTGGATGAGTTGGGTACAGCGCCAGAAGATGGCGCTTCTATGAACGCGCCATTTTCCGGGGTGGCTGCGGACTGCAATTTGCAGCCGGGGTGGCCCAGAAAGCTTGGGCCTCCCTGCGCTGCGGATTCCAGCCCCCAGCTGCCTAGTTGTACCTGGCTGGACACAAAAACAGGGCGAAGCCCCACGTCAATTTTCTTTAAATTATTTCATGAAATAATTAAGAAAAAAAGGGCTTCCCTATATTGTTGTGTCCGGCCAGGTACAAATAGGAAGCTGGTGGTTGGGGGCAGCCCGTTCCTGCCTGCTGTACCTGGCTGGACACAAATATAGTGCGAAGCCCCACGTCAAGTTTTTTTAAATTATTTCATGAATTTCCTGAAATAATTTAAAAAAATTGAAGTGGGGCTTCGCACTATATTTGTGTCCAGCCAGGTACAGCAGGCAGGAACAGGCTGCCCCCATCCACCAGCTGCCTATTTGTACCTGGCCGGACACAACAATATAGGGAAGGCCTTTTTTTCTTAATTATTTCATGAATTTCATGAAATAATTTAAAAAAAAGTACGTGGGGCTTCGCCCTATTTTTGTGTCCAGCCAGGTACAACTAGGCAGCTGGGGGCTGGAATCTGCAGCGCAGGGAGGCCCAAGCTTTCTGGGCCCCCCCCGCTACAAATTGCAGTCCGCAGCCACCCCGGAAAATGGCGCGTTCATAGAAGCGCCATCTTCTGGCGCTGTACCCAACTCATCCAGGGCCCTGGTGCGGTGGCTCACTGGGTAATAAAGGGGTTAGGGCCAGCTTGGTATTATCAGCTGGCCCCAAGCCCAAAATTCATGGGGTCACGCCAGTATTAGACATGACCGCCATGAATTTCTAGTAAAGTATTTAAAAAAAACACAACACCCAGAATAAAGTCCTTTAATTGAAATAAAGACACAATTCTTTATTGTTCTAAATTAAACCATACTTACCATCACACCCATTCCAGCTGAAGCCAACGATCTCCTGCAATAAAAGAAAAATAATAAACCAACCTCATCCTTACCTTTCCATGGTTCCCACGACAGCTTCAGCTCTGCTACATCGAGATGACTGGCTGGACCGCAGCAGAACGCTGCCATCCAGTCTGTCATCCCGCAGACACTGAGAAGCGCAGGCATGCTTGCGCTCCTCACTGTCTCGCTGTGACGGCATCCAGATGAGCCGAGGTCATGTCCAATGAACTCAGCTCACCTCCTGCACGTCAGTGACAGCGTGGGAAAATTCTCCTGCAATCAGCGCTTCAGCGTGAGAATTTTCCCACGCTGTCAGTGACGTGCATGAGGTGAGCCGAGTTCATTGGACATGAACTCGGCTCATCTGGATGTCGTCACAGAGAGACGCTGAGCAGCGCAAGCAAGCCTGCGCTTCTCAGTGTCTGCGGGATGACAGGCTGGATGGCAGCGTTCTGCTGCGGTCCAGCCTGTCATCTCGATGTAGCAGAGCTGAAGCTGTCGTGGGAACCTTGGAAAGGTAAGGATGAGGTTGCTTTATTATTTTTCTTTTATTGCAGGAGATCGTTGGCTTCAGCTGGAATGGGTGTGATGGTAAGTAGAGTTTAATTTAGAACAATAAAGGATTGTGTCTTTATTTCAATTAAAGGACTTTATTCTGGGTGTTTGTGTTTTTTTTAACTTTGACTATGGGGTTAGTAATGGGGGTGTCTTATAGACGCCTCTCCATTACTAACCTGGGCTTGATGTCAGCTGGCATTATAAGCTGACATCAACCCCAACCCTATTACCCCCTGCCACCGCACCAGGGCAGCGTGGAAGAGCGAGGCTAAGTGCCAGAATTGGCGCATCCTATGAATGCGCCATTTCTGGGGCGGCTGACGGCTGGTGTTTCTAGCCTGGGAGGGGGCCAATATTCATGACTCCCTTCCTGGGCTATTAATATCAGCCCCCAGCTGTCTGCCTAGCCTTTGCTAGCTATTAAATTAGGGGGGACCCCACGTCATTTTTTTTGGGGGGTCCCCCATTTTAATAGCTAGTAAAGGCTATGTATTCAGCTGGGGGCTGATATTAGTAGCCTGGGAAGCTCCGTGGGTATTACCCCCTTCCCAGGCTTCAAACATCTGCCCCAGCCGTCTGCTTAACCTCCGCTAGAGCCTAAAATTAAGGGGAACCCCACGCCAATTTTTTTAATAATAAATCCTTTATTTTAATACTAAATGACAAGTACAGTAACCAACACTATCACTGTACTTCATATATATGTGACTGACATGTTTCTATGTATCTAATCTATGTGTGATGCTCTATCTTTCTGTTCTAAATTGTCGGGTACCGCTGCTGAATTGCCGGCCGGCGTTTTTAAAGAGAGAGTGCATGAAAACACTATTATTTTTTTAAATAAATCCTTTACACTAAATGACAAGTATAGTAAGCAACACTATCACTGTACTTATTATATATGTGACTGACATGTTTCTATCTATCTAATCTATGTGTGAAGCTCTATTCTTTCTGTTCTAAATTGTCGGGTACAGATGCTGAATTGCCGGCCGGCTTTTTTAAAGAGACGGTGCATGAAAACACTAATATTTTTTTTAATAAATCCTTTACACTAAATGACAAGTGCAGTAACCAACACTGTCACTGTGCTTCTTATATGTGTGACTGACATGTTTCTATCTATCTAATCTATGTGTGATGCTCTATTCCTTCTTGTCTAAATTGTCGGGTACCGGTGTATGCCGCTGCTGAATTTGCCGGCCGGCTTTTTTAAAGAGAGTGTCTTCTGAGCAGTTTGTCAGCTTTTGGACACCTTTGCATTTGTTTTCTATGTGTTTCTATGTGTTTTTGTTTGCCTGCCATTGGTTTTAACGGTGTTCGACGGTGTTCTAAGGTGTTCGACGAACAGTTCGACGAACAGTTCCTCGAACATCCCAGTGTTCGACGAACCGAACCGAACCCGAACACTACGGGGGTGGCTCAACACTATTCATCAGTCTATGTTAACTTCATGAAGAAACTCAAAATACTATCTATGATGTTTAGCCAAGGCACCATGATCTGGAGAAACAGGTGGTTAGGAATGTTGTAAGGTAAGCGATGCCTGAAAGGAGCCTAGTTTATTTCTTTGCACATAATCTTAGTAGAATACTTTTCTGTACTGAAGGATTTGCAGAGGATCAGAGAAATTTGTGTTCCCAGTACGTGGACAGCGAGGAGCTATAGACTTTGGTACATTGGGCACAAGTAGAAATTATTCCATAAGACCATTATCATAGCCATACAGAATAATTGCATGTCCCTTAAAGAGACCCTGCAGCAGGATTTAGCAAAATACAGTAAAGGCATGGCCATAATGGTGCTTTTATACTGATTATATTGATATCTTTGGTATATCAGGATTTGAAATTTTCTGCTAATGATATTTCAGTGCACAAGAGTGGGACTGTAGGTAGAGTCTTCTCCTCCTACTCCGGCCCCTCCACCTGTCCCCCGATATTTCAATGGCAGGTCATTTATTCTTCAGTGATCTGCATCTTGTTTGAAATTTCATACCACCGTCAGTGGCTTGGGCGGCGCGTGCGCAGTTTGATTCCATGGCAGATCTTTTGGCCTTCAATAAAATGTTACAGAAAATGTATGCCCTGATTAATCATTTACATTTTTTAATCATTATTTTCTTTTTTTCTTTTCTTTTGCACTGGCAAATTTGGCCCTAAATTCATCAATATGATGCTCAATGTTTGATGAATTTGTCACAAATGCAAAGATGCTTTGTTTTTTATTTGTGCACCTTTTTACTGTAAATAGCCTTAAAACTTTTTCTTAACTTAACCATTTCCTATGCTAAACTTTTTTCTGTACGTTAAAAAATAAATCTATCACAGATTTTGTACTCCCCTTAAGTACTGGAATGCAATTGTGAAAAAAATGTTGTGACTTTTTCGAAAAGTCTCAAATGCTAATTTAGGTAAGAACATCTGGATAATGATAGCTACTGTATTCCCATAATATTGAGCAAACCTAAAAAATGATGAGTACTTAAAGTAGCTTCAAAATGGTGCAAAAGCCATAAAGAGTTTGGCACAGGCATAAAAATCATCTAGAAACTAAGCACAAAAAGATAAATGGATGAATCTTGGATATTTTTTTTTTTATCTTTTCCTGGGTATATTTCTGGCTTTAGCTCAAAAAATTGCACCAAAAACTGCAATAACATTTTTTTTTAAAAAAAACTCTCTTGTGTGAAACCTCCCTAATGGTATGTTTGGTGCCACTGCATTTCTCTTACTCAGATTTGACTAACTTGCGCAGGAATCTGATGTTTGTTGTTAACCTAGTTTAACAATGTAAAACGTATACAGATCAAAATGAAAAAGCGATTAGGTTGAAAATTAAAAGTGAATGAAATCCTGTCTCCCTCCCCATAGTTATTTTTGTCTCTATGTTGGCAGTGATGGGGATTAATTCACCTACTGTGCACTGCCTAATTCAGTCAGTAGTCACAATAATGATCTCTCTCCCCTGGCGTCCTGCTAACATAGTGCGGTGGAATTTTCATAATCGCTTTTATGTGTCAATATTCAGCCTTATCTAAATTATTTGAATTAAGAAAATTGTCAATTACCGTTGCAACTCGGCTAGAAAAGAAGTAGAGAACGCCATTCGTTAGGGAAAAAGACCATTATTTTTTATTGTCGTTAGTTCTAGTATTGAAAACACAAAGTGTGAAGAATAAAAGCTTGAGTGGAAAGCTGAATTTAGTGTTTTCTTGCATGGTTACAATAAGGCCAGTTAATATTTATTTTGATGGATATAAAGGATGACTTTGTTACCGCTCGCAGTCAGATAAAAGTGCTGATATAGAAGGGAAGAAATCCACATACATTTTAAAGAGAACCTGTCATCTGGATTTTATACCTCGAACTAGCAGCATGTATGTAATGTATGTAAAACCACTTAAATGCTCAATAGTTCCTTAATTTTCTTTTAGAAATCCATTTTACAGTGTTAGAGAAATCCATAGTTGCAATTGTATGCTAATGATCCGCAAGTGCCGTGGACAGACTTTGCACTTAGAGCCTTCCTGCTTCTTTACCTTTTCCCCTACCCACTGCCTGCCTCCTGTCTCTGACTGCAGGCCACTGAAACATGATTGACCTGTCAGTCAGAGACCGGAGGCAGGCAGTGGGCAGGGGAAATAAAGAGAGAGTCAGGAGAGCTGTAAGTGCAGGGCACGCCCACTCCACTTGCATATATTAGCATACAATTTCAATTACGTATTTCTTTGAAACAGCAAAACAGATTTCTACAAGAAAGGTTAAGGCTTAATCCGCATTAATGCGGCTTTACATACATGTCATTAGTTTGGGGTATAAAATCCTGATGTCAGGTTCCCTTTAAAGATGGTCATAAACATGCAATAGTTCCCTGACTAACTGCCACCCCAGAAAAGTGTACATTCAACTTGACCTTAAGTAATGAGCCAAGGGATCAAACTAATCTGCTGTAGACATTTCTAAAATAGCGGGAACAAAAGGAGGCAAGTATATTTCAAAAGGGATGTAGCACCGGCGTGCAGAAGATTAGACTGCTCTTATAAGATTTACCTGCTTTTCCAGAAATAACGGGAATTTTTACTTTTTCCACCAGCTCTACAGGGCATTTTTCATTTGCTGGTATGATATTAAAGGGAAACTGTCAGTAGGATCATCCATCCTGAGGCGTCTATATGGGCATGTAGGTCATAGGAAGCTGAATAAAATTATACATTGATATCTGCTATCTGATGTCTTATTCCAGAGAATTCCACATTTTTCTTAAACTGTATGTAAATGACCCCTTCCAGGCTCTGGGGAGGACGCTGCCTGGAAGATAATTCTGCCTCCAGAGATTATTTTACATGAAGGGGGAGTTACCAGTGTGATGTGTAATGGCCGCTCTCTGCTCTCCTGATCTCACTGCAGAGCTGTGTGTGACTGTACCTGACACATCTGCAGGTTCCTCTCAGCTTCCATCTCACAGGCAGACAGGGTTGTAATATTGCTCCAATACAGCGAAGCTGTGTGAGCTGCAGTAAATGTGTTTGCAAGGAGACAAAGTTCAGTTCTCCTGTTCTGTGTTAGTTACATGTCTCACACTGGTAACTGACCCTTCAAGTAAAATAATCTCTGGAAGCAGATTCTCATGCAGATCTGTGTCCAGCCATAGCCTGGTACAGCTCATTTACATATAAGATAAACATGGATTTCTCTGGAATAATACATTAGATCGCAGATATCCATGTATAATTTTATTCAGCTTCCTATGACTTGCATGCCTATATAAACGGCTTAGGAGGGTTGATCCTACCAACAGATTGCCTTTATGGCTTATTGCAAGAGGCCCACATTACCAAATTATACTAAAAGGGGCTACACTAACCCACAAGCTCCTTGCATGTGGTAGAGCCATGAGCACAAAGCCATTACAGCATTATATAATACCCATACATCTCCCAAGGTCCGAGCTGTATATACTCTTTGCTTCCTGCCATACAAGCTTGATTAAACATCTTTCCTCTATTTGGGAAGAGACTTTCGGTGGTAAATGGTACATGCAGATTCCTGTGGCTTTAGTTGGAGACTATTATGTAGACACAGATGACAGAACAATTATAACTGAATTTCATTTTCCTTTGCTTGCATGAAAGGGATTTTCTTTGATATAAATATATCTTATCCTTAGAATAAGCCACCAATATCAAATCTTCCTGCACCTGTACCAAATGCGAATTAAAACAATATTAGGTACTTCATTTGTCTGGTAAACACAAGCTCTGTTTTCCAAGGAATTCTTAAATTGGTTGAGGTGTCTAGAGTTGGTGCTATGCCAATATGATATTTTTGGCTTATGTAAAGGATAATCCATCAATATCAAAGTCTCAAAAAAACTCTTTTAAGGAGAACTGGTCAGCCAAACGAAGGTAAGCAAGAAATCAAGACACCGTTACTGTGAAACTGTGCTTGACGAGCGAGCCAAGTATGGGGAGAAATGTTCAATGGTCGGTCCTCGTGCTTCTCCCCACTTAGCTTGGCTTAATCAACTGGTTGGTAACTTCTCATATGGAAAGAGAGTGAGACCAATCAAGCCGAGCCAGACATAGAGAAGCTGTAGAGAGCAAACAAGTGGACTCCTCTCATGACCAACCACGCCTCTTGCACAGTTGATTTATCACACTTTTCAGGGTAAAATCAAGCTTCTTGTAGTGTTCAGACCTTTCTGTACTTCATGCTGCCCTCTGTTGTGGAGACCCTGGATATTATATTATAGGCCGCATTTCTTCAAATCCAATTTCTTACTAGGTCAGCAGGGATCGCATATGCTATTTGGCTATTTGGACCAGTGGATTAGGGTGCGCAGTACTGATAAAGGTTTTGCTTTGAAGTTTTAGGGTCAGTATTTTTTGCAGACATGTCTGCATTAAAATGTGTCTCTTGACTGGCAAAACACTGCATAAAAAAATTCATGTTTTTGTGTGCTTTTTTAAACATTTTTTCCCATTAATTAGAATGCAGAAATGTTGAAAGGATTGACATGCTGCAGATTTGTACCTGCTTCAAATCTGCGAGGAAAAAAATAAATACGAACAACATAAAACACACTGAATATTAGAATTATTAAAATAAAGAAAATATTAAAAATCATGGTCACCCATTGGAGGACTGCATGTGAATGCTTAGTACATAAATTATTAGAAAAATGTACATAACAGACTAAATAACAGATGTCCAATAAATATACCTAGCTTGTCAGTGCCTAAAAAAAAATCTATATTATAGGGGAACAAGTGTTCACAAAAAAGCCATTGACCTAAGTTAGTTACTTAGATATATATATATGAAGAAAATCTAACAGGTGGTCCTGGCGCCCCAACGCGTGTTTCACCCTTGCTTCATCAGAGGGGTGTCCAACATGCCTTGATCCTGAATAAAAACATATCTAGAAGAGGTAAGTAACCAAGAATTTTAGGTTTCTGAATAACTATATTGCAGCTCCTCAACAAGCCTGTACCTAAAGTGATAAATTATAAAAAATGTAAATATCCAAATAGATTATGTCAAGTGCTCTAAAGGGCTAGGGCGGAGTATTTAGAAGAAGTGATTGTGCTAATGGAGATAAGAGACCATATCAAATCACAGCATTCATCAGGTTGGAGAACTGCTGCACATTGTGCCTCCAGAGCTGATTCTCACAACATATTGTATTAATAGCTGCAACTATCTGTTTTCCTAGTGCAAGATCTAGGGTTAAAGTTGTAATTTCCCTCGTTCCTTGGTAGCAATTCTATAAAGAGCATTCACTCAAGAAAGCCCCTATATTCTCTTTGATTGTGTATTCACCTTCTTGCTGATGCCTGCAGCAATTCTCCTTGTTGTCTCCTATCTTACCAGCTCTGTAACCTCTCAGAAGAAATGCTGTTCTGTCTTCTTTGCAGAGGTTCATTCCTGCCATTAATTTTAATGACTCCTTTTAAAAGTAATGACAATGTCTTATTTCCGTCTTGTAGACTCCCACCATTCGTTTCCGTTATTTAGAATCCACGGCTGCTTTTTTTTTTTTATTTAATGACCGCAGATAAGAACTTTGCTTTTGGGAATTGCCGAAAACAGTTTTTACGTTCAAGTTTTAAAATTTGCAAAGAGCGGAAACCAATTAATTTTGTCCCATCCAGATGTAGTTTTCTTTCAGTTAAGTCACGTTAAACCACTTACTCCGTGTCTGAGTAACAAACTGTTAGCTTTAGCACCTCAGAGACGAATTTGAGAAAATCAGACACATGCCAAGCACTACTCATTTAAGTGCAATGCTGCGGCCCGGGCTTGCTGCAAAATATCTCATAAATTTACGGCTCCTATTATCCGAGTTCTGCCATTTGATAGCATTGCAATAGGTTGGATACAGAGTTCTGTATTATTTGCTCCACTTGAGCTGTTTGGAATATTACTTTGAGAATTGGAAAGGCTCTGGGGTGCTAAAACTGATTATGAGATTTTTTTTTCTTACAAGACAAGATGAGCACGTCAATTTGAAACATAAGGCAGCGATGTGAACTGACTGCAGACAGGTTTCAATCACAGATTCATGCTATGTTTCACCTGTTTTCCTTTATCTGCATTGCAATGAAAATCTTTGGCATCATTTGTCAATGTAGGGTCATTTTGGAGAGGCTGTCATGGGCTCACTGCCGGTTGCATAATGCTTTCTTGAAATTTAAAGTGATCCTGCTATTTAAAAAGCCGCATCCTTATTCTCCATTTCAAGTTATTTCACCTCAAACAAATGCAGACTGGCTCCGCTAACATACAGTATATGTGAACACTGCATATACTAATTTTGAACTGCGTTATTGCTATATCGACTATACTTATGCAATTGAGGTACTGTGCACACAAATTGACAAGTTTGCTATTTCATCCAATTTGTAAGGCTGATAGCTGACCACTGACCATTTTGCCAAAAGGCTAGAATATTCCAAGAAGTCCTAAAGGGTGTCCACATAGGACTGTCAGCTGTGAAATTTTCACATCAGAATATTTCACACTAAATTGTTTGGATTTGCTGTGGAAATTTTGAGTTTTCCCAAATTTCACTCTTTAAGTTACGATAAATATCCTCAGCATAAATTGACGGGGTAGATGTTGAATCTGTAGCACTGCTGAATTTTACACAGTAGAGCTTTTCTTCTGTGTGCTGATGGGATTTAAAAAAAATCCTATTTATGCTGGTACTTCAATATACAGTGGATGGTCCAGGCAGAAAATCGAAAACGCAACGTATCTGTAAGCGTGAACGTACTCTTAAGTTTCTCATGTTCTAGCTTTTTCTCTACCGTAGATATTGGCTAACAATCATTTATTTTATACAAAAGACTTGGGCCCTTCAGGGGTGTCTCAGATGTCTACTTATATTAAGGTGCAACATCTAACAGTATATACTCCATTTAGATTGGACATCTACAGTGGTGTGAAAAAGTGTTTGCCCCCTTCCTGATTTCTTATTCTTTTGCATGTTTGTCACACTTAAATGTTACAGATCACAAAACAAATTTAAATATTAGACAAAGATAACACAAGTAGTCACAAAATGCAGTTTTTGAATGAAGGTCTTTATTATTGAGGGGAAATGAAATCCAAACCTACAGGGCCTGCTGTGAAAAAATGATTGCCCCCCCCCTTTAAAACATATATTAACTGTGGTTTATCACATCTTTTGGAAGCTGAGTTCAATTTCCCTTGCCACACATACGCCTGATTACTGCCACCGCTGTTCTCAATCAAGAAGTCACTTAAATAGGACATGCCTGACAAAGTGAAGTAGACCAAAAGATCCTCAAAAGCTAGACAGCATGCTGCGATCCAAAGAAATTAAGGAAAAAAAGAAAAAGAAAGTAATTGAGATCTATCATTTTGGCAAACGTTATGAAGCCATTTCTAAAGCTTTGGGACTCCAGGGAACCACAGTGAGAGCCATTACCCACAAATAACGAAAACATGGAACAGAGGTGAATCTTCCAAGGAGTTGCCGGCCGACTAAAATTACCCCAAGAGCGCATTGACGACTCATCCAAGAGGTCACAAAAGACCCCACAACAACATCCAAAGAACTGCAGGCCTCACTTGTCTCAATTAAGGTCAGTGTTCATGACTCCACCATAAGAAAGAGACTGGGCAAAAATGGTATACATGGCAGAGTTACAAGAAAAAAAACACTGCTGAGCAAAAAGAACATAAAGGCTAGTCTCACTTTTGCCAAAAAAACATTTTGATGATCGCCAAGACTTTTGGGAGAATACTCTGTGGACTGATGAGACAAAAGTTGAACTTTTTGGAAGGTGTATGTCCCATTACTTCTGTCGTGGAAGTAAGTAACATAGCATTTCAGAAAAGGAACATTATACCAACAGTAAAATATGATGGTGATAGTCTCGGGCTTTTTGCTGCTTCTGGACCTGGAAGACTTGCTGTGGTAAATGGAGCCATGAATTCTGCTGTCTTCCAAAAAATCCTGAAGGAGAATGTCCGGACATCTGTTGGTGACCTCAAGCCAAAGCACACTTGAGTTATGCAGCAGGACAAAGATCCAAAACACTCCCAACAAGTCCACCTCTGAATGGCTTAAGAAAAACAAAATTAAGACTTTGGAGTGACCTAGTCAAAGTTCTGACCTTAATCCGATTTGAGATGCTGTGGCATGACCTTAAAAAGGCTGTTCATGCTTTTTGCACATTATTAAACTGCTGTTTTTAATGAAATAAAACGTCTTAGTGATGCACATTGCATCACTAACCGCACATTGGGGACAATTTACATGCTAAGAAGGACATGCCAGGTTCCCTTTAAGATCAGAGAGTTGCTCCCCGCATTTCAGAATATGTCAAGCCACATAGGAAATTGGATTGGAATAAATGATCTGAGTGAATCCTTTAGACGAAGGTTGTGTGCAAATTGCTGAAGAAATAAGACTCTTGTTCCTTGAAAGTCAGGGCTGCAATTGGGTATGGCAGGAGAACCCACATAGAGTAGTCCTGCTAAAGAAGTGACAAAGGGGAGGTACATAGATGACAGTTGTCTGGTCAACAGTTTTTTACAAGCTTTAATGTTGCTTCATTGCTTTATTTAATTATGTAATGTTTCCACAATAAAAAAAAGTTGGGATACAATTTCAAGGTCCAGTCTTACGAAGCCATGTGCAGAACCATCCAATCCACCTCGATACACAGAAAGAGATTAATTTCATAGAATCTGCTGACCAAGCATTATGTATGTTTATTTCTCAGCCACAATTTGTGCCACGGTGCCCTTCCAAACCTAATATTTATTGTTGATTGTAAGAAATAGGAAGCTGCAATTAAACATTCCTAGTGATTCACACTTAGTATTTGTGCTTTTTGTTTTCTTATGCAAGACTGACATTACTGTTTTTTGTTTTTTTTTGCATACTATAGGGTAACTTTTCTCCTTGTAGAGAGTGACAAAATTATGTAAGGAGACTTATGGGCCATGCAATACTCCTCTGGACATTTAAATATGCCAATAACCTCTTCAGAGAAGAAGAGGACCTAAACTCTAGTGCCACATATTGGATGCAGCAATCCTAATATTAAGTATCGACCTCTTGCCACATGACTTACAACAAGAAGTCAAACTAGACCAACCACTTGCAGAGACATGTTTCATGGTGTTTGCCCCTCATCAGTGCAAATAGATGGTATTAGAGTTCCAAACAGCTTTCTCTTTGAAGAGGCTATTTGCATATTAACATAATATAATAGTAGGCATGAAACTGAGTAGCCCAACTCCTAAAAATGTTCTTCTAGGACAGCCCTTATCCATGTTCCCTTTTAGGGTGTATAGACATACAGGGAAGTTCCCAGAACGAAGAGCTGGTAATAAGTGTCTCTTGATCTAGCATATCTTCCTGTTTATCTATCATAAGGTCAGCCATTCATCTAAAATTCCAGTATGTAATAGTATATTGCCGCAATTTCTCCCATCAATGACACCTGGATCTGTATTTTAGCCGCCACATACATACTTATGTATATGACTTTGTTTCATATTATTACAGTAATTTCCAATAAGCCTGGCAATATTACAGTAACTGTTTTTCTTAGAAGACGTGGTTTGTTCAAGGGGCTTGTACTGCAGTTTGTCACCTGCTCCTGCTTTCAATAACCCAGCAATGGGTGATAGGTTGTAAGAAATGTTGGAATAAGGTGAGAAAACCTCAAGCTCTTTATTTAGGCCATATGTACTATGTGTTGTTTCTTCTACATTCAACACAAAGAGGTTATTTTAGCACCCACTTTAGCTGTCATCATTAGAGTTCTTTGTGAATTGACATATTTTATTCCTGTACTTTCTTGTTTATTATTAATGCTGGATGGCTGCATTTTCCATGTCGGCGCTTTGTCAGTTTCACTTTGTGGCACGAGATCCTCAGAGCTGCTTCCCTGTATAATGTGTGCTAGATGCTAGTAATTAATTAAATGTGTCTTTAACTTAGTTTCGTATGTAATGATAAAACACATAACTATACCTTAATTTAAGTTATATAAATTCACTCTTACACACTTAAGTGATGTATGTGTGTGTGTGTGTGTGTATATATGTATATGTGAACATATATACAGTGGTGGCCAAAAGTATTGGCACCCCTGCAATTCTGTCAGAAAATACTCGGTTTCTTCCTGAAAATGATTGCAATCACAAATTCTTTGGTATTATTATCTTCATTTAATTTGTCTTCAATGAAAAGAAACAAAAAGAATTGTCCTAAAGCCAAATTGGATATAATTCCACACCAAACCTAAAAACGGGGATGGACAAAAGTATTGGCACTGTTTGAAAAATCATGTGATGCTTCTCTAATTCGTGTAATTAACAGCACCTGTAACTTACCTGTGGCACCTAACAGGTGTTGGCAATAACTAAATCACACTTGCAGCCAGTTAACATGGATTAAAGTTGACTCAACCTCTGTCCTGTGTCCTTGTGTGTACCACACTGAGCATGGAGAAAAGAAAGAAGACCAAAGAACTGTCTGAGGACTTGAGAAACCAAATTGTGAGGAAGCATGAGCAATCTCAAGGCTACAAGTCCATCTCTAAAGACCTGAATGTTCCTGTGTCTTCTGTGCGCAGTGTCATCAAGAAGTTTTAAAGCCCATGGCACTGTGGCTAACCTCCCTAGATGTGGACGGAAAAGAAAAATTGACGAGAGATTTCAATGCAAGATTGTGCTGATGGTGGATAAAGAACCTCCACTAACATCCAAACAAGTTCAAGCTGCCCTGCAGTCCGATGGTACAACAGTGTCAACCCGTACTATCCGTCGGCGTCTGAATGAAAAGGGACTGTATGGTAGGATACCCAGGAAGACCCCACTTCTTACCCCGAGACATAAAAAAGCCAGGCTGGAATTTGCCAAAACTTACCTGAGAAAGCCTAAAATGTTTTGGAAGAATGTTCTCTGATCAGATGAGACAAAAGTAGAGCTTTTTGGGAAAAAACATCAAACATAGAGTGTACAGGAAAAAAAAAGAGGCATTCAAAGAAAAGAACATGGTCCCTACAGTCAAACATGGTGGAGGTTCCCTGATGTTTTGGGGTTACTTTGCTGCCTCTGGCACTGGACTGCTTGACCGTGTGCATGGCATTATGAAGTCTGAAGACTACCAACAAATTTTGTAGCATATTGTAGGGCCCAGTGTGAGAAAGCTGGGTCTCCCTCAGAGGTCATGGGTCTTCCAGCAGGACAATGACCCAAAACACACTTCCAAAAGCACTATAAAATGGTTTGAGAGAAAGCACTGGAGACTTCTAAGGTGGCCAGCAATGAGTCCAGACCTGAATCCCATAGAACACCTGTGGAGAGATCTCAAAATGGCAGTTTGGAGAAAGCACTCTTCAAATATCAGGGACCTGGAGCAGTTTGCCAAAGAAGAATGGTCTACAATTCCAGCAGAGCATTGTAAGAAACTCATTGAGGGTTACTGGAAGCGGTTGTTCGCAGTTATTTTGGCTAACGGTTGTGCAACCAAGTATTAGGCTGAGGGTGCCAATACTTTTGTCTGGCCCATTTTTGGAGTTTTGTGTGAAATGATCAATGATTTGATTTTTGCTTCATTCTCTTTTGTGTTTTTTCCTTGCAAGCAAATTAAATGAAGATAATAATTCCAAAGAATTTGTGATTGCAATCATTTTCAGGAAGAAACTGAGTATTATCTGACAGAATTGCAGGGGTGCCAATACTTTTGGCCACCACTATATGTGTGTATGTATATGCGTATGCGTATGCGTGTGTGTGTGTGTGCGCGCTATAAGTAACGACTTGGGTGTCAAAGAGCTTGTCCCAACCCTGCTCCTACTTAAATATACATAGTGTAGGGGTGCCAATACTTTTGGCCACCACTGTACACTGCTCAAAAAAATAAACGGAACACTCAAATAACACATCCTAGATCTGAATGAATGAAATATTCTTATTGAATACTTTGTTCTGTACAAAGTTGAATGCGCTGACAACAAAATCACACAAAAATCATCAATGGAAATCAAATTTATTAACCAATGGAGGCCTGGATTTGGAGTCACCCCCAAAATTCAAGTGGATAAACACACTACAAGCTGATCCAACTTTGATGTAATGTTCTTAAAAAAAAAAGTCAAAATAAGGCTCAGTATTGTGTGTGGCCTCCACGTGCCTGTATGACATCCCTACAACACCTGGGCATGCTCCTGATGAGGTTGCGCATGGTCTCCTGTGGGATCTACTCCCAGACCTGGACTAAAGCATCCACCAACTCCTGGACAGTCTGTGGTGCGACGTGACATTGGTGGATGGAGTGAGACATGATGTCCCAGATGTGCTCAATCAGATTCAGGTCTGGGGAACAGGAGGGCCAGTCCATAGCTTCAATGCCTTCATCTTGCTGGAACTGCTGACACACTCCAACCACATGAGGTCTGGCATTGTCCTGCATTAGGAGGAACCCAGAGCCAACCGCACCAGCATATGGTCTCAAAAGGGGTCTGAGGATCTCATCTCGGTACCTAAAGGCAGTCAGGCTACTTCTGGCGAGCACATGGAGGGCTGTGTGGCCCTCCAAAGAAATGCCACCCCATACCATTACTGACCCACTGTCAAACCGCTCATGCTGAAGGATGATGCAGGCTGAAGATCGCTTTCCATGGTGTCGCCAGACTCTGTCACATCTGTCACATGTGCTCAGTGTGAACCTGCTTCCATCTGTGAAGAGCACATGACGCCAGTGGCGACTTAGCCAATCCTGGTGTTTTGTAGCAAATGGCAAGCGTTCTGCACTGTGCTGGGCTGTGAGCACAACCCCCATCTGTGGACGTCGGGCCCTCATACCACCCTCATGGAGTTGGTTTCTAACCATTTGTGCAGACACATGCACATAATATCAAAATAGACAAGTCACCTGGCCCAGATGACATACACCCCCGGGTACTAAAAGAATTAAGTAATGTGATAGACAGGCCGCTGTATCTTATATTCAAGCACTCTTTAGGGACAGGGACTGTCCCACTAGACTGGCGCCAAGCAAATGTGGTACCAATATTCAAAAAGGGGTCTAAAAGTGACCCTGGGAACTATAGACCTGTCAGCTTAACGTCTGTTGTGGGTAAATTGTTTGAAGGATTTCTTAGAGATGCTATTGTAGAATATCTTAATGATAATAACTGTCTAACTCCACATCAACATGGATTCATGAGGGATCGCTCCTGCCAAACAAACCTGATCGCCTTCTACGAGGAGGTGAGCTCACAGCTGGACCGGGGAGAGTCAGTGGATGTTGTATACTTCTCCAAAGCGTTTGATACCGTGCCACACAAAAGGTTGGTATATAAAATGAGAATGCTTGGTCTGGGGGATAATGTGTGCAAGTGGGTAAATAGCTGGCTGAGTGATAGAAAGCAGAGGGTGGTTATCAATGGAGCAAGCTCAGGGTGTGTCAGGGTTACTAGCTGGGTGCCTCAAGGGTCTGTCTTGGGCCCTATATTATTTAATATATTTATTAATGATCTAGTGGAAGGGTTGCATAGTAAAATAGCAATATTTGCAGATGATACTAAACTTTGTAAAGTAGTTAATACAGATGAGGATAGGGCACAGCTACAGGAGGATTTAGATAAATTGGGGAGTTGGGCCAAGAAATGGCAAATGGGGTTCAATGCCGATAAATGTAAGGTCATGCACATGGGAAAGAAAAACAGCAGTCACCCATACATATTAAATGGGAAACCGTTGGGGAAATCTGACATGGAGAAGGACCTGGGCGTCTTGGTTAATAGCAAATTAAATTGGAGTGCCCAGTGTCAGGCAGCAGCTGCGAAGGCAAATAGAGTCATGGCATGCATCAGAAGAGGAATAGGGGCATATGATGAGAACATTGTTCTTCCTCTGTATAAAGCGCTGGTAAGGCCGCACTTAGAATATTGTGCACAGTTCTGGGCTCCGGTGCTCAGGAAAGACATATTGGAGCTAGAGAGGGTACAAAGGAGGGCGACTAAGGTAATAAAGGGAATGGAGGGACTAGAATACCCAGAGAGGTTGTCAAAATTAGGCCTATTTACGTTGGAAAAGAGAAGGCTTAGGGGAGACCTCATAAACATGTATAAATACATCAGGGGGCAGTACAGAGATCTCTCCCATGACCTGTTTATACCAAGGATGGTGACAAAGACGAGGGGGCACACAATGCTTCTGGAGGAAAGGAGGTTCCTGCACCAGCATAGAAGGGGATTCTTTACGGTCAGAGCCGTGAGACTCTGGAACTCTCTGGGAGAGGAAGTGGTGATGTCCAACTCACTTAATGAGTTCAAGAGAGGCCTGGACGCCTTTCTTGAGAACAATAAAATTACATGTTATGCTTAGTGATAGTTAATTAATCCAGGGATTTAATCTTACTGCCAGACTGGAGTCGGGAAGTGAATTTTTCCTCAATGATGTAAATTGGCCCATACCGCATGGATTTTTGTTGCCTTCCCCTGGATCAGCGCTGCGGAATAGCTGCAGTGCACAAGAAATAGGCTGAACTGGATGGACGCTTGTCTTTTTTCAGCCTTATAAACTATGTAACTATGTTACTATGTAACTATGTAACATTTGTGGCCTGCTGGAGGTCATTTTGCAGGGCTCTGGCAGTGCTCCTCCTGTTCCTCCTTGCACAAAGGAGGAGGTAGCGGTCCTGCTGCTTGGTTGTTGCCCTCCTATGGCCCCCTCCACATCTCCTGGTGTACTGGCCTGTCTCCTGGTAGCGCCTCCAGCCTCTGGACACTACTCTGACAGACACAGCAAACCTTCTTGCCACAGCTCGCATTGATGTGCCATCCTGGAGGAGATCCCACAGGAGACCATCCGCAACCTCATCAGGAGCATGCCCAGGCGTTGTAGGGAGGTCATACAGGCACGTGGAGGCCACACACAATACTGAGCCTCATTTTGACTTGTTTTAAGGACATTACATCAAAGTTGGATCAGCCTGTAGTGTGTTTTTCCACTTTAATTTTGGGGGTGACTCCAAATCCAGGCCTCCATTGGTTACTAAATTAGATTTCCATTGATGATTTTTGTGTGATTTTGTTGTCAGCACATTCAACTTTGTACATAATAAAGTATTCAATGAGAATATTTCATTCATTCAGATCTAGGAAGTGTTATTTGAGTGTTCCCTTTATTTTTTTGAGCAGTGTATGTATGTGTGTGTATGTATATATATATATATATATATATATATATATATACACAGTACAGACCAAAAGTTTGGACACGCCTTCTCATTTAAAGATTTTTCTGTATTTTCATGACTATGAAAATTGTACATTCACACTGAAGGCATCAAAACTATGAATTAACACATGTGGAATTATATACTTAACAAAAAAGTGTGAAACAACTGAAAATATGTCTTATATTCTAGGTTCTTCAAAGTAGCCACCTTTTGCTTTGATGACTGCTTTGCTGCAGTCAGTCTGAAAAATTGGGCATACTTTGAATGTGTTCCCAAGTGCAGTTGCAAAAACCATCAAGCGCTACAAAGAAACTGGCTTACATGAGGACCGCCCCAGGAAAGGAAGACCAAGAGTCACCTCTGCTTCTGAGGATAAGTTTATCCGAGTCACCAGCCTCAGAAATCGCAGGTTAACAGCAGCTCAGATTAGAGACCAGGTCAATGCCACACAGAGTTCTAGCAGCAGACACATCTCTACAACAACTGTTAAGAGGAGACTTTGTGCAGCAGGCCTTCATGTTAAAATAGCAACAAGCAGAAGAGACTTGTTTGGACTGAAGAACGCAAGGAATGGACATAAGGCCAGTGGAAATCTGTGCTTTGGTCTGATGAGTCCAAATTTGAGATCTTTGGTTCCAACCACCGTTTTTGTGCGATGCAGAAAAGGTGAACGGATGGACTCTACATGCCTGGTTCCCACTGTGAAGCATGGAGGAAGAGGTGTGATGGTGTGGGGTTGCTTTGCTGGTGACACTGTTGGGGATTTTTTCAAAATTGAAGGCATACTGAACCAGCATGGATACTACAGCATCTTGCAGTGGCATGCTATTCCATCCAGTTTGCGTTTAGTTGGATCATCATTTATTTTTCAACAGGACAGTGACCCCAAACACACCTCCAGGCTGTGTAAGGGCTATTTGACCAAGAAGGAAAGTGATGGGGTGCTACGCCAGATGACCAGGCCTCCACAGTCACCAGACCTGAACCCAATCGAGATGGTTTGGGGTGAGCTGGACTGCAGAGTGAATCACAAGGGCCAAGAAGTGCTAAGCATCTCTGGGAATTCCTTCAAGGTTGTTGGAAGACCATTTCCGGTGACTACCTCTTGAAGCTCATCAAGAGAATGCCAAGAGTGTGCAAAGCAGTCATCAAAGCAAAAGGTGGCTACTTTGAAGAACCTAGAATATAAGATATATTTTCAGCTGTTTCACACTTTTTTGTTAAGTATATAATTCCACATGTGTTAATTCATAGTTTTGATGCCTTCAGTGTGAATGTACAATTTTCATAGTCATGAGAATACAGAAAAATCTTTAAATGAGAAGGTGTGTCCAAACTTTTGGTCTGTACTGTGTGTATATATGTTCACATATATATATATATACATATATATATATATTATATTATTAGTTTTAAATAGATTTTCCTTTTTTTTGTGTTCGTTAAATAAATAGTGTTGGTTACATACCACTGTCTCCTCATTGTCTGTGCTGTTGCATCCAAGTAACCTTCTAGCCTTCTTAAACAGCACACAGCCTAATAAGTGATACATCCCTGAATCGCTGAAATCTGCATTTTAACACCAACCTCATGCTGTCCTCAGATTACATAGCTGAAGTCTACTGACAGATTCCCTTTAACCTCCTCTCCTTTTAAAAGCCATTCTCTCTTTTTTGGCTCCAAAAAAATTAAATGACAAGTTCACCAAAAACTATGCTATGCAAACCTGGTCGTAAAGGGAATAAAAAAAATGTATCAAGGAAATCGATAGCACCATGTTGGTTTAAGAAATGGGTACTGTAGTTGTCTTAATTTAACTCTCTTTTAATACATGTATAAGAAGGAGATATGGATTAAGGTGATGGGGTTGTTTTACTGAAATCCCAAAAATGTATTAGGGAATCTTTTGATTTGGAAATATTTATTTCCTATTTAGGGTCAGTTTATTTTTTCCTTCTCCTGGTGTAAGGCAATTGGAAAACATATTTGATCAAATAACCATGAGCCGCACATTCTCAGTGGGCCGGGGGTATCTGCCTAGGTTTGCTGGATGTTGAAGCTGGCCCTGATAATATGAACAGTGAGGTCACAAATCTTTAATTCTTTTTTCTCTAATCGTGTACTTCCTGCATTTTCCATCTAACTCATTACTCTTAAATGTGAGTTTCTAAACTTTTCTTATTTTCAGAATATTAAATGACACGAAACCAAATATATTCAACCTGCAAACTTTGAGCAGTGACTGTTGGTTTCAGAAAATGAGACAGCGGGAAACAAGTCCCTCTTCACTAAAACTAATCTACTTTAGCATTTAGAATTGAAAGGGACTTTCTTGAATTCTGACTACTGGAGAGAAGCGATACAATTTAGCAAACTGATGAACAGCATACACACTAATCAAAACTGCCTGAAAAAAAAATCACTCCTGTCTTAGGGAAAAAAAAGAAGAAATAATTGATGCGAATGGTAAGAAAAAAAAATATTTTTGATGCCCTAGATATTCCACATTTAATTTAAAAGCTTCAAAAGAATGTGGCATGTTATACGTTAGCCGAATTGTTTAATTAAAATAAGATTGGTGGTAGACCCAGGTTACAAAAAACATAATCACTTTTAGAACTGCGATTCTTTCCAGGCTCTTTGAGCTGCCAGTGGATTAAATACATTTGGCTATAGAAGGCTCTAGATTAATTAATAATGTACTATTATACCGTAATACAAAACATTAAAAATTGTATTGATTTTGGAGAAGGTTTTGCTTTGAGATTGGGTTTTAGCAGGTTCCTGTCTGTTATGATCTACAAGGCTAAATTAATGTTGATATAAATTGCATTGTGATAATAGCAACTGATTAAAGAAGCACTCCCATCAAAGGTTTTATCCTCTTAATATATTGCAGTCATCATATTATACAGCACTGTGTACATACAATTGCTCATTTTGCCTTTCTATTCAGTTCAGTCTTCTCTTTTCTCTGCTCTATGTAGAAACAGGAAGTCTCTTGTTCCTACGTTTATCATTCCCCTCTTAAACTCCTGGCCCAGCTGCTCCCTCCTTCCACTCCGCCAAGGATTTTAGCAGTTACTTATGACTTATACAGGGAAAATTGTCTTCCTGTTTCTACATAGAACTTAGAAGGATTCAGCTAATCTGTTTTTAACCACGTGATGTCATAGACCTAATAGAAAACAGGAGAATTAACTGGGTAGAGAGGCAAAATGAGCAATTGTAAGTATACAGTGCTATATAATATGATGACGGCAATATATTAAGAGGATAAAAATTTTGATGGGAATTCTTTAAATGTATCTGGTTGTATTCACTGGGGAACACAATTTTCATTGAGTTAGATTTGACACTTGTTTTTGACTAACTTTTGGCTTCTGAATCCAAAAATGACCCAATTTTTCTCGATCAGCACACCTTTTTTGAAACTACAAGATACCCTCCCTTTGTCTCTAAAACCATACAAAATGTTGTTCATACAAAGGATATATTGTTACTGTAAGTCAAATTGTGTGTAAGTAGTAAAATTAGGTAGCAGTTAAAGTAAAGATTTACTCTTCTAGCTTTTCCTGGAGTGTCCAATCTGTGGACAATCACGCCTAACGCTCCAATAGTCAGCCATCATATGTACATCCCATCTACCCTGATACCATCCCTGCATGACCTTCAAATCTTAGTGGAATCATTGACCTTGCTCATCATTGACTGCACCAAGGTTTTCAGGAATGTTCGCAAGATTTCCATGCTGAAAATGCACCTTGATGCTCATGCTGCAGCCAAACATTTTGTAGCTGTCCAATTGTTTCTGGACAATGTCAGTGCAATTGTTTTCTCATATATTTCCAAGAAAGTCTTTGACAAGGTCTTTTAATGATAACTAAGCATTCTTTGGAGTTTCACACTTTGTGATGATGATCCATGAGTCCAAATATGCATATCCAACAAACCTTTTAGTAGTAAAGGTTGTATACTGACTTATTGGAATATGTGTAATTTGAGATGACCAGGAAAACTATTACTTCACCCACTTTAAAGGGTTTGTCCCACGAACAAAGTACACTTTAATCAATAGATCTTCAAATATAAATACGTTTCACAATTGGATGTCTTAATAGAAAATGTTCCTGTGCTGAGATAATCTTATAAATGTGTCCCTGCTATGTACTGCAATGGCTGTGTCTGACCATACAAGAAAATGGTCTGATAATACCACAGCTCCTGGCCAGGGTAGGAAGCAAAAGAGAGGATACAGACAGGACAGCAGGGGATCGCAGCTGCTGCTTTCTGTAAGGTAAAACATTTCCCTGTCTGTTTAAAAACGTGTTTTACCTGACAAGAATTAGCTGTGATCCCATGCTGTCTTGTCTGTATACTCATTTGCTTCCTCCCCTACCTTGTAGCTGTGGTATAAGACCATGTTCCTACACATCCATTTCACAGGGGCACATTGATAAGATTATGTCTGGAGAGGAACACATCCAATTGTGGAACTTGTTTTTATTCCAAGATCTATTCATTAAAATGTATTAAAATGTTGGCCAACCCCTTTAAGGAAGTTATCTCTATTTCTTTTAGGTGGACTTAAAGCACTTCTAGAAAGAAAATCTGTAAAACCTCAAATATCTTTTTATGATAATACTGATAACGTTCTACATTCAAAGGTTCTAGTAAGATGGTGATGGCACCTTAATTTTCAAGAAAAGTTTTTTTTTCTCGCACTCAAACTGCTTAAATAAAAATTGAACAAAGTAAAAGGAGAATTTTTTAAAAAAAATCTGACTCTTGTAGATTCAGATTCACCATTGCTGTTTACTTTGTAGTTGTCTGTACAAATCTGAGCGCTTTGAACAGGGTTGTTTGACATATTAAAATGCTCTTTATTCATGCTCCTATTGAGTTTAACGTAATTGTTCAATGAACTTTATGACTTAATGGAGCCCAACATGTTACACAGCATGAATCCTTCACTAACAATATATTTGTTTAGTGTAGTAAATAGATTATTCACCATTTAGCCTTGGGAGTTTTGGTGAAGCTGAGGTATATGTATCATTCTTTGAATTTAATGAGGTTTTGTTAAAAAATGAATTTAATTTAAAGTGAAATGTTGCTTTTTACTTACAGTCCTGAACTGAACATTTACCAGGTCCATTGAATATAGTAAAGCACTTTAACTGTTAGAGTAAGTGTTTTATTATAATACATCCCCTCTGCAGTACCAATCTATGCCCGTTGCATTCACATTTGCAAAAAGTGGCTAGAGAGTAACAAGGAAAACGGCAGAGTGCAAACCGTATGTAACAGTGCTTGCCTTTTAAGATCCGTATTCAAATTTCAAATAAAAAGCACTTCAATAGTCCAATAACCATGCTGTCCTTACAATAGTTTAGCTCCTAGTCTATAGTCTTCATCAAGATGATTACATGGGTCTATGCTATCCTTAGTCACTTCTCACGGACAAGCCGTAAGTCAGAGAAGTCAAGGAGTCCAAGGTCAAGAGCCAGGAGGGTATGTCATAAACAGAGGAAAGAGAGAAAGACGTAGTCAGTTCACAGTCCGGGGTCAGAATTCCAAGGTCAGAGTGCATCAAGGCAATCAAGGGGCAATACAAACTGGTAGTCAAAAGGAAAATCCAAGGTTCGGCAACAAAGATCAGAATGATAGTGCAAACACCAGGGCTGTGGAGTCGGAGTCGTGGAGTCGGTGCTCATTTTGGTGGAGTCGGTATAAAATGGACCGACTCCGACTCCTAAAATATATAATAAATTGGGTGCAGTAGATCAATGCAGTTTGTGGGGAGTATTTTTTTATAGGAATTTGGGAAAGTTATGAAATGTCCTATAAATGGCTGTAATATTCCTGATCTAAGGCTACATTCACACACAGTGTATTTGCTGCGTTTTTTGAGGATACATTTTTCAGCTGCAAAAGCAGATCAGCTTTTTAAAAAACCGCATCACCTGAAAGGTTTTTGAGCTCATAGATAATGTTTTCAATAGCAAAAGCAAATTAGAAAAACTCCAAACAAACTGACATGCTCATTCTTTGTGTGGATCCGTTTTTGAGCCCATAAACGGATCCTCACAAAACGATGTGTCTGAATGTCATTTCTTGAAACCCATTGACTTTGCTGGACACTGAACTTTGCTGCAAAAAACTGATCCGCAAAAACGCTGTGTGTGAATCATGGCCGTAGTCAGCGAGGGGCGGGGGGGGCAGCTGCCCCCCCCCTAGAAGCAGGGGCATGCACCTATCAAAACTCACTTGTATGCTGCAGTGCTCCCGTCCTGCACTGGCTCCAGACTGCAGGGGGCAATCTCCCCTCCTCTGTCCTGTCTTCTGCCATCTTCACCAGAGAGAGGAGGGGGAGGGGTGCCTGCCCTGCACAGGATCCGATTCCTGGGCCCCGAGCTGGAGAAAGTGAAAGTACTACTGCTCATCTCTGTCACAGGAAGGTAACTAATGCTAATATTGTAGGTGATTATTATGTGCTCTCTGTGCAATGTGTGTGAACTATATGTGCAATGTACTATTTGCTGTCTGTAGCTGTCATCTGTCTATCACACTCTATCCCTCCATCCATCCCTCCATCCATCCCTCCATCCATCCCTCCATCCATCCCTCCATCCATCCCTCCATCCATCCCTCCCTCTATCCCTCCCTCTATCCCTCCCTCTATCCCTCCCTCTATCCCTCCCTCTATCCACCCTTCTATCCACCCCTCTATCCACCCCTCTATCCACCCCTCTATCCACCCCTCTATCCACCCCTCTATCCACCCCTCTATCTATCTATCTATCTATCTATCTATCTATCCATTCATCTATCCCTCCAGCTATCCATCATTATATTCTATCTAAATATCTTGATTATTGTATCATAAAAATGATTAAATGTCTGATGTTCACATTGTACTACAATAAATTTTTCACTTACATATAAGCAATATATGTGGGAGTCGGAGTTGTGGAGTCGGAGTCGGTGTAAGGGAAATTGAGGAGTTTGAGTCGCAGGTTTGGCTTACCGACTCCACAGCCCTGGGAAACACACCACTGAGCTGAAAGCTCCATCTGGCAGAGATATGGGACTGATGGCTTAACTAAATAGCTGGGTAATCACTTAGAACAGGGAACAGCTAAAGGAAGCTCCGTACCTCCCAGTCTCAGATTGGACGTCTGACCTGTCAATCAAAATACCTACAGCTCAGCACGCCCCTCCATTAGATTAGACAACTGAGCTGTCACTCACCAAACTGACAGCTCAGCACAGCTCTGTTTCCATAGGTCAGCAAAGCTGTCACTCACTGCATCAAAGACACACTGAGCTGAGGAATCGTGACAGTCTAGTTGAGAAACTAATGATGTGTCCACTGTTATTTATCAATTTCTAGAAAACGTAATGACCTAAAAAGGACTACAATATTAAACCTTTCTCAAATGTATGTAATTAGGAAAGCAAAAAAATAATCATGTCTAATTTAGTGACATCAGCTATGTCCCTTTAATAAAAAGATTCTGTGCTCTCTGCTGTCTCACTATTTTGACAGCTATGTGAGGCTTCCTGCTTTTCAGATGAGACATACCACTGTGTGGAGGAAGGCTGGGAGAGTGCAATATGGAAACACAGGAGAGAACTATACTCTTATCTTATTTTATTCTGAATGCAGGTATGCATAAAGCAACATAAGGTGGAATCCTTTGTATTATGGAGCAGAAGGAGGAGACTAGATCTGCTACAGCCTTCTCCTTACAGTGAGTGAGAGACTCAGATTTACCTTTTACAGGCAGCTGCTTTTTCATTTTGCAGTTTATATCCTTAGAAGCAGCTGTATAATCACTTCTTTGGGGTATATGCATAACCCAGCCTCCTCCCCCTATGATTCAGTCAGTGCAAAGAGCCACTCATAAAAACTCTCAATATCTACATACAGTCATATGAAAAAGTTTGGGCACCCCTATTAATTTTAAGCTTAATGTTTTATAAAAATTGGTGTTTTTGCAACAGCTATTTCAGTTTGATATATGTAATAACTGTTGGACACAGTAATGTTTCTGCCTTGAAATGAGGTTTATTGCACTAACAGAAAATGTGCAATCTGCATTCAAACAAAATTTGACTGGTGCATAAGTATGGGCACCTCACCAGAAAAGTGACCTTAATATTTAGTAGATCCTCCTTTTGCAAAAATAACAGCCTCTAGTCGCTTCCTGTAGCTTTCAATGAGTTCCTGGATCCTGGATGAAGGTATTTTTGACCATTCCTCTTTATAAAACAATTCCAGTTCAGTTAAGTTTGATGGTCGCCGAGCATGGACAGCCCTCTTCAAATGATCCCACAGATGTTCAATGATATTCAGGTCTGGGGACTGTGATGGCCATTCCAGAACATTGTAATTGTTCCTCTGCATGAATGCCTGAGTAGATTTGGAGCGGTGTTTTGGATCATTGTCTTGCTGAAAGATCCATCTCCTGCGTAACTTCAACTTTATCACTGATTCTTGAACATTATTGTCAAGAATCTGCTGATACTGAGTGGAATCCATGCGTCCCTCAACTTTAACAAGATTCCCAGTGCCGGCATTGGCCACACAGCCCCAAAGCATGATGGAACCTCCACCAAATTTTACTGTGGGTAGCAAGTGTTTCTCTTGGAATGCTGTGTTTTTTTGCCACCATGCATAACGCCTTTTTGTATGACCAAACAACTCAATCTTGGTTTCATCAGTCCACAGGACCTTCTTCCAAAAAGAAATTGGCTTCTCCAAATGTGCTTTTGCATACCTCAGCCGACTCGGTTTGTGGCGTGCTTGCAGAAACGGCTTCTTTCGCATCACTCTCCCATACAGCTTCTCCTTGTGCAAAGTGCGTTGTATAGTTGACCGATGCACAGTGACACCATCTGCAGCAAGTTGATGCTGCAGCTCTCTGGAGGTGGTCTGAGGATTGTCCTTGACTGATCTCACCATTCTTCTTCTCTGCCTTTCTGATGTTTTTCTTGGCCTGCCACTTCTGGCCTTAACAAGAACTGTCCCTGTGTTCTTCCATTTCCTTACTATGTTCCTCACAGTGGAAACTGACAGGTTAAATCTCTGAGACAGCTTTTTGTATCCTTCCCCTGAACAGCTATGTAGAATAATCTTTGTTTTCAGATCATTTGACAGTTGTTTTGAGGAGCCCATGATGCCACTCTTCAGAGGAGATTCAAACAGGAGAACAACTTGCAAGTGGCCACTTTAAGTAGCTTTTCTCATGATTGCATACACCTGGCTATGAAGTTCAAAGCTCAATGAGGTTACAAAACCAAAAAAAGTGCTTTAGTAAGTCAGTAAAAAGTAGGTAGGAGTATTTAAAACAAGAAAATGATAAGGGTGCCCATACTTATGCACTTGTCAAATTTTGTTTGAATGCAGATTGCACATTTTCTGTTAGTACAATAAACCTCATTTCAAGGCAGAAACATTACTGTGTCCAACAGTTATTACATATATCAAACTGAAATAGCTGTTGCAAAAACACCAATTTTTATAAAACATTAAGCTTAAGATTAATAGGGGTGCCCAAACTTTTTCATATGACTGTATTTTAAAGTTGGTCATCCATTTTAAGGGCTGCTACGTAACACTACATTTCTGATGTAGGTATTCCTGGTGATAAAGGCAGATTGCTAGGGAAGTGGCCATGGTTTATTTTTTATCAATTAACAAAATGCCAATTCAAGGAAGTCTGCAGGGAAGTTGTTCCAAACATTTTGGCGAACGAACCATAGATCCTGTGGATGTAGATTTGATCAAATCATCTTGTGTCTGCGAGTGATGTCAGTCACACTTGATGATGATGAGATCAGAGCTTTGTGGGAGCCATATCATCATTTCCAGGACTCCTTGTTCTTCTTTACGCTGAAGATAGTTCTTAATGACATTGTCTGTATGGGGTCATTGTCCTGCTGCAGAATAAATTTAGAGTCAATCTGACTCCTCCCCGAGGATATTGCTTGATAGTTATACGTATCTGCCAGTATTTATATGCATTGAGAACACCATTGATCCTGATCAAATCCATTTGCTGAAATGCAGCCCCAAACTTGCAAGGAACCTCCACCATGCTTCACTTCTGCCTGTTCTTGTTGGATGCAAATTTGAACTCATCAGCTCAGAGTACTAAGTTCTTATGTTTTCCTGCAAATTATGGATTTTGGCTACAATTCTTTCATGAAGACTACTTTTGGACAGACTTTTTACTGAACAATAGATGGGTATAGCTTGATCCCGCTTGTTACGGACAGTGTTGAGCTGATGGCATCGCTGAACACCTTCTAGTTTCGAAGGCAATTAAGCATGATGTGTCTTTCATCTGCTGCACTAATTTGCCTTGGCCGACCATTGCATTTACGGTTTTCAATGTTGACTCTTTTTGTAGTCAGAGAAAAACAGGTAGATTCTTATCCATCCTGGGGTATCTGATTGGCTCCAAAATTATTCTGCAACAGTACAGTAACCTGAAACATAAAGGAAATATTATAAGGAACTATCTTCAGCATTAAGAGGAACAAGGAGTCTTGGAAGTGATAATATGCCATCCACAGAGCCCTGATCTCAATATCAGACTGTGTGGGATTACATGAAAAGACAAATGATTTGCTCAAACCTACATCCACAGAAGATCTGTGGTTAGTTCTCCAAGATGTTTGGAAAAACCTTCCTGCCGCATTCCCTCAAAATCTGTGTGCAAGTGTACCTAGAGGATGCTACTTTTAAGGTTATGGGTGGTCACACCAAATACTGATTTTGATTTTAGATTTTTTTTTTTTCTTTCAATGTTCATTTTGTTAATCGATAGTTTATTTCTGAATAACACATCTATTTTTTTCAACGTATTCTTACTTTACAGCATTTTTTCCACACCTGCCTAAAACTTTTTCTCAGTACTCCTCACAGTGGCTCAGTGGTTAGCACCACCAAGGACAACATCTGCAATGAGTTTGTATGTTCTTCCCGTGTTTGTGTGGGTTTCCTGCGGGTTCTCCGGTTTCCTCCCACACTCCAAAGACATAGTGATAGGGAATGTATTTTGTGAGCCCCAATGGGGACAGTGCTGATAATGTCTGTAAAGCGCTGTATAAGTGAGTAAAATAAATATATAAATTATGGTTATACCCTAACTTCTTTATACGTATAGATTTTCGCCTACTTGCATTTCCAGGAAAATACTGTAATTAGCTCTGTATTAATATGGATCACGCATTTTCTCTATTTTGATGATCTTATTGCTTTTGCTTTGAGAGTTGCATTTTATCATAGATTATACCTGCTCAGCAAAATGTCTTGTCAAATTATATTTACATTTGAGAAAATTCATTTGTTTTTTTCTTTCCTTTTTTTTTTTAACACTACAACAAGACTAAATGGAGTGCAGATGAAATCTGCATTGCCAGCAAGGCTTCTAATAGTGTGAGAGCACTGAGATAATTACAAAGTATGAGGAAAATAGTAATAAAATCTGCTGATATGGTAAAAATACAGTAATTGTCTCCAGTGAACAATTCACGATGACAGAAAGTACCGATTATCTTATACAGAAGTTTAGCGTACTTAATCATATATTGAAAATGGAAAAATGCGCAGACAGATGGCAATCCATTGCATGAGGAATCGTGATTACTGCGTCAATAGATGTGTCTTAACAAGCAGGAATAACCTGGAATCCCTTATTTTACCTTGATTTTTACATTAAGTTTAAAAAGCATGGCAGCAGAGAAATGATAACCTACTGTAGTAACATCTGGAATCCAGAATATTATACATATAGGAAATGTGATGTAAATCAACGCTATAGCTACATACATAGCACTAAATGAAGTAATTAGAAAATCCATATAGAAACAGGTGGGCTGCCGTTTCCTTTCTTATGTTTTGGTTTAGATATTGTTCAAGCTTCTGTTCATCACATATGTTGTTTATGTTCTATAATCACAGGATAGAATGTTTGCATATATCTTGATTATGTATATTTAGAAGTAAAGGAAACTGCATGGTTCGGGGCAGTCGTAAACCCTTTATTGGGTATCACACGGTGTAATTCACACAAGTCTATGATCTGATGAAGGGGTTAGGATTAGTGTTGAGCGAGTATGTTCTATTAACCCTTTCACCGAGTATGCTCGGGCCGAGCTCCAAGTATTTATAGCTGCTCGGTGATATGATTGAATCGCTCCCGTGTGCATGATTTGCGACTGTTTGACAGCTTTATTACATGGGAGGAATGTCTATTTTTTACACATTGCTCACATGTAATAAAGCTGTCAAACCGTTGCAAATCATGCACACGGGAGCGATTTAACCTCATCACCGAGCAGCTGTAACTACTCAGAGCTCGGCCCAAGCACACTCGGACAGAACATACTCGCTCAACCCTAGTTGGGATCCATCTCGGTGGCTGGTATCTCTTCTAGAAGTTGCTGATACATGATTCATCTTCTAATTAAATTCACTTTTTTCTGAATAAAATGCAGATATTTGGTTGTACCTCATTTACTGATTGTGTGTCTGTATTGGGGTTCATTTTATTTTTTTGGTGCTTACATGGTGCTCACATATCAATCCAGTCCCAGTTTCACAGTCTATTTTCCCAATTTTTAAGACACATACACAAAATTAGCATCTATTTTCTAGAAAGCCAATTGATCTCTTAGAATATTTCTTGAGGAAGCCCATGCAAAACTCATGCAAATGTTGTCCTTGGTTAAATTCAAACCCAAGACTCCAGTGCTGCAAGACAACAACGCTAATCTCAAAGTCTATATTCTTATATCGGCAGGGTTAAGGGTTGGTCCAAACTAGAATTTATTTTAATCCATAGTCTCAAATGTCATAACCTAATCTATTTTCTGATATACTGTACTTTAATTAAAAAGTCCCTTTCCTCCTCTCACTATTTTATCTGCTTTATTTTTTTACCTACTTATTGTTTGATGATGCTTAGTTTGAGAATCCCAGTGCATGTTGGGATACTGAAATGAGTCTTTGTCAGTGTATTGGACTGCAGTCACTGACGCAGCCTCTAACCCCACCCTGAAATGATCAGTGATGTCTGTTTCATAGGTTGGGCTAGTCTCTGTTCCACTAAGCATGAGTCGGTTGTCAGTTCCGATGTATGCTCGGTAGGATCTTGTCACTATGCGCTATTCTTTTCAGTGCACAGTAACAATTCGCTCTCTCACTGACAAGAGAGAACACTGTCAGTTCGCATTGGAAGGAAAGAAAGAGCGAGCATAGACCAGCCCCGCCCTGCAAGTGATGTTACTTGTGGGAGCAGCGCTGGTCTCTGCTCGCTCCATCTATCCTTACAATGACCCCTTACAGTGTGCTTTCTTGCCAGTTCATCACTTTTCATCAGAGCCGGTGAGGGATTGCATTGTCACTGTGCACTGAGAAGAATAGTAAAAAGTGGCAACATCCTACTGAGCTTTTCTCAGAATTGACATCCGTTGCGTGTTCAGTAGAGCAGGGACTAGCCCAGACCCTGAAACGGATGTTACTGATGATGCTTCATTTCAGGGACAGGGGAAGTGCTGCGACAGTGACCGAAGCCTTTGGCTCCTAACGATGACTCGTTTGAGTAACCTAGCATGCACTGGGATTCTCAAACAAAACGTCATCACATAGGAAAAAGTAAAAAAAATAAGCTAAACACAGGGTAGTGAGGGAGCAATGAGGACTTTTTAATTAAAGTACAGTACAGACAAAAAGTTTGGACATCCTTCTCATTTAAAATTTTTTCTGTATTTTCATGACTATGAAAATTGTACATTCACACTGAAGGCATCAAAACTATGAATTAACACATATGGAATTATATACTTAACAAAAAAGTGTGAAACAACTGAAAATATGTCTTATATTCTAGGTTCTTCAAAGTAGCCACCTTTTGCTTTGATGACTGCTTTGCACACTCTTTGCATTCTCTTGATGAGGTTTAAGAGGTAGTCACCGGAAATGGTCTTCCAACAATCTTCAAGGAGTTCCCAGAGATGTTTAACACTTGTTGGCCCTTTTGCCTTCACTCTGCGGTCCAGCTCACCCCAAACCATCTCGATTGGGTTCAGGTCTGGTGACTGTGGAGGCCAGGTCATCTGGCGTAGCACCCCATCACTCTCCTTCTTGGTCAAATAGTCCTAACACAGCCTGGAGGTGTGTTTGAGGTTATTGTCCTGTTGAAAAATAAATGATGGTCCAACTAAACGCAAACCGGATGGAATAGCATGCCGCTGCAAGATGCTGTGGTAGCCATACTGGTTCAGTATGCCTTCAATTTTGAATAAATCCCCAACAGAGTCACCAGCAAAGCACCCTCACACCATCACACCTCCTCCATGCTTCACGGTAAGAACCAGGCATGTAGAGTCCATCCAGAACCTTTTCTGCGTTGCACAAAGACACGGTGGTTGGAACCAATGATCTCAAATTTGGACTCATCAGACCAAAGCACAGATTTCCACTGGTCTAATGTCCATTCCTTGTGTTCTTTAGCCCAAGCAAGTCTCTTCTGCTTGTTGCCTGTCCTTAGCAGTGGTTTCCTAGCAGCTATTTTACCATGAAGGCCTGCTGCGCAAAGTCTCCTCTTAACAGTTGTTGTAGAGATGTGTCTGCTGCTAGAACTCTGTGTGGCATTGACCTGGTCTCTAATCTGAGCTGCTGTTAACCTGCGATTTCTGAGGCTGGTGACTCGGATAAACTTATCCTCAGAAGCAGAGGTGACTCTTGGTCTTCCTTTCCTGGTGTGGTCCTCATGTGAGCCAGTTTCTTTGTAGCGCTTGATGGTTTTTGCAACTGCACTTGGGGACACTTTCAAAGTTTGCCCAATTTTTCGCACTGACTGACCTACATTTCTTAAAGTAATGATGGCCACTCGTTTTTCTTTACTTAGTTGCTTTTTTCTTGCCATAATACAAATTCTAACAGTCTATTCAGTAGGACTATCAGCTGTGTATTCACCTGACTTCTGCACAACACAACTGATGGTCCCAACCCCATTTATAAGGCAAGAAATCCCACTTATTAAACCTGACAGGGCACACCTGTGAAGTGAAAACCATTTCCGGTGACTACCTCTTGAAGCTCATCAAGAGAATGCCAAGAGTGTGCAAAGCAGTCATCAAAGCAAAAGGTGGCTACTTTGAAGAACCTAGAATATAAGACATATTTTCAGTTGTTTCACACTTTTTTGTTAAGTATATAATTCCACATGTGTTAATTCATAGTTTTGATGCCTTCAGTGTGAATGTACAATTTTCATAGTCATGAAAATACAGAAAAATCTTTAAATGAGAAGGTGTGTCCAAACTTTTGGTCTGTACTGTATATTAGAAAAAATATTAGATTATGACATTAAATGGATAGAGATTTAGGATTAATATAAGTTTGAGTTTCGGACCATCCCTCTAAAAACGGTAAGCTAGAAATTCATCTCTGGCTTGGTTTCTCCTACTTTTTCTCCTTGTCGTTTGGTCCTGGAGTGGACTAAGCTGAAATTCAATCTGATGGAGACCCACTAATATAGAAACAGCAGTGGAAAACCACTAAAGAGTTTGCCAAGTGTATTTTGGTTCATCAAAGCTTTTACCACAGAATTCTGGGGTAAAAGGGTTAAAAAGCTTTGAAAGGTGGCAACATTTTGACACAACTTGGCCATGCTCAAAACTTTTATTACTTTTTTCGCTTTCATGCCAGTTTCTCCCAGTTCAGCCAAAATATACAGAGTGGAGGCAGGATGAGAGTTTATCGGGGGCATGATGCAAAATGTTTTGGGTGTGCTTCAAACATATTCTTTCCAGTAGACCTGCACTCAAGTATGGAGTAACTCGAAACACCAGCATCCCACCACAAAATATGTAACAGAGCCACCAAATGTAATGAGAAGACTTCTGGTCTTCTATTGGAGATCTTTTGGGCCGCCTCTGTTTCCTGAAACTATAAGTGAATGCAATTTCGCTCTTCAACGTATTTAAAGATCTAAAAAGAAAAGTGTATAATTTATAATTTAAAGCTACAGATTGTCTGACTGCTCACACAATGTTGCCTAGCTCCTGGAATAACCTTGCTACTTTCCTGTTAGGTTCTTTGAATGGTACTGAATGTCTCCTGACTGCGAACAAAGCCTCAGTATGTTGAATTTCTTTTAGCTTTGTATATAAGGATTCCACTTATCTGGATAATAACCTGCCGCATGTTACCTATTGACAAACAGTCATCTCTATCCTACGTCTTATTGTATGGTATATACCATTACAGGTATATGCTAAACCAATATTTCCTTTGTTACAGGGTTTCTTTTGTCAGAAAGGCACATCCTTGAGAGAAAGAAGAAACATGAGATAGGAATACACTTTGAATATTTTTTTTTATGCCTCCACTGTCCTGACAGCAACTTGTTTCATTATTATGGATTTGAGCTGGTTTGCCTCACATCTCACTGAAAGGGCTTTTTCTATGTCATTGTATTCTGGAGTCTCTTGAGACAAATCATCTGTTTCAAAGCGCTCCTCTTATCTATCTCCACTTGTCTGTCTTTCAGAAAGCACCTTTCTTATAAGCCTGTTTTTGAGGTTTGCAGAGTTTTTTTTCTTTCCTCTTGCATGCCATAACTAGTTTCCGTGCTGAAGCTGTGAGTAATTTAAAGGGACTTATCATCATGATAATTTAAGCAGTCAATCTGAGTCAGTATGCATGTAAATTTCGACATCATCAGCTTCCCCGCTTTCTCCAAGCTATTCTTTTCTTTTTTTATTAAATGCTTAATCTGCAGACTCTTGCAAAGTAAGACATTAACACAACCTTCAATCTTCTAAGAGTTGTTAACATACTTCATCATTACCGAAAATTCTTCTTGACTCACTGTATATAAATTAGTTTCTTAAAGCATTTAGGAATACTGTTTGTCAAAATATTTGTAAGAAATATTGCATGTGCAGGGAATGGTTTCAGTATTGCTCCAAATTAATATTTGGGATGGGGTGGATAACCATTAAAAGATTATTGCTCATATTTAGTAGAAGTATATGTGAGATTATCTACTAATATGAGGATATCCACAAAAGAAGTCGAAGAATCACACAGGGATTTCTTCCACAGATGTGCTACTGGTTGTTACGTTTCCATGGCAGATTTTTTCCTTAGGGGTCCTAAAAAAAATTGGTCTGGAATTTGCTGTTGCATGTGAACCAGGTTGTGGAAACCCATTTAGATGCATGTGATACTGATTGACGGTGAATGAGATTCAGATTTTGGTGCTGGATCCATTCTGAAATCAGTGTCAAATCTTTTTAGACAGAATACAGAAGCGCACACGGTGTCTTCAGTTCTGTAGTATGGAACCACTTTCATAATGCATACTATTAAAGGGGTAAGAGCTCTATAATGTAGGCCACAGGTTTATGGGGAGCCGTTATGTTCTTCTGCATGAACCTGATGGCATATAGAGGTGCAGCAGTGTATCTCAAACTGTGGGTACCATAATGCTGCTTTAAAAACTCAGATTTATTGTACTGTTGTGTGCCCGAACTGTGTACATGAACACATCTTTAATTTTAGGCTGTTGGGAATGTCAACTGGCACCTGAAGATGTCAGTGTCCATATATCTAGTCAAATCTCCTGCAATCCAAGAGGTCCACACACCTGTTTTGCCAGCAAGTATGAAGTATGCTCACTGATTCCCAAGAGAGCATGGTAAAATGGGCAAAACTCCATGTTACCCCTCCCCCTGGGGTCTTATAAAACCATACATGGACAGGAGGAGGAGCTTTAAAGATCCTCCTCTTCCTGCTTAGTGTTCGCACATCTATTTCTGACCCCCTGACCTCACCCAGACTGAAGTGAGACCTGGATGTCGATGTCCAGCTTCAGTATCCTGTGTATTGCAAGATTTAAAAACAAGACCAACAGCTCTAGAAGTAATTTATCCCAAGCTAGAGCCACTAAGTTAAACCAATTCTTATATCATATATTACACATACACTACATGATACCAGTTTATATGCTTCATGATTTATAACTACAATCTCTCCTTTTTTCAAACCAGTTTTAAGAACTTGGTGGTAAAGACCTATTTTAACGAGGAAATAATCACCGATCCTATAGACCTCTTGCAGAGGCTGTCACATATTTCCCCAAGATTACAGAATGTCCAAGCTCCAAAAGCAAGTGGTCATTAAGGCATAACAATGCGGTATCAGTGCATAACCTGGAAGAAAATGATTTTGCCAGTGCTTAGCACTATCTAATCGCCCTGTTAGCATTAATGTTTTGTCTATGTTGGGACTTCTCTGGCACTGCTTATCTATAGGAGAGCAAAACAAGACCGGCTGTAAAAAGTGTAACATACCGATACCCATGCATATTAGCTTCTCGTAGGACCTTGTTGAAAAGCACAATCTGCTGACAGAACACAAATGTGCACAGAGGGAACGGTGTACATAAACTATGCAGTATGTTATAGAGGAGAAGCTGAGCAAATTTATATTTAAATATACTTTAAATATATAAATCCCTGAAAACTCTTATGAGTCAGTGATTTACAAGCTATCTTTGTATATATGGAAGTCTTCAGATCCACAAAATCACACAATCCAGCACTTCTTTAAATATAAATAATTCTTTATTAGAAGATATAAAAGTAACATCCAAGTGGAGGTCAAACAGTAGCATCGTGACGTAGACTGGATCTGTCAAGAAGAATTGACATTTTAAGAAATGCTAGATTGCATGATCTTGTGGATCTGAAGACTTATATTTACCACCAGCTGATTAGTGGGCTCCATGCACTTTGTTTTATTTGGGACACAGAAAATTTAATGTGGCAGTGAGATACAGAATACTTTTTTTCCTGATCTTTGTATATACACTTGTAGTGCACATGAGCGATTGAGAGTAAGCTCTGTGGGAGTGGGGTGTATGGGGAGCGCAATAGCTTCAAGCCAGTTAGAGGTCAAGAAAGCATTCTGCTTGCCCCAAGAGATCACTATCCATTAAAGCGTCTTTACAGCGAACCTGTCAGCAGGATTGTGCTCAGTAAACTACATACACTGTCAGGTGGGTGACATTACGCTGATTAAAATGATACCTTGGTTGTTGAAATCCATCCTATGGTTGTGTAATCTTTACTTTCAGTTTGGAGATAATGATATGCTCGTGCTTTGGGGCGGCCTGTGGGGGGCGCTCTATCTGGTACTCTGCTTATATATTCATCTGTATGCTCTCATGACATTGTGACGCCCAGCTGCGTTTGGTATCACAGATCCTTGAAGGGTGTATTGATGGATTCCTCCGCAAGAGGCCCCCATAACCATTCACACATCTCCACCTTCCACCTCAGACCACCAGAGGGAGCCCATTAGGGATAGATAAATAGGGAAGGCGGAGCCAGGCAGCAGTCAGTCTAGACTGGAGTCGACAGAGTCAACCTGTTGAGAGAGTTCCTGCAGTAAAGAAGCCTGAGAGAGGTTAGTCTGCAGTGGAGCACAGTCCAGACTCAGTTGTAGCTCAGAGCAGTGAGCTTTAGGTGTGCCGGCGCCATAAGATCGGTGAAGCACGGCAAGCTGCCGTTAGTGTGAGTAGCCTAGTGAGGGCCCGAGTAGGCCGAAGGCGAGTGGAGAGTTATTACATAGGGGGCAGAGGAGCTTAACTGGCTCACCCCGAAGCAGTTACCGGACACCGCGTCCGAAGCTTACTGGGATCTCCACGACCCAGTAAGATATAGCCGGAATCCCTGGAGAACTAAAAGTCCCAGGATCGCTAAAGTGCTGATACGTAACAGAGCCAGGAGACACATAGGCCCGCAGCTAAGGTGCGTGTACTCCAAGAAAAGGACCTACCACAAGGTCAGCCAGCGCAGGACAGAGACAAAGTTAGGCCTAGCTCTAGGCAGGTCAGAAACTTACTATGCAGAGGCAAGAAACAGGAGGCCCAAAACCCGCTCATTGGGGAGGATCCTGACATGCACCCTTCACCCAACAGTGCTCCGGGACGTGCCTGAATTTCCATCAGTAAAAGGTACTGAAGTGACTATCGTGTCTGTCCCTGTTCTTGCTCAGACCCGGCTGGGTCTCGTCTGTCCTGCATACCCCATCATACACTGCCCTGAGGCCTAGCTCCACCTGTGGGGAGCTATACCATCAAGCTGCCTTATCATCGGCCTCAGTGGACTGCGCAGCGCTTGTGATCCTCACCAGAAGCCACAGGTGACGTCATGAACTCTTTCTTAAAATTAACAAATACTCACCCTTCTAAAGGAGCGACCCCAGGGTACGGGCCCGGGAGCCGACCACCGCGATATCCCTAAGGCCTGGCTAAAGGCCCGGGTACCGAGTCCTCCCCATCCCCTGGTCTAGTCAACATCTCACTGTGCCTTCACTGACTTGCCTCCTATTTTGCCTAGCCTCGCACTACTAGATGCATTATGTAAAAAGGAGGCAGGTCAGTGAAGGCACAGTGACCTGTCATAAGAGCGTACAGATGAATATATAAGCAGAGCACCAGATAGAACATCCTCCATAGGCCGCCTCGGAGCATGAGCATATCATTATCTACAAACTGAAAGTAAAGATTACACAAGAACCACAACACGGATTTCATCAACCAAGGTATCATATTTATCAGTGTAATGGCGCCCACCTGACAGTGTATGTAGTTTACTGAGCACAGTCCTGCTGAAAGGTGCGCTTTTAAGGTAATCGCCAAAAGAGTGTGACCTCTGGATGTGTAAGTAAAGTTATAGTATAGTTGAAGTCCCATAACACAGCCATTGGCCATTGAACTGTCAATGATGGCTAGCCTTAAGGTGCTGTGAAGTTGAGTGCCATCAAGCATTGCCATAAGACTGTTGTCTGTGATATTATCTGATATGTTACACTTTTTTTTTTACCATGTTCCAGTTGCATTTAAAGAAGCCCTCCTATTAACTAATTTCCCCCCAAATCTGTGCATGTAGTGTACTGAATTAGTGTGTTAATATACTCACCTACTGCTGTCTCCTCCATTATCCAGCGCCATTCTGGTAGTTTTCTGAGTGCTGCCACCATTCTTAAGACTTTGCGGGACACACCTTGATCTATGTGCTTAGAAAAGTGGCATTTATAATGTACAGCCTGCCTATGGAGCGTCAGAGCAAAGCTTCATAGCCTTACATTGTAAAAAAAAAAACTTCCATCTCATGAATGGAGTGACCTGGAGAGTGAGAATTGCCGTCACATAACCAGAGTGGTGCTGGATACCGGAGAAGACAGCAATCGCTCAGTATATTAACACACTGACGCTACAGTTAAAATACACATGCACAGGTTTTGGGAACAAATTCATGGTAGTAAAGAGGTGGAAACCTGTATATTGGACTTTGAACTATTTGATCAGCTTTTCATGCCCTGCAGCCCACTGTCCATAGCTAAGACTAGATTTAAGAGCTTATGCAGACGTCCGTGTAACATGGTCCGAGCACAGATTTCATTGCATGGACTTGCTGCAGGTCTCCATACCAGCCTTATTGAAATATATGAAGCTGTCATGCTTGGTTTGGGAGACCCACATCCAGTCCGTGGTTCATCATGTTGCATGGACATCTTCATGTGGTTATTTCTTACTGTTTTCCTATATATTTGTAACAAAAGCATAAGTAGGGGCACATGAGCTGGGGTATTTATCCTGGGGATTGGATGTCAGGAGGGCTGCTGACATTGCCTTGGGATATTTACATATGGCACGAGGACATCAAACCAAATCTGTGAAGGAGAGCCTAGTAACTGACTCTTCATTTATAAATATTAATAGTGGTTGTGTTTTACAAACCAGACATAGCATTACCTTTTCGGCTTGTTTAATGTGTGCTGTCTTTCTGGAGCACTTTCATACAAGTAAACCTCTGTGAAAAAGAGAGTGATTTCAGGAACATGAAGTATAACATATCCCAGGAGGATCCGATTTAGAGTAGAACCTTCACCAATCATGTTTTACTATTAAAATTATATTTTTATGACCTTTTTTTCTACAGTACAGATGCAAAGATTATCAGCACATCCATTGATTTTGCACTGAATGAAAGAATTACAGCGGTCCTTCACTGGGTTATGTTCCATATATATGAAAAATGATGCGTCTGGTTGGACATGCTGTGGTTTTGGAAAGCACTTGAAAATGAGTCTGCACTGAAAACGACTCCCATAGGAGACTCCAGTAAGCAGAGTTTCTGCATTCGGATGTAACCTTATTGAGAGGTTGAGGATGCTGCTACTAAATATCTGTAGTCACCTTTTCTTAGTACACATCTCCCATCAACCTTCACAGTACGGCTCTGCTGCATTAATTATGCATAGAATAAAAATAGGGTACAATATAATCTGATAATTTCCTGCAGCACAAAATGGCATTGGGTCTTATCTGATTGAGCTGTGGTGATAAGTATGACAGCTGCCCTTTTACATCTTTAATATCTCCTGGCTGAACCTAATCATCTTTAGTTTAAAGACACGGAATCAAAGTCTAAGTTGTATGCCAGGAATCCCAGCCAAGTTCTCTGAAACGAACCTGCCAGTAAGATTTACTAACAAGTGAGTTGCTATGGTATAATTTAAAGGTGACATTTTAGGGGCTTTCGAATCTCAACTTTTCCCCCAAAAAGGTGTAAGTAGGCAGTACTGTTCAGTATGACAATCCTGGAGGCATCTCTTTAAGCTCCTGAGACCCAATGCAAAACCTGTAATTAATTACCCACGTACCATAGGCTGTTTATGATATGGGTTCAGCCCCTAAAGCTACGTGCTTGATTGATAGTTGATTTGCATGTAATATCAGGGCTGAATGGCTATATTCAACCTTTTCATAATTTATTTAAAGGGTTTCTCCACACCTTTTTTTTTGTATAGATGACCCATTTTAAGGGGTGCCTTCAGACAGCCGTATAAATCGGACTGATATCGGAACCCAGTGTACTGACGGGCCAGCGGCTCTCCCCACTCGAGTATGACAGCTGCATAGTAATATATGAAGCTTTCACGCTCCGTTCTGGAGAGCCGCTGGCCAGTCCGAGCATTGCGTGCAGATCTTGGTCCAATATATACTGTCGTAAAGAAAGATCATCTATATGAGATCGGCAGGGGTCTGGCACCTGGCACTCCCACAAATCAGCTGTTCTCTGTGCAAATGGTGGCCGGATGTTAGCAGTTGTGGAGCTGAACAGCACAACTCTGAAAACCATGTAGCACCCGCTGCCGGGTACTTCACATCCGTCCCTATTTGAATGATCAGAAGTGGATTTGCAGTATTGATGATTTATCACAAGATAGGTCATCAATAAAATAAGTAATGCAGCAACACCAGTGTGTCAGAAACCATAGACTGCCACTTCTTTGCTGTGGCACTATGGGGGAAGCCTTAGGTACACCTTGTAGTTAGTTGTTACATGACAACTTTATCAAATACTCTTGAGGGAGGATAAGGAGTTGCATAACCTTTCTCTTCTTACAAGCCACACCATTCCCCACCCTTGGCTTCCATACCCTGAGTATGAGTCCAGATGCTAAAGACCCCCATGCACTCTAGATAAAAGTTGGCCAAACGCGCCCATTTTAATGGGATTGAGCAAGCATCAAATGTGTATGGGAACCTCCCAACAACTATCACTTGGAAAATTATCGGGGGGACACAAAGATTGGGTTATTTGTAATTCTGTCAGCTGATTGTTTTGTTTAGTGGGAAAATAAAATACGGCCAGATGATTCTGGCAACAGCTATAATAAAGACCACAGCAATGCTTGGCAGAGAATTCCTGTGCATGGGGGAGTTTGGAGAGGAAGCCGTCATGATAGTTTGGCTAAAAATCATGTAATGTGTATAGCCAGCTTTAAGCTCAGTCTGGTAACAAAGTATTCTGGTTTCATGGTGAGCAGGTAGTGCTGCTTTCTGGGAGAGATCTGCCAACTCGTCCAGGAGCCTTCGTATGAGAGAGTGGCGTAGGTAAGCACAGCTAGTGGCGTCACTTAACAGTAACTACCTGCCTGCACACCATAGAAGCCGGAAAGGAGAAATTACCGGAAACTCCGAAGAGTTGTGTGACTGTTTTAGTCTTTAGCAATATAGTAATTTCTGCATGTGTGACACCCCAGGGGTCTGGTTGTCACAGTGATAGAGATATTACGTCTGAGAGCAGGTGGGAGGTCCTTTGGTCAGGGATCCTGTGCATGCCACACCTCCTGCCCAGCCTTGGGAGGGGAAGAACTTCCCCTGTATAAACCCGGGGCTGAGGCAGGGTTAGTGAGTCCAGGAAGAGTAGAGACAAGAGCAGCATAGGAAGCAGCAGAGTCACAAGGAGTCAGGGGCTGGCAGCTAAAGAGCTCGCCCTGACTAAGAAGATTCTTTACCGGACCCGGAGTCCGAGGCTGTGGGGACTAACTTCTACCCAGCAGCAGAATCCGTCAGGCAGGGGATTTCAGGTCCCCTGGCCCAGAAGCCCGAAGGCCCGGTCACACGCGTGGGACCAGCACCGCCATCGTGGAGCGGAAGCCATTAGAAGGCCCCGAGTCACCGGCCATACGGGTGAGCACCACACGGTACACTCAGGGACGTGGGCTACTTACATCAGCTTCTAGCAAGGTAGCCAGAAGAGTACAGTCAGCTTGGGAGGCCTACAACTACGCCTGGCCAGGGGAGATCCCATCTGCTCAAGGACTGACCAGGCCCCGTTCGCTAGCAAGTACTCCGGGAGGGTCTATCGTTGTTACCAGTAAAGACCCTGAACGCTACCATACCGTCTCTGAGTGGTTCCTGCTACCCCCATCATCCACGTCGGCTGCCCTGAGGCCATACCCCTCCCGTTGGGGGTTATACTATCACGCTGCACCATCCTTCCACCGGCCTCAGCGGTCTGCCCTGCAGCAGCAGCCCCCTGGCTGCATTCAACGGGTGGCGTAGTCATCAACCATTTTCTACCGCTAACAGACTGCCGTCCAGTTTGACTCCCTGGGCACGGACCGGGTCACCGCCACGAGACTACAACCCTAAACAGATCCGGCTCCGGGTAAGCTCCCGCGTGCGCAACGCAGCGCGACACAGGCCCAGGGGCGCGTCAACTTTGGCGTAGTCGGCAGGATTTCGTGCCCGCAACCACCGGGTACTGCGTGCCTGAAAAAGAGACTTTTCAAACTTACCAGTGGTGAAGATTCCCGCCATCTGTGAAGATTCCCGCCATCGGTGAAGATTCCCGCCATCCGGCGCCATCTTCAGCCTTCTTCCCGCCATCGGTGAAGTTTCCCGCCATCTTCAGCCTTCTTCCCGCCATCCGTGGAGTTTTCCCGCCATTGGACGCCATCTTGAGGACGCCGCGCGGGAAGAAGAGGGGCGTGGACTCCGAAAGCGCGCGAGAACTGAAGCCCCGCCTCACGTCCGGACGTTGCGTAAGGTCCTGGAAGGAGCCCAGCAGACGCCGACGTCACAGGAGCGCGACGGAAGGTCCTCAACCCTGACGATCCACTGCGGAGCCGCGGCCTACGGAACAGGATCATCGCAAGGTAGGCCACGGTCCACTAGGGGGGAGGAAGATGTCGGATACGGAGGGGAGCTCCACTGCCTCAACCCCCGCCAGCGCTACCGTTGTTGCAGTTATGCCCTTCACCATGCCCTATATCCCGGGAGCAGCTTGGCTACCCCAGTACTCAGGGGAGTCACATACCCTGCATGACTTTAGAGAAAAGCTGGATAGCCTCTTCCAGGTGTACCCCCTCACAGAAGAGCAAAAAGTGAGCATCCTGGTGGCCCAACTAACTGGGGCAGCCAAAAGGGAAGTAAAATCCTGGCCACCTGGGAGGAAGACTGTCGCAGGGATACTAACCCGGCTGAAGGACACCTTTGATACCCGCACCTCAGCCGAGATTAAACTTAGATTCTACGGGTGCAAGCAGCGAGCGCATGAGAGTATAAGGGACTATGCACTCAACCTACAAGAGGCCCTGAGGGCCATTAAGCAGACCGACCCTAATGGAGTGGGAAACGAGGACAGGCTGTTGACCGAACAATTTATAGAGGGTTTATATTGCAATGCCCACCGCACCCAGTTGCGGGCAATGGCCTTACAGGACCCTCATCTAGAATTTGCACAGTTCAAGGACAGAGCCATCCGGGTGCTCCGAGAACCGGCACCAGGTGGCGTTGTGACCCACAGACGCCCCACTACCACTTACTACCAGGAGGCGGCGCCCTTGTCAGCAGGGCCTGTGGGAGCTGATGCGCAGGCTTTGGACAATGACCCGGCTCCAGACCTACACCATCAGGTCCAAGAGCTAGCTAAAAGCGTTGCTGCGCTAACCCGAACTGTGCAGTCTTTACAGGTTTCCACTCCAGGGAAGATCCAGCTGGCATCCGGACCGGAGGACATCCCGTGGCGTCGACCAAGGAGGACCCCACCGGCCAGAGGAAGACCCAGTGACCGATACAGCGAGGACGGACGACCCATCTGCCGCCGCTGCAATCAACCCGGACATATGGAAAGGTACTGTTCTTTAAACGGGCACAACCTGGGGTAGAGGGCCAACCCCCAGGAAAAAGATCACCAGGCCCATCGAACTGGCGCGACAGATATGTGGGAGGACGTCCAGTCTTGCCTGTGGTACTGGATGGCATTCCCATGAGTGCCCTACTGGACACCGGGTCACAGGTCACCACCATCCCGTACGTGCTCTTCAAGCAGTACTGGAATGACTCGGATATTACCCGCTACCCTGACGACGACTTGAGTATCATCGCCAGCAATGGTCAGCCCGTGCCACAGATCGGATTTAAAGAGGTGACCATCAAAATTGGTAGAGTCGAGCTGGCCGCACAGGGACTGATCATTGTAGATATTGACAAACATGAGAGTCACCCAAAAATAACTCTAGGAACTAATGTAATTGAAAATTGTCTTGCAGAGGTGATTTTCCTTTTACAGCAGGTTGCCAAGAATGCCAGCTCCGGCGAGCAGCGGGTGCTCCAGAAAGAGATCCGGGCACTGATGCAACGGCAACAAGTGGAACTCTCCGGCGGTGAGATTGGTAGCGTAAGAATGTGTGACCCTTTTCCTATTGCCATGCCCCCAAAAAGTGAAATGATGATTTGGTGCCGGGCAGCTATTGGTCTGAGAGGTAGAGATTACCAGGCAATGGTAGAACCAGTTTACTCAGACAGTAGGCCCACCATTTTGACAGCACGGGGGGTGGTCAATGTACGCCATGGGAGGGTGCCCGTTCGCATAATAAATATCGGGGAGAGGGAAGTGTACCTGCCCCGGTATGCCACGCTGGCCAAATTATATACCACTAATCAAAATTCTATACAATCTGTGGAACCCTTGCCTCCATCTCACCCGGAGGAAGGTAACTGCTCTAAGAAAGACATGGAGGACTGGTGTCAGCAACTACATCTGGGTACTGACTCCACTCCCTCACACCAGAAACAAGGAGTCTATCGGGTGGTTCAAGAGTATGAGAGAGTGTTTAGTAAACACCCGTTAGACTTCGGGCGAGTCAAGGGGGTAGAACACCGCATCCCCACGGGAGATCATCCTCCCATAAAAGAGAGGTATCGACCCGTACCCCCTGCACATTACCAACACGCCAAGGGGATGCTTAGAGACATGAAGGAGGCTGGGGTAATCCGGGATAGCTGTAGCCCCTGGGCAGCCCCACTAGTTTTAGTCAAAAAGAAAGACAACACCATGAGGATGTGTGTAGATTACCGGAAAATCAACCGTATCACACACAAGGATGCGTACCCCTTACCAAGGATAGAGGAGTCATTGGCTGCTTTAAGATCTGCTAACTTCTTCTCTACCTTGGATCTCACTAGCGGGTACTGGCAGGTTCCTGTAGCAGAGGCGGACCGGGAGAAGACCGCATTCACCACCCCGATGGGACTTAGCGAGTTCACCTGCATGCCGTTCGGACTCTGCAACGCCCCAGGAACCTTCCAACGATTAATGGAGTGCTGTCTGGGCCACAGAAACTTCGAGACGGTCCTGTTGTACCTGGACGATGTCATCGTATACTCCAAAACTTATGAGGACCACCTGAAACACCTGGCGGAGGTGTTCGAAGCTCTGGCGAGTTACGGCCTAAAGGTGAAACCCTCCAAGTGTCACCTCCTGAAACCAAAGGTGCAATACCTGGGACACGTGGTGAGCGCTGACGGAGTGGCTCCCGACCCCGATAAGATCACCGCAATCAAAGGATGGCCAAGCCCTTCCAGCGTAAAAGAAGTGCGGCAGTTCCTAGGGTTGGTAGGCTACTACCGAAGGTTTATTCCCGGTTTCACCAAAAAGGCGGCGCCTATGCAGGACCTCCTGATAGGCCAGTCCCGGAAGGCCAAGAACCAGAAGCCGCCCTTCAAATGGGAAGAGCTAGAGGAAGAGTCCTTCCGCCAGCTGAAGATGGCCCTCACGGGGGATGAAATCTTGGCGTATCCGGACTATAGCCAGCCCTTCATCCTCTACACCGACGCCAGTAACGTCGGGCTAGGAGCCGTACTGTCCCAGATTCAGCAGGGGAAAGAGCGAGTAATCGCCTATGCCAGCCGAAAACTGCGACCCACCGAAAGGAATCCCGAGAATTATAGCTCATTTAAGCTAGAGTTCCTGGCCGTGGTATGGGCAGTCACCGAGCGCTTTAAGCATTACCTCGCTTCTTCCCGGTTCACCGTATACACGGATAACAACCCGCTGACACACCTGGACACGGCAAGACTCGGTGCCCTGGAGCAGAGGTGGATGGCCCGTCTGTCCAACTACGAGTTCACAATTAAATACCGGGCAGGGCGCTCCAATACCAACGCGGACGCCCTGTCCAGGATGCCCAACCTGCCGGACGGAGGAGAAGATCCGGAGGGACTGGAAGAAGTTGAACTCCCTGCGTTCCACCGTCATGGGACTATCCAGTATTCCCACCGGGTAAGGAGTAAGCAGGCTGCTACGTTGAACCCCTTACCTCACTACAACTGGGCGGAAACGCAAGACAGCGACCCTGCCGTCCGACTGGTGAAGGAGATGCTGACTCGCCCGGAGGCTAGCCTGGAATCAGACGCTCCAGAGGAAGCCAAACAACTATGGGCAGAGAAGAGTCGACTGTTCCTTTACAAGGGGAAGTTGTGCCGCAGAATGGTTAACTCCAGGACGCATGAACTACTCTGGCAAGTAGTGGTGCCACGAAGAGACGCAGCCATGGTGATGGAGGCATACCACGACGGAGCTGGACACTTCGGGTGGAAAAAGCTGGAGTTCCTGCTGCGCGAGCGGTTCCACTGGGTAGGCATGAGGGGAACCATCGAGAAGTGGTGCAGAGACTGTGGCCCGTGCAATCTGAGAAGGAAGGACCGGGCCAGCCAGAAGACTCCCCTGCAGTCCATCGTCACCCGGCAACCGTTGGAACTGGTAGCCTTGGATCATGTAAAACTGACCCCCAGCAGAAGTGGCTACGTCTACGCGTTAACCATCGTGGATCATTACTCCCGGTTTCTGGTTGTCGTCCCCGTCAAGGACTTAACGGCTCGAACAGCAGCTAGAGCCTTCCAGCAGCACTTTTGCCGTCCACACGGGTACCCGGACCAAGTGCTGACGGACCAGGGACCTGCCTTTGAAGCGGAGGTCTTCCAGGAATTCTGCAATCTGTATGGCTGCCGGAAGATAAGGACGACACCCTACCATCCGCAAACTAATGGACTTTGTGAGAAAATGAACCAGGTGGTAATGGATCTTCTAAAAACATTGCCCCTGGAAGAACGCAGTCTGTGGCCTGAGAAGTTGCCCGATCTGGTGGACCTATACAACCACATCCCGGTAGGTTCCACCAACTGTACCCCGGCTTACCTAATGAGGGCAAGACCAGGTAAGTTACCTGTTGACCTGGAAATGGGAGTCCTGACGCCCGAGGACACTTCACCAGAAACGGACTGGGACACAGAGAGGCAGCAGCAGTACCGGAAAGTACAGGAGAGCGTGGAGCGAAGTCTCTGTCAGGCTAGGGAAAGACAAGAGAAGACTTACAACCAGTATGCTCCCGCTGTTCCCCTGGTACCCGGAGAGCAGGTCTTGAAGAGGAAGAGACGGCTCCACAAGTTGGACGACCAGTGGGAGAAGGACCCGTACACCGTACTGCCCTCAAGCCACGAGAACCCGAAGGTCTGTACCATCAGTAAAGACGGAGGGGAAACCACAGCCATTGTATCCCGGGACCACCTGAAGAAGTGCCCCGAACAACTGAGGAACCCTGAGGAGGAACAGGAAGACCATCGACCCGTGGAAGAAAGGGAAGATATGGTTAGTACCGTGCTCGGGGACTTCCCTCGGTCTTGGACTCAAGTCAATGGTGCAGTTGTGGTACCCGTACTCACCTTCCTCCAACCATCATCCCAAGAACCTACGGAGCAACGGGTAGAGCTGGAAGAGCAGCCGGTCCAGGAGGCAGAAGACTCCACCCAAGCGGAACAGGAGAATCCACCCTCTGCTTATAGTGAGCCTGCCGTACCCCTAGTGAGACAAAGAGCCGGTAGACAGCTGCCCAGTTTACCCTTGACAGCTCCTACACCCTGTAGTTCAGGGCCAGACAGTCAGCTCCGTAGGTCCACTAGGGCCACTAGAGGCCAGTTACCCGCACGTTGGAGGATCTAAATGTTTAAGTTGTTTTACAATGTTTACCTGTTTATTGTTGCTTGTGTGTAATTTTGTGTTTCTAGTTGTTTTCAGGAGTCTTCGGTGGATTTACCGGGAATCCTTTGTATATAGTTGGAGCGTAACCCAGGATGGACTAGAGACTGTTAAGGACTCGGGGTAGGACAGACCCCTACCTGGTTACGTCTCCCTGTGTTGGTGAAATGGACACCTTTGCTTTTCTTCAAAGACTGCACCCGGTTGCGGACATCCGTGACCATCTTATTGTGTTTCCTTATTGTATTTTATTGTTCTTTGATATACCTTGTTATATTTTTCTAAAAAGTGTTTAGTCCCGGAGTACTAAATTTCACTAGGGGGGAGTGTGACACCCCAGGGGTCTGGTTGTCACAGTGATAGAGATATTACGTCTGAGAGCAGGTGGGAGGTCCTTTGGTCAGGGATCCTGTGCATGCCACACCTCCTGCCCAGCCTTGGGAGGGGAAGAACTTCCCCTGTATAAACCCGGGGCTGAGGCAGGGTTAGTGAGTCCAGGAAGAGTAGAGACAAGAGCAGCATAGGAAGCAGCAGAGTCACAAGGAGTCAGGGGCTGGCAGCTAAAGAGCTCGCCCTGACTAAGAAGATTCTTTACCGGACCCGGAGTCCGAGGCTGTGGGGACTAACTTCTACCCAGCAGCAGAATCCGTCAGGCAGGGGATTTCAGGTCCCCTGGCCCAGAAGCCCGAAGGCCCGGTCACACGCGTGGGACCAGCACCGCCATCGTGGAGCGGAAGCCATTAGAAGGCCCCGAGTCACCGGCCATACGGGTGAGCACCACACGGTACACTCAGGGACGTGGGCTACTTACATCAGCTTCTAGCAAGGTAGCCAGAAGAGTACAGTCAGCTTGGGAGGCCTACAACTACGCCTGGCCAGGGGAGATCCCATCTGCTCAAGGACTGACCAGGCCCCGTTCGCTAGCAAGTACTCCGGGAGGGTCTATCGTTGTTACCAGTAAAGACCCTGAACGCTACCATACCGTCTCTGAGTGGTTCCTGCTACCCCCATCATCCACGTCGGCTGCCCTGAGGCCATACCCCTCCCGTTGGGGGTTATACTATCACGCTGCACCATCCTTCCACCGGCCTCAGCGGTCTGCCCTGCTGCAGCAGCCCCCTGGGTGCATTCAATGGGTGGCGTAGTCATCAACCATTTTCTACCGCTAACAGACTGCCGTCCAGTTTGACTCCCTGGGCACGGACCGGGTCACCGCCACGAGACTACAACCCTAAACAGATCCGGCTCCGGGTAAGCTCCCGCGTGCGCAACGCAGCGCGACACAGGCCCAGGGGCGCGTCACATGTAGCTTCTATAAATGTTCATACATAAAGTCATTAAAGTCACAAGGTAAAAAAGTCCATGAAAATTCTGAACCATGGGGTTGATATAACTCAGATAATAGTGGTGTTGTTTCTGAAACAAGTCTTTCTTTCCAAAATCTGGACCATTCCTTGAAGCAACCAAGACTCACAAGTTGTTCTGTATTTTCTAATTTACATTTTTTCCCATTAAGTTCGTCTTTGGTTTACATATTTTGATTTTCTGCGTCCAGTTTCTTCTTTTGCAAAAAAGGGTAATTCGCTAGCATGCAGAATCTAATGTAATTTATCCAGCCTTATTTTGCTGGTCAACAACAAAGTTCATCTGGACATCACGCAGAGCAATAATGAGAATACCTAGAGCTTCCTGACGCCCCCAATTAATCACCATAGTGCCAATTAAGAAGGCTATTAAAATTACTACCTGTTTCCATCCACTCTGCATACATATTTGCTTCTTTCTGTGTATACTGAATTAGTCATTGCTATTCTGAATATATTTTTAAAGCTTTGCAAAGAAATTGTTCCTTCAATGCCTAGTGAAATGCACAAGATGTAAAATGTTAATTCAGATATACATCTTGTCTTTTGGTGAATGTAGTGTGTTATGGTGACAGCCTGGTAACAAAACAGAAACCAGATTCCCAGAGTGTGTTTACACTGTATGTGTATGTCTACTAAATGTTATCCTCTAAGGGTCCCACAAATCTTATAGTGAATATGTCAGCCGGTTGTTGTTACGTAATCTGAGAGCACTGTGATGTAGGGGCAGATTCCATTGATGAGTCACTTAATTGCCTGCTGATAAAACACTGATTTGATTGAAACAGCAACACACAGCTTATTATCACTACGGGACTAGTGTCTGGTGCCTCCTAGTCAACTGCTCTGTGAGAGCACACCCCCACCACTGATTACAGAGTATGTAGAAAGCTGCCAACCAGTGGTGTGGGCGGGGTTATACAGAGATCAGCATTCACAGCACTGCTAGATCTGTAGCATAGAAAACAATTATTGTATCAAAATGACTGCAAGTGACACATTGCTGGTATCAGAGGCTCACCCCCTACATGATGATGCTCTCAGATTACATCGCAAAAACAGATTCTCTTTAGAAAGGTATTCTAGCTGAAATAAGTTATAACTGGAGATATGACCCAGAAATTTGATTATGGATACCTAAGCTACTGCAATGCCCTGCACATGGGGTAAGCGACATAGCGAATCATAGGAACTATATACTACATTTCTAATTGGAGGTATTTGCTAATATATTTATTATTACACTTACTACATATATTGGGATAGGATCTTAGAGATGGGAATACCTATTTCATTCACCTGCTATCATCTTTTAGGGGGAGAGTTAGCAGGCTCGCATACACATTTGATGAAAATTGACAGGTTCACCTGACTGTGATGTATTGTGTATTGTATGGTCAATTTAAACAAGCGGTGACCAAATACTATGCCACAATATATGCTAATAAATCTCAATGTTGGGTCTTACTTTTATATAAAAGTGGAAATCTGCTTTCCAATAAATGCATATTTCAGTGTGCTTGTTGGTGAATTATATAAAGATCAGTGAGTCTTAACCAAATAATTTAGCTGGTGTGGGTCAGAGCAGCAAAAAGAGAAGGAGCACCATGATTGCCCTGTTCTGCCCTAAGAACAGGTATCAGAAACGGTTATGTTTCTATAGTATACCGAAGATGACATTGCTGTTTAGAAATTGCTAAATCCCCAACGTAGCAAACCCCATTATACAATCTAGACTAGACAAGACTTAGAAGTCAGGCTGTGTGCCCACGATGCGTTTTTTAAGCGTTTTTGCAGCGGCAATTCCACTGCAGAAACGCTTTATATAAACGCTTTAAAATCACACTATATAAATCCATGCCGTTTGCATGGATTTATAGTGTGACCAAGTTGTCAAGCACTTTCCAAGTGATGCTAAAATCGCTTGTCAACCCGCATGTGGAAATGCATGTGAAGAACGCTTCACATCCGCTTGTCCCTGGCAGGAAAAACGCATGTACAATCCGCATGTACAATCCGCATGCGTTTTTTCTGCCAGGGGAGATGCTGAAACGCTCAGGAAAAAATCCGGAGCATTTCTGCATCGTGGGCACATAGCCTAAAGAAAGTAAATGTAAGGATTAGGGAGGGATTAGCGGACCCATAGATGTTAGGGTTTGATCAAACTTTTGTCCAAATTTCAATTCGGTTACCAGAACTGTCCTCGAACTTGAACCCGAACCCTATAGAAGTCAATGGGGACCAGAACTTTGCTGCTGTAAAATGGTCATAGTAAGGACTAGAGGGCTGCCAAAGGAAGCAGAGTACTCTCTCTCTCTCTCTCTTTCTCTCTCTTTCTCTCTCTCTCTTTCTCTCTCTCTCTTTCTCTCTCTCTCTTTCTCTCTCTCTTTCTCTCTCTCTCTTTCTCTCTCTCTCTTTCTCTCTCTCTCTTTCTCTCTCTCTCTTTCTCTTTCTCTCTCTTTCTCTCTATCTTTTTCTCTTTCTCTCTTTTTCACTCTCTCGCTCTCTTTTTTGCTCTCTTTTTTGCTCTCTTTTTCTCTCTTTTTTTCTCTTTTTCTCTCTCTTTTTTTCTCTTTTTTTCTCTCTTTTTCTTTCTCTTTTTCTCTCTTTTTCTTTCTCTTTTTCTCTCTTTTTCTCTTTTTCTCTCTCTCTCTCCTTTTCTCTTTTTTGCTCTCTTTTTCGCTCTTTTTCGCTCTCTTTTTCTCTCTTTTTCTCTCCCTTTTTCTCTCCCTTTTTCTCTCTCTTTTTCTCTCTCTTTTTCTCTCTCTTTTTCTCTCTCTTTTTCTCTCTCTTTTTCTCTCTCTTTTTCTCTCTCTTTTTCTCTTTTCTGGGAGAAGTCAGTGTTCAGAGTTAAGTACCAGACGTATGAGCCCCAAACTTTACAGTTCGGGTTCTCTCATCTCTTGTAAGGAGCCAAATCCAGAAACGAATGCTGTCTCACGGCATTGACGTATAGTATGGTCTGTGGGGGGTCTGTCATGGTGTCCATCGCAGCATTATTTCTTGCATCTTATCACAGAGTTTTCAACAAGGCTTCTGACACAAATGTGATCAGAACTTTTTGCAGTGGGTCACTGCTTAATTTTTTGCTCCATTTTTTATATGAGGCCGGTGTGTGCATGTCTCAGATGCCTCTAGTGTATGTCACCAATGTGTAACTGGTGGGCGCCAACTGGTGTAACCCGCAACTGATAGCACGAAGAAAGCTAAAGCCAATGCCAGCCAGATGGTTGGCCCACCATAATTTAAAAACCCTTATAAATCAAACATTATTGGCATTTTTCTATGGTAAATCATCAATGTCAATCCTGAGATAACCCTTTACAGATTCTGGTACTGCATTGTTATGTTACCCTATGTCAGTGTCCAATGACTTTATAGTGTCATATACAGTGTTCTTCCACGTACGCACCATTTTCTGTGCTCCTTTAGCATTCAGAACCTGTCCACTTCACGCTGATGGCTCTTGAGTCAGCATTTCAGGTTCCTACTAGAAACTCTCACTAGACCACTCTGTAAAGTGTTTTCTTTGATAGTTGCTGTCAAGCAAGCAGTCAGAGATAAAAAAAACAAGAAAAAGCCGCACTGTTGCCTGCATAGATTTAGTCATTAGAAAAAGAGGAGAGAAACAGATATGAAAGTGGCAGATAGTAGGTAAAAGTCAGACGTGAAGTTAAAAGTTATCCAGCAGTGGGTCACAGTATGATGATGTTGATACATTAAAATGGCAGTGATTGATATTGAGTTGGTATATTGGCATCTACACTACAAATATTACACACAAAAAGGAAATAACCAGAGGACACAATGATATATTTTCCGTGAATATGACATTCTATTTTGTAGCATTCGTGATCATGCTGAGGCTTCATGTTTTTCAATGTTGTGAGTAGGTGATGACAAAGCATTATAGTCTTTGCTATACAATATCATGCTTCCAAAACTGTAAGTATGAGCTAAATAAGTTTAATTAACATCACTTGAATGCGTAAGACCCTATTCAGATGTCTGTTATTCTTGTTTGTGTTCTGCCTATGTTTTTCACTGATAAAGAATGTCCCAGGTATAGCCTAGATCAGGGGTGGGCAATAAATTTTCCCGAGGGGCCACATGGAAGGCTGTGATTGTTGTGGAGGCCGAACCAATAAGCTGAAATTAATTCTACTCAATATTAATATTAACATATGAATTAGAATTATTTTATATGTATATTGTATCACTTAATATTTAGCAGAATTAAGTATGCTTACACCCCTTAATAAAGTGTTATGTCACACACAGCTCCCCTGTATACTGTGATGCCACACAGCCCTTCTATATACCGTATATGATGCCACACACAGCCCTTCTAAATACAGTATGAGTCCCCACACACATCCCCTTATATACAGTATGAGTCCCCACACACAGCCCACCTATATACAGCATGAGTCCTCACACACAGCCTCCTATATACAGTATGAGTCCCCACACACATCCCCTTATATACAGTATGAGTCCCCACACACAGCCCACCTATATACAGCATGAGTCCTCACACACAGCCTCCTATATACAGTATGAGTCCCCACACACAGCCCCCTATATACAGTATGAGTCCCCACACACAGCCCACCTATATACAGCATGAGTCCTCACACACAGCCTCCTATATACAGTATGAGTCCCCACACACATCCCCTTATATACAGTATGAGTCCCCACACACAGCCCACCTATATACAGCATGAGTCCTCACACACAGCCTCCTATATACAGTATGAGTCCCCACACACAGCCTCCTATATACAGTATGAGTCCCCACACACAGCCCACCTATATACAGCATGAGTCCTCACACACAGCCTCCTATATACAGTATGAGTCCCCACACACATCCCCTTATATACAGTATGAGTCCCCACACACAGCCCACCTATATACAGCATGAGTCCTCACACACAGCCTCCTATATACAGTATGAGTCCCCACACACAGCCCCCTATATACAGTATGAGTCCCCACACACAGCCCACCTATATACAGCATGAGTCCTCACACACAGCCTCCTATATACAGTATGAGTCCCCACACACATCCCCTTATATACAGTATGAGTCCCCACACACAGCCCACCTATATACAGCATGAGTCCTCACACACAGCCTCCTATATACAGTATGAGTCCCCACACACAGCCTCCTATATACAGTATGAGTCCCCACACACAGCCCACCTATATACAGCATGAGTCCTCACACACAGCCTCCTATATACAGTATGAGTCCCCACACACATCCCCTTATATACAGTATGAGTCCCCACACACAGCCCACCTATATACAGCATGAGTCCTCACACACAGCCTCCTATATACAGTATGAGTCCCCACACACAGCCAACCTATATACAGTATGAGTCACCACATACAGCCCACCTATATACAGCATGAGTCCCCACACACAGCCAACCTATATACAGTATGAGTCCCCACACACAGCCAACCTATATACAGCATAAGTTCCCCACATAGCCCCCTATGTACAGTTTGAACCCTTACATATCCCCGCTATATACAGACACATCTCACACATAAGAAAACAAGCACATTCACCTTGCCCCTGTTCCCCCGGCGCTCTGCTCCGGTCTCTGCGGTGTACATTAACATTCTGCAGAGTAGATGTGATGTGGTGACGTCATCTCGTCTTCTGTCTCAGTCGCATAAGCTGAATGGTGGAAGGAGCATGTAAATGAAGAAATTTGGAAGCCTGGCAGAGGAGGGCAGTCGCATGGTGCAGCCCGTCGGCCAGTGTTTTCAGCCCTTTGGCTGTCTCTCTTCACTGGTCAGGCTGGAACAGCCTGCGGGCCGGATGGATCCTGCGGGCCTTACTTTGCTGTAGTCTGGTTTATAGGGATAGTTACATTTCACGACAGATCTGTTTTATCAGTTTTGCAGATCAAACGCTCCCATTTAAGTGTCGTTGCATTGAAGTCTGCTATTGAGACCAGTTGAAGTATTCATGGCCATTGATGGGTCTGCAGTACGACCACACTCTCTGAGCTTCCACAGTTAGTGTAATTAGACCTTCTATCACCAGAGAACTGTATGGCAACCTTAAGAGGCATTTACACTGCAGGATAATCGCAAACGAGCGCTGTTAAAAACGCTTGTTTCTCTATAATCTTACGGTGTAAACAGGCTGCCGATCACCTGACCAATGAGTAAAATACTCCATTAAGTGGAATGAAATTTTCTGCTGCAAACAAATCTCATCGTTCTTGGCGGTGCCTTTTATAGCTGTGGGATCTTGCATTTGGATTTGTAAAATGATAATTGAACCATTTGACAATATTGGGTTTTACCTTTTGGATTTTCTTTTATTCATTTTTTTTCTTGTCTTTTAAGAGTCAACCCTGCTATATTTCCAGTAGACCCTGACTTGTAGTAACCACCCTAAATATGCCGCACATCCAGTCCAATGAACCTTTTATTCGCTCATGAGATATTTCAGCTCCAATGAGATTTTCTCAAGCCCCTTTAGTCCTCGTGAATCTGAAGGCTTTGGTTTGGCTTAGTGAGGGATGCCCAGCTGAGAAGCTGATGCATTTTATCCATAATGTAATAAACAGGCGCGCTAGTAGAAGAGGATCAGAGAATATTTGCTTTCCCTAAACCGTCAGATTGTCCCTCCTGGATTTTCTCTTCATTCTGAGGCTAGGCTGATGGTTACAGCTCTTAAAATACTTCATTCTTATGTTGTTTCTGTGTCTCCTCTTGAGTTTGCTTTTAACCTCTAGTGTTGAGTGGAGGGTAAAATACTTTGGTTGGCCTTTACAAACAAACTTTAATCTTTTACATGGGAAAATGGAAGAGCAGCTTGAAGCCCCGTGCCCTACAATTGATCAATCACTAACCGCTGGCCTTGGGGTATGTGTACATAGGTGACTTACCATCACCAGGTTTTTGCGAACACATCTAAGAGCTGCATGATGTAGTAACAAAGACCCTGATTGCAGCTATGTGCCACTTACTGGGCTGCTTGCTATAGTTTTGATAAAATAATTTTAAGCAGCAAGACACTAGAGGACTAATAAACCTGCTGCCATGTAGTCCTCTATATTCATGAGCTCTGTGTAACCCCGCCTCCACCACTGATTAACAGTTTTCTGCCTATGCACAGTGTACATAAAAGTGCCAATCAGTGGTGTGGGCAGGGTTATACAGAGCTCAGCATTGAGAGAACAGGTAGATCTGTAGCAGATAAACCAGTGATTTTATCAAAGCTGCAGTAAGCAGCGCAGTAAGTGATACATCACTGGAATCGGGATCTCTGCCCCTAAATGATGCTGCTCTCAGATGGGGTAACAAATACTTGGTGTCAAATTCACTTTAAGTACTAACAGTGTAAATTACTTTATTATTAGGATACTTGATAAATAATAACACAGGGATGATTATAATTACTGGAATAAACTCTAGAATTTTTTCAGAGTTTTTGGTATTAACAGTTTTGAGACTATACACATACAGGGAGAGTCAGCCCACAGAAATATCTCCTGGTGTCAGACTCCGCTTCATGCCTGGCTCTTTAATAATACCGTTCTCTCTAAGACTAACTGAAGGGGTGTACAAACATGGCTCTTTATAATGAGGGAGCCTGTCAGACTTTCATGCTACCTGTGGTTTGGGTAACATTAAACAGGCTCTTTAAGACTGATAATTATTATTTACTTTTTATTCGGTTGTCTTCAACATTTCTGATTTTTATTATTTTTGTAAAAATCATGTGGTGAGCTTGTTTTACACGTACTGTACATCACATTGTACCAGAATAAACAGAGCTCCCTGTCCCTGCTTACTCCTTCCCCATCCATTTGTTTTTCCCTTCTTTTGGAGATTGTGAATCTTATGCTAATTAACACTATAAATGTTTAATTTCCCTCCTCTCCATTTACCCTGCCATTGGTATGACCACTTTTTTTTTATACATTTTTTTTTTAGAAAAGATTTTGTATTCAAAACATCTAATGTAGATCTAAAGCCTTTGTAAATGCAGCTTTACTTCCCACCCACCAATGCCTCCTCCTGCTTGATTGATGGCTCCTTTCCCTGGAGTCTCACAAAAGCCATCAGTCAAGCAGAAGGAGGCTTCACTGGGTGAGGAGTAGAGCTGGAGTGACAGAGGCTTCAGATCTACAATAGATCTTCAGCTTCATTTGCATACACTTTTGAACGCTAATTTCTCAGTAACAGAGGACTGGCCTGGCCATGTAAAGGTATTGCTGGACTTGTCTTTGAAAGCGCTACATGTACATACAAATCGTTTGGGGTGTTTAATCCTGCTGACAGATTCACTTTAATAATGTCAAAGTGGACTCAACATATATGGCTATGGGAAAATAAATGGTAACTGATTGTAACCAAGAGGCTAATCCTTAAACACTCATCATCTTCACTGCTGGGCTATCATATTCAATTTGTATTCTTTGTTCAATGTTTTATGGCTCTCTCCCTATCTCTATAGTTAAGCTATGAGTTTTATCGTCCTCTCACTAGAATCACCACTAATTGGCTGCAGCATTCCCTACCTCTGCTTTTATATGGGCTGACATCCCTCCTGATTATCTGTGCTATACCATGTAATGTGATAGCCGCAAGGCATTATGGGGAAGCCAGTCTGGCCATGCCTGAGATCAGGTGATCATTCTCTGGCTGATTGAGTCTTGTATCATGTGTGAAATGGCAGCAGCCATTTTCGGTCTTTTACACAAAGCAAATTGCAAATTAAATTTTCTGGGTTTAGCATATTCCTAAATCAGACACAAATTAATTTTTTTTTAGAATTGATTCAGTATTCACTAGTGTATATGTGTGTGTATATACAGTGGGTACAGAAAGTATTCAGACTCCTTTACATTTTTCACTCTTTGTTTCATTGCAGCCATTTGGTAAATTCTAAAAAGTTCATTTTTATTTCTCATTAAAGTACACTCTGCACCCCATCTTGACTGCAAAGATTTCTACATTTGTTTTTTTTTTTCAAATTTATAAAAAAAAAAAGAAAAACTGAAATATCACATGGTCATAAGTATTCAGACCCTTTGCTCAGTATTGAGTAGAAGCATCCTTTTGAGCTAGTACAGCCTTGTTCTTGGGAATGATGCAACAAGTTTTTGCCCACCTGGATTTGGGGATCCTCTGCCATTCTTCCTTGCAGATCCTCTCCAGTTCCCGTCAGGTTGGATGGTGAACGTTGGTGGACAGCCATTTTCAGGTGTCTCCAGAGATGCTCAATTGGGTTTAGGTCAGAGCTCTGGCTGGGCCAGTCAAGAATGGTCACAGAGTTGTTCTGAAGCCACTCCTTTGTTATTTCAGCTGTGTGCTTAGGGTCATTGTCTTGTTGGAAGGTGAACCTTCAGCCAAGTTTGAGGTCCAGAGCACCCTGGAAGAGGCTTTCATCCAGGATATCTCTGTACTTGGCCGCATTCACGTTTCCTTCAATTGCAACCAATCGTCCTGTCCCTGCACCTGAAAAACACCCCCATAGCATGATCCTACCACCACCATGTTTCACTGTTGGGATTGTATTGGGCAGGTGATGAGCAGTGCCTGGTTTTCTCCACACATACCGCTTAGAATTATCACCAAAAAGTTCTAGCTTCGTCTCATCAGACCAGAGAATCGTATTTCTCATAGTCTAGAAGTCCTTCATGTGTTTTTGAGCAAATTCTATGCGGGCTTTCATATGTCTTGCACTGAGAAGTGGCTTGCATTGGCCACTCTGCCATAAAGGCCCGACTGGTGGAGGGCTGCAGTGATAGTTGACTTTGTGGAACTTTCTCCCATCTCCCTACTGCATCTCTGGAGCTCAGCCACAGTGATCTTGGGGTTCTTCTTTATCTCTCTCACCAAGGCTCTTTTCCCACGATTGCTCAGTTTGGCTTGACGGCCAGGTCTAGGAAGACTTCTGGTGGTCCCAAACTTCTTCCATTTAAGGATTATGGAGGCCACTGTGCTCTTAGGAACCTTGAGTACTGCAGAAATTCTTTTGAAACCTTGGCCAGATCTGTGCCTTGCCACAATTCTGTCTCTGAGCTCCTTGGGCAGTTCCTTTGAGCTCATGATTCTCATTTGGTCAGTTTTTCTTTTTTAATAAATTTGCAAAAATTTCTACATTTCTGTTTTTTTTCAGTCAAGATGGGGTGCAGATTGTACTTTAATGAGAAAAAAAAATTAACTTTTTAGAATTTACCAAATGGCTGCAGTGAAACAGAGTGAAAATTTAAAGGGGTCTGAATACTTTCTGTACCCACTGTATATGTGTGTATATATATGTGTGTGTGTCTGTATATATGTGTACTGTATATACAGGGTGGGCCATTTATATGGATACACCTAAATTAAATGGGAATGGTTGGTGATATCAACTTCATGTTTGCGGCACTTTAGTACATGGGAGGGGGAAAACTTTTCCAGATGGGTGGTGACCATGGCGGCAATTTTGAAGTCGGCCATTTTGGATCCAACTTTATTTTTTTCAATGGGAAGAGGGTCATGTGACACATCAAACTTATTGAGAATTTCATAAGAAAAACAATGGTGTGCTTGGTTTTAACGTAACTTTATTCTTTCATAAGTTTTTTACAAGTTTATGACCACTTATAAAATGTGTTCAAAGTGCTGCCCATTGTATTGGATTGTCAATGTAACCCTCTTCTCCCACTCTTGACACACTGATAGCAACACCGCAGAAGAAATGCTAGCACAGGCTTCCAGTATCCGTTGTTTCAGATGCTGCACATCTTGTATCTTCACAGCATAGACAATTGCCTTCAGATGACCTCAAAGATAAAAGTCTAAGGGGGTCAGATCGGAAGACTTTGGTGGCCATTCAACTGGCCCACGACGACCAATCCACTTTCCAGGAAGCTGTTCAAGTAGGAATGCTCGGACCTGACATCCATCTTGTTGGAAAAACTCAGGGAACGTGCCATCTTCAGTGCATAAAGAGGACAACACATCATTACGTAGCAATTTTAGATATCCAGTGGCATTGAGGTTTCCATTGATTTAGAATGGCCCCACTATCTTTGTATCTCATATACCACACCATACCATCAAGATACGAGATGTGCAGCATCTGAAACAACGGATACTGGAAGCCTGTGTTAGCATTTCTTCTGCGGTGTTGCTATCAGTGTGTCAAGAGTGGGAGAAGAGGGTTGCATTGACAATCCAACACAATGGGCAGCACTTTGAACACATTTTAGAAGTGGTCATAAACTTGTAAAAAACTCATGAAAGAATAAAGTTACGTTACAACCAAGCACACCACTGATTTTCTTATGAAATTCTCAATAAGTTTGATGTGTCACATGACCCTCTTCCTATTGAAAAAAATAAAGTTGGATCCAAAATTGCCTACTTCAAAATGGCCACCATGGTCACCACCCATCTGGAAAAGTTTTCCCCCTCCCATATACTAACGTGCCACAAACAGTAAGTTGATATCACCAACCATTCCCATTTAATTTAGGTGTATTCATATAAATGGCCCACCCTGTGTGTGTATGTGTGTGTGTGTGTATATGTATATATATATATATATATATATATATATATATATAATTTTTTTATTCTGTCTTGGTTCATTGTGAAGCCATCCTGGCTTCACTATAATGATTAATGATATCTTTATAGGGTTTAGGTTACAGGATTGGGGAAACAGCTAGGTGAGGCGTAGACTCTTGTGTGTGTGTTTTGTCTGAGAGGTTACAGAGATGAAAGTAAAGTATATTAATGCCATCTTTTGCCTTCCATTCAGTGCCCCAAAGCACAAGTGAATTGCAAACACAATAGCTTAAATAAACAGTAAGTGGATGTGCTTCTATTATAGGCTGCTCTGGGAATTTACATTAAATTGGAGCCTGCGGTGATGTAGTGGATTTATAGCCTCCTCACTCAGCTTGCTAAATGTCTAGGTATTTTCTGCCACCTCTTGTGTGACTCCGTCATTTTTATTGATGTCAATCAAAGAGGTAAAATAAATAGTGCTCCTTCTTTCTGTACAAAAAGGAAAATATTGATTCAAGCCTTCCAGGTTTTAAAGGCGTCTGTCATGCAAAACCATGAGCTGCAAATGTACAACTGTTCTAACCCATGAAAGTGCGGCCAGTGCCTTCTATACAGATGTTAGTGGGAGACCAGGAGGGAGACCATTTTAACTCAAAGGACCGGAGGCAATAATTACTTTTTTCCTCATTTTTCTGTTATCGTATTTTTAGAATGCCTGGCAGGGCACATGATTTTATATATTTTTTTGGGAGGGGGAGTTGAGGGGGGTGAACCTGTTAGCATTTTTTTATGTACTGTATATAAAATATGCATATATCATTTAGATGGTAAAAGGTGATTTTGCCATTATTTTTTTAATTAGTGCCACTACTGCCACATCCTGGAAGTAGTTGCTGACAAGATTTACTTGCCTGTTCTTTTCTTGTAATCCACTCGTTAAACAGGTTGTCAAGGATTTATATATTGCTGGCCTATACTAAGCTAAAAATAGGTCATCAATATCAGATTGGTGTTTTACCCCCACAGATCAGCTGTTTGCAGCTTCCACGGTGGCCGGATGTGCACCGTGTACAGAGTTGGAGCAGCACAGCGCCGTGCACTGTGTAGTGGCCATATTCAGGTACTGCAGTTCAGCCTGCCTCTCTAGGTGTCTAGCTCATCAGTAAATTAGTCGTGGATAATCCCTTTAAATATTTCTGGGTCTCACTGTTTTTTTTTTGTAACCAAAGTTTTTACTTCTCTAGGAATCATTGCAGTGACATGTTGTTCATAGTGATGGCACTGCGGCGAGCCCAATTACTGACAATATGACAGGCAATAAGTAACTTTTGGATAATGCATAACTGTGGTGCTTGGATCCAAGTCCAACTTTTCCCACAGTACTCTTATATTGATGACCTATCCTTCATTCATTAGTATTCTTTTCAGTAGGGGCTGATCTGCAGTACCTGGCAGTGGCCACTACACAGAGTACACAGCTGTGTTATTCCGCTATATATACTGTTTACATCTGGTTTTCGCTGGTGATCACTGTTGATCAGCGGTGGTGCCAGATGTGAGATCCCACTAATGACCTATGTTAACATTAGGTTATCAATATACCCGAATAAAACCTTTAACTCAGGCAACATATGGTAAAATAGAAATTTTAAAGCACCATGCCATTCTTTAATGTTGGCACATACAATGATAAGTATGGAATGGATTGGGCTCACTAGGCTCAAGCTTTGTTAAAGGTTACTCTCTTGGTACATGGAACAACCCAGAAGAGATGCAGACACAGTTCTTGAATAAGAGTGATGCCATTACTGTAATAATCTCATCCATTCAGGCAAGCACCTCTTTTTTCTCTCGTAGTCTTGTCCCTTCTTCAGGTCATCTTCCCTACCTAACTCTTCTACACATCTTTCAGGCCCTTTGGAAAGTTCTGTTTTCTGGCAAGTTTCGGGGGGATTTAGTAGTAAATAAGTAATTAGCTTACTCTTTTTGGGAGTCCAGGGAGCATCCCATTTGTCTGAGAGTCCACTAGACTTCCCGGGAGATGTAGAAAGACCTTTTCTTTTTCCTTTATTTCATACCATCTTATATTCGGACAAGAAGGGATAGAATGGAGTTGTCATCGAAACTGTGGTCATAAAGAGACAGCTGGGGAGGAATAACCCCAATTCTCTATACTGTGTAAATGACAATACATTCATCTCCATACCTATGTGCCAGGGGGTGGACATACCTTTGGTGTAACCTGGTAGCCACACAGCGATGTAAGGGGGCACATTTCCACCTTCAAAGCAGGTAAGATTGCTCATTATGATGAGCTATTGGGCTGCAAAGGGCCATACTGTTCTTGCACTGGGGCCTCTTCTGTCTGTGTCCACCAGTGCGATGTGCATTTATGTCTGTTATGAATAAGAAAATGCCAGTGGAAGATATTGTCTCAGAGAAACTAATTGACGGCCTGTGCAGGCACGTGCAATATTCATATGGCTTAGAAAATCTTTACTAATGTGACCTATAAGGAGCAAACATCACTGATATTTATTTAGTGTGGCAGATGGTGACAAGCCAGTACCTATGACATCTCTATACGCGTAATCAAGTCTACGAGGAATTAATGATCATGACAGGGTGAAAATTGCCTGCGTTTTCACAAATGAAAAGAATACAATTGTGAAGTTGTATGAGCAATCACAGAGCTCCACCAAACATGGCATATTAATGGGACCCCTCTAGGCATTCAATTACATGGCATGTGTGGTGATACAGAATGGGATGCCGTTGTCACACTAAATTACTTTCTTTGGTGAAGTTCCATTACGGCGCCACTCTGTGGCTTGGTTATTGTGCAGATCTTCTATTGCTAATGGGAAAACTAACAGGGGAGGCTAATTAGGTGTGACACTAGCTGTGGTTGCTTTGTGTAAGCAAATTAATTGTCATTTTTCCATGGACAAAGATGAATGTATTTTTAGCCCAAGGTAGGAAATCATATGTAATGATGTCTTTTCTATACATATATAGAGAATACAGATTTTTTTTTACAGCTCTTAGATAATTGTCATCATTACTATTCATAAGATCTGCAGAATTAAGAGCGCGTGCTTTAGTTAAAAATATATATATATATATCTGCTATAAATCACATGACAAATGGGACATTTTTGGGAATACTGTAAAAAAAAAAATAGGGAAAAAAAATTCAGTTATTACAGTTGGGCAAGAAGATAGACTTTATCCTGGTCTGGTGTCCAATCCAGTCATCCATGGCTGCCGGATTAGTGCCGCATCCATTTCTGCAGCTGACATCCCGGTCACCTCTTTCACTTAATGAGCCCCACTACATCATGACGTACTGTGAGGCCTAGTCACTAAGCTTTACACAACATCATGACCATCGCGCTGTGAAATCATGGAGTCACAGGGCCTAGTAAGCAAGAGTCGCTTAGGATGTTGAGCCGAGGATGTTCGGTGAAGAATATCCTGGTCTGGTTGTTATTGAAGACTGGTCTGGGATGCCAGACCAGGGCATCGTGAATCTTTTTGCTCAACTGTACTAGCAATTTCTTATTTTGTACAAGATTTGGTTTTCTTTGGTAACATTATAGATCATATAACCAGAAGACGGAGCAGCTCAGTAAGTGAGCACTTCCGGCCAGTGGCCGCTGATACTGATAACAGCTTATCGGCAGGGGTGTGGGGTGTCGGACCCCGGCCGACAACCTCTTTCAGGAAACTTTACTTTTTTGGGGGTGTGTGCACATGGCATCTTTTTCAGGCTGATTCCGCCTACAACCCGCCTGAAAAAACGCTAAAGAAATGTTAACAAGAATGAACATAAGCACTGGAATGTCAAAACGACTGTATATGTTCAGTCTCTAACTTCTTTTAACCACTTCCGAAAGCTGTGAAGCAGCTAAAAGAAGTGACCTAACTATTCCTCAGGTGGCTTCTGGTTGGAAGCTGTCACTATTTTATATGTAAGAAAAAAAAGTTATTTGCAGCATACGTTGCTTAGTTTGGAGACGTTTTCTTTGGCCTCCTCTTCAAAGAAATGACAGTTGTTTTTTAAAACCTAACAAAAAACATCCCATATGAACAGAAAAGAGCATTTCCAACCGAAGTGAAAAGGGAAGAGTTTTCCTGGCGTTTTTGAAGTAGTTTTTGAGGAGGGTTTTGGAGGGTTTCCACTTGAAAACCCAGAAACCGTTTTTCTTTCAGAACGTTTCAATAAATCTGCTCCATTAGGCCTCATATATTCAACACTGGCCTTGTTGCCCAGAGCAACCAATCACAATGCAGCTCTTATTTGGCCAAAGCAGTTTTAGAATTCCTAGCTGCAGTTTGATTGGTTAATTTGGCTATCAAGACCAATTGTTTAACAGCTTTGATAAACAATGCTTATGTTTTTTTTATTTTTGGGTGAAAATTAATATAGTCTTTTATAGTACTTTTATGTAGCTTCTCCTTTGTGGATATATTCTACTCTGTGGGGCTACTACATATCCCATGATTGCTGGTGAAGTAAGAGTTATTCTGCCACTGCATACACTGCGCTTCAGTTTGCCAGGCCCATCCTTGACCCTGCTTTAAAAATACACGTTGCGTATTTGGTGCGGATTTTCCTAGTACGGTATTTTTCGGACTATAAGACACACCGGACCATAAGATGCACCTAGGTTTTAAAGGAGGAAAATAGGAAAAAAAATGTAAGCAAAAAATGTGGTCATGTTGCCCTGTTATGGGGGAGAGGGTCTGCTGCTGACACTGGTATTGGGGTAATGTCCCCCAATTCTGTTAAAATCCTCCATCCTGGTATGTATGGCCCCTCCTTCCTGGTATAAGTGGCCCCCATCCCATCCTGGTATACCAGGCCCTCATCCCCATCCTGGTATGCATGGTACCCTTTGATCCCCCATCCTGGTATGCATGGCACCCCTTTATCCCCCCATCCTTGTATGCATGGCACCCCTTTATATCCCATCTTGGTATTCATGACACCCCTTGATTCCCCATCCTAGTATGCATGGCACCCCTTTATCCCCCATCTTGGTATTCATGACACCCCTTGATTCCCCATCCTGGTATGCATGGCACCCCTTGATTCCCCATCCTGGTATGCATGGCACCCCTTTATCCCCCATCCTTGTATGCATGGCACCCCTTTATATCCCATCTTGGTATTCATGACACCCCTTGATTCCCCATCCTGGTATGCATGGCACCCCTTTATCCCCCATCCTTGTATGCATGGCACCCCTTTATATCCCATCTTGGTATTCATGACACCCCTTGATTCCCCATCCTGGTATGCATGGCATCCCTTGAGCCCCCATCGTGGTATGCATGGCACCCTCTGAGCCCCCATCCTGGTATGCATGGCACCCCTTGAGCCCCCATCCTGGTATGCATGGCACCCCTTGAGCCCCCATCCTGGTATGCATGGCACCCCTTGATACCCCATCCTGGTATGCATGGCACCCCTTGAGCCCCCATCCTGGTATGCATGGCACCCCTTGGGCCCCCCATCCTGGTATGCATGCCACCCTCTGAGCCCCCCATCCTAGTATGCATGGCACCCTCTGAGCCCCCATCATGGTATGCATGGCACCCTCTGAGCCCCCATCACGTTGCCTACAAAAAAAAATAAACACTCATACTCACCTCCTCTCAACTCCAGCGCTGTCCCGCTCTGTTGCCGACACTCTCACTGTGTGAGTCATGCATGGCTGTCTGCACTGGTGACCCTCTATAGCCGGATATTGGCTGAACTGGTCATACAGTACAGACCAAAAGTTTGGACACACCTTCTCTTTTAAAGATTTTTCTGTATTTTCATGACTATAAAAATTGTACATTCACACCGAAGGCATCAAAACTATGAATTAACACATGTGGAATTATATACTTAACAAAAAAGTGTAAAACAACTGAAAATATGTCTTATATTCTAGGTTCTTCAAAGTAGCCACCTTTTGCTTTGATGACTGCTTTGCACAGCTTCAAGAGGTAGTCACCGGAAATGGTTTTCACTTCACTGGTGTGCCCTGTCAGGTTTAATAAGTGGGATTTCTTGCCTTATAAATGGGGTTGGGTCCATCAGTTGTGTTGTGCAGAAGTCTGGTGGATACACAGCTGATAGTCCTACTGAATAGACTGTTAGCTGCTTTTTTCTTGCCATAATACAAATTCTAAGTAAAGAAAAACGAGTGGCCATCATTACTTTAAAAAATGAAGGTCAGTCAGTCCGAAAAATTGGGCAAACTTTGAATGTGTCCCCAAGTGCAGTTGTAAAAACCATCAAGCGCTACAAAGAAACTGGCTCACATGAGGACCGCCCCAGGAAAGGAAGACCAAGAGTCACCTCTGCTTCTGAGGATAAGTTTATCTGAGTCACCAGCCTGAGAAATCGCAGGTTAACAGCAGCTCAGATTAGAGACCAGGTCAATGCCACACAGAGTTCTAGCAGCAGACACATCTTTTCAACAACTGTTAAGAGGAGACTTTGTGCAGCAGGCCTTCATGGTAAAATAGCTGCTAGGAAACCACTGCTAAGGACAGGCAACAAGCAGAAGAGACTTGTTTGGGCTAAAGAACACAAGGAATGGACATTAGACCAGTGGAAATCTGTGCTTTGGTCTGATGAGTCCAAATTTGAGATCTTTGTTTCCAACCACCGTGTCTTTGTGCGACGCTGAAAAGGTGAATGGATGGACTCTACATGCCTGGTTCCCACCGTGAAGCATGGAGGAGAAGGTGTGATGGTATGGGGGTGCTTTGCTGGTGACACTGTTGGGGATTTATTCAAAATTGAAGGCATACTGAACCAGCATGGCTACCACAGCATCTTGCAGTGGCATGCTATTCCATCCGGTTTGCATTTAGTTGAACCATCATTTATTTTTCAACAGGACAATGACCCCAAACACACCTCCAGGCTGTGTAAAGGCTATTTGACCAAGAAGGAGAGTGATGGGGTGCTATGCCAGATGACCTGGCCTCCACAGTCACCAGACCTGAACCCAATTGAGATGGTTTGGGGTGAGCTGGACCGCAGAGTGAAGGCAAAAGGGCCAACAAGTGCTAAGCATCTCTGGGAACTCCTTCAAGATTGTTGGAAGACCATTTCCGGTGACTACCACTTGAAGCTCATCAAGAGAATGCCAAGAGTGTGCAAAGCTGTCATCAAAGCAAAAGGTGGCTACTTTGAAGAACCTAGAATATAAGACATATTTTCAGTTGTTTCACACTTTTTTGTTAAGTATATAATTCCACATGTGTTAATTCATAGTTTTGATGCCTTCAGTGTGAATGTACAATTTTCATAGTCATGAAAATACAGAAAAATCTTTAAATGAGAAGTTGTGTCCAAACTTTTGGTCTGTACTGTATATCACGACACTGAAGTCGGAGCTAAAGACCAGAGGGGAATTTTGGAGCATCGGGACAAGAGCAGTTGGGGAGCTGCGAGATGAATATTGCTGCTTTTAATTATTTTTAAACACTTTCTACACTTTGTGAAAAAATATTTACCAGCTGAACAACTCCTTTTTTTTTTTTAAAGAAAGTAAATTGTAATATTGTATAATTTTTCTTTTATACCAAGAATGTTCCCATACTCATAGTGCTAGCTAGTCAATCATTAATTCTTTCTTTTAGTATTGTATTTAAAATACAGCAGGTTAGTATCTGCTGAGAATGTCAGGCTACAAATAGCATATAATTGCACCTGTACCTTTATTAGGAACTTGGGGCCAGTCTATTACAAAAGAGAAGGAAACAACACATATGTTTCTTACATGATGAACAGCTGGAGCTCAGTAGAAAAGTAGGGCATTCATTCCTCATTTTATCTGCACATTTAGGGCTGCGGAGGTTCCCGTGGTGGCCACAGACTGCACGCTGTTTGTAGTTATGTTGGTTGTTATTTTTTTTCCTTTGTTGTCTAATTTACTGCAGTCTCCAATTTCCAGCCCATATTGTCTTACGCTGTCTCCTGTCACTTCTCATATGCACAATGTTGCACTTGCCGTCTCGTGTTTAGTAAGTAAAGTAGTCTGTGGGTCTTTATTATAATGTCATTTTATAAAGTGAGTCCACAAATCTAGTAATGGATCAGATGTAGCCAAACTTCAAAAAAATGTCCCTACTTATGAAACAACACAAAATGATCAGACGTTAAAGTGAATCTGTCTCCAGGTTTTTGCTTTGTAAACTGAGAGCAGCACGATATAGTGGCAGAGACCCTGATTTCAGCAATATGTCATTGACTGGGCTGCTTGGAGCAGATTCAATAAAAATTACTTTTATCTTCTGCGATCTAGCAGTTCTCTGAATGCTGAGCTCTGTTTAACTCCACCCACACAACTGATTTGCAGCTGTGTATACTGTGCATAGGCAGAAAGTTACTAATCAGTTGTTTAGGTCTGGATTACAAACAGCAAGAGGACTACGTGGCACGAGACAACTAGTCCTCTAGTGATCATCTCCTGCTGATAAAACACTGTTTTTAATGGAACTACAACAAGCTGCCCAATAAGTGTCACACATCACTGGAATCAGTCTCTGCCCTATATTATGCTGCTCTCAGATTAGGTAGCAAAAACCTGCTGACAGATTGCCTTTAAGAGTAATCCAACATCAAAAACTGTTATTTTATTATTTATTATATTCATAAAGAGATGAAGACAAGACATCTTAGACAATGTTCAAATTTATGTTGTTAATTCTATTCAAAGATTGGATTGTCTATTCCATCAGATTAAAATCCCAATGATATTCTAACTGATCCCATTGTAATTTAACGAGATCCATCCAGCATCAGTGGGATCTATCCTACAACGGATCTTAAGCCACGTTCACACATTCAGTATTTGGTCAGTATTTGACATCAGTATTTGTAAGCCAAAACCAGGAGTGGGTGATAAATACAGAAGTGGTGATGTGTTTTTATTATACTTTTCCTCTGATTGTTCCTCTCCTGCTTTTGGCTTACAAATACTGATGGAAAATACTGACCAAATACTGAACGTGTGAACGTGGCCTTAAAAACAGAATCCAATATGTACTAACCTTTTTCAAGCACACTTTAGCAATTCAGGCATCTTTAGTAAAGACATGCCTGAGGTTATATGTTATAAAAGTAATAGTTATGTTTGTTTTTTTGTTTTTCTTAAAGGGAACCTGTCACCTCAAAAATATAGTCCAATCTGCAGACATCATGATATAGAGGGTGTTTAGGTTTGTGAGTAAAGATTCAGTATAACCTGTGTTTTTAATTATTTGAATTTCTGCACTTTCTGGGATTTTTGGTCCAGTGGGCGGTCCCATCAGTGATTGACAGTTGTCTCTTTATGCACACTCATAAAGAGATAGCTGTCGGTCGCTGGTAGGACTGTCCACTGGACCGAAAATCCCACAAAGAGCAGAGATTTAAATGATGAAACTACAGGTTATACTGAATCTTCTCACAAAACCTTATATCAATCTACTCAGCTCCTCCTGCTCTATAACATGATGCCAGCAGATTCCCTTGAACTTCCTGTCCTCCTTGGCAGGAAAGCAAGAGTAAAAATTAATTATAATCAATCTACGCAGAGAAATATGCACTGTCCTTTAAGACACGAGTGGAGAACCTTTTTTCTGCCAAGGGCCATTTCGATTTTTAAGCCATCCTTCGGGGGCCGTACAAATCGCTCGCTAACTCTGTTGGTCTTGAACACAGCTGCTGGCCCAAGCAATGTGGTCCTCAGGAATCTGCCCTGGGGGCCGGAGAAAAGGTCTCCTGAGGTCCCGCATTGAGAACAAGGATTATTTATGGTATATTCTCTTGTCATGTGCGCTCTATATTTTATAGGTCTATTCACATGTCAGGTCTGTTTTTTTTTGTTGACCAATAATTTACAAAAACAGGTGGAGACATATCCTACTTTGGTCAGATTTACACACCAAATTCACCCATGCAGGTGAATTGGTCATCCTCATCCTTGTGCTGTTGGTTTTTCACTGACTGCTTACCAGAAGAAGCTTGGGATATCATGGTCACTGTAAGTTTTTTGTTTTTTATGCATACGAGAGAAAAAAAATGTCACATGGACCAAAACAGATGAGTATATGATCCATCACACGGTCTCTTATTTTACAGCCAAGAAAGAAATCTGATGTTTGAATTTAGCCTAAGGCCGGGTACACGAGGCCTTATTTCACCTACAGACTTCAATGCACGTTTTGTCTTTGGGTCTCCTGAACCAAACTTACTCACAGGCACATATGAGGCTGTAAGTTTGGGATAGGAGACCCATGGTCAGTAGGGTTATTATAGACTATATATGATCCATGATGTACAGCCATTTGGGCCCGGCCTTGCATGGAGCATCCGATGGATCACAATTTCTCTTCTGATGATTCTATATGGTCTATAGACTTGTCCGCTACATTATGTCTCGGCAAATGAAAATATTAGCCAATTTTCTAATCCTAATAGGAGGCATAGTTACTCAGTGGTCCGTACTGTTTCCTTGTAGCACTGAGGTCTTAGACTTGATTTTGACCAAAGAAACAGCTGTATGTTCTTCTCATGTTTGAGTGGGTTTTATTCCTCACTCCAAAAACATTCTCATCAATTGATTTGCTTCTGTGCCATTGACAGTAGTGTGGAAATGGTTACTGGTCTGTATTTGAGATACAGATGGACGATGGAGCTGATGAGTGATAACAGTGTCTGTAGCGCTATACCATTACAACATACAATGAATGAATAAATATGATCGTTCCCAAAAAAGCAGCATTTGTAATTTTTCACTTGTCAAATTTCAATTTTTATAAGCATCACTTGAAATGTGTAAAAGTGGCTGAGAATCCAATTTGACCAATATAGATTCCATCATTAGTTCTTCTGCATTTCCTGCTTTGCCATATCAAAGGCGCTAATGCACCTTATCACTTTGATTACCAGTCACTCGCTTTAATGTGTTATTTTGAGGTTTGTTGTGTCGCTCATCAAGTTGAGAATTAGCAGTAAAATTATCTTTCTCTTTTGCACCTAATGTCCCCAGATAATGTGAAAGTGTTGTTTTGTATTTAAAGGCTAATTAGTGTTCGTTAGTTCTTAGTTAAGCTTTACACTTGTCTAATCGTGAGCGCAGTGCTTTACAGTTAACGTGTGACACAAGCAGCATGGTTTACGGTTTTATAAGACAACTGTGTGATCACCACAGGTTCCAAGCCCTCCGAGTTATGATCGAGTGTATGAAAACAGCTGACGTCTGGCATTGCTTTTTTGAAGAATTCTCAGTCAGGGCAAATTGCCTTAGTCGGGAGCAGTCTTGTGAACTCTTACTATATCCATATATGCTTCATGTAGGAACCTCACACCAATGTTCTGATTTTATGCAATCTAGAAATTGTAATAAAATATTATGCATTAAGCTCCAAAGCTCCCCCTACTAGTGTCAGCAGGCAGCCAGAATTCATTATTTAAGGGGTATATCATTGAACAGTATTTGGAGCTTCGTACCAGAAAAAGAGCCGCAACTGCTATGATGACATTTAAGAGGAGGTGGAGATTCACTTTATTAAAGGGGATTCCCTTACTTTAAATATTTTTCGAATGGACCCAGGGAAATTTTAATATGAAGAACAAAACAAAACTATATTTCCTGCACTTGCTCTGTGTCCCCCACCAGTCTGCTGGCATCAAAATCCAAAGTTCACATCATGTGACTGTTGGAACCAATTAGCAGTGTCTAGGGATGAGCGGACCTGTGAAAGTTCGGGTTCGACTGAACTTTAGTCCATAGAAATCAATGGTGACCTGAACTTGGGAGCTGGAAAATTTCTCTCTCCTCACTGTCTCCTCACTGTCTCCTCACTGTCTCCTCTCTGTCTCCTCTCTGTCTCCTCTCTGTCTCCTCTCTGTCTCCTCTCTGTCTCCTCACTGTCTCCTCACTGTCTCCTCACTGTCTCCTCTCTTTCTCCTCTCTTTCTCCTCTCTCTCTCTGTCTCCTCTCTGTCTCCTCTCTCTCTGTCTCCTCTCTGTCTCCTCTCTGTCTCCTCTCTGTCTCCTCTCTCTCTCTCTCCTCTCTCTCTCTTTCTCCTCTCTCTCTTTCTCTCTCTTTCTCTCTCCTCTCTCTTTCTCTCTCCTCTCTCTTTCTCTCTCCTCTCTCTTTCTCTCTCCTCTCTCTTTCTCTCTCCTCTCTCTTTCTCTCTCCTCTCTCTTTCTCTCTCCTCTCTCTTTCTCTCTCCTCTCTCTTTCTCTCTCTCTCTCTCTCCCGGAGAAGTCAGAGTTCAGCATCAGATGTACAGTACAAACCCTGAACTTTACAGTTCGGGTTCGCTCATCTCTAGCGGTGGCTAATTGTAGCATTCAGACTCTATCTCCGGTTTAGCCTTCACGTTCTGACCGAGCCACAGGGGTTGCATGGTACCTTCACCAGATATTGATGCCAGCAGACTTTGGGGGGAAACATAACTGCAAATGTAAAGAAATAGCATCAGTCCAGGAGGTGAGAATACCTCACCCTAAGCCCATTCAGGGAAAAGCTTAAAAGTAGCAGAAACCCACTTTAAGGGATGTGATAATGTGTCAGTAGTTGAAAATAAAATGCAGCTATATCTTGTTGGTACCTAGATATGACAGCTGTAAACATGATTACCATTTCTTTTTAACATGTACATATTTTTGAGGCCAATACTGGTCTACTGGAATTACCCTACTATCACCGTATCATCATTGTAATTAGTTAATCTGAAAACAGGAAAATTTAGTTTTTGGTAAATTAACAATTAAAGGGAGCTTCCCCCCACCCCCCCAAAAAAACAAACACATTTATAGGACTGTACAGAACATGTAAAGATAAGCCAGTCCATCCGTTTAAGGTGCTGCTTCAACAGAAGAAATTGCATTTTGAATTTCAGTCTAGAAGTGCATTGGGGGTTGACAAAGCACTTACAGTGTATCTGTGGCACCCCAGGGGTCTGGTTTCCACAGTAACAGCAATGTTATGTCTGAGAGCAGGTGGGAGGTCTCTTGGTCAGGGATCCTATGCATACCACACCTCCTGTCCAGTCCTGGGAGGGGAAGAACTTCCCCTATATAAACCTAGGGCTGAGGCAGGGTTAGTGAGTAGAGAAGAAGTAGAGACAGAGAAGCAGATATAGGAAAAGAACATCAGGAGCTCTGTGGGAGCAGTGCTACAAGGAGTCAGGGGCTGGCAGCTGCAGAGCTCGCCCTGACTGAGAAGTTATCACCGGACCCGGAGTCCGAGGCTGTGGGGACTAACTCCTATCCAGCAGCAGAAACCGACCGGCAGGGGATTGCAGGTCCTCTGGCCCAGAAACCCGAAGGCACGGTCACACGCGTGGGACCAGCACCGCCATCGTGGAGCGGGAGCTACTAGAAGGCCCCGAGTCACCGGCCATACGGGTGAGCACCACACGGTACACTCAGGGACGTGGGCTACTTATACCCGCCTCTAGCAAGGTAGCTGGAAGAGTATCGTTAGTTTGGGAGGCCTACAACTCCACCTGGCCAGGGGAGATCCCATCTGCTCAAGGACTGACCAGGCCCCAATCGCTAGCCAGTACTCCGGGAGGGTCTATCTTTGTCACCAGTAAAGACCCTGAACTACACCGTACCGTCTCCGAGTGGTTCCTGCTACCCCCATCATCCACGTCGGCTGCCCTGAGGCCATACCCCTCCCGTTGGGGGTTATACTATCACGCTGCACAATCCTACCACCGGCCTCAGCGGTCTGCCCTGCAGCAGCAGCTCCTTAGCTGTACTCTACAGGTGGCGTAGTCGTCCAACATCTACCGCTAATACAGCGCCACCTAGTCTGACTCCCTGGGCACGGACCGGATCACCGCCACGAGACTACAACCCTAAAGAGATCCGGCTCCGGGTAAGCTCCCGCGTGCGCAACGCAGCGCGACACAGGCCCAGGGGCGCGTCAACTTTTGGCGTAGTCGGCAGGATTTCGTGCCCGCAACCACCGGGTACTGCGTGCCTGAAAAAGACTGTTCAAACTTACCTGTGGTGAAGATTCCCGCCATCCGGCGCCATCTTCTGCTTCCTTCCCGCCATCGGTGGAGTTTTCCCGCCATCCGGCGCCATCTTCGGCCTTCTTCCCGCCATACGTGGAGTTTTCCCGCCATTGGACGCCATCTTGAGGACGCCGCGCGGAAAGAAGAGGGGCGTGGACTCCGAAAGCGCGCGAGAACTGAAGCCCCGCCTCACGTCCGGACGTTGTGTAAGGTCCTGGAAGGAGCCCAGCAGACGCCGACGTCACAGGAGCGCGACGGAAGGTCCTCAACCCTGACGATCCACTGCGGAGCCGCGGCCTACGGAAGAGGATCATCGCAAGGTAGGCCACGGTCCACTAGGGGGGAGAAGGATGTCGGATACGGAGGAGAGCTTCACCGCTTCAACCCCCGCCAGCGCCACCGCTGTTGCGGTCATGCCTTTCACCATGCCCTATATCCCGGGGGCAGCCTGGCTACCCCAGTACTCAGGGGAGTCACATACCCTGCATGACTTTAGAGAAAAGCTGGATAGCCTCTTCCAGGTGTACCCCCTCACAGAGGAGCAAAAAGTGAGCATCCTGGTGGCCCAATTAACCAGGGCAGCCCAAAGGGAGGTAAAGTCCTGGCCACCTGGGGGGAGGACTGTCGCAGGGATACTAACCCGGCTGAGGGACACCTTTGATACCCGCACCTCAGCCGAGATCAAGCTTAGATTCTACGGGTGCAAACAGCGGGCACATGAGAGTATAAGGGACTATGCCCTGAACCTACAAGAGGCCCTGAGAGCCATTAAGCAGACCGACCCTGACGGCGTGGGAGACGAGGACAGGCTGTTGACTGAACAATTTATAGAGGGTTTATATTGCAATGCCCACCGAACCCAGTTGCGGGCAATGGCCTTACAGGACCCTCATCTGGGATTTGCACAGTTCAAGGACAGAGCCATCCGGGTGCTTCGAGAACCGGCACCAGGTGGCGTTGTGACCCCCAGACGCCCCACTACCACTTACCACCAGGAGGCGGCGCCCTTGTCGGCAGGGCCTGTGGGAGCTGGTGCGCAGGCTTTGAACAATGACCCGGCTCCAGACCTGCACCATCAGGTCCAAGAGCTAGCTAAAAGCGTTGCTGCGCTAACCCGAACTGTGCAGTCTTTACAGGTTTCCACTCCAGGGAAGATCCAGCTGGCATCCGGACCGGAGGACATCCCGTGGCGTCGACCAAGGAGGACCCCACCGGCCAGAGGAAGACCCAGCGACCGATACAACGAGGACGGACGACCCATCTGCCGCCGCTGCAATCAACCCGGACATATGGCAAGGTACTGTCCTTTAAACTGACCCCAAGCAGAAGTGGCTACGTCTACGCACTAACCATCGTGGATCACTACTCCCGGTTCTTGGTTGTCGTCCCCGTCAAGGACTTAACCGCTCGAACAGCAGCTAGAGCCTTCCAGCAGCATTTCTGCCGTCCACACGGGTACCCGGACCAAGTGTTGACAGACCAGGGACCTGCCTTTGAAGCGGAGAAGAATTCTGCACTCTGTATGGCTGCCGGAAGATAAGGACGACACCCTATCATCCGCAAACTAATGGACTTTGTGAGAAAATGAACCAGGTGGTGATAGATCTTCTGAAAACATTGCCCCTGGAAGAACGCAGTCTGTGGCCTGAGAGGCTGCCCGACCTAGTGGACCTATACAACCACATCCCGGTAGGTTCCACCAACTGTACCCCGGCTTACCTGATGAGGGCAAGACCTGGTAAGCTACCTGTTGACCTGGAGATGGGAGTCCTGACACCCGAGGACACTTCACCAGAAGCAGACTGGGACACAGAGAGGCAGCAGCAGTACCGGAAAGGACAGGAGAGCGTGGAGCAAAGTCTCTGTCAAGCTAGGGAAAGACAAGAGAAAACTTACAACCAGTATGCTCCCGCTGTTCCCCTGGTACCCGGAGAGCAGGTCTTGAAGAGGAAAAGGCGGCTCCACAAGTTGGACGACCAGTGGGAGAAGGACCCGTACATCGTACTGCCCTCAAGCCACGACAACCCAAAGGTCTGTACCATCAGTAAAGACGGAGGGGAAACCACAACCATTGTATCCCGGGATCACCTGAAGAAGTGTCCCGAACAGCTACGGAACCCTGAAGAGGAACAAGAAGACCCTCGACCCGTAGAGGAAAGGGAAGATATGGTTAGTACTGTGCTCGGAGACTTCCCTCGGTCTTGGACTCAAGTCAATGGCGCAGTTGTGGTACCCGTACTCACCTTCCTCCAACCAGCATCCCAAGCACCTACGGAGCAACAGGTAGAGCTGGAAGAACAGCCGGTCCAGGAGGCAGAAGACCCCACACCAGCAGACCAGGAGGATCAACCCTCTGCTTATAGTGAACCTGCCATGCCTCTAGTGAGCCAAAGGGCCCGTGGACAGCTGCCCAGTTTACCCTTGACAGTTCCTACACCCTGTAGTTCGGGGCTAGACAGTCAGCTCCGTAGGTCCACTAGGGCCACTAGAGGCCAGTTACCCGCACGTTGGAGGATTTGAAGTGTATAAGTTGTTTTATTTATGGTTACCTGTTTTTCTTGTTACTTGTAAATAATTATGTGTTTCTAGTTATTTTTAGGAGTCCTTGGTGGATTTACCGGGAATCCTTGTACAATTGGTTGGAGCGTAACCTAGGAATGGACTAAAGACTGTTAAGGACTCGGGGCAGGACAGACCCCTACCTGGTTGCGTCTCCCTGTTTTGGTGAAATGGACACCTTGCTTTTCTTCAAAACTGCACCCGGTTGCGGACACGCCGTAACCATCTTTATGTGTTTTTCTTATTGTATTATTATTGTTTATACCTTGTTATGTTTTTCTAAAAATATGTTTAGTCCCGGAGTACTAAATTTCACTAGGGGGGAATGTGGCACCCCAGGGGTCTGGTTTCCACAGTAACAGCAATGTTATGTCTGAGAGCAGGTGGGAGGTCTCTTGGTCAGGGATCCTATGCATACCACACCTCCTGTCCAGTCCTGGGAGGGGAAGAACTTCCCCTATATAAACCTAGGGCTGAGGCAGGGTTAGTGAGTAGAGAAGAAGTAGAGACAGAGAAGCAGATATAGGAAAAGAACATCAGGAGCTCTGTGGGAGCAGTGCTACAAGGAGTCAGGGGCTGGCAGCTGCAGAGCTCGCCCTGACTGAGAAGTTATCACCGGACCCGGAGTCCGAGGCTGTGGGGACTAACTCCTATCCAGCAGCAGAAACCGACCGGCAGGGGATTGCAGGTCCTCTGGCCCAGAAACCCGAAGGCACGGTCACACGCGTGGGACCAGCACCGCCATCGTGGAGCGGGAGCTACTAGAAGGCCCCGAGTCACCGGCCATACGGGTGAGCACCACACGGTACACTCAGGGACGTGGGCTACTTATACCCGCCTCTAGCAAGGTAGCCGGAAGAGTATCGTTAGTTTTGGAGGCCTACAACTCTGCCTGGCCAGGGGAGATCCCATCTGCTCAAGGACTGACCAGGCCCCAATCGCTAGCCAGTACTCCGGGAGGGTCTATCTTTGTCACCAGTAAAGACCCTGAACTACACCGTACCGTCTCCGAGTGGTTCCTGCTACCCCCATCATCCACGTCGGCTGCCCTGAGGCCATACCCCTCCCGTTGGGGGTTATACTATCACGCTGCACAATCCTACCACCGGCCTCAGCGGTCTGCCCTGCAGCAGCAGCTCCTTAGCTGTACTCAACGGGTGGCGTAGTCGTCCAACATCTACCGCTAATACAGCGCCACCTAGTCTGACTCCCTGGGCACGGACCGGATCACCGCCACGAGACTACAACCCTAAAGAGATCCGGCTCCGGGTAAGCTCCCGCGTGCGCAACGCAGCGCGACACAGGCCCAGGGGCGCGTCATATCTGCCTCCACTGTATTACTGAACTAGCAACACCATCACCCCCCGGCTGATTAACAGGTCAGTGGCCAGTGTGCCCGAGCAAACAACCTGTCAATCAGCCAGGGAGGGTGTTGCTAGCTAAGGAATACAGTAGAGACTGACAATGGCCCCTGAGACTCTGTTCGTGTATCATCACACCCCAATATACTTCCAGACTGTACTGAAAAACGCAATTTCATGCTACTAGAGCCGCACTTAAAATTCATAAAGGGATCAACAGGGTTATCTTTTAAAGGACTACACAATTATACAAGTGGTTTGTATAGAGTAAAAGTTGACCCGTCGTCTTTAACGGAAATGTTGCTGCTGTGCAGAAAATCAGCAGCAGCTCACAGTACCAGTCATGTGGATAAGATTTGAATAAAACTTGTCTACTAAATTTTGCACACATAAATTAACATCGTATATCAATTTTTTTGAAAAATGCCCTGTGTTTTTTTTTTTTTTTTTTTTTACAAACTTGTTGCAGCTTTTTTCCATTTACTTTAACAGGAAAAAGCCAAAATTAACAATAAATGCATTGTTGCAAATTTTGCTGTGAATTTGCAAAATTTCCAATAATATCCCATTGCTTGTTTCCGCTGCAATAAAAAATATAATTGCAATAAAAACCCATTGAAATCCACAGCAGAAAATCTCCTTTGGGTCACAACCAAATTCCAAATCTTTGGTGTGGATTTACCCCTGTGGATTTCCCTGCATATTTTTGCAAATTTCAATGAACTGTAGATTTGGGCCTCCTTGTTTCCTTATGAAAAACTGCAGAATAAGAGATTCTAGTCTCCAATACTTTAAGCACTTTGTAACAAATGGTTTTCTACACAGCGCAGCAACAGCCAATATGAGTGTCAAGGGTGAATGTGTTTTATGCCCATGGCCCGGCTGCTGTCCTATGGACTATTATAGGAGCAGTCTCACAGATAGGAGGACATTTGAGCAGTTCCTTTACTACAACTTCTGTAATTTCTTTGTAGCTCAGTTTTAATAATTTACAGCTTTTACTACAGAATCTTCTCTCTTATGATAGTGAAACATGAAGCCATTATTAGCTGTAGGAATAATAGTACACAAAAGGCTCGTACGAAGGACGACTCTCCATAAGAAGTCTGTAGGATCAAACCCAACCCTTCATCCACCAATTAGCCGCTTCTTAGAAAGGTGCCCGCTTATACTGTGTGTCATGCCATCCAGAAACCTTTTCCTCTCTCATCCTGTTTGAACTAGATATATATTGAGTTGGTCTCTCCTGTGTGTTACGAGCACCATAAACTCCTGGAGAGAAATTAGATAAAACTGCACGGCAATGAGCGGCTGCATTTTTCCTAGAAATACCACTGGGATTCATCTATGTGTATTTTAAAATGCAGATGAGCTGTGCTTGCCATTGATCTTGGCCCTCTCTACAAGTTAAAACTGTATTTTTACGCTTTCAGCACACATCTCACCGGGGAGTAATATAATTAGGCTAAGCTTAATAACTGTTTGCTAGTCTTTTGTAGTTGTGGCACCTTCGGGACCATTGGAAGCGCCTCTGACGCATACTGATAGACCAGCACATAAATTCATCGACATTATCACTGTTTACTGTAAATAAACTTTCTAACTTACTTTCTCATTTTAACTTATAAGAAAGTGGAGCCAATTCTAGTTTTAGCTGCTCTGCTGATTCTGAAAATATTTCAGCTTGTGGTTCAATGTTCAAATCACATACACTACCGTTCAAAAGTTTGGGGTCACCCAGACAATTTTGTGTTTTCCATGAAAACTCGTACTTTTATTTATCAAATGAGTTGCAAAATGATTAGAAAATATAGTCCAGACATTGACGAGGTTAGAAATAATGATTTTTATTAGAAAGAATAATTTTCTCCTTCAAACTTTGCTTTCATCAAAGAATGATCCCTTTGCAGCAACTACAGCATTGCAGACCTTTGTCATTCTAGCTGTTAATTTGCTGAGGTAATCTTGAGAAATTTCCCCCCATGCTTCCTGAAGCCCCTCCCACAAGTTGGATTGGCTTCATGGGCACTTTTTGCGCACCATACGGTCAAGCTGCTCCCACAACAGCTCAATGGGGTTGAGATCTGGTGACTGCGCTGGCCACTCCATTACAGATAGAATACCAGCGGTCTGCTTCTTCCCTAAATAGTTTATGCATAATTTGGAGGTCATTGTCCTGTTGTAGGATGAAATTGGCTCCAGTCAAGCGCTGTCCACAGCATATGGCATGGCGTTGCAAAATGGAGTGATAGCCTTGCTTATTCAAAATCCCATTTACCTTGTACAAATCCCCCACTTTACCAGCACCAAAGCAAGCCCAGACCATCACATTACCTCCACCATGCTTGACAGATGGCGTCATGCACTCTTCCAGCACCTTTTCAGTTGGTCTGCATCTCACAAATGTTCTTCTGTGTGATTCAAACACCTCAAACTTTGATTCATCTGTCCATAAAACTTTTTTTCCAATCTTCCTCCGTCCAATGTCTGTGTTCTTTTGCTTTTCCTTCTATTAGCCAGTCTCAGATATGGCTTTTTCTTTGCCACTTTGCCCTGAAGGCAAGCATCCCGGAGTCGCCTCTTCACTGTAGACGTTGACACTGGCGTTTTGCGTGTACTATTTAATGAAGCTGCCAGTTGAGGAGCTGTGAGATGTCGATTTCTCAGATTGTGCAGCTGGGCCTCCCACTTCTCTTTCTACTCTGGTTAGAGCCTGTTTGTGCTCTCCTCTGAAGGGAGTAGTACACACCGTTGTAGGAAGTCTTCAGTTTCTTGGCAACTTCTCGCATGGAATAGCCTTCATTTCTAAGAACAAGAATAGACTGTCGAGTTTCACATGAAAGTTCTCTTTTTCTGGCCATTTTGAGAGTTTCATAGAACAAACAAATGTAATGCTCCAGATTCTCAACTAGCTCAAAGGAAGGTCCATTTTATAGCTTCTCAAATTAGCCAAACCGTTTTCAGTTGGGCTAACATACTTGTGCAAGAGTTTTCTAGGGTTTTCTAAACATCCATTAGCCTTCTTACACAGTTCGCAAACACAATGTACCATTAAAACACTGGAGTGGTCGTTGTTGGAAATGGGCGTCTATACACCTATGTAGATATTGCAATAAAAACAAGACGTTTGCAGATAGAATAGTCATTTACCACATTAACAATGTATAGAGTGTATTTCTGATTCATTTAATGTTAGCTTCATTGAAAAAAATGTGCTTTTCTTTCAAAAAATAATGACATTTCTAAATGCCCCCAAACTTTTGAACGGTAGTGTATGTGTAGCACCCTGAGGATTCGGCTGCTACAGGGGTATTGCACCTCAACCCAGAGGTGTGATATTCCACTCCCGGGTAAGGAAGGAGTGTGGAACTGAGCTCAGATAGACTGCATGCACTACATACATCCCATTCCAGAGGAGCAGGCCGACGGTACTCCCACTTAGAAATGTGCAGGTACAACCGAGCCTGTTCCTGGCTGGAGTGGGAGGGGGGGTGGTACATCCCATGTAGTGTAGGGGCAGATAGGGGGAGCAGTCTGGGTAGTGATAGGAGCTCATTGGGTGCTGGTCACCTGAGCTCACACATAGAGGGATATATAAGGAGGGCACCAACTTAGATCAGGGTCAGACGCTGAGAACAAGTCAGTTGGAGAGAGAGAAGGAAACAGCAGCCCTGGAGAGAGAGAGAGGAGAAAGAAAGAGAAAGACCCAGAGGGGGAAGACTGAAGGGACCCAAGAACCCAAATTAGAGCACCGGGTGAGGAGTCAGCAAGAGGGTACCGGAACCCAAGCTGGTGGGGGCAAAAACAATCCCCAGCCAGAGACCGGAGATCGTGGGCAGCGTTTACCACGGTCACCCACCACATTCACCCTGAAGGCAAACCACATGAAGGGTCAGGGAACCCAGGGCCAAGGGTGTCCCAAAAGAAGGCCCGAGGGAGCTGGACCTAGGTGAATCACTGGTGGGGACGGCTGAAGAAAGGACAGAGGGAGAGCTCTGGGCCACGCTCCGGACTTGTTTGGGGGTTGGCTGGATCCAGGACCTGGTGGACGCAGCACGGCTCGGGTGGTCACTAACAGCTGGAGTGACCGAAACATCAGCAGTAAGTAAACACCCTTAACTGCACAACCCGAGTCTGTCTTCATTGCCGGCTGCACCGCACCACCACAACCCCCATCCTCTGCGCCTGTCCCCTCTGAGGCTATACCCCTCCCGTTGGGGGTTATCCCACCAAGCTGCACATCCACCATCAGCCTCAGCGGACCCTGCTGCAGCGGCGGCCACAGTGACCGCATCACAACGGGTGGCGTAGTCGACATAAAAGAACTTTAATAACATCTGTAGGACTGCCACATAACACTTAGCTTAACGCCCTGGGCACGGGACCGGGTCACAGCCGCTCGGAGACTACAACCCCCCATCCGATCCGGTGCCGGGTATTCCCCTCAAAAAGGAATATGTCCCAGGGGGCGCGTCAACTTTGGCGTAGTCGGCAGGATTACGTGCCCGCAACACCCGGGTACTGCGTGCCTGAAGAAAAGTGCAAGTTTACCTCAGAAAGAAGTCTCCCGCCGGTTCCGGAGGGTCCACGCCATCGGACTCCATCACCAGTCGTTTCCCGCCGATTGTCCGCCATTTCCAGCTTGTTCCCGCCATCTGTAGAGTTTCCCGCCACTGGGCGACGCTTCCCGCCAAAACCGCAGATTTCCCGCCTTGGAAGAGCAGCGGACGCCATTATGGGCGTGCCAAAGGAGGGCAGGAGGCCACCTCCCATCGTGGGCCAGGACAGAAAATGGCGCCAAAAGTGGAAACCGCCCCCACCAACAGAGACTGTGATGCTGGAGGTGTCTGTCAGCGTGAAAGAACTCCCCCTGGAGCTGACAGTCACCGAGTTGCCCCGGGACCGCCCTCTAAGTGGGAGGAGACGAAAGAGAAGAGAAAAGATGGGTGTCGCTTGGAGCAGTCTGGAGCGAGCGCACCCGGAGGCAGGAAGCCTGGAAAGGAGCAGCAGAAAAGCTCACCCGGAGATGGAAAGAGAGCAGAACAGCACCGGCCCGCTGGCCAGGAGTCTGCTAGAGACCGAGGAAGGAGGGCAGAGCAGCACCGGCCCGCTGGCCAGGAGCCTGCCGGAAGCAGAGCAGAGCAGCACCGACCCGATGGTCAGGAGCCTGCTAGAGTCCACAACCCCGCTAGGTCTAGCGGAGATCCTAGCGCAGCTCCCCCGAGACCGGGAGTGTGCACAAACAGCCCTGGAGGGCCTCGCACGGAGGATGGCCCGGGTACAGCGGGAGATACTGGCGGAGTGGAGCCGGGAGATGGCTCAGCACGCAGAGACCAGTCAGCGGAGCACGCTACCCTGGAAGAGGAAGCAGACCGCCTCTGAGGATGGCGCGGGAGGACCCAAGGCCGGAGACGGCGCCGAGGAGGGAGCCGAAAGCATGGAGGCAGGTAAAAGGGACGCCTATACCCCAAGCCGTGACACCGCTCACCTGCCCCAGCTCCCCGTCGCAGAGCCCGAAAGTCCCCCTGCTGTGCCCGTCGCCGCCACGTCACCGCTATGGACTAGGCCCCGACTGGAAGCCGCCGCAGCGACCCCTGTGACGTCACGCGCCTCGACCCGGAGCGTGACAAAGCAGGAAGTACCACCAGCCTGGTCGCAAGGCCTAGTACCCCCGGGCGCCGCATCGCCAACAGCGCCCCCTACCTCCGCGGAGCCTCCGGCCTGGCCGCAAGGCCAGGTAGCCCAGGGCGCCGCCGTCCTAACGGTGCCCTTCACCTTCCAGGTGCCCCAGGCCTGGCCGCAAGGCCTGGGCAACCCGGGCGCCACCACCACCGCGCCCGCGCCCATAAAACCAAGGGTGCCACACCTGGGGGAGGACTTGTTCAGCCAGCTCACATGGCCGGACGGGTCTGAAGTTACCACCAGCTACAAGCAAAGAGCAGGAGGAAGACGCCGTTGAGTGTGGCAGAGCAGGAGCTGTAAATAGTTACCCAATCGGGGTATATAGAAACTGAAACTGTTGCTGCTAAAATAGTCCCCGTTGGGACCAGGGAACTGTTTACCCGTTAACCCCTTCATCCTACAGGCTGAGGACTGTGAGCAGCCATTCCCTACCCTCTACCTGGCCGAGGACTGAGAGCGGCCAACTTTCAACTTCCCCTGTATATAGTTGCGCGTCCTAAAGCGCCCCCTACCGGTTTTATAAGAAAACCAGATTTTCTAAGAGACTGTCGCACTTTTCCCGGACACACGTTGCACAGTGTCCGGAGGAGGAACCAGAGACAAGAGAAGTCTACGAGAAAGTTTTATCTGATAAGATATGTTATATATATAATGTCTTATATGTTTTATATGTTTATATAAAAATTTTGTATGTTTTGGTGTTTTATGTCTTACAGCCCGAGGACGTGCTGTGATTTACCAGGGGGGAATGTAGCACCCTGAGGATTCGGCTGCTACAGGGGTATTGCACCTCAACCCAGAGGTGTGATATTCCACTCCCGGGTAAGGAAGGAGTGTGGAACTGAGCTCAGATAGACTGCATGCACTACATACATCCCATTCCAGAGGAGCAGGCCGACGGTACTCCCACTTAGAAATGTGCAGGTACAACCGAGCCTGTTCCTGGCTGGAGTGGGAGGGGGGGTGGTACATCCCATGTAGTGTAGGGGCAGATAGGGGGAGCAGTCTGGGTAGTGATAGGAGCTCATTGGGTGCTGGTCACCTGAGCTCACACATAGAGGGATATATAAGGAGGGCACCAACTTAGATCAGGGTCAGACGCTGAGAACAAGTCAGTTGGAGAGAGAGAAGGAAACAGCAGCCCTGGAGAGAGAGAGAGGAGAAAGAAAGAGAAAGACCCAGAGGGGGAAGACTGAAGGGACCCAAGAACCCAAATTAGAGCACCGGGTGAGGAGTCAGCAAGAGGGTACCGGAACCCAAGCTGGTGGGGGCAAAAACAATCCCCAGCCAGAGACCGGAGATCGTGGGCAGCGTTTACCACGGTCACCCACCACATTCACCCTGAAGGCAAACCACATGAAGGGTCAGGGAACCCAGGGCCAAGGGTGTCCCAAAAGAAGGCCCGAGGGAGCTGGACCTAGGTGAATCACTGGTGGGGACGGCTGAAGAAAGGACAGAGGGAGAGCTCAGGGCCACGCTCCGGACTTGTTTGGGGGTTGGCTGGATCCAGGACCTGGTGGACGCAGCACGGCTCGGGTGGTCACTAACAGCTGGAGTGACCGAAACATCAGCAGTAAGTAAACACCCTTAACTGCACAACCCGAGTCTGTCTTCATTGCCGGCTGCACCGCACCACCACAACCCCCATCCTCTGCGCCTGTCCCCTCTGAGGCTATACCCCTCCCGTTGGGGGTTATCCCACCAAGCTGCACATCCACCATCAGCCTCAGCGGACCCTGCTGCAGCGGCGGCCACAGTGACCGCATCACAACGGGTGGCGTAGTCGACATAAAAGAACTTTAATAACATCTGTAGGACTGCCACATAACACTTAGCTTGACGCCCTGGGCACGGGACCGGGTCACAGCCGCTCGGAGACTACAACCCCCCATCCGATCCGGTGCCGGGTATTCCCCTCAAAAAGGAATATGTCCCAGGGGGCGCGTCATATGTATATTGCATAACTGAAGTATGTTTACATATTGGAAACGTTGAATTAGAGTGAATAAAGATCCATTTTTTTATTTTTTTACTAGATCTTTTATGACATCCCATTCTAAATCCATAGGCAGTAATGAGGAGTTTGTCCCCCCTTTTCACTGCTACAGAGTGTTTTTATACCACCTGATGCAATGCTTGACATTGTGCTTGGTGATGTAAGGCTCGCGTAGACCTGCTCTGCCACGAAGCTCACAAAATACAAAGCCACAATAAGAAGAATTAAAATTCCCCTAAATTCAAGAAAAAAACACAGCAAAAAAGTAGCAGTATTTACCTGCTCAGATCTTCAGACCTAATGCACTACCAGGGTGCAGGAGACCCGTATAACAAAGATGGCGGCTATACAGGTGCAAAATTCTGATGAGACAATCACTCACAACCTACCATTTTATGGAGGGGGTGATTGTTTAGTATTAAGATTGCACACAAAGAGGCTTGTAGCTCTCATGAAGCTCGCCGACTGGAAAAAATAATTAAGGGTAGGGCACCAATCAATTAAAAAAAACTCAAGATAGATGGATCCCTAAAATATAACTTTTATTAAGCAAACTTAAATAAAAAAAACTCGCAAAACCATATTATTGAGTGTATACACAAATAACCAATCTCTAAATATATATATATACATTATATTTTACCTTCAATTTGGACGTTTATATAATTGTGCACATACCCAGGAATTGTGCATCTGATACTACTTGTGCTGTACTTTGTTAGGGATGTATTAGGGTCCCAAGGGAGAGCCGCCGAGGAGCCAGGGCACCAAAATTAGGGTGTCAACGTCCGCTGGCAGATAGGGAATTTATTAGGGAATTCTAGGTTATTCAGTCCCTATATATTATACTATACTGTTTTTCCCTTTGGAGACCCTTTTGTATGATTTTTTTTCGAATTTCTTCAAATTTTTCAGTATTATATTTAGAGATTGGTTATTTGTATATACACTCACTAATGTGGGTTTGCGAGTTTTTTGGCTTTAAGTTACTTAGTAAAAGTTATATTTTAGGAGTCCATCTTTCTTGAACTTTTTTTCTGCCATGAAGATCCTAGTGCACAGTTTTTGTGCTGATGTTAATGCCAGCGAATATATGCAGTAGTTGTGTTAGTAGAGCGATAATGTTTTTAATACTCTTTGTGCCTCAATGTTAGGAGACCTCTCTAATTTTGTGTCTGTCACTATGGGGGCTTGTTGCAATGGGGGCATCCTATTACTGTACCATGCTCGCATGGCTGGGTGCTTGATTTTATACATTTGTGGCAATTTAATAGAATTAAAAGCCTTAATTCAATAATAATACATGAGTTCCAATACTTTTGTCTATTAGAGATTAGAGGATTGCTCTGTGCAAGCCCCGGTGCATGGTCCAGGGCAGTGCTGACTGGCCATGGACAGGAGTTGCTCGAATTTCCTGAGCTTGAGAGTGTGTGTGTATGTATGTTTGTGTGTGTATGTGTGTGTGTATATATATATATATATATATATATATATATATATATATATATATATATATATATATATATATATATATATATATATATATATATATATATACATATAATGTATATTCTAGCTAGATATATTATTCTAGAGTACGAGGGAGCATTGAGACTCAATGGTTAGCACTGGGGTCATGAATTCAGATGCCAGCTAAGGAAACACAACATAGGGAGTTTAAAATCCCCCATTTTACTTTAATTTAGTCAATTTCCTTTAATGCTGCAAAGACATTTATGACGATTCCCTCATACCTGCCTGTTTGATCCAGAGGAAAGCAAATAAAATCCCCAAGGTGAATGAAGATAGTTTGGTTCCACTGTGGTGGCAAAAAAATATTATTGACATACATAGAGCAATCACAATTTCCCTGGATTGATTCAAATATCATTGTCTCTTTATAAGATCATTATGCCCACATGACAAGTTGCGACTGTGCGACTTCAGACAAAGGATCCATCAGTCAAACAGGCGGCACTTGGCGGGAAATAGCGCGACAGAGTGACAGAGGCTTCAGATCTACCAATGGCTCTTCAGATTTTTTTGCTTATCAGTTCAAACACTGGTTTATCAGTAACGGAGGAACGGACTTGTCTTTGAAAGAGTTACATGCGCATATGAATAATTTGAAGGGTTAAATCCTGCTGAAAGAGTCACTTTGTCTACTCTATGGCACCGATTCATCAAATCAGTTACACCAGAATTCTGGCGTAAATCACTTTAAAAGTTGCAAAATTTTTTGCACAAAAAAATTGGGACTTTTGGTACTTTCACAACACTTTTTCACAGCTCCATGCGACATGGGAGCGTGATGCCACATCTCATTTAATTCGTGATGAACTGTGGTCTACCTTATGCCCGAAAGCATTAACCAGTCCACTTCTCCTGTCAGCCGCTCCCGGATTCATTAAGAGGCGTGTGCCTTCTGATGAATCAGGAACATCTCCCCCTCATCAAGATGGGCATGAAAATTGCCCTGGTCTTGATGAATCTGTGATTATGATTGTGATTATCATACACTAGTCAAAGTTCTGGAATACTAAAACGCAGAATGCAATGCTTCTCCTTCTGGAATTATGTATGGTCTAAATTATTAGAAAAATTCTAGATCCAAAGCTTCAAATTCAAACCATTTCGGTGTTGTATAATAGAGACCTCACATTCCTGCCGAATTTGCACTAAAGTCGTAACAGCCGCTTTTTTAATTGAACTTAATAGCACTCCATTTTGATCAAGTGCAAGAAAAACAAAATGGCAGCTCCTTGTGGTCACACTTAGTTAATTACCCATGAGTGCCACACATTTGCAGCTGCACACATTAAGTGTAATAGAATTGAGGGAGACTAAACATTGTTTAAAAGTAATTAAATGTAACCATTTTTAGCAAGTTAATTGTCGTTTTATGGGCAAAGTCGTGTACACCATCACATGTAATATCAATAGAACATTAGACAAAAATGTAAAGCAATATTATGAAGATGAGCCTCATCCATCCTAGCAAGTAACGTGTGGCCATAATTAGTGAATGCTTAGAAATCACATTCCCTTCATCCTTTACTGAGATAATACTCAGTAGTTCTTTAAGAGGGATGTGAATGTATACGAATACATCTTATAACTTTAATTTGGGAAAGCCTGGTTTTCTTTAGAAAAAAATAGGTAATTTTTTGATGACTTTTTCACTTTAATCAGGTTTTTTTTTGTTCAATTTATTTTTATTTTCCATTTCACTATGCTTCAAATAATGTACAGTCATTTTCACTCTCACATAACCTTAATATTAGACTCCTACTTTCTGTTCTTCAAATGGACATTAGCAGCAATAGACTGACTCAAATCCTATCTGTTTGCAAAGATCCATTATTTCAGTATGCTCTAATGTTGGCACAGGTCAATGTGAAGATAGGGAGAGTAGGTGAGCTGTGACATCACCTATTGGAAATGGTGGATTCTTTATAAGTCACAATCCAAGCTTTACCTTTAATTGCAATCCTGCCTTTTATGATAACAACAGCTGAAAAGTCTTCTGTACAGTACAGAAAGGAGTGTAATATTTGTAGTAATTAATATGTAAAAATTAAAAAAAAGTGTAAAAAATAAATATAAAAAAACACATCATGAAAACCTAATTAAGCAAAGCCTTATTAAATGGGTAAAATTGCAAAGTACTTGTAAAAACAAGCAACTTTACAAATTTAACTATTCATAAAAATCCTCACCATTCTGAAAAACCTAAGAAGTGGCTTAATTCCTAGATAGTTACAAGCCAGCTTCAGTGCCTCTGCGCGCATCTGTAGCTGCAGAGACAAAGCTGTCTTTGCTTGCCACATTGAGAGCAGGCAGTTTGTCCCAGAATTCAGTCGTGCTACCAACTTGGGACTGTCAATCTGTAGAGGCGCACCGCCCCTTGGGCTGGGAGACAGGGTAGCAGTGCACTCCTGAAGATAGGAGCTTGAGAACACTATAAATAACAGGTCATTTTCTGGTGACACGTTCCATGTAACCTAAAGTCATTCTAGTTTCTTAATAAATATAAAAACTTACCCCAGCTCCTGATGCCCAGTTGGCCTTTCCATTACCTTGAGCTTATTTTCCTTGCCATTTCATCTTTCAGTTGTCCACCTCTCACTTGTCAACATGCTAAAATTTTTCAGTCTCCAAAATATGAAGCAAGTTATAATTCACCCTTGTGTAATTGATATTCTGTCAGTGTAAAGTGAGCCGAGTGCCTCCTTGCCTTTTTTTCAGCCTCCATATAATCTAGACCAACGTTGGCCGAACCCGTTGATATGGACAGGTTCGGCCAACTGTCTAATGTGTATGGGAGCTCCAGACAGATGATTGTCGGAGGAGTGATGGCTCTGACATGTCCGATTTCCGGTTGAGGTTCTCTCGTAGAGAAAATGAAAGTGCTAAGCTGAGTGACCACTTCAGTGTATGATGGAGATGTCCAAGATAGCTGCTGACCGAGTTATTGGCCGATCTATCATTTGGCCAACAGCTATCTATGGTCTATGGGACGTTACTCTCTAGTAAGTAGTTAGATTAGATCCTCCAACAATGCAATGTGTATTTAGTGCCTTCAATCTGTCCCCTGATAGAAAATATCGGAAATAATGAGGACTGATCCTTTCTTGTGCCTGAAGATAAGTTGTTGCCAGATTTTTTTTCACAACAGCTTGTCTTTCTCTCTGAGGCAATCATGTATATCTTTGGCGATGTCAGAGGTAACTAAAATCTTGTGCATCGTATATAGTCACCATTTGTCAGAGCCAAGGCAAAGCGCAGAGCTTTTATGGTGGCTCTTGAGTCTGCATGTTACAGAGATGTAGGTTTTTTGTGTGTGACTATATGGTATGGTATTGTATTGTATTATGTAGAAAATTCTTCCTAGAAAAAATGTTTATGTACAGAATATCTCCGTAATATGGAATTCGATAGAACATGGTATATTTTTTTTCTGTCAGATTCAATAAGAATTCATAAAAAAAAAAAGTCTCATGTCTCCTATGTCCTGCTGAATGCTATTGGTTTCCTCTTACAGCTCTATACATGTTGGAACTAGTACGTAAATGTGTGCAAGTGACGCGCCCCTGGGCTTGTGTCGCGCTGCGCTGCGCATGCGGGAGCTTACCCGGAGCCGGATCTGTGGAGGGTTGTAGTCTCGTGGCGGTGACCCGGTCCGTGCCCAGGGAGTCAAACTAGACGGCAGTCCATTAGTAGTAAATGGTTGATGACTACGCCACCCATTGAGTGCAGCCAGGGGGCTGCTGCTGCAGGGCAGACCGCTGAGGCCGATGGTGGGATTGTGCAGCGTGATAGTATAACCCCCAACGGGAGGGGTATGGCCTCAGGGCAGCCGACGTGGATGATGGGGGTAGCAGGAACCACTCAGAGACGGTACGGTGTAGTTCAGGGTCTTTACTGGTAACAACAAAAGACCCTCCCGGAGTACTTGCTAGCGGATGGGGCCTGGTCAGTCCTTGAGCAGATGGGATCTCCCCTGGCCAGGCGTAGTTGTAGGCCTCCCAAACTGACTGTACTCTTCTGGCTACCTTGCTAGGAGCTGATGTAAGTAGCCCACGTCCCTGAGTGTACCGTGTGGTGCTCACCCGTATGGCCGGTGACTCGGGGCCTTCTAATGGCTTCCGCTCCACGATGGCGGTGCTGGTCCCACGCGTGTGACCGTGCCTTCGGGCTTCTGGGCCAGAGGACCTGAAATCCCCTGCCTGACGGATTCTGCTGCTGGGTAGGAATTAGTCCCCACAGCCTCGGACTCCGGGTCCGGTAAAAGCCTTCTTAGTCAGGGCGAACTCTGCAGCTGCCAGCCCCTGACTCCTTGTAACTGCTGTTTCTTCCTATGCTGTCTCTACTTCTTCTCTTCTTCTACTCACTCACCCTGCCTCAGCCCCAGGTTTTTATAGGGGAAGTTCTTCCCCTCCCAAGACTGGGCAGGAGGTGTGGCATGCACAGGATCCCTGACCAAAGGACCTCCCACCTGCTCTCAGACATAACATTACGTTACTGTGGCAACCAGACCCCTGGGGTGTCACATTCCCCCCTAGTAAAATTTAGTACTCCGGGACTAAACACATTATAGAAAAACATAACAAGGTAAAAACAACAACACTAAAATACAATAAGGAAACACAATAAGATGGTCACGGCGTATCCGCAACCGGGTGCAGTCTTTGAAGAAAAGCAAAGGTGTCCATTTCACCGAAACAGGGAGACGTAACCAGGTAGGGGTCTGTTCTACCCCGAGTCCTTGACAGTCTTTAGTCCATCCTGGGTTACGCTCCAACTATGTACAAGGATTCCCGGTAAATCCACCAAGGATTCCTAAAAACAACTAGAAACACAAAATTACACACAAGCAACTATAGACAGGTAAACATACAAAATAGCTTAAACATTTAGATCCTCCAACGTGCGGGTAACTGGCCTCTAGTGGCCCTAGTGGACCTACGGAGCTGACTGTCTGGCCCTGAACTACAGGGTGTAGGAGCTGTCAAGGGTAAACTGGGCAGCTGTCTACCGGCTCTTTGTCTCACTAGGGGTACGGCAGGCTCACTATAAGCAGAGGGTTGATTCTCCTGTTCTGCTTGTGTGGAGTCTTCTGCCTCCTGGACCGGCTGTTCTTCCAGCTCTACCCGTTGCTCCGTAGGTTCTTGGGATGATGGTTGGAGGAAGGTGAGTACGGGTACCACAACTGCACCATTGACTTGAGTCCAAGACCGAGGGAAGTCCCCGAGCACGGTACTAACCATATCTTCCCTTTCCTCTACGGGTCGATGGTCTTCTTGTTCCTCTTCAGGGTTCCTCAGTTGTTCGGGACACTTCTTCAGGTGGTCCCGGGATACAATGGCTGTGGTTTCCCCTCCGTCTTTACTGATGGTACAGACCTTCGGGTTTTCGTGGCTTGAGGGCAGTACGGTGTACGGGTCCTTCTCCCACTGGTCGTCCAACTTGTGGAGCCGTCTCTTCCTCTTCAAGACCTGCTCTCCGGGCACCAGGGGAACAGCGGGAGCATACTGGTTGTATGTCTTCTCTTGTCTTTCCCTAGCCTGACAGAGACTTCGCTCCACGCTCTCTTGTACTCTCCGGTACTGCTGCTGCCTCTCTGTGTCCCAGTCTGTTTCTGGTGAAGTGTCCTCGGGTGTCAGGACTCCCATTTCCAGGTCAACAGGTAACTTACCAGGTCTTGCCCTCATTAGGTAAGCCGGGGTACAGTTGGTGGAACCTACCGGGATGTGGTTGTATAGGTCCACCAGATCGGGCAACTTCTCAGGCCACAGACTGCGTTCTTCCAGGGGCAATGTTTTTAGAAGATCCATTACCACCTGGTTCATTTTTTCACAAAGTCCATTAGTTTGCGGATGGTAGGGTGTCGTCCTTATCTTCCGGCAGCCATACAGATTGCAGAATTCCTGGAAGACCTCCGCTTCAAAGGCAGGTCCCTGGTCCGTCAGCACTTGGTCCGGGTACCCGTGTGGACGGCAGAAGTGCTGCTGGAAGGCCCTAGCTGCTGTTTGAGCCGTTAAGTCCTTGACGGGGACGACAACCAAGAACCGGGAGTAATGATCCACGATGGTTAACGCGTAGACGTAGCCACTTCTGCTTGGGGTCAGTTTTACATGATCCAAGGCTACCAGTTCCAACAGTTGCCGGGTGACGATGGACTGCAGGGGAGTCTTCTGGCTGGCCCGGTCCTTCCTTCTCAGATTGCACGGGCCACAGTCTCTGCACCACTTCTCGATGGTTCCCCTCATGCCTACCCAGTGGAACCGCTCGCGCAGCAGGAACTCCAGCTTTTTCCACCCGAAGTGTCCAGCTCCGTCGTGGTATGCCTCCATCACCATGGCTGCGTCTCTTCGGGGCACCACTACTTGCCAGAGTAGTTCATGCGTCCGGGAGTTGACCATTCTGCGGCACAACTTCCCCTTGTAAAGGAATAGTCGACTCTTCTCCGCCCATAGTTGTTTGGCTTCCTCCGGAGCGTCTGGTTCAAGGCGAGCCTCCGGCCGAGTCAGCATCTCCTTCACCAGTCGGACGGCAGGGTCGCTGTCTTGCGTTTCCGCCCAGTTGTAGTGGGGTAAGGGGTTCAACGTAGCAGCCTGCTTACCCCTTACCCGGTGGGAATACTGGATAGTCCCATGACGGCGGAACGCAGGGAGTTCAACTTCTTCCAGTCCCTCCGGATCTTCTCCTTCGTCCGGCAGGTTGGGCATCCTGGACAGGGCGTCCGCGTTAGTATTGGAGCGTCCTGCCCGGTATTTGATTGTGAACTCGTAGTTGGACAGACGGGCCATCCACCTCTGCTCCAGGGCACCGAGTCTTGCCGTGTCCAGGTGTGTCAACGGGTTGTTATCCGTGTATACGGTGAACCGGGAAGAAGCGAGGTAATGCCTAAAGCGCTCGGTGACTGCCCATACCACGGCCAGGAACTCTAGCTTAAATGAGCTGTAATTCTCGGGGTTCCTTTCGGTGGGTCGCAGTTTTCGGCTGGCATAGGAGATTACTCGTTCTCTCCCCTGCTGAATCTGGGACAGTACGGCTCCTAGCCCGATGTTACTGGCGTCGGTGTAGAGGATGAAGGGCTGGCTATAGTCCGGGTACGCCAAGATTTCATCCCCCGTGAGGGCCATCTTCAGCTGGCGGAAGGACTCTTCTTCTAGCTCTTCCCATTTGAAGGGCGGCTTCTGGTTCTTGGCCTTCCGGGACTGGCCTATCAGGAGATCCTGCATAGGTGCTGCCTTTTTGGTGAAACCGGGAATAAACCTTCGGTAGTAGCCTACCAACCCGAGGAACTGCCGCACTTCTTTTACGCTGGAGGGGCTTGGCCATCCCTTAATTGCGGTGATCTTATCGGGGTCGGGAGCCACTCCGTCAGCGCTCACCACGTGTCCCAGGTACTGCACCTTTGGTTTCAGGAGGTGACACTTGGAGGGTTTCACCTTTAGGCCGTAATTCGCCAGAGCCTCGAACACTTCCGCCAGGTGTTTCAGGTGGTCCTCATACGTCTTGGAATATACGATGACATCGTCCAGGTACAACAGGACCGTCTCGAAGTTTCTGTGGCCCAGACAACACTCCATTAGGCGTTGGAAGGTTCCTGGTGCGTTGCAGAGTCCGAACGGCATGCAGGTGAACTCGCTAAGTCCCATCGGGGTGGTGAATACGGTCTTCTCCCGGTCCGCCTCTGCTACAGGAACCTGCCAGTACCCGCTAGTGAGATCCAAGGTAGAGAAGAAGTTAGCAGATCTTAAAGCAGCCAATGACTCCTCTATCCTTGGTAAGGGGTACGCATCCTTGTGTGTGATACGGTTGATTTTCCGGTAATCTACACACATCCTCATGGTGTTGTCTTTCTTTTTGACTAAAACTAGTGGGGCTGCCCAGGGGCTACAGCTATCCCGGATTACCCCAGCCTCCTTCATGTCTCTAAGCATCCCCTTGGCGTGTTGGTAATGTGCAGGGGGTACGGGTCGATACCTCTCTTTTATGGGAGGATGATCTCCCGTGGGGATGCGGTGTTCTACCCCCTTGACTCGCCCGAAGTCTAACGGGTGTTTACTAAACACTCTCTCATACTCTTGAACCACCCGATAGACTCCTTGTTTCTGATGTGAGGGAGTGGAGTCAGTACCCAGATGTAGTTGCTGACACCAGTCCTCCATGTCTTTCTTAGAGCCGTTACCTTCCTCCGGGTGAGATGGAGGCAAGGGTTCCACAGATTGCATAGAATTTTGATTAGTGGTATATAATTTGGCTAGCGTGGCATACCGGGGCAGGTACACTTCCCTCTCCCCGATATTTATTATGCGAACGGGCACCCTCCCATGGCGTACATTGACCACCCCCCGTGCTGTCAAAATGGTGGGCCTACTGTCTGAGTAAACTGGTTCTACCATTGCCTGGTAATCTCTACCTCTCAGACCAATAGCTGCCCGGCACCAAATCATCATTTCACTTTTTGGGGGCATGGCAATAGGAAAAGGGTCACACATTCTTACGCTACCAATCTCACCGCCGGAGAGTTCCACTTGTTGCCGTTGCATCAGTGCCCGGATCTCTTTCTGGAGCACCCGCTGCTCGCCGGAGCTGGCGTTCTTGGCAACCTGCTGTAAAAGGAAAATCACCTCTGCAAGACAATTTTCAATTACGTTAGTTCCTAGAGTTATTTTTGGGTGACTCTCATGTTTATCAATATCTACAATGATCAGTCCCTGTGCGGCCAGTTCGACTCTACCGATTTTGAGGGTCACCTCTTTAAATCCGATCTGTGGCACGGGCTGGCCATTGCTGGCGATGATACTCAAGTCGTCGTCAGGGTAGCGGGTAATATCCGAGTCATTCCAGTACTGCTTGAAGAGCACGTACGAGATGGTGGTGACCTGTGACCCGGTATCCAGTAGGGCACTCATGGGAATGCCATCCAGTACCACAGGCAAGACTGGACGTCCTCCCACATATCTGTCGCGCCAGTTCGATGGGCCTGGTGATCTTTTTCCTGGGGGTTGGCCCTCTACCCCAGGTTGTGCCCGTTTAAAGAACAGTACCTTTCCATATGTCCGGGTTGATTGCAGCGGCGGCAGATGGGTCGTCCGTCCTCGCTGTATTTGTCACTGGGTCTTCCTCTGGCCGGTGGGGTCCTCCTTGGTCGACGCCACGGGATGTCCTCCGGTCCGGATGCCAGCTGGATCTTCCCTGGGGTGGAAACCTGTAAAGACTGCACAGTTCGGGTTAGCGCAGCAACGCTCTTAACTAGCTCTTGGACCTGATGGTGTAGGTCTGGAGCCGGGTCATTGTCCAAAGCCTGCGCATCAGCTCCCACAGGCCCTGCCGACAAGGGCGCCGCCTCCTGGTGGTAAGTGATAGCTGGGCGCCTGTGGGTCACAACGCCACCCGGTGCTGGTTCTCGGAGCACCCGGATAGCTCTATCCTTGAACTGTGCAAAGTCCAGATGGGGATCCTGTAAGGCCATTGCCCGCAACTGGGTTCGGTGGGCATTGCAATATAAACCCTCTATAAATTGTTCAGTCAACAGCCTGTCCTCGTTTCCCACCCCATCAGGGTCGGTCTGCTTTATGGCCCTCAGGGCCTCTTGTAGGTTTAGTGCATAGTCCCTTATACTCTCATGCGCTCGCTGCTTGCACCCGTAGAATCTAAGCTTGATCTCGGCTGAGGTGCGGGTATCGAAGGTGTCCCTCAGCCGGGTTAGTATCTCTGCGACAGTCCTCCTCCCAGGTGGCCAGGATTTTACTTCCCTTTTGGCTGCCCCGGTTAGTTGGGCCACCAGGATGCTCACTTTTTGCTCTTCTGTGAGGGGGTACACCTGGAAGAGGCTATCCAGCTTTTCTCTAAAGTCATGCAGGGTATGTGACTCCCCTGAGTACTGGGGTAGCCAAGCTGCTCCCGGGATATATGGCATGGTGAAGGGCATAACTGCAGCAGCGGTGGCGCTGGCGGGGGTCGAGGTAGTGAAGCTCTCCTCCGTATCCGACATCTTCCTCCCCCCTAGTGGACCGTGGCCTACCTTGCGATGATCCTCTTCCGTAGGCCGCGGCTCCGCAGTGGATCGTCAGGGTTGAGGACCTTCCGTCGCGCTCCTGTGACGTCGGCGTCTGCTGGGCTCCTTCCAGGACCTTACGCAACGTCCGGACGTGAGGCGGGGCTTCAGTTCTCGCGCGCTTTCGGAGTCCACGCCCCTCTTCTTCCCGCGCGGCGTCCTCAAGATGGCGTCCAATGGCGGGAAAACTCCACGGATGGCGGGAAGAAGGTCGAAGATGGCGCCGGATGGCGGGAAAACTTCGCGGATGGCGGGAAGAAGGTAGAAGATGGCGCCGGATGGCGGGAAACCTTCACCACTGGTAAGTTTGAACAGTCTTTGCTTTTCAGGCACGCAGTACCTGGTGGTTGCGGGCACGAAATCCTGCCGACTACGCCAAAGTTGACGCGCCCCTGGGCTTGTGTCGCGCTGCGCTGCGCATGCGGGAGCTTACCCGGAGCCGGATCTGTGGAGGGTTGTAGTCTCGTGGCGGTGACCCGGTCCGTGCCCAGGGAGTCAAACTAGACGGCAGTCCATTAGTAGTAAATGGTTGATGACTACGCCACCCGTTGAGTGCAGCCAGGGGGCTGCTGCTGCAGGGCAGACCGCTGAGGCCGATGGTGGGATTGTGCAGCGTGATAGTATAACCCCCAACGGGAGGGGTATGGCCTCAGGGCAGCCGACGTGGATGATGGGGGTAGCAGGAACCACTCAGAGACGGTACGGTGTAGTTCAGGGTCTTTACTGGTAACAACAAAAGACCCTCCCGGAGTACTTGCTAGCGGATGGGGCCTGGTCAGTCCTTGAGCAGATGGGATCTCCCCTGGCCAGGCGTAGTTGTAGGCCTCCCAAACTGACTGTACTCTTCTGGCTACCTTGCTAGGAGCTGATGTAAGTAGCCCACGTCCCTGAGTGTACCGTGTGGTGCTCACCCGTATGGCCGGTGACTCGGGGCCTTCTAATGGCTTCCACTCCACGATGGCGGTGCTGGTCCCACGCGTGTGACCGTGCCTTCGGGCTTCTGGGCCAGAGGACCTGAAATCCCCTGCCTGACGGATTCTGCTGCTGGGTAGGAATTAGTCCCCACAGCCTCGGACTCCGGGTCCGGTAAAAGCCTTCTTAGTCAGGGCGAACTCTGCAGCTGCCAGCCCCTGACTCCTTGTAACTGCTGTTTCTTCCTATGCTGTCTCTACTTCTTCTCTTCTTCTACTCACTCACCCTGCCTCAGCCCCAGGTTTTTATAGGGGAAGTTCTTCCCCTCCCAAGACTGGGCAGGAGGTGTGGCATGCACAGGATCCCTGACCAAAGGACCTCCCACCTGCTCTCAGACATAACATTACGTTACTGTGGCAACCAGACCCCTGGGGTGTCACACAAGCGTTCTAGTCATTCTAGATCCGAAATCTTTTAATTCCATACATCTTTTTGCTTTACTATATTTAATTAGCATGATTTTTTTAAAATAAAATATTTCTGGTTTAAATTACCTTCATAAGCGCAAGAAAAAAATTGAAACTTTAAAAAAAAAATGCCATCAATTGCTGAATATTACATCCCTTGTGACACTATCTCTCTCAAGATCAGAGAATAATACTCCTCTAATGGATTTGAGCCAGACCCTTCTTTAGAAGTTATCTTAATCATTCCTGAGAATGGCTTTGGATCCTGTCCATACTCTTGTCTCATTGCTTGTTACTGTGTTTAGCTTAAAACCATATTATATATATATTTTTAAACTCAGCAGGACCATTTAACTGGCGGGTGTCCAGGAAAGGTCAGTAGCTATGCAATAAATGTTAATATGGTTCTGTTTTAAAGTATCTGATAATTCTCATGTACGATTTCTTTCCTATTACAGGGAGGTCTTTTAAGTGAAGCAGCCTTTTTAATCATAAAATTAATGAAACCAACCTGCAAGCTATAAAAGCTTAGTTAACATTATTTTAATGATGAGTTCTGCAGTAAATTCTTACAATTGGTGAATTCTCAAGTTTTCTCTTTAATGAAATCATGTGTCTTATGAGGGATAATGCAACCTTATTGGTAATGATGTAGCCTCTTAGGCTTCTGCTGCTTTCTGACATATATGGATCGCTGCTTGCTGACATCTATGGATCTCTGCTTGTCCATTTCAGCCATAGCACACCATGATGGTTATTAGACTTTCATGACCTGTGTCAAAACAATTGTCTTCTGTCCATAGTCTGCTATTCTTTTTATTGGATTATTCTCAAATTATCTTCTGAAATAGAAACCCAAAATGTGAGACTTTAAGCACTAATGATAGTTATATTTAAGGAAGTGATGTTTTTGTTAATTAGTCTTCAGGCCTCCCATATGCGTTCTATATCGGCGGGCTCGACCGACAGTCTTATATGTATGGGGGAGTCTCCTGACTCTCCCCCAACATTTGATGTTGGGGTGGATTGGGATCCATCATGTCTGATTTTGAACTGCCAATCCTTTTGATGTTGGAGTGGACAGCCACTGTCCGAGGAGTCTCTCGTAGACTGCGCAAGAACACTCAGCAGTATGTGTATGGAGGAGCTGGGAGAGAGCTGACAGCCGATATCTATCTATTGGGGGCCCTTATTCTAAGGCAGTGTTCCCCAACTCCGGTCCTCAAGAGCCACCAACAAGTCATGTTTTCAGGATTTCCTTAGTATTGCCCAGGTGATAATTCCATCACCTCTGCAATACTAAGGAAATTCTGAAAACATGACTTATTGGTGACTCTTGAGGACCGGAGTTGGGGAACACTGTCCTAAGGCATATATACCATTCTTATGAAAACTGGAAAGAAAAAAAAAAATTTGAGCTTTTCATTGCTTTACCTCTTGTAAAAGACAGGGCATCTTTATTTTTCAACTTTAGGAGGTTGTTTGCTCTGAATAATCCCTTTTTGTCATTTTTCATTAAGTTTATCATATGGTCGATGGAACCCCTAGCACTCATCTGTAATCAACTGAAAATGTTAAGTTCTTCCACAGCAGTACCACAGGTGAAAAGAAGTATTACAGAGTGCCCATTGAAATCAATGGGCAGTCTACATAATGCATAATCATGATAACTCGAACAGCTTAAGAGATACTTTATTAGTGTGACAAAAATGAGGGTCTAACTTTTTTAAAGTGAAAGATTGTTAAAAAAAAAAAATCTTAGACTTGATGAGGCTGGTGGTTTTACTTTGGAAATCCATGTTGGAACAGTTGTTTAATCCTTATTGAAAATGTTGAAAGCTTTTTTTCAGGACACTGCAGCATCTTTTGTCCTGAAAGTGTCTTTTTTGTCATCTATTCAGTCATTTTTTGTGACATTTTTGGCCACTGGGTTTTATTCATTAACTTGTACAGAAAAAACTATTGAGAACTTTACAAGCAGAAGCCTCCTGAAAACTGGTCAGGTCATGATTACCCACTTTACGTCTTTGGATGCAGTGAAAATTAGTTCATAAGACTGAACATATTCACCGCTTGTCGTTTTTACATTGCAGTGCACATGCTTATTCTTTTTAGCTTTTGTTTAGCGCTTTTTCAGATGGGTTACGGACCCCCTGAAAAAGACCTTGTGTGCACATACCCTAAAATCACTTCTGTACTTACTTGAATTGAAAATTCTGCAAATTCACATAGATCTTTAGTGATGTTCTAGGATTTTGAGATGTGCAGAGCCAGATGTGATGTAGTCTCCTTGTAATGACATAAGGTATGCATATGGCATAGTCAGTGATTAAATATGGGGTGTTCCTTTTATTTTGTCTTTAAATTAGTTTAAAAAAAAATGGTTGTCCAAGGAAAGTTCTAAATTATTCCTGTACCTTCCGATTTATTATCTACCAGTCAGTCACACTCCATCAATAGAATTAGTGGCAATCATCTTTTTTTCAGAATACAAATTAGTTCCAAATGACCCTGTCAGGCAATGTTTTGGAATTTAATATTGGCTCCATGTGATAGGCTATTACTTAAATAAATCACATTACGATTGCCTCTAATAGAACCCTCGTTCCAGGTAGTAAACTGTTTTCATGACTTTAAATGATTCAAGATGAGTTGTGGGGTTTTGCATGCCTACATGTGCAATGTACTATGCTTGGTAATTCCATGTATTGTTTGTGTGCTAATCTGGGCCGATGTTTATTCTATATAGTTTCATTTGCTGTACCTTAGTCTAAGCAAAGAGCGAAGGGAAGTTGTGCATCAAATCTGACATGTCGTCGCTGGAGAATTGCTTATCCATACTCAACCTATACTGGTTTCAGCTTCCAAAGCAAACCGGCGGGGGTCAAATGTTACCAAGATGGCTCGGAAAGCACTTCCAGCTGGCGTTACAAGGTAGACAAGACACATAGAAACCCAATATCCTCTCCTCATCGTAGAGGCGAAACATGTTTCATCATGAAATTAATTTTTAATGTCCATAAAATATATAAAGAACAAGTGTTGCTTTTGTTAAATGAAAACAAGCCCTAAGGCTTTTCTTTAAGACTGACAGATAAAATGCAGAACTCACTCCACCAATGCTAACAATGGAGCTAAGCCCTAACTGTATTTATTTGCTGCACATAATGCCTATTGGCAATTGTTTGTGAGCCTTTGGTGTAAGGTTATTTTTTTCCCTTTTATTCCTAATTCACTGAAAATTCCAATATTTCGTTATAAACTATTATGCAAATGCAGTAAAATTACTATAAGCCAACAATTTCAAGGCTACAGAGGTCCTGAGCCACTGAATGTCTGCTATAGGGCTGTCAAAAGAATTATAATGCATAGTTAAATGTATTACTTTCACATAACGCTGAACACTAAACTGATCGGGGCTGATTTGGCGTTAGAAGCCATACACTTCTTCTAAAGTGGCCACTAGTGGTGGAATTTAGAATTACATTCCAAGCATTTAAATGCATGGACAACCACATACCTTTGTCCCTTTGTTCTCTGGATTAGTGGTTTAGTGTTGAGCCCAGAATGATATGCCATATCTTAGTGATATCATAAAACATTCAACGGTTGTGATATCCCTTGTATGGAATCGTTTTTTTTAACAATTCTATTTTTAATACCAGATTATGGCATATGGATGTGAGCGAGGAAAATCATTTGCCCAGGACCTCCCTCTATAAGCCAAAGCTGAGAAAATCTGGTGCATCAAAATAACCACTTATGCATAGTACGAGTTGGCCCCATACCTATAAGCTTACTGTTCTGGTGACTCTTATAGTAATTGGTTGCCCTACTACTTTTATTTTGATGACCTATCTTGAGGATAGGTCATCAATATCGAATTTGCAGGAATCCAATACAGATTAGTTGTTCCCTGTGCTGGTGGTGGGTGGATGTTAAGCAGTTGTGGGGCTTAATAGCACAGGTCCATCAGATACCTAGCACCCTCACCGATTAGCTATTGTCAATGCTGGCGGTGGAAAAGCACAGCTCTATGAACTGTGTAGTGGCCGCTGCTGGGTACTGCAGTTCCCACTCTATTCGGATGAATAGGAGTGGATCTGCAGTACCTGGCAGTGGCCACTACGCAGTTCATAGAGCTGTGCTTTTCCACTGCCAGCATCGAGAATAGCTAATCGGTGAGGGTGCTAGGTATCTGATCCCCACCAATTTGATAAAATATCCTAGTGATAAGTTCTCAATATAAAAGTAGTGGAGCAACCCTTTAATTGTGTTGTCTGCGAAGAGATAATTCTTTTAACATGGCTATTCAATCTGACAGTACTTAATAGAAAAGCAGGAGCGCATTTATAGATGAAAGTTTAGAGATGGTGTGTGCATAGTTTTATAATATACGGTCGAGCATGAAATAATAATTATGTAACCAATGCCATCCAAACACAAACGTCAGGTTGAAGTTTCACTCACATTTCCGACCCTTTGTACTCATTCCAGTACGACCATATGGCTATAAATACTGGAAAGTAACCAACATTACACAGGACAATTTCTTCTATGGTCACAAAATGACCCGATTCTTTTTATTTATTCAGTTTATATAGTGCGAGGGCTGCCTGGCACCTGTTTTCAGAAGCGAGCAGTGACTGTCCTTGTATGGCCTGTACTGTATGGGACTACACAGATTATTCTTTATAAAAAATGATTTTATTACTGCGGATGTCCAATATAAAGTAAGGAATGAAAGAATATTCTTGTTTGCCGTCTTCCCTTGGTTATTTATAGATGAGGCTTAGTCGATAGACAGTGACATCCATGTGATGTGCTCAGTCCACTTGGGTGTCTAATGCAGTACACTGATAAAAAGTACCCAATTCAATTATTTTTAATAATCTAAGAGATTCACGAGTCTCAATATTTTTTTTACATCTTCCAATTTGTAGGAATCAGCATTGCATTGTGAAAACTAGGACGTTTTTTGCATGCTAATTTAATTTGTTTTTGTCTCTTAATCAGGAAGTGTTGCTTGTTTCTAAAGAAGCTTACATCAAATTATTGATCTAAAAGGCATCGCTGACAAAATCACTGCATGTCTTACTAATAATTAGTGGGATTTGTGTTGTCTTTGCTATTGTTCTAACTTTCTAGTATTTTTATGTAAATGTTTTTTTTAACAATTAGCAGCTGGGTTTTCTATGTATTTCATTTTATATCGTCTTGTGCTCTGTTGAGTTCATGTTGAATAACCAAAAGGGTAATTGCTTCTAGAAAAAAACTAGCAGATGTAGATGGGTAGCAACTAAACAAAGTAGTTCTTTAGTTCTGTATGAGCCACAGTCTGGTTTCTTAAAGCTGTTTTTGGACTTGATTTTTTTTCATTTTTAAGGGGTCAGTTTTGGACAAAAAAAAGGAGCCAGCCCACCGTAAATACTTAATCCTTCCAAACCACGGAGAAGGTGTCGCTGCCAAAGACTAGCAGTCATGGGAAATAGTGGAAAGGATTCAGCTCAACAGATAAAATCTTCAACTTTGTTGGGGCATTAGTAAATCATTTTCACATGCATCTGCATGAATTGGAACTTGAACATGTTTCTGGTGGGCTTTTCACCCTTAGTCATGATGTCATTTTTGAACAACTAGACTTTTGAGAACACAATGGCGAAGTGAGTATAGAAGCCGTAGAAGTACCAAATTTACTGACCCAAACTGACTTTTACCGATAATGTTTTTTTGATGTATTTAATGTGCTGGGAATACGTCATTGATATCAGATCTGGGGTACCTGGCAGAAAATAGGAGTTGAGCAGCAGTTATCAGGAATGGCACTATTCCGTAAATGGAGCTGAGCTGTTCAGTTCCGTTCACTATTTACGTCTGACAATTGCAAGACATAATAATAGCTGATTGGTTGGGGCCCTGAGTTTCAGTCCACCACCAATATATTGTTGATGACCTGTTCAAGGGTTATGTGATATCAATAGCCCATAGAGCGCTTTTAAAAACAAACTGGTTGCCTTTCTAATGTGTACTAGGTAGCCCAACAAGGACTACCAGGAGAGAAACAAGTAGATGGGTCTTCTGGCAGCTGCTGAAGATCTGAAGAATGGCCCAGTCTCGACCATTCTTTCGGATCTCCAGCTGCAGAGTTGAAGACCCACCTATTTGTTTCCCTCCTGACATTTCAATATTTTTTTTTAACCAGTAGGAGTGACAAATTTATTTGCTTGATCTATGTTGTGGGATACACATCTATACCAGGTGGGTAATTCCCTGCACCTTATTGTCTTTTATCAGATAATACCCTATTGCTCTTTTTGCTCCTCAGTCTTTCCAACAAGAAGGACTAGATACAGTATCTTGAGTTTCAACATTTCTTTGGCTCCTTCCCACATTTTTTAATAATTTTCAGAACACCTTTTGACTAAAATGGAGAAAGCCCCACGTGCATGGCCATGTGTCAGTGGAAGACCAGACATCTATCAGACATTTATGGCATCTGTATGTGCCTTAAATGTCAGAGATGGAGACAACCCCTTTTAAATCCTTTCTTCCCATTGAAGTGAGCTAGCTATCTCATGTTTAAGACCTGCCACAAAGTCATGATATCTTGACAGTTTCATTCTTGAAAGTATTTTTCTGTGAATAAACAATAACACGTGAAAAGGGTTTAAATTTATCCTTGACCCATGTATGTTTGACCTATAAAGCCAATATTTTATTAGAAATGTTTCCCATTTTTATTAAAACTCATGGGACCTTTACCATTCTCTAAGACACTTTGAGTATCCCAAGCAACTTGATCAAAGTGCAGAACTATTAATTGATTTTTTTTTACCTCTGCAAATATGAACATTCCCCTTGATTGAAAAATTTTGGTGGCAGCCTTTTAGTGTCCCACATCACTGACCGTTTTCTCTCCCATCTCTGTACTTCTGATAGACTACTCTCATGGGCAAGTTTTTATTCTTTTCTAGTTAATTTTAGCATAAGTAAGATTGTTTTTTCTGCAGATGGTTCATATTACTGTCAGAGCTGTATTATCATTGATAATATATTAATGTCATGCGCTGACATCAGGGTTGACTGGCACAGTATATAATTAGTCTGCAGTAACATGATACATTCACTTTTATCTTGCAGACCTTCAAAGTCTAGTAATTTAGAGCTAAGTGCTTTAACTGTATCATATCCAGAGGTATATTTGTTATTGGAAGTCTTTTTAAAGCGTTTTCTAAAGTGCACAAAATAGATTGTAAGGGTAAAATAGAAACAATACTAATATTATTCCCATTTATCTGTTACCGTGGTTATGAAATAGGCTCAATTTATTTTTGCTATATTAATGGCCTTCAACTTTGGTCTTGTCCTTGATGAAACCAAAGTAGAAATGTTTAGAAACTGATTTCAGAATCATCATGTACGTTTGCCATTGTTTTTTTCATGTCTTTTAAATATACTGCTGTTAGAATATTTCTAATTATAAGTTTACTATGTAACACTTTTTTCCATCGTTCCCAGAGCTATATATCAGTGGGGGTTTTACTTTCCAATACTACTGTATATCCTTTTGCTATCTTCTAATTTAATGGGATGATGTGCGTGTTCCAGGATAACTATAGGGGGCTATAGTCTTGTGAACTAATTTAAGTAGTTACAGAAGAAAAAGACTTCATTAAACGACTGAATACAAAGTTCTGTGTAGCCTTAACTTGTAATTGCCGGAATTGTTACTCAGTTAAAGGGAATCTGCTCACAGGTTTTTATAATCTAATATCAGCAAGATGTTGGGGCTGAGGCCCTGATTCCAATGATGGGTCACTTACTGGGCTACGTGCTGTTGTTTCAATAAAATCCAATGTTTTATCAGCAGGAGATTATCACTACAGGACTAGGTGTCTTGTGCCTCCTAGTCCTCCTGCTTTGTGTAACCCCGCCCCCTCCACTGATTATTATTTTTTTTAAATTTTACTCACTTATATAGCACCATTAATTTCACAGCGCTTCTCACAATGGAGATTCCCTATTAGTATGTCTTTGGAGTCTGGTAAGAAACCGGAGAACACATAGGAAACCCATGCTAACACCAAGTAAAAATAGATGCATTTTTCACCCTCTCCTGGTTTTGGCTTACAAATACTGATGTAAAATACTGACCAAATACTGAATGTGTGAACGTGGTCTAACAGTGACATTCCTCTCCATTGGCTTTCATTCTAAAAAAAAAAAAAAAAAAAAAAAAAAAAAATGATGTATTTGGCACAGTATATCTTTATATACTTAATGCCTTTATATGTAATAGTCCAGAAGACTTCCCTATGTCATATATCAGAATAAAATGTATACTGACATATACCAGATAAATGAAAGTCAAATGATGTCTGAATGGAGGTCTGTCGATACATTTAATTGATAACAAGGCGTTTTACCTGCATATAAACTAAACGGACAGCGCAATTGCAGTGTGAAAGCGTCTACAAATAGCATCCCTTATTTAGTGGATTATAAAACGCACCCCAAATTTTGGGGTATAAAATAGAAAAAACATTTTTTAATTAGAATGGTGGTGCGTCTTATAATCCGTTTTAAACGGTAGCTTAACGGGTAGTCTCGGCAGTGGAGCGGGGTCATAGGAGGCAGGGTCGGTACTTCAGGAGGCCAGCAGCAGGAGCGGGGCGATGCTCCAGTGGCTGGGGGGCTCTCATTAGATGCCGGTGAGTGGAGTCCGTTCCCTGTAGTGGGCTTTCGGGAAAATAGCCCCAGGAGGCGGTGCATGCGCAGATTGAGATCTCTGGAAACAACCCCCCGATAAATTCACTTAGGATTATAAGACGCACCCCCCATTTTCCTCCCAATATTGGTGGAAAAGAGTGCGTCTTATAATTAAAAAAATACGGTACATCCAACAGTATCTACTCAGTTCTATAAATGCAGATGTAAGGGAAATTCTATGATATTTATAATTGCACAAGTAATTTAACATTTCTGAGTTTTGCCATATTATTAGTTTAATTTTTCCAGGTAACTTTGTACTTGATGGTTTCAATTACGCAGCAGTGGAATGTTTAAATGTCCCCTCTGATATCAGTGAAATGGTTTACACAGGAATCGGCAGTAAATGTAAATTGCATACATCCAGATGTTATCTGTCCTGATAGCAGGCTCGATTTACCTTGGCAGAGGGTTATATGGCAGATTGCTACTTTCCTTATGAAAACAATTTTTCACTTTAATCACAGATCCTAATAATATCTTCGTTCACGTAATAAAGTAAACCCCTCTCATGTTCCTCTTGTTGGACGCAGCTTCAGGATCCTGCATGGAACTTAATGGAATGTTCATTGCACTAAAATACTTTCATCTAACACATCCGCTAGGTGTGGGACAGACAATTAAGTTGTAGTATTACTTTTGGGGCATTGAGAATAATAAATGAAGCAACAACACATTTTGCTGTTAACGTATGAATATATAGGAAGAATTAAATTTTTTTAAAATAATCAATTGTGTAACATTTATGAACAAATAAAGCAAAATGCACAATTGAGAAATAATTCCAACAACATCTACCTATGAAAAAAAAATACAAGGAAAAAAACTTCTTATGTCTCATAAAGTCTTTATGACTAGGGCACTATATCCTCTTCCCAAAATCTCATAGGTTGATTTGAGCAGAATGTGCAATGGGAGGCATCCGGTAGGGTGCCAATACATGATAAATGTATAATCAATTGCCAGTCCCAGGTTGGAGAATCCCTTTAAAGGGAACCTGTCACTTGGGAAAACAGAATTAACCTGCAGATATAGGGTTATTCTGCAGGTTAATAGCATTCTAAACCTGCCCGGCGTCCGCACTTAAAGCTCCACTGCCGGGTGGAAATAAATTTGATTCTCCCCCCTGCAGCTTTCCGCGTTCAGTCACGTGGGTGACGCCGGTGAGGCTTCAGTCACCGCTCAGAACATAGGGAGCGGCGGCTGTAATCGCATCTCCACCACTGACTGACAACTGACTCACCATTAGGGCCGGCTGTCAGTCAGTGCCGGGGGCGCAGTTACAGACACTTCTCTCTATGTACAGAGCGGTGACTGACGCTTCGCCCCGTGGCTGAATGCAGAACGCTTCTGGGAAGAATAAAGTTAATTTCTTCCCAGCAGCTGGACTCTTAATTCAGGAACTGGGCAGGTTCAGAATGCTACAAACCAGTAGGTTAATGGCATTTTTTCATGTGGCAGGTTCCCTTTATGAAAGCTACTATGCTTATCCATGACAAAACTAGAAGTTGAAGGTAGCTCTTCAATGAAGATCATAGTTGGTTTCCAATGCAGAAGGGCTTTCTACTCATACATGCATAAGTTTTCTGTAATTTGTATGCATTAGATCAGGGATGTCAAACTTAAACACCGAGACGGCCAAAATGAAAAACAAAGTCACGGGCCAACCCGTATACAGTATAATGGGCCAGACATAGTCCTCCATACCGAACAATGGGCCCCACATAGTTCTCCATACCGAATAATGGGCCCCACATAATCCTCCATACAGAATAATGGGCCCCACATAGTTCTCCATACAGAATAATGGCCCCACATAATCCTTCATACAGAATAATGGGCCCCCCCATATTCCTCCATACAGAATAATGGGCCCCACATAGCCCTCCATACAGTATAACGGGCCCCACTGTAACGGGTCTGGGAGGCGGAACCTCTGAGCAACTATACAAGGGGGCGGTCCTTGTAAGGAAGCGGGTGGCTCCCAGGGAAGACGGGCAGGTAGTCACGGCAAGTGACAGGGACAGTCTCTGGGTAGAAGGGCAGGTAGTCACGGCAAGTGACTTGGACAGTCTCTGGGTAGAAGGACGGGTACTCACGGCAAGTGACAGGGACAGTCTCTGGGTAGAAGGACAGCAGGCAGGCGGCTGGTGAGTGCTCCCAGGTGAGCGGGCGAGGGTCTTTGGACAGGCAGGTGGTCACGGCAAGTGACGGCAGAGCCTCCAGGTAGGCTAGCAGGCAGGTAGCAGGTGAGTGCTCCCAGGTGAGCAGGCAAGAGTCTCTGGACAGGCAGGTGGTCACGGCAATTGACGGCGGAGCCTCCAGGTAGGCTAGCAGACAGGTAGCAGGTGAGCGCTCCCAGGTGAGCAGGCAAGAGTCTCTGGACAGGCAGGTGGTCACGGCAAGTGACGGCGGAGCCTCCAGGTAGGCTAGCAGGCAGGTAGCAGATGAGCGCTCCCAGGTGAGCAGGCAAGAGTCTCTGGACAGGCAGGTGGTCACGGGAAGTGACGGCGGAGCCTCCAGGTAGGCTAGCAGGCAGGTAGCAGATGAGCGCTCCCAGGTGAGCGGGCAGGCTGGTCCATAGACAGACTGACAGGTGTCGGAAGGCAGACCGTCGGACCGCAGGCTTGCAAGCAGGTAAACGGATATCAGGCAGGTATCAAGCAGGAATCTGACAGGTGACTGGCAGGTAACTGGAAACGGGACCTGAGGGCTGAAGCAGAGTGAAGGCTTTGCAACAACATTGCTCGGGCACCTCCATTTTGGAGGAGGTGCCTTATATATGGTGAAGTCCTCCGGCCATTGGCCGGGGACTCCTTAGGACGGCGCGCGCGGCCCCTTTAAGAGAGGGGGAGCGCGCGCGCGCCCTAAGCACCGTGGCCGGGAAGCAGCGCGCGCTGCCAGCAGAGCGGGAGGAAGACGCCGGGCACGGAGCGGAGAGGTGAGGGAACAGCGTCCCTGCCTAGCAGGAGGCAGGGACGCCGACGCTACACCCACATAGACCTCCATACAGAATAATGGCCCCCACGCAGTCCTCCATACAGAATAATGGCCCCACATAGTCCTCCATACAGTATAATTGGCCCCACATAGTCCTTCATACAGAATAATGGGCTCCCCATATTCCTCCATATTGTATAATGGGTCTCAAATAGTCCTCCATACAGAATAATGGCCCCCATGTAATCCTCCATACAAAATAATGGGCCCCCCATATTCCTCCATACGGAATAATGGCCCCACATAGTCCTCCATACAGAATAATGGGCCCCACATAGTCCTCCATACAGAATAATGGGCCCCACATAGTCCTCCATACAGAAAAATGGCCCCACATAGTCCTCCATACTCAATTATGGCCCCAGATAGGGATGGCATTTCTGGTGTTGTGGGCCAAATATAACCACCCTGTGGGTCAGATTTGGCCCATGGGCCGGAGTTTGACATGTATGCATTAGATGAAGAGAATAAAATGGAAAACTCTGAAACCTGGCCACATTTTAAGGTACAGTATTCTATCTGTCCATACAGAGGTGCCATATGGTGTCATACCGATATGTATGGACTCCGATTGTTACCATGTAGGCTTCATGCTTCTCTGTGTATATATGGCCCAGGGGATATGACTGAACACACTCAAGACACACTTCTGTTCTACTTAACTATTAAATTACAAACATTCCACATTCATTAAACGCATAGTACAACGTTTCACATTAATATCTGAGAGAGCCAAGTCCTTGACCCTACTACAGTGTTTTCTATTCTAGGGTCAGCAATTATTTGTCTCTCCTGGTCAAAAGAACCTCTGCTGTGTTCTCCAGCTAGTCTGTCATAATGAGAAGACTGTGTAATTATTTCTACTCTCGTATCTAGAATAATGAGAGCTCTCACTGGCGGAGCGCTGCCTTCGGTACTTACGTCTTTACAATTTCACCTTGTTTGCCGCTAAAATGTATAGTCCAATAGGGCAGCTAAATCTGATGGACCGTTCACCATGACATGTAAATTGTCCTCTGTACTACAGTACTTGTATTTCTCTCTTTTTGCATTGACTTGAATATGCTATGTTTCTGCAGAGCTCTTGTTTTTCACATAAAACATAGTATAATGGATTATTGTGTGCGCCTATGTACATATGACAATTTTATTCTGTATTCAGCTTTACTTTTTTTTCCTTAACTAGTTTGATAGGATGAAATTATATTACAGAAAGATTGAATTTGATGGACCTATGTCTCGTTTTCAACCTATGTAACTATGCAATAAGCATCGATTCGGTATATTTAAAGGGAATCTGTCAGCAGGTTTTGCTATGTAATCTGACAGCAGCATGGGGGAGGGACAGATACTCTCATTTAACCCCTTTACAACCCAAGGTGGCTTGCACGTTAATGACCAGGCCAATTTTTACAATTCTGACCACTGTCACTTTGAGGTAATTACTCTGGAACGCTTCAACGGATCCCCCTGATTCTGAGACTGTTTTTTCGTGACATATTGTACTTCATGATTGTGGTAATTTTTTTTCGATATCACTTGCGTTTATTTGTGAAAAAAACGGAAATTTGGCGAAAATTTTGAAAATTTGAGTTTTTATGCCCTTAAATCAGAGACATATGTCACAAAATAGTTAATAAATAACATTTCCCACATGTCTACTTTACATCAGCACAATTTTGGAACCAAATTTTTTTTTTTTATTAGGGAGCTATAAGGGTTAAAAGTTGACCAGCGACTTCTCATTTTTCCAACAAAATTTACAAAACCAATTTTTTAGGGACCACATCACATTTGAAGTCACTTTGAGGGGTCTTTATGACATAAAATACCCAAAAGTGACACCATTCTAAAAACTGCACCCCTCAAGATGCTCAAAACCACATTCAAGAACTTTATTAACCCTTCAGGTGCTTCACAGGAATTTTTGGAATGTAGAAGAAAAAAATTAACTTAACTTTTTTCACAAAAATGTTACATTAGACCATTTTTTTTTTATTTTCGCAGGGGTAACAGGAAAAAACAGACTCCAAAATTTGTTGTGAAATTTCCCCTGAGCACGCAGATACCCCATACGTGTGGAAAAAACACTGTTTGGGCGCACGGCAGGGTTCGGAAGGGAAGGAGCGCCATTTGACTTTTTGATTGTAAAATTTGCTTAAATAATTAGCGGACGCCATGTGGCTTTTGGAGAGCCCCTGATGTGCCTAACCAGTGGAAACCCCCCACAAGTGACACCATTTTGAAAACTAGACCCCTCAGGGAACTTATCTAGATGTGTGGTGAGCACCCTGAAGCCCCCAAGTGCTTTACAGAAGTTTATAACATGGAGCCGTGAAAATAAAAAAATCAAACTTTTTCCACAAAAATGATATTTTAGCCCCAATTTTTTTATTTTCATAAGGGTAAGAGGAGAAAATGGACCCCAAAAACTATTGGGCAACTTCTCCTGAGTACAGCAATACCCCATATATGGGGAAAATACAGTGTTTGGGCGCATGGCAGAGTTCAGAAGGGAAGGAGCACTGTGTGACTTTTTGAAACCAAAACTGGCTGGAATTGAGAGCGGACGACATGTCGCGTTTGGAGAGCCCCTGATGTGCCTAAATAGTGGAAACCCCCCACAAGTGACCTCATTTTGGAAACTACACCCCTCAAGGATTTTATCAAGGGGTATAGTGAACATTTTGAACCCAGAGGTCCGACACAGAATTTGATAACATTAGGTCTTCATATTGAATAAGTTGTCATTAGTCTTGAGCGCAAGTGCTCGCTACTTGAGTTTGCATCGGGTACTCGGATATGCACCAAGTGTCCCCGCCCGCATGTTTCACGGTTATTAAACACCAAACATAAACCATGCGGGGATTGCTCGTGCATGGCAGGCCATCCCCGTGAGGTTTTTTTGGCCGCGAAGCATATGGGGCGGAGACTCGAGCATGTCACTCGAGCACCCGCGATACTCTATGCATACCCGAGCACCCAATGCAAACTCAAGTAGCCAGCAATTGCGCTCAACACTAGTCGCCATATCGTCATCTTTTTTTTTTTTTTACTTTTGAAAAAAATCCTAGCCCAACCCTAGCCCAACCCTAACCCCAGCCCTAACCCCAGCCCTAACCCCAACCCTAACCCTAGCCCAACCCCAACCCTAACCCTAGCCCAACCCTAACCCTAAACCTAGCACAACCCTAGAGTTTATTTTTTACGCCGTTCCTCGTGCGGTGTAAGTGATTAGACGACTTTATTCTTCGAGTCGGTGCGATTACAGCTTAACCACATTACAGCCCAAGGCGTAGTAATATGTACCTGCACCCTGGGCTTTAAGAGCCAGGTACGTATTAGTACACCCTGTTGATTTCGCCCGCACAGCCTGTGTGCACTGCGCATGACCAAAGTATCTTCCTGCTGTCTGGTGACCCGGATGTTGTCATGACGACATTGGGTCGTCATGGCAACATCCGGAAAGCCGCGGCAGACAGCGCTGGAGGCCGGGAGAGGAGGTGAGTATCGCGATCACCTCCCCTTGCCCCCGCAATGCTGCGATCGACTTCGATCGCAGCATTGCGGGGGTTAATGTGCCGGGAGCGGTGCGGGACCGCTCCCAGCACATATTACCGGGTGTCAGCTGTGGCAATCGGCTCACACCCGGCGGCGATTGCGCCCGCACAGCCTGTGTGCGGGCGAAATCAACAGGGGGTACTAATACGTACCTGGCTCTTAAAGCCCAGGGTGCAGGTACATATTACTACGCCTTGGGCTGTAATGTGGTTAAGCGATGTCCCACTTAGTTTACTGGCTGTTATAATAGAATCACAGTTTCTCAGCTTTTTGTGTACATTGTATAGTGACAGAGAGCTGCTAACCAGTGCTGGTGGCGTGGTTGGACTAGGATGCACGAGGCCAGTTGTCTTCTATTGATAATCTTCTGCTAATAAAACACTGATTGCATTGAAACAGCAAAACAAAGCCCAGTAAGTGACACATCACTGGAATCCATGCCTCTGCTCCTACATCATGCTGCTCTCAGATTAAATAGCAAAAACCTGGTGACAGATTCCTTTCAATAGAATTGAATCACAGGGGTGGATCCACTTTCTCCAGTGACATTTATAAACCCTTACAGGATATACAGACAAGTGTTACACTGTTGGGAATACCACTTTTATTGTGCCTTCTCACAAAGCACCTTCTTCCGGCATCTGCGACTCTAATTGATTTGCTAGCCTGGCGCAACATCACATATGCATCATACCGTAATGATGTCGTCATATTAGGCCGGCTAATCAAGAGGAGCTGCAGATACTGGAAGGTAAAAGGCGAATCTCAGGGTTCCCATTTCATGACCAGAGACTAAGGACCTGGCCACTGGACTGGTTCCTACGGATTGATTTGCATCAACTCCAGCGTTGACTCCATCGGACAATTTTTCTTTATTAGAAGTTTTCCCTGGCACAGTGATAAAGTAATCACAAGTTGTCTCGACCTTCATGTGTAAGCTGTTATCAGCTGAAATCTGATAAGCGCCACCAAAGGGGAAAGACAGCATTACACAGTCCCATTGAAATTAATGAACTGAGTGAAAGATACTCTTTGTAGATGTCCCCCATTCTGTTAAATAGAGATGAATTTTTAATACTATTTTGTTTCAAGATGAAAATCTTCCTTAGATTGAAGCTGAGGTTTCCGTCAACTATATGTTCTTTATGCAGGGAAAACATAGTGTTACACGTAGCAGTAGCCAACCATAATTTAAAGTCTGCATTTGTTCGTAGAGGAGGCTCCATTTTTGAGGTTCCTTTTTATAATATCCTAATAGGCAGTTCAGATATGGGTAGACTTTGTGAAGGATCCCTATTAATTCTAACTTTTTACAATATGCAGTAGTTAATCAAGTGTAAACTCTGTGTATAGTGTACTGAAATAAATGAGAAGTGGACAAAGGCATAACTGAAAGCTTTTGGGTTCCATTGCAAAACAAATCCCCTCACTTACATGTGCCAATAAAAATACTAGCATCTCCAAACACCAGGGCAAGAATGGTTCGTCTCCCTTCCACATGGACCTCGAGGGCCTTAGTGCCGGTAGAACTGAAAACTAAGAGTACAAGGAGCGCTGAGGTGGAGTAAGGAGTCAGATGAGGGCCTAGTTGACTAATGTTTTTTGTTTTATCCCTTTCCTCCATTTTTTTATGTCTTCGAGTCTGGAGAATGCAAGTTGAGCACTTAGGATTTTTACCAAATTTATTTAGCTCTAATGAGATCAGTCGATCTGCCCTAAACATTTATCGAAAGATCTGCTCATCTCCATACCAAACTGTAGGACAATTCACAGCCACCTGTGTGTGTACTAATAGTCTTTTTATGGTTGGAGTAAGCCACATCTAGAGATGCATCTCTTCGTGTTCCTGTGATTTGTGCGTTCCTTACTGAAGACTTTATTTGGAGTGGCGACTTATCATTTGCACATCAAACAGGTGCATTAGTATTTTGCCTTTTTTGTTCTTTTACTGGGAATTTTTTTATTAACAGGCCGAAACAAACAAGGCAACAGCTTGTTATGTTTGAAGAGATTAAACAAGACTTGACTTATCCTTTGAAGGCAGAATCATATGTTGTATTAAGGGGCAGAAGGGGAGCTTAGGCCTTTCGTCTTGATTGATGAAATTGGTCTCTTCCCATACAGTATGTGTTCTTGTAACAAACGTTGCAGCCGCACATGGTTCGGCTGGAGAATTAACATTATTGCATTGTGTGAAGTAAACACTGAAAGCGCCATCTTCTACAAGGTATCTGCTTCTAGTGCTTGATATATTTAATTCTCCTGTAAAATCTCCCAGTTTATTGTTTTGTAATAGTGCTGTCTTGGGACTAAATGGGCGCATTTATGGTACAGTAAAGCTATAAAGTAAATTGAAATGCTCTTAGCAAATGTGTACCAAGCCCATTAGGTATTTTTTTCCATACTATTAGATTTGTTGGTAAGCAGACGTCTCATTCTCATTATTAGCATAGCCTAAAAAAAACAGACAAATTACATGAACTGAAGTTACTGCCGGATGAATATGATAAAATTGAATTTTTTTTTAATTCTATACCGCTTAGAACCAGTTGAAATGCCAAGCGAGAATTATTACACATTCTTTAGTGTTTGGTAATTACATTTTCTCTTTTCTTAGTATGACGATATGCGTAATAGAAATAACTTTGTTTTCAATGGGATTTACAATATGTGATTACAAATAGATTTTTCAGATGGAATTAAGAACAAAATTTGACGAGCATGTACCAAAAATGCTATTGGCAATGAGACTTTTTATCATTACGTGCTTCATATTCTGAGGTCACTGTCAACAAGTCTAAAACAATAATGTAGAAAGTCTGTGTCACAAAGTATAGATCTGTACACACTGCTGTATAACACCAGTAGAAATGTATGGAGTATGCCGCTGAGTGGTAGACTACTAGGTGTAATTTTTTGGGGGCAATGCAGAATCTTTGTATCGAACATCATACAGATGTGGAAAATTAATGAATGAACTAAGTGCCACAAATGCTTGTGGCACACCAGCTGTACCAAAACTACAAGCTTTGATTGCTCAGTCAGTTACTAAAGTTAGCCATTCACATTCGATGGCTGGCGACCTATTGATGCTTCGGCTGATCGCTCGGCCAACAGTCAACACAACAGACTAACCCAAACACAGGAGGGCTCGTTCCTCAGAGCACTTCTGTGTTCTCTATGAGAATGCCGCCGGCTGACACGTTGGCCAGAGGTTCATCTCCGTGAAAATAATATGGTGGCAGTCCCAAATCAGACATGCACTGTCAACATTTCTGCCGACCATCAAATGGCTGGTGCCCCTCCAAAAAACATTAGACCGTCATATGATTCCGTCGATATCAGCGGGATTGACCGACACGAGTCTGTGTATGGGGGACTTAAGGCAGCTGCATAGACAATCACTACATTGACTAAAAAGGTTTAATAACACTAAAAAAAGATATGCCAATTCATACTACCCTGACATATGCCAAACGCACTCTTTTGGCAAAAGTTGAAAAATAAAATAGGAAAAATACATCAGCTTACCACACATGGCTTACCTTGTCAGCTTACCACGGGCCATATAGATGAATTCCAAAACTAGTGCTTGGATATGTCTGGGCCGATGTCCCTCACAACAAATCATAGATGAAAAAGGTGGTAATCCAGCACCAAAAAATGTATTAAAAACCCAATTGATTTTTAATACATTTTTGGTGTCGGTTTTCCACTTTTTTCATTGTTAAAAAATATACCTTAAATATAGCCAGAGAAAAACCAAATACTTCATCTATAAAGCACATTATATAAAGAGGGGGCCCATGACTTAACCCCATGCTTTGTTTATCTGATACGGTTGACTGTTTTCACCTGTGAAAGGGCCTTTTAGCAAAATGCAATAAAATAGTAAAAAAAACAGAATTCAATTCTTACTAGTCATGTTCAGTGGAGAAGACCGTATTGGTTTGTGTCATGAAGTTTACTTTAAGTAGTAAAGATTTCAGCTTCTAGAAATAATGACTGTAATTTGGTGTCTATTTGTGATGTATTTATATATTTTTGGCCATCATTATTTCCTCTTGTGTTTTGGAGTCCAATGAGGATGGGAGGGGCTCATTTTATTTTGTTTTCTTGATGGATATGCTAAAGACATTCTGCATTTTAAGTAAATAAGAACAATACAGTTGAATTTCCATTGTTGTCTTACATTGAAAGACTATCATCCCAGTGTCCTAATTTAGACTTGCTAATTGCTGCTATTTAAATAATTTAGAATGAACTTTTAGAGAATCATACTGTATCAAGACAATCCTGTCTACATTTGTATAATTGCATGTTGGAGATACGTCAAGATAATAACCTTGAAATGAAAATGCAATAAAAATTCTTAGGAGACTCTTCAGAGGAAGCCATGATATAGTTAATAAACCAAGAGTAGAATGTGGCATAATTCATCCTTAAACTGGAATCTCTGTTTCATATGGCTTTTTACAAAGACCTAACATATCTAATCAGTTTACTGATTAGTAGAGATGAGTAAATATATTTGAGTGGAATTTATTTCTCCTAGAATTTGACAAAAATCAGCATTCACCAAAATTTTTGTAATTCGCTTCCGTGCGGATTCAGTAAGAGTTTTCAACTGACTTTAAACAGCTTGCTGGCAATCTCCTCAGCAGCTCCTCATCAGGCACAATCTTTGTTTCAATGTCAATGCAGCATAGCTCACACTCAGTTATGATTTCAACCCCTCTTCCTGATGCCTTTCTTGACAATAATTTGCTGTCTAACAATTGTGCACACTCATGGGGCCTACACATAAAGTCAACTCATAACAGTCTCTTGCGCTTAAGCTTCCGACAATCTCTATGCTGGCAAATCTCTGTAATCATGGGCATTAACATCCAGAATTTTTCTGGTGTGACCTCATCTCATGTGGGTAGATAATCGTCTCCTTTTTAGACAATATACTGTTCACTTGAAAGTATAAGCCTCTTTGCCCCCCTCTGTGATGGCAATTTTCACCCTTTCCCTATGAAAGGGGTATTCTCCTGCAGATGGGCTGAGCTTCCTTAATTAGAGCAAACTACACCAACAGCAATACAAACTAGCGCTTCTTACTGTACTTTGCTCCTTTGTAATCCTCTGAAAGCCTTAGGTTCGTACATCATATGCAGCAATTACTACTCAATGACACTTCTATCTAGCTATGATGCAGACTTTCTCTGATGGCCTTCTTAGACTGATTGTGTCTTCTACTCGTAGAAAAGTTTTTCTGAAACGCTAAGCTTAATTTTGATTGGTTGTCATGAGAACCTGTGTATTTCATTCATTGCCTGAAATACGGTTCATACACTATTAATTAGGAGCTTCATAAATTGTCGTGGTTCCTGAACAATGCATAATTAGGAGGCAGCGGAATATATTGGCAAGCGGTGTTGGAATTGTTTCTGTTAATTTCTGAATACATTGTGCAAGCAGTAGTCACTTATTAAAAGCCCTAAGTGTTAAAGATCTGCATTCTATCAGTTCCGTGCATTCAAGCAATGTCATCCCTTCATTTTGTGAGAAAATCAAGTGTTTGGAGATGGAACAAAAGGTTAAACACAAGTGAAGGCTCATTTTGTACCTGGTGTTTTATGTTATGCCAGGCTATCAATACCAATGCTTCAACACTTTGATCAAATGAAAAAAGCTGCTGATGAAAGTAAAATTGCTTTTTTATTTTAATTTTTTTAGTTTTCTGTAGATTTCAAAGATTTTATCTGTTTAGATGTTCTTTCATTCTCAAACTATTATATCAAAGAAGAAAACTTTTAATAAACGTGCATAGCTTTGTAATGTATGATTACAAGCTGCTATATGGATAAGTACATGAAAAGTAACGTGAAATATGATAAGATCATTAATTGTAACATCGATTTATCCCTTCAACACTGAGCGATTTTTCATTTTTGCTATTTGATTTTTCCCTTCTTGCCCAGAGCTATAACTTTTTTCCCATCAACCTAGCCATATAAGCGCTTGTTTTTTACAGGACTAGTTAGCTTTGAAAAAAATTCAATTGTGATATTGTTTTTTGGGTTTTGTTTCTATGCTGTTCATTGCATGGTAAAAAATGACCTGGCAGTATGATTCTAGTAGGTCAGTATAAATACGGCAATACCAAACTTGTATATATATAATAATATTTTTTTTTTTGTGTATAAAAGTTTATTTTCTTGTGCAGCAAGTTGTTGTTTTTACTGGTGCCATTTTGGGTACATACAACATTTTGCTAATTTTTTGGTTGTATTTGTCATGAGACGTGTGGTGGCCAAAAAACTGTTATATAAAAAAAGTGAGCATAGTAATTGATCAGGCTTTTCCAAACATATCCATAGCAGCTATTTTTATGTTTATTTTTTATTTATTTTTATTTTAAGAAAAGGTGGATAAATTTAAATAATTTGTAATATTTTAAAAAACATTTTTTAATTTGTTTTCTCTGCTTTTTAGCCCTCAGAGAACTTGAACCTATCATTCTTTGGTCTCTTGTTCTATATACTGCAATACAACAACAGTATTGCGGTATATAGTGTAACTGGTGGTCTCCTATGAAGCCCAATCTGTGGCTTGCCTTCACAGAAGAGCCATAATGGTGGTACAATATGGTAGGCACTCACGACTTTTCAACTGGGTTCTCTGTTGTAGGGAAAAACCAGAGAATGAAAAGGAACCAAGGCACTCCAAATATTGATAGAAAGATTTCAATATATCCATCAGCTTATGAGTTCCACAAGTATAAATGGGCCAGCGATTCAGTCCTATCTGACCTTGATCCCTTCTGCATGGAGACTGAATCAAGGTAGAGGGGCTGATGTTTTTTGTCTTTGCAGAAGTACCAAGATGACAGCCATGGAAGTCTTTAACAGACCCCAGCCTACCATGGTAACCCATTGGTTCCCTGCAATCATGTTGTGACAGGCCAATGGGAGTTGGCAATCGTTTCATTTAAATATCACTGACATCGATTAATATAGTAACTTAGGTTGAATAAATACCTATGTCCATCCAGTTAAACCTTTCTCCGCCAATTGTACTCCCTACACTAACTTGCTAACTTATAAGGACTTGGCCTCACAAATGTATTATTACCATTTTTATTATTGCTGCACTATTACAATTAAAAATGAACCCGTTTATAATTTTTAAATTAGTTTTAGATTTTGATTGACCTATCTAAATAGTTAAACAGCAGAAATCAGAAGTAGCTCCAGTTTCTGCTGTTACAGGCAGATGCCGGCTGTGTAATACAGCCGACATATGCCACATGTGAGTTCCGGAGTCTGCTCCACACTGGTATGAGAGTAAAGTTACGTCTTTTTGTGCTAAGGAGTTTAAAAAAATAAAAATAGCACTATTCCTGTGCTTCTTAAGTAAAATATGGAGTAATTTTCAAATCTTTTAAGAAACAATTGATGGCAACTCATACAGATGTGTCCTTTCTTGGCTTTTTCCCTTCACATATTCCTAGATGAATGGCATAAAATGACCAGCATTGAAAAAAAAAATTCACTGTTAAGACTGCGACCCGCATGTCTTCTTAGCGCCTTCCTATTCACCGCATGTTCTGCTCTGTTCTACCCAGTACCTGACCATCGCTCTGAGCTGCCTTGTGAAATACTTCCAGCTCTGCTATTTCTGCCTGTTGCTGTGAGTCTCCACTCGGCCATAGGGAGGCTTGTCCAAACTCTGCAGGAATGTGTATCCACTCTGTCCTGCAGAGATCTGCTTCTCTGGCCTATCACTTGCCAGCAGGTAATATATCCGGCAACTCCACCTTTCACTCCTCGCCTGAACTTTGGTTCCTAGTAGCTCAGTCTCCAGTTCCTGTTTGTGCATGTTCGTTCTGTCTCTCCTGTTATTGACCAGGCTCATTTGCCATTTATCCTGATTTCTCCACTCCTGAGTTCTGCTATGTATATTGAACCTGTGCTGCCTGCCCTGACCTCAGATTGTCTGACTACTTCTTTGCCTTTGTCCACCTGAACCTCATACCCATGTCTCTGACCCTCCAGTCAGCTGCTGCAATCCCGGGGACTGCCCTGGAGTGGTACTTGGTGTCTACCTGCGGTCCAGCACTTCCTCACCATCAAAGGCTCTAGGGAATACCGGTAGTCACTTAGTCACACACCTCAAGGGTAAGCTTGGCCCACGGCGCAGATTGTCCACACCCACCAGCGTTACATTCACAATACTCTTTTGTGAAATGTTTATGCTGTATGTATCTATATGTGGCCAACTAGTACTTGTGCTATGAATTACAGCCTGTTAAGTGTTTGGCTAGCATAATGGCTCTTTCAAACAAGAGTATTGTATGGTCGTGTGCTGTTAGAGTAAAAATCAGACAGCACAATGACCAGTGTAATTCAGTAGACTGTTAAGATGAATTTTTTCACATGGATCAAGTGTCCATGAGAAAAAAACTGGAGCATGCATTTTTCTCTTCCGTATCTCAGATGAGACTCTCCTATGCAAATTTATGGGTGGACAGAAAAATTGGATCCCATACTGATTATTTGCGTAGCATCCATTTTTATGGAAATATTGCCATTATTAACCTCTGAAACTGTGTTTGATCATGTGCACTTAAAACTGTTGATCCATAAATACGGATGCCACATGGTTGTCACGTGGATGTAAAATACGGACACAGCTGGCATATGGATGAAAATCCTCTGCGTTTACTGGATCAACCCCCTGCCTAAAGTATATGTTTTTGATGGTAATTAATTGATTGATAAGATCTTGATTACATTTACACAAAGGTAAGCATGGACACATTTATATATAGTGTTAGACTGCTTTGCTGCACCTTGCACAGGGTGTCTTGAATCTGTGCAGGGTACAATGAAATATCAAGACTTTCAAGGGATTCTAGAGAGAAATGTGCTGCCCAGTGTCAGAAAGCTTGGTCTCAGTCGAAAGTCATGGGTCTTGCAACAGGATAATGACCCAAAACACACAGCTAAAAACACCCAAGAATGGCTAAGAGGAAAACATTGGACTATTCTGAAGTGGCCTTCTATGAGCCCTGACCTAAATCCTATTGAGCATCTTTGGAAAGAGCTGAAACATGCCATCTGGAAAAGGAAACCTTCAAACACCAGACAACTGGAGCAGTTTGCTCATGAGGAGTGGGCCAGAATACCTGTCGAGAGGTACAGAAGTCTCATTGACAGTTACAGGAATCGTTTGATTGCAGTGATTGCCTCAAAAGGTTGTTCAACAAAATATTAAGCTAAGAGAACCATCATTTCTGTCCAGGCCTATTTCATGAGTTGATTTTTTTTTAAATTCTGTGGAAGCAGGGTTGAAAAGCAATGTCTGACTTTCATTTGTTCATTTTCATAGATTTTTAATTTATTAATACTTTTATCAGATTCAAGTTATTTCTGTGACCATTGTGGGTTTTTCTTTCATTAAACGAGGAGTACCAACAATTTTGACCACGTGTGTATATAGAGAGACATTGTAATTTTTTTCTAATATATATAGTAGAAAAAATAATATACACATTGCATGTATGGGTGTGTGTATTTTTATATATATATATATATATATTTATATATTTATGTATATATACAGTACTGACCAAAAGTTTGGACACACCTTCTCATTTAAAGATTTTTCTGTATTTTGATGACTTTGAAAATTGTACATTCACACTGAAGGAATCAAAACTATGAATTAACACATGTGGAATTATATACTTAACAAAAAAGTATGTCGGCTTTTACTAATCTGCCTTAGCCAGATAGCCTGACCAGGTCAATGCTCCCCTTCATTCCTGCATTGCAGCCGCAGGTGAGTTTGTGACTGCAATGCACTCCAATGGATTTAATAGGTCTCTGTACACATTCTGGGGGATATATAACGTCCCTTGTATACGATCCCGGTCACTGCCTCACATATTTCCCCTCTCTGTTCAAACTTGTGGGGTTGAACATTTGTCACCATACAGGGTGCCCGGGACAGGGCATCCGCTTTTGCTCGCGACTTCCCAGAGCGATGTTCTACAGAGAAACTGAAATTTTGCAGTGACAGGAACCACCTGGTGACTCGCGCATTCCTCATCCATACCAAGGGTGAGTGGTCCGTCACCAAACGGAACTGACGCCCGAGTAAATAATAACGTAGCGATTCCAAGCCCACTTAATAGCCAAACGCTCCTTCTCTACCACGCTATAGTTTTTCTCTGTCGTTATAAGTTTTCTACTCAAGTAGGTGACCGGGTGCTCTTCACCATTCACTTTTTGTGACAATACAGTCCCGAGGCCTACCTCCGAGGCATCTGACTGTACAATGAAGGTTTCCTTGAAGTTGGGGCTGATGAGGACCGGCTGTCCACACAGGGCCAACTTCATGGACTGAAAGGCTTCTTCTGCCTGAGGGCTCCTCCGAACCATTACCGATTTTTTTCCTTTCCAAAGATTGGTCAGGGCCGCCGTTCTCCCAGCAAAATTAGGTATAAACCGGCGGTAATACCCAAGGATGCCAAGGAACGCCCTCACCTGCTTTGTACTTGACTGTTTAGGCCAGTTTTTTATGGCCTCAACTTTATTGATTTGGGGCTTGATGACTCCTCGGCCAATCACATACCTCAAATATCGGGCTTCATCTAGCCCTATCGCACATTTTTTGGGGTTTGCCGTTAACCCCGCGGCTCTGAGAGAATCCAGCACTGCTTGAACCTGGGATAGGTGCGTATGCCAGTCGGTGCTAAAGATGATATCATCCAGATACGCGGACGCTTACTCCTGATGAGGCTTGAGCACTATGTCCATCAACCTCTGGAATGTAGCCGGGGCCCCATGTAACCCAAAAGGTAAGACCACATAATGATATAGACCCTCCAGAGTTATGAAGGCGGTCTTTTCCTTTGCCGATTTCGTGAGAGGTACCTGCCAGTAACCCTTGGTGAGATCGAGCGTGGTAAAGTACTGGGCCTGCCCCAGTCTCTCAATCAGCTCATTCACCCTGGGCATTGGATAAAGGTCAAACTTCGACACTTCATTTAATTTCCGAAAATCGTTACAGAAGCGTAACGATCCGTCTGGTTTCAGAATCAGTACGATAGGGCTAGCCCACTCACTCCGTGATTCCTCGATGACGCTTAACTGGAGCATTTGTTTTACCTCAGCCGTGATGGCTTGCCTCCAGGCTTTGGGCACCCGGTACGGTCTCATTCGCACCCTTACCCCAAGTTCGGTGACCATCTCATGTTGGAGAACTGTAGTCCTACCCGGTAGCTCTGAGAACACATCGGTATTCTGCTGTACCAGCGAGCGAGTCTCCCGTCGCTGCTGTTTAGTGAGAGCATCACTTATCCTGACCTGTCCCCCGGACGCATCCCTGGCTGAAGGTAGAGACCTCTCTGGTGATATGCCTGGAGTGACGTCTGTAACTAAACACTCTCGATCTTTCCAAGGTTTTATCAGGTTTACATGATAAAGCTGCTCAGGTTTCCTCCTTCCTGGCTGATACACCCGGTAATTTACCTCCCCCACCTTTTCTCGAATCTCATATGGCCCTTGCCACTTGGCAATGAGCTTACCTCTCGACTGTGGATACCAGTACTAACACCCGATCGCCCTTGTTAAAAGACCTGACCGTGGCTCTTTTATTATATGTGCGCCTCTGGGCTGCCTGGGCACCTAACAGATTTCTTTCACGATGGGCATGACCGCTGCAATCCGGTCCTGCATACTAGCCACGTGTTCAATTATACTCCTATGTGGAGTCAGCTCTTGTTCCCACATCTCCTTGGCTACATCCAACAGACCCCTAGGGTGTCTGCCGTACAGTAACTCAAAAGGAGAGAACCCTGTGGAAGCCTGTGGTACCTCACGGACGGCGAACATCAAATAGGGTAGTGTCGCGCCCCCGGGGGCCCTACTGTTTGGGTACTGTATATATTTATACCATTGTGGCTGGCCCAGGGCGGACAGTGCACAAAAGGGGTAGCGATTACTAATAAAGTTCAGAGAAATTCGTGACGCCACCTGTGATGTCTGGTGAAGGTCACCAGCGCTGCAGCAGTCCTTTGAGGCAGGTGTCAAGGCAGCTAAAGATGGTACAGCTCCCCACAGGTGGAGCTTGCCTCAGGGCAGTGTAGATAGATAGATGGTGGGAGCGCTGGGCGTTGTGGTGCAGGTAGATGGTGCAGCTGGAGTATCGGACAGAGACAGGGGATTTTGCTACGTTACCTTTACTGGTACAGCTGGTAGATACGGTCCAGGGTATTCTAGGTGAAGGGCGCACTTTTGGACTTCTCCCCAGGGAGCGGGTATAAGGCCTCCTGATCCGTGTCTGCCTCTGTGTAAGCTCTTGGCCAGCCTGCAACTGTGCCTAGCTTATGTGTCTTGCTTTTTCTACTCCACCTGTTGCTCTGAAGTAGGACCTCCGGTTGGTAACCACTTTCCCTGGACGTCGGGGCCTTCGTGGTTCCTGGTCCTGTATGTGTCTAGCTTCAGGTTTGCCAGGGACTTGTAGTCCTCCTGGGATTCCGGTTATCCCTACTGGGTGTAAAGGGTCCCTGTAGGCTCGAACCCGGTGTCCGGTATATATACTGGGGTGAGCCTGGTATGCTCCTCTGCCCCCTTTTATCACTCCTTCCTTCCTCTCGCCTTCGGCCACGCTCGGGGCCCTCACTAGGCTTCAGTACTGCTGGAGGCCTCTCTGAACACTAACTGTAAACTTAGACTCTGACTAGACTAACTGAGCTGCCTGGCTCCACCTTCCCTTTATATATCCCTATCAGGGCTCCCTCTGCTGGTATTTGGTTGAAGGTGGAGGTGTTTGCATGTAGTGAGGGCCTCTTGTGGAGAAATCCATCCGTGCACCCTTCTAGGTTCTGTGGCACCATGTCCAGCAGGGCGCCACAGTAGCAACATGCCCCAATCCCTTCCGTCCTTAGAAACCACCTTTTTTAACATGGACTTGAGGGTTTTATTGAACCTTTCTACTAGCCTGTCGGTTTGAGGGTGGTACACCGCGGTGCGCAATTGTTTAATTTTTAGCAGTTTGCATAGTTCCCTTGTCACCTTGGACATAAAAGGGGTCCCTTCATCCATCAGGATCTCCTTAAGTAGTCCAAGGCGAACGAACATGGCAAACAGCTCCCGTGCAATCACTTTCGCCGAGGTGTGGTGTAGCGGTATAGCCTCCCGGTACCGAGTGGCATAGTCGACGACCACCAGTATATGTTGGTGGCCGCAAGCAGATTTTACAATGGGCCCTACCAAGTCCATTGCAATCCGTTCAAAAGGTACCTCTATCACTGGCAGGGGTACCAATGGGCTACGGAAACTGGCGGTGGGTGTGGTCAGTTGACATTCGCAGTACTTTTGGACCTCCGCGTAAATCCCTGGCCAAAAGAACCGCTGCAAGATACGTTCTTGCGTCTTTTTAATCCCTAAGTGTCCACTCAGCCGGTGTGTGTGTGCGCCAAATCTAGAACCTCCCGATGGTACGACTGAGGTACCACTAACTGTTCCACGACCTCGTCCCTGATCTTGTCTACCCTATAGAGCAGCTCACTGTTGATTACCATGCGTGGGAATACAGTATCTGCAATGGGCTGTTGAGCTACGCCATTTACCTCTAACACCCTTTCCCGCGCACGAGTCAGAGTGGGATCCTGTAGCTGAGTTGTCCCAATCGTGCCCCGGGACACTTCCAGCTTGGGGATCAATGGGGTCTCCTCGACCTCTCCTACCAGCATCTCTAGGGGAGACATATCGGGGTCACACTCTGTCCCTAGGTTGGACACCCCTACGGCAGGTACCCCTGACTCAGGTTCGTCGGGTACAGCACCTGTAACAAATTTTACCGGGGGAGAGTGGATTTTTTTTTTCCACAGAGTCCAGAACAGGGGCAAGTCTCTTCCCAACATAGTCCCATAAGGAAGAGTTTTTACCACCCCCACCACATGTTTTATGTCGCCACATGGCGTGGACAAAACTACCTCCGCGGTTGGGTACTTTTGGAGGTCCCCATGGATACACACAACCACGACTGTCCGTCCACTGGGGTTGTCTCCTGCCACCAGCGACCCATGTACCAAAGTCACTAGGCTCCCCCAGTCTAGGAGGGCCTCCGTGGGGTACCCATTAACCAGTACCTGGCACATTTGAGGTTCAGTGTCCGGGGGTTCGGCGATCGCCGTGCAGACAGTCTGGGCATACATTGAGACCCGGCGGTTATACCTGCAGTCCATGGGCTCTGTAGTCAGGGGGTAGTTAGCAACCACATGTCCTGGCCCCTGACACCGCCAGCACCTAATGGTGGAGGTACTGTTAGGTCTTGTGACAGTTTGGGAGGTAACCGGTCTCCTGCCACTCTCACTCCGGGGTACCCCTTCAGCACGGGTGCGGTGCTGACTGTCCTCAGCAGAGGGACGCGACCCCTTTCCCGGTTCCTGGGTTGGCAGGGATCGGCGTCACAGCCGCGAGGGGGCAGAGTCTCGGACGAAGTCCTGAGTGGCTGAGTAGCGCTCGATCAGGCTGACCACCTGGTCGAGGGTGCCGGGGTCCCCTTGCCCCACCCAACATTGGATAGCGGCCGGCAGAGTCCTCACCAGCCGGTCGACCACCACCCTCTCCACCATCTGGGCTGGAGTCAAAGACTCAGGCTGGAGCCACCACTTTACCAGCTGCAAAAGGTCATAAGCCTGAGACCGGGCGGGTCTGGTCTCCACATAGGCCCATGAAAATACACGCTGAGCCCTCACATATGTATTGACCCCCAGTCGGGCAAGGATCTCACCTTTGAGCCTCTCGGCGTCCTCCCGACTGAGGTCAAAGTAGGCCTTTTGGGCATCTCCAACCAGAAACGGAGCCATCAGTTCTGCCCACTGGCCGGCTGGTAGGTTTTCCCGCTCTGCTGTGCGCTCATAAATGGTCAGGAAGGCTTCCATGTCGTCCTCCGGTCTCATCTTCCTCTACGCTGAGCGAAGCTTGTCCGGGGCCTCTCGACGTTCCGGAATCGGTGTTGTGGCCGTTTCCTGCAGGGCAGCAATCTGTTGCAGCAACAGTTCATTTGTTTTTTGTTGCTGCTGGTACAGGAGCTGCTTCTGATTGTGCTGCTGCTCCCGCTCCTGCTGTTGCTGCTGAGACTGCAGCTGCTGCTGCTGGGTAAGTACCAGCTGCTTTAACAGCTCCTCCATTTTGTCCACGGGGTGGGGCTGAAAGGTGGCAGGCCAGATTGTGGTTATGCAGCTGCCGGTGGGGTATGCCTCAGTCACAATGCCTGCTTTCTCCACCTAGTTGTAAGGCGGCAAGCAAGTCCAACATAAACCGCTTTTATTTCAGCAACTCACGGGTAAACAAAGTCCTCCGGTTCACAGCTGGGTTAACAGAAGTCCATATACAATGGTTGCCGTGGGCAACGGCTGCGCCGTGCCGCTCAGAGCCTGACAGGTGCAGAGCCTTCCCAGGCGTGAGTTCAGCTATACACAGTCCTGCCAAGCTTTCCTGCTATGCTCCTAGCAGGTCCCAACACTGAACAACACTAATCCTTAATGCAGGATTTTTAAAGGACCTGTGGCAAGAGCCACTGGAAAACCCGGGTTGGAGGAAGGAGGCCGCCCCACTGCCTTCCTGTAGCCTCCTCCAAGAAATGAAGGCCCTGCCGGGTTTTACTAATCTGCCTTAGCCAGATAGCCTGACCAGGTCAATGATCACCTTCAGTCCTGCATTGCAGCCGCAATGGATTTAATAGGTCTCTGTACACATTCTGGGGGATATATAACGCCCCTCGTATACGATCCCCAGGTCACTGCCTCACTATATATATATATATATATATATATATATATATATATATATATATATATATATAATATTTATTATAGTAACTTTGTGAGTAGAGAAAAAATAATGAATTCCAATAGGGCTGAATGACTGTATAGGCAGACATTATAATGTCATCATATTTCCACAAGAAGTCAGTAGCCGTAGACTAATGCTACAGTATAATGCTATTACGATACATCCTTCCCTTTGTGTGGAGTTAATGAAAAGCTACACTTAATGCTACTTTATTCATGCAGGATACCATTGTCTCAACTAGCCTGTCACTCGCATCCCATTATTCTTGTAATCATATTAAATGCTTCATTGTTTTTCCTGAAAGGATATCCAGATGTGTTTAAAATCAAAGTGAACACAGCGCTGCTCATGGCAAATTTCATTCAGATGTACCGAGTGTGAGATTCTTTACCCAGAATCCTCTGCAATGTGCATTCGCCGTCTGTAATATATCATCGTACTGCCAGTATCAGTAGTTGCTGTCATGGAAATAGGAATTCTGAATGAGCTATACAGTGGTAAGTGTGGGTTCAATGACTGTGTTATCAAATGAGATGGATATGTGAATGTGCTTTAATATCGTGGCACATTCTATAATGCTGTCTCCCTGAATTACTGTTGCCGGCGCTTCTTGCTGCTCTCTTCTGTTGGACTCTGGTCTCATAATTCTGATATGCAAACATTTTCTGCACATATCACTTCACTTTCCAATGCATGAAGAATAAAAAAAAATACAATAACCCTATCTTACATCTTCCCATTACTTATCTGTTTCTTAGATCCACAATTCTGCACACTACGTTCTTTCCTTAAAGGAAACCTATCATGTCCCAAAAGCTATTGAGCTGCATATTTAGGGTTAAACTGCAGATTAATAGCATTACAAAGCTGTCTGGCCACCTTCCTGAAAGCGAAAATTAACTTTATGACTGAAAGCCGACGGCTTCCAAAAAGAATAGATTCGTGCTTACAGCGGCTACAATCACCACTCAAAGCATTATGAGCCGCGGCTATAAGCACGTCCTGGCACTTTGATTGACAGCTCACACTGCAGGGATTGTGTGCAGGGCAAGATATCAATCAAAATGCTAGAGCGTGCTTATAGCCGCCACTCACCATTCTGTGAGCAAGGATTGAAACCGCCCTGTGCACGACTCTGACTGAAAACCGGAAGTTCATTTTCTCCTGGTAGCCACATTTCATTAAGGTGGTCTGACCGCATTGTTGTAATGTTATTAACCTGCAGATTAACCCTTACATGCCTAGTGTTAATAGTGCCTTTTTTTGTCAGAACCTGGACTCATTGGTGAAACCCCTTGCACTCTGCTTGACAGTCCATCCCAGTGACACACAAAGAATAGTGAAAAGTACTTTCTTCCTTTCTTTTTCAATGCAAAACAATTTGCACAATAGATTAACGTGGACCATGGTTCTGTGCTCTAGTATACTGTTCAAAGAATACTCATTCCCTATCATTGGCTAAGGCTGAAATAAGTCAACAAATGCGCAAAACGTTTTTCAATTGGCTGATTTAATCTTTTATGCAACCTAAAAGACGATGTCTGCCGCACATCCCTCTTAAAAACAGAAGATGTAGACTGGCAATATGCAAAGTGTATGGTGACTGAAAAATTGTATTAATGATCATTTGGCTCCATATAGTTTGCATCTGCTCTTGAAAAGGGACACTAAAGAACTTGTCTGGTGCTTAAATATTGATGGCCTATCCTTAGGATAGGTCATCAATACCAAGTCAGTGGGAGTTCTACATCCGGCACTTCCGACGATCAGTGGTTCCTGGGGCTGGCGGCTGTCTGATGTGATAAGTTGTAAAGATTCACAGCTCAGTCAACTGTGTAGTGGCCATTGAGGGAGCCGTTCTGTTATGCTCTGCAACTGATCACATCAAGCCGCCGGCATCGTAAATAGATCATCAGCGGGAGTGCCGGTTGTCGCACTCCCAACGATCTGGTATTAATGACTTACACTAAGGATTATTTTAAATTTGGCCTTATTGGCTGACTATCTGATGTGCATGGGGGTCACCCAATTTTCCCCACCTACAGATGATGTTGGGGGGAGAAATGGATCAGTCTTTTGGAATTTCAACAGCTGGTCCTTTTGTTCGTTTGGGAGATAAGCTGCTGACAGAGTAGTCTGGTAGCGCCTCTTTCATAGAAATCACAGGAGGTCTTGGCTGAAACCTGTGTATGGGGGTGTTGGGAGAAGTGTCTGGTGGCCAACCACTACTTAATGTATATGGCCGGCTTAAGCCAAGCCTGGAACACATTTCAGCCCTGTGAACTTGACTGCTGGTAACACGTAGAATCTATGTATTATACCTTTTCAGAATTGTCAGAAAAACTTTAACAAGGAATCTAGTTAATTTTGAAACAGTGTTTAAAAATTAGGACTCCAGCCTGTTGCATTGGTTTTTCTCTGAATGTCATGTCATGTACAAACAATTGTCATATTTCTACATTAACCAGATGATGTAAAGTATTTCACATCTCCCTCTAATCAGCCGTGCTCTGCAATGGCATTTACAGTAATGATAGAGGGAACTGTTTAAGAAATGTTCTTAAAATACCAGAAGATTCGGTCACTGAGCCGAGACATGACTTTATAAATAAAGATTTTATTAAGAACACTTGAATCTTCAAAATAAATTGATAAGAACGGGAATATTCTGCTGTTTACAAAGTCTGATGTACCTCCGGAATAATTCCTAACAATCAAATAGTCCATTCTCCTTAATAATAGCTATAATAGCTCCAGCAGATGTGTTGTATAATTGGCCCATTGCAGGCCAAAAATAATTACAGAGCCTGTGGGAATCTTACTGGTTTTAGAGTTTCATCAAATAATTGGCTGCAAATAAGATATGAAAATAATAAATTTAGAAGATCTTGAGCTGAAAGAGCTCAGAAGATATGGCCCTAAAACAAATCTGTCAAAAGATTTCACAATACAAATTGCATACATTATTAAATAGATTTGTTATACCTAATGATGATGCTGTATTTATTTTGAACATCTCCATCATGATTACTGTCAAACCATTTTGCAAAGTTTTTCCTCCCTACATTAAATTACAGGAAAAATACACTGCTTAAAAAAATAAAGGGAACACTTAACACAATTTAATTCCAAGTCTATCACACTACTGTGAAATTAATCTGTCCAGTTACGAAGCAACACTGATTGTGAATCAATTTCTCCTGCTGTTGTACAAATGGAACAGACAACAGGTAGAAATGATAGGCAGTTAGCAAGACAACCCCTTTAAAGAAGTGGTTCTGCTGGTGGTGACCACAAACCATTTCTCTGCTCTCATCCTTTTTGGCTGTTTTGGTCGCTTTGCATTTTGTCATTGCTCTCACCCCTAGAGATACAGTAGCATGAGGCGGTGTCTACAACCCACAGAAGTTGCTCAGGTAGTGCAGCCCATCCAGAATCAATGTGAGCTGTGTCTGCTCAAACTGTCAGAAACAGACTCCATGAGGGTGGTATGACATCCACAAGTGAGTGTTGTGCTTATAGCCCAACACCGTGCAGGGCAAATGGCATTTGCCAGAGAAGACAAACATTGGCAGATTTGACATTGGCACCCTGGGCTCTTCACAGATGAGAGCAGGGTCACACTGAGCACATGTGACAGAGCCTGGAGATGCCGTGGAGAACGTTCTGCTGCCTACAACATCCTCCAGCATGACCAGTTTGGCAGTGGGTCAGTAATGGTGTGGGGAAGCATTTCTTTGGAGGGCCACACAGCCTTCTAGGTGCCAGAGGTACCCTGACTGCCATTGGGTACCAGGATGAAATCCTCAGACCCATTGTGAGACCATATGTGGGTGCCGTGCGCCCTGGGTTTCTTCTGATGCATGACTATGCTAGGCCTCATGTGGCTGAATTATGTCAGCAGTTCCTGCATGATGAAGGCATTGATACTTTAGACTGGCCTCCTGTTCTCCAGACCTGAAGCCAATCGAGAACATCTGAGACATCATGTCTCGTTCCATCCACCAACGCCATGTTGCACCACAGACTCTCCAGGAGTTGACTGATCTTTTTATCCAGGTCTGAGAGGAGATCCCTAAGGAGAACATCCGTCGCCTCATCAGGAGCATGCCCAGTCGTTGTAGGGAGGTCATACAGGCACATGGAGGCCACACACACTATTGAGCATCATTTCCTTGTCTTGAGGCATTTCCACTGAGGTTGGATGAGCCTGTAATTTGATATTCCACTTTGATTTTGAGTATCATTCCAAATCCAGACCTCCATGGGCTATTAATTTTGATTTACATTGTTCATTTTTGTGTTTTATTGTTCTCAACACATTCCACTATGTAATGAATAAAGATTTGCAACTGGAATATTTTATTCAGTGATATCTAGGATGTGGTATTTAAGTGTTCCCTTTATTTTTTTGAGCAGTGTATATCTTTGTACCATGTTAGCCAGTAGATAGAAAAATATTAAAATTTGAGAGTCCTTGATATTGATACCTTTTAATGGCTAACTGAAAAGATGGTAACAAATAGCAAGCTTTCAAAACTATTCAGGTCTCATCATTTGGCTTAGTAGAACAGAAAATCGAGACTCAACGTGCTTTCCTGCTTTTCCCATGACCTCTATGGTGATGCTGATTCAGAGTCATTCCTGGATCCTGATACAAAATCTAAAATGTTAGGCTCCCACCAACCTGGCACCATCAGTCGTCTTATGTGGTAGAAGTGTCTTTTGGCCTACTTAAGAACCACAACAGAGCTGCAGCCTCTGCACCCTCTTGCGTGATACTACATGGACCCTTTTAAGAAACAATCCAGGGCCAGTTGAGAAAAAGAAAAAGAAGCGCATACTTGAAGTAGGAAATTAGTTAATGGTAAAGGCATCCTCTGTCCCACATGTCAAAATGTTTTTTAGGTTAATAACTCTTCAGTGCTTGTTATCACTTGTTTTGTCCTTTTTTAATACTCCTTAGGGAGTCTTTTAACTTGAGTTTAATTAAATTGATTGTTTTAAAGCCTTAGACAATCCTGTTTTCTCCTTTAATTATCTGAGTGGCTTCTACTTGGTTAGATGCATTTAAGGTCTATGATGTCTTGACACATGTATGGAAAATGTTCCTGGGATTTGTTTCATTGATATACATACAAGCATCTGGAGCTTCTTGCTTCAGCTATCCAGGACAGGTACTCTTTGATGAAGATTGTGCTGCTACAGGAGCTGGGAGCCAGCTGTAATACACAGCCAGACTCCCCATAGAGAAGGCTGGCAGAGATGGTTTATTACCATCTCTGCCTTCCTGATTGCTGTATACACAGCATTAAAGGAGTGGTGTGTATGCAGATTAGGAAATGCTGACAGCACTTCCTACTCTGGACCCAGCAATCATCCAATTGATGGATGCTGAGAGGGAGCAGGAGCTGCTGGTTCCTAACAGACCCAGATCCGCTCTGCAGTACATTCAGAAGGTTGAATTATTCCTGTAACTCGGGCTAATATGTCGGCCTGAGCTACAGGTGAAATTAGTTAAAAAAAATTGTATTTACATTTTGTAATGACCCCAAAAGGTATTTTATGACCTCATGTGGGGTGGGGGGGAAGGGCAAAAGTGTGAAATTAATGAAAAAAATGAGTTTAAAAAAAGGCAGCAAAAAAGATAAGAAAATAAAGTTTATGCCGATTCAAATCTGTTTTTCTAACCCTTTCATCTTGAAAAAAAAACCAAAACCCACGTGTCTGGTATATACAAGTAATCGTTAAGGAAAAGAGAACACAATTTAAAATATAGTCTTTGGTGGTCATATATAGAAAAAAATTACAAAAATGTGAATAGCAGACATATATTTTCATTTATTGATATATTTTACCCCCGTATAGTCCAAAAAGAAAAAAAAAATGAAACTGACATACAAATTAGGCCCCATATATCAGAAAAAATGCAAAAATGATTTGAATGGCCAAACTAGACAACTTTTTAGACCTCTTAAAACCATAAGTGCAAAAAAACCCTGAAAATGATCAAGAATGGGTGAAAACGGCCCAGTCTTAAACTAGTTAAATACTCGTCTGTCCATCGGCATGTAATGTACTTGGTAGATAATCTGACTTAAAATACTCAAGTGAAGAAAGTAAAACCCACAGAGTTTATACTTTAACTCTAATCCTAAGTAAAGCACCTTTGTAGTAATTAGGCGATATAACAAATTATTATCCATTTTGCCTTTCTTGTTCTGCATGACTGAGCTGCCGCATCAGTTTTTATAATAGGTATATAATACAATATCTATATTAAAATATCTGGCAGCGCTTCAAAGTTCAATATTACATTATTGTCTTAATGAGGAAATATCATTGCTTCATAGACTTCATTTGGCTGCCTGGAAAGAACATTCGGGATTTATCAGCGGTTTTGTAATAGCTTTTATAGAGTTCTTTTAATTTAGAGGAATAGAAATATAAAGAGATTACACATTGCAGTTTAACAGGACAAACCGGGGTCCAGGTGGGGTGTCTTTATGCCATGTCAGCTTTCATGATCCCTTTTCATGGTTGCCTATTACAGTTGAGTCAGAGGGTCAAACACTCGCAGTATATGTAGCAATGTTAATTGGAACAATCTTCTTGGTTCCATCTCAGTAGTCCCAGATGAAATTCTTTTGAATAAACTATAGTTATGTTCTTGCCTGCTGAGTAACTAGCAGAAAATAGATTATCAATCCTGTTATATTTTATTAGGAACATTATTTCCGTTTCTCCTTTAAATGTGTGAAAAGAAATACAATATAATTCACTATTCAGTATTTCCATATCCAAAACTCCAGAAAAAAAACCTTAAAAAGTTCATGTTGGCCATTTTTGAAGTGTTATAGTTGCGAATATATATAAATTGGCTTGTTCTCACAAATATTAATGTTATTTTATATAGGCTTATGGGTTGTCCTGCAGTGGTCACTTATTCACAGGGTAGGTAATAAATATCTGATCACTGGAATCCCCAAAGATCACTCAAATTAAAGGACCTGAGCCCTCACTCCTCCTCCATACAGTTCCATTATAATAAAGTAGCAGTTTGCATGCTCCTTGTCGACCCATTTATTGTCTATGGGGCTCATGGGATAAGAATATAGATGGCATATAATAACCCTGAGTTCATTCATTTTGAACTGCGGTTCTCAGATCCACCAAACGAAAGAATTAGAGGACGCATTTTAAATCTATGTAGAACATGTGCAATGCATAATTGCATCAATAAAATGTTATAGGTTATTTGTGTCTCAACCTGTAGAAATGTAAAACCTTAGGGGCAAGTAACTATATCCCAAAGGTATTAAGTTCTGCTTAAAGAGGGCCTTTCACAACGTTATTTTAAACTGTATAATTCACTAAAAAGTGGCTAAAGAGCTGATTAAAACATTTTTTTTCTTCACTCCTTTAAGATATGGGCTCCTGAAGTTACGGAGCCCAATATGCAAGTATTTCCTTTGCAACCAAGGGATGGATTAAGAGCATTTTAATCTGTGGGATTTACTTGTTCCCCTCTACAATGTTAGAAAATCATGAGAGAAGGTTAAAAAGGGCATTTCCAGTGTGTTCTCATGAGACTTTATATCTCACTTGACCACGCTGAGAACTCCTCACTTCCGTCAATATAGCGCCAGTAGAGGAGGAGTGTTGGGAGCACTTGGGGCAGTGAAGATCATTATTATAGGATGGCTCAGATAATTTTGTCGACCTTAATGTGTCAGTTTGCGGATTTTTGTCCCCCTCATTTGACACACATTTTAGGACAACAATATGTCCTAAATAGCTCTTCCCGGGCACAATGTGGCCATCTCACTCTCACGCTGTAGCGCTCCTTCTCTCCCAACATAAACAAAAAGCAATGGCAGTGAGGAGTACTCAACATGGTAAAGTAAGACACATCAAGTTTTACCAGAATGTGCTGAAGATGCATATTTTTTACTTTCTCTGTGGATTTCCACACTTCAGCTCTCCTGGGGCTGTAATGAAAGGGAATGCGAAAGATGCTGTGTGTCTTTAGGACATGGTAGTGTCCTTCAGCGCAAGATAATGTGTGTCAAATGAGGGAGGGGAGCAACAGGCCATTGTCACGGGTGTGTCAGAAGCGACAGACAGTCGCCCTGCAGTGGGTTGCAGGAGATCTCTACGTTTGGCATTGTAGACACCTTCTTAGAGGCTGTCTCTAGGACCCTGCAGATATTTTCCTCTGGCTAATTAACTTCCTGGCCTGGGTGTATAAATACCTGCTGTGTTCCAGAGGGAGGTGCTGGCGATATTCATTACTCCTTGTGAAGGCTTTAGCAAGAGCAGTACTTCTTCCTCTCTGGTGCCTGAGGACGTGTGCACATTTGTCTAGAGTCATTTAAAGCTAAGCTATTTACCCCTGTTTGTCCTCCCCTGTTGTCTTTAGTGTTCAGTGGGGATAGACTAGTGCTCATCTCCACCCTTCCCTAGGTTTAGCCAACGCCAGGAACAGGCAGGGAGAAGAACTCATGCGGCGATTTTGAAGACCCAATACAGGGACGCTAGGGGAGACAGGGTAATATTCTATCAGCCAGGAGGTCTCCACTCCCCCCTTTCCCTTGAGTCTGGGCTTCCTTTCCCTCTTCCCTTTGTGTTGCACGAAGACTTTCCCACACCTTGCGTGACAGCCATAGGCCGTCACAGCAAGGTAAATGATTATCTGAGCCATCCTACCTATGCTCTAGGTATCCCCATGCTGTAGCTCTTCTTCTCTCCCAACAATATTATGATAGGAATCAAAGGGAGTCAGGAGTTCTCGAAGTGGTCAAGTGAGATGCACCAAGTCTCACGAATCGATATCACTCTAAAAATGTCTGTTTTTGATCACCACTGTAGGTGTTTACTTTTTCTTCTTTGTGACTCTGCTTTTTTTTCCCCTCTATGATGCTGTATTATTTTTGCAAACTCCCGCAGGGAACAATATCTGTTAAGGCCCCTTTGTTTGAAGGGGATATTTGCATATTGGATGCCCTAAACTTCAGGATCCCAGATCTTGCCAAAACAGTGGAGAAAAAAAACAAAACATTTCAAGTCTCTCTTCAGCTTCTTTTCTGTGAACTACATGGTTTAAAATAAAAAGACCATTGACTTATCTTTTTGATTTCTACTGGGACAGCTGTCATTTCAGCTTCATACAAGTAAGGCAATATTTTATTACTTCAGAGCTCTACAGCATATTATGGCCAATATATGCTGTCAGCTTTCCCAACATATCTGCACAAAATTATCTAGTAGTTCCATACCATAAAAATGACAGAACTTCCATCTGTTGACTTCTGGAGAAGCTCTGAACAAGCTCTAAGACACTCCAGTGTTCCGGTCTTAATGCAAAAAAGATTAATTCTTACATAAATATAAGGATCCTTATTCAATTGGGTTTCTAGGAAGCCATTTTTGATGTCTGCCAGCTTTGATAATTGAAATGAGCAAACTCAACAGTTACTCATCCACCCCTGGTCAAGCATCACCATTTGTTGACCATTGTTCAATCTTTTGATGAGAGGCTGCAGAAGGGACAGAACTGCTAAAGTTTAAGTAAGAAATGCAACCAATCACTGGACTGCATGGTGATACTGACATAGACAGCATGAGCTGCTGATCCTAGTGATTGGCTGCAGCAGTCACGTGTGCTATAGTCATGATGTGTCTTCTGCAGCCTTTCAACAAAGACGAGAGGAGAGGCGTCAATTGAGAAAGGCAGGGTGAGTAAACGATGAGCTGTTTATTTTGAACTAACCCAAGATAACAGATATAAAAATAACATATTCTGGGAAACCCCATTAAGCATTGTAATTGATAGTATAAAAAAGGTCACTGTTGCATTATATCACTATTACAGATATGCCCTTCCTTGCTTTTACTCTTGACTTGACATAGCTCAATATGTTTGTTGCAAGAGAACAAAATTTGAAAAAAAAACATGATTTCATGATATTCACTCGAGATGTTTATGCTACATGCGTCTATATGTAACTACCCAGTGGTTGGGATGTGAACTGCAGCTTGTCTACAGATTTGCTAGAATTCCACAGTAATGTTTTACTTTTGCATTGTGAAAAACTTGGAGTCCTTAAAAACATTTTCTAAAAGGGAAGGTTAGACACTAGTGATGATCGAGCACTGAAATGCTCTGTACTCATATCGAGCGCGTCTGACGCTCGGACGTACTTGAGTAGCAAGTGAATGTGGAACTCAAGCATTTTTCCAGAGGACGGTCTCGCTCGCTCTCTCTCTCTCTCATACACCACTCATTGGTGTCTATTATTTGTCACTACTGGAGTATCAGTTGTCACTTGTCACACTTACTGTAGCTTTTCACTAGTGATGAGTGAGCGTGCTCTGATAAGGTGTTATCCGATTATCTCGGATACTATGTTAATATGTTCGAGTTCCTGCGGCTGCATGTTTTGCTACGGTAGACCGACGCAACACATGCAGGTAAACCCTGTATGTGTTGCTTCTGTCTACTGCAGCAAAACATGCTATCGCAGGAACTCGAACCTATTAGCAGAGCACACCCAAGATACTTTTATAACATCCGAGCATGCTCGCTCATTACTACTTTCCACCCCTGTCTTTTGTTAGAGCTGTTCTAACTCTAAGGGTATGTGCACACGATGCAGAAATGCTCAGGATTTTTTCCTGAGCGTTTCTGCATCTCTCTGGCAGGAAAAAACGCATGCGGATTGTACATGCGGTTTCCTGCCAGGGACATGCGGAAATGAAGCGGTCTTCACTTTCATTTCCGCATGCGGGTTGACAAGCGCTTCCCAAGCGATTTTAGCATCACTTGGAAAGTGCTTGTCAACTTCACACTATATAAATCCATGCAACCGGCATGGATTTATATAGTGTGTGAATGTCAAAAAATAAAAAATAAATATATACTTTACCCTCTGATGGCCCCCGGTGTCCTGCTTCATCGGTCCCGGCTGCCGGCAGTGAAGACTGTAGGACCTTCCGACGTCAGCGTCACGTGACCCGTCACATGACTCTGACGTCAGCGAAGGTCCTTCATTCAACCGCGAAGTGCGCGGGAAGCCGGCAGGACGCAGCGCGGGCCGTCAGAAGGTGAGAATATATATATTTTTTATTTTATTCTTTTTTTTTTAATGGTACCTGGGTCTGGATGAGAGTCCTCTCATCCACACCCGGGTACCATCCGCACATTAGACCGCATGAAAAGCGCATCAACATATACAGTGATGCGGATTCCATGCGGTCTAATGCAAGTCAATGGCGGCAAAAGAGCAGTGTTTCCGCAAAATTAATTGACATGCTGCGGATTTTTGACCGCAGCGTTTACGCTGCGGAAAAATCCGCATCATGGGCACAGCACATGCGGATTTCCATTGGGGAACATTGCTGCCCTTCTACCATGCGTTTTTCATGCATTTCCGCGGCGTTTACGCAACTGCAAAAACGCCGCGGAAACGCATGAAAAACGCATCGTGTGAACTCAGCCTAAGTTAAAAGTTTCTGGGACTCATTTTACGGCCATGGTGAGAATTAAAGAAATTCACAGGCATGTGATTTCCAAAGGTCTCTGCTGAAGGAATGAAGATCACGTTTCTTTATACTGCTCATAGATATAGGTGTGCCCTGTATACATTTTGCTGTTTCTTACATGATGGCAAATAGCAGAATACATAGCTACGTCCACCCAGCTTAGTCACACCCCTTAGCAAGTCTTTGTTTCAGTGAGTTCCCTGATTATTACCCTACCCTATAAGATGTATCAGGCCTGAAGACATACATTAACTCCTTCCTGACTTTAATAACATTTTACATTGTACTAGTATGTCTCAGTTATGTTAGTGCTTTGGCATTTTTTAACTTATTTTTACAATACTTTAAGTTGTTGTTTTTTTGTTGCATGGACTTTGTTTTCTATTAGTTCCGTTCTGTAATGTTGCAGTTAACAGTTGTTATAATTAGTCTCTATTGAGTGTTAAATTTATTTTGCAGGTTTTTTTTCAGTGTAACTGGTAAATAAGAGATGCCAGAGTAATGAATTCACCTGCTGGGATGTTCTAGTATTTGTAAGGGGTATATGTGTCAGAATCTGCATTACACCTTTTTTTAAGCAAAAGTAACAGTATCTGAAGACCGTGCAAATAATAGCATCTAAATACCTGAAAAAAACACTTGAAAAGATCAACCAAGTTATGGACTAGAAATAGTTGTGTAGTCAGCGGAGTTTCATATGTTCGTTTAAATATACATATATACATTTTCTAATTCAAAACTCAAAGTATGTTCTATTCTAGTTCTATTTCATATTAAATATAAACACTAAAAGGAATGAAATATTAATAGTCCTATATAAAATATAATATAAAAGACAATATGAATATTACACGATAAAAGGCAAATATATGAAAAGAACAGTATGAAATACAACGAGTAGAAGTATATAAGAATTAGAATACTGTATATTACACTATATAAGACAAATGTGTGAATTGAACCTAATTAAATACAGCAATTTAAAATAGAACCACGGGCGTTGCTAGGGTCTTAAAAGATCAATGGCCCAAAGTACTTGTCTCTCCATGAAACCCCTATCCCCGCCACATAAAAGAAAATCTATACATATATAATTATTATATGCCACTGTTGCTGCTATTCCAGGACGGAATATTATATTACCTATACACCAAAACAGATCAAAGACCAATATTACTAAAGATACACTGTACAAGACCCAAATAATACTGTAATATGATGATCACCACTACATAGTGAATAAATAATCGTACTATACCACTACAGAACAAAACACTGCTCAAAGACCAATATTAATAATACCATCATACACATACCACCACATAATAACTGAAATGCACCACCACATAATAACTGAAATGCACCATCAAATTGTTAATAAAAATAATAAAATATTAAAAATACCAATACAACACTCATATATTGACCATATAGTGGTATATACCAGTCCTTCCAATCTTATTAAGAGATTACATTACAGTTCTATATAGTATAGTGACTCACCGCTGACGTTTTTTCTTATTGGGGTTGTTCACTTTTTTCATCTTTAACATCTGGCCCTGACCGATATGACGACTTCTCTCAGCCCTGATTCTTCTGCAGAGTTTATAAGAAGACGTGTAGCGCCCCGAGGGCTCGGCCGCTACAGGGGTATTGCACCTCTGCCAGAGGTGTGATATTCCACTCCCGGGTAAGGATGGAGAATGGACCAGGGCTCAGTTAGCTGCATGCAGCACACACACCCCATTTCCCAGGGACAGCTCAACGGTGCTCCCACTAGACAGAAGTGCAGGCACGACCGACCATGTCCCTGCTGGAGTGGGGAGGGGGGTGGAACACCCAGTGCTGTAGGGGCAGATAGGGGTTGGTTCCTGAGCGTAGATAGGAGCCCATTGGTTGCTGGTCACCTGGGCTCATGGCTAGAGGGAGGTATAAAAGGTGGGCACCATCTTAGTTCGGCAGTCAGTTCAGCCAGAGGAGAAGACAGGGAGTAGAGGCTCTGTAGGAGCTCTACTCCAGGAGGGCCTAGTGAGAGGCCGAGGAGGAGGTGAAGGGGAGCTGAGATTCTGGCTCATCTCAGCTCCAAGAGAACGGAACAGAAAGGAACAGAACAGGAACTGCAAAGAAGGAGAGACAGAGAAACAGAAGGGCTCGGGAACAAGAAGGTGGAAGGGACCCTAAGAACCCACGAGAATCCAGGGTGCAGGGTCAGGCAGATTAAGGGTACCAGATCCCAAGTTGGTGGAGGAGAAACAACCCTCAGCCAAAGACCGGTCGTCGTGATCATCTATTGGTGCGACACCTCATCAAACCTGCTAGGAAGGCACCATATAGGACAGCGGAGGACGGGGCCCACGTTTAACCGCACAAGTCCGCGGCAGCTGGACAAAAGTGGGTCACTGGTGAGGCAGGCCAGAGAAAGGATTAAAGGGGGTCCTGTGCCATGCTCCTGAGCTGCCTGGGAGTTGACCGAGCCCCTCACCTGGTGGACGCAGCACGGCTCGGGCGGTCACTGCTGACAGAAGTGACCCGGAACAAACGAACTGTGAGTAAAGACCCTGGACTGTAACTTGTTGTCTGTGTGCTCCTTCTCGCCTCCAGCACTATCAGCACCGGGACTCGCACTACCATCACTCCCACCATCCACTACACTGCCCTGGGGCTGCACTCTTCCCGTGGGGAGTCACATCACCTCAGCTGCACCCATCATCAGCCCCAGCGGACTGCCTTGCAGCGGCGGTTCCTAATAACCGCAATCCACGGGTGGCGTAGTCGGACATTATCTCAAGTACGTAGCAGACTACCAATGGCCTGACCACCCTGAGCCGTGGGACCGGGCCGCCACTACTACTACCCCCGTCGTTCCCCTATCGCCCGGATCCGCGTGCCCCACGGCCCAGGGGGCGAGTCAGACGCACTTGACTTTTCACAAACTCCCCATCCTGCCTGCATGGAAAAGTGTCTCCAGCACATCAAAAATTATGTCATTACTATGATTACCCCCTCCTCCAAAAATGTCATACACAGACATTGTGCCAGGTAAAAAGTGCCTTTAAAAATAGATGTCCCATAGAAAGTAATAATGCCCCCATTGCTCTATCTGGAATGTAATAAGGCCCCCTTTTTTTGCCCCCCCCCCCCCCGACAGTAATAATGCACTGTATGCTCCTTTTGAAGGTTATAATGTCCAAAGTTCCCCCTTCAGGTAATAACGACCCCTTTTTGTCCTCTTAGAGTAATAATATCCCTGAAATTAAAGTAATAATGGCCGAGTACCTACTTATAAACTGATAATGCCTTGCCCCATTCAAAACTAATAATGTCCCTATTTAAAACAAACAAGCTTCCCTAAGTGCCTTCTTCAGAACCAATAATGGGGCATACATAGAAATCACGGGGCCCCATAGCAAAATTCCTAAATATTCCCCCCCCTCCAAAAAAATATATATATATTTGGCATAGTAGGTGGGGTCAAAATTCATAGGCACTGTAAACGGAGGGCATACCTCACAAATTTTAAAGACCGGGAATGGAATGTGTATTGCAACACTTAGACAGTAATTTTGTCCCTCTTTAAGCCTCTCCATTTTCCCTTCCTCTACAATAACCCTTTCATGGCTCCCATTGATGCCCCCTCCAAATTCCCCCACACACAGTATGATGCCCCACAGTACCCCCATATGCATAGTATGTTGACACCACAGTGCCCCCAGCAAAGTATAATGCCTAGTGAGTAAACACATAATGCTGCCACAGTGCCCCCCAAAAAGTATATCCCCACCATCTCCCAAACACAGTGTAATGCTCCCACTGACGCTCTACACAGTTTGATTCTTCCACAGTGACCCCCCTACAGTATGTCCCTAGTTATACCCCCACCGTGTGATTTTCTCCCACCTCCCTAGTATGGGACCCCTAAATCGCTGCGCACACCGTAAGATTTTACCACACCCTCCACACAATATCATATAATGACAATATAAAAAAACAAAAAAGCTTATAATTACCAAATGCTGATTCCCTGTCGTCTTCTCTTCCGACAATGGGCCAGCGCCGACAGTGTAATACAGTGACATCATTGCACTGCATGCTCCAGGATGCTGACGTCTTATAAGCTGCAGGCCTTCAGCAGCCTGCGAACTTCACGATGGAGAGTGATGGTCAGAGAGCTTTTGGCTCCTTGCTCTATCACTGGATTGTACTGCATCCTGTGTTAATGATTTTATGTGATTTTGGACTCTGGTTCTTTTATGCTAGCGACACTGTGAATAGAACAATATGAATATTTCATTATAAAATGCAAATATTAAATAGGTTGTATTAATACATTTGTATAATGATCATATTTTATCCTAATGAAATATAATAATGTGAATATTCCCATAGACATTTTTAGATTTTTGCTTGTTCTCTTTCCATGTTTTACTGTATCTTTTAGGCATACCCAATTATGCTTGGGCTCAAAAAGGAATATGAAAAACTGCTAGGTTTGCCTGTCTCTCATAGACCATCGGTCTAATACATTTCCACTTTTAAATATAATTTTAAATAAATTTACAATTCTAATTATATTGCAATGTAATAGGTTAGATAATAGAAAAAGTGGAATACCCCTCCAAATTCTGCTCCATCATAATCTTTCTCTTCCATCCACAAGCTTCTCCTCCATCTCTCACCAGCTCATGTTTGTATTATAAAAACTTAATAGTACAAAATAAAATAATTCTTATACCAACTGCAAATTACGCAATCCAAATTTTATAGTCTTATGCCCCGTGTTCCAGGAGTGGGGGTGCTGCTTCGGATGCGTCATCACTAGGATTGCTTCTGTCTGACGTTAGACTCACAGTTATACCAGTCTCAGCCTTGAACACTTTTTCAATCTCCAATGATCATTAATGCAAATCCCCTACTGATAACCAACTATTAGTACAGGCTGCATCTGGCCATAATTAATGGTGGGTCAACTGCAAATAAACATTTGACTGACATTAGGAAAGAAACCCTTAATCCTCAAAAAGCGGAATACACAAGAAAATAAGCTTGTGACAAATAAGCCAATTTATCTTTAAGTAACGAGTTTAGACTGTGTTTGACAATCATCATAACATTTCTTGTAGCAAGGAGCTGATTTCTACAGAACGGGCGGTAAAAACAACCTCCCTGGGTCATTGCCTCATTAATCTTCCTGTGATAAACCAACATGAGAGACATGTAAATAAATAATCTGTTTTACATCAATCATTGGGTGATAAAAGGATGTACATCAGGTCACACAAGCAAATCTATACAGTGTTAATGTATATATAATAATTATTTCTCTTCACTGCCAAGAATTTATAGGATAATAAGACTTTGTAGAATCTGTGGCACCCCAGGGGTCAGGTTGCCACAGTGGCATTGCCTCCCTCACAGGGGGTGATGCCATGCCTGGAAGCAAGGAGGGGTCCCCTAATCATGCATACCAGCATACAACACTTTCCTGGCTCCAGACCAGAAAGCAACTGGAATCTGGAGGCGACGTTAGTAAGAGTTGAGGTGAGTTTGAAGACAGGACAGCGACGAGGAAGGACCTGGGGCAGGGAGCTGTGTACAAGCTCGCCCCAGAGGAGAGAAGCGCAGAAGAACCGGACACCGGAGTCCGAGGTTGTGGGGCACTGAAGGTCCAGCAGCAGAACCCGGAGGGCAGGAGACTGCAGGTCTCCTGGCCCCACCAGATGCCCGGCGGCACAGCAGCACCATAGGGCCCAGTACCGCCACGTGGGAGCAACACTTAAGGAAGGGCCGAGCTGCCTGCCATACGGGTGAGGAAAAAGACGTTTTACTCAGGGACGAGGGACGCAGCATAGCTACAAGCAGCAGGGCCAAAGAGATTAGCGCAGAGGAAAGGCCTACAACTCCACCTGGCGAGGTGGATCCCCAACTTGCTCCCAGGCCGCCCGGACCTCTACTACCAGCTAGTACTCATGCCCCAGGCTGCTTAACAAACTGCAAGTAAAGATAAGAGGAAACCGCCATTAAGCTGTGGACTGGTCATTATCTGCGCCATCACCTGCATTACACCGCACCGCACCAAAAACATCTACCTCATAGCATCACTATACACTGCCCTGGAGCTAAGCGCTACCTGTGGAGAGCTGAACCAACTCTGCTGCGTCATCATCAGCTCCAGAGGATCTGCACCGCAACGGCGGCCCCATATAGCCACATACAGCAGGTGGCATCACGAACATTATCTTTAAAAACTTCATTCCCCTTTTACTTTCCCCTTTAATTGACCGCCCGGGGCCGCGGACCGGGGCACTACCACCGTGACATCCCCAGCACCGACCGGCCCGGCTACCGAGTACCCCACGGCCCCAGGGGCGCGCGTCAGATCCATCATTTAATACTCATTTTCCTGATTTAAAACAAGACAAATAAAAACAATAAAAAGAGAAAATCACAAAGTGTTACAAGATACTCTGTAAAGCAAAATGTGAAGTTTATGTAACCAACTACATCCCAAGGATATTATATCTACTCAGTCATTACAGCAAAGTGCTTAAACATCGCTTTATTGTATTGTAATGATTACATAGAAATATAATCCTTGAGATGTAGTGGGTTCTAAATTTGTTTTGTTGACTTTATCTTTGGTTGGGGTGTACTGATGTGACCTTATCTCTTTTATATAGTTTTAGAATATGTTATGTTTATTTAAAGGAAACATAGTCTATTTTACATTTATCTAACTCATTTTTCGACAGGCGATGTACACATGTCACACGTTAAGTGCTGGTGTATTGAGCAGGAGCAGGTACCTGCTTCATACCAATCAGGTGCCTGCTGTGTTATACAGCCAGCACATACTTCTTACTTCAACTCCAATCACCACTGATTTACCACTTAAAGGGACTCATGGCAGGTCAAAATGACTGTTAAAACTAGGGACAGGCGCTCAGGGCAACATGGCGTGGCCAATCATTTAAATACACCTTCCCACCGACTTGTTTGTATCCATGACCAATGACCGATCGCCGCCGAGAGCTCTGCTTACGTGACAGCAGAGACCCAGCTCTCACAGCCAGGAGCTGCACCTGCACCGACCCCTGCTATTTAACCCCTTAAATGCCACAATAGATATCAATCGCAATAATTCAGAGGGTGGGAGAGGGAGGGGGATCCCTCTCCCGTCCAATCGCCATCATCGCAAAGGCCCAATTGTCATTGTGGCAACCCGAGGTCGTTATGATGACCCCTGGTCTGCCTGCTAAGGCAAACCTCTCAGCATGGTCTAAGAGGCCTCTGTCAGTGCAGCACTTGTAGGTATAATGCATTACAATGCATTATACCAGCAATCAGAGTAATAAAAGTTAAAGTTCCATAGAGGAACTAAATAAAAAAGTTAAAAAAAAATAGTAAATATATATTTTTAAAAATAAAAAAATAATGAAAAAGGGAAAAAATATTATACTCATAAATGTAATTTTATGTAAAACAAAAATAAACCAAAAAAAACAAATTTTTTATTGCTGCATCCAAAAGTACCTGATCTGTAAAGCTCACACTAGTTAGCCCCTTCAGTGAACATCTTAAATAAATAAATAAAAACGAGGCAAGAAATTATTCTTTTCCATCAAATAAAATGTGGAATAAAACGAGATCAAAAAGATGAATGTGAATAAAAATGGTATCACTGAAAATGCTATTTTGTCCTGCAAAAAATGAGCCACCATACAGCTCCATCAGTGGAAAAATAAAAAAAAGCTATAGCTCTCAGAATACAACGATGAAAAAGCGTTTATATTTTCTATAAAATATTTTTTATTTGTGTAAAACTGGCAAAAAAATTATATACAGTTGATGTGGTATTGCTGTAATCGTACTAACCTGAAGAAGAAAGCTGCTTTATCAATTTTACCACACATGGAATGGCATAAAAAATAATCCCCAAAAAATTCCTGAATTTTTTGTAAATTCTGCCTCAGAATAGAAAGCGTTCAAAAAATGTTATGTGCCAGAAAATGTTACCAATAAAAACCTCAACTCATCTCGCAAAAAAACAAGCCCTCTCATGACTCTGTCAGTTGAAATATGGAAAAAATATAGCTCTCAAAATATGGCGATGCAAAAACTTGTTTTTGGATAAATAAGACTCTTTTAGTGTGTGACTGAAGCCAAACATAAAAACCTGATCTAAATCTGGTATCGCTGTAATCGCACCGACCTGAAGAATAAAGTCATCTAATCACTTATATTGCACGAGCAACGGCGTATAAAATAAATAAAACCAACTCTTCACCTGTTGATTTGTTCATTCTGCCTCCCAAAGATCGCAGTAAGGCTCGAGGCACATTTATCCTGCGCTCTGCGCTGAGCGTTTACACCAGGGTTTCCGTGTAAATCTTTGAAATGTGTAATTGAGCTCAAACCCCTGATGGAAGATTCCCTATAATGAGGCTGATGGAGGCACTGTGGATGCCGTCTGGCCTATGATCTGGGGGTGTCCATCTCTTTAAGCGTGTATAAAAGTGCTGTCTGCCACAGTTTTGTGAACCTCTGAAAAAGGACATCTTTGAACATAGGCCAGACGGAGTCCATAGTAACTCTGCTGCCTCATTACAGTGAATGAATCCCTCGGGGCTTTGATCTGAATCACATCATTCAGAGATTTAGATGGAAACCCCTATGTAAGTGCTTAGCGGAGAGCGCAGGATAAATGTGATCCAAAATGTAGTGTAAAATGTTCCCAATAAAAACTTCAACTCAATCCACAAAAAAAAAACAAGCTCCTACTCAGGTCTGTCACCTAACTTTTAACCCTTCTAACTTACTAACAAATAAAATGCTTCAAAAATGATTCCGATGTAAAGTAGACATGTGGCAAATGTTAATTATTAACTACTTTGTGTGATATAACTATCTGGTTTAAGTGCATGAAAATTCTAAGTTTGAAAATTGTGACATTTTCACCCAAATTCCGATATTTTCACAAATAAATGCTAAAAATATTGACCTAAATGTACCACTAACATGAAGTACAATGTGTCATGAAAAAACAATATCAGAATCACTGGGATGTGTTGAAACATTTCAGAGTTAATACATCATAAAGTGACACTGGTCAGAATTGTAAAATTTGACCTAGTCAGGAAGGTGAAAACAGGCTAGTGGGTGAAGGAGTTAAATACTGCTTCAAAGCCTTGTGATAGTGGGGGGTACCAATAGGTTATCATGGTAGTCATAGGTCTACTGAAAGCCCCCATTCTTTCCATCTTTCTACTCCCATGAAGGTCTCAAAAAAATAGTTTATATTTCTGTCGACAGAAGAGAGAGACACAAAGTAATTGCTCATTCAAGAGGTCAAAAACCAAAAAAGCACCAGTTCATGAAGGTGTTAAGAGTATTGATGAGTGCAAGCGTTCATTACTTGAGTTTGCCTAGGGTGCTCGGGTATGCACTGAGTACCATGGGTGCTCGAGTGACATGTTCGAGTCCCTGTGGCCGCATGTTTTGCGGCTGTTAAAGCCACAAAACATGCGGCGATTGCCTGATAAACTTGAGTAACAGCCGTGTATAACAGCCACGAAACATGCGGCCTCGAGGACTTGAACATGTCACTTGAGCACCCGCGATACTCGTGCATACCCGAGCACCCTAGGCAAACTCGAGTAACGAGCACTTGCGCTCATCACTAGTTAAAAGAATTTGTTCCAAATTGGGAGCTCTGCAGATATTGTATTATTATTATTATTATTATTATTTATTATTATAGCACCATTAATTCCATGGCGCTTTACATGTGAAAAAGGGGTATACGTAGCAGACAAGTACAATAGTTTGAACAAAAACAAGTCACTGACTTGTACAGGAGGAGAGAGGACCCTGCCCGCAAGGGCTCACATTCTAGAAGGGGTGGTGCAGCGGTATGGTGGAGCGAGAGTCAGGGTATGTGCCCACGATGCAGAAATGAAGCAGAAAATTTCTGCAGCGTTAATGCATGTTCTTGGCAGTCAAAAACGCTTGCGGATTTTACATGCGCTTTTGGGGCGTTTTTGCAGCGTTTTTACATGCGGATTTGACATGCGTTTTTAAAATGCATTGGGACCGCATGCAGAAACGCACAAATAATGGACATGCTGTGCATTTTTCCACAAGGAAAATACGCTGCGGAAAATTAGGCAGCATGGGCACAGAACATGCAGATTTTCATTGGGGATCATGGGGCATGTATTACCAAGCGTTTTGCAATCGTTTACACTGCGGAAATTCCGCATTAAAATCGCTTGAAAAACACATAGTGGGCACGCAGCCTTACTGCAGGTTGTAGGCTTGTCAGAAGAGGTAGGTCTTCAGGTTCCTTTTGAAGGTTTCCACGGTATTAGAAAACATATATGTATTCTATTACTGAAACAGCATTTTTTACAGTCATAACCAGTGTTAGGCTGGCATAGCAATGTGAATAGGGTGATATGATGGGTCCCTAGGTTCTGACATGACATAATGGTTCTTAACCCACTTTAATGCGGGCTTCTGCGCTGAGCCCGCATCGTTTCAGGCACATGACAGCTGATTTGATCAGCTGTCATGTGCCGCTAACAGGTGCGGGTGGAATCGCGATCCACCTGCTGCTTTTAACTAGTTAAATGCTGCTGTCAATCTCATATTTGGTATCACAGAGTTCAGAAACGCCCGATCGATCAAAATATAAAAATAATCCGATCGGTAAATGGCGTAACAAGAAAAAAAATCAAAATTTCAGAATTACGTTTTTTTGGTCACCGCAACATTGCATTTTAAATGCAATAACGAGTGATAAAAACATCATATCTACCCCAAAATGAAATTAATAAAAATGTCACCTCGGTGTGCAAAAAATAAGCCTTGACCCAGCCCCAGATCCCGAAAAATGGAAACACTACAGGTCTCGGAATATGGCCTAATTTTTTTTATTTTTTACGACCTTTGAATTTTTTTTCACCACTTAAATAAAAAAGAACCTATACATGTTTCTTATCTACAAACTCGTAATGGCCTGGAGAATCATAATGGCTGGTCAGTTTTAGCATTTAGTGAACATGGTAAATAAAACCCCCAAAAAACAATTGTGGAATTACACTTTTTTTGCAATTTCACTGTACTTAGAATTTTGTCCCCGTTTTTCAGTCTATTATATGGTAAAATCAATTGTGTAGTTCAAAAGTACAACTCATCCCTCAAAAAACAAGCCTTCACACTTGGCTATATTGATGGAAATATAAAAAAGATATGGCTCTGGGAGGAAGGGGAGCAAAAAAACAAAAGCGTGAAAATGGAAAATGGCCCAGAGGTGAAGGGGTTAAAGGTCGCGTCGAATACAAGTCCTAAATAGTACATCAACTATATACAATCTGAGATATAAGGTAGACTGCGCACACACATTTTTCTTTGCATATGCTGAGTTTTGGTACATGATGGCTAACAATATACTGCATATGAATGCAGGTATATAGCGAGTATGTGAATATGTACTTATTTGAACATGGTTCTGTTTCTGTTCTGGTGCCCTGAACAGTGGGACTATATGGGCCACTCTACATATATGGTATACTATAGCAGAGGTTAAAATAATTAATTGTTTGTTTTTTTTAAATAATGATAGTCAGTACTAGTATTTTCTAGTTATGCTCTTGGTCTTTTGCAAGAGGCTTTATATTTACTGGAGACTAAGTTATTACAGACTGAATTTTATTTAATATTTTACATTTAATTCCCTTAATATTTTTTCCGAGTTCTTGAAGCGTCTTAAATTAGCATTCATCTTTCAAGTTTGTTTAGAAAAATGTAAAATAATGAGAAACGCTGCTCCATAACTTTGCAAAGAGTTCTGAAGAACGTGCAGCTCCAGGTGCAGCCTTCATAAATATTATATATAGTTACGATCTGGAACAGATTAGTGCAGCAGAAATTCATTTTAACACCACTTTCTTCCATACACAATCAATTTCAGCAGCCTGTTTTAATTCCAGATATTTATGAAGCGTTTTAGGAAAGTGGAGTTGTTTGAATTGTTAGGAGATTAGAAAGCAAACAGGAAGAATGGCATTAAATCAGCAGCAATGTTTACTAAGTCAACACTAATTTAAACATTTCTTCTATCTTACATCCCCAATTACTTTGTTAAATAAATATCTTCAAGTTTCTACTTGTTCTTTCGGCTCCTTTGGGTTTAAAGATATGGAGTACAGTAATCACAGAAGTCCTCGCTTGATATTATCAAAAATGTATGACAAATTTTCTAATCTAATCTTTTACGTTTTTGGTTTACGTGACCGTGTATTTCTTTTAAGCTGAAATTATATTCACGTTTTGATCCAGTTTTTTGATCCAAGGGCAGAAGTGAATGCAAAAGGAAAGTTAAAAAAAAACTGTTAAAAAAATAAATTAAGTAAAAAAAAAAGCAACAAAAATCCTGCTGAAATGCCAGGCTTCACAATGTTGCTAATATAGACCTTTCAACAGTTTTCTATAGATTTTACAGTAACATCTAGCTATAGTATAATTAATCTGAAAAAAAGTTAAATATACATAAAAAATAGCAAAACTTAGCCTCTGTTCACACAAATATATGCCAAATTGTCCGTTTTTCGTCCAAAAATAAAATGACTATTTCATCCATATGCCTGATTTTTTACGCCTGTGTGCAAACTGTATGTCTGTTTAATACTGTCTATATGGACAGGAGGTGCACCTGGCTCATGAACTGGGGTTGCACAAAGCGATCTGCTCATTTCTAGGGCCAAGTAGTGCTCCTGTTTTAAAGGGTTTTTTTCAGGTTGTCTCTTGAGCAGCTCAGACCCTTGCAGTTCCCTTTCTTCCTGATATCTGGCGGGCTCTACTATTAACCAGAGCTATCACTCAAGTAGAACTATAAAGCTGAGCACAAGTTTTGCTGTAACACATTCAGCTCTCAGTAGTTAGTTAGTCTGTACTGTTATCACTGTATTTACACATAGAGATAACAGGGCATTTGAACATGCACACCGTTCCAGACAGGAAGCGAGAGTGGAGATGTGAAAGCTGCAGGCTGATGATTTATAACTGCATCTCTTCAGAAGATGCAGTTATAAATATGTGTGTACGTGCATGTATGTATGTATATATATATACATATATTATATGTGTCTATACAGTGTTTAGCATAAATGAGTGCACCCCCTTTGAAAGGTAAGATTTTAACCAATATCTTACTGAATATAAGAACAAAAGTTTTCAAATTTTTGACAAGGCTGAGTTTAATTAAACACAAAATCTTCAGTTTTTTTCAAATTAGTTGATTCAAAAGTGAATGCACCCTGCATCAAAAACAACTACATCTAGTATTTTGTATGACCTCCATGATTTTTAAGGCATGGATTGAACAAGGTATGTGCGTATGTCTATCTATCTATCTAGATAGATAGATATAGATATATATACAGTACAGACCAAAAGTTTGGACACACCTTCTCATTTAAAGATTTTTCTGTATTTTCATGACTATGAAAATTGTACATTCACACTGAAGGCATCAAAACTATGAATTAACACATGTGGAATTATATACTTAAAAAAAAGTGTGATACAACTGAAAATATGTCTTATATTCTAGGTTCTTCAAAGTAGCCACCTTTTGCTTTGATGACTGCTTTGTACACTCTTGGCATTCTCTTGATGAACTTCAAGAGGTAGTCACCGGAAATGGTCTTCCAACAATCTTGAAGGAGTTCCCAGAGATGCTTAGCACTTGTTGGCCCTTTTGCCTTCACTCTGTGGTCCAGCTCACCCCAAACCATCTCGATTGGGTTCAGGTCTGGTGACTGTGGAGGCCAGGTCATCTGGCGTAGCACCCCATCACTCTCCTTCTTGGTCAAATAGCCCTTACACAGCCTGGAGGTGTGTTTGGGGTCATTGTCCTGTTGAAAAATAAATGATGGTCCAACTAAACGCAAACCAGATATAACAGCATGCTGCTGCAAGATGCTGTGGTAGCCATGCTGGTTCAGTATGCCTTCAATTTTGAATAAATCCCCAACAGTGTCACCAGAAAAGCACCCCCACACCATCACACCTCCTCCTCCATGCTTCACGGTGGGAACCAGGCATGTAGAGTCCATCCATTCACCTTTTCTGCATCGCACAAAGACCCGGTGGTTGGAACCAAGGATCTCAAATTTGGACTCATCAGACGAAACCACAGATTTACACTGGTCTAATGTCCATTCCTTGTGTTCTTTAGCACAAACAAGTCTCTTCTGCTTGTTGTCTGTCCTTAGCAGTGGTTTCCTAGCAGCTATTTTACCATGAAGGACTGCTGCACAAAGTCTCCTCTTAACAGTTGTTGTAGAGATGTGTCTGCTGCTAGAACTCTGTGTGGCATTGACCTGGTGGTGGTCCTCATGTGAGCCAGTTTCTTTGTAGCGCTTGATGGTTTTTGCAACTGCACTTGGGGACACTTTCAAAGTTTTCTCAATTTTTCAGACTGACTGACCTTCATTTCTTAAAGTAATGATGGCCACTCGTTTTTCTTTACTTAGCTGCCTTTTTCTTGCTATAATACAAATTCTAACAGTCTATTCAGTAGGACTATCAGCTGTGTATCCACCAGACTTCTGCACAACACAACTGATGGTCTCAACCCCATTTATAAGGCAAGAAATCCCACTTATTAAACCTGACAGGGCACACCTGTGAAGTGAAAACCATATCCGGTGACTACCTCTTGAAGCTCATCAAGAGAATGCCAAGAGTGTGCAAAGCAGTCATCAAAGCAAAAGGTGGCTACTTTGAAGAACCTAGAATATAAGATATATTTTCAGTTGTTTCACACTTTTTTGTTAAGTATATAATTCCACATGTGCTAATTCATAGTTTTGATGCCTTCAGTGTGAATGTACAATTTTCATAGTCATGAAAATACAGAAAAATCTTTAAATGAGAAGGTGTGTCCAAACTTTTGGTCTGTACTGTATATATAATTTGTGTCAGAGTCACTGATGTCATATGTGAGGGGAGGTATGTGTCACTACGGCTGCTAGCCTGTGTGAATTGAACCTACAACTTTTCCCCAGCATGTTATATGTTGGGGGTGTAATCACCATTGTGAATTGTGTGATCTGGAGAGTGAAGTCTCCAGGCTGTGTGTGCAGTCTAGAGACCTCCACAAAAGGACTCAGCCTGAATGGCTTGTGATACCAAGAGCGGGCGGAACCCGCTCACTTATGGACTGTGCTATACTTTGTTTTTGTTATGCCTTTACGCCAGAAAGGCCATGTTATTTTGCTGAAACTGCAGTGCTTATGCCTCTACAATAAACCTGCAGAGGAAACTGTGACAATATTTTTAAGGTCCGCTTTTACAATGTTGTCTCAATCAATAAACATATAATGTTTTTAAGAGAGGAAAATACATTTCCGTTAAAAATAGAGTAAAGTGTGTGGATTATAAGGAAGCGGTGTTAATCAAGTATTTAAATGAGCAAGCTAATGGCATGCTTTATTATATTAATGCTATGAACTTATTCTACCATTATCGTAATGTGTTTAATTTGTTAAACATTGTTTAGCATGGCGTGCTGTTGGCTGCGCTATTATGGCTTTTGGTTAAAGTAGAATCTATTTTAATTACAAACATCTTTTATACAGTCAACACGTTACATTAGAGCCCGAGTAATGAAATTCTGACTGAAAGCCAAGTTTGTTTCTTGAATTACAGGGATGAATGCATTTCAAAGTGTCACTCAATGGTACATTTTGAAAGTAGGCCTTAAGGCTTTTACTAGATGCAGCAGTTTGGGTTAAAGTGTTCTTTGTTCCAAAATTTGATACAGAATAAATGTGGAAAAGCTATGCTATTACTGCAAAATGGCAATTTTAACTAGGTCTCCTGTTACGCTATTTCTATAAATCCAATTTCAGGGCCACTGTGCCTCAGTTCTTAAGTTTTGTTACTATGGAGTTTGAAGTCAGATGTTAATAATTATTACAAAAAATCTTCTGTATTTCTGTATATGGTATAGAAAATATTAAGGAGAAATTTTCAGACAGATGGAATGTCTAAATGAGTTAAGTTTTAGTGTGGACAATCATATGTGCAGTAATGTTTTTAATTTAGAAAATTTAACATAACATTATATGCCAAACTTTGTTTCACAGTATTTGTTGTACGCTTCAGCTGCCCTAGGAGTCCATACTATGAGGTTTAAACCGTTTACATTTTTTTGTATAGCTATGTATGCCTATGAGCAGGACCATATTTGTCAATAGGCACTCGAGGGTGGGTGCCTAGGGCGGCAGGTTGCTGGAGGGCGGCAGCACCATGGAGGGAAAAAAAAATATATTTTTTTACTTTTTTTAAACTTCCCCCTATTTCTTACCTCCGTTGGAGTATTTATAAAAAACACCATCTTTATTTGGGTAAGGGAAGGAGTGCATGGGCAGAGGAGCACCAATCCGCTCCCTGCCCCAACGGAAGAATATAAAGCATAGAGGTGAAGGACCTGTGATGTCATGCCCATGTGACACTTGTGGTTGGCGCAATGCTTCAGATTGCAAGTGAGATGTTTTCCCAGGCAGGAAGCAACAGAAGGGCCACTGGTAACAGGTAATTAGGGAACAGGGGTACATGGTTTCAGGCAATCTGTCGGGGTACATATGGTCCTACATGTGGGGGCTGGAGGCTACATGTGGGGGTGTATATGGGGGGGGTACTTACTTTCTAAATGTTTTTTATTAAAAATATTTACAATTTTGTTGGGCAGAATGTCTGCTAGTCCTTTTATCTAGTGGAGTGCTTTTTGCACAATTATTACAAATTTGTCAGTGATGCTTCCCTTCCTTCGGCAGGCTGATTGCTGCCCCCTCCCTTTTCTTAGTGTTAGATTACCCATTCAGTATTTGGTCAGTATTTTCCATCAGTATTTGTAAGCCAAAATCAGAAGTGAAACAATCAGAGGAAAAGTATAATAGAAACACGTCACCACTTCTGTATTTATCGCCTACTCCTTATTTTGGCTTACAAATACTGATGGAAAATACTGACCAAATACTAAACGTGTGAACGTGGTCTTAGAGATAGTGGTTGGGCAGGGTTTGTACAAATGTATCTCGCGGAGGGCAGAGAAAACTGGCTGTAGAGAAGGAGAAAAGCCTATGAAGAGGAAACACGTATAGTACAGGAGCTGTGCTGATAGACTTACTAATGAAGATAGCAGCATTCTGAATACACCTGGACTTCACATACAGCCTATATTCCAGGGAGAGACACTCCCACAAGAGAAAAAAATGAATCTTGGAGCAGGCTGAAGGCTGTACATCTTGAGGCATCTTTATGGAATTGGTAAAAGTCAAATTATAAACATTTTTAGGCGTTCAATTATATTTTTTGTCACCAAATTAAACATTTACACTATTACATATAAAATATCAACAGCATTTACAATAGATCCTGGTGTGATCTGCAGCGTCGTTTACACTAGAGTGTTAACTAATTGACCTACGTTTTTTCAAAAAAAATTTCAGAAAAAGAATGGAGAAGTGGCTGTTTGTGCGCTGCTCTCTTCATTCGCTTCTATTCCACTTCAGAAATCAACTAAGCTCACTGATGACCAGTATTGTTTTTTTTAGGTGCTCCATACATTTGGATCTGCTGTCCTCTTTATGTCTAAGGATGCTTTCACCTTGCATTTAGGGACACGCTCAGTGGCCCCCGTCGGGGCATATGTCTGAACCCCCCAAAAAACGGGATTCGGTCGTATGCGCCGACGGGGCCATAGACTGTTATGGTGCTGGCAGATTGAACGTGCACTCTGAAGTGCATCATTTTTGGAGTCAGAGTCTGAGTCCATTTTGGTGGAGTCGGTATAAAATGAACCGACTCCAACTCCTAAAATATATAATAAATTGGGTACAGTCGTTCAATGCAGTTTGTGGGGAATATTTTTTCATAAGAATTTGGGAAAGTTATGAGATGTCCTATAAATGTCTGTCCTATTCCTGATCTAAGGGTCTAGACTTTTAGCTGAGATGAATCTGTGCTACAGTAAATTTATCACTCAAACACGAGCCATGTATGAGGGAGTCGGAGTCATGGAAATTGAGGAGTCTGAGGTTTGGCTTACCCACTCCACAGCCCTGATTTTCTGGAGTGGACGCCTACTGGAGGCGGACACTCAGACATAGGGTGTCCCTAAACGCAATGTGAAAGCATCATTAAGAAAATAGGAGCTAGAATTGAATTGATCTTCATGGGTAATATCGGCTATACTTGTGTATGTTATGATTTTTTATACCTTTTGCCAAGTTTTATTAGACTCTGTGGCCATTTCTTACTGCTGGCCTTGTAGAGTACGTGCTCTAAAGACCAAATCACTTAACGATCTTAAGTACAATTTGATTATTTGACTGGAGATTTTTCTTGAGGATGTTCTGTGATAAAAATCTCACAATGGATGGAATTGAACAGTAAAAACAGGCCTGTGTAAACACGCTCTCCGGTGTGATGGCAGTGCTGTTTTTCTAAGTAAAAAAATAAAAACCCCTTTCTCATCTAGTCTTAGATTGTAATTTTATTCTAATAGCTGCTATGTCCTCTCTGTACACAGATGAAAAGTTTCTTGAATATTCCCAGACCAGCTATAACACTGTACCAGCCACAGCCATTCATGGAAACAATATTCCCTGTTATATGCTTAGTTGTATTTTATAATATAGAATATTGGAAACCAGAATTAACTGCACATCCTCATAGCTGCGGATTACATTCTTAGTCCCATGCTTACTCAGTAAACTGATAATTAGTTTGTGTCCAACTGAGATATTAAAGCCAATCTCCAGGATGCTCCTATATTGAGGCTCATTTCCCTCAGTATATGTGTGGCAGTTACCTGATAACGCTCTTCTTCTCACAGGTGATTTAGTTGCTTATGGTTTAATAATATTCTAGCCTTGAATTCATATATTAATCATCTCTTTATAAATTGACTTTCTGATAAATTTGTGGTGGGCTTGTAGGCATATCTGTAGTATACAGCAGTTAAGAGTTGGGGTCTGTTTACATGGACTGACCGGCTGCACGATATGACCGCTTATCAGTAAATTTTTACCGATCAGCAGCACGGTGGCTCAGTGGTTAGCACTGCATTCTTGCAGCACTGGGGTCTGGGGTTCAAATCCCACAAGAGACAACATCTGCAAGGAATTTATATGTTCTCCCCTTGTTTGGACAGATGGGATGCTGCCAATTGGTAAACATTTACTGACGGCCGGTCGTATCATGCAGCCCATCAAGGACAACGTCTGCAAGGAGTTTGTATGTTCTCCTCATGTTTGTGTGGGTTTCTCCGGGTTCTCCAATTTCCTCCCACACTCCAAAGACATACTGCTAGGGAATTTAGATTGTGAGCCCCAATGGGAACAGCGATGAAGATGTACATAAACGAGTAACATAATAAAATAAATACAACCTGCGGTTGTTTAGTAGCCTATTTTGCATAGTCAGACAAATATAAAATGGTATGCAAAGAAAGGTCTGTATCTAAACCAATTTAAACCAATTGCTTCCTTGGGGGAACACTAGCAGCCCCCCGAGGAAGCCCACACGAAACTCGCGTTGGGGCTGCTTGTGTACGGACTCCATGGGGGTGACAGATGGGTAAGAGTAATGGGGGACTGTTGCCTATTTTGTATTGATCATTGGCCTATCACTTAGTAATACATTTATAATGGATTGTATTGCTGACAGGCTGACACACTGTTTATTTATAGTTATATACTGAATAGCCGTGCTAATGATTTTGATACATTAGGTAGACTATGAATTCTGTTTTTTTGGATATTGTTTCAATGTAATTCAGATGTTGCAGCATCACAGGGCATCGCACCCTGCCATCCAGCTGGCTTGTCGGAATAAAACAGCACATACTCCACTGGACAAATGGTCATGCTGAGTGCTGCAGAGTCTGAATCGATCTTTCGGAGTATTCCTCTTCTTTAATTAATAGGAGGGTTCATTTTTGACGTCCATTAGTCTCTTTTTTTTTTTTTTTCAAAGAAGATGGCAAGAAGATAATAAGATAGATTAATTTTTAATTAAAGCCCCTCTATAGTCTTGTCTTATGTTTTCAAAATTTCTCATTCCGATTCATAATTCCATCAATGCCAAGTCCGTCTTATGATTGAATCTTCGTCACTGGGTCTGTAAGGTCATAACTCATAATGTCCAAATGCTGTAATATATCATTCTGTAAAAAAAATTAATCCTTGCCATACCATCAATCTGTGTCCATAATGTCTCCCATGCCAAATTCTGTTTATGCAGGAGTCGGACTAAATGTGTTTGTTTCAGCAATGTGAGAACAATCCCGTCGTTATTTATTTTCACAGATCTCACCAAACAGGAAATTTCAGAACGCCCAGATCGCATAAACTGAATGTTCTTTATGTGCCTGCTATTGGATTCCTTTAATAAATAATAAAACAAACACAACTTGAGAATACAGTTATCTTCTCATCGCTACTGCAAAACAGCTGAGACAAGGACTATTTCTAACCCCTGCATCAGGTGAACCAACAGGATATATCCTGCTTTTATTGATATTGCTGGCAGGCAGCAGAACAAACATGAATTAAAGTATACCAGTCATGCAGCTTGCAAAATAACAATAACAGTACACCCTGAGCTAAAGATTAATGCCAATGAAGAACCAATCTGAAGTTATTAATCCCTGTATTACATGTGGGGATCCAGCTATAAATCCAGCATCTTCACCATATGTGGCGCTATTGTCTAACACAGCGAACTTCCTATATAAAATCATCCAAAGAACTACTGCCATTATCAGTCAATGGGTTCTTCCCATATTGGATAGTAATGGTGGGTTTGGTTATTTCCATTCTTCTTCATTGCCACCTCTCAATTCACATAGGCACATAACCAGGTGACCAAGGAGTTGTTGACTCTCCCATTCTGGAGATAGATGTGTGTCCCGTTCCACTGCGAGAACCCTCATCCATCAGTTTGTGCGTGTGTGTATATATATATATATTTATATCCGATGCATATGCCATACTTGTACTAGATGGAAAAAATTCTCTACGTTTCTCAACTAGAGACATTTCTTTAATTGGGCGCATTTTGTTGATGTGGGTAACACCAGTTACTCGGCACTTGGAGATTGCAATCACAGTGAATTTGCATATTATTTATATATAGAATTATTTTGGCATCAGCACGGTGCTTATAGGCACTGTATGTTATGCTTTATCTGACTGTCTATTTAGAAAAAAAAACAAACGTTTCCAGCTTCTCTAAACAGGATAAAACAAGTGTGAACGTGGTGCAAGCTGTAATGACTACATAATATACAAATAAAGGAATACGCACTCTGTATTCTTTTATCTGTCTAGCTATCCTGCTAGTTTTCCAAGGTGTGCCTTTTATGGAAGATGTAGTGCTCTTTAAAATACATTTACCTATTCGTTTCTGTTCAGTTTATACTATGTTCCCTAAGTGGCCAGCCATGGTAAGCCATGCTGCTTGTGTAACACCTTGTACATCATTTACATAGCAATGTCACTAATATTACATGTGAAGTCACTTTGAAAAAAAACAACCACTAACCATAAAAGAGTTTCAAGACATTAAAGACACTGACAGTTATGTTTTCCATTTATTATACATCATAAATACACATCAGAAATTTTATTTTCTGGAACCAACTCAAAGTTTTGGAAAATAGACCAAAAATATTAACAGAAGTTGAAAATATACAAAGCTATCCAAGAACTTGTGCACCTTAGTTCTTGTGATTGGAGACAGTATCTGCACTCAATACCCAACCAATCAACCCTTACCACTTGTCTCTATGAAGTTTCCTAAAATGACAGTGACCGCTTAAGCGCCATTTCAAGAAAACTGCATCTGTTTTCCTGGTTGAGTATGTGCTAGTATTTCCCTGGGAACTTCTTGTGTAACATCTTTTAAAGGGTTGTTATCTTATTCTATGTTCATGAGCGCACTGCACTCCAGCCTCCTTTCTTTCTGCTTGCCAGAGGGTGTTGTGCTGCGGATGATTGACAGTTCGGACCATTGGCATGGCTTTGCTGCTGGCCTGTACTCTGCATCCACTCATGATGCAAGCAGAGGCAACTTTGCGTCTGCAGCATCACGGGAGCGGAGTGGCACTGAAACTGACTGTATCTAGCAATCCGGCCAGCTTCAGAGGAGCGGAGTGGCACTGGCACTGACTAAATCTAGCAATCCAGCCAGCTTCAGTGGAGTGGCACTGAAACTCATTGTATCTAGCAATCGGGCCAGCTTCAGTGGAGTGGAGTGGCACTGAAACTGATTGTATCTAGCAATCGGGCCAGCTTCAGTGGAGTGAAGTGGCACTGAAACTGATTGTATCTAGCAATCGGGCCAGCTTCAGTGGAGTGGAGTGGCACTGAAACTGATTGTATCTAGCAATCTGGCCAGCTTCAGAGGAGCGGAGTGGCACTGGCAATCTAGCTATCCGGCCAGCTTCGGTGGAGTGGAGTGGAGTGGCACTGAAACTGACTGTATCTCGCAATCCGGCCAGCTTCAGTGGAGTGGCACTAAAACTGACTGTATCTAGCAATCCGGCCAGCTTCAGAGGAGCGCTTGCAAGCTCTAAAGGAAAGTGCTTGCAAGCACCGTGGTCTTTGTTTAGGAGACTGGCCATCACTGATAGACTGCAGAGATGGCCAGTAACCTATTGCAATGAGCATTATACTATAGGGTTAAAAATCCCTCCATTCATAAGAGGGGAGAGATTTTTAATAAGAGGTAAATTGCAAAGTTGCTTGTTTTTACAAGCTCTTTGCAATTTTATCGATTAAAGAAGTTGAGATAATTTTCAGGTAGGATTGCAAGGGTTAAGTCAATAAAGTAGAATTTAACTTCAGTGTTAGATGTTTTATGGCCAATACAACTCAGAAACCTTATAGTCTTACTGTATAGATTTTGCGGGATTTTACCAGTTAGTGAAGAAATGTAATGTGTGGAACTATGTTCGCCTTGCCTCACCAAGATTCACATTAGTTGGATATCCTTGCAATGGTGGAGTAAATGCAAGCAATATATAATTATGAGCAGAGTTCATGTGGCTATGATTTATGACTTCTGTGTCATATATAGCTCCTTACTGTTTTTGGTAAATAATATAAAATAAAACAATCTGGTTTCTGGTAAATCGGCACCATCTGCGGCCAAATACCTTCCTTTCCAGACTGTCTGGTACAATTTAAAATAGCTACTATTTCTCACTTGAACATGGATATATTGCTGAGCTTTGCTGTGCTATGTGTAATTTTGTAACGTATCAGTCTAAAAGCCTTGCTTAGCTAAACATTCATTTTCTTTGCCTTTGAATAACAGAACAACTTTTATTATAGTTTATATGACTTGGAATTCTTCTGGGAGCGGCAAACTAATCTCACATATCTCGTAACAACTTCAAATGTTCCTGACTTGCAGTCACAACTGCATTTAACAAGCAAGTAAACAGTGAGAAATGTTTGTCTTATTTCCAATCCATCGAATCTTCTAGTTCCCTGAACATATTTTTTTAATCTGCACAATTTGTACGGCTCTGCTTACATGAGCAACATGTAGTAAGGGGTAATGTAGCGGATTCATCAAACTGGCACTGTGAAAGCAGGTCACCTCTTTGTACTACACAATTTATCAGGTGATTTATCAAACTTAATGAGCCTGGTCATAAAGCAACTTATTAATGTACTTAGAGATACATTGCTTGTTGGACGGGAGATATTTTGGAGATGCACTCAGAAGAAGAACCAGTTAGAAGAATCATTCAAGGATGTCTCCGTTCTTGTTCTTCTTTCCATCACTATTGACCCAGTGACTCCAACTTCTCTTTGTAAGTGAAGTTTAAAAATGGATTTCTGCACAGATGTGATGTTCAGTGACCTCGGCCAGCATACATTATCCAAAAAAGTTTCTGGTTTATTCGGTGTGCTTCTTCTGTCCATGTAATTAACTGATCAATCAGATAAGAAAAATACAGACTGGTAATTCGTATGGAAATGTGAAACGTTTTACAGAATACCTTTATAGGTATGACTACTGGGTAGACCATGTGATATGACCATCACTTTAGACCATGAGTAACTAAAGATGGCTTATGTGATTGGGTACCTAAGGCATGTGCCACGTAAAGGATATTTTCCAACTTTTTCAGATGTTTAAGTGATGGCAGCCCCGGTCAGTTACTGATTGTACTTGTTCCACGGTTATGTCTTTCTGAACCCTCTGCCCAATTTTATATTACAGTTTATCTTTACTTTAGGGTGCTGCCCAGTTGGTGCAAAAATTGAATAGGAAAAAATCTCATCTTGGGATTTTCTGTGGATTTAGTCATAGGTGTTGCTAAAAGTGATGTCCAAGGGGAAAATCTGCAGTGTGGATTTGAAATCCACACTGCAAGTCAGTTTTTTGGTGAAGATCCACATAAGACAATGGCAATGATTGTGGCTCACAACTAATTTTCTGCGGGTGGCAAACAAAGCTTTGAGGATACAAATTTTCCTCCTTGTTTTCAGAAGCTATGGAGACAATGGTGGACACAAACGGGGAACAACATTATATGAGCCCTTTGCAGGCCAAGAGCTCAATGCACAATTTTACCAGCTTTGGTGGTAGAAATGGGCCCACTTACCCCTTTGACCCCTGTGCGGTTGCACCAATGATCTGTCTGCCACTGCATGGAGAGACCAGCTTATTGGCATAAGATTTAGATGTAAAGGTCCCAAATCTAAAGTTTTCTGATTTATAATCTAGTGCTTTTGTCCTTAACGTAAATCCATAAACTAGAAATAGGATCATTTTCTTATCTGGTATATTAGGAGATACAGTGGTGTGAAAAAGTGTTTACCCCCTTCCTGATTTCTTATTCTTTTGCATGTTTGTCACAATTAAATGTTTCAGATCACAAAGAAAATTTAAATATTAGACAAAGATAACACAAGTAACACTACACTACTATTTTTAAATAAAGGCCTTTATTATTAAGGGAAAAAGAAATCCAAACCTACAGGACCTGTATGAAAAAGTGATTGCCCCCATCTCTAAAACATAAGTTAGCTGTGGTTTATCACATCTTTGGGAAGCTGAGTTCAATTTCCCTAGCCACACACAGGCCTGATTACTGCCTCACCTATTCTCAATCAAGAAATCACTTAAATAGGACCTGCCTTACAAAGTGAATTAGACCAAAAGATCCTCAAGCTAGACATTATGCTTCTATCAAAAGAAATTCAGGAGCAAATGAGAAACAAAATAATTGAGATCTATCAGTCTGGAAAAGGTTATAAAGCCATTTCTAAAGCTTTGGGACTCCAGCGAACCACAGTGAGAGCCATTATCCACAAATCGCTAAAACATGTAACAGTGGTGAAGCTTCCCAGGAGTGGCCGGCAAACCAAAATTATCCCAGGAGCGCAGTGACGACTCATCCAAGAGGTCACAAAAGACCCCACAACAACATCCAAAGAACAGCAGGCCTCACTTGTCTCAGTTAAGGTCCATGTTCATAACTCCATAATAAGAAAGAGACTGGGCAACAATAGCATGCATGGCAGCGTTCCAAGATGAAAACTATTGCTAAGCAAAAAAAACATAAAGGCTCGTCTCAGTTTTGCCAGAAAATATCTTGATGATTGTCAAGACTTTTGGGAGAATACTCTGTGGACTGATGAGACAAAAGTTTAACTTTTTGGAAGGTGTATGTTCCATTACATCTGGTGTAGAAGTATCACAGCATTTTCAGAAAAGGAACATCATACCAACAGTAAAATATGATGGTGATAGTCTTGAGCTGTTTTGCTGCTTCAGGACATGGAAGACTTACTGTGGTAAATGAAGCCATGAATTCTGCTGTTTACCAAAAAATCCTGAAGGAGAATGTCCAGCCATCTGTTCGTGATCCCAAGCTGAAGCGCACTTGGGTTATGCAGCAGGACAATGATCCAAAACACACCAGCAAGTCCACCTCTGAATGGCTTAAGAAAAACAAAAGACTTTGCAGTGACCAAGTCAAAGTCCTGACCTTAATCCGATTGAGATGCTGTGGCATGATGTTAAGGCAGTTCATGCTTGGAAAAATTCCAATGTGGCTGAATTACAACACTTTTGCAAAGTTGAGTGGGCTAAAATTCTTCCAGAGCATTGTAAAAAACTCATTGCCAGTTATTTCAAACTTTTGATTGCATTTGTTTCTGCTAAGAGTGGCCCAACCAGTTATTACATTTAGGGAGCAATCACTTTTCACACAGGGCCCTGTAGGTTTTGATTTCTTTTTCCCTTAATAATAAAGACCTTCATTTAAAAACTGCATATTGTGATTACTTGTGTTATCTTTGTCTAATATTTAAATTTGTTTTGTGATCTGAAACATTTAAGTGTGACAAACATGCAAAAGAATAATAAATCAGAAAGGGGGTAAACACTTTTTCACACCACTTTATGAGAAATAATTGTATACATTTAAAGATTATTACATTGATTCATTAAGAATGGGAGTGCTGGAGTAATGTATGCTAAATTCATTAAGAGACGTCTACCTAATTAATTAATTTGGCGCGTCTTTCAAATGTTGTGTGCCACCGCCAGAGTGTGATATTTCCAAAAATTTTCCGCTGTTGTGCCAGAATTTTGGTAAAAACTGCTTGATGAATTGGCCTTCAAGTGTATTGAAATACTAATAGTCACTACATCTTGTTGGCTTTTATCAAGGAAGTAATTGAATCCAGGTTTGTGCTGCTAGGGTAAGAATCTCTCCTGCTCTAAATATTGTAAATGGACAGAAAAAGAACATTGTAGTTAGCCTAAAACTTAATCTGAAGATGGCTGTTAATAGCCTATCCTAAAGCAGACCATACACTATGGAATAATTTTGGAGAATTTGTTGATTTTAGCATTATTGGATGGCCAAATAATGTGTATGGGATGGTCTAGTTTTATATATATACCCAATTCTAAATCTCATAAAACTTATCTTTTTATTATAAAATAGGTATACAATACACATACACCATACTGTATAGATGCAAATAGTAAAATTGCAGAAAAAAAAATATAAAATGCGATGCAAACCAGGGTCATGCAACAGTGAGGGGATTGTGGACTAAATTTGCCCTACCTCAATTCCCTTCCTAACCACGGAGGTTGGCACCTTAATATGGTAAGCTATGGCTCCCCCACTCAATGAAGGCTATCGCTAAATGCAACTGTTGCTACTGTGTCCCTTCTGTATTAGGAAGTACCCTGGAAAAACATATTCAAATAGGAAAAAACAAAGGTGGCACTACTAATGACTTGTGTAAGATTCCACAATCAACCCACATAGCTGCAATATCAGAGTTTCAACTCCTAAACATATATAAGGTACATGTAACAGACATCAATAGTAGCAAGACCGACCCCCTATATGGTATGACTAGAAAAGTGTTCTGTCATTATAATCTCCATCCCTCTAGATTTAAATCTGCACCAAATAATCAGCATGGTTAATTCTAACTTATGCACAGACAAACAATATACATGTTTTAATCAAAGAGACCTATTAGTATGATATTACTTAGCTTTTAGTTCTTTTCCATCCCAGCTTAGTTGCTTATCATTCCGATGCGTTTCCCCTCTCTTTTGGTCATTTAGGTGTCTTCCTCATTGGGAATCCAGGTGACAAGTGTACTCCAATAAGCTCGTCGCTTTTCTTGGTCAAGAATACAAATGGTCCCAGACACCATGTGCATTGCCGGAACGGAGTCCGGTTTATGTATGCACCCAGGAAAGGGCTGTCCCCTCATTGCTATACTGCCATAATATGTCGATTTATCACTGCAGCTTCTCGCACTCCCCCTCGTACATTCTGAAGTGTGTCACCGGATGTGACCTGCATGAACCCTTTGCACGCACCCGAAAGTTAACATCTACCATAGTTTCTTGTAACTGTGGAGCACAAATGCACTCCATCAGTGTGCCTAATATCAGGATATTGGGTCCTAGATGTATTCTGTCCTATATGTGCCTCTTGTCATGGGTGTGTCAGAAGTGACAGACAGTCGCCCTGCAGTTGGTTGCAGGACATCTCTACATTTGGCATTGCAGACATCTTCTTAGAGGCGGTCTCTAGGACCCAGCGGCTACATCCCTCTGGCTAATTAACTCCCTGGCCTGGGTGTGTAAATACCTGGTGTGTTCTAGAGGGAGGTGCCGAAGATATTCATTACTACCTGTGAAGGCTTTAACAAAAGCAGTACTTTGTCCTCTCTGGAGCTTGAGGACATGTGCGCATTTGTCTGGAGTCGCCTAAAGCTAAGCTATTTCCCCTTGTTTGTCCTTCCTTGTTGTCTATAGTGTTTACTGGAGATCGACTAGTGCTCATCTCCTTCCTTCCCTAGCCTGAGCCAAATGCCAGGGAAATACAGGGCGAGGTACGCGTGCATTAATTGGTTTAGAGCCAATACAGGGACGTTAGGAGAGACAGGGTGACGCCAGATCAACCTAGGAGATTTCCACTTTCCCCCTTTTCCCTAGAGTCTGGGCTCCCTTTCCCTCTTCCTTTTGAGTTGCACTAAGTCTTTCCCACACCTTGCATGACACCTCTACCTGCTTCCCATAGTCTGAATAGCAGCATTAGAATGAAATATAGCATATTACCAGAGCAATCAGCTTATATTAAAATCCTATAATTTACTTCAAAGATATTTATACACAATAAAATCTCTGACTTCATAAGCATCACAATCTTATAATATACCTGATAAGTGTGAAAGAAAGGGAGATCCCTTTTATTTATACACAACAGCACAGTTGCATGTGACCTATACGCTAAACTCACTCATCTATCCTTTGGTCTAATACTCATTAAATATACTATAACTGGCAAAACACAGTTGCTCATTAAGCCCTCCTAGGCTAACTGACTCTAACCTAGCTGTCTCCTTTAGGGTTATTGAGGTGGTTCCCTTGTACTATTTTTCTGTCCCAGTCACCCCTCCGAATAGGCAGAGGGAGACCAGGTAGATATTTTGGTTAGAGGCAGCTAGCCCAGGAGGGCTTAATTAGCATCTGAGTTTTGCCAGTTACATTGCCAGCGAGCAAAGGTGTTTGGTAATGTCTTAAGGTCCCCTTACACAATACATAACTGTCGACCACCCCAGTAAAATAATAACACTTATTCTCCCCTCCAGTCTTGGCGCCGTTCCAGCTGTGTCTTCACTAGCTCTACCGGGGATTGCTTGACATTATGTCACGCGATCCCTGTGGCCAATCAGTGCTGGCTTCAGTCTCCTCTCTATGCATGTAATTGATATTTGAAGGAAGTGAGAGCTGTGGCTGCTCTCTCATTTGCTGTGGATGTCTTGTTTTGTCCAAAGGAGAAAAGAGTGAAGCCAGCGCTGATTGGCCACATGTCATGTGATCCCGGGAGATCCGGTGGTGGCACTGGAGGTGAGTATAAGTGTTATCTTACTGGAGGGAAACCTAGAAATTCAGAAGGGGTTATCAGAGTAGAGGACAACCCCCTTAAGATCACTTTTGTGCCTTCCCATTTTCCAGTGTTTTCAATAATATAAAGCATGATTTTGTTATTTTTATTGTAAAGAAAATAAAAATAATTAGGTAATTAATCAATTTTATAGTTTTAATATCCATTGTTCTAAAGTTTACAAAAAAAAGTGGTGGTAAAATTCTATATTTCTATAAATATTAGGTTTATATTATAATTCACATACTAAAGGTGCTAGACAGATGATATAAAATCGTGACTAATCAGAAACCACCATAAGTTTTTTGTTCTGAATATCACACCGCCCACACACTCTACTTTTTGTATAAAGGATTTAGAAAAAGGCACAATGTCCACAATAAGCCTACTACTTGAAAATTGGGAAATTTAGATCACAGCCAATGTTTAGGAAAGTGAATGTACTTCAGAGCTTTCTGACTTTTCATGTAATGGACGCTTTGATTTTTCCAGGAAAAGTGCTTCTGTTTAGAGCCATAAAGTACAAGAGTAATTCTGAGGGAGAAGAACACGACACATTCATATACTAGATTTGCTTCTTAAAACAAAGTACTTGAAAAAGTGAATACTTGTAAAAACTAAATATATCAAAAGATGTAATAAAAATAAGAATAATTTTCATCATTGTCATCACCCTGACAACCTCTATCAATGTTCTCATTTTTTTCACCAGGGTTAGATAACTTTGTACTTTAAAACAATTGCAGTAATGTTTCAAAAACTTTGTAATGTCTTTTTCTAAGGTTATGTACAAACCTAAATTGAAGCTCGAAGGAAAAACTATCCTTCACTTTCTATTAAAATTTCAATCAATTTCCTCTCCGTTTTTAAGTTTTCTATTTGCAGACATTCAAAAGGAACCTTCTATCTTTGCTCCCTGTGGATACAACAAGACAGAGCTCTGATACACATACCGTAATGAGCCGTGCCCCCCTGTCACCATTACATGACCAAGACAGAGTTTTATCTACTGGAAGCAAACAATGGCTCCTATTGAATGAATGATTGTAAGCCGAGATATTGAAAAGATAGAGAACTGACATAAACTTTTCGTTATAAAATTAATATTATTTGCTGAAATCGTAAAACCCTTTTAAGCGACAGTCACCTCAATTCTAAAGGTAAACTGAAAATATCATACTTATTACATCATGTAATTAATTTTCTATACAAAGTCACTTTGACCCAACCGCTCTTCAGCCAAACATCTCACTTCCCCTTACATAATTTCTGTCTTCTTCCTCAAGGTATGGTGGCTTTAATTATAGTTTCCTATACAGTGGCTTTTCCCTACCATCATATCTGATCAAAATCTAAGGCTTACATACCAAACATTGAAATTAATAGCGATCATTGATGGGCTGGGTCCTCCAGGATAAGAGTTACTGAGAATTTATGTAGCTGTGGGACTCTTATAGAAGAAAGTCCCACCACTAAAACATCCAGATGTCCTAATGAGGAATATGGATAAGGGTTGCCTTTGAGACATTGGCCTCAATTCATCAAGACTGGTGATTTTTCATGCCAGTCTTGATGAGATGGCATGGTGGAGTGAAATGTTCCTGATTCAGTAAAACACACAGGACGCTTAATAAATCAGAAACATCTGATAAGTGGCGTGCGTCTTGCCATAAATCTTATAAATCAATGTCTGGAATAAGATTAGTGGCGTAAGGAAAGCAACTGCTTATCATGAATTTGATAAGCCCTAGCCTGTCCCACCTCCAACCACTTTATAGGAACTGGGCAAAAATGGTGTGAGAACACCAAAAGTCACAAAATTTTAGCGCAGCTCCAAAATTTTGCGACTTTTCAACGTTTTTTACAACTGAATTCTGGTTCAAAAGCTTGAATGAATCAGGCCCTAGCCCTTTAATTATTAATGTCCATTTACATCTGTTGGAAATCCTTCTTAGACACTGATCATATCTGTCTCTTGGATTCCCCACTGGCGTAACTTGGAGCTCAAAATCTCCTTAAGGCCCCTAAATACTATGGGCCTTTAATAGCATTGGTCTTCTCATCTGCAAAATAGACATTTTTGGGCACCTCTAGGCTCCAGTACTAAGGTGCATTGGAACCTGTTCACACACAGTAGTTACTCTCCTTGGGTTTTTTTGTTATCAAAATGACATACACCTCTGTAAGTGACGACTGCATTGACTTTTAACTTAATGAAAATGTAAACAGAACCTTTTTTATTTTTTCCAAAACTTTTCTCAGTTTTAAAGTACCGATACACCTTTGGTAGCAATCGACCAACATCTATTCCTCCTGACCTCCTGCACTTTGGCCAAGTGTGAATGTGTTTTTGATTGGGAGAAGGAAACAAGCTGCTGCCAGATACCATTTATGGTAGCTGTGAACAGAGAGATTCCATGTGTCCAATTATTCTTTCCCCTAAGATCATCTTTCAGGATAGAGTAAGGTGACTGATGGCTTTCCAAATGCCTAAACCACTTCTGTCTATTGGCTTATAGATACATTTCCTTTCTAGATTATGAAATGGCCCATAGTTAAACAGATGGTCCACTACTATCATATTGATGTGGTATCGTTAGGATAGGACATCAAAATCAGATCAATGGGGATGTGAACAGGCATCGACCAATTGGGATAGCACAGCTCCATAAACTATATTGTGACAACATATGGGTACTGCACATCAGCCCTAATATTAATAAGGGTGGATCTGCAGTACACCGCTGTGGCCTGTATATAATTGATGGAGCTATTTGGATTTGTTCCGCGACTGATTATATCTGGCTGTCACCGGGAGCAGCTTATCGGCGAGGATGTGTCGGGTGATGCACAACCACCGATTTATATTGAGGGCCTATCCTTAGGATAGGTCATCAAAATCAGAAGTATTAGTCAACCCCTTTAATGTTCTCTATAAGTTTTCTTATTCTGGCTCTTATACTGTCAGATATGATAAATAAGATTTTGGAAATGGTTAATGGTACTGCCTAAATCTTGTTCTTTTTTTGGCCGGGAAATGTTAGTTCACTGACCTACTGGCCGCAAGGTGTCATTTCTAAATATAATTCAAATACAGAACCAAGACAAGTGATTAGCTGCAATATTCCATACCTCCTGTAGTGATAAGATTGGCAAATTATTCCTAGGGTATGATGCTGTCTTGGCTCAGGGAGGCAATCAGTGGTCATACGGCAGACACAAGGAATAGAAAGTCTAATCAGTTTGTTGCTTGTGTCAGCCGAGGAAGTTTGATTACTGGAAGCTTCAGTATTGGTGAGCAGTGGAATTTTAGATGTCCTTTCGAAACGTTCCCTCTCAGGAAAACAAATGTTTAGATTTATAGCTGGCAGAAAAGAATAATCGTTTCATTGTCCCTGAAATGGTCTTACAACACAAAAACTGGAAATATTGACTGAGACATTATTATTTTGTTTTGTCTTGCCTGCTCAGCTTTCATTACAAAGATGAATGCTGTCAATAGAAAATGGAATTATGGAGCGATTTTCCCAACAGGTTAGAAAGATAGAAGAAGCTGAGATATATATTTTTACAGTTTAAGAAAAGCCTTTAAAGGGAAGATATTAGAAAATGACCTATTGTTTAAATCAGGTTTTTGGGTTCCATGATTTTTTTTAAGCTTTTAGCAATGGTTTTTTTTCCCATATCACCATCAGACTTTTATTCAAATATTTGCTTGCACATTTTCACTTGGAATATAAAAATAAATCTTTGATTCACACCTTGACGCAAAAAATGTCTGTATTAGAAGACTTGAGTGTCACGACTCTGTTGTCTGGTATCCCGGGACCAGGGGCTCCCTCCCTGTCGCTAATGCTAGAGGAGCCCTAGCTATCCCTGTTCCCCGGATTACTTCTAATGGTGAAGACGCTGGGTTCATGTACCTTGCTGAGCTCCTGAATCCGCCTTCAGTCTGTTCCCTTCACCCACCCAGGAAATAGGGGAGTAGTGGTGTATGGCAATACACCAACCAGACTAAATAGGTAATAAAAAAAAGGGATAAAGGAAAATACCAATCATACAAATATGCACACGCAAATAATGGAGGAAAACATCGGGGATTGGGGAAAAACCAAAGCAGAAGTAGAGGATTTGCATGCAACCAAAACAACACTACAGTCTTTAGAGAAATTCACCAAACGCCTTTTCAAACAACAACTCTCCACCAACTCCTGAACCATGCAACAATGAAGCTAGCTCTGGCAATTCCTGCTTACCACAGTCTAGTTTTTATAGAAGAGGGGAGTGGCCAACAGTGAACAGCTGATAGCATTACCCAGGAAAGTTTTCTGCAGCCCTCAACTGAGCAGATTAACTCCTGTATTGCTAGAAGAAGCCTGCGCCGTTTAATATCAAGGTGAAGTGCTTCTAGTCAGTGCAGGAGTAAAAGAAATCAGACGGCGCAGTCTTTTGGCTCCTCTCTGTCGTGTAAACCCGTGACATTGAGTGCAAGTGCCAATTTAAATTTTAATCCTAGTTAGGGCTATAATTATATGCATTTATAATCTCATGAAAAATAATGGTATTGTGGAAAAAAAGAAGCCATTTCGAGCTCATGCATAAAGGGGTTGTCCACCAACGGCTCCAGTGCTTTCTGAATACTAATGATATGTAATGCTCACATAGTTAGGATTCAGTTTCACTTGCCAGATCCAGTTGTCATCACATGACCGCAAGTATGCACTTTGCATATTTTCCTTTTTGTTAGAAGTATAATAAACTTTTTTTTACATACTTACAGTACATATTCCGCAGCACTTTAAATGTCAGCGGAACTATGGTATATAAAAACAAAACTAGATGTTAGATAGTAGCAAAATATTCAAAAATTCTACCTAGAGAAACAAAAGCCCTGCTTAGAAAGCTCTATAATCTTTAAAATGTTTGTTTTCTTTTTGCCATTGTGGGTCAACAGCTGGGATACTACTGAAAGGAGAGGAACCATGTTCTCAAGAAAAATGTCGAAGATGGGGAAATGAAGACGCGTTAGATCAGTAAATATGTTTTTAGGGCGGGTATAAAAAATTGTTTGATGTAGCTCGCTCCATAGAACTGGTTCAGCACAAGAAAAGTCTAAAAAGTTAGGAGTTTAAGGATCAGATTATAGAGGATGCTAATTTCAGAATTTTTGCCTTGAATGTAGAGATCTTGTGAGCGTTATGACAAACCTCATCTTTCTGGACAGTAAAATTATTCTGCTAAATCTGGGATGTAAAGGAGAAATGCTGGGCCTCGCCGCGCTCTGTTCGGGGCCTCGCCGCGCACTGGCCGGGGCCTCACAAGTGAGGTGAGTGCTATTTCCTACTAATGTCCATTATAGCAGAGATATATGGCAACTGTGCAAAATAATTGGTATTAATGCAGCAATAGTTACTGCAAAATTGTAATAGTTCCTTGTATCTGAAGTCTGCATATCTATTTTCCAAACTATAGCTCAACTTTTTAAATATGTAAATCCAGATAAATGTATTCAATCCCAGGCTTATTGGTTGACCTTGTACTAACTTCCTCTTTTATTAAAGTTTCCCTCCTTGCCTGGGCTCAGTAAATTAATGTACAACCCGTAGGAGTTGATTGCTGTGATAATTATGTCATGTGTATAATGAAGTAAATGCATACTTGTTTGAGCCGAGTATAATCAATGCTTATTTATTATGAAAAACAAGCCTTCGCGTTCTTCTTCTTCTGCTCGTGTGTCATTATTTGAATGCCGTCTACTATTCAGGACTTTAATCCGTTTTATATGTAAAGAACCTTCACTGATCTTCACTGTGTAACTTTTCCTTCTCCAAAAAATATGCAACACTGATCTGCGATTTGCATATGTTCTGCATATCCGTATCACAGAAGCAGTCAATACTAGTGGGAGCAGTAACAGTTTTCTTTGTATTTAGTCCTTTCACACTTATGATGTAACGATTATGACCTTGGCAATGATGGAAATAATTAGTTTTTGTGGGATGTTTTGGACTCAGAATCTAAATAAATCTTAATTCTGGATGGCACCCAAGGGTTCTCGCCAAGCCGTAGCCCAATCTTTGTAAATGGAAGACCAGTTTGCGGAGGCACATTTGAAGCTTCTAGACTCCATATTAAAATCTGTAATGTGCTTCCTTACCTACAGACATAGCATTTAAAAAACAAAAAACAACAAAAAAAAACTTGCCATGGTACACTATGCCATTAGCAAAGTGCACCTATATTATCTCATTTGCTTTGTCCTAGGTGCTGTACAGATGGCACCTGCTACTTCTGCCCCATATTTATTTAGCATACTTGTGGGATTGAATTGGTTGAAACGACCAATTTTCATTAGTGCTTTGCAACAGATTTTTATCAGTATTTGGTCAATGTGTTTGTTGTGCCATCACCGTTTTTTTGTTTTGTTTTTTTTGGCACATGTTAAGTTTTTTTCAATTCCTCCCGTGAAAAACTTGAAATCGGACAGCACAGAGATTGCACTCATCTGAGCGATGTTTGATTCTTTCACGCACCCCATAGGCTTGTATTGGCAAGGTGAGTTTGATCCATGACTTGGATCAAAATCAGCCATGTCCCAATGCTTTGCTGCATACCACTCATTCCGCAAAAAATCCCTATATGAACCAACCCCATAGACTATAATGGGTACGATTTCAATATGTGAAAACAAGGCTAGAGCTTGTATATGAAAAACTGACGTCTAAATGATGCCTTATGAGTATAGGGGACTCTTGCCCTCAGACACCGTTACCTGATCATGACATGACCGATCTTCTAGCTTTGCATCCCCCATATGTACAACACTGATGGTTGTGCTTCTCCTTAACTTCTGTTTCCTACAAAAATACCCATACTAGCCTGGCTGACCGTTAGTGGGTTAATCATGCAATATTGCTCCACGCAAGGGCCTATATATTTGAGTGTAGGATTCCTGGATTTTAGAAGGTATTGTAGAGATTACCAGCACATCGCTGCCAAACCCGTTTAATCTCATTGCACAACTGACTGCAGCTGAGTTGTCTCATGATAGCGGAGAGCATGCTGAATCATAAAGCGTGCTGAACGTCTTTGTGCTAGCTTAGTGAACTTTAGTTCCCGCTGCTTACCGTGCTCACCACAAAGCAGTGCACTTTTCATGGTAAAAGTATTCTTTTCTTTAGTGGTTATTGAGTAAAAATTTGTTAGTGGAATTCCCATACAATTACCCATAGGCATCATCTGCTTACAGAACTATAAATCTGTAGCGGCTATTATTTTGGACATCAACTTATTTGTAGAATCTTTATTAAACTACTATGTATGTAATAAGTATTTTGTCTAAGTGATGTAAATTGGTTAAAGGATATGTCGGGACTTATGGTGAAAGTCTGCAGTCATTCTGTGACTACAGACTTCTGAATCCTTACAGTGTGCGCACTGCACACGATCAAGATTCGCAGGTGACAACGGGCGGTCACTTGACCACAAGTATGCAACTTACATCCTATAGAGAAAAGAGAGTGCCAGGACTAGAGTTTATCTTATTAAAAAGGTATATATTTTATTAAATGGTATAAAAATTAATTAAAAAAACAAAAACACAGACACAATGATATATACAAAGATGGGTGAGAGACTGAGGGGACCCCACAATACATAGATAGAATAGTGTGGCTATTAACCAAGTAGAGTAATGAGTATATCAAATAATATGTAGTAATATTATATACACACCAAATGGTATATAAAAGTATAAATGTGATCACCAAATAGTGTCCCCCAGTCAAGGAACATAAATAGATTACATATAGAAAATCATGAAGTTGCTTACTCACCCACCAAAGACCCAATGCGCATTTCACAATAGCTTCATCATGGTATGCAACTTGTAGACTAGACGTACTTGGCCTCACTCAATATATGTGAATTGAGCACGTCTAGTTGGATTGTGCCTGGAAGTATGCAAAACACATACTTGTGGTCGCCCGTTATGCACACTGGATGGATTCAGAAGTCCTCAATATCATAGAGTAACTACAGACTTTAAACATAAGAGTGGAATATAGCGGTCTTTCAAGGGGCTGTCTTATGAAAACAAACCCATGATATTCACTCTTAGAGCTTATAGACAACATAGAGGTGGTTCTCCAATTACGACTGATCTAGAACAGAGAGTCGATCTATAAGGCCATGTTCACACGTTCAGTATTTGGTCAGTATTTTAAATCAGTGGTTTTGTCTTGATGAAGAACTTTAAAACTTTGGAACATGTTGACCAATAAACCGCAGACACTGATTCCTGTGTCCTCATCATCATTTGACGGCAGCGCAGGTTAACCCATTTGTTCCAATATTTTGGAAAGTAGGCTTATGAGTGAGAACTCAAGCTGTCTGTGTATGACAAGGACAGCCGTTTAATTGAATAGCTGCTCGTAATGCTACATTTTGCAGGTGCTGCAGGGAAAAGCCTGGCCGGCTACAGCTATTTGTCGTGGTTCAGGATCCAGGGCGGCGATCGGATGATCATCCCGACGGCTGCTTTTAGAATGGGACTGTCCCTGATGAGACTTTTTTTAAAATATATTAGAATAATGTGTAAGTCATGCAGCGTGGTTTAACCAACAAATAGCGCTAAATTGAGATCATTAGAAAACATTGCATCATAAAATAAAGATCAAGAAAGCAAACAAAACCGTCCATAAGATCAGTGCCCTGAACATGCTACACTGTGTTACAAGTCAGCATAAAGAATATTACTACTTGATGGATGCAGAGTTGTCTCCTACGTTATAATGTTTTCTTAGCGCCCACATCACCCCAGCTGCTTCTTTTATCAGACTGCATTAGAAAGCAGATATGTTATATAAACATTATGCCGCCACTCCTTCTCACTGACCCCGGGTGCCCCCAGCATTTGCTCTACATTCGTCTATCATGAGTGATTTATAGCCAGTATACGGACACGTGAAAATAAATTGTTTATGTTCAGTGATCTCTTGCTAGCATGTCATATACAGCTATATGTAATAATCGGGAATTTTCCATTGGAGAATAAAAAGCATATGTACAGTGAAGACCTTTGTCTAGCACATTACTGTATTGCATGCCTATACTGTTCATAGGCTCTAGACCTTATGATTGTTACTTTGTTTTAAAGTCTATTGTATTTTAGACGTTAAACCATCAAGTAATATTCTTACTTGTTTGTGTTAGAAATTGCTGCATTTGATTTCTATATTAAAAAGAGGAATTGTCGCATTCTCAAAACTTTTCTGTAAATAAGAACACCAGCTATAGGAAGTGTAGGCACCCATTGTGGGCCATGTGAGGTATTGTATAGCACCTGTAAAAATAAATGGGCAATGCGAAGTAAGCGTCTTGGGCCAACCCCTGAAGAACAGCCCTATAGCATTATCCCTCCTTCTCCAAACTCTACAGTTGGTATAACATAATCCTTTTATTCGCTGAAACTAGACTCTGCTATCAGACAGAGGAACCAATCTCTACCAAGCATGCTTCCACTGCTCCTGAGTCCTGTTGAAACCTACTTAACACCGCTCAATCAAGTGCTTGGCATTGTGCTTGGTGATGTAAAGGACAAAGTTTAAATCAGAGATAATGTCAATATAATTGAAAATGTTTTTTGATTAAGGACAAAGAGACACCTTTTGGGGTAAAGGTGACGAGTTCAGAAATAAATCTAAGTCTTGAGAATTGTGCCTCCCTGTCAGATCACCTCCTCGCAGGGGACACCCCGCTACATATACACGAATTGTGCCCATCACCCTGTAACTATTATAATTGGGTGAAGGGTTTAGAACCAGTATATTTGAAGTGACTTTGACCATCATAAATGGATGAGTACCGCATGAAGACAAGTACAGTTGATGGGTATACATGCATGACCGGACCAGGGTTTTCTTTCTATAAAGTGTGATGTTCTAACAGTCCCTTTAAGGACCCTGTATGGGATTAATCAATTATTCATCCTGGTCCCTAATCAGATATCTCTTTTTATTAAGATGATCTCTGATTTGAATTTCAGCCCTCTGTGCCGGACCAGTGTCAACTATTTACCTTTAATTTTTTTGTCCTGTTATATATAGATTGCTTATTGTCTGCAGACAGCTGGTTATTATAGTTATATGATGCTTCTGAGTAACGAGAATACGGGAGTTGATGTATGTAATGATCACATGACCGCGGTATCGAGGAAGCACTATATATTCACTAATTGTATTTGATGACTATGGATGACTTTATCTACTACATTTGCTGGAGTGCTGTGATTTTCCCTGGTTTGGATTTATTGTGGTACTAGTGGACTGGATACTGACACTGCGAGCACCACCTTAGGTGTATAACTACCTGGGTATAATTATGTTGCAGTCTTGCCTTTTTTCCTATTTTTTTCTCACAGCTTTATCACAATGTGACTTATTGTTAAAAGTATTTTTTTTGTTATGTGTATTCTAAAAAAGTCTATTTTTTATGTCATGATCTTTATTAAAAAAACAAAATTGGCAATCTTGCAATTTTCACAGTGGCCTATGGGTCTTTTTTAGACTCATAGTTTGACTTTTCAGGAACAATTTACAGCAGGTTCATTATCAGTAGAGGCAGGATTACAATGAAAATTAACACCACTACACACAGCTGGTAACACAGGATCCACCAATCACAATAGGCGATACCACAACTGACCCTGTTCTCCCTCCCTTTACAATGACTCTTGCACAGGCTCATTCCATGCTTCAATACAAAACATAGGTTTAGTGATTGTTCAATGTGCAGGTGTTGTTTCCTGAAACAGGAAGTGAGTCGAAAAAAAAAATAACTCCAGTGGCCAATGTTACGATTGCAAGATTTTTATTTTGTATTTTTAATAAAGTTTGTGATTTGGAAATAAAATACATACCCAATAACCTGATTTAAACGTGGTAATTTGCTGATGACCATATCCCTATAAGTGACTGTCCAGCAGCCATTTATCTTCCCTGCTCTCTTTCTCCTATTATTGGAGCTAATTGTTGCCTGCTGAATGTTAGCAATTATCCCATTTTATTTTGCTTTGTCTTTCTGTAAAGAAATGCCATCCAAATAACGTCTGTGCAGTTCAAAAAAGGACAACTGTTCTGCCGAATTGTAGCATAAGCTAAGCATTCTCCGTTAATTTGAGTTGTGCCTGTCATCAAAACAAATGGGAAATGCTCACACCAGCATCTTTATTAGCACTTACTGATCCCGGGAGTGATAAATACGTTTGTTTACTTACATGTGCTACTGAAACTGATGGCACAAAGCAAAGCGATCAGACTATTAAACAGATAAACTAGCTTTAAATACAAAACGATGGTGTAATGCAATGATATGCTCGGCTAGAGAATCAATCATTCTGAGCCCTGTTCTGGCTGAAAAATGCCACAGATATCCAGTACACGTCTCAAATCTTGATAGCATCTGACAGATACAGTAACAGGATTAAGAGAGCTGCGTTTGCATATACTGTAGCAGAATGGAGTCCGGGGAGAGCAGGCGAGATGAAAGCGGGGTGAGGGAAACGCCTGTCAGACAAAAATGCACAACGTACCAGTTATCTGAAATAACTTGGCATATCATGAAATTGTCTAAATAGTTCCCTTATGCATAAATGAAAGATTTGCTATTTATAACGGTGACCTTAAAAGGCGGCTGAGCATCCTTATCTCTAAATGATTGTACGAATCTCTGGTATACTGTAGTGCGTACATGTAATCACTAGTCCCCTAGTATGTAATTCTACGTACTCCTGGCTTGTGGTTGCACATGCTGCCGGTATAATTGTACACACACCAAGTATATGGTTGTGGTTGTAAATACTGATATATAATACTACACACACTAAGTACTGTGTGGCGTCGGTGGGTGTGGAACCATTGCGCCACTGGCCTGGCTTACACTGGAGAGGTGTGACTAAGTGGCTACCTGGTCTTCACTAGAGCCTCTGATGGTGAGGATAGGATAGGCTTGGGCCATTAGGGTAGTGACCAGGTGCCACTCCAGGGCAGTGCATTGACCAATGGGTCAAGGAAGAGAACGAGGTACAGAAGGCACAGGTAGAGATTTAGTCAGACAGCCGAGGTTGGGGCTTACAGCTCAGGATCAGAATATGATGCTGGGGTCAGGAGCAGAGACTAAGTGAGTCAACTAGCCGGGTCGATAACAGGAGAGACACCGATAAAATAAACTTTGACAGGATACTAGGAGACAAACTGCACTAGGAACCGAAGTTCAGACACAGTGTGGAGGGCGGAGCTGCCTAATATATCCCTTGCTGGCAGAGAAGTTAAAATCTGCAGGACATACAGGGGTTAAATTCCTACAGAGTCTGGCCTCCCTATAGCCAGGTGGAAAATCTCCAACAAGAGGTAACTCAACGTGATGGCCTGAGATGGAGATAAGCACTTTTAGGATTCTCCCTTGCACAAGTATGTGATTTGTATACTTCTGGCCACATTCCGACTAAACCTGTCGGACCTCGCTCAATTCATTTTCATTGTGTGAGGCCACGCATGTATAGTTGGCATGTGACCACATGTATGCAAATCGGTGGCATGAGCGAATCCTGACTGCGTGCAGTGTGCATTGTGAGAATTCAGAAGTCTGCAGTCACATAGAATGACTGCCGATTCATCACAAACTTGGACAACCTCTTTAAGGCTCCTAGTCCTAACATGAATAAAAACAAGAGAATTAGTCAGTATCACAAAAAATATTTACATCCAGGTACCTGATAGTTAATGTCTTTGGAGTCTTTCTCTTTCTTTTCTTCATCTGGCCAGACTCCATGATGAGTTTTCCCATCCACAGCTCATCTCTGCAGACTCCCATCTTCTCCGGTCTTCTGCACACATCGCCACACGATGCCCTTAAAGATAGCAGTGTCATTATAATGCTCCTGAATAAAAATATCTGCCCTACGCTGAGCCCCTGAATAATTAATTGCTCCTCACTATATTCCCTGCACAAAATATGACCCCCACACTTTCTCTCTTATGGTACATGCCCTCCACATTGCCCTCTCCTTTCCATATTGGGCCCCTATTAACACTGTCCTCTCACACTGTGCCCCCCCCCCTATAGGGCTCAGTCTCTATACTGTACCCCCTCATCACACTCGCCATCCTTGGTATAGTGTCCCCTCCTGGCTGTGACCTCACACTGTCACACCATGCTACACCCCCAATACTACTCAGTCTCTATTCTGTGCCCTCTCACACTTTTCTCCCCCCATACTTTCTCCCCACACTATTCCCCTCAATAGTTTCCTCACATGTTTTCCCCTCCCCTCCTCATAGTGTCTTCTCTCACATCTCCCTGTTAACTATACTGTCCCCTCATATATTTACCCCCTCAAACATCCCCCCCAATTCTCCGTACTGTGTCTGCACACATCAAATCACCCTCGCTCCCCATACTGTGTCGGCATACATTCCTCTCCTTTGCTCCCCATATTGCGTATGCACCCATCCCACCACACAAAATCTCCCCACACTTAATCTCCCCCAGGCCACACACTAAATCTCCCCCCACACATACAATAAATACCCCCCACACATACAATAAATCTCCCCCCAGCTATACAATAAATCTCCCCCCAGCCATACAATAAATCTTCCGCAGCCATACAATAAATCTTCTGCAGCCATACAATAAATCTTCCGCAGCCATATAATAATCTCTCCCCAGCCATACAATAAATCTCCCCCCAGCCATACAATAAATCTCCCCCCAGCCATACAATAAATCTCCTCCCAGCCATACAATAAATCTTCCGCAGCCATACAATAAATCTTCCGCAGCCATACAATAAATCTCTCCCCAGCCATACAATAAATCTCTCCCCAGCCATACAATAAATCTCTCCCCAGCCATACAATAAATCTCTCCCCAGCCATACAATAAATCTCTCACCAGCCATACAATAAATCTTCCCCCAGTCATACAATAAATCCCACCCCCACACTAAATCTCCCCTCCATTACAATACATCTTTGGAGAACAGAGCACTTACCACCAATGGGCACCTCTGCATCACCAGCGAGTGACGTCAGCAGCGAGATCACATGACCTGATCACACTGCTGAAGTCGCTCCGAAAGACTCGAGTACAATTAACCACTGAGAGCCGGCTCTCAGCTTGAGAACTGCTGACACTCATTCCGCGGGGTGGCAAATGCAGCCGCCGGGGGAGACACCTCGGACTGCCGTTTTAGGCAGCCCAACAGTGCCCCCTGCCGGCTTCGCCCAGGGCGCATGCCTCTCATGACCCCCCTAGATATGCTTCTGCCCTAACATAATAAAAACTAAGGGTATGTACAACCATATATTTATCCCTGGAATATGGTTTTATACCCCGCCCCTTTTCCTCCCCCCATGTGAAGTACTTGGCACAAAGTGTTAAATTCACTTATAGAGGAGAAGTGAATAAATGTAATGGCCATGTAGTGTGAGTGTTGAGTCTTAGAGTAGTAACGCTCCTTGTTTATCAATGCCCCTTAAAATGTTGGAGGTCCTAAATGATGCAAGCCCCACTAAGTTTGATTTTTGTTATAGGATTTTGTATTTTAACTAGTCCATCCCTTTACATTTATATCTCTGACTCTAACTTTACAGTATTTCATCAATTATAAAACTAAATCTTTAATGAAATGTATTTTTTTGTGTACAATATATATTTGTAACGATTTCTCTAGTATATACCATTTTATAGCTGTCTTCTGTTGACCTCTAAGGGTATGTGCCCACGATGCGTTTTTCAAGCGTTTATGCTGTGGAATTTTTGCAGCGTAAACGCTTCGTAATCCGTCCCCCATGATCCTCAATGAAATTCCGCACTTTCAATGCCCATGCTGCGGATTTTTCAGCAGCTTTTTTGATGCGCTCAAAAATCCGCAGCATGTCCATTATTTGTGCGTTTGCGCATGCGGAATTGGCATCTTCAATGCATTAGAAAACGCATGGCAATTCCGCATGTGCAAAATGAGCGAAAAACGCGTGTCAAAATCCGCACGCTTTTTTCCGGGCAAGGACATGCAGAAATGAAGCAGAAATTTTCTGCTTCATTTCTGCATCGTGGGCACATAGCCTTAAGGTTTTCATACAAAACCGATTTGTTTACCATCCTATCATGAGCAGATATTGCTAAATGAAGCAATGTGGCCAGCGCTGCTATTTTCACATTGGCATTGGATTGAATGCACCAAGACCATTTTACATTAGTGCTTGGTCTTTTGTTTACTGACCTACATAAATACAGAGTCCAAGAAAAATACCTAGGCAGGCATCCAACTGCAGACTGATACTGTACTTATCCATGCCAATATTTGCAGATAATTAGGGAAACTCTTCATTACATGGCTGCCTTTTCCAGAAAAAAACATAGCAAGACTATTATCCTTGTATTTTTTGAATCATGATGTATGTTCCATATCATTATATCTTGTGTGAGTTCTGCATTCTTATTGAAATATTGAAAATGTATTTGAAGGACATTAATAACTTCTGCTACCTTAATCCCCCCTTCATGACTAGTATAGAAGTCCCCTCTAACCCCTTGTGGCAACAGGACCTGGGTGCTACTGGTACCTCTGCACCTTGAATAGCTTTACCCCTGCCTGTCATGGCATATGTGAAAGAAGACTAATGCCTAAAAGTGGTTGTACTCGGAGACAGTGACTTCAGCAGTCCTTTCTTCAGCACAGGCCAGTACCAGCTGTTCCCATCTCTTCTAGCATCTACTTTCTGAAGTAGTTGGAAAGCCTAGATATTACCAAAGACGTTATACTTTGTGACAAACTCAAAACCAGGGAGATTAGGCTGATATGTGTCTACTATATTTGGAATAATTTGGTATAAACGTCCTTGTAATCCGCTAGTCTGAACAAGCCCTTATGCTGTTGATCGCCTGAGTACATTTTTTCCTTTGGCTAGTCTTCATCTTAAGTGCAGATTGTGATTTTATTTCGTACAGAAGCACAGGGAACAATTTATTAGAAAAACATTTTCTCACGTGTTTGAGAAAACCCAGACAATTAGTAGAAATCTCTACATGGTAGAGCAGCCGATGAGAGCAGTCAAATATTTAAAGTTGGGGAAAAGAGTTTCATTACGGAGAAATAATTCCATAAAGAATGCAGTAAGCGTTAGATGTTGTGTGTGCACAGGGCCCGTGCCAAGTCCGCACATCTGTGAGCGAATAAATACCTATTACCAAGTGTTAGAAAGAACAGATTACCATTCAAGCATTAACAAACCCTCGGAGCTGGAATCTATTGTTTGTTCCTATTTTCTCTCAAGATTTACTCTGGTTGCCAAGATTACAAGTCTGGTAATGTCCTTTTCACACCGAACCTTGATTACAGACAGGCAGAACAGGAAACTGTGGCACAATAACGCATTTCAGCACAACGAGTAATATAATGAGCAGTTGTCTCCTATAATGACCGTACCATGTGTGTTCGGCAAGGAGATGTTACTGAACTTCATAGTTTCTGTTTGTAGTCGGTTTTCGACACAGATTTGAGTACAAAACAGGGAGTGATATTATAATAAATGGTGTAATTTATATACAGTCTGCAGTGGGAGAGCTCAAGCTGTTTCATACACCTGCTTTCCTGAAGTCTCCAGTGAGTTTAGCAAATGAAGGGTAAGAATGCATTATATTGGCTGTTTTTGAACCGGTTGATGAGCGACCTGTGCCTGTCCTTTCCATTATCTCTACATTTAAAGAGAGCAATCTGACTTTTGAAAGAAAAAAACGAAAGCATTAACGATTCTTAAAAAGTCACGTAATAAAAAATTGTAATACTCACCTTTCCAACCCTCAATAATGCAGCCTGGCACATGACAGCTGCAGACAATCAATGGCCTTTGTGGTCACGTGCCACATTATTGTCATCATGGCTCCCATTGCAGTATTGCAAGTAGTATGGGATGAGACCTTGTGACAACTGATTGACTGCAGTGGTCATGTTTTAGTCGCTTCACAAAATTTGTAGCGCTTTTTTTTTTTTTGTCTTTGAGTTTTGACACTTGTTTTGTTGGAAATGTGTACTTTAACCCTTTTATTATCTTATACTGCCCTTTTGATGATACCCCGATTACTAGTTTTGTGCAGGAACATGAAAAAAAAGCATAAGCTTTAATCAGCATGGACTTGGATTTATATGGACTTGGTGTTTTTTCCAAATTCATTCTTTAAGGAAAGTGTACAGTCTGTCAAGAGAAATTACTTGTTGATCTTTTGTTAACTGTGTCATATTCCAGTATATATTTTCCTGGATTTGCTTTCAAAATGGAAATAATAAAATACGTAGGCAAAAAACTTCCAATCGGTGGTGGTGGTGAGGTTATACAGAACTCATGAATATGGAGGACTACATGGCAGCAGGCTTACTAGTCCTCCAGTAATAATCTTCAGCTGAAACATTGATTTTATCAAAACTACAGCAAGTAGTCCAGAAAGTGACACATCACTGTAATCAGGGTCCTTGTCTCTACATCATGCGGCTCTCAGATTAGGAGGGAAAAACCAGGTGACAGATTCCCTTTAAGAAATTTGTCCCAATGTCCTTCTGTGCACAAAAAGAAGAAGAAAAAGTGGGCACTGCTGGGGAATAATAATCACAAATAGAAAGGGGTGCTACAGTAACCTGATGTAAAGACACAAAATTATTCGGAAGAAAAAGACTCAGGATATATAACCATGCACACCCAATGTTGGAAAAGTGAAAAAAATCTTTATTACATGATAACATTTAGACAACAAAAGAAAAAAAATTTTAAAAGCATTTAAAACGGACAAAAACATGTGCAATCTTCATATGGGGGAATTCATGATAATATGCATAAAAATAGCAATAAACCCCACTATGTTATGTGCCACAGGTATATTTTACATCACTTATATAACATTCGATTAATGTAGAACTACTAAGCAACCCTGGCTATAAATAGCACAGCACAACCAGTCAAAATATGTGTTTATGACAAACCAAACCCTCCTAAATAATATAAGTGAATCAAGGAAGGAGTAGGAGAGATGGTCTATTGCCAATGGGGGCCCATATTTTAGAGGTATTGGCCAGATTGTGTCACCAAAGTCATATATGACGTGGCACAGTTGATCCACATATAAATAACAAGCCAGGCATTCCTGAGTGATCAAGTCAAGAAAATAAGTAAATAAAAAATATATGGAAGAATAATTACCTGCTGGCACCAGAGACCCTACGCGTTACGCTGCTCAGACGCAGCTTCGTCAGGGGTATGTTGTCTAAGAGCACATGTGTGTGTTATATAGTTGATCCCAAATAGTGTGACTAGTTTCAGGTGAGTGTTTGTCTCCCTATGGTGTGTAGACAGGCCTGTTCTCATCAGAATGTGTTTCACCCAGTCCACGTGGAACGCAAACGGAAATAGGTTAAACGTCATATCCGGTCCAAAGCAGAGGGCGCCAAATACAGCCCTGAAGCTATTATTGTCAAAGGTGCGTCCCACCCGTACCATACGGTGGAACGGGGGTGGAAGTAAAGTAAACGTCATATCCAGTCAGAAGGGTAAACACGCAGAGCAATGAACTATGCACGTAGTCATAATAAAGAAGAGGCTTGCGTTCCACGATGGAACGCAAAAACCCCAGGAGCAGCGCATCCGCTGCAGAGAATAATAGTGATCACACAAGAAAGTGCTAGCATTAAAAAAAAAAAAAAAAAGAAAGAAAGAATTGCAGTCCAAACCAGGAATACTAAGAAGTCAGTATATGATCTGAGGACAATCACCAAACATGCATAGATACAAAGATAGATACAAAGATGCATCACATAACAGAATACAGACCTGGACATATAAGACTCACTAACCAGACAGACATAAAACGACAAAAAAAAAAAAAAAAAAAAATTCCCATTTAAAATAAAACTCTCTCCTTTCCCTCTTTTTCCTTTTTTCTCTTCCTTTCTTTCTCCCTTCCCTTCCCTTCCTTCTCCTTTCCCTTCCCCTTCTTTTCCTTCCCCTTTCCATCCTCCCCTCTCCTTCCCTCCCCTTCCTTTATTAAGATAAAAGACAAGACATATAAATGCATATGAGCCTGTGTGCAAGTATGTGAAAAGATGCACACAGCTAAACAATCACAAATACAAGAAATAAGCAATAAACTAATGGAACTGCACAAGTTGGCCCCATGGGAGGGGAAAAAAAAAAAAAAAAGGTGAATCAAAACCCCAATAGTGGGCAAGATTCCACATATAAGAACACCATGGGAGTCTGGAAAAGTCAGAACTGGAAAATACTCATTCGTGCCCCTCATAGCCACTACATCAAACATTAGGGTCCAATAAGAAACTAACCCTGGGGAACTGGGTAGAATCTAAAAAATATTGATATTAAAGCTGCTGGAATGGAATTTAAAGGAGGTGCACATGCACCCCCAAAATAAACAGAGTACTGCTTATAAGGACACCATGGAAATTTAAGCCAAGTAACCAGTAAATGAGAGATCCTCATTTATGCCCTTTGGGGCCACTGTGTCAAGTGTAAAGATCCACCTGGATTCTGTCCTCAAAAGGTCCCTAGTATGATCTGAATTGCGTGGGTTAGGCTTCATTTTTTGGAGGCCTGTAACTCGCAATTTATTAGTGCTGCTGGAATGGAATTGAAGAAAGTGCAGGGCCACCGTGGAGATGGTCCTGCCCTTTCTCAAATCCTGTTCAGCAAGATGGATATTCGAAGCGTGTTGCTGTACCCGCCTCCGAAGTTCCTGTGATGTTTGACCAACATAGACCTTGGGACAGGGACAGGTCAAAGCATAAATAACATTAGTGGACCTGCAGTTAATGTAGTCCCTCAAAGGAAATTGACGATTGTCAGTCAGGTTAGTAAAGATTTTTTCAGATGAAAAAAATGGACATGCAGAACAATTGCCGCAGGGAAAAGAGCCTTTGAGCCTATTACCACCAGAGGTATTGTACAACAGACGTAAGTAATGGCTATGAACGAGTTTGTCCCTTAAATTTGGGGCTCGTCTAGCCGTCAGCAAAGGTTTGTTTGATAATATACTGGACAGACGGTGATCCGTCTTCAGTATATTCCAATGTTTGCGGAATAGACCACCTACTTCATTCCATTGATTGTTAAACCTAGTAATAAATCTGATCTGTGTGTCTTCCATGTTAGCTCGTGGTTGCAACAGAACCTCCCGTGGTTTGGCGATGATCCTCTGATGTGCTTTAGAGATTATGAATTTCGGATAGCCCCGTTCACGAAAGCGTGTAGTTAGGTTACTGGCCTCAGTTTTGAAGTCATCCTGTGTTGTACAATTCCTCTTGGCCCTTGAAAACTGTCCCACTGGTATACTGTCTCTCAAATTTCTGGGATGAAAGCTTTGGTAATGTAGAAGACTGTTTGTAGCAGTCGATTTTCTGTATAATTTAGTAACAAGTGATCCGCCCACTATCCTGATTTCCAAATCCAGAAAATAGACTGCGGAAGAAGATATACAATGGGTAAGATGGATGTTAAAGTCATTAACATTAAGTCTATCAACAAAATCAATTGCCTCCGCCTCCGTGCCCGTCCAAATAATTAAAATATCATCAATGAAGCGGAACCACTTGAAAACCCCATAATTGTATTCCCGTAAGGGATAGACGTGTGTATCCTCCCACCAACCCAGGAATAGATTGGCGAAGGCGGGCGCACAACTATTTTGTATTCGATCATGTGTTTTATCGGCAGGCCGCTGGGACCGCCATGGGCGCACGGTGTGCGCCCGCCTTCGCCAATCTATTCCTGGGTTGGTGGGAGGATACACACGTCTATCCCTTACGGGAATACAATTATGGGGTTTTCAAGTGGTTCCGCTTCATTGATGATATTTTAATTATTTGGACGGGCACGGAGGCGGAGGCAATTGATTTTGTTGATAGACTTAATGTTAATGACTTTAACATCCATCTTACCCATTGTATATCTTCTTCCGCAGTCTATTTTCTGGATTTGGAAATCAGGATAGTGGGCGGATCACTTGTTACTAAATTATACAGAAAATCGACTGCTACAAACAGTCTTCTACATTACCAAAGCTTTCATCCCAGAAATTTGAGAGACAGTATACCAGTGGGACAGTTTTCAAGGGCCAAGAGGAATTGTACAACACAGGATGACTTCAAAACTGAGGCCAGTAACCTAACTACACGCTTTCGTGAACAGGGCTATCCGAAATCCATAATCTCTAAAGCACATCAGAGGATCATCGCCAAACCACGGGAGGTTCTGTTGCAACCATGAGCTGACATGGAAGACACACAGATCAGATTTATTACTAGGTTTAACAATCAATGGAATGAAGTAGGTGGTCTATTCCGCAAACATTGGAATATACTGAAGACGGATCACCGTCTATCCAGTATATTATCAAACAAACCTTTGCTGACGGCTAGACGAGCCCCAAATTTAAGGGACAAACTCGTTCATAGCCATTACTTACGTCCGTTGTACAATACCTCTGGTGGTAATAGGCTCAAAGGCTCTTTTCCCTGCGGCAATTGTTCTGCATGTCCATTTTTTTCATCTGAAAAAATCTTTACTAACCCGACTGACAATCGTCAATTTCCTTTGAGGGACTACATTAACTGCAGGTCCACTAATGTTATTTATGCTTTGACCTGTCCCTGTCCCAAGGTCTATGTTGGTCAAACATCGCAGGAACTTCGGAGGCGGGTACAGCAACACGCTTCGAATATCCATCTTGCTGAACAGGATTTGAGAAAGGGCAGGACCATCTCCACGGTGGCCCTGCACTTTCTTCAATTCCATTCCAGCAGCACTAATAAATTGCGAGATACAGGCCTCCAAAAAATGAAGCCTAACCCACGCAATTCAGATCATACTAGGGACCTTTTGAGGACAGAATCCAGGTGGATCTTTACACTTGACACAGTGGCCCCAAAGGGCATAAATGAGGATCTCTCATTTACTGGTTACTTGGCTTAAATTTCCATGGTGTCCTTATAAGCAGTACTCTGTTTATTTTGGGGGTGCATGTGCACCTCCTTTAAATTCCATTCCAGCAGCTTTAATATCAATATTTTTTAGATTCTACCCAGTTCCCCGGGGTTAGTTTCTTATTGGACCCTAATGTTATTGCTATTTTTATGCATATTATCATTAATTCCCCCATATGAAGATTGCACATGTTTTTGTCTGTTTTAAATGCTTTTAAAAAATTTTTCTTTTGTTGTCTAAATGTAATCATGTAATAAAGATTTTTTTCACTTTTCCAACATTGGGTGTGCATGGTTATATATCCTGAATGTCCTTCTGTGCCCATAACACATCCTGAGAACGGCTCACATCGCTGTGCAGTCCCAGCTTTATTAAGATGTTTTCGGTCTTGAGCCATGATGACCTTACATTCCATTTCATTTCTGTGACCTTTATTGGGACTGGAAAAGTCATTTTAAGGTTTGGCTAGAGAGAGGATTAATTAACTCAGTTGCTAAAATGTTTTAATTACACTTGGATCCATCATACTGCTTACAGATTTACAACGCTTCTCTCCCACTAAATGTGTAACTTTTCCTTATCAGTGCTTCAAAAATTCTGCTCTTAATGTTTCTTTGAGCCCAAGGAAGATCAAAATATATTTTGAAATGAAGCAATTAATGCAGCCTGTAATTCTGCTCATACAGAGAAAATGTATTTCTAAAGTCATCCTTTTCTTCTGGCGGATTAGGAAAAGTCAGGGACAAGTTGGACGTGGTAGCAAAGATGCAATTGACCTACAGGCTGGTATGAATTTAATGATTTTACCCACCATGGGAGGTCAATTGCCCATCACAGAGACCTGTGGCGCTAAGCCACTGCCTACTGGAGAACATATTAGGAAGAAGAAATATACCTAAAATTTGAAAGAGGTGAAAAATAGAATATTTATTTTAATTTCAAGATTTTTTTTACTCCTGATTTTATTTTTTTTATTTTTACATTTTCTTTAAGTATTACAAAAGGTTACAATATCAAAGTGCACAGCATTCAAAACTCATGTAATAAAAGTAAGGCAAGAAGAAGAAAAAGTGAAAGCAGCAAAGGTTAAAATGCGCAAAAAAATGAACTGTATGTGGCGTGATAAGGAAATCATAAGCTAAAAAAGAACTACGGAAGAGTAAAAAGAATGTTTGAAGATGAATGTTGGCCTGGCCACCAGAGTATCGAGGAAACTTTTGGAGGATCTAGGCTTTAACACAAGAAAAGGTCCAAAGATTCAGCAGAAAATAACACAATGTGAAGTTGACTTTTGTTGCCACTAGAGACTATTTTTAATGAGTTGATTCCCAAGTAGACTGAATTAATGATATATTTTATGTGTTGCAATGGTAGAAACCAAATCTAGAATTCAAATAAAAGTAGTCTTGCACATGTTCTGTATGCATGAAGAGTGGTCCCTCAAATTTATCCTATTTGGTGGGCCTAAGTACAGGGGGATTCACGCTCTACTTTACCCCAAAAAATTGCTGTAACTTCTAAAAGAGACAATATCTGTCGTACTGATATTTTAACAGTGCATACCTTGGTTCATGAAAAACTAATGTTTTAAAGCAGGTGTTGAAAATCTCCTCCTTTTCCATCCAAGCATGCCTTCACGCACCATTCCATATTGTTGTATATATTCTGTAGGACATCTGGGGTCATACAGTGAGAAATTCAGGCTATGTTCTCTGAGTGACTGTAGTGTTCGTAGCTTGTTACTCTACACCCAACCTTTCAAATGGCAAGAAGTAAAAAATCTGGCTATGTTAAATCAAGTGATATTGGTGGCCGCAGTCCTTTGGAGATTACTCGGTCATCAAAGAGGGCTTCAATATACTGTTTGGATGGCGGATTTCCACCTCAAAACTTCTTCAGAAATTCACTTGCCACCTCTTTAAGAACTTAGTTTTCCAATAAGTTTAAACAATGAAAACACGCTCCTCCAAACTATATTTGTACATTAACGAATGAAGAAGGAATTCGGCAGGAGTGAAATACAAGCACCTCAGACACTTACTGACGCACAAAAAGGCAAGCAGCAAGTCTATCTCATAGTGGAGATGAGCAGTAGGGCGACAAGTCACCAAGACCACTTGGCACTAGGATGTTTCTCATTGCTCTCGCTGAGGTTCATTGCACTTTAACTTCTCATGAACCAAAGTATGTACATGACGTGCCCCCTGGGCCATGGGGTATTCGGTAGCCAGGCCGGTCGTTGCTAGGGGAGATGTCACAGTGGCGGTGACCCGGTCCGTGGGGTTCAGCAAACCCTCAGCTAATTCAAAAGCACTTAGCGGGACCCCTTTCCGTGTGCCTCTCCTGGTCGTCTTCCTGCGCTAGCTCTCACCCTCCTGCCCTGTGCCCCGCAAACAGTGTCCCAAGCCAGTATCCTCAGATCTTGGCAGGCAACCTGGAGTTCCCTGGATCCTGTGCGGCTACCTTTTTGGCGATTAATTGCGGCTGTGGCAACTACACCCTGGAAATGTAGAAGCCTCAGGTTTCTAGTTGAATATTGCAATTCTTACTAGTTAGGGTCTGGTCCCCTCTGCGGCCTGATCCTTCCACTCCTGGTAGATTGGGTCGTACGGGTGGCCTCTAGCACTTCCCGTACCCCTAGGATCCACTCTTTCTTTCTTGGAGCCTTCCTCCCTGCTCCTCTCCTCTCTTCAGTCTCTCTGACTCCTGAGCAGGGCTCCTGCTCACTTCACTGTCCTCCTCTGACTGAACACCACGCCACAGAACTGAACTCCCAAGATGGCTTCCCCTTTTAATACCCTCCTTCTCTAGTGCTCCCCTTGAACTGCTTCCTTCACCCACACCCACTACATGGTTCCCCCTCTCTTGGTTTTCCCCACTCTAGCCAGGGTCAGGGCTTAGCAGCGCAGCAAGTGCATCTTGCCCCTCCTGCCGGTCTGGAGTAGTGTAGTGTTGGATGCATGTGTTTGGGTCCCGGGCAGTACTCCATCCTTACCTGAGAGTGGGGTACCACACCTCTGGGTGAGATGCAGTACCTCTGTGGCGACTGAACCCGCAGGGGCGCCACATACAGTACAGTCGATCTTCTCTTTTACCATTTCTGGGTAAAGTAGTGAGTGAATCGCCCTGTATAAACACTGTGTAACAAGCTGGTGTAGTATGGGAAGGAGTAATAATGTTGATGAGAGGTGTATTTACCTAGGTTGCTATTCCTAGGCTTGTGGTTGGAAATGCTGGGTTATGGTTGTATTTTGTCAATTTAATAGCAAATATCTAATATCTTTTGCTGAAAAAAATAAAACTATTTATTGGATATTGTTGTCTAGTGTAGTCTATTCTCTTCTGGAATGGGTATTAAAGTATCTAAGTTTACCATAAAGAGAAGACTTAATGAGAAGAAATACAGAAGCTTTATCACAAACCATTAATCAGCCTTAAAATAGAAAGGCCAGATGAGACTTTGCCAAAAAACATCTAAAGAAGCCAGCTCAGTTCTGGAAAAGCATTCTTTGGACAGATGAAACTAAGATCAACCTCTACCAGAATGATGGTAATAAAAAAGTATGGAAAAGGTTTCTAATGGCTCATGATCCGATACACACCACATCCTCTGTAAAACATGGTGGATGCAGTGTGATGGCATGGGCATGCATGGCTTCCAGTGGCACTGGGTCACTAGTGTTATTGATGATGTGACTGAAAACAGAAGTAGCCAAATGAATTCTGAATTGTACAGGGCGATACTCAGATTCAACCAAATGCTTCAAGGTTGATTGGACGACGCTTCACAGGACAGATGGACAATGACCTAAAACATACTGAGAAACCAACCCAGGAGTTTTTTTTAAAGGCAAAGATGTGAAATATTCTGCAATGGCGGAGGTAATCATCAGATCTCAGCCCCATTAAGCTGCATTTCACAGGCTTAAGACAAAACTTAAAGGGAATCTATCACCCCCTGGGAGATATGAGACCTCTACTATGGAAATACAGGTTATAGAAATGTAAATCTATACATACCTGTATGGCCCATAGTAGAGGTCTGCTTGCAGAGAAATGTGTTATTATAAAATCTGTTTTCACATGCTTGGTGGCCAAAGGACTCTAAGAAATCCCCGCCTTTCTGATTAGGAAGTCCAGAAATCCCCGCCTATCGGTGACTTCCGGGCGCCTGGGCACTAGAGCACTGCAGAGACAAACGGGGCCGGGAGGAAAAAAATAGCGCTCCTGATGATAGCGGCGATGTTCACATGCGCGGGAAGTGAGTGAGACAAGTGCCCTGTGACGTGCAGGGAAGGGGGGGATATGGTAAATAAACTGATTGGCGGGGATTTCTGGGCTTCCTAATCAGATAGGCGGGGATTTCTGGGCTTCCTAATCAGATAGGCGGGGATTTCTTGGCGTCCCCTGGGCGCCAAGCATGTGAAAACAGATTTTATAAAAACACATTTCTCTGCAAGCAGACCTCTACTATGGGCCATACAGATATGTATAGATTCACATTTCAGCAGCAGATGGAAGGAAGGGAGACACAGTCATTACTAGTGGGTAGGCGGAGCCCACATAGGATAGAACACCTCAGATTAAAAAAGAGTGTTGACCGGCCCCTCCAGCTTGGGCTCCTCCTACTCCAGCTCTCCAGTCTAAAATTTGAGGTCACAGAGGATGGTCGCTGCTGGAAGCAGCTCCTCAGAAATTTTTTTTATTTTTATCGGACAGAGACTTGGACCCCCGTGGTCTTGAGGTCTCAGGGGTCTCAGCGCTGCTGGACCCCCACCCCTCCCTTGGCGGATCTGCATTACCCTTTGAGAGAGGTCCCTGCAGAACCCTGCCGGCCCCGGGGGATGAGGGATGCTTCCCTGGCGGGGACGCAAACCGCGCATCTGGGGTCACTGCGTTCTCCGCCCTGGGGGGAAGCTTGGGCACAGCGCCACAAATCCCTGGGGGTCCCTGTGGCGCTCAGCTGGGTGAGTACTCAGCATGTTAATGTGTTTTGAGTGCTTCAGCGGCTGCTGCGGCAGCCGCTGCTACATGTATTCAGGTGGTGACTTGTGTTTTTTTGTCCGCAGGTGGATGCCTGCAGGACATGGAAGCGGGGCAGGAGCGGAGAGCGGAGGAGTCGCGCGCGCTTTTTTTGAAGCCGGCGGGGGGCGTGGCTTCGCGTCTTCCCGGTCTTTCGCGGGCAGGAAGCGCTCTGAGCGCGCGCTTTCTCCTGCCCCTCCTCTTCCGGCTTCTCTCTCCTCACAGCGCGGCGGCCATTACTGAACGGCTTTCATCGGGCTCCTCACTCTCCTCTCCTCCCGACAGACCGAAGGAACACTGCACCGCGGCCAGCTGGGTGAGTCGCTTCTGCCTGTCAGGGCAGAAGCTTAACCCCTCACCCCCTCAGCGCAGGGCACCTTTCTGAGGCACAATAAGGTGGCAGACTGTGCTGTCCTGCAGCTATTACCTCATATAGAGGTTCCTTTTTTTGTCTGGGGCTCGCACATCCTTTTCATTTCACAGAGGTTGTGGGGAGTCTGCGACATTAACCCCTTTTTAGGCGGTTATCCCTTAATTGGGGGTCAGCTGGGGTAGCTCTCTATTTAAGAGCTTTAACCCTTCAGCTTTCTTTTAAGAAACCACACTGTCCTACTTACTGACAGGTTTAACCTGCCATATACTGTGTGAGGGCATGTCAGATCAGGGTCCAGGAGGTGCGGACCATCTCCCAGGTCCGCTACAGGATCAGTCTCGCGTGTCTGACACGCAGGAGTCCTCGACGGCGTCAAGCGCAGCGGTCGGGGGTTTCGGTGATGGGGCAGTGGTCAAAATGGAGGCCCTCACTCGTTCTATTGATGGCCTGTCTGACCTTCTAGGTTATTGGGTGTCAGCTAGATCCTCTCATGGCAGGAAGCGCCACAGGCCGGTACTGCCCTCCCCGCGCAGCGACTCGGAGATCTCTGTTATGGAGGGTTCCCCTTCAAGCTCAGATGGGGAGATGTCCGATTCGGATAAGGAGGATCGGCAGGGGCACTCTGCCTCTTTTTTGGGCCGTGCAGAGGCTTTTATTGGAGCCATGAGGGAGGCGTTACAGTTTCCGGAGGAGGTAACTAGACGTCCTGGTAAGTCGGCCCGGATGTTTCAGGAGTCGCATAGGTTGCGCTTGGCATTACCATCTCTGGATGAGCTTAATGGGGCAGTGGAGAAGGAACGCCTGTGTCCAGATAAACGTTTTCAGGGGACACGGTTTTTTGAGGCACTGTATCCGTGTTCCACGGAGTTGATTGATAATTGGATTCCTTCTCCTGAAGTGGAGTCCCTTTATCCCAGCTTAGCAAATCCTCATTACTGCCTGTTAAAGGGAAGGCGAGTCTGCAGGATCCGCTGGACAGAAAAACGGAGATGGCGGCGAAATCCATCTACGAGGCCGCGGGTCATGGATTCAGAGCGGTGCTAGGATCCATGTGTGCTTGTAAAGCTTCCCTAAGCTGATTGGACCGTCTACGGACGGCGTGGCAGGATGGATCCCCGCTATCCGAGGTGGATGGGCTTTTCAAGTTGTTGGAGGATGCGGCCCGATATGGCAGTGATGCAGGTTTGGATACCGCGTCACTGCTGTCCAGGGCGCAATCCTCGGCGGTCACAGTCAGAAGAGCACTGTGGCTCAGACAGTGGACCGGGGACGCGGTTTCCAAGCAAGGTTTGCTATCTTTAGCTTACAAGGGTGGTCAGTTATTTGGATCTGACCTCACGGAGCTGATTGTCAAGGCAAAGGCAAAAGAAGCGGCCTTACCACAGCGAAGAACTGTGGCTTCTGCGTCGGGCAGGCCTAGTGCCGGTAGTAGTCGGCGGCCCTTTCGGTCCAGGGGACGGTCCGGTCAGCCCTCTTGGAGATCGGGTCGTCCCTCTTTTTCAGGAAAAAAGGCTTCTCAGAAATCCCGCACTCCCTGGAAACAGAGCTTCCGTCAAGACAAGCGGGAAGCTGACAAAAAGCCCGCTAAGGCGGACTGACGCCAGGTTTTCACTGGAGGGCTCTCGAGTGGGGGGTCGCCTGCTCCAATTCGAATCGACTTGGGCGTCCCGCGTTTCGGACGCCTGGGTGACGCGGGTTGTGTCAGCAGGCTACTTCATAGAGTTTCTTTCTCGACCCCCGGACAGGTTTTGCCGATCTCGCATTCCGTCAGAGCCCGAGCTAGTTGCCGCTCTACGGCAGGAGGTCGATTCCCTTCTGCTGAAGGGTGTGGTGGTACCGGTTCCACCGGAGGACCGGGGAAGAGGGTTTTATTCAAACCTCTTTGTGGTCCCCAAAAAGGAGGACAAATTTCGCCCCATTCTGGATCTCAAAAGATTGAATCGGCATGTCCGCACCCGGAAATTCCGCATGGAGTCGCTTCGCTCGGTTGTGGCGGCCCTGTCACAGAACGACTTTTTGGTGTCAATCGACATTCGCGACGCTTATTTGCATGTTCCGTCGGAAGGGCCCACCAACGCTTCCTTCGTTTTGCCATAGGTCAGGACCATTTCCAGTTTGTGGCCCTACCATTCGGGTTGGCCTCGGCGCCCAGAGTTTTTACAAAAATTCTGGCACCTCTCATGGCGATCCTTCGAAGACAGGGGGTTACGGTTCTTCCCTACCTGGACGACCTTTTGATTGTGGCGTCCTCAAAGGAGGAGGCGGTGACGGCTCGCAATCTATCCCTTCAGCTCCTGGAGGACTTCGGGTGGCTGGTCAATTGGAAGAAGTCGTCTCTGGAACCGTCGCAGTCAATCCTGTTTTTGGGGATGCATTTCGACACGGTACGAGCAGTGGTGTCCCTGCCTCCAGACAAGCAAGCAAGTCTTCTTCGACATGTACAGGTTATGAAGTCTTCGACAGCAATGTCCCTTCGAAGGTGTATGCGCCTTTTGGGTTTGATGGTGGCGTCAATGGAGGCACTTCCGTTTGCCCAATTTCATTCCAGGACTCTCCAAATGCTCATTCTGAACCGTTGGGATCGATCACAGGCTTCGCTGGATCGCAGTGTCATCATCTCCCACAGGGTGCGAGAGTCTCTAGAATGGTGGTTACGTCCGGAAGCGTTATCCCTGGGGAAGTCCTTCCTCCTTCCGAGGTGGTCGGTCATAACCACCGATGCCAGCCTGTCAGGCTGGGGGGGTGTCTGGAACGATCTCTGGATTCAGGGAGTATGGTCGTCGGAAGAGTCTGTCCTGCCGATCAACATCCTGGAATTGAGGGCGATTTTCCTTTGCCTCCAACACTGGACGGTCCCTTTAAACGGTCTGCCAGTCCGAGTGCAGACAGACAACGCGACGGCGGTCGCGTATATCAACCATCAAGGTGGAACGAGGAGCTCCAGGCTCATGATGGAAGTGTCTCGGATCCTGGTATGGGCCGAGGCCAAGGTGCCAGCCATCTCTGCGATTCACATTCCGGGAGTTCAGAATATCACGGCGGACTTCCTCAGTCGCGAGAAGGTGGATCCCGGAGAATGGAGTCTTCACCCAGAAATTTTTGCACAGCTGTGCTCTCGTTGGGGAACTCCTCAAGTGGATTTGATGGCATCAAGGTTCAACACCAAGTTACCGACGTTCATGTCCAGGTACAAGGACCCGAAGGCTGTGGCGGTGGATGCTCTGGTGGCTCCGTGGGACCAATTCGAGCTAATTTATGTGTTCCCGCCGATATCCTTACTTCCTCTGGTGTTGCGTCGGATCAGACTGGAAAGAGTCCCGGCTATGTTAGTAGCCCCAGACTGGCCAAGGAGGACGTGGTTCTCGACGCTGGTGTCGCTTCTGGCTGCGCCTCCACTTCCTCTCCCTCTTCGCCCGGACCTGTTAACCCAAGGGCCCGTTCGTCATCCGGACCTGAAGTCTCTGCGTTTGACGGCGTGGCTCTTGAGACCGAAATCTTGACTCGTCAAGGTTTTTCAGCCGAAGTCATTGCCACTCTGCGAGCTGCCAGGGGTCCTGCCACTTCTAGGATCTATCACAAGACTTGGGAGGCCTTCTTTTCATGGTGTTCGGGTTCTTCAAGGAACCCGAGGATTTTTTCCATTCCCAATTTGTTGGCCTTTTTGCAGTATGGCCTGGACAAGGGTTTGGCAGTTAGCACTCTGAGGGGTCAGGTCTCTGCTTTGTCCTTGCTGTTTCGGAAGGCTATCGCCTCGCGTAGGGACGTTCGTTCCTTTTTTCGCGGGGTAACCCGTCAGTTTCCGCCGCGGAAGGCGCTTGTGTCCCCTTGGCGGCTCAATCTGGTCTTGGAGGCTCTTCAACATGGGCCTTTTGAGCCTATGGACTCCGTTAGCCTTTCTTTGCTTTCTTGGAAGGTTGCCTTTTTAGTGGCAGTCACCTCTTTGAGAAGGGTTTCTGAACTGGCGGCTCTTTCTTGCTCGCCTCCTTTTCTGGAGTTTCTCCCGGATCGCGTGGTGCTTCGCACACGGGGCGACTTTCTACCTAAGGTGGTGTCACAATTTCATGTTAACCAGGATATTGTGTTGCCCTCGCTCTGTCCGGAACCGAGGAATGCGAAGGAACGGGCCTTGCACTCATTGGATTTAGTGCGGGCTTTGAAGTTCTATTTGTCTATTACTCAAGGTTTTCGTAAATCGGACTCTCTGTTTGTGATTCCAGCAGGTCGTCGGCGTGGTCAACGAGCTTCCAAGGACACTATAGCTCGATGGATTCGGTCGGCCATTTTAGAGGCTTACCGACTCAAGGGCGAATCTTGTCCAATTAAGATTCGAGCTCACTCCACGAGAGCTGTGGGTTCGTCGTGGGCTTTTCATCAAGGGGCCTCGGCAGCTCAACTCTGCCGGGCGGCTACCTGGCGCTCCGTCCACACTTTTACAAAGTTTTATAAGGTGGACGTCAGTGCTTCCGCTGATGCAGCCTTAGGACGTAGGGTCCTGCAGGCGGCTGTAGTTTAAGTTATCGTTAACTTGTATTTAGCGCTAGTTGCGCATTTTTCTAGGTTGTTGGGATTCTGCCTCTGTTGTTTTTTTCCCACCCTTAATTTTTGGACTGCTTTGGGACATCCCACTAGTAATGACTGTGTCTCCCTTCCTTCCATCTGCTGCTGAAAGACGGATTTTGGTAAGACCTTACCTGTAAAATCCTTTTCAGCGAAGGAAGGAAGGGAGACACAGCTCCCTCCCATGGCAGAAGTGTGTTGTTGTGTTTTCAGATGCAGCGTGACCCTTCTCTGATAGCGATTATCTGGGCTGAGGTCGGCGCGCTAAGGCTCTGTTCCAGCATTGCCAGCTCATCGCAGTGGTCGGGTCCAGTGAGTAGTACCTGGGACTGTGTGGTTTTTCTGTTATATGCATAACCTGTCTCTTGTTTTTTCTCTGAAGTTCTTCAGAAGGGGTTATGTTGCTCCGCTGGTGATATTTGCTCTTCCTTAGCTTGTGTACGGACTGGAGAGCTGGAGTAGGAGGAGCCCAAGCTGGAGGGCCCGGTCAACACTCTTTTTTAATCTGAGGTGTTCTATCCTATGTGGGCTCCGCCTACCCACTAGTAATGACTGTGTCTCCCTTCCTTCCTTCGCTGAAAAGGATTTTACAGGTAAGGTCTTACCAAAATCTGTCTTTCTATAACCTGTATGCCCATATTAGAGGTCTCATATCTCCCAGGGGGTGACAGATTCCCTTTAAGGCAGAAAGACCAACAAACAAGCAGCGACTGAAGTCAGCAGTAATAAAGGCCTGACACCACATCACAAAAGAGGAAACCCAGCGTTTGGTGACACCCATGGCTTCTAGACTTCAAGCAGTCATTACCTGCAAAGGTTTCTCTACAAAGTATTAAAAATGAACATTTTATTTATGGTAAAGTTAATTTGTCCAATTACTTTTGAGTCCCTGAAATAAGTATTTGTGGAAAAATGATTGCAATTCCTAAATGTTTAGAAATGTTTAGTGTTTAATTTTATATAAAAAATAGCGGCATGCAAAACCCAAGTCACAAAGATTCGGTCACTGTCCAAATATTTCTGGACTTCACTGTATGCTCGTGTATTTGTATATTTGCCTACATAATATATTTGCCTTCATGAAAAAGCTTGAGGTGGAACCACGTATCATTACACTGCAGAAATTGTTCTAAAAGAAAACCAGAAACATACACAAAAGCTACCTAAATTATTTGTTAGACTATATCTGGATGCTGGTGGGACTTTGGATGTTTTCTGGATGTCATAATAAACTATCAGGATCAATTTCCTTTCACTGCGTAGCAGTCGTTCTCTTCCAAAAACAAAGCGGAAATGATCCACTTTTACACAGAAGTATTCAATTAAACTAACTCTTTCAATAGACTTTAAACCATGACCATAATTTAGATTTTTTTTTTGTGCCACTAAAATTTGGGAATCAGTGACAAACAAGGCCATTTTTCAATTCTGCGTATTTTTCAGCTGCATTTCTTTTGTACAGAGAATCTTTTGCCTTTAACAGTTCAAGGAAAGGGGATGTGATTTAAGGAAAACACATGTACTCTATTGAATGGTGCATTTTTTGGTAGTTTTTTTTTTTCCTCTGTAGACTTCAACAAGAAGCCTGAAAAAAATAACACGTTTAAGAAACGCAATCTTGTTTGTAATACAGAATCCCTGAACCCCCTGTAATAATTCATTAGCAAAACAGTGCTTTAAATTTGCACAAAAACACATTAAAACAAGGAGAAAATGCAGCAAAACAACAATAATCAAAGCAAATTGCTATTGGGTTTTTTGGTGCAGGCACATGCTGAAAAAGAGAAACTCGTGGGAACAAGGCCTTAGGCCACGGCCCCACTATCAGTATTTGGTCAGTATTTTTTCTCAGGAGTGGGAGCCAAAATCAGGAGTGGGTGATAAATGCAGAATTGGTGCACTTGTTTCTATTATATCTTTTCAAACCAGGTGAGGAACAATCAGAGAAAAGGCATAACCCACTCCTGGTTTTGGCTCCCTTCCTGAGAAAAAATACTGACCGAATACTGACCAAATACTGATAGTGAGGCCGTGGCCTAAAACTGATTTCTTTGTCATATCTGATTTACTTAACCAAAATTAAATGAAAATGGATTTTATTTGATATAAAGGTAAATAATTTTATTTAGGGCTGGAGAAAGCTTTCATGGTCCCCAAGGCAGGGATTTAGTATGCACTTCTGCACCCTTGAACCTTGAATTTTACCATGATATCGGTCAGATGGGTAACCATTCACGGCAGCATTTAAACCCTGATTCACCCACTGATATGTAATATGGCTCTGTTAAGCATGTATGCTAGAAAGAAATTTAAAGACAAAATGTATTATATCTTATTATATACATAAAATTCTTTGCATCCCCAATGGTGCCCTTGGTAGCTGACCCCTCATCCTATTTCTGATTGTGCCTAAATTTCAAATGTATTTATTAAAGGGATTGTTTGCTGGTGGATTTCCCACAAATGTTTAACCCCATATTGTCCCATAACATGCATTTTCATTAAAGGTCACTGGTATATAAAGCTGGCTCAGGAGTTGAGCCTGCTTCTTACCAGGCAGACACCACGCCGACTGTGTTACATAACCAGCATCTGCAGCGAACAGATTTAGTTCCAATTGCTGCAGTTTAAACATCTAAATGACGTACTCAATCACTGACAGCACAAATTAAATGACAGCATAGGCCCATTGCCACCCCTGGTCCGCACCTGTGATGCTGTGGAATTAATGTCATAAAAACAAAATCCAAAATAACAATGTTCGTAATAGGTTTTTTTTCCCCAACTTCACCCCACTTGTTTTCTTTTTCATGTTTTTCACTACTTTATATGGTACTATAAATGGGGTCATTCAAAACTACAACTCGTCCTGCAAAAAGCAAGACCTCGTACAGCTATGTTGATAAAAAAAGAAAAAAATTAAGGCTCTTGGAACAAGAGGAGGAAAAAAAACTAAAGCGCAAAAAGGGGATGAAAATGTCCTAATCCTTAAAAGGTTAATTAGGTATCAGCACCCCTACAGGTGAAAACAAGTATTGCACTTTTCACATTAAAATAAATGGCCTGTCCTCATAAAGTGCAGACACACCTGGTCCTTTACTCCAAAATAACAGAAACTTTTGCATCAGCCAGTGTCAAAGAGGTTAGTTAATCCAAATTGATATAAGAAAAATTAATAATGATAAAGCGCGATTCTTACAAACTTTCAAATCATATTCTAAATGTTTTTTAGTTGACACCAGATGGAATTATTTTTTGTTTAAATTCAGAAACTGAAAAATTCTATAGCTTTCTCATAACTGTGAGTTGCTACAGTATGTCCAGTCTATGAATATATAGGAAAAGTAAACTGTTTCATCTATGGGCATGCAGATTACTCCTGTGCTGATACACGTCAGTGCAGTAAGCCATTTGTGCTGGTGAACTTTACCCTTTTAAAACAGTTATTTTGGCATCTGCTGTATTTACCTGGCAGTTTGTCATGATGTTATGTTCTATTCAATATTCACACGATTTACCTCTTATGTCTGTGATTCATGCACATTTTGCTCCGTGACTCTGTCCTAGTTTCCAAAATACTTAGATAAATTTTCACATTACTGTTTTCAATTTTCTGCCTTCAGAACAATTATGCCCATCTCCAGTCTAAGATGTAACTTTTCACTATTAATTAGATCCATCATTCGGCACTTAGACGTGTGTGCCGTTCTCCTTTCCAATGAAATGTTGCTATAAAAAGTTATAAGTGTAATTATCTGGTTTACGATGGTATCTTGTTCTTGTATAATTACTAGAATTCTGTATACATAGTAATATAGTGAAAACAGTCATTTCTAAAAACATTAACCATAAGAAGAGCTTTAAAAGAATAAGGGTCGGTTCACCTTAATGTTGTGACTTTAGTTTGTATCAGAAACCAAAGTACAAATATTTAATTGGATATTATACATACAGGAAAGTTGGCTTGAACTTCGCACAACAATAATATCTAGAGATCAGTGCACCCATCCGCAGAGGATCAAAATCGATTAGAATTTCCTGACATTCACGTTTTCATGCAAATTCACTTTGAGATATGATTAACGGAAAAAAATAGTATTTGCCATTAAATATTTCCCACACTGCTGAAGCATCAGAGAGCTGGCTAATGTGGTTGTCAGTACCTCGGCCATCACAGATTTGCGGTTCCCAGTGAAGCACCATTTGTACGACAGTCTTGTACAATCTTTATAGTCACTGGGTAAGTCTCTCTCTCCAGTAGTGTGTAAGTTCATATGGTCAGCAGGGTTCTCGCCTCTCTACTTTCCTACCTCCTCTCTCTCTTCTCTCTCCTCTCTCCTCTCTCTTCTCTCTCCTCTCTCCTCTCTCTCCTCTCTTCTGTATTTCCTCCCTCCTCTTTTTCCTCTCTCCTCTTTCCTCCGTGTTCCGACTCTCTCTCCTCTCTTCTCTCCTCCCTCTTTCTCCTCTCCTCCATCTCTCTCCTCTCCTCCATCTCTCTCCTCTCCTCCATCTCTCTCCTCTCCTCCATCTCTCTCCTCTCTTCCTTCCTCTCCTCTTTACTCTTTCCTTGTCTCCTCATTCCTTCTCTCTCTCATCTCTCTCCCACGTGAACTTTCTGAGCAATTAAAAGCTTTATTTAAATTTCAAAAGATCTGATCATATCTAGTAACATCATTATTTTGATTTGCTCATTATTTCAGATTAAAATTTACTTCCTATGGCCTATCTTATAGAAGTTGATCAGCCCCTTGATTTTTTTTTTTAAACTAATACTCACCTTAACAATCACCAACTGCTTTCATGCTGCCCTCTTTACCAGGTGTCAGACAATCTCTGTATCTTGACCTCCACTGATAATTGATCACCAAAGACATATGACAACTGCATTCAGTGAGACTACCAAGAAATTAACCAGGTCACTCTTCCTCCGTATCCTGAATTTGACTGTAAGACAATTGGCTGCAGCAGAAGCCTCTCCCTATTCCCTGAGGCCAACTTGATAAGCCTCGCTCTCTTAGCTACTTGTACAATTCATTTTTAGGCTTAGTGGCTGATCTAGAACTTTGAATATGCATAATTATGTGTCTCAGGTTTATTCCTATTGCCAAGGACCCGTGTGCCAAGTAAACGTTTTTCTTGAACTCTGATGTCTGCTCCTTGCAATCTGGTTCATTCACATTATGCAAAAACCTTTTTTCACAGTTCTTTCTCTTTTGTCGTCTTATCACTAGTCCTTTTTATATGGCTACGTAAATTGATTTGGCCATTGACATGGCAAATGTTTTCTTCCCTGCGCACTCCTGTATCCGTTCTATTGCTGACAAGTGTTTATAATGATTTCCAACATATTTAGCTATTATAGCACCATCACAACCTTCAAGCTGTAAGATGAATAATAGCCTAATTTAAACTTGTTAGTCTTATCAATTCTTTTAAAATTGTGTCCATATTAATTAATTTGGGTTTATTTTTATTAAAGGGTGTATTTTTCTTTCCAGTTTCTATACGTATTAAATCTACAAAATGATTTTCACATCTGAATATTTGAAACGCCTTGTTAATTCTAAATGTTTCTACCATTAGAAATAATTTATAGCGACCTGTGTGCCATCCTTTTAAGTATGTATTTTAATTAGTGACTTTTCATCAGATTATTTCAAATTCACGTACAGTAGCTGATAAAGGTGCAGCTTTCTAATAATGAAATGTCATATGCTTATATGACCATTTCGTTGTACAAAAGTGATATGGAGTAACTCAAAAACTTCATTGTACTTTTTTTTTTGCATAAAATTATTTTACAATGCAAATCCATAGAGTGCTAAATAATAAAGAGATTGAAGATCATATGGTTTGTAGAAGCTGAGCAAACAGATATATATCCGTGAGCAAAAATTCCATATTGTTTTGTCACTTAGTGATCTAAATCCTTAGGAGACCAGTGGGTGGTCCTACTTAGTCTTTCCCACACCTTGTGTGACATAACCACTATGTGCAACACGAAGGGAAGAGGGGGAGGAAGCCCAAACACTAGGGAAAGGGGGAGTGGAGACCCCTAGGTAGATATAATAACACCCTGCCTACCCTACCATCCCTATATTTGTTCCACACCAATCGCCGAGCAGGGCCTTTATCCCTGTATATCCCTAGAGCTTGGCCCTAGATGGGGAAGGGGAAGGGTGAACACTGGTCAGGCCCCACTACAAACTAATGACAACAACGTAGACAAGCTAAGGGGATTAACTTAGCTTGAGCAGACACCAGAGGAGTAACGCCAGCTGTCCTCCATTTGGACATGTAGTATGGAGTTGTAGAATACAGGCTTCATTTCCACACATAAAATGCTTTACCTGTGTGTATGATGCTCTTCAATATGACTTTTAGCAATTACATTGTTAGTAAACGTCAGTTACTAGAGTAAATTTAAACTTAATGGAATAATTTTTTGACATTTGGGTAGTTTTTAGGTGTAGTTTATGTGTTTAGTTTGTTGCAAATTGTGACATTTTTCAAAACAGAAAATAATTCTAAGCTTCTCAAAGACAAAAAAAAATGATTTTTTTTAACGTGCTGGGAATATATTTATTAGCTTAATTAATGTATTAATCTCGTCTAGAGTCCAGTGTCTCTTTTTATTTTAAATCTCACTGCATTACCTGGAGAATTGATTGCATTGTTTTTAATTTAAAGTGGGGGGTTCGTATAGGGTGAGCGCTGATAATGATGCCTGGTTTAATTATGTATCATTCAGACAGTCTTATTTCAAACCACAGAAGGTCAACAGGGTGTAACAACTTTCAAGTGCAATGGATAAAAAATCATCTTGAATTAAAATAGGTCTATTAACCTTGCTCTTTTTTTAATTCAAATTGGCAAATTGATTAGGTATATGCCAAGATAATTTATTTTGGGCTTCCAACGAGTGTCCTTAAAAAACAATTTCAATAACTGTGAATGTGTGTTAAGACACAATACAATAATGAGTCATTAAGGGCAATTGAATGGCATAAAAATTAATGTGCCATTATGTGCCACTAATAAATGAAGAATTTTGTTTAACTTTTATTGATATTGCATGACATTTGGATAACTGGAATGAGCAGTTGCAGCTTCACAAAGCTGAATATGGGTAAATTCATCTCTCGAGTTCTTGGGTAAATTTCATCTCTCAAGAGCCCCTGTAGGGTATGGCTTGTGCTGGATATGGGTGTACATCATAGAAAGCTATAGGCATTTTTTAGAAAAAAGGTTTGCAATGAAATATAATGAAAAAAACAATTACATACTTCTTTTGACAAGATCCCATTATCTTGACCAATCCCAAAACAGCACAGGTGTCAGAGAGAACCTACACCTTTGCTTGAAGGTAGGAACTTGTATTATGAGATGATTCCACTGGGAACCAGAATTGCTCAATAAGGGAGACTTGACCCACTTACCTGGTATGCTGATTCCTGTATGACATCAATAGGCGAGCTTACTTTCTTGGTTGTATGAGGTGCTGGTAAATCTCACAATTGACGTTTAAATTCATTTTATTTTTTCTTATTTTTCCAATATGCTAAGAATCAATCGATGCAAAACTGTGCTGGGCCATAGAGGATATGCAGCCAATAACTCTAGTGCTCTTTGAATAGTTGTCACATTCTGTGGCCTCAGACTTTCTCTCCTCTCCTACTGTATATTTGTTTTACCTTTAAGTATTAAATCCCCTTTTCTGACTGTTATTTTTTAGATTTATCCATATTCTAGAAATTACTCAATAGTAGCATATTTTGACTATAGTTTATAAGACTCTTTTAAAGGGAACCTGTCATGTAAAATAACACTATTAACCTTCATGTATGATGTTAATCTTTAGGTTTAAAGGGTTCTGTCACCGTGCGGCGCTGTCACTAAGAGCCCCACTGCCGCTAGGAAATGAACTAAATTCTCCCAGGCAGTGTTTGACTTCCAGTCTTAGGCGTAGTGCCGCCACGGTTTCAGCAATCACTATGTGAGAGCTGTGGCTGTAACAGCGCCCTTAACATTGACTGACTGACTGACAGCAGGATCAGCATTAGAGGTGGCTATCAGTCAGGGCCAGGGGCGCGGTTACAGCCGCCACTCTCTATACACAAAGCTGTGAGTGAAGCCGTTCTCGTGCCACCCCATGACTGGAAACCAAACTCTGCCGGAGGGGAGTTTCCTCCTGGCAGCGGAGCTCTCCGTGCCTGCACCACAAGTTGTCAGAACTTTATTAACCTACAGATTAACCCCTTATCTGCAGGTTAATAGCCTTTTTCTTTTAAAAGTTGTCTTATCAGCAATAACCCTCTTCCAGAACACAATTTTCCAGTATTTTTATCTAAGTTTTGGCGCTGCATCATCTCCCTGTTTATTTTGAAACAAAGATGAGATTTCCTAAAACTTACTGATATTTTTGGCTTGTAATGGTGCTAATACTGGACCTTGGAATCAGTGGAAATAAGTTTCCTAGAAAAAAATGAAGCTCTCAAGGAGTATGTTAGAAGAAAAACTTTAGAATTGGTGCCCTTGCCAGTTTTAATGTGCCAATCGTGTAGATCCTACTAGTGTTAATTTTTTGGGGAAAGAAAGTTAGTTTAAAGGAACACTTTAGAGTAAAGATGTGATACAATGCCTACCTGGAATTAAGAGACTGCTTAATTTATAATGGACTTATTTTGGATTAAGCTGATGAGTGGTGAACCTTGGAGCTTCCTTGTATTCGCTCTTTAGCTTCTGTAAAAAGATCTTAGATTCATTGCAAGGTTTTCCAGGACATAACATCAGCAACAGGTTACAGATAGTGAAATCCAGCACTTAAGAGCAAGATGAGATCCGGGAATCTCATTCAGACAAACTGAGGTCTGGAAAGGAAGAGTTCACTCCATAAGGAAAAAAAAAGTTGAGGCTGGCATCAGAGAGGAATCAAGGCAGGGTACGAACCGAGATAGAAACTGGTAGTGAATACTGAAAAACACTTTAACATGGACAAGAAACTATTGAACTTTATTGCTCAAGACGAGCATCGAGGGAGGCTGCCATAAAAATCCTGGATTCAGTGGGCATTTGAAAATGGACCAGGTTGCGCCTTGGCCCTTCTAGAGACAGGGAGTGAGAGTATGCACCCTAGAGACAGAACCAGATGTCACAGTCAAAAGAGCAAGTGTTGGTCATATGACTGCACCATGAGAACACTAGAACTACCTGAATAGCAAACTACCAGCCTGAGGGTGCAGTGCCAAAATCCAGAGAATCTAAAACATAACTTTTAATGTTTAACGATTAAAAACAATAAACAGAAAATGCCACCCATAAAAAGAGATGGGTCCCAATGCTGGGATGATTATTACCACTAACACAGCCAGGGGACCGTCTCTATATTAAATATGTGTAGAGGTACATAGAAAGCTTGAATTCTATCTTCAGGTGTGAAGACCAAGCTCTGGATAGAATCTATAGAGGGAAGAGGGTGCATGAGGGGGAGACAGTTAGACGCCCTCCCCTGAAACACCAACTTTCAAGACAGATCCAGATATACATCAATTAAAATAGGGGGAAATCTCTGTTTTTCTTTTTATTCCATGGATTAATCATTTGTTTCTATCTCCAGGAATCAAGACACTTAAACGAAAGACAGAGATTTCTCAGAACACAAGTATGAGGTCTGAGTGCAGATCCTACATATTTATAAAAGTTAATACATGATTGTGTCAAAAAAATGGAATTCTCTCACCCATTCTTTTTTTCTCAGGGTTGGAAGTTGCTGTCCGGGGAGTTCCTTCTGGACCAAGTAGTTCTATAAGCTGGCCCTATTAGTCCCTTTAGGCTCAAGCTTAAACTATCCCCACAAAGCTCCCGCCCTGACAAGGGCGGTCCACAGCTAGCCCTGTATGGAGACCCTGCACTTTCCCTTTTAGGTGTCCCTGCGCGTTTCATCCAAGTGAAATCCTCAGGGGACTATCTTGTTTCCAGAGAAGTCAGATGCTAAAGTGCTAGGTGCATAATTAATAAGGGTCCTTCCACTCTCTGTCCTGGTCTGCAGAGAGTGGAGTGTTAGACAGGGTTGATATAAATACCCTGGAGTATACAGCTGTGATTAATAAAATCATGTAGCCTCACCTGGAACAAAAACCCCCTCATGAGCGCCCACGCCGTATGCCACTTATTACCTCCTCCAAAGTGTGACCCGCACGCGCACCTGCCTTCCTGGTTGTCTGGAACGTACTCAGATTCACCACTTCCGGTATTGCGGTCTGTGAGCCAAAGCTTGGTCTTCACACCTGAAGATAGAATTCAAGCTTTCTATGTACCTCTACACATATTTAATATAGAGACGGTCACCTGGCTGTGTTAATTGTAATAATCATCCCAGCATTGGGACCCATCTCTTTTTATGGGTGTCATTTTCTGTTTATTGTTCTTAATCGTTAAACATTAAAAGTTATGTTTTAGATTCTCACTTTAATTGCTGTTTAGTATCTAATTCATAGTGAGAACATATCTCAGTATTAGTGGGTATTACTCTCACTTTTTGCTTGTTGCCAAAATCCAGAGCAAACGTGTCATGCAATAAGCCTTTTGTTGGTTACAGCAAAATCCGATATTTTTTTCCAGGGTGTTTTGTTGCAAACTGAAGTAAAGCAGTTAGAACAATTCTAACTATTTCCAAGTATTAAAAATTATATATTTATTTACGAGCGCCAATCAATAAAGGCCATTTAAACCATTTAAAAATGTGACCTAAAATTAATGTAACTTAGTGATTATTTTTTTTTATTATTATTGATACTGTTTTACAGTGCAAAAAATAAATCTAAAGTAAATACATCCACTGTACCAAGGACGTTCTTAGATTTGCCCTTGGATATGTTTTTATAACATTGTCTTTAAAAGATTTTTTTCTCTTTTGAATTACATTCTATTTCACATACAATAATCTGAACTTTCCAAATTTATTTCAGCATTAGATCTTTTTAATGTAGCTTGTATTTTTAAATAAATTCCCTGCCAAGGCTTGGCTACATGAAAACAAATAGAAAGTCGCCCGCTGATTCTCGTCATTCTTTTGCAAAACTACTGTTCTGCTGAAAATTGATAAAGGCTTTTTAAAGAATGGAAAAATGGTTAACGCCATGAAAATTTTATGGGTGTGTCCATAGTGTTTCCAACTCATCATGGTGGTCAGTGTAGTTCTTACAATCAGAAGTTCCTATGGATATGTTCACACAACAGTTTTTCTTTTCAGGTGGGCAAAAACGTCTGTACTTAAAAAGTAAAACTCTTGAAGAAACTCTTCTTTTCTCTGCCATTTTGTAAACTTGTAGCTTTATATTTTGAAGAAACTGCTGGTAATTCTTTCAGCAAAAAACGCTGACGAAGCTCTTAAAAAGATAACAGGTGTCTTCTGGGAGTCTTTTGAACCTTCCCACTGACTTATATTGGGAATAATAAAGCTCTTCAGAGCGGAAAATGCCTGAAGAGTGGTAAAGTCACGTATTTTAACTGCTTGGCATCTTTGGAAACCTGAAATGGTTAAAAGCCGCTCAAGGGACAGAGCATATGGACAGCAAGTCATTTTTATTTATTTTATTTGTTTTACTCATATATATAGGTGGATTCATTCTACAATACTTTAAAGACATTGTCCCCATTAAGGTTCACAATTTAAATTTCCAATCGTTATGTCTTTGGAGTGTGGGAGGAAACCAAAGTACCCTGAAGAAACCCACCCAAAAATGAGAACATTCAATCTCCTTGCAGATTTTGTCCTTGGTGGGATTTGAACCCACGACCGCAGGGCTGCAAAGCTACAGTACCAATTTGTTTTTACATTAAAATACATATGTTAATAGTTTCAAGTGTTTTGTTAATGCTTTTTAAGGTGGGTTTTCCTCTCTATACACCTGTCAATCTAGAGGAACTGCTTTTTCATATTCGGCTATACACAAAGGTGCATTGTAATGGATTACATAATCTTGCAAGATAGCGGTATAGGGCACCCGTGAGGAAGAGGACACTAGTTAATCTTCTGCCTTTAAAGGATTTAAACATTTTTGTCAAAAACCCACTATCTTCCTAACTTCAGAAAGTAGAATGCCATGTGCTCAAATTAGCTTACCATGAGATTCCCTCCTATGCATTTGGAGTTTATTTCTCCTGTTATTGCATATTACTTCACTGAGCAAAAAGGTGTTCCTTCTGCCCAGCTCACTAGATCAGTGTCTGACTGAAATACTAGTTTCCAGAAGTCCCCTGGTCTCCTCCTAGCTGAAGGCACCTCCTCTGTGCATGTATTTACCGGTAACAGGTGACACTTGTAAAGCAATCACAGTTGCCTCTGTCATTATATCAGTGCCTTTAAAACACACACAACTCTTCCTGCACATGATAAGATTCATAGGAGTGGATTTTCCCCTTTTTAGTCCTCAGTTCTTGTGAGGGGCAGGAGTTCTTTCATTGCACAGTGTGAGCAGAGCAGGGTGAACAAACGCTACTTACTGAATGCAGTGGAGAAACAGGAAAGCGGATAGTGTCCTCCCTGAGCATGCTCCTCCTCGTAGTGAAGACAGAGAGGTACCATAGGAGCAAAGACAGGATGAACTGAGCATGCTCGACCTGTAATTGAAGAACTACTTAAGGACGTGTCCAGTAGCAAATAAGATAAACATAGAGCAGGAATGGGATGTGTGGATTGGTGAGAACTCTGCAAATACACTTTTTTAATACTATATTCCAAAGCTAATTGATTTTAGGTATAAAACACCGCAAGCCACAAATGTGATCTTAGGAATATCCCTTAAAATTTCTCACCAATTGGTTCATAAATAAGAATATTGGGGATTGGTGGATAAAGGTGTAAGAAGAGACCCCTAAATGACTGATTACCCATCGGCCAGCCATCATAGACAAAGGCTGCAGTTTAAATCCTCTTCTTTTGGAACCAACAGAGCTTTTCCCACTCTTGCCTGTCCTTATCTTGTAAAAGAACATTTAGACATCGTAGAGTGGTATCCCCAGCTCAAGATTATCAGTATGAGGAGACTCCTACTATGGTGGACAAGTGTATTGCTTTCTCTATTTTTTATTTATAAGGTGGCCACCTACAACTTTCCACACATTTATCTGACCACCAAGACTCCTAAGCAGGCTAATGTATTTGAGTACAAAACCTTAAAAACCTTCGTAACATATTAACATTGGTTAGATACTATAATACTTTTTAAGAGATATTCAACACGATATTTAGTAGAGGATTTGTAAAATCTAATTGCAAGAATTGTCTTAAAGAATATTTACTCCCATCATGTTTGACCATGTTTGCAGACCTTATTGTTTTGTTGAGATTTCAAAATTATGAGCTTTGGAAAATCTGATTTCAGGATACTCTGTCATGAAATATCTATGCTATATGTGTTGATGAGTGGCCATCTAATGGTTGGGATGTGAACTGCAGCCTCTCACATTTTTGCCATCATGTTGGGTATTGTATGGAATCTGTTTTATGAGAGATTTGAGACTTTAACCAAGTTCAACCAAAGGTGTACAGATCTGTATGTACTGAAAATGATTTATCAGCAGTGGGGTAACTTGAAGCTCATGGGCCCCAATGCAAAAGCTCCAACGGGGCCCCCAATTATTGCAAATCTTTAATAGTATTGGTCTTTTCATATAGGTCAAAGAGACTTTTGGGGCTCCTTAGGTTCCAGGGCTTGGGTGCGATTGCAACCTCTGTGCCTATTATAGTAACACCCGTTTATCAATAGTTTGTAGAAAGATTGATGTAATATTTTCAGGGGTTTCTATTCATTTCGGAAAATATATTTCTAATTGATGCACTACACGCTTTATTATAATACAATGGTTTTAGTGTTTTTTTTATTAATGCAAGACCTAGATTTACACTTTTCATTTTTACTTCTTCTTATGGGGTTAATAATGTATCTTTTAAGATTACCACAGAAGACGACCAAAGAAAAGAAGGTGTCATGGCCTTTTCACAAGACAGTGAAAGTTTGACAATAACTTTTTAAGAATATTTCTGATCTTTAAAAGAAGATAAAACTACTAACAGATGTCCCTTTTTCAGTCCTCTGCTTACAAGAAATTCTTTTCAAAGGTGATTCTCCCAGAGAAAGTGAAGATATGGAGATAATGGGGTGACCTTTTATTCTTCACAAGCTAGAAATGTTTAAGATGTTTCTTTGTGATACTACCATTTTTTTGTGTCATAGATGAAAAAGAATTAAAAATGATATGGTCAAGTAAGCTTTTGGACATATATGATCTCTACTGCTTGTCTAACCTGGTGAGCCATGGGGCTTTTTTTAACTTGGACAGTGGTATCAATGATGGTATCCACATCTTTTACAGGTTATAATCAGTCAAGACGAGTAATTGTATTAACTAAATATAGATAAGAGTGGACAGAGAACAATTTGGCCCTTTGAGCATTAACTAACCGTTATAGCCACCTTTTTGCATGCCCTGAGCTTTAGTATTAGAAAATTGCATATTGTGTAAATGACTTTGTTAAATTCATCTATTATCTTTACTATTTCATTATCTTTATTAATAAAGCAAAAATCCTGTAAATTTGCAGTTTTGCATTTGGATTCTCCTCCCCCTTTCCTGCACTGTGATCTCTGCACAGGTCACTGAGAATGCCCAAAAGACGGAGTCATTTCCAGACTACAGCTTCTTATGTCTGCTGTAAAGCATATTTATTTGTCTGAATTACTTTGGAGAGTAGCAATTCAGGCCCATATAATCACAGAAAATAAGTCCTAATCAGATGATTAAAAAAAATTGTTTTAATTAGTAGAAAAAATACTTTACTAAATGTTGTATTTGACTTTGTCTCCTCTTGCCCTGAGCCCATTGACACTGCTGTAATACCTAAATAGCAACCTCCCCTTAAATATAACTTATATTTAAGTGAAGTATTGGATACAACAGAATTTACTAGTAGTAGGGATAAAAGTTAACAGGATCATGGTGCATATTGTTTGATTCCATGCTACAGGAGAATTCATATCTGGATCCAAAAAGAAATAATCTCCAAGACATGAAATCTTTTTTACTTGGCGTATATAGTCACTGAAGTTCTAGTTCATGAAAACAGGGACATGAAAAAACTGATAAAGCCTAGATGTTTTTTCCCTATAAAACATTGAACACTGTCCTATGAAAAGCAAAGGGAGAATGCAATAAGAATAGCTAAACGTACTTTTAAGAGTGGCTCTAAATAAGGCAGTAATGTGTTGGGTAGTATCAGGAACACCCTAATTTATTTTGTAGACTGGTACTTTCTTTGTATAGGCTGTTCATAAAGAATACTGTATGAAAATATTTATGTACAAAAATTATTCTTCACCGTGCTCATGATAGAATTAGAAAGTAAAATATATAACCCTAATTTTTATGCATTTATGAACAACACAATTATCAGATATTTTTACATTCTAAGAATTTGGCCCACTATTACCGATTCACTTTGTAGACCTTAAAAAAATAAAATCAATTACATGCTGTTAACAACTTCATAGCTGCCAATTTGCAGTTTTTGGAACACAAGTGACTCCAGAAAGATATGTGTGTATATATGTATGTGGATAACCCGGTGATTAGGGCGAACAGAGATCAACCATGCCCCTGAAAGTGACATTCATTTCAGAGACCGGTCTGGTCTCTGCTTTTCCTGCTCGCTGGGTAAACTCCTTAGAATGATCACTGACAGTGCGCTCTCTTGCCACCTCTTCGCTTCTCATCTCAGCCAGCAAGGGAGCGCACTGTCATTGTGCACTGAGAAATATACTGCAGCGTAAGAAGGGAACTCGTACTGAGCTTATGTCGTAATTGATAACCGAATCATGCTCCATAGAGTAGGAACTAGCCCAGTTCCTGAAACGGACATTACTGATGACACTTAATTTCAGGGTGGGAGCAGAGGCGGTGACAGTCACTGCAGCTATTTCCCCCAGATGACGTTTCATTTGAGTATCTCTGCATGCACTGGGGATTCTCAAACTAAGCATCATCAAAATTGAAATTGGTAAAAAAATAAATAAATAAATAAAGCAGTTAGATTAGAGAAGGAAGGGTATACAGTTTTTAATTAAAGTACAGTACAGACCAAAAGTTTGGACACACCTTCTCATTTAAAGATTTTTCTGTATTTTCATGAATATGAAAATTGTACATTCACACTGAAGGCATCAAAACTATGAATTAACACATGTGGAATTATATACTTAACAAAAAAGTGTGAAACAACTGAAAATATGTTTTCTATTCTAGGTTCTTCAAAGTAGCCACCTTTTGCTTTAATGACTGCTTTACACACTCTTGGCATTCTCTTGATGAGCTTCAAGAGGTAGTCACCGGAAATGGTTTTCACTTCACAGGTGTGCCCTGTCAGGTTTAATAAGTGGGATTTCTTGCCTTATAAATGGGATTGGAACCATCAGTTGTGTTGTGCAGAAGTCAGGTGGATACACAGCTGATAGTCCTACTGAATAGACTGTTAGAATTTGTATTATGGCAAGAAAAAGGCAGCTAAGTAAAGAAAAACAAGTGGCCATCATTACTTTAAGAAATGAAGGTCAGTCAGTCCAGAAAAATTGGGAAAACTTTGAAAGTGTCCCCAAGTGTAGTTGCAAAAACCATCAAGCGCTACAAAGAAACTGGCTCACATGAGGACCGCCCCAGGAAAGGAAGACCAAGAGTCACCTCTGCTTCTGAGGATAAGTTTATCCGAGTCACCAGCCTCAGAAATCTCAGGTTAGCAGCAGCTCAGATTAGAGACCAGGTCAATGCCACACAGAGTTCTAGCAGCAGACACATCTCTTCAACAACTGTTAAGAGGAGACTTTGTGCAGCAGGCCTTCATGGTAAAATAGCTGCTAGGAAACCACTGCTAAGGACAGGCAACAAGCAGAAGAGACTTGTTTGGGCTAAAGAACACAAGGAATGGACATTAGACCAGTGGAAATCTGTGCTTTGGTCTGATGAGTCCAAATTTGAGATTTTTGGTTCCAACCACCGTGTCTTTGTGCGACGCAGAAAAGGTGAACGGATGGACTCTACATGCCTCGTTCCCACCGTGAAGCATGGAGGAGGAGGTGTGATGGTGTGGGTTTGCTTTGCTGGTGACACTGTTGGGGATTTATTCAAAATTGAAGGCATACTGAACCAGCATGGCTACCACAGCATCTTGCAGAGGCACTCCATCCGGTTTGCGTTTAGTTGGACCATCATTTGTTTTTCAACAGTACAATGACCCCAAACACACCTCCAGGCTGTGTAAGGGCTATTTGACCAAGAGGGAGAGTGATGGGGTGCTACGCCAGATGACCTGGCCTCCACAGTCACCAGACCTGAACCCAATCGAGATGTTTTGGGCTGAGCTGGACTGCAGAGTGAAGGCAAAAGGGCCAACAAGTGTTAAGCATCTCTGGGAACTCCTTCAAAATTGTTGGAAGACCATTTCCGGTGACTACCTCTTGAAGCTCATCAAGAGAATGCCAAGAGTGTGCAAAGCAGTCATCAAAGCAAAAGGTGGCTACTTTGATGAACCTAGAATATAAGACATATCTTCAGTTGTTTCACACTTTTTTGTTAAGTATATAATTCCACATGTGTTAATTCATAGTTTTGATGCCTTCAGTGAGAATGTACAATTTTCATAGTCATGAAAATACAGAAAAATCTTTAAATGAGAAGGTGTGTCCAAACTTTTGGTCTGTACTGTATGTTTAAAAACCTTTCATATTAAAATAAATAGACATTTAGGATGAAAATCAATATTTGTTTTGGAACACCCATTTAAACTGACAAAGATATCGCGATACAGAAAGATATTCCAGTACAGAAGAGTGTAATTCGACAACCTAACAATGCAAATTCAATGGCTTTGTTGTATTAAGTGAAAATTCTGTGCTGCTCATGTGTCATTTCTATTGTATTTATTTTATTTATTTTACTCACTTATATAGCGCCATTAATTCCACAGCGCTTTACAGACATTACCAGCACCTTCCCCACTGGGGCTCACAATTTAGATTCCCTATCAGTATGTCTTTGGAGTGTGGGAGGAAACTGGAGAACCTGGAGGAAACCCACACAAACACAGGGAGAACATACAAACTCCTTGCAGTCTTTGTCCTTGGTGGGATTTGAACCCAGGACCACAGCACTGCAAGACTGCAGTGCTAACCACTGAGCCACCGTGCTGCCCTATTGTATGCATGTATCTATGCATCTGGAATATTTACTGTATTTATCTTTCTATGAATCTATATCATATCTATCTCTATCCATCTATCCATCCATCCTATCTTATCCTATCTACCCTTTGTAAACATTTGAATGTTTTCCATTCTAGACATCAGGGACTATAATATTTAGTTCTCCTCACAATTCACATTTGTCGCTTCTTGCACTTATTATAATGAGTACATTCTGTGCTGCTTTTGTCATTGCACATTGCATTGTCAAAATTGCTTGCGGAAAAAGTGGAAAAACTATTTTTAACTTAAGAAAGATCTTTCTTCCTTAAATTGAAATAAAGATTTATGGCCCATAGTCGATTCATAGTGGAGTCAGTCCATTAATGTCCTTTGATTCATTCTATTTCCTTCCTTTCCTTTGCCATCTTTGGTTGGAAGATTAGTCTCTATGGATCATTGCTTGGTCTTCGCTGCATCTGGTTTTCCAGATACTGTATAACAGCAATATGATCTTGATGTGCAAGACAAGGGAATCATTCTACAAAGCGAGGGAACTGATGTGTTATTTAACAGGAATACTAAACTGCTTGGTTCAGGTAATGGTAGGAATGAAAGGATATACTTTCCCTCTTGCTGTGTTTTTGTCCGGGTCACAGCTTTGGTATAAATGAATGTTTTCAATTAAACGGATGTTGGATGAGTGGGGGACGGATAAGAAATAAAGCGTAAAAATGAGAAACATTGGAATGTTCTGTAGCCCTTTGACATTTAAAAGGAACTAAAACAGCAGGATGTTGCTTAAGTCACTTAAAATGATAATATATATATATAAATGTGGGTTCTGTTATTTAAGGCGCTGCGTAAAGGTAATACCTATTTTTAGGATTTCAAATGCTACAAACTGTACGTAGACTGTATACTTATTTTTTTTTTGGAAGTTGTTAAAAATCACAGGAAGATAATATCTGGTACAATGAAAAGTAATAAAGGGGAATTGTATTTTTTTTAAACTGTGTAATAATTATATTGTTGTTAGCCCATTGATTTGTCAGTAATTACGCGTGTCTTGGGATGGAATAATCACATTAATTCCAAGCATTTAGCAGGTTTTTTTTTTTTAAATAAAACAATGATTTTGTTGAGTTACTGACAATGAGCAGGCCACTTCACCTTATGCTGTAAGTGACTCTCAAAGGAAGTTGCGAAGGGCCACGAGAGAAGAAAAGCATGGTGTATCATGAAGTTTACCTTCTCCATTGCTGTATACTCTGTGCTTGTATAAAAGGATTAGGAAGCACTGACCATGCTTTCTCCCTCAGACCAAAAATGAATCCCAATGTATCATGAAAAAAAGAGGCTAAAATTAATTGAATACCTCATTGACAATTTTTTTATAGTCTTTAAAGTTTTGTACAATATAATCTGAAAATATCACTGGTCAGGAAGTAGGGAAATGGCCCAGTCATGAACTGGTAAAGATTTCTTGGAAATCCTCCTGAGCAGTGCTTCTCAATGAACTAATTATATTGAAGGCTATGATCAAACAATGTGTTGAACCTATTGAAAATACTCATGAGAGCTGTGCTAGTACCCCCTAGAGACATGGCGTGTATCCTAAGGGTATACGTACAGCATCACTAGATAAAAACTCAGGTTCTAGGACATTTAGGAAAATAATCATTTCCGTACCCGCAGCTGCATTGAGAAGTTTCTCTCCGACAGTGGAATTTGCGACTTTACACAATGACATGAATGTAAGGGTTTCAACTTTTTTAAATCAACTTCATTCGTGAAAATGAATGTGCACAACATCTCTTTCCATTCTCCATGGTTATGGTAAAAGGTAATTTGTCTCGAGTCTAGAGCTGAGCTATGGTGTTCTGCACCGAGGTGTAATTCTGTGCTGTGTATTTATCCATAAGCAGGCTGAGGAAGAGGAATTAGATAGGTCAGATTGTGCTTTCCACTTGAATACACAACACAGTTATACATCAAAAGAAACGGATTCATTAGGCTTCTAATAGTTTACCCTTGAAAGCGAGTGGAGAAAACAACAAGGAAGCCTGAAGCCAGGAGTGATAAAACACTGCACATTTTAGCTAATAATCTGGAGTCCCATTACCTCGTCACCACGGGGTGAATTATCAGTGACATGCAACCGGGATTATGCTGGCTGCCTGTACTACCATAGATCTAAACCCTGACACTTAATTATGGTGTCCCACAGTAGATCACCTTATGCAACTACAACAAAGATTAGTATTCTGCTTTATCAGACATGTTATTACTTGGCTCACGTCACATCCAGAGTCCACACAAAAATATTGCTCTGTGTTTGAAAGGCTGATGGAGTCGTTTAATGAAGCGTCCTTACAATTTACATAATTGGAATCGATCAGAAAAATAATCTTCCCTTAAATTTTTCAACATTGCCCTAGAATTTGGAAATATATTTGACAGGAGTGAAAATTTTCCTCATCTGTCTTAAATTCATCCCAGGCTTCTGTGTAAGAGATAAATTGTGGCAATAACTCTAAACTCATGGCACAAGAAATGGTTTTCATTGTCTAGACCAGTGATGGTTAAACCGGAATATTGTAAGGTTCTGAAATCTGGTCTTTTACTTCTTTAAAGGGCTGCACATTACATTTAGGCCACGGCCCCACTATCCATATTTAGTCAGTATTTTTTCTCAGGAGTCGGTGTCAAAGCCAGGATTGGGTGATAGATGCAGAATTGGTGCACTTGTTTCTATCACCCAATTCTGGTTTTGGCTCCCACTCCTGAGAAAAATTGCTGACCGAACACTGACCCAAATACTGATGGTAGAGCCTTGACCATTTCCCTTGAGTGGGAAGCAAAGGCACATGAGTCTCCATTTGTGCATGACTAATCTAGACACTTGGTGGATACCAAGTGGTGATCCATATACAAAATGATATAAACTTATATTGCCTATTATGCAAAAAAAATTAGGTTCCCGATTCATCAAGACCAATGTTGTTCACGCAAGTCTTGATGAAGGGGCATGCTGCAGTTGTGGCGCCCAGCTGCGCTTGGTACCACAGATCCTAGAAGTGTGCATTAATGGAATCCTCCACAAGAGGCCCCCATAAACATTCACACATCTCCACCTTCCACCTCAGACCAGCAGAGGGAGCCCGTTAGGGATATAAATAGGAAAGGTGGCGCTAGGCAGTGAGTTAGTCTGGAGTGCACAGAGAGTGAAGAGCTGTGTGTGCGGAGAAGCATCCGGGTTGCTGTGTGAGGCAAGCTAGGCCTCCAGCGGTCCTGAAGCCCAGTCCAGACTCAGGAGCTCAAGTAAGTGAGCCCAAGGCGTGCCGACGCCTGTAAGAGCGGTGAAGAGCGGCAAGCTGCTGTTAGTGTGAGTAGCCTAGTGGGGGCCCAAGTGTGGCCTAAGGCGAGTGGAAAGTGAGTAGCAGTGGGGGCAGAGGAGCTTACCCAGCTCACCCCGAAACTTATACCGGACTTCGGGTCCGAGCTTACCGGGATCTCTACGACCCAGTAAGGCATAACTGGAATCTCTGGAGAACTACAGGTCCCAGGTTCACCAGAGAGCTGATACATAACAGAGCCAGGAGACACATAGGCCCTGTAAGCTGGGAGCGTGCACTCCAAGAGAAGGCCCTACCACAGCGTCAGCCGGTGCAGGACAGAAATAAAGTTAGGCTTAGCTTAAGGCAGGTCAGAAACTTACTACGCAGAGGCAAGAATCAGGAGGCCCTTCACCTCCTCCTTTGGGAGGATCCTGATATGCACTCTTCACCCTACAGTGCTCCTGAACTACCACCAGTAAAAGGTACTGAAGTGACTACCGTGTCCGTCCCCGTTCTTGCTCTGACCCGGCTGGGTCTTGCCTGTCCTGCATCCGCCTCTCCATACACTGCCCTGAGGCCTAGCTCCACCTGTGGGGAGCTATACCATCGAGCTGCCTTATCACCGGCCTCAGTGGACTGCCGCAGCGCTGGTGATTCTCACCAGAAACCACAGGTGGCGTCACGAACTTTCATAGAATTAACAAACAGTCCCCTTTTAAAAGCTGACCCCAGGGTACGGCCCGGGAGCCGACCACCGCGACATCCCCAAGGCCAGGCAAAGGCCCGGGTACCGAGTCGTCCCCATCCCCCTGGGCGAGTCACAGTCAGAAGCTCCTGATTCATGATGAGCTTCTGACTCCAGCCTTTCATTAATCAGGAGCTACAGACAAGGGAGTGCACCTCACCATAAGTCCTACTAGTATGATTTGTGTCGTAGGGAATGCCGCTGCTTGTCATGAATTTTGATGATTGGCGGTTACCACGCCACCATCTCGCCTCAGGCCCATGCTTTTTGGCCGAGCAGGGAGAAACTGGCATGAAGACACAAAAAGTCATACAATTTAGGCTCAACTCAGAGTTGTGCCTAAATGTTGTAACTTTTCAAAGCTTTTACGCTAGAATTCTATTATGAAATCTTTGATGTATCGAGCCCATAATGTTTTGGATTAGTTTTTATAGGATTTTTTTTTCTAAAAATTGTAGTGCCAAGATGTGTGCTGGCAGTCCATAAGGCTCTGTTCTCATCTGGACTATTAATTATGTAATTTTCTTCCAATATAGGAGCAGATGTACAAAAATAACAAATGAGCTGGATTCCCAAAGGGGCTGGATACATCTTGTTAAAGGGAACCTGTCTGATTCATGCTGCCTGAACCATAGGCAGCATAATTCAAAAAACACTGGCTGCGTTATTGATGACATGTATGTTTTAGTCTGAAAGGCTGTAGTGTTTTAGAGAAATCATACTTTGAAAAGCCAGCTTTGGACTTTGTGTCTGGATTAACTAGTCCCTGGTTGAGGTAGATCCTCGGCGGCTTCTCCTTGATCTGTTCCACTATGTTTGTGTATATATGGAGAGACCTGTCAATCTAAGGGAGCAAGGTGGAGGAAAGCCACAGGAACCTCCCTTGGATTAATCATCCGAGACACATAGACCCTGGCCAGATTTTCAAAGTATGTTTTCTCTGAAATATCGTGGCGTTTCAGAGTAAAGCATACAAAGCTTTAATATTGTGATGCATCCTTCCCTTGGTTTAGATAGCATGAATTAGCTGACAAGTTCACTTTAACTATGATGAGGACTGACTGATACCATCACAATACCCATTGTACAGAACAAATAGGGCAGCATACAAGTATGTTATCCTTTATGTGCAATGGAGGCGCCTCCAGAGCAGATGTGAGCAGAGGCTAAACACAATGCTTTTTTGCTCATGGCATTGTCATGTTTTTTTGGATCTGCTGTTATTTTTTTCCTCATGTGCTAGATAGGCTGATTTCACTAATATACAGAAATCTTTTTGGCACAGTTCTTACCTGCACTATTATTTTGAGAAAGAAGAAAAAAAAGTAGGACATTTAAACATGGACATAACCAGGGCATGGACAGGACTACCCCTCTTGGCAAGAATCAGATTTTATCTGGTTACCAAATTACGTTATATACAATGTGGAAAAAAAATGAAAAATTATGAAATCGATGCTGATTTTAGTTTACAATGCAATGCCGACAGAAATGAACATCTATGGTAAATGAGTGGCAGTACAATGGTATGGATATTTGCCTAATCTTTTGTCGGACAGCTGAAATAATTACCTAATTACATAATTGCATTGTATGTAAGCAAGAAGCTAGGATTGCAATTCATCTAATTTATGTAATCAAGATAAGGAATAAATAAATGTCACTTGTCTGTGTTTAGTTCTCATCTGCCAGTCCCTTCAAATGTAAGAACACGAAAGCTGCAATATGCATACAGTGCTGGCCAAAAGTATTGGCACCCCTGCAATTCTGTCAGATAATACTCAGTTTCTTCCTGAAAATGATTGCAATCACAAATTCTTTGGTATTATTATCTTCATTTAATTTGCTTGCAAGGAAAAAACACAAAAGAGAATGAAGCAAAAATCAAATCATTGATCATTTCATACAAAACTCCAAAAAAGGGCCGGACAAAAGTATTGGCACCCTCAGTCTAATACTTGGTTGCATAACCTTTAGCCAAAATAACTGCGAACAACCTCTTCCGGTAACCATCAATGAGTTTCTTACAATGCTCTGCTGGAATTGTAGACCATTCTTCTTTGGCAAACTGCTCCAGGTCCCTGATATTTGAAGGGTGCCTTCTCCAAACTGCCATTTGGAGATCTCTCCACAGGTGTTCTATGGGATTCAGGTCTGGACTCATTGCTGGCCACCTTAGAAGTCTCCAGTGCTTTCTCTAAAACCATTTTATAGTGCTTTTGGAAGTGTGTTTTGGGTCATTGTCCTGCTGGAAGACCCATGACCTCTGAGGGAGACCCAGCTTTCTCACACTGGGCCCCACATTATGCTGCAAAATTTGTTGGTAGTCTTCAGACTTCATAATGCCATGCACACGGTCAAGCAGTCCAGTGCCAGAGGCAGCAAAGCAACCCCAAAACATCAGGGAACCTCCGCCATGTTTGACTGTAGGGACCGTGTTCTTTTCTTTGAATGCCTCTTTTTTTTTCCTGTACAATCTATGTTGATGCTTTTTCCCAAAAAGCTCTACTTTTGTCTCATCTGACCAGAGAATATTCTTCCAAAACGTTTTAGGCTTTCTCAGGTAAGTTTTGGCAAACTCCAGCCTGGCTTTTTTTATGTCTCGGGGTAAGAAGTGGGGTCTTCCTGGGTATCCTACCATACAGTCCCTTTTCATTCAGACGCCGACGGATAGTACGGGTTGACACTGTTGTACCCTCGGACTGCAGGGCAGCTTGAACTTGTTTGGATGTTAGTCAAGGTTCATTATCCACCATCCACACAATCTTGCGTTGAAATCTCTCGTCAATTTTTCTTTTCCGTCCACATCTAGGGAGGTTAGCCACAGTGCCATGGGCTTTAAACTTCTTGATGACACTGCACACGGAAGACACAGGAACATTCAGGTCTTTGGAGATGGACTTGTAGCCTTGAGATTGCTCATGCTTCCTCACAATTTGGTTTCTCAAGTCCTCAGACAGTTCTTTGGTCTTCGTTCTTTTCTCCATGCTCAATGTGGTACACACAAGGACACAGGACAGAGGTTGAGTCAACTTTAATCCATGTTAACTGGCTGCAAGTGTGATTTAGTTATTGCCAACACCTGTTAGGTGCCACAGCTAAGTTACAGGTGCTGTTAATTACACGAATTAGAGAAGCATCACATGATTTTTCAAAGGGTGCCAATACTTTTGTCCACCCCCTTTTTTAGGTTTGGTGTGGAATTATATCCAATTTGGCTTTAGGACAATTCTTTTTGTGTTTTTTTTCATTGAAGACAAATTAAATGAAGAGAATAATACCAAAGAATTTGTGATTGCAATCATTTTCAGGAAGAAACAGAGTATTATCTGACAGAATTGCAGGGGTGCCAATACTTTTGGCCAGCACTGTATTTATTGTATATGAGGTTTTATTATGGAAAGTAATCTCAAGTAAAGCTTAAAGGGGTAGTCTGATCTAAGAAGAAAAATCTGCAGTCATTCTACATTACCGCCGACTACTGAATGGTCACATTGTGTGATTAGCATACCTTCACGATTCCCCTGCATTTCCAGTATGAGTGGGCAATCACGTGCCAACTCGTCCCACCTGGCTTCTCTCCATAGAAGATAATGGAGAAGGTGCAGGAGTCTAGTTAGTATATGATTATATATGGGATATCATGACAGTGTCCATATCGCACACTGTTACAATTCTGCACTCTGTACTCACATAGAGGAAAAGTTTGCAGTCACTCTGAGACCGGACAACCCCTTTAAATTGTGTCTAGTGGAATGTTACCTTGTACCTTCTCTTAAATAAATGCTCTTTTTTATGTAGGTAAATGGTAAAATATTGTTCTTCAAAAGATCCCACCAGTATGATGAGGCAATCTTGGCGATATTATCTAATCCATAGTGTTTAGGAGCTAGGCTAACAAAGACCTTACAGTTTAGTACAGAGTATTATCTATTAGGAGGAGTAGATTCAGCTCCGCGGAGTAGAACCATCAGTATTAATGAGATCTTCTTAAAATCACAATAAACATCCAACTAGTGTTCATAAGGGGAATACACCAACACATTTCTGGTGGGTGTAGCATGTTTATTCACCGAATCCTTTTCCTCCTTGTTTCCCGTTTTTGGCAGAGATGTTGTTCTGTGCTCCAGAATTCTGCAAGTCACTGGGTGAGATTGCTACTCTTCTCTACTTTAGTATTGTCTTTTAGCCTCTGGTGGTGCAGAACATTTTATCCTACAGAGATGACTTTTTTTTCTCATATAAACTAATATGAACCACTCCTTCCTTCCTCCTTTCTTACCTTTCCTATTGATTTTCCATAAGTCAAGATGAATGGCACAAATAAACCAACTTTGAAAAAAATAGTTTTGTGATACTCTGTCAGGAGATGTTTTGTGCTTATAATTACCCAAGCCATCCAATGGTTGTTGTGTGAATTGTAGCTTGTCATGATAATGTGTTAAATTTATGTCATAAGAAATTGAGAGTCCTTAATGAAAATTTGCAGAAAGGCAAGGGTAGACCCTCTCCATATAGAAACATGTATACGCCAGATATGTACACAATAGCCCCACACAAACACAATTACGACACACCGTATATACAGTACAGACCAAAAGTTTGGAGACACCTTCTCATTTAAAGATTTTTCTGTATTTTCATGACTTTGAAAAGTTGTACATTCACACTGAAGGCATCAAAACTATTAATTAACACATGTGGAATTATATACTTAACAAAAAAGTGTGAAACAACTGAAAATATGTCTTATATTCTAGGTTCTTCAAAGTAGCCACCTTTTGCTTTGATGACTGCTTTGCACACTCTTGGCATTCTCTTGATGACCTTCAAGAGGTAGTCACCGGAAATGGTCTTCCAACAATCTTGAAGGAGTTCCCAGAGATGCTTAGCACTTGTTGGCCCTTTTGCCTTCACTCTGCGGTCCAGCTCACCCCAAACCATCTCGATTGGGTTCAGGTCTGGTGACTGTGGAGGCCAGGTCATCTGGCATAGCACCCCATCACTCTCCCTCTTGGTCAAATAGCCCTTACACAGCCTCGAGGTGTGTTTGGGGTCATTGTCCTATTGAAAAATAAATGATGGTCCAACTAAACGCAAACCGGATGGAATAGCATGCCTCTGCAAGATGCAGTGGTAGCCGTGCTGGTTCAGTATGCCTTCAATTTTGAATAAATCCCCAACAGTATCACCAGCAAAGCACCCCCAGACCATCACACCTCCTCCTCCATGCTTCACGGTGGGAACGAGGCATGTAAAGTCGATCCATTCACCTTTTCTGCGTCGCACAAAGGCACGGTGGTTGGAACCAAAGATCTCAAATTTGGACTCATCAGACCAAAGCACAGATTTCCACTGGTCTAATGTCCATTCCTTGTGTTCTTTAGCCCAAACAAGTCTCTTCTGCTTGTTGCCTGTCCTTAGCAGTGGTTTCCTAGCAGCTATTTTAACATGAAGGCCTGCTGCGCAAAGTCTCCTCTTAACAGTTGTTGAAGAGATGTGTCTGCTGCTAGAACTCTGTGTGACATTGACCTGGTCTCTAATCTGAGCTGCTGTTAACCTGCGATTTCTAAGGCTGGTGACTCGGACAAACTTATCCTCAGAAGCAGAGGTGACTCTTGGTCTTCCTTTCCTGGGGCGGTCCTCATGTGAGCCAGTTTCTTTGTAGCGCTTGATGGTTTTTGCAACTGCACTTGGGGACACTTTCAAAGTTTGCCCATTTTTTCACACTGACTGACCTTCATTTCGTAAAGTAATGATGGCCACTCGTTTTTCTTTACTTAGCTGCTTTTTTCTTGCCATAATACAAATTCTAACAGTCTATTCAGTAGGACTATCAGCTGTGTATCCACCTGACTTCTGCACAACACAACTGATGGTCCCAACCCCCTTTATAAGGCAAGAAATCCCACTTATTAAACCTGACAGGGCACACCTGTGAAGTGAAAACCATTTCCGGTGACTACCTCTTGAAGCTCACCAAGAGAATGCCAAGAGTGTGCAAAGCAGTCATCAAAGCAAAAGGTGGCTACTTTGAAGAACCTAGAATATAAGACATATTTTCAGTTGTTTCACACTTTTTTGTTAAGTATATAATTCCACATGTGTTAATTCATAGTTTTGATGCCTTCAGTGTGAATGTACAATTTTCATAGTCATGAAAATACAGAAAAATCTTTAAATGAGAAGGTGTGTCCAAACTTTTGGTCTGTACTGTACATGCAGACACATGTATACACAACACATTTACAGCACATGTACTGTATATATACGTGTTTACACTCTACACATAATACATGCTCACTGTACACACATATAAACAAGCCTATAGTCTCATATTGTATATAACACACAAAACGCACACATCACATATATAAACATTGTATGTACATGTAGACATGCACCACATGAACACACACCAACCAGTCGTGCACTCAGTTTATACACAGACATAAAAACACACATATAAGAAAAAGCACGTAAACCCAGATATTTCCTCCATTGTTTTTATCATAAGTAATAACGTTTCCCCTTTAAGTCACATCAAACCATTTTCACATTTTATGCTCATTACTACATTCTCAAATTCATTACTTATTCTAAGGTAGATTTTTCGCTAAGCTGCACAAACATTACTGCAGTAATGAAGGCTATCTGAGACATGTACCTTGTCATATTCACTTACTCCGAGGCGAGGAAAACTTGTATTATAAGAAGTAAAGGATCACACACTATATATGACTGAAATCCCCCACGACCAACCTTTTCTTTATGCTTTCATTAGAGGCTGCGCTCGCTGATAACATGAAAAGATATAAACAATTCAGAAAGAAAATGATGTTCGTGCCAGAGGGAGTGCTAATAAATTAGGCAAAATACTGTTTATCCGGCAGAGAATTTTGCCTTTCCGTCCTCATCTACAGTAAACACAATGAATAAATGTAATGATTTTATCATTTAAGACGCACATGAATATTTTTTTCTTAAAACAAATTTCAGTATTTCTCCAGATCTTACTTATGAATTAGAATATGACTCAGATTCGGTAGCCGTAGGGATGTAAAATGAAAAATAATGAGGAAAATTAGTTCTATTTAACACAACAGTAAACTCTACCAGAATCTAATTTGTAGCCTATGCATCTGAAATCATTAGTACCCTCCATCCATTGCCTAAGTATGATATTTTCAGTGGTATTCTGTTCTCGTCTCTAGCGGTTGGTCCCGCCAAAGATTCCCAAATAATGTGGTGTCTTGTGTGAATGGAGTGTGTCTCATTGGCTTAAGATTCTGAACTGTCCCTTTTAAAATGGAAACCGGCAAAAGAAATCAAAGTGGCTGATTGTCCAAGTGTGGTATGGAGAGATTAGTTTAATGCAGCTTCACTATAGTGCTCTCGGGGCCATACAGTTGTTGAGGCATTCATATGACACTCCATGAATCTCTCATACAGACTCCTATTATTATAACAACACAAATGCATTAGGCTCCTTGGGTTGGTAAGACAACTGTACCTCCCTGTGTGCACTCGTGTCTAGAGATGAATGCAGAAAGGTCCAGCAGCCACATCAGTATCCCTTGATGGCTGTATGGGAGTCCTTAGAAGTGACTCCTATATTCTGGCATTCCCGGTTCCTCTTTTGATTAACCAGCCTGGTCAGACGTTGTGTGTGCCTCACATCGCAGCAATGACGTTGTGCCAGGACAGCTAATTGAAAGAGGAGCCTGGAATGCCAACATGATGTAGATTGTTTCCATCCAGGAGTCTCGGAATACTAACGTGGCCACTGGACCTGGGTCCTGCAAAACGTTTCACTCATCTCTACAAGTATCCCTAATCCCTATATCTGTTGTACTTAAGGTCTCCCTCTAATTTCATTCTCATTTGTAATCCTGCCTGATGAAGGAGCCTCTGTGCTCTGAAAGCTTGCATATATATTTTTTTTGTTAGCCAATAAAGCTATCACTCCGAGAATACTTTTGTCATTTTTGGGCATAAAAGTATTTACATCGATTCTCACACCTGAAGTTTCAACCGCACATGTAGGATGTTAAACAAATGAAAAACTTTTGAAGGAATGCTTGATGTCTAATGTTAAAAGTGGTTTAACTAGTTATGGCTTGAAATTTACCCTCAATATCTTCAAAAGCTGAGCGCTAAACGGTCTGTACAACAGATGTTTAATACGAATGGAGAATTCTTTGATTAAAGGAGTTTTCCCCATCTTCTAAAGCTATGATATGCCATCATGTTATAATTATTGAGAGTCTGGCCTCTGGGAAACCCAACAATCTTGGCAATGAAGTCTTAACACATTAGATGAAATCTGCTGGACCAGCCAACCTTCTAATGTGTATGGGACCTGCCTTCTGACTTCATTCTCAGGATTGGTGTTTATTTTCAGGAAAAATGGCATACATTAGGAGAGTATAGGGCAAATAGCAATGTAAACAGACACTTCTTGGCTCTGCTTGTCTTCTTATGAGTTTCAGTGATAGTTTTCTGAACTGTCATTAAAGAGATTATCCGGTACTTTATCTTTCTTCTATTGGACTAAGGTCTTATTGGTACGTAGTTGCCAGCTTCCTGCTGCTCCTGCTATGCACTGATCTCTCCCTGCTCAGAGCGGTCACACAACCACTTCTGGAGGTGGTTTTCCCACTTCCTGTGCCATTACTTCAAAAGAACAGTTCCCTCTCTTCTTCTCGCTCTATCAATGGAGCTGCACTGCTAATGTCATGTTGCTTGACAGCTGGCTGCCTAACTCTGCCCAGGCTAAGTTAGTGTGATTTACATTGCATGAGCAGGGTTTACTAGCCCGCTCCCCGTTGCCTATAAACAGGATGTCAGCAGTGATGCCCCATTGACAGAGCAGAGTGGAAGAGAAGGAATTGCTCTGTTGACACAGGAAATAAGAGAATTGCCCCCAAGATTGTTTCGGTGACTGCTCTGAGCCAGGAGAGATCAGCGTATGGCAAAACAAGCTTAGTTCCGTAGAAGAAAAAAAATGAAATCTCAGATAACCCATTTAACAGGACTGTATCACCCACAGTGCTTGCCTGTACTCTGTTTTTTCAGCATACTAATGAGTGTTTTACAAGTCGTGTAAGTAGTAGGCATACAGATTTACAATTTGCTAAAACAGATTCACTTTGAGAGCTTCCAATGAGGTGGACAGTACATTTTTGGATATCAAAGGGTTAAGTGGCATATAATACAGTATAACACATAAGTATGTAATAAATGAATGAGACCAGGCATGTAATAAAATGTAGACTCATAATTGCACTTGTATAGAGAACATTCCAATCTTGCGCAAAAAGAAATATCAGCAATACTGCCTCTTTACATCTCCCGCAGTTGCTGTTCTGCCTATAACCTCTGACTTGTCCTCAAAACTAATAACACTGACTGTGCATTAATGAAAGGCAATAGAAAAAAAAAGGAAGTACGAAAGCCTTCAAGGTTAAGATTGTAAAGGAGTAAGACAATAAAGTGCATAAACATAAAGCGAGGAGGATAAAGGCGAAAAATTGCAGCCACTACTCCACTTTGAATACGGTCAACCAGTGGAGATTCTTACTTAATACTCTTATGGCTTCAAGAACTCTTAGAAAATTGGCCAGTTATCATTGTCAGCTGAAGTTTTCTCTATTGTCTTCAGGCAGAGAAAAGATCCGCTCTAGAAGATTGTCCAATATCCTCCCTGACAGCTAATCAGGAGTTTTTTATGTCCTGTCTGGAACCATAACCATCTTTTCTTACGGTTTTAGTAAGATACTTTCCTTGATTCCAAATAATGAATCTGATTTCTTTGTAGATGTTTTAGAGCTAGTTATATTCTATTCTATTCTAGCTGCATTTGTCAGCCTTAGAATAACAATATTATTTTATAATTATTTATTCTGTCCTAAAATAAAATTTAGGAGTGCAACTTACTCTTTGGCATTAGCAAATATTGGGGCAATTGAAACAGGTAATATTGGTTTTCTTAATAGTAGCAACATTTGGATGGCTGTGGCTCATTTTAATAAATTGGGCGGGACGTAGTGGAAAAGGTGGTGTCAGCAGCGGCCTGACTAATTTAATCTAGTTTCTGTCTGAAAGTAAAAATAAATATACCAGAAATCAATTCTAGCTCACAGGATAGATTTCAAATTGGGAATCTATCTCCGGACCCCTCTTTCTTGATAGACAGCTCTGTCTTTACAGGAGCAATAGAAAGGCCATGATAGTTAGAAAACAAGTAGCTGGGAAGGTGTGGTGAACTTTTTGCTGAGAGTTACACCAAGCGTCCGTGCCTGATTTTAACAGTCGTGCCGATAAACTCCCTTTAACTTCGATTGGGCTGGGCCGCAATACTAGACATAACCTGTGAACAAGTGGCATTGTTGTTTCATCTCATAAACCCTTTTAATTCTCATTTCATATAGAGAATTTCATGTACAGTCAACTGACCTGTGAAAAAGTTATTAAGTGTTGTATAAAAAAAATAATCATGGCAAACTGTCATGAAGAAGGGTTCTATACCTTTAAACGCGTTAACTTACCGTCTTTGGAGTCAATAAATTACTTGAACCGAATAAACCTTTTACGTCATATATCTGATGCAAGTAGGTTGGCAAAGGGAACCCTTGTTTTGACAAACATGTATCTCAATAAGTTGGAATCTGTATTAACAAGAGGAAATACCTGTAAGTACAGGAAGAACATAAAAAGTCCATGCAAATATTGTCCTTGTCTGATTTGCTTGGACCCTTTGCTGCACACCTAGGTTTGTGCACAAGAACTGCAAACTTTACTTGGTAATCCAAAACTCACCCTACGTTGATAGCAGAATATTAGGGTATTGCGCTATATGTAATTTGGAAACACTCTAATTTTTGTCTTTTTTAAGTGGAATTTAGCTATAACCCAGGATAGCAACATTTATCCACAGCAGTGTAACTGATTCAGGGACACCACAACATCAGACCTTATTCCTATGATTCTTTGATTCTTGGGGACCCTGCCCAGCCCCACAGGAACCAAAACTGTACACCTTATTCAACAAATAAGCCTCATGGTTCTTATCCTGGTTTTCCTTCAATAACTTTTTCCTCTTCTGTTGAACCCTTTTAATTCTTTCTTTCATAAACTCAATAACATACTACTGCTAGTTACATCGAAAGTCAATATTTAATCCATGTTTTGGAATCTGTAACCCTCACACAAATACAGCGAGTGCATACCAAGTGTGTGCAAATGTTGAGCTGGCCAGACATAACATTGACCAGTTTACCCAAGAGCACATAGAAAACAGAATGTCCTCTAATCAGAAAAAACAGATGAATTGGCAAATATCTTTGCATGCTGGATAGAAGAAATATTTTTTACTTTGTATTATCACATTCTTTCCTTTTTATTTTATTTTTTTAACAAACTGAAACACCCTTTTAGGTGCCACCAACTTCAGCCATAACTACCAATTCTTCCTCCAATCCCTGTTAGGTCTTTTCCCCAGATTTTATCTGCAGGTTATTCCATGGATCTTTGTCCCCGATTCATCAGGACCGGCGTTTTGCTTACCAGTCTTGATGAACAGTGCTTTGGAGTAAGATATATAGTAAGAGGTATGTGCCTCATAATGAATTTGGCACATCTTTCAATAGGCATGTGACAGCTAGAAAACATCTGCCACTTTTTTTTTTTACATACATTTTGTCAAATCTGACAGTTTTCAAAACTCTTAAAAATTAACATTCTATTTTCGCGATTACGAGTTGTGCCAAAAATTGGCGACATTTCAAGCATAAAAAAGTTGTAAACTCCTTTATGAATTGGGCCGCTTATATGTAACTCCAGTACTCCTCTGTGCCTATTTACACCTGAGAGCAACAGATATTAGGAGCACTGGGGTACAGAAAGTAATAAATAGCAAGGAAAAAGTTCTAAATCTTTACAACCATCTTCTGTTGAGTTTATTGAGACGTTAATATTAGATGCGCTAGGAAGCACGTTTATTTGCTTAAAGCATAAGGCTAGACTTAATGTGGACAATCCCTTTAATTCATAAAATGTACAAGTTATTAGAAGAAGGAATTTATTTTATATTGCAGAATAACGTTGCCTTTTGTCTCGTATATACTTTCCTTGTTTTATTGACTGTTTTCCTTCTTGTTGTTGAAGTTTAGCTGCTCGCCTATAACCCTTGATTAATTACACCCAAGAGTATGTTGGCAGGTAGATCGGGTTCTAAGTGTTTTTACAATTGTTGTAAATGTGGCAATAAATGCAAACTATAAAGCCGACCATAGAAATAAAAGTTTAGAAGTGAAAACCTGGAACTATCCGAGTTTAGTAAAATACAAGAAGCCGCATAGAAAAACAATAAATAAATAACCTGGAGATTATTTGCTGAGGTACGAGATTTATTTGACCACTATGAAACGAAATGTATAGTAAGAACTTTGGCAAAGTCGGCTTTGGATGAATTTTACAATGTTGTTGTTTTTAAGCCGCTCAGACTATCAGGAATGTTATTGCTATGATTTTATTGCTACAGCCCTGGCTTGGCTACAAGTACAAGCTGTATAATGGTGTCAGAGTTTTATATCATGTTAGTAATGCAAGACAGGTTTTGTGTACTGCTCAAAGGTGTTCTCTTCTAAAAGAGTGCGGAGTGTGTGCGAAACGGATAGAAATGTGGCCTTTTATCTCTATATAAAAACACATCGGCAGCCTGACCTTATTCTGCACATTGTTTTCAGCCATTTCTAGGAAACTGGGTGACAACCAATGCCAACAAGGGCACATTTATACATGCTGACTGCCGCCTTTAAATGACTACATGCAATCTGATCATCCGTCATTTAATAGACAGGCCGACCACACTTCTGTCTGTAAAGAATGATCAGTAATACGATCGTTCCATTCGCATATAACATCATGTTATCGGCAGCACATCATGTTTACACAGGACAATGTGCTGCTGAGAACAATGACTTTGAGGGCTCGCCCACACAAGCGTATAACACGACAGATTGCTATTCAATATTTTATTGGATCGCACTCGGCTCAGTGTTGTATAAGGGACAGTGCCTACTTGCACTTATTTTCTCATGCCAACTCAGAAAAAATTGTAGCATGCTGTAAGTGCATCCGATAATCAGACCATGTGCACCCATACAAGTCTACGGGTTTGTGTAAAACAGCGGACTGCACTCCGACATCCGCAGACAGAGACAGTGGAGAAATGAAGTTCTTCTTCTCCTCCACATCTGTGTCGCGATTCTCTCATGCGAGAGAAAAAGATCACACTAAAAAGACACTCAGCCCGATTCTCTCACATGAGCGAACATACAGCCGTCTGAACACAGATTTAATCTTGCTTATAAACTACGCACCCAGTGAACAAGCAAAACAATCGTTTGCTACGTTTACCAACTTGGTAATGGGCTGATAATCAGGAGTGAGCGTTCCTAGGAATGTTTGACCACGATTATTGCTACATTGCTGCCAGTACACCAGTTGTCACACATTTTTGCTATTTCCTGTCCTCTCCTGTAACAGAGGAACCCTTAGCCCACTGACTCACAAATACCAATATTGGCAACCTCTGCATTACTATAGCTACTTCGTATGTGTGTTGCATGGTGGCTCAGTCGCTAGCATTATTGGCACAACCACTTGCAAGACTGGGCTTCAGGGTTCAAACTCTTTTACATGTTCTCTTTATGTCTACATAGATACTTCATGAATGCTTCATGTCTACATGGATTCTCCAGTTTTCTCCAACACTCCAAAAAGTTACTAATAGATCACTTCCAGTAAGAGTGTCTAAAGTAGGGACCATAGATGGTGTCAGGGACTGATGTGAAAATCTCAGGACAGCACTGTGGAATATGTTAATGCTTTATATGCATTGGAAAATTAAATAAGATAGGTCTGTTATTTTATAGTCTCTATATGGATATTATAAAAAAAAGTTGAGTATTTTCTCTGAGCTATTATGGTTCCATATATTAGACCCTATAGCGAACTCAAAAAGGATCCCAACTTTATTGATGCACCCATTTTTTTTCATGTAAAGTAACACTGATCATCATTTTATAATATAGCTTTCTAGTTCTCTGAATTCTTTGCATTCTCTTCTACAGTAATAAAAATTCCTACTAGTTATTGCCACCACTAGAGGAAGCTAATTGTGTATGGATTTGTACAATTAGTTTTGATATTTATGGGAGATGCAAACTGTAATTTCATTGGGCACCCCCTAATGATGGCTGCTTGCAAAGTTGCAAACTGTAATTACGTTGGGCACTCCTAACAGCTGCTGCATGCAAAATACTATTAATAAAACGAGATTCACAATGCACACAAAGTATAACCAGGTTGAAGGCATATCTTTAGCGATATATTGTGCCCTCCCTATAATTAATAGTAGCAACAATAGAGCGGTGGAGTACTCCTATACATAATGAAACCAAAGGTTTTACCACCCAAAATAGAGAAAACATGAGCCACCAAACAAATAAGAATTAAAAATAACAAATTTATTGAAAATCCTTCAAAAGATATATATATATATATATATATATATATATATATATATATATATATATATATATATATATATATATATATATATATCATAAACAGTATAGAGGTCTTATTAGGAGGAGTCATGAAAGACATGCACACAGGAGAGGGCAAATGATCAAATATGGGATATGAACACAGTGTATGGGAACCCAACCGTATAGTCACACAGTGCTCCTTCCTTTCTGAACCCTGCCGTGCGCCCAAACAGTGTATTTTCCCCACATATGGGGTATCGGTGTACTCAGAAGAAATTGCACAACAGTTTTTGGGGTCCATTTTCTCCTCTCACCCTTGTGAAAATAACAAATTTGGGGCTAAAAGATCATTTTTGTTGAAAAAGTTAGATTTTTTTTTTTTTTTCACAGCTCGACTTTAAAAAACTTCTGCGAAGCACCTGGGGGTTCACCACACATCTAGATAAGTTCCCTGAGGGGTCTAGTTTCCAAAATGATGTCCCTTGTGGGGGGTTTCCACTGTTTAGGCACATGAGGGGCTCCCCAAACGCAACATGGCGTCCGCTAATTATTCAAGCAAATTTTACATTCAAAAAGTCAAATGGCGCTCCTTCACTTTTGTTGTTTTCCCCAACATATGGGATATCTGCGTGCTCAGAAGGAATTGCACAACAAATTTTGGGGTCCATTATTTCCTGATGCCCTTGCGAAAATAAAAAATTGGGGTATAAACTAACATTTTTGTGAAAAAAATTAAATATTCATTTTTTTCTTCCACATTACAAAAATTCCTGTGAAGCACCTCAAGGTTTAATAAGCTTCTTGAATGTGGTTTTGAGCACCTTGAGGGGTGCAGTTTTTATAATGGTGTCACTTATGGGTATTTTCTGTCATAAAGGCCCCTCAAAGTCACTTCAAATGTGATGTGGTCGCTAAAAAAAAAAAAAAGGTTTTGTAAATTTTGTTGGAAAAATGAGAAATCGCTGGTCAACTTTTAACCCTTATAACTTAACAAAAAAAATTTTGGTTCAAAAATTGTGCTGATGTAAAGTAGACATGCTCAAGGAACACTTTTGCTTCAGGTGACATGTAAAGAAAAGGAAAATTTCTGTATATAGGTTGGATTTGACCGGTTTAGCGCCAAAGGGTACTCTTCACATAATCTGAATACCAGAATATACAGCATATATAGCAATGTATAAAAAGATGAATCACTCGTGTAATAACTCTAGTCCTCAAGTGACACTAGAACTTCCCACAGTACATATGCCTTATGACCTCCATCTCAGCTTTCAGCTGTTGCTTGGGAGGAAGCACACTTTCTTTAATAATCTGGTACAATATATCACCTTATAATAGCTTTCCATATAATACAAGATGCTTCTGTGGCACCCCAGGGGTCTGGTTTCCACAGTAATAGCAATATTACGTCTGAGAGCAGGTGGGAGGTCTCCTGGTCAGGAATCCTATGCATGCCACACCTCCTGCCCAGTCCTGGGAGGGGAAGAACTTCCCCTATATAAAACTAGGGCTGAGGCAGGGTTAGTGAGAAGAAGAGGAGTCCCAGACAGAGACATAGTCTGGTCTGGAGAGGAGCAGCTATAGGAAAGAAAGATCAGGAGCTCTGTGGGAGCTGTGCTAAAAGAGGTCAGGGCTGGAAGCTGTAGAGCTCGCCCTGATTGAAGAGTTCTTACCGGACCCGGAGTCCGAGGCTGTGGGGACTAATCCTTACCCAGCAGCAGAAACCGCCCGGCAGGGGATTTCAGGTCCTCTGGCCAAGAAACCCGAAGGCACGGTCACACGCAAGGGACCAGCACCGCCGTCGTGGAGCGGAAGCTACCAGAAGGCCCCGAGTCACCGGCCATACGGGTGAGCACCACACGGTACACTCAGGGACGTGGGCTACTTTTATCAGCCTCTAGCAAGGTAGCCAGAAGAGTACGATTAGTTTGGGAGGCCTACAACTCCGCCTGGCCAGGGGAGATTCCATCTGCTCGCGGACTGACCAGGCCCCGATCGCTAGCCAGTACTCCGGGAGGGTCTACCTTTGCCACCAGTAAAGACCCTGAACTACACCGCACCGTCTCCGAGTGTTTCATCATTCACGTCCGCTGCCCTGAGGCCTTACCCCTCCCGTTGGGGGTTATACCATCCCCGCTGCACAACCGTATCACCGGCCTCAGCGGTCTGCCCTGCAGCGGCGGTCTCATGACCGCATTCAACGGGTGGCGTAGTCGAACATTCTAACATCTACTGCTAAATACTGCCGCTCAGTTTGACTCCCTGGGCGCGGACCGGGTCACCGCCACGAGACTACTACCCCCATCTGATCCGGCTCCGGGTAGGCCCCCGCGTGCGCAACGCTACTCAGCACAGGCCCAGGGGCGCATCACTTCTAAGCAGAAATATTACTTAGCCCTGCTTTCGAGGATAAGATAATGGTATTGTTACAGCCTTGTACTGGTGTATGCAATCTTTAAGCCAAAATCTGTCAAACTCTGCACTTAAATCTAGTCGGTGTCCTTTTAAGGATTATTTAAAAAAAATCAGGTTATCTCTTATTCACAGGATAGGAGATAACTTGCTGATTGATAGTGATCCAATTGCTGAGACTCAGGGCCAGGACAAGTGGCAGGCAGGGTAGGCACCTGCCTAGGGTGCTACCACCTTCCTCTCCGAGGGGGACGCACTTTGGGGGAAGAGAGTGACATTGCTGAATGCCTGCAGCCACCCAGCACCATTCTCCAGCCGTAGGGATTTAGTGCACTGACGGCCGGGACGTTGGCACACAGGTGAACAATGTCAGTTACTGAGACTGCTCACTCCTGTCTGCCTGCGCTCCAGTCATCGGTCACTCAGTGCTTTCAATTGTATTTATAAATATGTACCACATATTCTTTTACTTTTGCTGGTATTTTTGGGTGAAAACGGTAACAAACTAATGGAAGTGGTAATCAGTGTGGGAGAAGGGGGGCATTAGGGGATCTGTTACCTTAGTCTCTGACCCATTCCTTTACTTGTGGGCTGAGGGTTCATCAGGTGGCGGGAGGCACCATCGGCTTCATCTGCCTAGGGCACCAAAATACCTTGTCCCTCCCCTTGCTGGGACCCCAAGAAATAGTGAGATTGGGACTCTGTAACCCCAGGAATGAGGCAGCTCTGTTATTAATGCAGCGGAGATATGTACTGTACTTGCCTTTTTCCATTAGACCCAAAGGCAAGGAATGGCGTGAAGGCCTTGCATGTGCACCTCCACTTCATTCAGAATGGGGCAGCAGAGCCCTGATCTCAGGATTGGTAGGGGTCAGAGCGGTCAGGACCTCAGTGATAAGTAAGTTATCCCCTATCCTAGGAATAGGGAATAAATTGATTTTTTGAGATTAACTCTTCAATTCCTTCAAGGAAATATGAACTTTGTTGTAGGAGGTTTCCTAAACCTTTGTATCAGAATAGTGAAAGATTGACAGCATTAATGCAGCAGTGGAGTGATCAGAACCGCAGCAAGGGGTTTGTCACCAGGAGATTAGATTGTGACATGATGGAGGATAAACCAGGAACATAGGAGAAAGCCAGGAGTTTGGTACCAGGCAGAAGACCCATAGAATGAGACAGGCACATGTTCAAGAACACGGCAGAGGTTATAAAAAAACACGGTAGTCAGTATCTATAGGCCAGAGAGGGGATAGAATCCAATCACCATGCAAAGCATTGCACATTGCTTTCCCTTTAGACTACCAGGCTTGACATCATCTTCTGTTGCCCATTGCATTGACAAACTTTTACTACTTGACAACAAGATGGTAAATGATAAAGAAATTCATTTATTCTACTAATAAGCTTTTATCTGTCCTGATGCAGTTCCTGGATGTTCAAAAAGTTTTTGATGAACCTGTCACATAACATGACCGTTAGCCCATTAGCCATTTTCAGGATGGGCAAGGCAGTGCTCATGGAGGGAGTTGGCTTTGTAAATTAGGGGATATGGTTTTACAGAGTGATAAAACAACACAGAACCTCTAATGACATGGTAATGGCAGCTAGGTACAAGGTGAGTAGGGTGTCTAGTCACAGAACCTGCCAGTTCCCACACATCTAAATTGACAGGTGCTATACACCCACACAAGGAGAGACCTGTCAATCTAGTAGGGTGGAGAGAAGTCAGCGGGGCCACACCTCTGTGATTAGTCATCCTTCGCACCATGTCCCCCTCCAAAGTTTAGAAGTATCAAGAATTCCAGAACAGCGGCACTCAACATCCGTAAAAAACTTTATTCTGAAAACACTGTAAAAACATAAATGATAAGGGATTTGCATGATGTGAGCAGACAACAGACATTATGCGCTGTAACAATCAGACCCATAGAAGTGTTTGTTACAGCACAAAACAGCCGCAGTGTGCTCGCATCCCGCAAATCCCGTAGCATGTATGTTTTTACAGTGCTTTCAGAATAAAGTTTGTTTTTTTACGGATGGTGAGTGCTGCTGTCCTGGAATTCTTGGACTTTTCATTTCTTCAAAAATAAGCAGAGCACCACCGGATTTCTTAAACAAATGGTGAATAGGGATGGGCGGACTTGTGGAAGTTCGGGTTCTGGTACCTGACCCGAACTTTTGAGAAAGTTCAGTTCGGTTACCAGAACAGTACCTGAACTTCCGCCAGAACCCGAACCGCAGTGACAATATTGGAGACCCGAACTTGTAATAAAAAAAAACAAAACTCTCTCCCCCCTCTCCCGCTGTCTCCCCCTTTCTCTTTCTCTCTCCCTCTCCTTATCACTTAAAGTCCTAAAAGTTTTGACAATGCTAAGCTTTTTATTTTTCTCAATTCGAATTGTTGAAAGTTAGAAAAAACCTACTTCAAAAAATGCAGCAGAATTTCTGGGTATAACCTACGTCTGCAAAAACTGAGTCTGACTCTGAGTGTATATAAGGAGTGTAGGAAATTTAGTGTTATCTACTTTATAGTACAATATATTGCACTCTATCTTATAGTACATTGTGGTATATTATGTTTTTTTTTTCCTTAGTGTAGGCGAGTAAACAGTTTTTCTTACTTTTCATCTTCAGGAGTGCTCCTGACGATTGACTTTTCACACCAATGGCATGGTTGAGCTGCTAGCCCGATTAGTGCGCTTTCCGTTGATGCAAGCAGAGGATACTTTGCCTCTGCAGCATTGGAAAAGCACCCCAACTACTACACAGAGTTATATTGAGTATTGGAGGAGCCAGTTTGAGATCATCAGCACTTACAAGCTCTATTAGAAAGAGCTTATAAGCGCTGCAGATGCTCGGCGATCTCAGCAATGGTCAGTAACTCAGTAACTTGGACAAATAGACATAGAGCCTAATGCAATACAATTAAAAATCCTTCCTTTCTTGAAGGCAGAAAGGATTTTTCCTAAAAAGTAATGTGCAAAGTTGCTTATTTTTATAAGCACTTTACAATTTTTCTATTAGTAATTTTGAGACTAACCCTTTAATTTTACTTAGGCAATCTGCCTTCGCAGCATTTTCAAGCCTTCGTTTACTTTTCATTATTACTGATGTGCATATTTTGTAACAAATAATTTCCTTGAAGCAAAATGTGTGTGGATGTAAGTTGAAGCAGTCAATAGCGAGGGAGTGTTTGAGGGCAGGAAACTAAAAGTGTTAACCAAACTGTCTGGACTTTTTATTAGGAGGAAATAATTTTTCTATTCCTGTAAATGTCTAATTATTCTGCATAAATGGTCATTTTTATGGATTTATGTCAGCAATTTATTCCGCAGCCTGGTACAGTGTGCACCGTCGGTGAAGGGTCGTCCTTTGCCAAATAGTCTTCTCTGTCTCATTGGATGCAGTTAACAGCAAAAAAAAAAAAATGTAATTCGCGTCCGAAACCCCCCCCCCTTAAAATTCCATTTCTCGTGAATTCTTTAATCGGGTGCATGTCATTATGTGCTTTGTTGATTCTTAAGTGCAAAGATAATTGCAGTGGGCAGCATGAAAGTGGTTTGATTATTGCCTGTCAACTCTTGTGAATTCTAATAAGTCTAATTGCATAGCATCAATTCATCATCTAAGCATCACTTCTTTTTGTATTATTAGCTCTTATGAATTGTAATGTGCTCATAAAGGTTTGTTGTAGTATATCAGTGCTGACATTCCACCTGGCCTATTGTCATCTTCCGTCCTTACCTAATGCAGCTTCAGAAATTAAAAGTTTATAATGAGGTGCCCTTTTCCTGAAACTCATTTCAATTTTGCCTTACGGGTTGCATGAATAAAAGGCAGTAATTCACCGAAGCTCTGGACTTGTGTTATGTTGTTAGTTCCTTTTAGATGTAAGTCGGATATTACTGTGTGCATATATGAGATAGAAAAATGTATAAAAAGAATACACAGCCCATTTGCCAGTTGGCTTAAATTACAATTACCATAAATCGGTAACGCAACCTGACTGCTTGCAATGGACACCTCCATTGTCTCTGATTAATTGTAATGGAGTTCATGCTGTACCATTGTGGATCAAAGTCCATGTCCAAGATTAGGGAGTGTTTGATACATTTAACTTCATTTTCGTTAATTTATTTACATATAAGAACAATAGTGTTCTGCTCATTATACTTTTATTGTTGTAGCCCTTTTTTTAAAGGGCTTTTCCACTACTGGCAACTTTAGGTTAAACAATTCAGGACCCAAATTAAAATAAAAACTAGATAGTCACTTCCTGAAGCAATGATGGATCAGCCACAGGTCTCCTGACCAGAACTCAACAGCCTCATTGGCATATGATGATGTTGTTCGAGTCAAGAAACTCGTCTTGGTGTTGACCCCTAACCCATAAACCATTAGCACTTTCCAAGTCCCTTCCACTAGTCAAGTATTGAGATCCTGAGCACATGTATTGTAATTTGAGGAAAATACTAATGTAAACTATAGTTTGTTGTTTATAGTTTTTTTTCTTTTTGCTAAGCGTAACACTAACCCTAAGCCTAGCCCTAAACCAATCCCTAGCCCTAACACTTGTTAATGCTAGAAAAACTGTAAAAATATAAAAGCAGCTCTTAGTAATCGATAAAGGCATTTAGAGTTGGTGTACATCAATTCTTACGTTGCATTCACTGGTCATGACAAAGGCTTTTTCACGGAAGCTGGAGTACCATTTCTTACCAGCTGATGCATATGGCTTTTCTTTTGATTAGCTGGCCTGGCATAACATCATCATTACAATGTGAAGCACATGTGACATTGAGCCAGGCTGGCATAGTAATAGAAGAGATGCGGATTCTAGCAGGTAAGAGGCTGTACTCGCATAACGACTTTATTCTGGGTGTTTGTGTTTTTTTTTTAACTTTGACTATGGGGTTAGTAATGGGGGTGTCTTATATACGCCTCTCCATTACTAACCTGGGCTTGATGTCAGCTGGCATCAACCCCAACCCTATTACCCCACTGCCACCGCTACAGGGCAGTGGGAAGAGCGAGGCTAAGTGCCAAAATTGGCGCATCCTGTGGATGCGCCATTTCTGGGGCGGCTGACGGCTGGTGTTTCTAGCCTGGGAGGGGGCCAATATTCATGGCACCCTTCCTGGGCTATTAATATCAGCCCCCAGCTGTCTGCCTATCCTTTGCTAGCTATTAAAATAGGGGGGATCTCATGTCATTTTATTTTGGGGTCCCCCATTTTAATAGCTAGTAAAGGCTAGGTATTCAGCTGGGGGCTGATATTAGTAGCCTGGGAAGCTCAGTGGGTATTACCCCCTTCCCAGGCTTCAAACATCTGCCCCAGCCATCTGCTTTACCTCCGCTAGAGACTAAAATTACGGGGAACCCCACGGCAATTTTTTTTTTTAATAAATAATTTATTTTAACACTAAATGACAACTACAGTAACCAACACTGTCACTGTACTTATTATATACAGTACAGACCAAAAGTTTGGACACATCTTCTCATTTAAAGATTTTTCTGTATTTTCATGACTATGAAAATTGTACATTCACACTGAAGGCTTCAAAACTATGAATTAACACATGTGGAACTATATACTTAACAAAATAGCGTGACACAACTGAAAATATGTCTTATATTCTAGGTTCTTCAAAGTAGCCACCTTTTGCTTTGATGACTGCTTTGCACACTCTTGGCATTCTCTTGATGAGCTTCAAGAGGTAGTCACCGGAAATGGTCCTCCAACAATCTTGAAGGAGTTCCCAGAGATGCTTAGCACATGTTGGCCCTTTTGCCTTCACTCTGTGGTCCAGCTCACCCCAAACCATTTCAATTGGGTTCAGGTCTGGTGACTGTGGAGGCCAGGTCATCTGGCGTAGCACCCCATCACTCTCCCTCTTGGTCAAATAGCCCTTACACAGCCTGGAGGTGTGTTTGGGGTCATTGTCCTGTTGAAAAGTAAATGATGGTCCAACTAAACGTAAACCGGATGGAATAGCATGCCGCTGCAAGATGCTGTGGTAGCCATGCTGGTTCAGTATGCCTTCAATTTTGAATAAATCCCCAACAGTGTCACCAGCAAAGCACCCCCACACCATCACACCTCCTCCTCCATGCTTCACGGTGGGAACCAGGCATGTAAAGTCCATCCGTTCACCTTTTCTGCGTCGCACAAAGACACGGTGGTTGGAACCAAAGATCTCAAATTTGGACTCATCAGACCAAAGCACAGATTTCCACTGGTCTAATGTCCATTCCTTGTGTTCTTTAGCCCAAACAAGTCTCTTCTGCTGGTTGCCTGTGTGTGACGCACTGTAAGCCCTACCCTGGGAGATGGGGGACTCGGAGCCGGGTCCTATGTTGTCGATGGGGTGCAGCCGTGGCCCGGACCCGCTCCGTGCCCAGGGCCGTCACATTAAAAAAAAAGGGATGGTACGGGCTTATCCGAGTTGAGTGGCTGATCTCGACTACGCCACCTGTGGCACCTGGTGATGGCCACCAGCGCAGCTGCAGTCCGCTGAGGCAGGGTGTTAGGGCAGCCGACGTTGATACTACTCCCCCCACAGGCGGAGCTGGGCCTCAGGGCAGAGAGACAGGATGGAGGGGGTTATAGTATAGGAGGTCTGGTGCTGCGTACTGCAGTGTAATGCAGAATAAAGAGTCCGGAGGCCATAGGGGTTAACTTTCTGGGTTTTTACTCATGGTGGAGATTGCAGTTGAAAGGCTTCTCCCTGCTCCTCGTGGAGTCCTGCGGTCACCAGAGATGGGGGGGAAGGGGGGTCCGACAACCTCCGAGTAAGTCCAGTGTTCAATCAGTACCCCGCACCAGAGTGTTCCTAGACTTCAGACCGGGTCCTTTCCTGTCCGTGTGTGTGCAGATAGGCCGGGTCTCCCTCTGAACTTCACTCAGAAAATGGGTACGGGTGGCAGCTCCGCTCCTTCCGTTACCCGGTGGGATCCTCAGGGCCTACCGGGCTTCCCTGATCAGGACATAGAGTAGCAGGGTCAGGTGTCGGGGGCCGGTACCCCTTTTGCAGCCGGAATCCCTCTGAATAGATCAGCTTGGCAAGGACAGGTGGTGTATACTGCTCCGTCTGCATTGGAGCTACGCTCTTGAGCTCCAGGCCTTCTTGGTCATGGTCCTTGACCGGGCTGAGACATACATTATTATCAACCTGCCCCTCGACCCAAGGCCAGGGTACGAGGGCCGTGTCTCTATCCTCTGCAGGTCCACACAGGATCCACGCTCAGGGAGGGAGATCACAATCAAAGAACCAAGAACGAAAAATGGCTGTGTATTAAATATGAAATTTAAAGTGTCACTGAAATGTGAGTCCTCCACCCTCACCCACTAGTTGGTTCCCCTATCTCTTGGTTCCCCAGTCTCCCAACTTCCAGTAGGGGCAGCACCTGGTGCCTACTAGCCCCCTCTGGTGGGAAAAGTGTGGTGTTGGATGTGGAGGTAGGGTACTGACCATCGCACTGTTCTTACCTCAGAGGAAGAACACTACACCCCATTAAAGAGGTGCAGCATCCCTGTGGCGGTCGAACCCTCAGGGGCGCCACACCTGTCCTTAGCAGTGGTTTCCTAGCAGCTATTACCCTGAAGGACTGCTGCACAAAGTCTCCTCTTAACAGTTGTTGTAGAGATGTGTCTGCTGCTAGAACTCTGTGTGGCATTGACCTCGTCTCTAATCTGAGCTGCTATTAACCTGCGATTTCTGAGGCTGGTGACTCGGATAAACATATCCTCAGAGGCAGAGGTGACTCTTGGTCTTCCTTTCCTGGGGCGGTCCTTATGTGAGCCAGTTTCTTTGTAGTGCTTGATGGTTTTTGCAACTGCTCTTGGGGACACTTCTCAACATTTGCCCAATTTTGCGGACTGACTGACCTTCATTTCTTAAAGTAATGATGGCCACTCATTTTTCTTTACTTAGCTGCTATTTTCTTGCCATAATACAAATTCTAACTGTCTATTCAGTAGGACTATCAGCTGTGTATCCACCTGAATTCTGCACAACACAACTGATGGTCCCAACCCCATTTATAAGGCAAGAAATCCCACTTATTAAACCTGACAGGGCACACCTGTGAAGTGAAAACCATTTCCGGTGACTACCTCTTGAAGCTCATCAAGAGAATGCCAAGAGTGTGCAAAGCAGTCATCAAAGCAAAAGGTATAGAATATATAAACTACCGCACTCCTGGAGTGGTAGAGGTGCTCAGGTAGGGTTACAGGCCCGTAGTATTATCATAAAATAACCTGGCACTGAATAGTCATGAGAGTTATTTTAAACAAATTTTAATTGTAAATTGCAGTACAACAAGCATGATATGTTGTGTTCAGAGGAGTAAGGCTGTGGCCGGAGTATGGCACTGAGTACTGTGGGATGAAGAGTCAGGGTGCAGCCGTATGGGGAGAGGAACACGGTGTCTACCGTTGGTTCAGGTCAGGCTTGATGGACACCGGTGGACACCGTGTTCTTCTCCCCATACGGCTGCACCCTGACTCTGCATCCCACAGTACTCAGTGCCATACTCCGGCCACAGCCTTACTCCTCTCAACACAACATATCTGTACACCGATGAAGGTCCTTGTGACCGAAACGTCTGCCTGTTGTACTGCAATTTACAATTAAAATTTGTTTAAAATAACTCTCATGACTATTGAGTGCCAGGTTATTTTATGATAAAAGCAAAAGGTGGCTACTTTGAAGAACCTAGAATATAAGACATATTTTCAGTTGTTTCACACTTTTTTGTTAAGTATATAATTCCACATGTGTTAATTCATAGTTTTGATGCCTTCAGAGTGAATGTACAATTTTCATAGTCATGAAAATACAGAAAAATCTTTAAATGAGGTGTGTCCAAACTTTTGGTCTGTACTGTATGTGACTGACATATTTCTATCCATCTAATCTATGTGTGATGCTCTATTCTTTCTGTTCTAAATTGTCGGGTAGCGGTGTATGCCGCTGTTGAATTGCCGGCTTTTCATGTTTCACTGTGAGCACTGTTCCCATCGACTTGGGCAATCACTGTAATGCCACAACCACCATGGCTGTGACATTACAGTGAGTGGCAGACAATCCCTGCATGATTGGTGCTCTAAATAGCGCCAAACATGCAGGACTGGGACCCGAGCTCCCGAGTACCGAGCAGTGGCGAGCATGCTCGCTCATCACTAATTGACAGTATTACTGTGAAAAAAATCCAGTTACGCTTTTGGTGCACGAACAGTTATCGAACATAACCTCTAACAGCCAAATTTTTTGCAAATCGTTCGAGTTCGTCGAATGACTCGAACACCACCCAAAACAGCTCGAATTTGAGATTGGCGAACAGTTCGAGTCGAACACCGCTCATCTCTAGTCAAGATGAGTCTGTCCTCGGCTGTGCACTGCATAGGAGGCAACCAATATGACAAACCTTACTTATGCTGAGTTTTGTCATTTTGGTTGCTGCCTATGTAGATATCAAACTCACTCCGAAGACCTACTGATAGGGCATGTAGATTGTGAGACCCAACGGGGACAGTGCCGATAATGTCTGTAAAATTGTCTGAATTGTAAAGGGCTGCCGAATATGTTGGCGCTATATAAATAAAAAGATGATCATTATATTATGATGTCACCTGTTGTGGTAGGCATAAGCAGCTCCAGGCGAGCACTCACTTCGCCGTTCCAAGAAGAACCTGCGCTTGCAGGCACCAATTGGTTAACAGTTGGCTGTGGTGTGAGGAAGGGGTGGAATTCAATTTTGTGTCCCCATAGACTTTAATTCACTCTTGACCCAATGAGGCAGTTACCAACTTACTTTTCGTCCAGTCTCATGCACAAAAAGAGCCATGTGTCCAAAGACTCTGTGAGGCACATAAAGCCAATAGAGCTCCATACTACGTGCAGCACTGTAATTTTTAGTGAAATTCTCCACTTAATATAGAGATATTTTCATCATTATTTCTAAGTTTACCTATCGAGCTGGAGTAGGGCTTCACATTTCAAGATTTGTATGAAGCCATAATACTGCCATGTGCATGAGCCCTAAGGAGAAGGAAAACTTTGTCATATTTTCAGAAGTGAATCAGAATAAATCCCAGGATTAATGACCCATCTCAAGCAATCTACTACCGATAACAAGGTTACGAACTGAGTTGCATACGAGACCTTTGATATGATTGATGTTACATTACTGGTTCTACTATAACCTATTTTTTCGTTGACTCACACATCGCTAGGTCACACTAAGGGAACCCATGAGCACAAATGCATTTTAGTATGACCTTGAAGGCGACGTTTGCCCTTGACTTTACTTGAGCTATTCAAATGTAAAATGCTTTTGCAACTAAAAGAGTTAAACATGGTTTCCTCCTATTACGGATGAACTGGCTTATCTGGTTGTTTTAGAAGCACATCACCATTAAAATCCCCTTTCTTTTTTTCCTTCCACTAACTGGAGAAAATGAAAGAGATTCTGTGATGATGGTTGGTTGTTAAATTTATTCCATTTATAACAGTATGATTAGGCAGCCACAGTCAGCACAGATGTTCGTTTAATTGGCTTTTCTTAAAAAACATTGCTCGCTAGGAACTTAAAAACTTAGCACTGGGTAGCCGGCACATTAATGGCAACTTTGTGGACAACTTTTTTTTTTTTTAACCTAAATTAAAAAATAAATCTGGAATAAAATAAGTAAATGCTTATTTTGATCCAAGGTCTTAATGTTAGATCTTATTTTTTTGTGCGGGACTTGCCTACTTTCATACCGGGCAAGCTTGGCTGAAATGTTTTAGTAACGTAATGAATGTATTTATTTACTTCCTTACATAATGAAGATGTTTTTAGCTGCCAGCAATTTTGCCGGTGACAGTAAATGAAATGGAATGGGTGGAGGATATTTTTGCTAAGGCAAAAAAAAATGTAAAATGAAAGAAGATATTCAAGTCAACATGGCAGGTGAGACGGGGACAAGCTGTGGACAAGTGGAGATGTTCCATTTAATAATTTATGAAGAAAATGAGTTTTCTTTGATTTTTGTGTGTGTGTTCAGTTTTTTTAGTTGTTTATTTCACATTTCTTTTATGTTAGCAGGAAATATAAAATCACCACACACAATGTGTCCTAGTTTTACCTACCAACAAGGGTAAGGTCATGTTGAAAATAGGCATCTGTAAGCTATTGTTGACTAAAGATATTTAGAAGCTCCGAGTTCTTCTGGTTTTCTGTTTCTGGTGATTTGTGCATCCCTGGAAGCTCAACTGAAATACTCAGTAAGGCCAGTGTAATATGTGATGGAAATGCTACTGAATTTTTGTGCAGATTTGAGAATAAAAAATGCCACAAGTAGAATACAGTAGTTGGCAAGTGGATGAGATTGTACCCATTTTTTGCTTCTGATTTCCCTGGGTGTCTCAGAATCTGAACCCACTCTATATACTCTGTGTGTGCCATCTATGTTATACCTACTTGTAACTCATCTCCGATGCCAATCCATACACCTTATACTTTTGTCCACCAAGGTATCTGGTAACCACTGATTGGTTTGGCTGCTGGGTGTTGGACCCCCACTGATCTGATACTTTTTAGCTGATTGACTATTGCTTAATAGAGCATTTAAACAGGTCCTCTAAACCTCCATGCCACAGTATGATCGTTAATATTGTAATTCTGTGCACATACTGTAGAATATTTTTGCTCTCGGCAGCACATGTTCTCGTTTAAAAAGCATGATGTGCTGCCGAAATGATAATTTTAAAGCAAACCTTAAAATCATTTCTCCTGACGAATAAATTGTTACTAGTTCGTCGGGTGACTGGCAGCCTGTTTAGACTGGCAATAATCTGAAAACGACTGTTCCTAGAAAATCTTGTTCAAAGTTATAGGCAAGTGTAAATGCACCCTTAGGTCATCAATAATATAGTCCTCAACAACCCCATTAAGGTAGTTAAACAGAAGAGACCGCTTCAAGTTTATAGGAAATCATTCCAAAAACATTTGCAGCTGCCGTTGTCCTCTCACAGTGCTGTTAGCTTCCATCTCACAGGCAGCCAGTATGGGGAAACTGACAGCGCTGTGAGAAGACAACTGCCAATGTGTTTCTAATGAGACAATGTTGAACACTGCTGTACTATGTTAGTTATAATTGGGAACAGCTCTGCAGCAGAACTGCCAGCACTATGATGTGAATGTTTGCAATGAGACAAAATTCACTTCTGCTGTACTGCGTCAACTGTGCTAGTTATGATCTCACTGCAGAGTTATGTAATGACTGACACTTTGGTCTCAACCACACACATCTCACACTGGTAACTCCCCATTTCATATAAAATAATCCCTAGAGGCGGATCCTCAGGGAGATCTGTATCAGACCCATAGATCTTAACAGCTTATTTGCATATAAGAAAAACATGGATTTCTGTGGAATAAGACATTGGATTTCAGGTATAAAGGTATAATTTTTTCCAACTTATGACCTGCATCCCCATATAGACGGCTTAGGAGGTTTGATCCTACTGACAGATTCCCTTTAAAATTTCACCAAGAATGCTTAAAAAACCTCAAAAAAGTTTAAAAACTTGAAAAATATGTGTCTGAGCCAAGAGACACTTTGATTTAGAGCTAGACAGGACTAATGAGTTCCTCTTAAGCTCTCATTAAATACATCCATATTTGTTACTCGTTATATCTGTTACTGTCTTTCTCTTATCTATCTTTGTATGTATGTGTATATATATGTATGTATATATATATATATATATATATATATATATATATATATATATACAGTGGGGAAAAAAAGTATTTAGTCAGCCACCAATTGTGCAAGTTCTCGCACTTAAAAAGATGCATCCTGCTATTAGGTACCAGGATGAGATCCTCAGATCCATTGTGAGACCATATTCAGGTGCAGTGGCCCTGGGTTCCTTCTGATGCATGACAATGCTAGGCCTCATGTGGCTGAACTGTGTCAGCAGTTCCTGCATGATAAAGGCATTGATGCTTTGGACTGGCCTGCCTGTTCCCCAAACCAGAATCCAATCGAGCACATCTGGGACATCATCTTTTGTTCCATCTACCAACGCCACATTGCACAACAGACTTCCCAGGAGTTGACTGATGCTTTAATCCAGGTCTAGGAGGAGATGCCTCAGGAGAATATTTTCTGCCTCATCAGGAGCATGCCCAGGCGTTGTAGAGAGGTACATGCACATGGAGGCCACACACACTACTGAGCATCATTTCCTCATCTTGAGGCATTTCCACTGAAGTTGGATCAGCCTGTAACTTGATTTTCCACTTTGATTTTGAGTATCTATCACGCAAGGTGTGTGAAAGACTAAGTGCAACACAAAGGGAAGGGGGAAAGGGAGCCCTGACTATAGGGAAAGGGGGGAGTGGAGACCTCCTAGGTTGATCTGATATCACCCTGTCTCCACTAACGTCCCTATATTAGTTCCTCACCAATCGCCGCACGCGAATTTAAACCCTATATTTCCCTAGCGCTTGGCCCTGGATAGGGAAGGGGGGTGTGAGCACTAGTTGATCCCCACTAGCAACTAAAGACAACAAGGAAGACAAGGAAGACAAACACGGGGGAAAGTAGCTTAGCTTTAGCCAACTTCAGAGAGCGTCCTCCTGGCATCACAGAGGAAGATAGAAGTCTGAGATCTCCAAGCATTCACAAGGAAACATGTGAGTATCACCGACACCTTCCTGCTGCAAAGTGAAACTATTTAAACACCCTGGCCAGGGTGTCAATTAGCAGGAAGGAGGTAGCCGCTGGGTCCTAGAGTGACACCGCTAAGAAGGTGTCTGTAATGGCAAACGAAGAGATCTTCTGCAACCAACTGCAGTGCAACTGTCTGTCACATCTGACTCACCCGTGACAGTATCAGTCTAAATTCAGACCTCCATGGGATGTTAATTTAGATTTTTATGTTTTTTTGTTCTCAACGCATTTCACTATGTAATGAATAACGATTTGCAACTGGAATATAAAGTGATATTTAGAATGTGGTATTTTAGTGTTCCCTTTATTTTTTTGAGCAGTGTATATGTATAGTTAGTGCATAATATATGGAGAAAATATATAATGCAATTATATCCTCCTTTTCTTCCATCAACCTTTTCTTGACAGTCCATTGCATTTCACATGCACACATACATTTGTATAGGATTTATTATTACAAAGTGTTTTTTTTTTCATCACCTTTGGGGTGTTGAAAAAGCTTTAATTAGATTTGTGTGATTAGTATGTATACTGTTTGCAACTAATAAAACAAGACTCAGCATGGGTTTTCTAGGCTTATAATAATTAGCACAGCTCAGTTAAAAGTTAGGAATTTAATGACACTTGCGTGATGACAATGCATTTGATTTTTTTTGTTCATTTGTTGCCGAGAGCCAGTGTGTGTGTTAGCGTTGTTTTTTTTTCTTTCTGCTAAACAATGAATATTAATATTGCCAAGGAAAAATGGTGTATCCAATTGCTGACTTCTTTGTTGTCAGACAGAAAATCTTTCCTAGTTAAAAAGAACGTTTTACTTCTTTTGTTCTTATTTTTCTAGATTTATGCTCCCAGTTAATGAGCAGTTTATCTGTATTTTAATACATACACACACAGATTTTTTAAATTCGAATTTTCAGCTGATCCTGTTAAACAAGTTTGAGACTTCTATTACCGTACCCCGGAGATGGTTGTCGGACTTGTCTGTCTGGCAGCTCTCTCCCGAATCTCCCATATACACAAACACTTTGCTCATCCAGGCATTCATGTGTTGCCTATGAGGAGAGGTAAGTTAGTTGCTGACCGTCTCCTCCAAATTCTAACGGGGGGGGCATCTTGATGACGAGTGAGATTCTGGAGGCCCTCATAAAAATCAGAAGGTCCGGCCAAAATAGGTGGGTTTGGCCAGGTATAATGTGTATGGGGGCCTTAACTCATGGGTTTCTTTCACACTACTGCGGGTCTTCTTGTAGAGTAAGCCCAAAGGGATTGATTTTCACGTGCCTATTTTCCAAGCATGAACTGTCATGTTATATATGAATGACAATGTAGCGAATTTCCCATTGCAAAAGGAGGGAAGAGCTCGTCCAAACCCAATGGAAACCAAACTTTATGCAAACTCTACTTTAGATTATTTTTTGAGTAGAATGGGAGGCATTGTCACTGTTATTAAAGAGGTTTTTTAACCTAAACATTCTTCATCTTTCCTTCGGTTGGACCTATGAGACCACCCCCATCATTTACTAGTAGGACAGACCCAAGTCATCCATTCTGCCTGACAAGAACAGCAGCTGACAAGAATGTACATTACCACTTTATTCAACTATATGAGAGAATGTTAGCAGAATGAAAATCGATTGCTTTCTCTGCACAGACACTCTTCTTCTACAAATTAGAGGCTCAGGTGGGTAGAGGCCGGACAGAGGAGGTAGATCCCTTGTTTGATCGGTTAGTTGAATCACGACTGATTTAACATTCATAACCTATCTGCTGTACAGGTAATGCTTAATAATAGCTAGTATGCCCGTTTAAGATCATAAGATAAACTATAAGTTGGTGTTCTATTTATTTCTATTTGTTATTTTGGGGGCAAAACAACTGATAGAATCTGACATTTTTTCATTTTGTTGTCATACGTTGTTGGCCTTATTTATATTTGTGTCAAATAAGCACTGCAGCCAGGTGTTAACTGTGAATAACAGAGATTTATGTTTTTTTACACTTTTGGTTCCTTTTTGGGTCCCGGGCATTTTTTTCCAAATGCAGCATGTACCATGTGTCATTTTTTTGTAATGCTTTTTTTTGCCATACGTTCCTTGTTATGAAAAAATAACTTGATTTTTAAAAGTCTAAAAGAAGCGCATCAAAAATACTATGGCCCCAATTAAAGTTGGGCAAATCATTTGAAATTCAAATTTGCCCTCTTAAAGTGCACCTGTCAGCAGGATTGTGCTCAGTAAACCACATACACTGTCAGGTGGGTGACATTACACTGATTAATATGATACCTTTACTGATGAAATCCATCCTGTGGTTCTTTTTTAATCTTTGTTTTCATTCCTGAGATAATGATATGCTCGTGCTTTGGGGCGGGGCGTTATGTGGTGCTATGCTTAGGTATTCCATTGTATGGCTTCTGACAGGTCACTGTGCCTTCAGTGACCTGCCTACTATTTTAAATACTGCCTGTGTAATTGTGGTAGAAATCTAGAAATTTACATGTGGCAAAATGGCCCCGCCGCCCGCGCATGTGCAGTAGCATGTCTTGTTTGCCAAGAGATGCTATTGTGCAAGCGCGACCGGTGATGCCATATTGCTGCAGGCAAATTATATGAATTTATACCACACTTTGTGTGGTAGACCATTGTGTTTCAATTTCTAGGTAATAGAGATTTTTCTTTTGTCTTTCCAAAAAAAAATAATGGCTTGTCTGTCTCACAATCCAGGAAGCACACTTTCTGTGACACCCAAGCCTTGGTTTTAGGATTTTGTTTTAGTAGTTAAATTAGGACAGAGTGGGGTTAAACTACCCTCCTTGTTTTCATTGTTTGAAGAATAAAAAAAATGTTATTAAGGTGTTCTATATCACATTGCACAGACGCACTGAGTGATTATACAGGTCCAGCACTTCCCTATATCACTTGACTCTTTGAATTATTATTTACAAACTGAGACTATCACTCCCATTTTCAATGTGATAAAGCATTGAAGTAGTACTCCACAATCAGATTAGGACTTCTATTCCTATGTGGAATGACCTGTGTATTCAAGCATCCTATCTCTATGTTGTAACAGTCTAAAATGGCGCTGCTTTGCCAGCTGCTATCTATAAGACTGGCTGTGATACCCACCTTTCCCCCCTGATTGGCTGCACTAGACAATGTGATAGCTGCAGAGCATTATGGGGGAGCACACCTGGCCCGACATCATTAGCTCACTCTCTGAGCCTTCAGCAGTGTGAAATGGTTCGGTTGTTTTTTTTTGCCGAGACCAACGAATCAAATCACAGATTGTTTAAATTTACCTGGGCCTACGAACTGCAGGAAATGCAAATTGCTTACTTAAACCAGTCTTGATGAATTTGCCGCATATTATTCAAGGCCACTCATCATCAAGGTGAGTGATCCTATTGATGAATTTGGCGTGTCTCTCAGCTGTTTTTGCCACCGTCTGGAGTACATTTTCTTCTTTGTAATTTTACACCACGTTTGTGACTTTCATATTATGATTTATTTGTTGGCTGTGTCTGACAATGTCCCTCCTGGTTAAGGTCAGCCCAATTTAAAAAATCTTGGCGGAGCCGGCTGGGACTGATGTAAAAATAAAGTCCCTAAAATTTCAAAAAAAAATGCGAAATTAAGAATTTGAGCAGAAAATTTTTGAGCAGAAATGTTTTGTTAATTGTCCCCTATGTGTGCAGGAAACCATAAAATAAAGCTAAAGTGTAAGACTGCCTGGATGGGAAATGTTTTTTTTGTAGATTGCCCTTTACAGCTATTCTAAATTTTACACTCTTTAGTTCTAAAATTCTAATGATTCCACTTACAATATAATAGGGAAAATCAGAGATATTTGCTATGCTGTAAAGAAATGCCGCAGTGTAACACTTATTCTAATGGATATAAGTGACCCTTGTTCAGTAAGAGCTTTGGATCTTTTCTAAATCCTATCATTATAGTACAACACTTAAGTTCTCAGCATTAATATACATCTACGAGCTCATTCCTGATTTAAGGTGATTATTAGTTCCTTCAATATCATTCTACGTTAAGGTAAATGAAGGTCCTGAGCAGAAGAAATAAAGGTTTATTATAAAGCCTAATTCTTATTTTGTGTTACTTGACCTCCAGCATCTCCAGTTCCTCAGCTAATGTAGACTGTTAGATGCTGTAGAAATCTTCTCATTGAGTCCAGATTAATTCCTGAGTGCTTTGTGTTGTTTTATCTTATTGTTTCTTAAGTCGACTGATGACTGTCGGAGAACGGAGAAACTTGGTGAGCAATAACTGACAGCATCAAGAGTTATATCTGAGCTGTGTAAGTGTGAAGATTGTGGTTATGAATGCGTGAAGAGAACTTGGTAAACACGTTTCTACTTGGACTGTCGGCTTATTAGCACAGTCCATGAGAAGTTTACTGGAGACAATAAACTATTTATATTTCCTCATAAATTAGACTTTTATGTCCCTCATTGTTATCCAGGAGCCCAGAAGCATTCAGTACTGGTAGGCTAGGTCAATAAGTTATCAGCCTTTATTAGTACAATATCTAGAGACGGTTTTTGTTGTGAGTTGTAGTTCACATTAGTACAAACTGTAGAATTAAAGGGGTTGTCCACTACTAGTACAACCGCTTGTTATACACCCTGCCCTGATAAAATAAAGAAGCTTATATTCATCTCCCATGACGGCGCCATTCCTGCAGTGTTGGCACTCGCTCTCCCTGGGCCCTCCTGTAGTAGTGTGACATGTGACGCTGGCGCCCAATCACCACTGGCGTCACTGGCCCCACCTCGGGACGAATAGAACATGAAGAGCAAGTCAGAGAGCAGCCGCAGCCTGGACTACCTCTTCATGTTCGATTTATTCAAAGGCGGGGACAGTGATGCCGGTGCTGATTGGGTGCTTTTGTCACTTTTAACAACACCCCTTTAAGGTCCTTCGTTTCTTACATAACCTTCTAAATAGAAGAGGCATTCTACATATTGTCCCATTACAACAGCCTCATTAGCTTTTTTTGAATTTGGTTGAATAATCATGATCATATTTGATAATCATTAATAGGAAATGTGTAGATTACGTTATTTAAAAATTGTATTGTTTTACCCTCTAAAAATGATTGTGCTGATCTCTAGGTATCTACCTCCTACTAACTTGCTGTTCATTGCCAGTTGCCATGTTTAGTCCATCTCTAGCAGCAGAAATGATGAGCCAGATTACAGGAAGTAAGGGTAGGTCTTTGTCTCTCTGCTCCTGCTATCCTGTCTGTCAAACGGGACACCGGCATAACAGAGATGGAGAATTAAAGGGAACCTGTAATTTCCCTAAACGCTGTTAACCTGCAGATATACAGACATAAGGCTCAACTATGAACATTGTGCTTGCACTATAGATACTGGAACTTCCTATTCTTCCCATCCAGCATGCATTACTCTTGCCATTTTCTAATGAGTTCCCTACACAGAGCTTAAAAGAAGACTGTCATGTCCCCAAGCACTATTAACCTGCAGATATACAAGACAACGGCAGGAGCAATGCATGCTGGTAGGGAAGAAAAAGGCAGTTGCAGCATTCATAGTGCTGGCAAAATGTTTACTCTGCACTCGAAAACTGTGGATGGCAAGTTGTACAGCATGAGAATCAGGACAGTTCCTGGACATATTAAATAGGTGTATGCACCAAAATAGTTTTATTGTTGGAAGGGAATAAGGACAGCTAGACCATGTTTTTCTACAGGTTTTGTATACCAGTGTAGGAGCTGTCCACTATTCGGACAAACCCTTTTTAATTACTATATTCACCAGTGTAAAATAAAAATAATTGATATTCACCTCCCATACCGACACTTTGCAGCAATGTTGGCGCTAATGGGCTGCTTCTAGTGTTGAGTGAGCATGCTCGTTACTCGAGATTTACGAGCATGCTCAGGTGGTTTCCGAGTATCTAAGGCGTGCTGAAATGTTATGTTTGAGGCACCGTGTGTGCATAATTTGCGACTGTTTGACAGCTTTAATCCTCACATGTATTAAAGCTGTCAGTCGCAAATCATGCACACACAGTGACTCAAACATAACATTCGAGCATGCCGCAAATACTCTGCAAGCACCCGAGCATGCTCGCCGAAAGGGTTAACAGAACACGCTCTCTCATCACTAGCTGCTTCCATCGATTCTCCTTCAGATGAACCTCAGATGTCTGAAGGAAGTGTGAGAACTCCAGCACATTAATGGCCTCTGTTATGCCACGAGAGCACTGCAGTGAAACCATGTCACACCCTGGGAGACCCAGCTCCAACATCACTGGAATGGCGCCGATACAGCAGGTGAGTACCTGTTATTATTATTTTACACAGGGGAATATAGTATTTAGGAAGGGGTTGTCCAAGTAATGGACAACACATTTTAGGACTTCAATTTTTCAATGAAATTCCAAACAATATTCCAACATTCTGGTAAAACGAAGACAGACTTCAAGTGCATTACAACCATTGGGTAGCCGCTCATAAGCAACCCAAGACAGGTATGACAAAATCTTTTTTTTTTTTTCTTAAAAGCTGGTCATCATCCGCTACTCAAGATGAAATGTATCAAGCCCCCAAAAAAGAGTGAGGAAGGGCGCATTTATAATTCACCAAACTGGAGAAATTATGGGCATATCCATATTTCTCATGTAGTAATGCAGTTGTTTGGTATTATTCACAGTCCATTTAATGAAATCAGGAGCCACATAATAAATGGTCATACAGCACCCTCCAAAGTGAGAGCTGCTATATGCAGAAGCTATTCACTCCGGACTAGTCAGTGTTATCGCAGGTTATGCACATATGCTATATGGACAAGTGGTGTCTTTAATGGACATCTAGTTTAAAAATGATCTGATATCCAAATGGATGTGATCCCTTCTCAGGTCATATTTAGAGGATATAGATGGAGCTGTGCCTACTCCGGGAGGCGCCCTCGTCAGCAAAGCCCTATATATAGAATATAGTGAGTGATTGATTTTTTCTCATGAAACTACTGTTTAAAGTCACTTCTGAAAATTAGTAATGACAGGTGTTATGGGAATTAATACTGTAAGATTAACTTTAAAGTATAAATTTGGCATACCTGCCTCCATATTCTGATGATAGGGGCTACTGGTAGATCATATCATTTGGGAATGATGTGGGTTGTACTGCATTAATATATATATACTGTATGTATGTATGGAATACATATGTGATAGAGTTTCATTTTGTACAGTGGCATGTAAAAGTTTTGGCACCCCCTGGTCAAAATTACTGCTATTGTGAACAGTTAAACAAGTTGAAGATGAAATGATCTGTAAAAGGGTTAAAGTTGACACATTTCCTTTGTATTGTTAAAAAAAAATGTGTGTATATGTACATGTATATACGTGTGTATATATATATATATATATATATATATATATATATTTGTGTGTGTATATATACTTTGTTCTGTACAAAGTTGAATGTGCTGACAACAAAATCACACAAAAATCATCAATGGAAATCAAATTTATTAACCAATGGAGACCTGGATTTGGAGTCACCCCCAAAATTAAAGTGGAAAAATAGACTACAGGCTGATCCAACTTTGATGTAATATCCTTAAAACAAGTCAAAATGAGGCTCAGTATTGTGTGTGGCCTCCACGTGCCTGTATGACCTCCCTACAATGCCTGGGCATGCTCCTGATGAGGTTGCGGATGGTCTCCTGTGGGATCTCCTCCCAGACCTGGACTAAAGCATCCGCCAACTCCTGGACAGTCTGTGGTGCAACGTGACATTGGTGGATGGAGCGAGACATGATGTCCCAGATGTGCTCAATCGGATTCAGGTCTGAGGAACGGGCGGGCCAGTCCATAGCTTCAATGCCTTCATCTTGCAGGAACTGCTGACACACTCCAGCCACATGAGGTCTGGCATTGTCTTGCATTAGGAAGAACCCAGGGTCAACCGCACCAGCATATGGTCTCACAAGGGGTCTGAGGATCTCCTCTCTGTATCTAATGGCAGTCAGGCTACCTCTGGCAAGCACATGGAGGGCTGTGCGGACCTCCAAAGAAATGCCACCCCACACCATTACTGACCCACTGCCAAACCGGTCATGCTGAAGGATGTTGCAGGCAGATCGCTCTCCATGGCATCTCCAGACTCTGTCACATCTGTCAGATGTGCTCAGTGTGAACCTGCTTTCATCTGTGAAGAGCACAGGGCGCCAGTGGCGACTTTGCCAATCCTGGTGTTCTGTGGCAAATGCCAAGCGTCCTGCACGGTGTTGGGCTGTGAGCACAACCCCCATCTGTGGACGTTGGGCCCTCATACCACCCTCATGGAGTCGGTTTCTAACCGTTTGTGCAGACACATGCACATTTGTGGCCTGCTGGAGGTCATTTTGCAGGGCTCTGGCAGTGCTCATCCTGTTCCTCCTTGCACAAAGGCAGAGGTAGCGGTCCTGCAGCTGAGTTGTTGCCCTCCTACGGCCCCCTCCACGTCCCCTGGTGTACTGGCCTGTCACCTGGTAGCGCCTCCAGCCTCTGGACACTATGCTGACAGACACAGCAAACCTTCTTGCCACAGCTCGCATTGATGTGCCATCCTGGATCAGCTGCACTACCTGAGCAACTTCTGTGGGTTGTAGAGTCCATCTCATGCTACCACGAGTGTGAACGCACAACCAACATTCAAAAGTGACTAAAACATCAGCTAGAAAGCATTGGTACTGAGATGTGGTCTGTGGTCCCCACCTGCAGAACCGGTCCCCACCTGCAGAACCACTCCTTTATTGAGTGTGTCTTGATAATTGCCAATAATTTCCATCTATTGTCTATTCCATTTGCACAACAGCATGTGAAATTGATTGTCAATCAGTGTTGCTTCCTAAGTGGACAGTTTGATTTCACAGAAGTTTGATTTACTTGGAGTTATATTCTGTATAAGTGTTCCCTTTATTTTATTTTTGAGCAGTGTATAATGTATACATACAGTATGTATGTATGTATGTCATTTTTTCTTTTTAAAAATTCCAAAAAGGAATCTGGGCTGATGCAGAAGTTTGGGTACCCTTGGAGATTTGTGTGCTCAGAAAACTTTGGCCAAGGTTTCAGACCTTATTTAGCCTGTTAGTGAATAAGCCATGACCCTAACAGGCAAATTAAGGTCTGAAACCCTGGTCAAAGTTATCTGAGCACACAAATCTCCAAGGGTGCCCAAAATTTTTCATCGGCCTATCTTCCTTCTTATAATTTTTAAAATGTAAAAAATGAGTATATATATATATATATATATATATATATATTTACTAAAATTTAAAGGAAAAGTGTCATGTTTAACTTTAGGCCTTTTAGAGATCATTTCATCTTCAACTCGCTTAACTGTTCCCAATAACAGTAATTTTGACCAGGGGTGCCCAAACCTTTACATGCCACTGTACTTGAATTAGCACAATAAAGATGGTCAAGATTCAGTCTTTGGATGAGTTGCAAGAATTTAGCCATTTTCCTCCTTAAGATTTGGGTTCAGGAACCTTATGGTAATACGATCTAGATAATACAATCTGATTCTGATTCGCATGGGCATGACATTTAAAAATTGCAGAATCCCAGAATCTTTCTGTATGCAAAGACATAAAATCCAGTAAATTCTGTATTTTTTCTCAATTTTATTCTATCATTTAAGTGAGTTTCTTGGTAGATTTTAGATTCTATTCATAATTGTCAAGGACATTCATTCCCAGACAAGAAGTTATTATTTTATAATAGATAAGAAATTGAAATTGATATCCATTTTTCAAAAGTCAGCAGTGAGTGCATTATCAGTGTTAAGGTTTTGCTCTCTTAATCTACTATTTTTATGCATTTTACAAAATCTAGGCCATTGTGCTATTTTTATATCCGCTGCAATATACTCTTGCTTTGAGAAAAGTTACTATGAGGATAGAATTAGTTTTGTTTCCCTCACAACAGCTTTCCTGTGCCACACCACAATTCTCTGCCCTCTTGCAGTTGCTGTTGACGCCAAGTAAAATATTTATATATATTTTATTAATATTTGATAAATATTCAAGAAAGTCTAGTTTTTTCCATGGTCAAAAAAGTTGTTGTGGCAGATTTTGAGGGCTTGGAAGTTCATATTAAGCTGCATCGTTGACTGCTGGGAAAATAAATACTCTCATAATAATCTTTGTCCATACTCTGTGAGCCTCGTTGATGGATTGTTGTCATGATTTATGCTAATCTGATGTGTATGTATATTTATATACAGTACAGACCAAAAGGTTGGACACACCTTCTCATTTAAAGATTTTTCTGTATTTTCATGACTATGAAAATTGTACATTCACACTGAAGGCATCAAAACTATGAATTAACACATGTGGAATTATATACTTAACAAAATAGTGTGAAACAACTGAAAATATGTCTTATATTCTAGGTTCTTCAAAGTAGCCACCTTTTGCCTTGATGACTGCTTTGCACACTCTTGGCATTCTCTTGATGAGCTTCAAGTGGTAGTCACCGGAAATGGTCTTCCAACAATCTTGAAGGAGTTCCCAGAGATGCTTAGCACTTGTTGGCCCTTTTGCCTTCACTCTGCAGTTAAGCTCACCTCAAACCATCTCGATTGGATTCAGGTCTGGTGACTGTGGAGGCCAGGTCATCTGGCGTAGCACCCCATCACTCTCCCTCTTGGTCAAATAGCCCTTACACAGCCTGGAGGTGTGTTTGGGGTCATTGTCCTGTTGAAAAATAAATGATGGTCCAACTAAACGCAAACCGGATGGAATAGCATGCCGCTGCAAGATGCTGTGGTAGCCATGCTGGTTCAGTATGCCTTCAATTTTGAAAAAATTCCCAACAGTGTCACCAGCAAAGCACCCCCACCCCATCACATCTCCTCCTCCATGCTTCACGGTGGGAACCAGGCATGTAAAGTCCATCCGTTTACCTTTTCTGCATCGCACAAAGACACGGTGGTTGGAACCAAAGATCTCAAATTTGGACTCATCAGACCAAAGCACAGATTTCCACTGGTCTTATGTCCATTCCTTGTGTTCTTTAGCCCAAACAAGTCTCTTCTGCTTGTTGCCTGTCCTTAGCAGTGGATTCCTAGCAGCTATTTTACCATGAAGGCCTGCTGCACAAAGTCTCCTCTTAACAGTTGTTGTAGAGATGTCTCTGCTGCTAGAACTCTGTGTGGCATTGACCTGGTCTCTAATCTGAGCTGCTGTTAACCTGCTATTTCTGAGGCTGGTGACTCGGATAAACTTATCCTCAAAAGCAGAGGTGACTCTTGGTCTTCCTTTCCTGGGGCAGTCCTCATGTGAGCCAGTTTCTTTGTAGTGCTTGATGGTTTTTGCAACTGCACTTGGGGACACTTTCAAAGTTTGCCCAATTTTTCGGACTGACTGACCTTCATTTCTTAAAGTAATGATGGCCACTCATTTTTCTTTACTTAGCTGCTTTTTTCTTGCCATAATACAAATTTTAACAGTCTATTCAGTAGGACTATCAGCTGTGTATCCACCAGACTTCTGCACAACACAACTGATGGTCCCAACCCCATTTATAAGGCAAGAAATCCGACTTATTAAACCTGACAGGGCACACCTGTGAAGTGAAAACCATTTCCGGTGACTACCTCTTGAAGCTCATCAAGAGAATGCCAAGAGTGTGCAAAGCAGTCATCAAAGCAAAAGGTGGCTACTTTGAAGAACCTAGAATATAAGACATATTTTCAGTTGTTTCACACTTTTTTGTTAAGTATATAATTCCACATGTGTTAATTCATAGGTTTGATGCCTTCAGTGTGAATGTACAATTTTCATAGTCATGAAAATACAGAAAAATCTTTAAATGAGAAGGTGTGTCCAAACTTTTGGTCTGTACTATATGTATGTGTTTTTTTTATAAACCTACTCTCCAAAGTGCTCATACAGACATCCATTTTTTTAATGTACGAGAAAATCAGATCAATAATTCTAATCAGACTCTGATTAGAGTTGGATCAGAGCGTGGTACGATGGTCATCCGATTTTCTCGTACGTGGTGAAATTTTAGAAAAAACTTGATCCACCTTCTCCATTGTGTCATTCCGTGAAAATCGGGCTGCATTCAGATGTCATCAGAGTTCGGTCTGATTTTTTTCACTGGCCCAATGGCTTGCATTGCCAATTTTGATTCGACCCTCAGATCAAAATCGGACATGTCTCCGATATCCTCTGCTGACCACTCGGTCCGCTAAAAAAATCCGACATATTAATGGCCTCATAGACGATCACAGGTACGAGTGCGATTCATGGAAATCACGGGTAGCACTCTTGCGCAAAACTCAGATATCTGAATGAGGCTTAAAAGTTAAAAGGGACATTAATAGTGATGAGCGCAAGTGCTTGTTACTCGAATTTGCCTAAGGTGCTCGGGTATGCACAGAGTATTGCGGGTGCTCGAGTGACATGTTTGCGTCCCCGCGACCGCAAGTTTCACAGCTTTTAGACCGCTACAAAACATGCCCGGATTGCCTGACAAACACGGGCAATCCCCACATGTTTTGTGATTGTCTAACAGCAGTGAACCATGCGGGTGCGGGGACGCCAATATCTCACTCGAGCATCCACGATATTCAGTGCATATCCGAGCACCTTAGGCAAACTCGAGTAATGAGCACTTGAGTTCATCACTAGACATTAGATAGACACTATAGATAACTCTATATCTTCACTACCTGGTTTTAGTAAACTGCATTTAGACACAAAGGAGTAATCCAGCTCCACTATGTTCTGCATTCGGAGACGAGTGAGGCTGGTAACATAGATTCTACAGACATCTGCCGACTTGCGTGCTCGAGCATCATGCACCTGTTTCCGTTATTTGAAAAAGTATACACACATGGTCAAAATTGTTGGTACTCCTCGTTTAATGAAAGAAAAACCCACAATGGTCACAGAAAGAACTTGAATCTGACAAAAGTAATAAATGAAAAATCTATGAAAATGAACAAATGAAAGTCAGACATTGCTTTTCAATCCTGTTTCCACAGAATTTTAAAAAAAATTAAACTCATAACATAGGCCTGGACAGAAATAATGGTACTCTTAGCTTAATATTTTGTTGAACAACCTTTTGTGTCAATCATGCAAACAAACGATTCCTGTAACTGTCAATGAGACTTCTGCACCTCTCGACAGGTATTTTGGCCCACTCCTCAAGAGCAAACTGTAATGCACACGACCGGGCTGAGTGGCGTGTGCGTGTGTATGTAGTGATTCCACTGTGCCATGAACCTGAGAGTGCCTGGAGGGGCGTAACTAAGAATCTGCCCGATCCGACCAAGGTCGCACGACGGCATACGACGCCAGTGAACCAGGGAGGAACCGGGCAGAGGGACCAGGTGCTACTCCAGGTCAGACCCCGGACACGGCTGTTGACCCACACAGGGGAATACTGGAACAGGCAGGTTAGGCTGGCACACCGACTGGTGACTATAGGCAGACACGGCTGGAATACAGACGGGTGGATGCTGGTAAGCACGACTGGTATGCAGGCAGGGAGGTACTGGCAGGTACGACAGGTTGGAGCACCGAGTCGATAGGACCCAGTACAGACTGGAACTCAAGAACAGAACCGCAGACGCCTTGGACAAACAGCAGAGTGAGGCCGCCCAGAGCGGCGAGCAAGAGCAGAACAAGACGAGCCCGCCTGGAGCGGTGAGCGAGAGAAGAGCAGGACAAGGCCGCTTGGAGCTGTGAGCGAGAGAGGAGCAGGATGAGACTGCCGGAGCAGCGAGCAAAGGGTCGGAGCAGAGCGAGACTGCCAGAGCAGCGAGCAAAGGGTCGGAGCAGAGCGAGACTGCCGGAGCAGCGAGCAAAGGGTCGGAGCAGAGCGAGACTGCCGGAGCAGCGAGCAAAGGGTCGGAGCAGAGCGAGACTGCCGGAGCAGCGAGCAAAGGGTCAGAGCAGAGCGAGACTGCCGGAGCAGTGAGCAAGGCAGAGCAGGCTAGAACCGCCGGAGCGGTGAGCAAGGCAGAGCAGGAGGGACAGGGCTCTGTTCACACGGAACAGACAGGAAGGGAAAGGCAGAACCAGATACCCACAGGGTACTTGCAATGAAGTAGCGAGTGGACCACAAACTCACAAATGGAAGTATAGTGACAACGAGCAGGAGTTAGGTACGAGTTCAGACTCTGCAGAAAAAGGGAAGGTACGGACATAGAGAAAAACAGGAAACAGGCTAGGAGAGTATTCAGACAAGAACAGACACAGCAGCAAGATACAGGAGCGGGTCTAGGTATGCGGCCCCTAGAAGGTGGAGCGAACAGGCTAGGAGCGTGTTCAGACAGGAACAGGCAAGATATAGGAACGGGTCTAGGTATGCGGCCCCTAGAAGGCGGAACGAACAGGCTAGGAGCGTGTTCACACAGGCCTGGAAATACAGCCTCCAGGAAGGGCAGGCAAGCAAACACAGAAGAGGACCTGGCACATTCAGAGTGAAAGAGCACACTGAATGAAACACAATGCTCAGGCAGGGTTTCTTGGGAGGAGCTGGGTTAAATACCAGATGACAGTCAGCAATAGGCTGAGGACGCACAAGGGGTGTGCCTGCAGCAGGTACAAGAAACAGGAAGTGATCGGGCGCCGCCCTTAAGCAGCAGAAACAGAGGCAAACAGACAGCATGGAGGGAAGCCAGGCTAGCAGACTGGACTGGAGATCAAGTGCGCGCTCTTGCACAGTGGGAGATGGACCACTATGCAAGGACGCCGCCAGGTATGTTACAGTACCCCCCCTTATGCCCCCTCTTCTTCAGGCCTGCCAGAATGTTCCGCAGGGAATTCGAGGGCCAATCCTTCACTTCAAGGAGATCACTTCCACTGTCCACAGGAAAAACTGGTCTCATCTGGGTAGCTAGGATGCTACCTCCTATCCAGCCATCCTCAGCAACAGACGAAACGGGTGGAGTACCATGAACAGCAGACAAGGAAGTCTCTCTCCACTTATTATCAGGTAGCACCCCAGAGGGTTCAGGAGACAACTGGAAGTCCTCCGCCGGGTTGGAGGGGTGCAGAGACTCGGGGGTAACCTCTGCTTCAGAGTACAATAGGTCGGACTCGCTGGAAGAAGCTGGCGTGGTATCAGGTACTGAGTATAGGAGAGTCCCTGTCCATTCGCTATCAGGTAGCACCCCGAAGGGTTCAGGAGACGACTGGAGGTCCTCTGCCTGGTCGGAGGGGTGTAGAGACCCGGGGATAACCTCTGCTTCGGAGTACACTAGGTCGGACTCACTGGAAGAAGCGGCCGAGGTATCAGGTACCGAGTATAGGTGAGTCTCTGTCCATTCGCTATCAGGTAGCACCCCGAAGGGTTCAGGAGACAACTGGAGGTCCTCCGCCTGGTCGGAGGGGTGTAGAGACTCGGGGATAACCTCTGCTTCGGAGTACACTAGGTCGGACTCACTGGACGAAGCGGCCGAGTTATCAGGTACAGAGTATAGGGAAGACTCTGTCCATTTGCTACCAGGTAGCACCCCAAAGGGTTCTGGAGACAACTGGAGGTCGTCCGCCTGGTCGGAGGAGTGTAGAGACTCGGGGGTAACTACCTATTTAAGGTACCCATTGTCAAGCTCACAGGACGGAGCGTACGAAGTATCGGGTACAGGGTGTAGGGAAGTCTCTCTCCATTTGTCATCAAGTGGTATCCCGGAGGATTCAGGAGGTAACAGGGGGTCCTCTGCCAGGTAGAAGAGGTGCACAGACTTTGAGGTAATCACTGCTTCGGAGCACCCTTGGACAGGCTCACCGGTTAAAGTGGGTGAAGTATCAGATACCGGGTGCAGGCAATCCTCCTGTGTGGATTCTGGGTGGGCAGTAGTCTCTTCGGGCAGGAGAACTGGTGCACTACCCACGCACATTACCCGTCGGGGCTGCTCCGGGATACCGGAAAATGAAGCTTCAGCAGGAACCTCAAGGTTGGGATCAGGAGGTCTTTGGGAGGACAGACCCTGGCGTGACTGCTTGCCTCTACGACTACCATGTCAGGACTGCCTCTTGGGGTTGGGAGAAGTATTCCGGAGAGCGTAGTCATCCTGTGTGGATTCTGGGTGGGCAGTAGTCTCTTCGGGCAGGAGGACTAGTGCGCTACCCACACACATTACCCATCGGGGCTGCTCCGGGATTTTGGGAAGCGAAGCTTCAGCAGGGGTCTCCGGGTTAGGGTCATCGAAGACCATTAGAAAGGCCACCAGGAAGGCCTGAAGGTCCAGGAGGATAGGATCCTGTGTTTCCCATAGGGGGTTGATCCATTCCAAGGCATCACCCGCTAGGTTAAACATAATGAATCCCACCTTAACCAGATCGGTGGGAAAACAAAGAGGGTAGAACTTGAAGTGTAGCAAGCATTGCTCCACAAATGCACGGCTTTGTTTTGGATCCCCATAAAACCGTGGCGGATCCGCAGGAACGAGTGCTGATAGATCCATCTGGACGGTTGCGTAATTCGCCTGGAACTCAGCTGGTAGCAAAAAAATAATAAATTTCCTCTAGATGCACGTATTCGCTGGAAAAAGTCTCAGAGAGCGAAGGCCGTGGGGCTCAACGGGAACCATGGCCTGAGCATGCTGTAATGCACACGCCCGGGCTGAGTGGCGTGTGCGTGTGTATGTAGTGATTCCACTGTGCAATGAACCGGAGAGTGCCTGGATGGGCGTAACTAAGTATCTGCCCGATCTGACCAAGGTCGCACGATGGCATATGACGCCAGTGCACCAGGGAGGAACCGGGCAGAGGGACCAGGTGCTACTCCAGGTCAGACCCCGGACACGGCTGTTGACCCACACAGGGGAATACTGGAACAGGCAGGTTAGGCTGGCACACCGACTGGTGAGTATAGGCAGACACGGCTGGAATACAGACGGGTGGATGCTGGTAAGCACAACTGGTATGCAGGCAGGGAGGTACTGGCAGGTATGACAGGTTGGAGCACGAGTGTATAGGACCCAGTACAGACTGGGACTCAGGAACAGAACCGCAGACGCGGTGGACAAACAGCAGAGTGAGGCCGCCCAGAGCGGCGAGCAAGAGCAGAACAAGACAAGACCTCCTGGAGCGGTGAGCAGGACAAGGCCGCTTGGAGCGGTGAGCAAGAGAGGAGCAGGACGAGACTGCCGAAGTAGCGAGCAAAGGGTCGGAGCAGAGCGAGACTGCTGGAGCAGCGAGCAAAGGGTCGGAGCAGAGCGAGACTGCCGGAGCAGCGAGCAAAGGGTCAGAGCAGAGCGAGACTGCCGGAGCAGCGAGCAAAGGGTCAGAGCAGAGCGAGACTGCCGGAGCAGCGAGCAAAGGGTCAGAGCAGAGCGAGACTGCCGGAGCAGCGAGCAAAGGGTCAGAGCAGAGCAAGTCTGCCGGAGCAGCGAGCAAAGGGTCAGAGCAGAGCGAGACTGCCGGAGCAGCGAGCAAAGGGTCAGAGCAGAGCGAGACTGCCGGAGCAGCGAGCAAAGGGTCAGAGCAGAGCGAGACTGCCGGAGCAGCGAGCAAAGGGTCAGAGCGGAGCAGGACTGCCGGAGCAGTGAGCAAGGCAGAGCAGGCTAGAACCTCCGGAGCGGTGAGCAAGGCAGAGCAGGAGGGACAGGGCTCTGTTCACACGGAACAGACAGGAAGGGAAAGGCAGAACCAGATACCCACAGGGTACTTGCAGTGAAGTAGCGAGTGGACCACAAACTCACAAACGGAAGTACAGTGACAACGAGCAGGATTTAGGTACGAGTTCAGACTGTGCAGAAAAAGGGAAGGTACGGACATAGAGAAAAACAGGAAACAGGCTAGGAGAGTATTCAGACAAGAACAGACACAGCAGCAAGATACAGGAGCGGGTCTAGGTATGCGGATCCTAGAAGGCGGAACAAACAGGCTAGGAGCGTGTTCAGACAGGAACTGGCAAGATACAGGAACGGGTCTAGGTATGCGGCCCCTAGAAGGCGGAAAGAACTGGCTAGGAGCGTGTTCACACAGGCCTGGAAATACAGCCTCCAGGATAGGTAGAAGACAACAGGCTAGAAGATAATACAGACAGGACACAGTTCAGACACGGGAACTGATACCGAAGGCAGGAAACATAAACGGGACTTGGCATATCAGTGACCAGAAGCCAACTGACAGAACACAATGCTCAGGCAGGGTTTCTTGGAAGGAGCTGGGTTAAATACCAGATGACAGACAGCAATAGGCTGAGGACGCACAAGGGGTGTGCCCGCAGCAGGTACAGGAAACAGGAAGTGATCGGGCACCGCCCTTAAGCAGCAGAAACAGAGGCAAACAGACAGCATGGAGGGAAGCCAGGCTAGCAGACTGGACTGGAGATCAAGTGCGCGCTCTTGCACAGTGAGAGATGGACCACTATGCAAGGACGCTGCCAGGTATGTTACACAAACTACTCCAGTTGTCTCGTGTTTGAAGGTTGCCTTTTCCAGATGGCATGTTTCAGCTCTTTCCAAAGATGCGCAATAGGTTTTAGGTCAGGGCTCATAGAAGGCCACTTTAGAATAGTCCAATGCTTTCCTCTTAGCCATTCTTGGGTGTTTTTAGCTGTGTGTTTTGGGTCATTATCCTGTTGCAAGACCCATGACCTGCGACTGAGACCAAGCTTTCTGACACTGGGCAGCACATTTCTCTCTAGAATCCCTTGATAGTCTTGAGATTTCATTGTACCCTGCACAGATTCAAGACATCCTGTGCCAGATGCAGCAAAGCAGCCCCAGAACATAACAGAGCCTCCTCCATGTTTTACAGTAGGGACAGTCTTTTCTTCATCTGCTTCATTTTTCTGTCTGTGAACATAAAGCTGATGTGCCTTGCCAAAAACTTCAATTTTTGTCTCATTTGTCTATAGGACATTCTCCCAAGAAGCTTTGTGGCTTGTCAACATGTAGTTTGGCAAATTCCAGTCTGGCTTTTTTATGATTTTTTTTCAACAATGATTTTCTCCTTAGTCGTCTCCCATGAAGTCCACTTTGGATCAAACAACGACGGATGGTGCGATCTGACACTGATGTTCCTTGAGCTTGAAGTTCACCTTTAATCTCTTTAGAAGTTATTCTGGGCTCTTTTGTTACCATTCGTATTATCTGTCTCTTTGATTTGTCATCAATTTTCCTCCTGCGGCCACGTCCAGGGAGTTTGGCTACAGTCCCATGGATCTTAAATTTCTGCATAATATGTGCAACTGTAGTCACAGGAACATCAAGCTGCTTGGAGATCGTCTTATAACCTCTACCTTTAACATGCTTATCTATAAGTTTCTTTCTAATGTCCTGAGACTACTCTTTCCTTTGCTTTCTCTGGTCCATGTTGAGTGTGGTATACAACATGTCACCAAACAGCACTACAGAGTATCTGTAGCCCTATATACAGATCCACTGACTACAAGATTGTAGACACCTGTGATGCTAATTAGTGGACACAACTTGATTTAACATGTCCCTTTTGTCACATTATTTTCAGGGGTACCATCATTTCTGTCCAGGCCTATTGCATGAGTTTAATTTTTTTTTAAATTCTGTGGAAGCAGAGGGTTGAAAAGCAATGTCTGACTTCCATTTGTTCATTTTCATAGATTTTTAATTTATTATTACTTTTGTCAGATTCAAGCTATTTCTGTGACCATTGTGGGTTTTTCTTTCATTAAACGAGGGATACCAACAATTTTGACCACGTGTGTAGATACTCGATGTCAGCTGTTCACACACATGAGCCAGGCAGATATCTGTACACCTTATATCACTGGCCTCACTCACCTCTCGATGCAGAAGTGAGTAGTGCAAGATAACTCCTTTAAAGATTTTGCAGAAGCTTTAAAAGATTGCCCACCTTAGGAAACATAATTTTCACTTAAATGTATGTAATTGGGGCTTAAAGAAAAAGTAAACCTTTTACAATTGAGTTTCAAAAAAAAAAATTGCACCATTTTCCTTCTAGAGTCTCTGTTCTGTAACTGTCGGGTGATGGCTGCAGAGAGAGTAAACTAAGAATCCAGGTAGGAAAAGGGAAGATGGGTGTTCTGTGCTGCTGATGAGGATCCAAACGAAGATTCATTGAGAAAAGTAAGGTAGCAACGTGGTTTATTTTCAACTCGTTTCAAAGTCAACCAACTTCTTCATCAGAAAAAAACACAACATTAATTTTCCTGATGAATTAGTTCGATGGCTTCGAAACGCGTTGAAAATACACAGCATTACTAGCTTATTTTTTTCATTGAATCTTCGTTTGGATCCTCACAAGCAGAACACCCATCTTCACTTTTCCTACCTGATATTATATATTTTTTTCTTTTAACCCGAGAGGCTTCAGCAACTGGTACTCTCTGCGTTTTAAATGTTGTATATCACACAACTAAACCAGGTGAGCATTACCTTTTTATTTCTACCCCTGGTCATCGGATAAAACCCTATTTCGTGATTTTGTTCCTTAGTAACTCATCCTTAACTAAGGATCCGTCAGTCGGACGTTCTCTAACAATTTGACAGGGAGTTTGTAACTCTTTCATCTGTTTTTATTTTCAGTACGCCTCTCTGCTTATTTATGACCACGAACCACATCAAGGTCGAATGTGTAGAGAAACAAAGAGACTTTAAAAGTAAAATGGTGCCACATTTTTAATTACACTCAATTGCAAAAATGATTTTTCTTGCCATTTTATGGATTTAAATAATAAAAAAAAATCTTCAATAGTGCTACTTCTTAGATACCAACCCCCCTTAAAGTAACTCCTCTGAATTCTCTCAATTCTGACTTGACATTAAATGTAACCATCCATATGGCATGGTGGTGGTGAATATATATTTTATGTGGACAGGTCATTGTGAAACCAATAACACTTTAGGCTACAGCAAAAAGGAATAAATCTTGAGATGAGCTTTTAATGATTTGAGATTCTTGGCATAGGGTTACAGAGTTATTTTTTCAGAGTATTTTTTATTTCTGACTGAAACTCAAAGCTTTTTCTGTGCTTTTATTTTTATGCTGTTTTTGTGTACGGGGCATTATTTCTGCTTGTAATTGATTGGCAAAATTTCAAGTATTTTTTAGACCGAGATTCTTACAGAATTGACTTGATGCAGTTTTTTTCCTGAGTTTTCTTTTTAGTATATAGTGAAAACAACAAGTGCAATAAAGACACGTTCTCCCATTGAAATCAATCTGCACCAAAATCCTAATGGAAAAAAAAGGTTCACGCAGCTTCAAAAGCCGCCATTCACTTGCTGCCTAATACAGTATATCCCAGCCCTTGACGGGTGCCACTGCACCAATATAATCAGTGTTATTCACTTCGCGTGACAGTGGGTTTTAATGTTAGGGCTGATCAGGGGTATATCAGAGTATAGTTTCCTGTAACTAATGATGTATATTTCTGCTCCTCATTTTAACTTTGTAAGCGCACAGACAAGGAATTAACAACAAAATGTGTAAGAGATATTTCAAGATCTGTCATTTTATAAAGCCACGCTTAGCTTCTTGAAATCAAATGTGTTTCTTGCCAACAAGCTAGAAATAACTCTGGCAGCCTCTCACCTTTTAAGATTTTACATATACTGGCAAATTATATGCTTGGGTTGTGTGTGTTTGTTTTTTTTCTGCTTTTTTGTTTGGATTGCTATAAAAGAAATTTTTTTTTTCATAAAAAAAAATAATTAAACATTAACTCAGTAAATTAGAATAATTTACAAAAAACACCTGCAAAGACTTCCTATGCCTTTAAAAAGGTCCCTTAGTCTGTTTCAGTAGGCTCCACTATCATGGGGAAGACTGCTGACTTGACAGATGTCCAGAAGGCAGTCACTGACACTAAGTAAATGCAAAGTAAATTTTGCATTTTATTTGGAAATCAAGGTCCCAGAGTCTGGAGGAAGAGTGAGTGGCCACAATCCAAGCTGCTTGAGGTCTAGTGTGAAGTTTCCACAATCCGTGATGGTTTGGGGAGCCATGTCATCTGCTGGTGTAGGTCCACTGTGTTTTATCAAAACCAAAGTCAGCGCAGCCGTCTACCAGGAAATTTTCGAGCCCTTAATGCTTCCCTCTGCCGACAAGCTTTTTGGAGATGGAAATGTCATTCTCCAGCAGGACTTGGCACCTGTCCACACTGCCAAAAGTACCAATACCTGGTTTAAAAACAACAGTATCACTGTGCTTGATTGGCCAGCAAACTCGCCTGACCTTAACACCATAGAGAATCTATGGGGTATTGTCAAGAGGAAGATGAGACACCAGACCCAACAATGCAGACGAGCTGAAGGCTGCTATCAAAGCAACCTGGGCTTCCATAACACCTCAGCAGTGCCACAGGCTGATAGCCTCCATGCCACGCCACACTGATGCAATAATTGATGCAAAAAGAGCCCCGACCAAGTATTGAATGCATTTACTGAACATACATTTCAGTAGGCCAACATTTCGGATTTTAAAAACAGTTTTCAAGCTAGTGTTATAAAGTATTCTAATTTACTGAGATAATGACTTTTGTGTTTTCATTGGCTGTAATCCATAATCATCAACATTAACAGAAATAAACACTTGAAATAGATCACTCTGTGTGTAATGACTCTATATAATATAAGTTTCACTTTACGTATTGAAGAACTGAAATAAATAAACTTTTTGATATTCTAATTTAATGAGATGCATATGTGTATGTGTGTGTGTGTGTGTGTGTGTATATATATATATATATATATATATATCTATATCATGTAATATATATATATTTAAACTTTGACCTTCGTTAAAGCAACTAACAAGATCTAAACCTGCCAGGAGATGGCTTTAGGATTTGCAGAGAGTACAACACTTGTCACCTCTAAAGTGGTGGTGGGGGGGGGGGTAACAACCTCTTCAGGATGTTCAGAGATTTCACCCCGGGTCCTTCATTTGGTGCCAAAATCTGTGCACAGTATGCAGCTTCATTCCCTAGTTTACTGATAAGACAATATTATTTAGGCAGTTTTATATAGGTAATTATTTTTGAACACTGTATGCTTGTATCAATTGGGTACTGTATGGTACATTATAAAAAAATATATATGTTTCAAAGGGTGTCAACCAAATTTAAAGGGAATCTGTCATCAGGATTTCACTTCCCAAACTTTTTATATGCACATGTAGCTCTTTCAAAAGCAAGTCCGGCAATACCTTTACATGACCAGTCCGTTCCTTCATTACTGAGAGATTAGCATTTGAATTGACAGGCAAATGATGCTGAAGAACTATTTATTTATCTGAAGCCTCTGTCACTCCAGCTCTATTCCCCACTCAGCACTACCTCCTCCAGCTTGACTGACAGCCTCTATGTTGATTGACTTAAGGCAAAGATAGTGCCAAGCAGGGAATATCTCTGGAGTGGTACAGGCTTCAGATCTACAAATAGTTATCAGTCTCATTTGCATATCAATTTAAACACTGATTTCTCCATAATGGATAAACAGGCTGGCCATGTAAAGGTCTTGCTGAACTTTGTCTTTGAAAAAGCTAAATATAAGATATAATGCCCATATAAATAGTTAAGAATGTGAAATCATGCTGGCAGATTGCCTTTAAAGCTTGTCCTATTCTTTCCCACCAGGATTTGTGACCAATATTCAAATGGTTTTAGGGCACCTGGAAAGTAGGAAATCTGTTGATATTGCCAGTTTCTTGCAATACCTCATGTCATCTGCAGTGGGTAAATTATTAGGTGATTGCCAAGTCTAACTCCCCAGAAAATCATCCATTCCTACTTGGCGACTTTCCACTCTTTAGAATTGAGGTGGTTCCAAGTAGAGGACCACTCTTTTACACCCATATAATCTAATATGGCATAGGGAAAGGGGTTCACTAAATAAAACAACACTTTTATACAATTATTCAATATGAAGTAGATATATTATATGAAGCAGCATTAAGAAATAAGACACTGCAAGTTACTAATATACCAGTTGCTAAATATCAGAGCTCCTAGCCTGGATTCTAGTCAGGGAAGATTTATGCTGCAGCTGTATTGAGGTCAAAGAGTATAATCTAGACTGATAAATGGTAAAATACCAAAAGTTGTGAACAAGATTGGTCATTGACAACAAGCAGAAGTCTTTGTGATAAAAAGAAACACTTGTGTTTGCATGGAATTAATCCGATCTGTCCTTTTTTTCTCCAGATGTTATCCACACTGTTGGTCCTATAGCAAGAGGACAATTAAGCGACTTCCACAAAGAGAACCTCGCAAAGTGCTATGAGTCATCTCTCGCACTGATCAAAGAGAATAACATCAGATCAATAGTAAGTCCACACCTGATTTTACTACTTTGTAACCTCTTGTTATCGGATTAGATCAATATGCACACTCTTTGTTGCCAGTATACCAGAGGTGTTAGTGCACAACTACAGTAGATGATAAGATTACTACTTGCAATAGGTGGGCAACCATCTTAACCAAGTTTTTCCATTTTGGGGGAAAATCTGTTGTCCACCATCTCTAGCAACTTATCCGTAAAGAACAAGTCAAGAACTTATGTTAAAGATGGTTATTAATATTAGTGATCATAGTGATCATTGTGATGGTCTATTAGTTGTTGCCTTACCTTCCAGAGTCTAACTCTGACCAGTGAAACATAAAAATGGAGAGTACATTTCTCCAACTTCTTGATTGGGTGTATTTCAGTTTTTCCAGTCAACTCCACAGTTCAAAAAGTTTTTGACAAATCTTATGGATTTGTAGTTTTCACTTAAAGTTTTATTAACTTGATGTCCTTCATGTCCTCTTCTAGTCTGCAGGTGACGCTTAAAGCTGATCATAATAATGTAGCATTACTACTGAAAGCCAATAGATACATTGTGTAAACAGAGTGGCTACGATTACAGAAAGTCATTAACCACTGGAGAGATGAAGACACTTGAACAGATAGGAGGAGTATCTGTTGGGTGGATGCAGAGCAGCAGTAGACCATATCTTCTCTTGTTATATTAAATACCAATGGAAATAGGCAAATGAGCTGTGGTGAGCTTCTCCCCAATCTTTAGCCATGCATTCATTAAATTAATTTTCAGTCTGTGATTTACATAAGGAGAACAAGGGAGCACAAAAGACTTCGTAAAAACGTCCCAGGTAGTAAAAATAGAAAATCTTTATTGAGAAAAATATCAAAAATGGAAACAATGGGGAACACTCAGGAACACAAAGTGAAAAACATTAGAGGAGCATGAAAGCGAGGAGCAGGTTCAATATGCTGCCCTGTATGAATCAATTAACTAAAGGCATAATGTGGGCACTGTGGGGCAGTTCGAGGGAGAGTAGCTCACATGTATGTCACATTGTAGGAACCACGAAGTAAGAGACTAAGCTGCTGGCTAATGCAAAAAACATTTACCCAAGGTAATAAGTGGATGCAGGTATGGCGCTAAGTACACGAGTAGAAATACCTGTCATAATAGACAGCATGGTCCAAGTGGAGGCTATCCCGTTAAATAACATAGAAGAGTTCCATACTTACAGCCACTATGATTGAATCTCCGCGCCTCGCTCCTGCTCTACCCTACGCGCGTTTCGGCTTTGCTACCTTCGTCAGGGGGTGGTGGACCAGAAAGGTGGGGAAGTTTAAAAGGCTCAAACAGCCAATGAGGTGAAGAGGTGTGTAAATTGGAGCCAATCAGTGTGGGGAGGGCGTGGCGTGACGCATGTCCGTCACCGCCCCACCGCCGCATCCACGGCAACCGCGTCATGTGATCTCCGACGCCACGGTCACGTGGGAAACACGTGACCGCGTGTCACAGACCCCATACAGATACGGCCAGCGAGGACGCGACGGCAGGCAATGAGGACATGCGTACAGCCCGCCCCACAACTATGGACTCAAAGGTAACCAATCGCGGTGAAGTGTATCTAAGTATGGTAACCTTTATGGCTGCATCCGCATATTGTATTATGAAAAACAAAACAGATAAACATACTGTATGTAGCATAAAAATAAATTGAAACTGATAAGAGATCAAAACCAAAAATAATATAAACATTGCTTGAACCACATAATGTGGTTAGTCACATCATATATCACAGGGGATCGATTACAATTGTTATTGGTATTCATCAATCTCATATTTACCTCTATTTAGAAACCTTGAACATGTAGAATAACACATTCACAAAATGCTATATAACCCCAATATGATACTTAAGTTGAAATCACACATAATAAACAAATATAACCAAAAAGAAAACTCAAAATAACAACAACATAAATGAAAAAAATGACATAGTGAACCATGATCCAACACGTTAAACATCATATAAGGACAACCAAAATACATGAAGAAATTAACACAATAAGTCATACATCAGCACATGAACATTATAAGAAGACAGTCAAAATACATATATAAATCACAAATGACAATAAATATAACACGGATGCAGTCAAATTTTCACATCCATGAGGACAAAGTTCACATGGGCTCCCGCACTATGGGACCCGAGCACCTGCCTGTATATGGAGGTGTATGTGGAAACCCACAGTCCCAGTAGGCAAGTCTTCAAATGGTGTCCTTCAGGGATGTAAAAAGGTTACTTTGACAAGAAAGAACTGAAAAAAGAAATGAATGTAAATAAAAAAACCAAGCCACCATTAAAAATCATAAAATAATGAGAGGGCGATCAGAGAAAAGGTGCGTAGCTAATGTTTTCATTAAGGCCTAATGGATGAAGGGTCTTGAGTACCCAAATCCATCGGCTCTCCTTCTGGGCCAAAAGTTGATTTACTCTGCCACCCCTAATATTGCTGGTGACCATGTCTATCCCCCGAATTTTAAATTTTGATGTATCACATCCGTGATGCAACTTGAAGTGTTTGGGTAGTGTTTTTAATAGGGATATATCAGTCTCCACTGCCGCCGATTCTATGCCCAGTACGTGCTCCCGTATTCTTATCCTCAATTGTCTGCTAGTAAGTCCGACATAAATTTTCGGACATGGGCATGTTGCATAATACACTACCGCTCTGGAAGTACATGTGATTGATTTATTAATGGAATAAGTCCTAGATCCATTCGAATCTGTGAATGTATCAATCTGTTCCACATTTGGGCAGGCAAGGCATTTACCACATGGTGAACAACTATTGGTTGGTGTGGATCTGCTTAAAAAATTAGGGGGGATGTTGTGATGATAATGCCTTCTTGTGAGGTGATCACTTAGATTTTTGGCCTTCCTATAGGTAATTTGTGGTTTGGACGGTAAATAGTGGGACAGGACAGAATCTGCCAAAAGAATTGGCCACGATCTGGCAAGACTATCACGGATTTACATAAGAAGGACTGTCTAGGATAATCCAATTGTAGTTAGGGTCGGCATTCCGCATAAACGCTGTGGTGCATGTGGAGAAGTAACAGCATATGCCAAGTAATGAATCTCGGCACTCACATGTTGCTTAAACCTTCTTCCTTGTATGTGGACTTCCATTAAAGAAGGTTTAAGCAACACGTGAGTGCCAGGATTCATTACTTGGTATGGACTTTCTAGGATAAACTGCTTATGCAACGCAGAATTTAATTATATTTGCAAAATTTCCTTCAAATTGCAATTCAAGCACGGCTGTAACTACCAGGGTAGTCAGACTCAGACTGGCAGATAAGAAAGCATTTGAATCTCCCGATCGGCCCACGTATGTGAGTAGTACTGGGCACCATACACTTGATTTACTATGTACAGACAGCATGTACTCATTCATTTGACAAACTACTAAGTTTATTATATAGAAGCCTATGTAAATTTGTGAATCCAGATACTTAGTAATTTGCATATAGCTGAACAGTGGGCCACCAATGTCACGGTTACTGGTGTTATTGGCACCCCTGTCCGATACTGGGCATAGTTCCTGCTGTGGGGAGCAACAATAAAGGGGAGCTATTTCTATCACTATGGTTGATTGAAAGTGATGTTGAAAATTCAATGCAGCCCCATCCTGGCAGCCCCATGTTTACCCCTGTGGTGTGCATCTATCCTTCTCTGTAGCGTTACGTTTCGCGTCATTTTTGTGCTATGACATTTCTGCATTATGGAACATCATAGTGGCTCGATGTGGCATATTTTTTTGTTTGTTCTTCCTATGATTTGATGTCAGTGTGTACATTGTGACTTTTTTTGGATGTTAATCTTGTAATATGACAGTTTGCGTCCATTTGGCTAGGAAACCTTTTTTTTTACATCTAATTTATTTGATATGAGTTGATGTGCCTTATTATGCACTGCAGTCTCCTGAAGACTGAAAGTAAAATAAATTTCAGGGTTAAAAAAAATAAAACAAAACCTGTCTCCCCCTCCCACTATCCTGTTTAGCTGCCATATTCCCTTGCGCGGACCTCTTTCTCTTTCCTTCTCAAGTCCCTTCTACTCTTCCTTCACTGTGTCCTGGTGTTTCCTGCACTGAGTAGGCTTTCGATGATGCACGTTTCGATTGTGACATGACTACATCTGGAAGTCACAACATACAATGCCTGATGTGAGGGGCTTGAAGCCTTCTTAGTGCAGTAGCCCAGCGAAGAGTGACGAGAAGATAGAGCGGAGGATCGGGCAGGAAGCAATGATGCGGGAGTGGTGTGGTGAGTAAACCATTTTTAACCCCTTTCCCTAACTTCTACAATTCAGCAAAATGGTGGCCAATGGCCATTTTGCTGGATTCATATGAAGCAAATCACAAAAGATTTGGATTCGGGCAATTCTGAACTTATTATAAAATTTGATGTGAATTCTATTATTCTCGAACCGATTCACTCATATCTAGCTTCACCCAATGTTTTTTTTTCCCTAATGCCTAATGTTGAGCCGTGCTGTTGAGAGGCGTATTCAGTGGCCAGGAATAGGATGTGAGTAAAGAAAAGTTTTAAAGCTTACAAAGTATTCTCCTACTCCTGTGACATCACACTTTGCATCTTCTCAGTGCTGTGACACCCTGTATACATTATTCTTTGCATAAGAAATGGCAAAATAATCATATACTTTTCATGTTCTAAACTGGCTGCAGTAAATAGCTGAGAGGTGGCCCTATGTCCTAGAACTCTAGCCCTTTATCTAGATACCTTGTCATATAGCACCCAGTGAAAATGCTGTGCCCCCCTCCATAGCTAAGCTCCTGATTTTGTAATCTAAAAATGGCAAAATTGCTAAATTTTATTAGTAGTGCCCCATTGGGCGCTGCAGAATGTTAGCATCAAACAGATAACAGACCCCTGATCTCTCTGAACTATGATTGTGGTTCTCCTCTTAGGGCTTGCGCAGACTACCTTAAAAATAAGACGAGTGCTTTCCGTTGTTTTGACGGATAGCACTCGTCCCCATGTTATACTATGAAGCCATGCACATTTACGAATTTTTTTCCTCCGTCCATTTTGGTCCGAGAAAAAAATTCCAGTAATTACGAGTTGCATCTGTTTATAGAATTGCACTGAGCCAGTCATGTCTACGGGTCTGTGGAAAATGACTTCAGAGAGTGGACTGATTTTCACCATCTGATAGAAAGATGGAGAATTTTCTTTTTTATTCTCCACTCCAGAGAAAATCGGATCACACTATGATCAAACTCTGATCAGAGTGTGATTAGCATAATTAGCCCTATTCTCGCGGATGAGCGTAAAATGGTCATGTGACCCTATCCCAATATACAGTATATAACGGGCAGTACACTATTGCTGGTGAAAATGGAAGATCTACGCTACACTGAAACAGCTTATGTAGTTTTGTACTTAGTACAGAGACCCTCAGTCTTTAGTTTTATTTCTAGTTTTGTGTCTGTCTGGAGTCTTGGATCATAATGTGGGTGTTCCCTGTGAAATGGTTAAATGATTATTCTGTTCCGACACCGTTCACAGCGTTGCCATAGTAATGATTCCCAACCTGAAATTCTTAAATGCTGTTTGCCTTTAATGACTTGCTTTTTGTCTGCAGTTCACAACAATCAATAGGCTCTGTTTTAAAAGGAACCTTCCTGCGAGTAACAGCGCTAACTCGATATTTCATTCAATGGATAAAGAAAGAAACCACAATTTCCTGCTTGTTTCCCTACCTGCTTTCTCTTCTTTCTTTTTTTTTCTTATACCATTAGGATCGTGCACACAATAGCACATTTGCAATGTAGAAATAAGAAGCTTTTTACTGGAGGGAAAACTACAGGTTCTTATGGCGGAATGACAAAGGAAACTGCTTTCGAACCTTGTTTGCGCCGCATAATGAAATGTTCTCACGTATAATATTTGGTATATGCTTATATGCTGCACTTCTTATTATAGTCTACTGTGTTTAAGTGGTTTCTTGTGTACAATGCCCTCCTCTATTATGTGGATCCAATATTGTCAACGATAGGGGCCTAGGTACATGAAAGGGAAAATAATGCATTATGATAACCATTTTATATTGTATTGCAACCATTTATCTGGTAAATAAGGGGTGAAAATAAAGTTAAAAAGATATCTAGAGTGTCATTTCTGAAAAATTGTCCCTTTCAGAAGATGGTCCGGAAACAAGTAGTCAATCTGAACGATGTAATTCATGCATCAAGAAACTAACCATTTAAGCCATGAAGAAATGTGGCCTCGTGGTGATGGTGACATACCACGGATACCTTTTGTATGTGCCTATTAAACTACCTAAAAAAATGTTTTATCTATGGCTATGTGCACACACTGTTTTTTCCAGACAGGTCCTTTCTGAAACCCACCTGAAAAAGCGCAAAAAACTGCTCAAAGAATGAACATAGTTATTTCTATATAAAATTTACTTGCTTTTCATATTGTAAGGCAGCGCTAGTCATCATGTTGGGGGACACTCGCTGCACCTGGTCAATTAAAGCACACCAGCCACGTTTTCCAGTATTTCACAATCCAGCAGTTTATTAAACTTCACTACTGCTGATCACTGAGTCCAACTCAGTGGCTCGCCGACATACACATATAATGTCCAGGAACCTTTCAAGTGGCACACAGTCCCACTTGGCTCCAGTTACAGCCTCCAGCAAAGTCACTTATAGCAACGTCCATATAATGCAGTGTTTCACCTTTGCCGGGTTTTAGCTGCTTCAGTCAGTTTTGTTCTGCCACCACTCTGGCTTTACGGCTTCCCAGATGGGGGTCTCCAGCCCTCTTACCTTCAAAGGCTATTGGTATGTTGTCTCACCTAACATCCAGCCTCTGCCTTCCAGGACTCTTGCCTTCCAAGCCTCTGGCCCTCCAAGGCTACTGGTATCGCTTACACATAAGGATCCAGCCTCTGCCTTTCAGGCTTCGCCAGGCTTCACTAGGCCTCACTAAGCCTCTCCAGGCTAACGGTGTCCCACACGGGAATAGGCCTCATGCCTTACACACCTGTCTCAAATGACAAAGGGTTTATATATCCTCTAGTGCACACACAGGACCTGTGCTGATGTCACAGTCATGTGATCAGACGTTCTGTGTGCACAGGACCTGTGCGATGTCACAGTCACGGGACCAGTCACCTGGGGGAGGTACATGGTCGGCCAAAACACACCCTGGACCATTACAGTAATGCCACAAGCTGTTGCATTACAATATGTTCAGTCTTTTGGTAACCGCTTCAGGTTTCCAAAGTTGCCAATGTGGCACCCCAGGAGTCCGGATGCCACATTGGCATTGCCTCCCTCACAGGGGGTGATGCCATGCCTAGAAGCAAGGAGGGGTCCCCTTATCAGGTAACACCAGCATCCAACACATTTCCTGGCTCCAGACCAAAAGGGGGAGCTCTAACCTGGTTTCAGGGGGGCTTCCCCTTTAAATTGAAGCCTGGAGGCGGGGTTTAAAAAAGTCAGTTGGAGTGAGAAAAGGCAGTTGGAGACAGGAGAGCGATGAGGGAGAACCTGGGGAAGGGAGCTGTGACCAAGCTCGCCCCAGAGAAAAGCGCAAGAAACAGGACTCCGGAGTCCGTGGTTGTTCGGGTACTAAAGTCCAAACAGCTAAATCCGGAGGGCAGGAGACTGCAGGTCTCCTGGCCCCACCAAACGCCCGGCAGCTCAGCAGCATACTAGGGCCCGGCGCCGCCACGAAGGAGCGACACCTGAAAAGGGCTCGAGCTGCCTGCCATACGGGCAAGGAATAAACGTTTGCTCAGGAGTTAAAAGATGTGGTGATGTCTTTTTAAACATTTTGTCACTGTTTTTGCTTTGTTTCTTCGTTATTGAATGGAGATAAGAAAATGTCCTGGAAAACGCCAGTACAGATGCCCAAAACACACTGTGAAGACTCAAAAAAGAAAAAAAAAGCCCTAAGAAACCTCACAAAAGTGCTCAGGAAAACTAACAAAGAAATAAAAAAAGAAAGCTTCAGAATTACAAAACCCCTAAGCATTTAAGGGTTAACATTTCTCCTTGCGGAGAGTGACATGTTATGCATGTGAAGATGAGGAGACTTTTTAAGTCCCAGAGGAGCATTGCGGCTTAAAAGTCTCTTCACATTGACATGCTTAACATGTCACTCTCCACAAGGAGAAATGTTACCCCTTAGATACCAGTCTGATGCCTCTCACCCAGCCAAACCAGAACTCACAATTTGCACTGATGAGGGGCAGTACCCTGAAACAGTGTCTGCAAATTGAGTTTCTGGTTCTGGCTTTTATCTGAAGTCTTGTGACAAGGCTCGTTAAAGGGTCAATATTGACTTTTAGGATTGCTACTTCCTATAGGTGGTGCTAGAGTTCTAGTTCTTTTCCTTTCCGAAGAGTCAATTTGCATAAAACCCCTAAGAAAAGCAGTGTTTTCTGAAGCATCTTCCTCTTGAAAAAATCTGTGGGTTTGCCTGTGTGAATAAAACTTTATGTGCACATAATCTACGGGATGAAACTGACCATAGCATCTCCCATTTAGAGAATCATTATAGGGCATTTCAAAAAATTGTGTTATGGGGTTGAGGTCAAATAGCCAGATGTTGTCAGTCATATGTATTGCCAAAGTGGACTTTATTACTCTTCCTTGACCTTTATCTCTTCCTATGAACTCTAAGCTTTAATGTGAATAGTATTTAGTAACACTCAGGCCTGCCTCTGACCCTATTCATGTCTGTAGGTTTATTACCATTTATTGGGGTCGTTCTGAGGTAAATATCAGGCCACCAGCATGAAGTTGCAAAAATTAATTTGAATATGAGAAGAAATTGTAAACCTGACAGAATTTTGACCTGGTGATGTAATGATCTTTTTGTTCCTAAAAGGAAAACTAGAGATTTTAGATCAACTAAACGTGGCAGCTGACCCTGAACACCATGAGGTTACGTCTGACTTTTTTTAGCTGCAGTCATTTGCCATGTCATTGAATGGACCTCACTGCTTAGTCTGGAAGATCTATCAATAGTGGGTTGAGCTTTTGTCTTGGGGAAGTCCAGTCTATAATTTTTCCTGTGTCTATAATTAACTGTTTTTGAGTGTTTTGTCTTTTATTTTCATATTATGTACTGATTATTAAAGAACAAAAAAAAAAGATACCCATGAACGATGACCTAAAAGATAGCAAACAATATAATGACAAATAGTTGTAAACACAGTATTAAAATGCCAAGAAATTCACTCAACGCAGGATCATCTCAAACCAGGATAACATGGCAGGTAAGATAACTGAACTAGTGCCAGTCTCCTAATGAGTGGGGTCAAAGGTTTAATCTACAGTAATGGCAGATCTGAACGAGCTGATATTGGAGAATGAGCGAACGCTCATTCCCAATTATCAGCCTGTGTAAACGTGCTGGTGATAAATCGTTCAACGCGCAAAACATTCACTCATTGGGTGATCTTCTAGTTTATGCTAACATAAAATTCATCATTAGTGACAGCACATCTCCCATGATGCAAGATCTTAAAAGGGTGTTTCAGAGAAAAATGGTGAATCCTGTTTTAAATGCATATGGGCTCAGTGGTGACACTGATGTATATGCTTAACCCCTTTAAGCAGTGCTATCGGCTACATTATCATATCATTTCTTAGTACTGATGTTGGCTTATATGACGGGGTTATAACCACGGCAACTTCTGCACCCCCCCTAATATTATACCCCTTTTGACAACCGTTTCAAGTAAAGACTGTCAAAGGTTGCTCGACTACAAACAGTGATTGTATCTTTTTTTTTTTTTTTTTAGTTCAACATTTTTTGGGTGGGGTTTTAACAACTTAGATATGAAAACAGAACATTCCAATTGTGTTAAGCAATAGCAATAAAAAAGTTGACTCTTGTTAATATTAAGTTATTGTTAAACATTAGACTATAAGTATAATCAGCTTGATGGGGTATTAATATAAGCTCTTACATGAACCATATAGTTATGTGTATGCTAGAGGAATGCAAAGAAGAAAGGATGATGGAAAGAGAAAGAATGAGAAGGAAAAGGAGGTTGGGGGACAACGACAAAATAACTAACAAAAGAGACACGTCTTATTGAAACAAGCACTTCAGAGGAGACCACATCTACCATAACATTCTATTTTAAGTATTATTTTCTGACAACCAGATTGCCAGGTCATTCCCCTTGCTGAATAATATCCAACATGCCCATTGGCGATGAAAACTTTGAGACGAATCATGTTTTCAATTTTCAGAATATTGTTAACTTCTTCCAACCATTCACCCAAAGTGGGAGTTTTTGTGGATTTCCAGTGACATGGAATATTTGACTTAACAGCTGTTAGAAAGTGCCTAAGGATATATTTCTTTGCTTTTGAGGTTGAAACCGAAGTAATGGCAGTGATTGTATCTTAATGTCACCACTTGAGTAGGAAGCATCAGAGCAGGAGCTGCAGGGAAATTGACGCGCCCCCTGGGCCGTGGGGTGCTCGGTGCTGGGCCGGTCGTTGCTAGGGGAGATGTCACAGTGGTGGTGACCTGGTCCGTGACCCAGGGCGGTCAATCAAAAGGGGAATATTATTTACAGGGGATTTATAGTTCTTATATACAGTTCGTGACGCCACCTGTGGTATGCGGCTTTATGGAGCCGCCGCTACGGAGCAGGTCCTCTGGAGCTGGTGTAAATGCAGCAGAGTTGGTTCAGCTCTCCACAGGTAGAGCTTAGCTCCAGGGCAGTGTAGATGTTGCTGTTATGGAAGTAGCACTCGTGGTGCAGTGTAGTGCAGGGGGGTGATGGCGCAGCAGTAATAATTGACAGAGACGGTGGGGTGCAGTCTTCCGGATTTACTCACAGTTCTCACTTTGCTCCTGGTTACAACTGCAGATCATAACTTCCCATGTCGTGCAGCATTCACCGGGCAGGGGCTCAGCCAACCCTCAGGTACTTCCGGAGTACATAACAGGACCCCCTTTTGTGTGTTCCTTCTGGCTGTCTCCCTGCACCTCACACCTAGTGTCCCAATCCAGTGACCGCGGACCTTGCCGGGCGACTTCTTCTCTGTCCCCTGGGTCCTCTATGGCCACCTTCTTGGTGAGACAGATGTGGCTTGTGGCTGCAGTACCTGAAATACTGCAGCCTCCGGTTTCCTAGTTGAGGCTTAAAGAACTTCGCTAGTTTAGGGACCGGTCCCCTCTGTGCGACCTGACCCCTCCACCTCCTGGCAGATTCGGGCGGATGGATGGCCTCCAGCACTACCCGTACCCCTGGGGTCCCTTCCACGTTCCTGGAGCCTTTCTCCTGCTCCTCTCACTGTCCTCCCCTGACTGAACTCAACTCCCAAGATGGCTTCCCTCTTTATTCTATTCCCAACAAGTGCTCCCCTGATTTACTTCCTCCACCCACACCCATTACATGGTTTCCCCTACTTTGGTTCCCCCCACTCCAGCCAGGGACAGAGCACAGCAGGGAAGCGACCCATCTTGCCCCTCCTGCTGGTCTGGAGTAGTGTAGTGTTGGATGCCGATGTTAGAGTCTCGGGCAGTACTCCTTCCTTACCTGAGAGTGAGATACCACACCTCTGGGTGAGATACAGTACCTCTGTGGCGACTGAACCCTCAGGGGCGCCACAAAATTAAGTTGTGACTTCTCTTAATATAGCTGGACAGCCCATTTAAGCCCTTCCCGACATCCGCAATACATGTACAGTGCAAGTTGGAAGATCATTGCTGCATATTACAGACAGGAGCTGCCTTTAACAATCACGGATGGACCTGCATTTAACACGCGCCGGCATGGGGGCGCATCTTTCTATGCGCCCATTAGTGAGATCATAACGTGATCACGGGATACTGATGGGTTGATATGACAGCCAGGGGTCATTATTAGTGTTGAGCGAGCACTAAAATGCTCGGGTGCTCGAAGCTCGGGCCGAGCTCACTGTGATACTCGGGTGCTCGACCCGAGCAACGAGCCCAATGTTAGTCTATGGGAGACCCGAACATTTTTGTGGCGGCTCCCCCGGCAGTCTGTAGACAGCCTAAAAAGTGCCCAAAACGATAGTGACAATGCTCAAATGACATGGGGACAGCATGGGGATCGCCCCTGGAAGCATTTCTGACCCCCAGGTCACTGCTGTCAACAACGTGGTCAGAGGTATTAAGCCACTTTTACAGGCTCACAATAAAACGTTCAAAAACGAAAGTGAAAGTGCTTTCCTGTGAAATATGTTAACCCCTTAACGACCATGGGTCTTTCTGTTTGTGTTTTCCTTTTTTGCTCCCCTTATTCCCAGAGCCAGAACTTTTTTAATTTTCGTTCAATATGGCCATGTGAGGGCTTATTTTTTGCGGGACGAGTTGTACTTTTAAACACCATCACTGGTTTTACCAGATCGTGTGCTGGAAAATGGGAAAAAAATTCCAAGTGCAGTGAAACTGCAAAAAAATGCAATTCCACAGTTGTTTTTTGGGTCCTTTTTTTACCACGTTCACAGATTGCTAAAACTGACCTGCCATCATTATTTTCCAGGTCGTTACGAGTTCATAGACCCCAAATATGTATAGGTTCTTTTTTATTTAAGTGGTGAAAAAAAAATCCAAAGCTTGCTAAAAAAACAAAAAAAAATGACGCCATTTTCCGAGACCCTTAGCTTCTCCATTTTTCGGGATCTGGGGCCAGGTGAGGGCTTATTTTTTGCGTGCCGGGCTGACGTTTTTATTGATACCATTTTGGGGTAGATCCGATGTTTTGATCGCCCGTTATTGCATTTTATTGCAAAGTTGTAGCGACCAAAAAAACGTACTTCTGGCGTTTAAAATTTTTTTCTTGTTACGCCGTTTACTGATTGTATTAATTCTTCTTTTATATTGATAGATCGGGCGATTCTGAACGCGGCGATACCAAATATGTGTATGTGTTTTTTTTTTTATATATATATATTTTATTTTGAATGGGGCGAAAGGGGGGTGACTTAAACTTTTATATATTTTTTATTTTTTTAAAAACTGTTTTTTACACTTTCTGTTTGCTTCTATAGTCTCCAGAGGAGACTAGAAGCAGCAGTTGTCTGATTGCTTCTACTGCATACAAGCGATGAGCAGATCGCTTGTATGCAGGAGAAATGCTCACTTGCTATGAGCGCTGATCACTAGGTGGCGCTCATAGCAATTGAGACATGACAACCACAGGCGTCCGCTGCAGACCCTGAGTTGTCATGCCCACCCATTGGTGACCCGCGATCACGTGACGGGGTCACTGATGGGCGGGGCTTAGGACTCCCGGAAGCGCGAGTTAAATGCCACTGTCAGAGATTTAACATGTTAACAGCCGCGGGTGGATTGCGATTCCAATAATCAGCTGACATGTGCTCGCTTCAGTGCGGGCTCACCGCCGGAGCCCCCGCTGAACCGGCCTTCCCGACCTGGTGCGTACTATTACTGACCAGGTCGGAAAGGGGTTAAGGAACATACTTTCCAGGGTAAAGACTTGTGTATAAGGTAAAATAAATAACCAAAAACAAAAATACTCCTCCACACCTTGGGCTATGTTCACAAGTAGCATTTTTTATGCGTTTTTGCACGTTTGTATTGCTTTCAACCGTGACAAATGCATTCACCGGGAAATGTAATTTTAACATTTTACAACCTTATCTGGCCATGTGCTGTGTGACACATGCATACAGTGCTAAAAAGACATAGGAACAGCATGGGGAAGACCCCTGGAAGCATCTCTGACACCCAGGTCACTGCCTAAAAGTGTGCCCATCAGAAGTGATCCTTGCCGCATCAGAAGATGCAGACTTGCAACTATCCCCGTGCAAGTCCTTGTCCCAGGGCCGTGTTCAATAGTACCTCCCCCATAGCTTGCAATACAAGCGCAAGTATGCAGCCTGCCACCCACCCACCCCCCAGGCTGCAATACCATACTGCTAGCTTGCTTGCACTTGAAATTGGGCCTTTTAGGCATGTGGAGGTGGAATCTGGCCACCACGTCATGGCTGCGTCGGTAGCCTGGTATTCATACTCAGTCCCCAGCCGACTGGCGGCCGGGTGTCCACGCTTGGTCCCCAGCCGCCAGGGGGCGGCCGGGTGTTTATACTCAGTCCCCAGCCGCCCCGCGGCCGGGTGCCCACACACAGTCCCCAGCCGCGTGGGGGTGGCCGGGTGTCCATAAACGGTCCCCAGCCAGCCCTATTTGTCCCGGTGCGCCTTATACACAAGCGCGCATACCAAAACATTACCTGTGCCCTCCCCAGTGCATTTAGTGGGAAGGACAGCCTAACCACAAACAAGTGAATGTGGCCAGGAATGGTCCAACTCACTGACGCCTTCACACTGGGTTAATATTGTGGAAGCCGGGACACAGTTGGACACTGGGATGCAACACGTCCTCCAGACATAGAGGATTGCGGGTCCTGGGTCAATCAGGCTTCAACACAAAGTTCAGAAGGTAGACAGCAGCAGTGGTCGGCCTCCTACACAACGAGTAAATTATTCATGATCATGAGGCCATCCACCTCCTTAGCTTTCTGTTCCTTGGAATGCAAGCGCATGTATGTAGTAGCAGCTAGGCCTGAGGTGGTCAGCGTTTTGGCGCATATTCTACCTCCTTCGAGGATTGCTGGATGTTTTCCTGCTACTATCCCAGTTCTATGACTCCCGTTAAAACAAAGCTTCAGGTGATGAATGATGGATGAGGTGGTGGCAAAGGAGAAAGAGCAGGAGGAACAGGGACCATTCACATCAATATCAGGCCAGCCAACCACACATGTCTTGTAGGATATGTTTCCGTACCAAAAGGAGCGATTCAGCTACACAGTTATAAGGCATACAGTGAATGCAATGCCTACCAAAAATTTCGAGGCACTCCAATGCCCCTTGGAAGTGACATGGAGGTCAGAGGGCCTTAACTAAACCGTTTTTTCCATTTATAGCAACTGGGTCTCCTGTACACTGTTGGTCTAAGCAGGGAATGGAAGGCTTTCCAAAAATTATTAGGCACTGCAATGCCCCTTGAAACAGACGTGGATTACAGCATATTAAAAACCTTCTACCCATTATTGGGGAGTGGGTATCCCTTAGTGTTTGCCTATGCATTGAAAAGCAAAAGCTGACAAAAATTAGGAGGAAATGCAATGCCCGTTGCAAGAGTCGTGGAGGTTAGAGGTAATTAAAAACAACATGTCAATGCCCCTTGGAAGAGCTGTGGAGTTCAGAGTGGTTTAACAAGACGGTTTTAATGCCCCTTAGAAGAGATGTGGAGGTCACAGTAGCTTAACAAGATGGTTTTAATGCCCCTTGGAAGAGACGTGGAGGTCACAGTAGCTTAACAAGACGGTTTTAATGCCCCTTGGAAGAGTGGTGGAGGTCGCATTGGAATAAAAGGACAATAACAATGCCCCTTGGAAGAGTGGTGGAGGTTACAGTGGAATAAAAAGACAATATCAACGCCCTGTGGAAGAGACGTGGAGGTCACAGTAGCTTAACAAGACGATTTTAATGCCCCTTACAAGAGCCATGCAGTACAGCATATTAAAAACATTTTTCCCATTATTGGAGAGTGGGTCTCCCATAGTCTTTGCCTATGCCTTCCAAGCAAAAGCTGCCAAAAATTAGGAAGCGGGAACTTGCAATGTCCCTTACAAGAGCCATGCAGTACAGCATATTAAAAACATTATTCCCTTTATTGGGGAGTGGGTCTCCCATAGTCTTTGCCTATGCCTTCCAAGCAAAAGCTGCCAAAAATTAGGACAGAGGAACTTGCAATGCTGGCAACATGGACCACGGTCACCCTGGTGGTATAGTGGTCGTGGAGGCTGAGGATAAGGAGAAGAGCAAAAAACAGCCGAAATTAGGAAGCGTATACCCATGTGTGGGTGTGAAGCGATGCATGGGAATACACCTCCCGAAATAGCACAGTGGATTTGACTTTGTTACTCTGCTGTCATTTGGTGGTGATGAGAAGTCTGGCTCAATCCAGCCCTTGTTCATTTTGATAAGGGTCAGCTTGTCAGCATTGTCAGTTGACAGGCGAGTGCGCTTATCAGTTATAATTAGTGTTGAGCCACCCCCGTAGTGTTCAAGTTCGGTTCGGTTCGTCGAACACCTTCAAACACCGTTAAAACCAATGGCAGGCAAACAAAAACACATAGAAACACATAGAAAACACCTTCAAAGGTGTCCAAAAGCTGACAAACTGCTCAGAAGACACAACTAACACATGGAAAATTGACAAGTACATATAGTCATGCGAAAAGAAAAGAGGTGGAGGAGTAAAAGGAGGGGGAGACACAAATATAGGCATGTCATGCCCTTCTAAAATCCAAAAAGTGAGAAGCCGACACGTTCAGTCCGCTCCTGCCCGTGCCACCTCCGTGTCGCCGGGTTTGTGCCAGAGCCGCGGTGAACCCTGACGGCCAGCCCCCCTCTCCCAATACTGGTGCCTGTCCGCTGGTGGGTCGAGCGAGCCCCCCTGTGGTGGAGGCAGCTCTAAGCTTTTTAATTTAAATTGTCTCTCTAATTTGAATGAATACACTTTAAATCCATTTACAAGGATCTATTGGAGGGCAAGTCTCATGCCAGCAGCCGCGTAATTCCAGCTCCAGTAGCGTCCACTAAAGCTGCTGCAGTTAAAAAGCTTTTATAAGGATCGAGCTCGGCTGTCCACCGCAAGGCATCCTACTGCCAGTCCCAGCCCCTATGCCTTGGGGTGCCTCCTGATGCTCTTCACTGAGTATCCCGTGGTCCCGAAGCATTTCCTTTGAAAAAATTAAGTGTCCAAACTACAGGTGGTGTAGCTAGCTTAACAGCCGGGATAATCTGCTGACTAGCAGACACTGCTACTAGGCACAAAGTATTTCCTGGGCTAGATGCAGTTAAAAATTTGTAATTAGATACTCTCGTTGGATGCTGAGAAAGCATTCCATAGAGTCTCCTGGCACGCCATATATGATTCTCTTAAAAAGCTTGGGGTAGGGGTCTAGGGGACCCTTTTATAGCCAAAATCACGGCCCTGTATCACAATATGTCACCTAGGCTGAAGATAAATGGAACTGTAGCACCCTGAGGGCTCGGTTGCTACAGAGGTATTGCACCTCACCCAGAGGTGTGATATCTCACTCTCAGGTAAGGATGGAGTGTGGATCAGGACCCGACACCTGCATGCATTACACCACATTGCCGTGGGGCAGGGCGACCAATATGCCTCTGAGATGGGCATGACAGTCCCTGTCCCTGGCTGGAGTGGGGGGAGGGAACACTGAGGAAGGGGAACCCTGTAGTGCAGGAGCAGGGCGGAAGCAGTTCCTGGGTGCATTGAGAAGGGAGTATAAAAGGTGGGCACCATCTTAGTTCAGTGCAGAGAAGTCTGAGCAGAAGTGGCAGGGAGCAGGGGCTCTGCATGAGCTCTGCTTCGGAGGTGGGCCTAGTAACAGAGGCCCAGGCCTGGAAGAGGGAGAAGGAAGGAAGAGGAGTGGAGAAGGCTCCAGGAACGAGGAATGAAGGGATCCCAGGGGTGCGGACGGGCGAGTCGCCACTGCACGCCCAAATCCACCTGCGTGGAGGGGTCAGGCCAAAGGGGGAGACCGGTCCCCGAAACTAGTGGAGGCAGGAAACGACCCTCAGCTAGAAACCGGAGGCTCTGACATTTTATGTGGCGCAGCCCCTCGCTACACCCGCTAGGAAGGCACCACATAGGGTCAGGGAAACTGGCGCCAAGTTTACCAAGAGGAGGCCCGAGGCAGCCGGACAGAAGGGTTGGTAAGAAAGGCCAGACAAAGGACACACAAAGGGGGTCCTGTGAAGCGCTCCAAAGTTATCTGGGAGTTGTCTGAGCCCCTCACCTGGTGAGCACAGTACGACGTGGGCAGCCGTTACCTGCAGACGTGGTCTGGATAATAAGAACTGTGAGTAAAGGCCCTGGACTGCATCACTGACTCCGTGTCGTTACTGCTGCTGCCCTGCACCATCACCCCCATCCTCCGCATACACTGCCCTGAGGCTATACTCCTCCCGTGGGGAGTTATGCTACGCTCTGCTGCACCCACAACACCAGCCTCAGCGGTCTGCCCTGCAGCGGCGGTTCACTCTGACCGCAATCCACGGGTGGCGTAGTCGGACATTTAAACATCAAAACCACATAAATAGTTCCGCCACTGGTTTGACCACCCTGAGCCACGGAACCGGGTCGCCGCCACGAAGACTACAACCACCAGCATCCACCAAAAAGGGTCCGGCTCCGGGTGTCCCAAGGCCCAGGGGGTGCATCAGAACATTTTCATCACCTTTCACAATCTCCAATGGGACAAGGCAGGGATGTCCTCTGTCCCCTCTCTTATACATCCTAGTGACGGAGCACCTGCTCTCATCATTTCGCCATAACCCCAATATTAGGTGGATTGAGGTGGGAGGCACCGAGTACAAGTGGTCTCTATTTGCTGATGATGTCCTAGTATATATCACTCAATCACATATATCCATCCATGCTGTTATGGCTGAAATAGATCACTTTGTTACATGGTCAAATTTTAAAATCAATGCAGCGAAGTCTGAGGCCCTCGATGTCTCCCTCCCCAAATCCATATAGGATTCCATACAGTCCAACTTTCCCTTTGCCTGGCCCTCACAGGGTATCAAATACTTAGGAATTCCTATTCATAGAGACCTCTCCCATCTATGTTATCTTAATTTTGGGCCCTTTATTGAACAACTCCATACAGACCACGGTTGGCAAGTTAGAACTGTAAGATTCACTACGTGAACCACTGGTGTTTTGTGGAAAAGCACATGTACACTGTGTTCCAAATTATTATGCAAAAAGTGTTTAGGAGTGATAAGGGAAGAATTTGTTTGTTTGTCAGTTAAACTCATTGATGGTGATGTGTGTCAGGGCTCTTTATATCACTGTAAGCAATTGCAGACACCTGTGCTAATTAGTTTGGCAGGTGTGTCCAATGAAAGGCAAGACTACTTAAGAAGGCTGTCTCACATTATTAAGCAGCCTACATTTTCTGCCAAAATGGGAAAGAAAAAGGATGTGTCGGCTGCTGAGAAGCAACAAATTGTGGAGTGTTTAGGTCAAGGCATGACTACAATCAACATTGTGCGATGATCAGGATGAAGTGTCTTGGCAATCAAGAAGTATGTAGCTGATTCACAGTACACACGTGTGCGTGCTGATAAGGGCAAATTGAGGACTCTTTCCTACAGGCAATTACGTCAGGTTGAAAGAGCAGCGGCAAAAAAGCCTTGTCATAGCAGCAGACAAGTTTTTGAAGCTGCTGGTGCCTCCAACGTCCCCCGAACAACAAGATGCAGGGTCCTTCAGAGGTTTGCAGCTGTGCATACGCCATCCTGTCGACCTCCTCTATCCACTTCACACAAGCAGAAACGGCTCCAGTGGGCAAAACATTACATGAAGACTGATTTCAAAACTGTTTTGTTAAGGGATGAGTGCCGTGCAGCGCTCGATGGTCCAGATGGATGGAGTGGAGGATGGCTGGTTGATGGACACCCCAAGCAAACACGGCTACAGTGCCAACAAGGAGGAGGTGGAGTAATGTTTTGGCCTGGAATCATGGGGAGAGAGATTGTCGGCCCCTTTAGGATCCCTGAAGGCGCTAAAGATGAACTCCATAATGTATGTGGATTTTCTCAAACAGCACTTCCTGCCATGGTTCAAGAAGAAGAACCGTGTAATTCACAGCAAGATCATCTTTTTGCATGATAATGCACCATCTCATGCTGCACATAAAACATCTGCATCTCTGGCTGATATGGGCATAAAAGGGGACAAACTTATGGTGTGACCCCCATGCTCCCCTGACCTCTACCCCATTCAGAACCTTTGGAGCATCATTAAAAGGAGTGTCTATGATGGCGGGAGGCAGTTCACATCTAAGCAACATCTCTGGGAGGGTATTCTGTCCTCATGCAAAACAATTGAAGCAGTAACCATCCAAAACCTGACAAATTCAATGGACGAGAGAGTTCAGAAGCTCCTTTCGAACAAGGGGTCCTATGTGAAAATGTAACATCACCTAGAATAAAGTTTTGAGTTGAAAACTGTTTGATTTCAGTTTCTAACAACCTGCTAATGCTTATAATTTCAAAAATGACCATTTTTTTGGTCTTTATTAAAATGAAAAGGTTGATCGAAAAGTTTGGGGGATCTAAGAGTGTGGCAACCCAGTAGTCATGATTACTTCGAATTCTGACAATATGAGGGTCATGCTGCAGGTAGTGCAGCAAGAAGGCACTTATGTGTCTTGCGCATCTCGGAGCCCCAAAATTATTTTCCGGGCTAGATGCAGCTAAAAATTATTATTAATTTTAAATCTGGTGAAGCTTTAGTATAGATGGCCTAATAGGATCAGTGCTGCACACTGCTACAAAGCCCAAATTATTTTCCAGTCAAGATACAGATAAACATGATTAGTAATTTTAAATCTGGTGGAGCTGATTATAGATGGCCTAATAGAATCAGTGCTGCACACTGCTACAAAGCCCAAATTATTTTCCAGCCAAGATACAGATAAACATGATTAGTAATTTGAAAGCTTAAAACGGTTGGTAGGGTGATTTTAACCAATCATCAAGCTTTTACTCTCCCCAGGATGACACAGGGGTAGAAAAGTCATTTCGGATCCATGATTTGTTCATCTTTATGAACGTGAGTCTGTCTACATTATCAGTGGAGAGCCGCGTGCGCTTATCTGTCAGCACACCACCAGCAGCGCTGAACACACGTTCAGACAGAACGCTGGCTGCGGGGCATGACAATATCTCCAAGGTGTAAGTGGCTAGCTCCGGCCATTTATCCAGATTGGAAGCCCAAAAAGAGCAAGGGTCCAGTGACACAGTCATGGCTTCAATGTTTACTTGGAGATACTCCTGTACCATCGTCTCTAGGCGTTGACTATGTGTCAGACTTCTTGTCTCCTGTGGCCTTGCAAAGGATGGGCTAAAAAAGTGGTGAAATGATTCCGCAAAATTGATGTTACCAGCAGATACTGTGGTTCTGTTACGGTTTGAGTGCTGAACACTTGACGGTCCCACGGTTGGCAAGTTGGAACTGTGAGATTCACTACGTGCACCACTCCTATTTTGTGGAAAAGCACATGTAAGATTCTGCAACAGTCTCTGCTGATACTCCTGCATGCGTGCATCCCTTTCTATGGCAGGAATAATTTCTGCAAATTTACTTTTGTACCGGGGATCTAACAGTGTGGCAACCCAGTAGTCAGGATTATTTCTAATTCTCACAATTCGAGGGTCATGTTGCAAGTAGTGCAGCAAGAAGGCACTCATGTGTGTTGCGCATCCAGGAGCACCAAGTCCCTGTTGTGTTGGTGGCGAGGTAACAATCATGCTTCCTTCCTCTGTCCTCTCCCCCCCAACCTCGCACAACAGAAATGTGATCAAGGTCTCCCTCATCTGATGAGTCTTCCATCAGTTCGTCCTCCACTTCTTCCTGGGCTCCTGCACCTTCCTCACTAGTTTGGCTGCTACCATGCGCCCTGGTAAAACCATCTCCCCCACCCTCACATGCCTGCCGCCTTGGTGCTGCCGACCGTCTGGACCTTGCAGATGTTAGCCCTTCCGCATACAACTCCTCCTCCTCTACTTCCTCCACCTCCTCTTGTGCCACCACCTGACTCCGAATTCTGTTTAACATGTGCTCCAGCATGTAAATCACCGGAATAGTCATGCTGATAATGGCATCGTCAGCACTAAACATCTTCGTCGCCATTTCAAAACTGTGCAGAAGGGTGCATAGGTCCCTGATCTGAGACCACTCCTCCAGCGTGATTTGCCCCACCTCTGAATCTCGTTGGCCCAGGCTATACGTCAGAACGTATTGCACCAGGGCTTGTCGGTGCTGCTACAGTCGCTGCAACATGTGCAGAGTTGAATTCCACCGGGTAGGCACATCGCATTTTAGCCGGTGAAGTGGCAGGCCCAACGACTTCTGTAGAGATGTAAGTCGCTGAGCTGCGGGATGCGAACGGCGGAAGTGAGCACACAGCGACCGTGCCCTCTGCAGAAGGCCATCTAGTCTGGGATAGTGGGCTAAAAATTGCTGGACAACCAGGTTCAACACGTGAGCCATACAAGGCACGTGTGTGACATTGCCCCGGCGAAGGGCCGCACCCAGGTTTGCAGCATTGTCGCACACGGCCTTCCCTGGTTTCAGGTCCAGTGGAGACAACCATTCATGAAATTGGTTCTCCAGAGCTGACCACAACTCCTCAGCTGTGTGACTCACATTTCCCAGACATTTCAATGTAAAAACCGCCTGATGACGTTGAGCCCTACTGCCAGCATAGTAAGGAGGTGTGCAGGATCCCTTCTGCGCAGTTAGAAAGCTTGTGGCATGACCAGACAGGCTTTGGGTGCAGGTGGAAGACCGAGAGGAGGTTGAGGAGGCAGAAGCAGTGGAGGAACTTTGACATAAAGAGGATTGACGCACAACTCGTGGGGACGGCAAGACTTGGACAGCAGCCCCTTGTCCTGCTGTCACCATAGTTACCCAGTGCCCAGTCAGCGACATGTAACGCCCCTGTCCATGCCTACTCGTCCAAGTGTCTGTGGTGAAATGCACCCTGTCACACACAGAGTTTCTCAAAGAAGCGGTGATGTTGTGTGCGACATGCTGGTGGAGCGCAGGCACACCTTTCTTTGAGAAGTAGTGCCGACTGGGCATCTGGTACTGGGGCACTGCGACGGACATAAGGTCTCGAAAATCCTCTGTGTCCACCAGGCGGAAAGGCAGCATTTCTGTAGCCAAGAGCTTGCAGATGGTGAAATTCAACCTCTTAGCTTTCTCATGGCTAGGAGGAAATGGTCTTTTACTTGTCCACATCTGAGGGACCGAGGGCTGGCTATTGTGCTTAGACGGGGTTGATAAGGGTGTCCCCGGCAAACTGCCGGTCTGTGAGGAAGATGCAGGCGGACATGTTAGGTTGCCTTGATCCAAAGGTGGTGCTATCAATGTCGGACAGCGCTCAACACCAGGTGGTGTTACCACCTCAAAGAAAATGATGACCTGCCAATCACGCTGGCTGTTGCGGGTAAAGAGGTGGCAGGTCTGCGCCCCAAAACAGGTGTGACTGCTGTCCCCCCAGTCACAGAGGATGAAGAGGCCGCGGATGCACAAGATATGGCAGACGGTGGTTGGCCCGGCCGGCTAGACCGCATTGTAGCACACTGAGCTTCCCACTGCAACTTATGCTTCATGTCCATGTGCCGGTTCATGCATGAAGTACTCAAACTATGTATTTTTTGGCCTCTACTTAGCTTTTGCTGACAAATGTTACAGATAACACGAGTTGGGTCATCTTTATCGATCTGAAAAAATGCCCAGGCTATGCAAGGCTTAGCACCCATGCGACCTGAAGAGCCACCACGACTTGTGGTGAGAGGCAGAGTTGTGTTTGAGGATGCAGTTGTTGACGTGCTTCCAGTACTACGTCTCTGTCCAGGAAGGCGCAACCTGACCTCGTCGTCACTAGCATCTTCCTCCACCTCCTCTGCTGACCTCATCTCTTGGCTGACTGTGGGTTGACAGTAAGTGGGATCTCCAACCTCATCATCATCACCCTGTGCGTTATCACACCCGTCGTCCTCAGAGCCAACCTGTTCCTGCCCTGACAAAAAACTAAAGTTGTCGCTCCAATCAGGTATTTGAGTCTTATCATCGTCTTCCTCATTGTCTCCACCAACAGGAGTTACAGTTTGGGAATGAGGGTCTACATTATGGTCAGAACCTTCTGCGTCTGGTCCTGGATCCGACTCATAAAGATTCTGGGCATCAGTGCAGATCATTTCCTCGTCTGGATTCACAGAAGCGCTGGAGTCAACCTCTGATTCCCAGGCTATAGTATGAGTAAACAGCTCTGCAGACTCAACCATCTGTTCTACCTCATACTCAGATGGGCAGCTGGAGATTTGGGAGCTGTGAGGAAGCAAGTGCGATTGGGGTGACACCTTTGAGGACTGGAGTATTTGTGATGTTGAAGTTGATGTGGAGGAGAGCCCACTTAAAGGAGCACTTGATATCCGTTGAAGCACCTGCTGTTTTTGTGCCTCATCTGGAATTTGTAGCGATTGGCGTGGCCGAAATAAAGGGATCTTATCACATTGTCCGCTAAAAGAAGTAGACATTTTAGTTTGGCTGGAAGATGGTCTTTCTTCTGCAGATGTTACTGTTGCTTTAACACCTACCCCACGGACACAACCTTTTTTCCCCTTCCCAACACGCCTATTCCCCTTTCCACCAGCAGCAGGCCTTTTTCCACTCATTTTGGTGGTTAACTAATTCACAACTCTGGAGTTGTTTGCACAAAAAAACAATGGATGGGAACCGAGCAGAGCTGAGTGGCCAAACTGTGGTATTAGGCCAAAACTATTGGCTGGGTTAGATGCAGAAAAAAATTATATTCAATTTGCAACCTGATGGAGGTCAGTATAGATGGACTAATAGAACAAGTCCCACACACAGCTAGAAGCCCAAATATTTTTTCAGAGGTAGATGCAGAAAAAAATTATTTTTAATTTGCAACCTGATGGAGGTCAGTATAGATGGACTAATAGAGAAAGTCCCACACACTGCTAGAAGGCCAAATATTTTTTCAGAGCTAGATGCAGACAAAAAATTATTTTGAATTTGCAACCTGATGGAGGTCAGTATAGGTGGACTAATAGAACAAGTCCCACACACTGCTAGAAGGCCAAATATTTTTTCAGAGCTAGATGCAGAAAAAAATTATATTCAGTTTGCAACTAGAGATGAGCGTTGTTCTACTCGAACTGTTCGCCAATCTCAAATTCGAGCTGTTTTGGGCGGTGTTCGAGCCGTTCGGTGAACACGAACAATTTGAGAAAAATTCGGCTGTTCGAGGTTATGTTCGATAACTGTTCGTGCACCAAAATCATAACTGGATTTTTTCTCAGTAATGATGAAAATTAATGTTAATACGCAGTTTGAGTGTACAGCGGGGTGGGGGGAGGGGCAGTGGATGGATCTCTGCAGGAACAATGAAGATCTCCATTTTTTTTTCTCTTTCCCGCATTTGCAGTGGGGAGGTGCAATCTGTCAGCCTATCAGCAGCGCACACACGGAGCGAAGTGCTTTTTTTCACACAAGCAAGGGCATGTGTCATTGGCAGTGTATGTCACATGTCCTTGCCCTAGAAGACCAAGCCATTTTCCCCGTCGCCACCATTTTCTCACTGCTGCAGCTGCGTGTTAGACGGCACCGCTGTTGCTGTGTGCGCTATACCTTGTTAATTTCAAGCCAATTTTCGCACAAATATACAGATAGCTTGGGAGTAGGGAATAGTTGTGATTGCAGTCCTTTTAAGGACTAGGTTACAGCATTTCCTACGACTTTTATCAGGGAGGTCTGTGCTCTTAAATAGATAGATTGTGGGAGTAAAGACTAATTGTAATTGGAGTCCTTTTCAGGACTAGGTTACATCAGTTCCTATCAGTTTTTGCCAGGCAGGTCTGTGCCAGTGCTGTGCAAGTTTTTTTCACAGCATTTGGCTGAATCTAGCAAAGCTAATCCTTTTTGGCCTATTGCAGAGTGTGTTAGTCAGTGGAGTAGCCTATCTGTGTTGCAAGATATACCACCTGTGTATAGAATACCAATTTTTTTACTGCACCTAGTGAAGTAAAATCTTTTGGGCATAGCATCATTCTATTAGTCCATCTATACTGACCTCCATCAGGTTGCAAACTGAATATATTTTTTTCTGCATCTACCTCTGAATAAATATTGGGCTTCTAGCTGTGTGTGGGACTTGTTGTATTAGTCCATCTATACTGACCTCCATCAGGTTGCAAACTGAATATATTTTTTTCTGCATCTACCTCTGAAAAAATATTGGGCTTCTAGCTGTGTGTGGGACTTGTTGTATTAGTCCATCTATACTGACCTCCATCAGGTTGCAAACTGAATATATTTTTTTCTGCATCTACCTCTGAAAAAATATTGGGCTTCTAGCTGTGTGTGGGTCTTGTTCTATTAATCCATCTATACAGACCTCCATCAGGTTGCAAACTGAATATAATTTTTTTCTGCATCTAGATCTGAAAAAATATTTGGCCTTCTAGCAGTGTGTCGGACTTTCTCTATTAGTCCATCTATACTGACCTCCATCAGGTTGCAAATTAAAAATAATTTTTATCTGCATCTACAGTACCTCTGAAAAAATATTTGGGCTTCTAGCTGTGTGTGGGACTTGTTGTATTAGTCCATCTATACTGACCTCCATCAGGTTGCAAACTGAATATATTTTTTTCTGCATCTACCTCTGAAAAAATATTGGGCTTCTAGCTGTGTGTGGGTCTTGTTCTATTAATCCATCTATACAGACCTCCATCAGGTTGCAAACTGAATATAATTTTTTTCTGCATCTACCTCTGAAAAAATATTGGGCTTCTAGCTGTGTGTGGGTCTTGTTCTATTAATCCATCTATACAGACCTCCATCAGGTTGCAAACTGAATATATTTTTTTCTGCATCTACCTCTGAAAAAATATTGGGCTTCTAGCTGTGTGTGGGTCTTGTTCTATTAATCCATCTATACAGACCACCATCAGGTTGCAAACTGAATATAATTTTTTTCTGCATCTACCTCTGAAAAAATATTGGACTTCTAGCTGTGTGTGGGACTTGTTGTATTAGTCCATCTATACTGACCTCCATCAGGTTGCAAATTGAATATAATTTTTTTCTGCATCTAACCCAGCCAATAGTTTTGGCCTAATACCACAGTTTGGCCACTCAGCTCTGCTCGGTTACCATCCATTGTTTTTTTGTGCAAACAACTCCAGAGTTGTGAATTAGTTAACCACCAAAATGAGTGGTAAAAGGCCTGCTGCTGGTGGAAAGGGGAATAGGCGTGTTGGGAAGGGGAAAAAAGGTTGTGTCCGTGGGGTAGGTGTTAAAGCAACAGTAACATCTGCAGAAGAAAGACCATCTTCCAGCCAAACTAAAATGTCTACTTCTTTTAGCGGACAATGTGATAAGATCCCTTTCTTACGGCCACGCCAATCGCTACAAATTCCAGATGAGGCACAAAAACAGCAGGTGCTTCAACGGATATCAAGTGCTCCTTTAAGTGGGCTCTCCTCCACATCAACTTCAACATCACAAATACTCCAGTCCTCAAAGGTGTCACCCCAATCGCACTTGCTTCCTCACAGCTCCCAAATCTCCAGCTGCCCGTCTGAGTATGAGGTAGAACAGATGGTTGAGTCTGCAGAGCTGTTTACTCATACTATAGCCTGGGAATCAGAGGTCGACTCCAGCGCTTCTGTGAATCCAGACGAGGAAATGATCTGCACTGATGCCCAGAATCTTTATGAGTCGGATCCAGGACCAGACGCAGAAGGTTCTGACCATAATGTAGACCCTCATTCCCAAACTGTAACTACTGCTGGTGGAGACAATGAGGAAGACGATGATAAGACTCAAATACCTGATTGGAGCGACAACTTTAGTTTTTTGTCAGGGAAGGAACAGATTGGCTCTGAGGACGACGGGTGTGATAACGCACAGGGTGATGATGATGAGGTTGGAGATCCCACTTACTGTCAACCCACAGTCAGCCAAGAGATGAGGTCAGCAGAGGAGGTGGAGGAAGATGCTAGTGACGACGAGGTCAGGTTGCGCCTTCCTGGACAGAGACGTAGTACTGGAAGCACGTCAACAACTGCATCCTCAAACACAACTCTGCCTCTCACCACAAGTCGTGGTGGCTCTTCAGGTCGCATGGGTGCTAAGCCTTGCATAGCCTGGGCATTTTTTCAGATCGATAAAGATGACCCAACTCGTGTTATCTGTAACATTTGTCAGCAAAAGCTAAGTAGAGGCCAAAAAATACATAGTTTGAGTACTTCATGCATGAACCGGCACATGGACATGAAGCATAAGTTGCAGTGGGAAGCTCAGTGTGCTACAATGCGGCCTAGCCGGCCGGGCCAACCACCGTCTGCCATATCTTGTGCATCCGCGGCCTCTTCATCCTATGTGACTGGGGGGACAGCAGTCACACCTGTTTTGGGGCGCAGACCTGCCACCTCTTTACCCGCAACAGCCAGCGTGATTGGCAGGTCATCATTTTCTTTGGAGGTGGGAACACCAGCTGGTGTTGAGCGCTGTCCGACATCGATAGCACCACCTTTGGATCAAGGCAACCTAACATGTCCGCCTGCATCTTCCTCACAGACCGGCAGTTTGCCGGGGACACCCTTATCAACCCCGTCTAAGCACAATAGCCAGCCCTCGGTCCCTCAGATGTGGACAAGTAAAAGACCATTTCCTCCTAGCCATGAGAAAGCTAAGAGGTTGAATTTCACCATCTGCAAGCTCTTGGCTACAGAAATGCTGCCTTTCCGCCTGGTGGACACAGAGGATTTTCGAGACCTTATGTCCGTCGCAGTGCCCCAGTACCAGATGCCCAGTCGGCACTACTTCTCAAAGAAAGGTGTGCCTGCGCTCCACCAGCATGTCGCACACAACATCACCGCTTCTTTGAGAAACTCTGTGTGTGACAGGGTGCATTTCACCACAGACACTTGGACGAGTAGGCATGGACAGGGGCGTTACATGTCGCTGACTGGGCACTGGGTAACTATGGTGACATCAGGACAAGGGGCTGCTGTCCAAGTCTTGCCGTCCCCACGAGTTGTGCGTCAATCCTCTTTATGTCAAAGTTCCTCCACTGCTTCTGCCTCCTCAACCTCCTCTCGGTCTTCCACCTGCACCCAAAGCCTGTCTGGTCATGCCACAAGCTTTCTAACTGCGCAGAAGGGATCGTGCACACCTCCTTACTATGCTGGCAGTAGGGCTCAACGTCATCAGGCGGTTTTTACATTGAAATGTCTGGGAAATGTGAGTCACACAGCTGAGGAGTTGTGGTCAGCTCTGGAGAACCAATTTCATGAATGGTTGTCTCCACTGGACCTGAAACCAGGGAAGGCCGTGTGCGACAATGCTGCAAACCTGGGTGCGGCCCTTCGCCGGGGCAATGTCACACACGTGCCTTGTATGGCTCACGTGTTGAACCTGGTTGTCCAGCAATTTTTAGCCCACTATCCCAGACTAGATGGCCTTCTGCAGAGGGCACGGTCGCTGTGTGCTCACTTCCGCCGTTCGCATCCCGCAGCTCAGCGACTTACATCTCTACAGAAGTCGTTGGGCCTGCCACTTCACCGGCTAAAATGCGATGTGCCTACCCGGTGAAATTCAACTCTGCACATGTTGCAGCGACTGTGGCAGCACCGACAAGCCCTGGTGCAATACGTTCTGACGTATAGCCTGGGCCAACGAGATTCAGAGGTGGGGCAAATCACGCTGGAGGAGTGGTCTCAGATCAGGGACCTATGCACCCTTCTGCACAGTTTCGAAATGGCGACGAAGATGTTTAGTGCTGACGATGCCATTATCAGCATGACTATTCCGGTGATTTACATGCTGGAGCACATGTTAAACAGAATTCGGAGTCAGGTGGTGGCACAAGAGGAGGTGGAGGAAGTAGAGGAGGAGGAGTTGTATGCGGAAGGGCTAACATCTGCAAGGTCCAGACGGTCGGCAGCACCAAGGCGGCAGGCATGTGAGGGTGGGGGAGATGGTTTTACCAGGGCGCATGGTAGCAGCCAAACTAGTGAGGAAGGTGCAGGAGCCCAGGAAGAAGTGGAGGACGAACTGATGGAAGACTCATCAGATGAGGGAGACCTTGATCACATTTCTGTTGTGCGAGGTTGGGGGGAGAGGACAGAGGAAGGAAGCATGATTGTTACCTCGCCACCAACACAACAGGGACTTGGTGCTCCTGGATGCGCAACACACATGAGTGCCTTCTTGCTGCACTACCTGCAACATGACCCTCGAATTGTGAGAATTAGAAATAATCCTGACTACTGGGTTGCCACACTGTTAGATCCCCGGTACAAAAGTAAATTTGCAGAAATGATTCCTGCCATAGAAAGGGATGCACGCATGCAGGAGTATCAGCAGAGACTGTTGCAGAATCTTACATGTGCTTTTCCACAAAATACCAGTGGTGCACGTAGTGAATCTCACAGTTCCAACTTGCCAACCGTGGGACCGTCAAGTGTTCAGCACTCAAACCATAACAGAACCACAGTATCTGCTGGTAACATCAATTTTGCGGAATCATTTCACCACTTTTTTAGCCCATCCTTTGCAAGGCCACAGGAGACAAGAAGTCTGACACATAGTCAACGCCTAGAGACGATGGTACAGGAGTATCTCCAAGTAAACATTGAAGCCACGACTGTGTCACTGGACCCTTGCTCTTTTTGGGCTTCCAATCTGGATAAATGGCCGGAGCTAGCCACTTACGCCTTGGAGATCTTGTCATGCCCCGCAGCCAGCGTTCTGTCTGAACGTGTGTTCAGCCCTGCTGGTGGTGTGCTGACAGATAAGCGCACGCGGCTCTCCACTGATAATGTAGACAGACTCACGTTCATAAAGATGAACAAATCATGGATCCGAAATCACTTTTCTACACCTGTGTCATCCTGGGGAGAGTAAAAGCTTGATGATTGGTTAAAATCACCCTACCAACCGTTTTAAGCTTTCAAATTACTAATCATGTTTATCTGTATCTTGACTGGAAAATAATTTGGGCTTTGTAGCAGTGTGCAGCACTGATCCTATTAGGCCATCTATACTAAAGCTTCACCAGATTTAAAATTAAAAATAATTTTTAGCTGCATCTAGCCCGGAAAATAATTTTGGGGCTCCGAGATGCGCAAGACACATAAGTGCCTTCTTGCTGCACTACCTGCAGCATGACCCTCATATTGTCAGAATTCGAAGTAATCATGACTACTGGGTTGCCACACTCTTAGATCCCCCAAACTCGATCAACCTTTTCATTTTAATAAAGACCAAAAAAATGGTCATTTTTGAAATTATAAGCATTAGCAGGTTGTTAGAAACTGAAATCAAACAGTTTTCAACTCAAAACTTTATTCTAGGTGATGTTACGTTTTCACATAGGACCCCTTGTTCGAAAGGAGCTTCTGAACTCTCTCGTCCATTGAATTTGTCAGGTTTTGGATGGTTTCTGCTTCAATTGTTTTGCATGAGGACAGAATACCCTCCCAGAGCTGTTGCTTAGATGTGAACTGCCTCCCGCCATCATAGACACTCCTTTTAATGATGCTCCAAAGGTTCTGAATGGGGTAGAGGTCAGGGGAGCATGGGGATCACACCATAAGTTTGTCCCCTTTTATGCCCATATCAGCCAGAGATGCAGATGTTTTATGTGCAGCATGAGATGGTGCATTATCATGCAGAAAAATGATCTTGCTGTGAAATACACGGTTCTTCTTCTTGAACCATGGCAGGAAGTGCTGTTTGAGAAAATCCACATACATTATGGAGTTCATCTTTAGCGCCTTCAGGGATCCTAAAGGGGCCGACAATCTCTCTCCCCATGATTCCAGCCCAAAACATTACTCCACCTCCTCCTTGTTGGCGCTGTAGCCGTGTTTGCGTGGGGTGTCCATCAACCAGCCATCCTCCACTCCATCCATCTGGACCATCGAGCGCTGCACGGCACTCATCCGTGAACAAAACTGTTTTGAAATCAGTCTTCATGTAATGTTTGGCCCACTGGAGCCGTTTCTGCTTTTGTGAAGTGGATAGAGGAGGTCGACAGGATGGCGTATGCACAGCTGCAAACCTCTGAAGGACCCTGCATCTTGTTGTTCGGGGGACGTTGGAGGCACAAGCAGCTTCAAAAACTTGTCTGCTGCTATGACAAGGCTTTTTTGCCGCTGCTCTTTCAACCTGACGTAATTGCCTGTAGGAAAGAGTCCTCAATTTGCCCTTATCAGCACGCACACGTGTGTACTGTGAATCAGATACATACTTCTTGATTGCCAAGACACTTCATCCTGATCATCGCACAATGTTGATTGTAGTCATGCCTTGACCTAAACACTCCACAATTTGTTGCTTCTCAGCAGCCGACACATCCTTTTTCTTTCCCATTTTGGCAGAAAATGTAGGCTGCTTAATAATGTGTGAGAGCCTTCTTAAGTAGTCTTGCCTTTCATTGGACACACCTGCCAAACTAATTAGCACAGGTGTCTGCAATTGCTTACAGTGATATAAAGAGCCCTGACACACATCACCATCAATGAGTTTAACTGACAAACAAACAAATTCTTCCCTTATCACTCCTAAACACTTTTTGCATAATAATTTGGAACGCAGTGTACATGTGCTTTTCCACAAAACACCAGCGGTTCACGTAGTGAATCTTACAGTTCTAACTTGCCAACCGTGGTCTGTATGGAGTTGTTCAATAAAGGGCCCAAAATTAAGATAACATAGATGGGAGAGGTCTCTATGAATAGGAATTCCTAAGTATTTGATACCCTGTGAGGGCCAGGCAAAGGGAAAGTTGGACTGGATGGAATCCTATATGGATTTGGGGAGGGAGACATCGAGGGCCTCAGACTTCGCTGCATTGATTTTAAAATTTAACCATGTAACAAAGTGATCTATTTCAGCCATAACAGCATGGATGGATATATGTGATTGAGTGATATATACTAGGACATCATCAGCAAATAGAGAGCACTTGTACTCGGTGCCTCCCACCTCAATCCACCTAATATTGGGGTTATGGCGAATTGATGAGAGCAGGTGCTCCGTTACTAGGATGTATAAGAGAGGGGACAGAGGACATCCCTGCCTTGTCCCATTGGTGATTGTGAAAGGTGATGAAAATGTTCTGACGCACCCCCTGGGCCTTGGGACACCCGGAGCCGGACCCTTTTTGGTGGATGCTGGTGGTTGTAGTCTTCGTGGCGGCGACCCGGTTCCGTGGCTCAGGGCGGTCAAACCAGTGGCGGAACTATTTATGTGGTTTTGATGTTTAAATGTACGACTACGCCACCCGTGGATTGCGATCAGAGTGAACCGCCGCTACAGGGCAGACCGCTGAGGCTGGTGTTGTGGGTGCAGCAGAGCGTAGCATAACTCCCCACGGGAGGAGTATAGCCTCAGGGCAGTGTATGCGGAGGATGGGGGTGATGGTGCAGGGCAGCAGCAGTAAAGACACGGAGTCAGTGATGCAGTTCAGGGCCTTTACTCACAGTTCTTATTATTCAGACCACGTCTGCAGGTAACGGCTGCCCACGTAGTACTGTGCTCACCAGGTGAGGGGCTCAGACAACTCCCAGATAACTTTGGAGCACTTCACAGGACCCCCTTTGTGTGTCCTTTGTCTGGCCTTTCTTACCAACACTTCTGTCCGGCTGCCTCGGGCCTCCTCTTGGTAAACTTGGCGCCAGTTTCCCTGACCCTATGTGGTGCCTTCCTAGCGGGTGTAGCGAGGGGCTGCGCCACATAAAATGTCAGAGCCTCCGGTTTCTAGCTGAGGGTCGTTTCCTGCCTCCACTAGTTCGGGGACCGGTCTCCCCCTTTGGCCTGACCCCTCCACGCAGGTGGATTCGGGCGTGCGGTGGCGACTCGCCCGTCCGCACCCCTGGGATCCCTTCATTCCTCGTTCCTGGAGCCTTCTCCGCTCCTCTTCCTTCCTTCTCCCTCTTCCAGGCCTGGGCCTCTGTTACTAGGCCCGCCTCCGGAGCAGAGCTCATGCAGAGCCCCTGCTCCCTGCCACTTCTGCTCAGACTTCTCTGCACTGAACTAAGATGGTGCCCACCTTTTATACTCCCTTCTCAATGCACACAGGAACTGCTTCCTCCCTGCTCCTGCACTACAGGGTTCCCCTTCCTCAGTGTTCCCTCTCCCCACTCCAGCCAGGGACAGGGACTGTCGTGCCCATCTCAGGGGCATATTGGTCGCCCTGCCCCATGGCAATGTGGTGTAATGCATGCAGGTGTCGGGTCCTGATCCACACTCCATCCTTACCTGAGAGTGAGATATCACACCTCTGGGTGAGGTGCAATACGTCTGTAGCAACCGAGCCCTCAGGGTGCTACAGTTCCATTTATCTTCAGCCTAGGTGACGTATTGTGATACAGGGCCGTGATTTTGGCTATAAAAGGGTCCCCTAGACCCCTACCCCAAGCTTTTTAAGAGAATCATATATGGCGTGCCAGGAGACTCTATGGAATGCTTTCTCAGCATCCAACGAGAGTATCTAATTACAAATTTTTAACTGCATCTAGCCCAGGAAATACTTTGTGCCTAGTAGCAGTGTCTGCTAGTCAGCGGATTATCCCGGCTGTTAAGCAAGCTACACCACCTGTAGTTTAGACACTTAATTTTTTCAAAGGAAATGCTTCGGGACCATGGGATACTTAGTGAAGAGCATCAGGAGGCACCCCAAGGCATAGGGGCTGGGACTGGCAGTAGGATGCCTTGCGGTGGACAGCCGAGCTCGATCCTTATAAAAGCTTTTTAACTGCAGCAGCTTTAGTGGACGCTACTGGAGCTGGAATTACGCGGCTGCTGGCATGAGACTTGCCCTCCAATAGATCCTTGTAAATGGATTTAAAGTGTATTCATTCAAATTAGAGAGACAATTTAAATTAAAAAGCTTAGAGCTGCCTCCACCACAGGGGGGCTCGCTCGACCCACCAGCGGACAGGCACCAGTATTGGGAGAGGGGGGCTGGCCATCAGGGTTCACCGCGGCTCTGGCACAAACCCGGCGACACGGAGGTGGCACGGGCAGGAGCGGACTGGCCGTGTCGGCTTCTCACTTTTTGGATTTTAGAAGGGCATGACATGCCTATATCTGTGTCTCCCCCTCCTTTTACTCCTCCACCTCTTTTATTTTCGCATGACTATATGTACTTGTCACTTTTCCATGTGTTAGTTATGTCTTCTGAGCAGTTTGTCAGCTTTTGGACACCTTTGAAGGTGTTTTCTATGTGTTTCTATGTGTTTTTGTTTGCCTGCCATTGGTTTTAACGGTGTTCGGAGGTGTTCGACGAACAGTTCGGCGAACACACGGGTGTTCGACGAACCGAACCAAACTCGAACACTACGGGGGTGGCTCAACACTATTTGCAACCTGATGGAGGTCAGTATAGATGGACTAATAGAACAAGTCCCACACACAGCTAGAAGCCCAAATATTTTTTCAGAGGTAGATGCAGAAAAAAATTATATTCAGTTTGCAACCTGATGGAGGTCTATATAGATGGATTAATAGAACAAGTCCCACACACAGCTAGAAGCCCAATATTTTTTCAGAGGTAGATGCAGAAAAAAAATTATTTTTAATTTGCAACCTGATGGAGGTCAGTATAGATGGACTAATAGAGAAAGTCCCACACACTGCTAGAAGGCCAAATATTTTTTCAGAGCTAGATGCAGAAAAAAATTATATTTAATTTGCAACCTGATGGAGGTCAGTATAGATGGACTAATAGAGAAAGTCCCACACACAGCTAGAAGCCCAAATATTTTTTCAGAGGTAGATGCAGATAAACATTATTTTTAATTTGCAACCTGATGGAGGTCAGTATAGATGGACTAATAGAGAAAGTCCCACACACTGCTAGAAGGCCAAATATTTTTTCAGAGCTAGGTGCAGATAAAAATTATTTTTAATTTGCAACCTGATGGAGGTCAGTATAGATGGACTAATAGAGAAAGTCCCACACACTGCTAGAAGGCCAAATATTTTTTCAGAGCTAGATGCAGAAAAAAATTATATTCAGTTTGCAACCTGATGGAGGTCAGTATAGATGGACTAATAGAACAAGTCCCACACACAGCTAGAAGCCCAAATATTTTTTCAGAGGTAGATGCAGATAAAAATTATTTTTAATTTGCAACCTGATGGAGGTCAGTATAGATGGACTAATAGAGAAAGTCCCACACACTGCTAGAAGGCCAAATATTTTTTCAGATCTAGATGCAGATAAAAATTATTTTTAATTTGCAACCTGATGGAGGTCAGTATAGATGGACTAATAGAGAAAGTCCCACACACTGCTAGAAGGCCAAATATTTTTTCAGATCTAGATGCAGATAAAAATTATTTTTAATTTGCAACCTGATGGAGGTCAGTATAGATGGACTAATAGAGAAAGTCCCACACACTGCTAGAAGGCCAAATATTTTTTCAGAGCTAGATGCAGAAAAAAATTATATTCAGTTTGCAACCTGATGGAGGTCAGTATAGATGGACTAATAGAACAAGTCCCACACACTGCTAGAAGCCCAAATATTTTTTCAGAGGTAGATGCAGAAAAAAATTATATTCAATTTGCAACCTGATGGAGGTCAGTATAGATGGACTAATAGAATGATGCTATGCCCAAAAGATTTTACTTCACTAGGTGCAGTGAAAAAATTGGTATTCTATACACAGGTGGTATATCTTGCAACACAGATAGGCTACTCCACTGACTAACACGCTCTGCAATAGGCCAAAAAGGATTAGCTTTGCTAGATTCAGCCAAATGCTGTGAAAAAAACTTGCACAGCACTGGCACAGACCTGCCTGGCAAAAACTGATAGGAACTGATGTAACCTAGTCCTGAAAAGGACTGCAATTACAATTAGTCTTTACTCCCACAATCTATCTATTTAAGAGCACAGACCTGCCTGATAAAAGTCGTAGGAAATGCTGTAACCTAGTCCTTAAAAGGACTGCAATCACAACTATTCCCTACTCCCAAGCTATCTGTAGATTTGTGCGAAAATTGGCTTGAAATTAACAAGGTATAGCGCACACAGCAACAGCGGTGCCGTCTAACACGCAGCTGCAGCAGTGAGAAAATGGTGGCGACGGGGAAAATGGCTTGGTCTTATAGGGCAAAGACATGTGACATACACTGCCAATGACACATGCCCTTGCTTGTGTGAAAAACAGCAGTTCGCTCCGTGTGTGCGCTGCTGATAGGCTGACAGACTGCACCTCCCCACTGCAAATGCGGGAAAGAGAAAAAAAAATGGAGATCTTCATTATTCCTGCAGAGATCCATCCCCTGCCCCTCCCCCCACCCCGCTGTACACTCAAACTGCGTATTAACATTAATTTTCATCATTACTGAGAAAAAATCCAGTTATGATTTTGGTGCACGAACAGTTATCGAACATAACCTCGAACAGCCGAATTTTTCTCAAATCGTTCGTGTTCGCCGAACGGCTCGAACACCGCCCAAAACAGCTCGAATTTGAGATTGGCTAACAGTTCGAGTAGAACAACGCTCATCTCTAGTTATAATTCCCCCAGCGGCACTAAAAACACGCTCCGATAACATGCTAGCGGCAGGGCAGGCCAGTACCTCCAAGGCATACAGAGTGAGTTCATTCCAAGTGTCCAGCTTGGATACCCAATAATTAAAAGGCACAGAGGAATCACGGAGGACGCTGGTACTCCCTCACCATCTTTTGAAACTTTCCACTCCTTGTGAGAGTACCCTGCGCCTCAGGGCCTGTAAGCTGGGCAGGTCTCAGAAAACTGTCCTAGAACATTGACAGTGTTCCCCTGCCTCTGCTGGATTGGAGTTGCGTCTCTCTCGCCTGTATGCCTTAGTTGGGCAGCGAACTGTGACATCTGCCGCTACCATGTTCAGATGGGAATTTTTTTAATAGTTCTGCAGCAAGGGCCTTCTGGTACTGCCCCATTTTTGTAGACCTCTCCACCTCAGGAATAAGAGAGTGAAAGTTCTCCTTGTAGCGGGGGTCTACAAGTGTCACCAACCAGTAATGACTGTCACCCAACATTTTGACAACGCGAGGGTCACGGTTAAGGCAGCGTAACATAAAGTCAGCCATGCGTGCCAGACTGGTAACGGGCAAGATTTCCGTGTCCTCACCAAGATGACGACTGACGATGCTCTCCTCCTCCCCCCTGTCCTCAGGCCACCCACGCTGAACCGACGGTATGACACTTGTACAGGTACTACCGTCTACAACGCATGATAGCAGCTCCTGTTCTTCCTCCTCCTCCTCCTCTCCCTCATTGTCCCCCAATGCACGTTGGGATGAGATGAGGCTGGGCTGTGTGTAATCGCCTGCTACGGCTTCTTGATCCATCTCATCATACTCTGGCTGCAATGCCTCCTCTTTAATTCTCTGCAGAGAGCGTTGCAAAAGACAGACAAGTGGGATGCTGACACTAATGATGGCGTCATCGCCACTCACCATCTTGGTGGCCTCCTCAAAGTTTGTCAGGATGGTACATATGTCAGACATCCAGGTCCACTCCTGAGGTCTTATGTGTGGAGTCTGACCTGAATATCGACGGCCTTGTTGCAGCTGGTAATCCACAACTGCTCTCTTCTGCTCACAAATCCTTTGCAACATGTGGAGGGTAGAGTTCCAACGTGTGGGGACATCACACACCAGTCGGTGTGCCGGAAGCTGCAAACGCTGCTGCAACACAGCAAGGGCGGCGGAAGCTGTAGCCGACTTGCGAAAATTAGCTGACAGGCGGCGTACTTTCACGAGCAGATCTGGCAACTCTGGGTACGATTTAAGAAACCGCTGAACCACGAGGTTAAGCACATGAGCCAGGCATGGTACGTGTGTGAACTCACCTCGCCTCAGAGCCGCCACCAGGTTACGGCCATTGTCACACACGACCATGCCGGGATGTAGGTTCAGCGGTCTCAGCCACAGATCTGCCTGCTCTTTCACAGCTGTGCACAACTCACAAGCAGTGTGAGGTTTATCACCTAAGCTTATGACTTTCAGCACTGCCTGTTGCCGCTTGGCGGAGGCAGTACTGCAATGCTTCCAGCTTGTAACTGATGTGGTGATATCTGAGATGGAAGCTGAACATGAGGAGGAGGATGCGCAGGAGCTGTACACTGTGGGGGCAACTCTGACTGACATAGGGCCCGCAATCCTCGGTGTGGGGAGGATGTGTTCCGTCCCAAGGTCCGACTGGGTCCCGGCTTCCACTATGTTTACCCAGTGTGCAGTAAGAGAGATGTACCGTCCCTGGCCACAAGCCCTTGTCCACGTGTCCGTTGTCAGGTGGACTCTCCCAGTAACTGCGTTGTTGAGGGCACGGCAGATGCTTTGGGACACGTGCTTGTGTAGTGCGGGGATGGCACACCGGGCAAAATAGTGTCGGCTGGGGACCGAGTACCGAGGGACGGCCACCGCCATAAGATTGCGGAAGGATTCCGTCTCCACCAGCCTAAAAGGCAGCATTTCCAATGCAAGCAGTCTTGAAATGTGCGAATTTAGGACTGTGGCCTGTGGGGCGTTAGCTGCAAATTTCCGCTTTCGTTCAAAGGTCTGGGATATGGACAATTGAACGCTGCGGTGGGACGTGGACGTTGATGCTGTTTCTTGAGAAACTGCCATAACAAGTGAAGACTGAGAGGAGGGGGCATCTTTACATGCAGTATGGACAGGGGATTGCCTTGCACACACAACAGGGGGTTCTATTGCACGCACAACAGTGGAAGAAGCAGTGGTGACACCCGCTGACACTGGTCGTGGACCCTGGGTTTCGCCCCACAAAGTCGGGTGCTTTGCTGCCATGTGCCTGATCATGCTGGTGGTGGTCAGGCTGGTAGTTTTGTCACCCCTGCTGATGCTGGCATGGCAGGTGGAACATATGGCCTTTTTGGGGTTATCAGCAGAGTCTTTAAAAAAATTCCAGACTCTGGAAGACCTACCGCTTGTACTGGCAACGTCCCTCGTGTTGGTGTTACGGGGAACGGTTGCCTGCCTTCTGTCTGCGGCCACCACACTGCTTCTTCCTGCCTGTTGGGGTACTCTGCCTCCCTCCCCCTGTGTGCTGCTGGCCTCACTCTGCATGTCCTCCTTCCACGTTGGGTCAGTTACTAGATCATCCTCCACCTCCTCCTCTTCCACTTGCTCACCACGATCCTACTCCTGACTTCCTGGCAATTGTGTCTTGTCATCGTCCACCTCTTGTGACAGATTGCCAACGTCGACTTCCTGTGGCCGTGGCTGTTCAAATATTTGGTCATCGCAACATGGGATCTCCTCTTCCACCACTTCAAGCGTATCAGGCGAGGGGCCCAAATATGGAAATGGACCAGTGAACAGCTCTTCAGAGTGTCCAAGTGTGGGATCACTTGCTGTCTGACGACACTCGGCATGGTGGGAGGAAGGAGCATCAGGGTGAGGAGGAGTATGCGGTCGAGACTCACGGCTACTAAGAGTTGACCGTGTGGAAGACAGACCGGAGGTGGTGGTGCCCAGGTAACTGGAAGTATTGTCTGCTATCCAATTAATAACCTGTTCACACAGATCAGTTCTCAATACTGGTGTTGTTCTGTGCTTCCCTAGTAATTCGGTCAAGAAGTGGGAGCGAGAAGATGTGGCTGTTGGTTGTGGCACATTTTCACCCTAGCCACGGCCCCGTCCTCTGCACGAACCATCACCAGAACGTCCACTTCCACGTCCCTTGCCACGCGCCTTGCCCATTGTAAATGAAGTAATATAGCTTACACTTGCACTATCAATGGAAAAAGGGTAATAAAGAGTAGATTAGAACCATGGAAGAGGAAAACCACAGTTATTGTTTACTGGGGTATACCACACTTTTTTAAATAGAGATATTTGCGGCTGAACAGTGAGCGACACACTCAAACTGCTTTTTTTTAGATACCAAAGGCCCAAAACTGGATAGTACAGCGATTTGACCCGTGGAACTGCGAAACTACACTGGGATGTCGGGCCTACACAAGACTATTTTCAACAGATATATTTTTGTGTCACAACAGTCAGGAGACACTACTGTTTTCTTTACGGAAAAAACTACCAAAACCTGAATAATAGAGATTTTTTACCGTGGAACAGCAAAACCACAGTTATAATTTACTGGTGTATACCAGGCTTTTTAAAATATATATATATTTGCGGCTGAACAGTGAGCGACACACTCAAACTGTTTTTTTTAGATACAAATGGCCCAAAAGTGGATAATACAGAGGTTTGTACTGTGGAACTGCAAAACCACACTTGTATTTCTCGGGCCTACACCAGACTATTTTCAACAGATATATTTGTGTCTGAAAAATCAGGGAGACACTATTTTTTTTTTTTTTTTACAGCAAAAAATGCAAAAAGCAGGATAATAGAGATTTTTTTACAGTGGAACAGCAAAAGCACACTTCTGTCTCTCTGGCCTACACCAAACTATTTTCAACAGATATATTTGTGTCTGAAAAATCAGGGAGACACTGTTATTATTTTTATACAGCAAAAAATGCCAAAAACAGGATAATAGAGATGTTTTACCGTGGAACATCAAAACCACAGTAATAATTTACTGGTGTATACCAGGCTTTTTAAAATATATATATATTTGCGGCTGAACAGTGAGCGACACACTCAAACTGTTTTTTTTAGATACAAATGGCCCATAGAACTGCAAAACCACACTTCTATTTCTCTGGCCTACACCAGACTATTTTCAACAGATATATTTGTGTCTGAAAAATCAGAGGCACACTTTTTTTTTTTTGGGGGGGGGGGGCACCAAAAGGTTAATAAGATGGGTATTTGTACATTGTGAAGGAGGAAAAAAAAAAGAGGATTTAGATAAAAAAAAAGGATTTTTCCTGGCCCCGGGACCTGGAGCTAAGTCCAGCAATTTCAGCAACAGGAGCAGAACACAGGACTGTAATGCAGCGTTTGCTGGTATAACCACTGCGTCTCCTATACAGCCTGCCTGCCTGCCTGCCTTCCTGATATACCTGGGATGGATATTAGTCCTGAGAAGGACTGTTTGTTTGATCTGGCAGCCTTTACAGACCCTACACTAACTATTTTTCAGGATATATCTCTCCCTAAATCAGCAGCGCTGTCCCTACACTGTCTGATCCGGAGCGACTGTGTCCAAGATGGCGGCGCCCGGTTTTAAATACTCGAGGTGACGCTGTGCGGCCAGCCAATCACTGTAATGCCCACAAACAACATGGCTGCGGCATTACAGTGACTGGCTGGCAATCCCTGCATGTTCATTGGCTCTGTAAAGAGCGCCAAATATGCAGGGCGGAGACCCGAGCTCCCGCTCGAGTAACCCGGAAATGCTCGGTGCTCGCCGAACATCCTGAGTAGCGTGATGCTCGGGCGAGTGCCGAGCAGTGTCGAGCATGTTCGCTCAACACTAGTCATTATCATTACCCCTAAAGGGACTAGCAAGTACAGTGAAAAGTAAAAAAAAGTTTTTTAAAATATATGAAAAAAAAAAAATCAAATCACCCCTCTTTCCCTCAGTTAACATTAGGATATTAAAAAATAAAAAATACACGTGGTGTCACCGTATTCAGAAAAGTCTGATCTATCAAAATCTAAAAATAAATAATCAGTAAAGACTGTAGATGAAAAAAATCAAGAAAGTCAAAATTAATTATTTTTGATCACTGCAATTCCACAAAAAATGCTATAACAAGCCATCAAAATGTCACATCTGTCCCAAAATTGTATCAATAAACAATGTTGTATCGTCCTGCAAAAGATAAGCTGTCACATGGCTAGATCGTCCAAAAAATAATGGGTCTCGGAAAATAGCGACACAAATCAAATAGATATATATTTTTTTACAAAATTTTTTTTCACCACTAAAATAGTGAAAAAAAATGGACATGTTTGTTATTTCCGTAATCGGCTTTTGAGAAGAGTTCTATTTCAAGGTTATTTTTACCACAAAATGTACACTGTAAAGCAATTCCCACAAAACAATATCAGAATTGCGTTTTTTTCACAATTTCTCCCCTCCCACCTTGAAATTTTTTCTCATTTTATAGTACATTATGTGGTAAAATGAATGGTGTTATTCAAAAGTACAACTCGTCAAGCAAAAACTAAGCCCTCATATGTCTGTGGGATGAAAAATAGTTATGGGATTGGGAAAAAAGGGATGAAAAAATGTAAACACAAAAATGGAAATTGGCTCCCATCATGAAGGAGTTAAATTTACATATTTTCAGCAGATGTGGAGCTTTGTATCAGAAAAGCAGATTTTGAAGAGAGAAAAATATATAAAACTTGTCACCTTGGAAAATACTATTTACTTGCAGATATAGGGTTTATTTTCTGGTTAATAGCGTTACAATGCTTCCCGGCCATCTTACTGAAAGTGTGGCTACTGGGAGAAAATTAAGTTATTCCCTTCCAGGAGCTGCCAACTTTCAGTTGTAGGGGCGGTACAGGAAGCGCTTACAGTCATTGTTCATAACATTGCTGTAAACACTTCTGTCACTTCAGTTGACAGCTAGCACTGCAGTGCATCTATGTAGCACAAGCTGTCAATCATAGTGCCAAATGTGCTTACAGCTCTCAGTATAGTGAACAGTGACTGAAACCGTTCTGTATACGCTGTGGCTGTGGCTGACAGCCAGTGGCTCCAGGGAGGAAATAGTTTAATTTTCACAGTGGACCATTCCCTCTTACTCCAGACTCTCTCATCTCTTGGCATCACAGACTTGGCACAATCCTGGATCTCCTCATACCTAACAGACTGGACATTCAGTGTCTCCCACTCACACACCACCTCCTCATCTCACCCCCCCCTATCTGTCGGTGTCCCCCAAGGTTCAGTTCTAGGACCCCTACTCTTCTCCATCTACACCTTAGGCCTGGGACAGCTCATAGAGTCTCATGGCTTTCATTATCACCTCTATGCCGACGAAACACAGATCTACCTCTCTGGACCTGATATCTCCTCCCTACTAACCAGAATCCCACAATGTCTGTCCGCTATTTCATCCTTGTTCTCTGCTAGATTTCTAAAACTTAACATGGACAAAGCAGAATTCATCATCTTTCCTCCATCTCATTAAACCTTCCCCAACTGACCTATCTTTCAACGTCAATGGCTGTCCACTCTCCCCAGTCCCTCAAGCTCGCTGCCTTGGGTTAACCCTGGACTCTGAAGTCTCCTTCAAACCACATATCCAAGCCCTTTCCATTTCCTGCCCACTGCAACTTAAAAATATCTCCCTGTTCCACACATTCCTCAACCATGAATCTGCAAAAACACTGGTGCACACCCTCATCATCTCCCACCTCGAGTACTGCAACCTCCTGCTCTGTGGCCTCCCTTCCAACACTCTCACACCCCTCCAATCTATCCTAAACTCTGCTGCTCGACTAATCCACCTGGCCCCTGTTATTCCCCGGCCTCTCCTCTCTGACAGTCCCTTCACTGGCTCCCCTTTGCTCAGAGACTCCAGTTCAAAACCCTAACCATGGCATACAAAGCCATTCACAACCTGTCTCCTCCATATATCTCTGACCTAGTCTCCCGATACATACCCGCATGCAACCTCTGATCCTCACAAGATCTCCTTCTCTACTCCCCTCTTATCTCCTCCTCCCACAAACTCATACTAGATTTCTCCTGTGCATCCCTCCTACTCTGGAACTCTCTACCACAACATATCAGACTCTCGTCGACCTTGGAAAGCTTCAAAAGGAACCTGAAGACCCACCCTTTCCGACAAGCCTTCAACCTGCATTAACCATTGCTCCATCATACTGCTCCACGACCAGCCCTACCCTCACCCACTATATGCTCACCCATCCCTTGTAGATTGTGACCCATTGTGGGCAGGGTCCTCGCTCCTCCTGTACCAGTCACCATCACGTTTTGTTCAAGATTATTGTAATTGTTTTGCTATGTATACCCCTTTTTCACATGTAAAGTGCCATGGAATAAATGGTGCAATTATTATAAATAATAATAATTTTCTAACAGTAGCTGCACTTTCAGTAAGGTGGCCGGCGTGCAATGTAACGCTATATACCTGCAGATTAACCCTATATCTGCAGATAAATAGTGACGTGACAGGTTCCCTTTAAGAGATTAATCAGCACAGAATAGTGAGCCTATTGAGATGAGTCTCCACACTTGAAAATTAATTTTTCCCTCATTTTGAGCGAACATGTGTATGGATAATGCCGGAGAGTTGATTGCAGAAACAAGGATAGATCTTAGCCTATGATTTAATTTTCAATGAAAGATGTCCCCCCCTACTGAAATAGCTAAGACTTGGCATGTTTTATTTTGAGGGATTATTTAGAAACAGTATTTTACTTATAATCTCCTGATTTTTTTAGTTCTTTTTCAGAGCTTTTGTACAGAAATCCATAGTATACTCCATTCCTGTAGTCAAAATACATTTTAGCTCTAACTTATATTTAGTAGTGCTGTAGTTGGAGATTGAGTCATAAGTAACCAAACAGCGAGCCTACATTACCTATTCTCTTTCCTAAGAACAATGAGTCATAGCACATATTATATGTGAACCCCTAGATCTTAGCAGCTGCAACCAAGCATGTACAATGGTATTTGAGGAATATGTGGTGGTAGAAATAGTTTCCTTCTTCCCACAAATGAGAGATGCCTCTAGTTGATGCACATCTCTTACAAACTATATGGTCAATTAGCACTGCATGATAAATGGATTTGGAAAAATAGTGTAAGCCATATTGGAAAGTATTATTCTTAATGTGGTTTCTTTGAACAAATGACTATAATGAAAAAAAAAATGCTTAACCTTTCCTACATTGTGTGTATATTGTTATCTTTCTCGGGCAGCGAACTGTGACGCAAGTGAGTTGACCGGGGTTCATCAGCTATGAACTCCGGTGACCTTTCTCACGTCCGCGCTATCACATATTCACTCTCATGTCTCAGTGTGTTTCGGCTGGCATGGAGAGAGGTCGAATCACTGATGTTCCCGCTCTCAAAATTATCCGGATCGTCGTGAGACATGGCTATTAATGGGTTATTGTCAGACAGGTGAGGAAAATGGTGTTTTATTATTTTTATCTTTTACAGTGGGACATGGGCATCAATGGATTATTGTCAGAAAGGTGAGTACAACTTAGCTTCTTCATTTTTTTTTTTTTTAAATAAATGGGTAAAAGAGGGTGTGGAGTTGTTATTTAAAATAAAGGAGTCTGAGTCTTTCTTACAATTAAAGGACTTTATTCTGGCTGGGTATTTTTTACAATCTGACTATGGGGTTAGTAATAGGGGCATCTTATAGACGACTTTCCATTACTAGTCCCTGAGTTTGAAGTCAGTGGCCATAAAACACCTGACATAAATGCTAAACATATCACCCCACTTGCCCACTGCACCAGGGCAAGTGGGAAGAACCAGGCAAAGCACCAGAATTGGTGCATCTAATAAATGTGCCTTTTCTGGGGTGGCTGCTGGATGCTATTTTTAGGCTGAGGAGGGTCAATATCCATGGCCCCTTACCAGTCTGAGAATACCTGGCCCCAGCTGTCTGCTTTAGCTTGGCGGGTTGTCAAAAATGGAGGAAAATCCAACTGTTTTTCTTTAAGTTTTGAAATATTTTAAAAATACAGCGTGGGGACCCCTCTATTTTAGATAACCAACCAATATAAAGCCGACAGCTGGGGGGTTGCAGCCCACAGCTTTCAGCTTTACCTGCACTGGTTATCAAAAATAGAGGGGAGCCCACGCAATTTTTAATATATTTATTTATTGCACAGGTGCTGACTGAGAATACTCTCATCAGCCTCGCTATCAGCGAGAGCAGGTGTACGATGATGAGTGTAGTACTCTTATCAGTTGACGCCTGTGACCCATGGTAACGTTTTTTCCGCTGGTCACAACTGCTGGCTCATATGCTGTCATTTGACAGCTTGGGAGCTGCATCGCTCTGACTGGCGGTAACTATTTTACCGCCGATCAGAGCCCATGTTTCCTGTGCTGTCATGCAGATGACCACATGGGAAACAAAGGATCTTTGGGCCCCCCATTCATGTGAATGGAGTTCGGGTACCATTCTGGTACCCGAACCAAACTTTTTTAAATGTTCGGCTAAACCCGTCGGACCTAAACATTCACAGTTTTGTCTATCACTATTCATACTGTATATAGTGTGACAGAGTCACTGGTATTATAGACGAGGGGAGGTATGTGTCACTCAGGATGCTCTCCTGTGTGAACTAAGACCTACTGAATTTCTGCCAGCATGTTATATGCTGGGGTTACCTCTTTTAAAGGGTGTGGTTTTATGGGAATGATGTAGAGATGGGAGGGAAGTCATTCCCCATACTTCCACCTCAGGGTGTGGCTGATCAGGGTTTAAATGCTCAATCACCATTTATTTTTTCTGTTGTTGAGTTTGGAGTGGCAAAGATTCCAGACTGAAAGGCTTAAGCTCAGAGTGGAGCTGAAAGCTGTGACTACAACCTGTGTGGCTAATCCCACACTGCTATGGACTGTGCTATCATTTATCTTTTGTTTTGTTGTTTTGCCAGTAAGGCTGTGTTTATTATTGCTGGAGCTGCAAGGCTTTATGCCACTAAATAAAGCCTGAAGAGAAAACAAGGTTCCTGAGTCTACTTCCGGAAGCAGCCGAGTGAGGCGTCTTACCACAATAATTAGAAGTAAAATGGTGGACATATTTATGGCTATAGGGTGTAGTGGTTGCACCATTGCTCTGGGGCTTAAAGGTTCCTGTACCAGATAAATATGCTCTGCTATTATAACTAAAAACAAAATTAGCTTGCAAGCCCAGTTAAAGATTTTGCATGAGTGCACTAGAACATTAACTTAAAAGGGTTGTCCACTACTCAGACAACCCCTTATCAATTCTTATGTGTCCCTTTTGTAAAATAATAACAGCTATACTCGCTTCCAGTGCCGGCGCCTTTCCAGCAGAGTTAGCACTGGCTTTTCCTGCGGATCACATGACATTGTTGTGTCATGCGATCCCTGTGGTCAGTCAGCACTGGCTTCACTTTCCTCGCAGCTGCCCTCACTTCCTCTGGATGTATGTGATTTGTTTAAACTTGGGGAGAGTGAAGCCAGTTCTGATTTTCTTTTACACTAATCGAATCGTTCTGTGAAAAAAATCACATCATGCACTAGTTTCTTCCCAATGTCGGGTCAATCGCTCATTCAAGTCTATGGGTGCGCTAAAAAAATTAGTGCCACAGTATAGCTTATGTTTTTTATGGATACATTGCAATTTTGTAAAGTAGGAAACTATAAATGGTCTTGTAAATTATTAATAGCTGCTGTAAAAAAAAACGGATTGTACATTGACTGCACAATGATGACAAGTACAAAAAAAATTGTCCGAGTTTTCTGGATAAAACTGATGTTTTTTTATACGGTCGTGTGAACCTTGCCAAAGAAAGCCAAGTCATCTATACACTTTGAATATCTTGTGGCAGACCTCTGGCTACTTTGAAGTCCATGTCTGTCCTTGTTATCCTCAGTCCTGAGGTTAGCTTTCTCCTTACATACTAATAGGGGAGTCGTCTTGGTATTTTTCTGCAGTGTCCGTTTTCCTTTTGTCATCTGTTTTTTTTTTTTACAAACCTGAACAACGCCTTGTTATCATCTCATGTATTTTATAAGCTGTCACTGTACATTTACAGAAAAATATTAATTCATAGCAGTGTAATGCATTGAAACATGACACGTATAGATAAGAGTTCTTCCCCGGCCAGGCGTGACATTTATATTCTCCATGAGCAGACACACACGGTATTCTGGCTTTGCTCAGGATCTTTTTTGACTGATCTGTATATCCATTAAATCCAAATAAATGCTAATGGCATACTTAGCTGTCACCATATTTAATTTTATACATCATCTAATAACACAGCTGAGAAATTTCACCTTCCATGGAAATTCAAAGTCTTCATTTAGTAATACAGGGCAAATAAATCCTGTAAAATATGTATGAAGTCTGCGGATTGTAACTGGATCAGGTTATTTGAGGTATAAAATTAAGCCAAATTATTTTTTCGTCCCTGCTTCATGGGTGAGGTTAAGGGGCTGGCAAAGCATGTATCATATGTGCGGGCCCATGAGGCTCCAACAAACTACTCTCACTTCTCCATGTTTTTTAGATATGCGGCTATTCATGAGAAATGAACTCTTGCCCTGGTTGAGAAAATCCCAGCCACGGCTGTGCCTGCTTTCAAATATCACAGAGGGACCATAAGACTGCGTTGTCTGATTCCACATATTCTTGCATTGATTAGAAGCACTTCAAAAATCATATTAAATGGTTAAAATTTCTGCTAGCAGTGCGAGGTTAAATCCGTTCTGTTGAGAGTCTCTGAAGCTTTCCTGCTTTGATGATCTCAGCTGTTCTGTGTTGGCCACTCCCCTCTGCTATATACAGTGGGTACGAAAACTACTCGACCCCTTTAAATTTTTCACTCTTTGTTTCATTGCAGCCATTTAGTAAATTCTAAAAAGTTATTTTTTTTCTCATTAATGTTCACTCTGCACCCCATCTTGACTGAAAAAAACAGAAATGTAGAAATTTTTCAAATTTATTAAGAAAGAAAAACTGAAATATCACATAGTCATAAGTATTCAGACCCTTTGCTCAGTATTGAGGAGAAGCACCCTTTTGAGCTAGTAGAGCCATGAGTCTTCTTGGGAATGATGTAACAAGTTTTTCACACCTGGATTTGGGGATCCTCTGCCATTCTTCCTTGCAGATCCTCTCCAGTTCCGTCAGGTTGGATGGTGAACGTTGGTGGACAGCCATTTTCAGATCTCTCCAGAGATGCTCAATTGGGTTTAGGTCAAGCCTCTGGCTGGGCCAGTCAAGAATGGTCACAGAGTTGTTCTGAAGCCACTGCTTTTTTATTTTAGCTGTGTGCTTAGGGTCATTGTCTTGTTGGAAGGTGAACCTTTGGCCAAGTTTGAGGTCCAGAGCAGGTTTTCATTCAGGATATCTCTGTACTTGGCCGCATTCATGTTTACTTAAATTGCAACCAGTCTTCCTGTCCCTGCAGCTGAAAAACACCCCCATAGCATGATGCTGCCACCACCATATTTCACTGTTGGGATTGTATTGGGCAGGTGATGAGCAGTGCCTGGTTTTCTCCACACATACCATTTAGAATTATCACCAAAAAGTTCTATCTTAGTCTCATCAGACCAGAGAATCTTATTTCTCATAGTCTGGGAGTCCATAGTGTGTTTTTGAGCAAACTCTATGCGGGCTTTCATATGTCTTGCACTGAGGAGAGGCTTCCGTCGGGCCACTCTGCCATAAAGGCCGACTGGAGGAGGGCTGCAGTGATAGTTGACTTTGTGGAACTTTCTCCCATGTCCCTACTGCATCTCTGGAGCTCAGCCACGGTGATCTTGGGGTTATTCCTTACCTCTCTCACCAAGGCTCTTCTCCCACGATTGCTCAGTTTGGCTGGACGGCCAGGTCTAGGAAGACTTCTGGTGGTCCCAAATTTCTTCTATTTAAGGATTATGGAGGCCACTGTGCTCTTAGGAACCTTGAGTAATGCAGAAATTCTTTTGTAACCTTGGCCAGATCTGTGCATTGCCACAATTCTGTCTCTGAGCTCCTTGGGCAGTTCCTTTGATCTTATGATTTTCATTTGGTCTGACATGCACTGTGAGCTGTGAGGTCTTATATAGACAGGTGTGTGCCTTTCCAAATCAAGTCCTATCAGTTTAATTAAACACAGCTGGGCTCCAATGAAGGAGTAGAACCATCTCAAGGAGGATCACAAGGAAATGGACAGAATGTGACTTAAATATGAGTGTCTGAGCAAAGGGTCTGAATATTTATGACCATTTTGATATTTCAGTTTCTCTTTTTTAATAAATTTGCAAAAATTTTTACATTTCTGTTTTTTTTTTCAGTCAAGATGGGGTGCAGAGTGTACTTTAATGAGAAAAAAAATGATCTTTTTAGAATTTACCAAATGGCTGCAATGAAAAAAAGAGTGAAAAATTTAAAGGGGTCTGAATACTTTCCGTACCCACTGTATGCTCATCTCTGGCAATCAGGATTATTAGTGTTAGTTTTGTACTGCCTGGTGTGGAGTTGGAGGCGTTTGAAGTGTTGATCTAAAGACACTTGCTTGGTGATTTGTCTGTGCACATATCCTCATCCTCCCCTATTTGTTTTTTCCTTCCTTTTATCTTCCCGGTGTTTGTGAGTGTGTATTGGTATGATTGGTATTTTCATTTATCCCTCTACGTCTTCCCTTGTTAGTCTGGTTGGTGTATTCTTAGACAACTACTCCCCACTTACTTGGGTGGGAAAGGGGACAGATAAGGACTGATTCAGGAGCTCAGCAAGGTACGTGGCCTCGGCGTCTCAACCATTAGAAGTAATCTGGGGAGCAGGGATAGCTGGGACGTCCCTAGCTTTTGGGATAGGGAAGGAGTCCCTAGTCTTGGGATATCAAATTACAGTCTCATGACACCTATTAAAAAAAAATTGTTTAGAGTTTCATCAATAACAGTGGGACGAATTTTTTTCTCACTTGTTCATATGCAACCCATTTTTTTACAGCTGTAGCTATTAATAATTTACAGGAACATTTACAGTTTCCTATGTTACAGAATTGCAATATATCTGTAAAAATCGAATGTTATACTGTGGCTCCGTATAGCATCCAATTTTTTTCATGCACTCATTTATGCAGGTGAGTCTCACTCAATTTACAGTTGAAACTAGTGCATGCTGCCATTTTTTTTCACACACAGATTCAGCCAGTGAAAAAATTCAGTCATCTGCACTACTCCATTGAATAACATTGGTCCAAGTGCAGTCTGTTTTTTTCATGGTCAGCACTCAGACCGAAAATACAGCCATGTGAACGAGCCCTAACAGTGAATAATATATACACTGTTAGGATACAGTTTTTCTTTCCAGATTGAGCTGTCGTTCCGTGACCACATACTTGTAATCCCTTGACGACCTCGCAGCCCGTGTGTGCATTACTCACTGTTAAGATTAGGCAAGCTGCATTGCTTGCTGAAAATTTCATCTAACCTGTAAAATCTCTTCAATTTTTTGTTTTACCAAAGAGTGTTTCCTTACATAAATGAGAACTCTAGGGATTGGTGCAGAGAAATGTGGCATGATTGTCCATATGACAACTATGATGTCAAAGGAAAGTCCATATACATCACCCTCTTTTGAGATTTGAAGTAAAGCTGCCTCTTTTCTATTCCCTTTCACTTTACATATTGTTGGCAGCACATGCTCTGCCTGTTATATAGGCCATATAAAAGATGCGTTCAGCTGATAAACGAGTGACTTATTTGTCCTTGGATGAACGCCGCCATGTTAACACGTGCTAAGTTAGGCCACGTGCACACATTGACTATTTGGTGAGTTTTTTTCTCCGTACTTCTAAGCCAAAACCAGGAGTGGAACAATCAGAGGAAAAGTATAATACAAACACGTCACCACTTACTCATTTTTTACCTACTCCCGGTTTTGCCTTACAAATACTGAGGTTAAAAAACTCACCAAATAATCATGCGCACATGGCTAGACATGGTCAATCTGAATTTCTTCTTAAATTCTCTATTTTGTCATCCACAGATTTCCAAAATTAAGTGCAAATTTCTGCCTGTGCATTTTTCTCCAGTATGTCTGTGTCCTTCTAATAGAAGACTCCATCATGATATTTTAATTTCCAGTTCATGCATTACCATAGGAGTGTTATCTTTGGTAATGTGTTTTCTATCAGAGACCGCCATGGATCAGGTTTTTTTGATAAATCTAATTGCAGTGCCATAAAAGTTGACGACGACAACCAATTTTTAATGGAACCTGTCACCTTTGAAAAAGCCGTTTACCTGCAGATGTAGGGTTAATAGGATTGTACTAGATGACTTAATGAACGTGCGGCTACCCAGAGAAAATTTGTTTATTTCCTACCTTTAGTCATACGGGCTGACACTATGGGGCTACAGTCACCATTCACTATAACATGATGAGCGGTGAGTGTATGCATGCCTTGTCGCTTTGATTGACAGATGACTCTGCAGGGAATCTTTTGCAGAAGAAGCTATCAGTCAAAGTGCCCGGATATGACTGCAGTCACTGCTCATCATGGTATAGTGAGTGACTGTAGCCGCTCCATTTATGCCCCCCATGACAGAAAACTGGTGGTTCTTGGGATTTCATTTTCCAAGGTGACAGGCTCCCTTTAAGGATCAAATAAAATCAATAGGGTGAAAAAATGACAACTTTTTTTTATAATGGTCCTAGTTTGACTGCAGATTTCTCTGAGTGAAATAAGACGGGATTCCGACTTCAGAGTAAATTGTCGCCATAGACACAATTGTCACAATTTTTAAGAGAGATGTCGTCGCATACAGCGGAATAAGACCTCATTACCTGTTAGATGGTGGGCGAAGTTCTATATTTTCAGGACTTTTTCTGTGAGATGTTTACTTACAAGAATATTACACTATTTTGCAGAGAGTAATGTTGGATTGCTACAAGTCGGGAATAGTATTTTTTCCCTCTTGTGAACAGGCGTTGAGTTCCTATTGTAAATAGCTTGTTTCTTTTATTCTGTCTCATATCAATATTGCAGAGGTTGGGAACAGTTGTGGCGATTCACAAGACACGTCTAGCATATGCTCTGTATACTGCTACCAGCCTTCATGCTTTGACAAGCTTAACAGAAACTCTACATCAAACAGATTTATTCTATAGATTAATAATGCCCAGAGGCTTTATAGGATTTTCAGAATAATCTAATCCAATGTAATATTAACATTTGACATAAAATAATTTATTAGGGATGAATATATTAAAGAACATAAACATTGATAAAAACATTTCAACTGTGCGAAAGGGAATTCAGAAGTGGAATATTCAATAGCATTATTTTACTTTTTTGAACATCGTCACATATAGCGAATATCTTGTTTAATGCTTGAAAACAGTACGACGTCCCACAATAATGTTCAATACCATATACACAAAGTAATTCTTCAAAAGGATCAAAAAGTCCCTGTAAGTCATTGACTGTCCCCCAAAAGAGCCTTCAAATTTGTTTTAGGATATAACCAAGCCAAAGATATCCATCTCTAGACAGTCCCATTTTTGGAATTCATGCCATTATGACTAGTGATGAGCGAGTATGCTCGCTACTGCTCGGTGCTCTCCCGAGCATCTCACTGATTGAGATGCTCGGCGCTCGCCGAGTATTTCCGGGTTGCTCGGGCGGGAACTCGGGTCCCCTCCCTGCATGTTTGGCGCTCTTTAGAGAGCCAATGAACATGCAGCGATTGCCTGCCATGCACTGTAATGCCGTAGCCATGTTGCTTGTGGGCATTACAGTGATTGGCTGGCCGCACAGCGTTGTGATGAAAGCCGGCCGGTGGGTGCAGCTCTCTGGCGCCCCCTTACCTCTCAGGTCAGTCAAGGTACTGCACCTAGAGAAAGTAGTGCCAGGAAGCTGCAACCAGCGCAGGGAACACGGTAGAGTGTTCCCTTCAACGTCACTAAACCGTAACGTCACTACACAGCACAACTCGCTAGCGCCCTCTTAGCCTCAGGTCAGTCAAGGAACTGCACCTAGGATAAGCGGTCGCCAGAGAGACTGTCCTGTAACCTACTGGGTATCGGGGCCCTCTGTAGTGAGGGTGGTATATATATCTTCCTTGGCCGCGCCAGGAATATATATATCTGAACCTCCGACCGTCACTACCAGCCTTCCCCAATCCCCAGTTGGTATGCTGCCACCAGTCCCTATTTTAGATATACGCCCAGTCCGTGAATGGGCCTATATCGGGTCAGGAACCAACCCTGGGTAGCGTTTTTGGCTTGAGCCGAGCTCACACGGACGTGCGTTCGTTATGCAGAATAAAAGGCAGGCCCACAATTACTTGAGGTAATTGATTATAATAATACACTAGATACACGATATACAACTAAATATACACAGGTATAAGGTCAGGCTAAACTATACAACAATGGAATACAACACACAGAATCACCACAGCATATCAGTTACCGGTTTCTTGATTTTCTTGTGACGCAGGGAGAGGATTCTGCGGTCGCAGGCACGGTTCTTTGTTACAGGCTGAGGCCTACCACCGCATGGTCAAACTGCTCCTCCCCTTGGTGGCCTCAGCTGGTGCTCAGATGTTCAGCACCCCACTCTTGGGTCAAGACTGACTTGTCTCTTGTCTGTCCTGCTATCTTACCTGCCCTGTCCCGCCCACTGCTGGTGAGGTCAGCTGACTCAGTCTCCACCCTCAGGTCTAACTTCGATCAGAAGCCCAAATTCTATGGAACCCAATAACTTCTTCTGGGATGGTCTCATGATACCCCCAGGGGTTCCCATGGATTCGGGCCGCCGTAACCGACCTTTTGATATCAATTATGATACCATACGGTCCTCAGGAATGGCTCCGCGCTATATCTTGGCTTCCAGAGCACGTACAAACGTCTACCGCGGAGGCTTGTGTGCGCAATGGCTCCGGGACGCCGTGATATTTTTTTATTGGCCCATCCCATGCAACATGCGTGTACTTTTCATGTTTCTATATCTTATGCCTCCATGCTTGTGACAGACAAAGAAACTAGTCCTATGGGACAAATGGTCAGGTACAGATAGACGAAGCACCCCCCCCTGCTGGCTGTGTTTCCTCTCGAAGTCTTTGAAGCTCCTAGCATTCAAGTGTTAAGTAGGCTTCTTATCTTACAGGAGCCTGGATGGGGGGAAACTATCTAGTTGACGTTTTAACAGAAGGTCCCAAGGGTGGGGGCTGCTGAAGTGTGGCCATCCCTGGATATGATTTATCATTACCAAGATGGCGGCTACAGGTTCATCACACCTCCCCCTATACGAGGGCGCGAGGGGGTAGCACATTCCTGTGTTCCCCCGTGCGTCCTTCTGCACCCTCCCCTTGCCGGGATAACCCGTCAGCGTTACCGTGGTCACGGCCTCTTCTGTGGCGAATGGAGAAGTGGTACTGCTGGAGAGCGAGGCTCCAGCGTAGCAACCTGCCATTCGACCCAGAGACCGTGTGTAACCAGCTGAGGGGGTTGTGGTCCGTCTCCACGGTGAAATGGCTCCCGTACAAGTAGGGCTGCAGACGCTGCAGGGCCCATACAATTGCCAGGCATTCTTTTTCCACCGTGGAGTAAGCCACCTCCCGGGGCAGTAGCTTCCTGCTCAGGTACAAGACAGGATGTTCCTGGCCTGTCGTGTTGACCTGACTTAGCACAGCACCGAGGCCAAAGTCACTGGCGTCGGTCTGTACCACAAACGGCCGGTCGAAGTCGGCAGCTTGCAGTACAGGGGAGCTACTTAGGGCGGCCTTGAGTGCCCCGAAAGCTGTCTCGCAGGCGACTGTCCAGTCGACTGCGACGGGCAGCTTCTTCTTGGTGAGGTCCGTCAGGGGCTTGGCCAGGGTGCTATAGTGTGGGACGAACCTCCTATAGTACCCGGCGGTCCCCAAGAAGGACATCACCTGCTTTTTGGTCCTAGGAGTGGGCCAGGATGCGATGGCATCCACTTTCCCAGGTTCTGGCTTCAGAACCCCCCCGCCTACCCGGTGACCCAGGTAGAGGACCTCACTCATGCCCAGCTGGCACTTTTCCGGCTTGATGGTCAAGCCTGCCCGGTGGATCCGACCGAGCACCTGCCGCAGGTGCTCTAGGTGATCCTCCCAAGTGGGACTGAAGACTGCAATATCGTCCAAGTACGCAGCCGCGTACCCTTCAAGTCCCTCAAGCAGCGTATTGACCATCCGCTGAAAAGTGGCAGGGGCATTCTTCATGCCGAATGGCATCACTGTGGACTCGTACAGTCCAAAAGGGGTGATAAAGGCAGAGCGTTCCCTTGCCGCGGGGGTCAGAGGAATCTGCCAGTACCCCCGGCTCAGATCCATGATGGTCAGGTACTTAGCCCCGGCCATCCGATCGAGCAGGTCATCGATGCGTGGTATGGGGAACGCATCGGTGGCCGTTACAGCGTTGAGCCCCCGGTAGTCCACGCAGAACCGTGTAGTTCGGTCCTTCTTTGGTACGAGGACTACAGGCGAGGCCCACGCGCTGCTGGATGCCTGGATCACCCCCAGCTTCAGCATCTCGTCTATCTCTTGGCGCATGTTTCCCTGCACCTCGAAAGAGACCCGATATGCTGAACGCCGGATCGGCGGGTGATCGCCAGTGTCCACGTCGTGGACAGCCATCTCAGTCCTTCCGGGCAGGCTGCTGAACAGCCCCCGGAAGGGGTGCAGGGTGGTCCCCAGCTGGGACCGTTGGTCCTCCGTGAGCTGGTGGCCAACCCCCACATCCTCGATGGACCCACCCGCCTTGGCTTGGGTGAGCAGATCCAGGAGGGTTTCTACCTCTCCTTCCTCGGGAAGGTTGCACACTGGGTGGGCAGTCGCTTCCCGCTCATGATGAGCCTTCATCATGTTCACGTGGAAGGCCTTCCTCCTTCCACGGGCGTGATCCAGGGTGACCAGATAGGTGACGGCATTGAGTTTCTGGTGCACGAAGTAGGGACCTTCCCAGGCTGCCTGAAGCTTGTTCTGTGGTACGGGGACCAGTACCCACACCTTTTGACCCACCTGGTAGGTCCTCTCACAAGCATTCTGGTCGTACCACCGCTTCTGGTCGGCCTGGGCCTGGGCCATATTGTCCTGCACCAGCTTTGCCAAGGCCATCATCCTGTCCCGGTGGCGCACGACATACTCGATGACCGACACCTCGGGGGTGGCCAAATCCCCTTCCCATGCTTCCTTCACCAGAGCCAGGGGGCCCCGTACCCGTCGCCCGTACAGGAGCTCAAAGGGGGAGAACCCCGTTGAGGCCTGCGGAACCTCCCGGTAAGCAAATAGGAGGTGTGGGAGGTAACGCTCCCAGTCTCTCCCGTGGGAGTCGACCAACATCTTAAGCATCTGCTTTAAGGTGCCATTGAACCGCTCACACAGGCCATTAGTCTGTGGGTGATACGGGCTGGCCACCAGATGTTGCACCTGCATTTGCTTACAGAGGGACTCCATCAGCCGCGACATGAACTGGGTCCCTCGGTCGGTGAGCATTTCTTGGGGGAAACCCACTCTGGAGAAGATCTCCAGTAAGGCGGTAGCCACCTTGTCGGCCCGAATGGACGACAAAGCTACCGCTTCCGGGTACCGGGTGGCATAGTCCACTACCGTGAGTATGAAGCATTTCCCGGAGTGGCTGGGAGTGGACAGAGGTCCAATAAGATCCACAGCGACCCTCGAGAAAGGCTCTTCGATGATTGGCAGAGTTACCAGTGGGGCTTTGGGGCGCGGCCCCGCCTTCCCCACCCTCTGACAGGTGTCACACGAACGGCAGTAGGCACCCACCGCGGCTCCCATCCCAGGCCAGTAGAAATGCTGAGCTATCCTGGCCTTGGTTTTAGCGATCCCTAGGTGTCCGGCCATCGGAATCTCGTGTGCGATCCGCAACAATTCCGCCCTGAACGGATAGGGTACCACTAACTGTCGGTCCCTGGGCCACGCCTCCGGTGAACCCTGCTGGACCGTTACCCGGTACAGCCGTCCCTGGTCCCAGACCACACGCTCGCAGTCTGACTCCATGGGAGGCTGTGCCGCCTGTTCCTTGAGAGCTTTCAGGCTGTCGTCTGCTTCCAACGCAGCCTGAAATTCCTGACTTGATGTGGCCAGAATCGACGAAACTGCCACATCCTCTGTCAGCCCCTCCGGGCATGTCACCTGGCCGCTGTCTGACCCGGCAGACACTTGGTCAGAAGTGGGGAAGCCGTCGGACCTCTGCAAGGCTCCTTGGGCTCCGGCGCTCCCACTCCTGGTGACAGCGGCTATGACCGCTGTGACCGTGGGTAGTGCCTGCTTCCCCTCTGTTTCTGACCAAGCCGCCCGATCAGGCAGGCTTCCTAGGCCTTTGGACATCTCGGATGTGGGGAACTCCTGCCCTGGGGTCTTACCTGGCGGCTCCTCTCTTGGGACACCCCCACCTCCCATGGCCTGTTCCTCCCCCTGCAGTGGGCCTATACTCAGCAGCCTGGATACCCCTGGGAGCCCTACACTGCCGGTAGCTGCCCCCCTCTCCATCCCTGAGCTTCCCTCTACAGAATCCTGCCCGCCCCCTCCCTCACCGGAGGACAAGAGGTCACGGCACGCCGGCTGAGCACCTCTGCGGGCATCCCCACACTCCCCACCTGCTTTCACTAACCCTGTTTGTGTTGTGTCTGTGCAGGTGTTACCCTCAGGTTTCACTCCCTCCTCCTCAGCAGGACACACACTACATACAACATGGTTGGCATTAGCAGCAGACAAATCAATACACTCTTGGGGGGCCGAACTTGGGGGTTCAGAGGGTACATACTGCGATACTAGACGCCCCAAGTCGGTCCCTAATAAAACATTTGCGGGAATATTTGGCGTTACTCCCACCTCCCGCATCCCCCTTCCGGCACCCCAGTCCAAATACACCATGGCAACGGGAAGTGCCGGCTCCACGCCTCCAACCCCGGAGACGGAAAGAGTCTTTCCTGGTACCAAGTCCTGGGGGGACACCACCTCAGGCCGTACCAGTGTTCGTTCAGCGCCCGTGTCCCGCAGTCCCATGACCGCAGAACGGCCTATGGTGACGGGTTGGATGTTGTCCAGGGACCTACCACCACCCCCTCCCACACACAAAACGTTGGGCGCTCTCTGGGACTGGGATGGGGTCTTTTGGCGCTGGGGACACTCAGCCCTAAAGTGTCCTGGTTTGTTGCATAGATGACAACGTCTTACGTCTGGTCCTTGCCTGGAGAGGGCAACAGGGGGATACACCCCTTGTGTTCTAGGGGCCGGGGAAACAGGGGCATGACTGGGCTTACCCCCTCTCCAGGTGCTGCTGGCAGACTTCTTCAGCTCAGGCGCCCTGTTATTGGCATACTCGTCTGCCAGGGCGGCTGTAGCAGAAGCCCCTGTTGGTTTTCGGTCACGGAGGAACTGTCGGAGGTCCTCTGGGCAGTTCCACAAGAACTGCTCCGTGACGAACAGTTCCTGGACCTCCTGGCGGGTAGTAAGCGCTAGACCCGAGGTCCAGTGCTCTGCGGCTCTCAACAGCGCCCGCATATGATCGGTCCAGGTGTCCTTGGGGCCACGCAGCAGGCTCCGGAACTTCTGGCGGTACGACTCGGGAGTGAGGTTGTACTGCCGGATCAGGGCCCGCTTGATGCAGTCGTAGTTCTGTACCTCCCCGGCAGGTAAGTCCCCCAAGGCATCCAGGGACTTACCCCTCAAACGGGGGGTCAGGTATCTGGCCCACTGATCCCGGGCCAGATGGTGCTGAAGACAGGTCCGTTCAAATGCCACCAGAAAGGAGTCCAGGTCCCCATCCTTCTCCAGTAGAGGGAAGTCCTCAGCTCGGACTTTGGACGACTTGGTCTCCTGATGGGTTGGTTGCTCTAGCGGAAGCCCCCGCTGGGCCAGGTCCAGTTGGTGCTGGCGCTCCGCAGCTCGCTCTGCACGCTCCGCAGCCTCCCGGCGCTCTGCAGCTTCACGCTCCGCAGCCTCCCGGCGCTCCGCAGCTTCGCGCTCCTCCTCCGCTGCCTTCTCTGATGCTGCCAGGAGGGTTTTGTAGACGGCATCGCCATGAGACTGGAGACTTGCCATAGCCGCTTGTAAAAGGGCTTGTGATCTGGACAGGCTGGGCTGGGTAGGTGGTGGGCAGCCCACTGCGGGACCGTATACTGGGGACTGGCTCCCTGAGGTGCCCGGGCTGGACTCCTCCTCGCCATGAGTAACAATGTCCTCCCCTCCTGCCACACGGACCGTAGCATTAGCCTCTTGCAGGGTCTTGCTCCTGGTGCCGTCTGCCATCTTGGTAACCGACACCGCTGCAACCCTGAGTTTGCACACACCTTGTTATACTTTTAGCCTGACCGTCTAACGTTGGGCTGACCTTAAGACTCCAGCAGTGGAAGTTACCACTGGCAGTCTTTAGTGCCTGGGAGTAGGGGTCCCACAACACTATTATTCTGCAATCCCACCGCTCTGCCACCAATGTGATGAAAGCCGGCCGGTGGGTGCAGCTCTCTGGCGCCCCCTTACCTCTCAGGTCAGTCAAGGTACTGCACCTAGAGAAAGTAGTGCCAGGAAGCTGCAACCAGCGCAGGGAACACGGTAGAGTGTTCCCTTCAACGTCACTAAACCGTAACGTCACTACACAGCACAACTCGCTAGCGCCCTCTTAGCCTCAGGTCAGTCAAGGAACTGCACCTAGGATAAGCGGTCGCCAGAGAGACTGTCCTGTAACCTACTGGGTATCGGGGCCCTCTGTAGTGAGGGTGGTATATATATCTTCCTTGGCCGCGCCAGGAATATATATATCTGAACCTCCGACCGTCACTACCAGCCTTCCCCAATCCCCAGTTGGTATGCTGCCACCAGTCCCTATTTTAGATATACGCCCAGTCCGTGAATGGGCCTATATCGGGTCAGGAACCAACCCTGGGTAGCGTTTTTGGCTTGAGCCGAGCTCACACGGACGTGCGTTCGTTATGCAGAATAAAAGGCAGGCCCACAATTACTTGAGGTAATTGATTATAATAATACACTAGATACACGATATACAACTAAATATACACAGGTATAAGGTCAGGCTAAACTATACAACAATGGAATACAACACACAGAATCACCACAGCATATCAGTTACCGGTTTCTTGATTTTCTTGTGACGCAGGGAGAGGATTCTGCGGTCGCAGGCACGGTTCTTTGTTACAGGCTGAGGCCTACCACCGCATGGTCAAACTGCTCCTCCCCTTGGTGGCCTCAGCTGGTGCTCAGATGTTCAGCACCCCACTCTTGGGTCAAGACTGACTTGTCTCTTGTCTGTCCTGCTATCTTACCTGCCCTGTCCCGCCCACTGCTGGTGAGGTCAGCTGACTCAGTCTCCACCCTCAGGTCTAACTTCGATCAGAAGCCCAAATTCTATGGAACCCAATAACTTCTTCTGGGATGGTCTCATGATACCCCCAGGGGTTCCCATGGATTCGGGCCGCCGTAACCGACCTTTTGATATCAATTATGATACCATACGGTCCTCAGGAATGGCTCCGCGCTATATCTTGGCTTCCAGAGCACGTACAAACGTCTACCGCGGAGGCTTGTGTGCGCAATGGCTCCGGGACGCCGTGATATTTTTTTATTGGCCCATCCCATGCAACATGCGTGTACTTTTCATGTTTCTATATCTTATGCCTCCATGCTTGTGACAGACAAAGAAACTAGTCCTATGGGACAAATGGTCAGGTACAGATAGACGAAGCACCCCCCCCTGCTGGCTGTGTTTCCTCTCGAAGTCTTTGAAGCTCCTAGCATTCAAGTGTTAAGTAGGCTTCTTATCTTACAGGAGCCTGGATGGGGGGAAACTATCTAGTTGACGTTTTAACAGAAGGTCCCAAGGGTGGGGGCTGCTGAAGTGTGGCCATCCCTGGATATGATTTATCATTACCAAGATGGCGGCTACAGGTTCATCACAAGCGTCATCAGGTCTATATCAGACCTGGCGCTGCCATGCTCGTCACAGTCACTCTGGATCAGACAGTGTAGGGAGAGCTGCTGCTGCGTCAGGGAGAGATTTGCTTGTGTATTAGGCAGTGTAGGGAGAAAAACCGTACATTACACACACCCATCTTAACAAACAGTCCTTCTGAGGACTAATCCATCTGCAGAAATATCAGGCAGGCAGGGTGTATAGGCAGGCAGTGTATATAGCAGACTGCAGTGCTTATAGCACAAGAGGCTCCATTCCAATTCTGCCTTCTGCTGCTGTTAGATATTTCTATTCAAAGGGACAGGTCTCAGGGTCTAGGAATATTTTTCTTTGGTTCTTAATCCTCATTATTTGCTTAAAAAGCAATCCAGAGAACACTGTTTCTCTTCGCCATTTGCTTGTGTAGGGAGAGGTGCTGCTGTGTCAGGGAGAGATTTGCTTGTGTATTAGGTAGTGTAGGGAGAAAAAGCGTACATTACACATATCCATCTTAACAAACAGTCCTTTTGAGGACTAACTAATCCATCTGCAGAGATATCAGGCAGGCAGTGTATATAGGCAGGTAGGCAGGGTATATAGCAGACTGCAGTGCATATAGCACAAGAGGCTCCATTCCAATTCTGCCTTCTGCTGCTGTTAGATATTTCTATACAAAGGCCCAGGTCTCAGGGGCCAAGAATACTTTTCTTTGGATCTTAATCCTCATTATTTGCTTAAAAAGCAATCCAGATAACACCGTTTTTCTGCGCCATTTGCTTGTTGGCACTGCAGAATACAGCCAGGTCCTTTCCATATTACAGCGCTAGAAATCCAGCTATTTAAAACTGTGTTTTCTCCGTCACACGGATCACATATAAGTTCGCTCCAAACTCAGTCATTTGTAGCGACCGTGGAAGATACTGTCCTCCATTTAAAATGGGCAAGGCACGTGGCAAGGGACGGGGAACTGTGCGTGATGGTAATGGTGTATGCAGAGGCCGAGGACAAGGCCGTGGACAAGCCAAAATTGTGCCACAACAAACACCCACATCTTCTTGCCTGACCTTCCTGTCCCAAGTTCTAGGGGACCGCAGCACACCACTATTGAACCCAGAGCAGTGTCAAAAGGTTGTTGGTTGGATAGCGGATAATGCATCCAGTCACTTAGCCACCACCACCACCACCCTCTCTTCCACACTTTCAAGTCTCAGTAGCCATGAATCTGGACCGCATATTTCTCACCCTGATCCTCCTTCCTCCCACCATGCCGAGTACCCAGAGACAACTGATCCCACACTTGGACACTCTGAAGAGCTGTTCACTTTTCCATTTATAGATTCGGGCCTCTCGCCCTGTCCACTTGAAGTGGGGCAAGAGGAGATCGCGTGTAGCGATGCCCAAATATTTGAGCAGCCACGATCACATGAAGGCGATGGTGGGAAAGTGTCACAAGAGGTGGACGATGATGAGACACAATTGCCAGAAAGTCAGGAGGAGGACCAGGGTGCGGAAGTGGAAGATGAGGTGGTGGATAATATAGTAACTGACCCAACCTGGCAGGAGGACATGCAGAGCGAGGACAGCAGCACACAGGGGGAGGGAGGCAGAGCACCCCAACAGGCAGGAAGAAGCAGTGTCATGGCTGCAGACAGAAGGCAGGCAACCATTCCCCGTAACACCAACACGAAGGAAGTTGCCAGTACAACTGTTAGGTCTTCCCGAGTCTGGTTGTTTTTTAAAGACTCTGCTGATAACCCCAAAAAGGCCATTTGCACCACCTGCCAGGCCAGCATCAGCAGGGGTGGCAAAACGACCAGCCTGACCTTCACTAGCATGATCAGGTACATAGCATCAAAGCACCCGACTTTGTGGGCCGAACCCCAGGGTCCAGGAACAATGTCTGCGGGTGGCACCATTGCTTCTTCCGCTGTTGTGCATGCAAGCCAATCCCCTGTCCATGGTGCATGCGAAGATGCCTCCTGCCCTGCACCTGTCATTGCACACTCTCAAGTAGCAGCATCAGGAAGCAATGTCCTTGTCCCAGCACAGCGTTCAGTTGTCCATACCCCAGTCCTTGGAACGCAAGCGCAAATATGCAGCCAATGCCCCACAGGCCACACTACTAAATTCTCACATTTCATGACTGCTTGTTCTCGAAATGTTGCCTTTTAGGCTCATGGAGACGGAAGCATTCCGCAACCTGATGGCGGCGGCCGTCCCTCCGTACTCGGTCCCCAGCCGCCACTATTTCTCCTGGTGTGCCGTCCCTGCAATACACAAGCACGTGTCCCAAAACATTAGCCGTGCCCTCAACAACGCAGTTACCGGTAAAGTCCACCTAACCACGGACACGTGGACAAGTGCTTGTGGGCAGGGACGGTACATCTCACTGACGGCACACTGGGTTAACATAGTGGATGCCGGGACCCAGTTGAACCTTGGGACGGAACACGTCCTCCCGACGGCAAGGATTGCGGGCCCTAGGTCAATCAGGGTTGCCCCCACGGTCTACAGCTCCTGCACCTCAGCCTCCTCCTCCTCTTTAGCCTCCATCCCCGAAATGACCACATCAGTGACAAGCTGGAAGCACTGCAGCACTGCCTCGGCCAAGCGGCAACAGGCTGTGCTGAAGCTAATATGCTTAGGTGAAAAAACGCACAATGCTTGTGAGTTGTAAACCGCTCTGACATAGCAGGTAGATCTGTGGCTCACACCGCTGAACCTACAGCCAGGCATGGTTGTGTGCGACAATGGCCGGAACCTGGTGGCGGCTCTGAGGGCGAGCTCACACACGTATCATGCCTGGCCCATGTGCTTAACCTCGTGGTTCAGCGGTTTCTCAGCGGGATCTGTCTTGTTAAAGTACTGTGCGCTCTTGCAGTGTTTCTGCAGCGTTTGCAGCTTCTGGCTCAGACTGGTGTGTGATGTCCCCACACGTTGGAACTCTACACTGCAGCTGTTGGGAAGGATTTTTGAGCAGAAGAGGGCAGTTGTTGAGTGCCAGCATCAACAAGGCCATCGGTATTCAGTTCAGACTCCACACATAAGACCTCAGGAGTGGACATGGATGACATATGTACCATCCTCCAAAACTTTGAGGACTCCACCAATATGGTGAGCGGCGATGACGCCATAATTAGCGTCACCATCCCGCTTCTCTGTCTTCTGAAACGCTCTCTGCTCACAATCAAAGAGGATGCATTGCAGGCGGAACACGATGAGATGGAGCAAGGAACCATGCAGGGTGATTACACACATCCAAGCCTCATCTCATCCCAACGTGGATTGGGTGACAATGAGGAAGAGGAGGAGGAGGAGAAAGGACAGGAGCTAGTTTCATGCACTATAGACGGTACTACCTGCACAGCTGTCATACCGTTTGTTCAGCGTGGATGACCAAAGGACAGAGAGGAGGAGGAGGAGAGCATGGTCGGTCATCCTCTTGGTGAGGACACGGAAATCTTTCCCGTTAGTAGTCTGGCACGCATGGCTGAGTTTGTTACGTTGCCTTTCCCATGACCCTTGCGTTCTCAAAATTTTGGGTGACAGTCATTACTGGTTGGTGACACTTCTAGACCCACGCAACAAGGAGAACTTTATATCTCTTATTCCTGAGGCGGACAGGCCTACAAAAATGGGGCTGTACCAGAAGGCCCTTGTTGCGGAACTATTAAAAAAATTCCCATCTGAAAACGCTGGCAGCAGAGGGCACACTTAGTTGGACAACCAAGGAGTACAGATGAGAGAGACACAACTTCAATCCAGCAGAGGCAGGGGAACACTGTCAAAGTTCTGGGAGAGTTTTCTCAGACCCTCCCATTGCACAGGCCCTGAGGCGTGGGGTACTCTCACAAGGAGTGCAAAGTTTGGGAAGATGCTGAGGGAGTACCTTGCCGACCGTACCAACGTTGTTCGTGATTCCTCTGTGCCTTATGATTATTGGGTATCCAAGCTGGATACATGGAATGAACTGGCTGTATATGCCTTGGAGGTCCTGGCCTGCCCTGCCGCCAGCGTTTTATCAGAGCGTGTTGTTAGTGCCGCTGGTGGAATTATAACTGATATGCGCATCCGCCTGTCAACTGAAAATGCTGACAGGCTGACTCTTATAAAAATAAACAAGGGCTGGATTGGGCCAGACTTCTCAACACCACCGAATGATAGCAGCGTAACATAAACTCAAATCCAGTGTCTTTTCTTGGGAGGTGTATTCACATGCACCTTTTCACACCCACACATGGATATACTGTATGCTTCCTGGTTTTGGCTATTTGCTCTTGTCCTCCTCCTTCTCCTCATCCTCCACCACCATATCACCAGGGTGACCGTGGTCCGTGATGCAACACCCACATAATTTTTTTAAAGGGTGTTTATGATGCCCGTAAAAATATTTTTTTATACAGTATGTTCATGTTTACCCCCCAGGGGTAAATGTTTGTCAGCCCATACACTTAGTGCATGGGCATTACACGTATAGGAGGCCCGCTCCTTTCTAATGGGAACATTTTTTTATGAGGCCCTACTCCACGTCTTTTCCAAAAGGCATTGAAGTGCCTCCAAATTTTTGGCAGCCCTTGCATTCACTGCATAGGCCAACACTATGGGAGACTCTCTCCTTTCTAATGGGAATTTGTCGTTACTGTGGCCCTGCGCTAAGTGTCTTTAAATTCTTAGTGGGGTTTTTCCTAAAATTGGTTAGCCGTTGGACTCACTGCATACCCTATAACTGTATAGCAGACCCTCTCCTTTCTAATGGGAACATGTCGTACCTTGTTACTGTGGCCCTGCTCCATGTGTCTTTAAATTCTTAGTGGGGTTTTTCCTAAAATTGGTTAGCCGTTGGACTCACTGCATACCCTATAACTGTATAGCAGACCCTCTCCTTTCTAATGGGAACATGTCGTACCTTGTTACTGTGGCCCTGCTCCATGTGTCTTTAAATTCTTAGTGGGGTGTTTCCTAATATTGGTCAGCCATTGGACTCACTGCATACCATATAACTGTATAGCAGACTCTCTCCTTTCTAATGGGAACATGTCGTACTTGTTACTGTGGCCCTGCTCTATGTGTCCTTAAAGTCTTAGTGGGGTTTTTCCCAAATTTTGGCAGCCCTTGCAGTCACAGCATGGGCATTACCACTATAGGAGGCCCGCTCCTTTATAATGGGAACATTTTTTTTACCCTCCTCTATGTCTCTTCAAAGGGGAATTGGGTTGCGTCCAAATTTTTGGCAGCCCTTGCAGTCACTGGATACGCAATAACAGTATAGGAGACCCACTTGTTAATAATGGGAACAGCAAAGCATAGCCGGCTGATGGCTCTCTAACAATAGCGAGGGCCGACTGCTGGCCTTTTAAGAATAGTAAGGGCCGTCTGATGTCCCTATAAAAATAGGCTTCATGACTTTCAGAGTCCCTCCATCATAAATAAAACAGGATGTGTCTGATGATGTGTCACACACCACATTGCCAGATAAGGTTGTAAAATGTTAAAATGACATTTCCTGGTGAATGCATTTGTCTTAAAAAAAAAAAAAAAAAAAAAAAAAAACAATAGGATCTTTCTTTAGTATAAAAAACAGCGTCACCAATTTAACCTCAATGTAATCACATTGTTCAGCTCATGCACCTCCTCCTCCATCTCCGAAATGACCACATCAGTCACAAGCTGGCAGCACTGCAGCGCTGCCTTGGCCAAATGGCAACAGGCTGTGCTGAAGATAACATGCTTAATGCATAATTGACAAGCCGCCCAGTGCTGCAGAGTTGTTGAAAGCTGTAACACAGCAGCCTGATCTGTGGCTCTCACCTCTGAACATACAGCCAGGCATGGTCGTGTGTGACAATGGGCGGAACCTGGTGACGGACAAATGACAGCTGTAGTAGATACGGTTTCCCTCTATGCCAGTCCTTTCACCGAGCTAAATACAACTCTCAGCAAAAAAAGTTGTGGACTGGCTCCGTACCATCCCTGGCCACATTCACCTGTCCACATGTTTGTGGTTAGGCGGTCCTTCCCAGTAAGTGCACTGGGGAGGGCACGGGTAATATTGTGGGACCCGTACTTGTGGAAGGTGGAGGCGATACCGGGAGAAACAGTGGCGCCTGGGGACCGAGTATGGACACCCGGCCGCCGCCGACATGAGGTTATGAAAAGCTTCCACCTCCACGGGCCTAAAAGGTCACATTTCAAGTGCAAGCAGCTGTCAAAAATTTGGCAGTATAGTATTGCAGCCTGTGGGTGAGTGGCTGGCTGCATACTTGCGCTTGCATTCTAAGGAATGGGGTAGGGACAACTGAACGCTGCACTGGGACAAGGACGTGGACGGTGAATGTTGCAAGTCTGCAACGACAGGTGCATGGCGGGAGGCATCTTGACATGCGCTAAGGATCACTTATGATGGGCACACTTTTAAGCAGTGACCTGGGAGTCAGAAATGCTTCCAGAGGTGTTCCCATGTCTTTTCAGCACTGTATGCATGTGTCTGATGATGTGTCACACACCACATGGCCAGATAAGGTTGTAAAATGTTAAAATTACATTTCCCAGTTTATGCATTTGTCTTTGTTGAAAGCTATGCAAAAGTGCAAAAACGCATCAAAAACGCTACGTGTGAACATAGCCCAAGGTGTGGAGGAGTATTTTTGTTTTTGGTTATTTATTTTGCTTTATATACATTGTAAATGTCATGGAAAGGATATTCCTTAACATATTTCTCAGGAAAATCCATTTTGGTTTCGTTTTGGTATGTTTTATTGTGAGTCCATAAAAGTGGCCTAATACCTCTGACAACGTTGTTGACAGCAGTGACCTGGGAGTCAGAAGTGCTTCCAGGGGTCTTCCCCATGCTGTCCCCATGTCATTTGAGCACTGTTCCCATCGATTTGGGCAATTTTTAGGCCCTCTGCAGACCGCCGGGGGGAGCCGCCTGAAAAATGCTCGAGTTTCCCATAGACTTACATTGGGCTTGTTGCTCGGGTCGAGCACCCGAGTATTCCAATTTGCTCGACCCAAGCAACGAGTACCCGAGCATTTTAGTGCTCGCTCATCACTAATTATGACCCAATATATTGATGCCAAAAAGCAGCTAAAACATTTGCTCAAACAATAGTCATCACTGATTAAATTAGCAGCAATCCTAAACTCCAGTGCAAGACACAATGATCCTTTTTTTCATTGTTTTAAAGGGGTTTTCTGAAACTTTAATGGGATTGTCTCTTTCTTCAGAAGCGCGCCACTCCCCTGCCTCCTGGTTTCTTATTTATAGGAGCTCTTGAAGATTGAGAGTTCGGACTAATGACATAGTCGCACTTCTTCTTCAAACTATTTGCTCTATCATGATACAAGCAGAAAAAGCTGGCCAGGATTGGATCCAACAGTGCACTCCAGGGATCTGACCAGCCTTGGCCTAGTGCCTGCATGCTCTTTTTGAAAGAACTTGTAAGCATGCACATTTTCGGTAACAAGTAGCCAGCTTTAGAGCAGCTCCTTCAAGCTTTAAAGCAAAGTGTTTGCAAGTGCGTGCTCCTTGCCTGTGAAACCATAAAGCGTTTTGTTCTTGAGAACTGTGAGGATTTTTATTAACTGGTAAATTTGTAAAGTCACTTGTTTTTATCCATTTGATGAGATGAGACACTTCCTTGAATCCTACTGATCAGCTGGTTGAATTGCATGTAGTGCACCAGAACGATTACAGTTCAGTACATCTTTAGTGGTCCTGAGTGGTGTCATTGTCTCTCATTGATTTGTAAGGGACATCGCTTACATTACCATTCGCAGTTAAGCCCCCCTTACACATTAGACTAATGTCGGCTGAACCTGCCGATATTGACGTGTTTGGCCAATAATCTAATGTGTATGGTGGCATTAGCCAACTGATGATAAGGGGAGATGTTGATCGGACATGTCTGAATTTGGGCTGATGATCACATTGCACTACCGGAGATTTCGCATAGAGAACACGAGTCATCGGCTGTGAGAGTGCTCCTGTGTATAGGAGAGTTTGCTGAGATAGCTGTCAGCTGAATGCTCAGCCATCGGCGTGATTTACGCAGAGCTGGGCCAGTTCTCCTGCGCCATTCACTTCAATCAGATGATCTATAGGGATACCGGGAGTTGGATTTCCACCAATCTAACACTGATGACCTATTCTAAGGATAAGTCATCAATGTTCATCATGCTATCAAATGATCTCTGATCAATATATTGCAGTGTATTGTTGTCTTTTCATGAGGTGACACACTTATTTGTTTAACTGTTAAAAGGCTCGGATGCCGCACACAGCACGCAGAGAGTATGGCCGAGGTTTAATTCAAGATTTGGTTTCTCCACGCAGGGAGTGTAAATTTAAGTAACACAACAATGAAACAGTAAAATCGGACAATAAACGATTTTGGTTTAACTATAACACGGAAAGGATGAACAATACGGCGCAATCCCAAAAGTTCAGGCTGAATAAGAGAAGGTAGATTACTGGAGGCTTGCACTTATCTGTCCTTTAGCGATAACTACGTCCGTCTTCAGACACTCACTCCGGAGGGTGTCCGTCTTCTGGCGGCAGTGGGCGGTCTCGGGTCTCACCCACTGGGCCTCCAGTCCTTTTGACCACACGACAGCGGTCACGACTCCTTTAAGAGCTGTAGCAAGCTCCTCCGGTGTACAACTGCTTTAGGATCGCTAATCCCGGGTGCGTCCTCACCCGTAGGTCACCGTCAGATGTCTGGAAAACTGTGGTGATGCAGGTAATTGAACGATCATTTTCTGTAGGCCCGGTACAGACCGCACGCCCCTTGTTTTTCGGCAAGCTGTGTCACCCGTTTGTCCATCACCGCAAACGGGTCAATACGTCTCTATTGCACCGAGGACAGGGCAGCACGTCTCTCTCTCGTTGTCGGCAGGTCAGACCGTTTTTTCCCCAACTGCCGGTCTGCTCTCCACAACCAACTGTCTCTTTCGCGTGAGCCCAGACACCTGACTTCCTCTCCTCCGTCCCTCTCCTCTGTCCCCCAGCAATGTCCAGGAAGTCCTTTGTGCACTCTTAATCCCATCCCCTGGCAACACTGGGCAGGACCCTGGCAGTTCTAGCGCCGGAGCTCCGCACCTGTCCCTAGGCTAGTCTTCCTTCTTACACTCCCGCTCCCTTTGAGCTCGCCATTCCACGGGCGAGAGTTTTTTCACCAGGCGCTCACACTCTCTGACCTCTTGGATGATACGTTGCCAGATGAACTGATCCTGATTGTAGCGGATAGGAGGCACACCAGTCGTGGATCGTTCGGACCGGCATAACGCAGTTGGAGCTCTGGGTACTTGAGAGTCGCTGGGGTTCCCAACTTCGCCCGGCCCAGCCTGACGGAGCGGTGGGCCCTCTTCTCTCGTGTGGGAAGCTGTGGGTGATGTGAGACTGGGGATCGCAGCTACTATCATCTCTTCCTCCTCATCATCGTAGACTGGCTCACTGGGTGTGGGATCTCTCGTCCTTGTGCTGAGTTCTTCCTTCTTTTCCTCATCGCTAAACAAACAGGGCCATAACATGCTTCGATGAACGATTCTAGTTGGAGACGCTTCTTCCCCCTCAGGCTGAACCTCATACACCGGTCCTTCAGGACTAACTCTCCATTTCACTCAATACGGAGAGTCGACTCCCACCGTCTACTCAGCTTGCCCCGGGGTCAATTGTCCTGTACCAACACCCGTTCTCCCAACTTAAGGGCTGTCCCCCGAAGAGGTGGCGTTTCATGGTGCCTATGTTCCTTAAACTATTGTTGCACCAACCTCCGAAGAGTCTGCAACCGGTGCCGATGCTCCCGGACCCAGGTAGATGGGCCCGTCTGGGGCCAGTCCTCCACGGGATCTAGTTCGAGATCTGTGATCTCCCTACCCTTTTGTCCAAACAGCAGGGTGTAGGGGGTGAGCCCTGTGGCACTATGTGCCCGGTTATTATAGACCCATACCAGCTCGGCCACAAACTCCGGCCAGCGCACCTTCTGATCTTCTTCCAAGGTTCGAAGCATCTGAATCAAAGTTCTTTTGAAGCGTTCACAGGACCCATTCCCTTGCGGATGGTAAGGGGTGGTCCTAGACTTCTCAATCTTGTATAGCCGGTGCAGCTCCTCCATCACCTGTCCTAGGAAACAAGCTCCTTGATCGGAGTGAATTCTCTACGGACAGCCATAGACCCTGATGAAGTCCCAAAAGATAGCCTGGGCAGCAGATTCAGCTGTCTAATCCCTGGTCGGAGTTATCACCGCGAATTTTGTGAAGTGGTCGGTCATGACCAGGCAATGTCCATACCCGAGATGCGCCGGCCCGATGGTCAGGTAGTCGATCATCAACACCTCTAAGGGCGCAGCCGTCACAATGGTCTGGACGGGGGCCCGCTGCTCTGGGGTTTTCACCAACTCACAACTCTGACACTTCTGGCAGACGTTCTCCACTGCAACTCTTAGCTGGGGGTGGTACACCAGCCTTTACAGCCACTGGAAGGTCTTTTCTGGTCCAAAGTGTGCTCCCCGCTCATGTGCTTCATTGGCCAGTGTCCCGATCACACACTCTGGAACCACTACATGCCAAGTGGGGCTGAACTCCCGTACCAACTGGACCCGTCTGTACAACAAGCCGTCCTGCAGGCTCAATCTCTCCCACTGCCTCAGCATCTTCAGCCCCTCTGGCGTCAGGGTCCCCCTTTCTTCGGTTAGGGACTTGTTTCAAAGTTACCCACTGTCGCAACCGCGCAATCTCTCCATCCATTTGCTGTATCCGTACCCACTCATCCCTGGGCCGCCCCAACACGTGTCCTTCTTTCACTTCCCCGATCTGTCCCTGCATAGTGGACAACGGGCTGCCAACCCTCTGGAAGCTGGGCACCTCTTCAGACTCCAGTTCTTCGTCACGGTCGGGGTGCTCATGGGTCACCCTGGTGAGGGCATCAACTTGCGTGTTTTCAGCCCTAGGCTGGTAGGTGATCTTATACCGGTACCGAGCTATGCGAGCCACGCATCATTGTTCCAGGGCTCCCAACTTCGCATTCTCCAGATGAACCAATGGGTTGTTGTCTGTCTTCACCAACACTTAAGACCCCGACAAGTACTTTGCGAACTTTTCTGTCATTGCCCACACTAGGGCCAACAATTCCAGTTTAAAGGAGCTGTAATTGTCTGGGTTCTTCTCCGAGTCTCGGAGGGAGCGACTCGCATATGCTATCACCCGCTCTCTCCCCTCCTGCTCCTGCGACAGCACGGCCCCTAGACCAAGGAGACTTCCATCGGTGTGAACAACGAAGGGCTGAGAAAAGTCCACGTAGGCCAGTATGGGAGCTTCCGTCAGGGCCATCTTCAAGGCCCTGAAGGCCTCCTCCTGTTCTCTTCCCCATTTCACTGTTCGATTTTTCGAGCCCGCAGGTATCCCTTGAAGGAGCTCTAGTAGCGTATTAGTGATGCGCGTGAAATTTTTCACGAATCTGCGGTAATACCCTGCGAGTCCAAGGAAGGCCCGCACGTCCTTTACAGTCTTCGGGGTGGGCCACTCTTGCACGGCGGCCACTTTCTCCCGAGTGAGCCTGACTCCTTCACCGGACACCGTGTGCCCGAGGTACTCAACATACTTGTGGAATATATGACATTTTTGTGGCTTCACGTTCAGGCCGTGATTTCGAAGGCAACTCCAGACTTGCTCCAGTCATCGTAGATGTTCCTGGAAGGTAGACGCATAGACGATGATGTCATCAAGGTATATCAGTGTGGCCTCAAAGTTCAGATCGCCTAAACATCTCTCCATCAAGCGTTGAAAGGTCCCGGGAGCGTTGGTTAGGCCAAAAGGCATCCGATTAAACTCGAAGAGTCCCATGGGCAACACGAATGCTGTCTTGGCACGGTCGTGTTCAGCCACTGGCACTTACCAGTATCCGCTGGCCAGATCCAGGGAGGAGAAGTATTTTGCCTTGCCTAGGGCGGATAGAGACTCCTCGATCCTGGGTAAAGGGTACGAGTCTCTTACGGTGCAAGCATTTAGCCGCCTGTAGTCCACACAGAATCGTAGGGTTCCATCCTTCTTCCTGACCAGGACGATTGGAGCCGCCCACAGGCTCTGGCTTTCCCAAATCACCCCGTTCTGTAACATATGGGCCAGCATTTCCTTCACCTCCTGGTACATTTGCGGGGGTATCTGTCTATACCGTTCCCGTACCGGAGCAGCATTTTCCGTAGGGATCTCATGGGTGATGGCCTCGGTACATCCAAAGTCGTCCTCATGTCGGACAAAGACGTCCTGGTACCGTCCCAGCATCTCTTCGACCTGGTACACCTGTTCCGTCGTGAGCCCTGTCTCATCAGCACGCATCTGTTCTAGGATTCTTCGACCGTCCTTAGTCTGAGGTCGAGGAGACCCCGATCGTACGGTGATCGCCAGGGTCCAGGGCTCCCCCATTACGGCTAACAATTGTATCGCATCTGGCGGTTCCAGCTGTTCTGGCATCCCCAGGATCTGGGCCATTTCGGTCCTGGCGGGAAGAATGAGCTCACTCGAATTCAGGTTCACGCATCGTACCACCACTTTTCCCTTATGGACGGTAGCCAAGGTCCGCTCTACCAATAGACCCAGAGGTACCTTGTCCACGGTGGTTGACTCGATCTGAATCTCTACCCCTTCTAGTGGGGTGCAGGCTCGGACGGGCAAAGTGAGGACTGTCTGTCCTGGTGGTAAGGTGAGGGAGTTGGTGGCGGGTATTATCACCTTTCCCAGAACTTTTCCCCCCCACTCGAGGTCTCTTGTGCCTGGGCAACCCTGATCGGCTGGCCTTCCTTTGTGGGGCTCTAGAGTTCCACCGCCCTAGCGTGAGCTCTCGTGGTTCCCTAATCAGGATCTGCCTGATTTCCTTCAGCTTGTTCATACCGAGGGACACTGGTGGTCCTGGGCCGGCATCTCCGCCTGTCAGGATGACTCCTTTTCTTCCCACATCTTGTCCGCACACCCGGATGCATAACCACACTACTCCTGTGACCGGAATGGGAAGTTGGTTAGCGGCTGTGAGCTTTATCAAGGGACCCCCTTCATTTCGTGCCATCTCTGGGTACCGCTGACAGAAATAAGTTTCTCCCATGGTGGTCATTTGAGATCCCATGTCGATCAAGCAGTGAACTGCCCATCCGCCATGCTCAGCCCACACTGTCGGGCTCATAGATATTAAGTCTTCGGGACTCACTGCCTTCCTCCGCTCCGGGTTGCGTCCCTCACACCCGGAGCCCGTCAGTTTAACAGCTGCCGGGACAGAGGCCTTCCTCGACTGGCACAGCTCCTGGCGTAATGCCCCATGCCCCCACAATTCCAACACGTTGGTCCCTTGTCTGCAGGGGGTCGTCGGGCCACCTGATTGGGCTCTGTTCCAACCCGGGGTCTGGGCTCGTCCTTTACTTCGCCCAGGGGTCTCGGGTCAACTGTTCCGGCTCTCACTGATTGAGCCACTCGAACATTGTACCACTCTTCTTGCATTTCTTGGATCTCCCGCCGCATCTCTCGGGCCCATTCTGGTTTGGCCGTGGGCGACGGGGGCACTGCATTGCCCCGGACCATCCCTGCCAGGGTTACTACCCCCATCTCCTGTTCCCTCACGCGGGCCTCTGCCCCTGCCTCCAGAAATGTCATACGCGGGTCTCTCGCAAGGCCTGTCTCAGCTGCGCATCTCTGAGGCCGGCTACGAACTGGTCCCTAAGTACTAGGTCCGGGGGCCCCACTCCCACGTCCTCTAGGTTCGTTTCCTAGTGATGTAAGTGTTCACACTCTGTAGGGCGTTGACATATTGGGTCACAGTCTCCCCCCTCCCTTTGTACCTGTTGGAACAGTCGCATCCTTTACTCTGCCACATTTGTTATGCTTTTCTTCTAGGATCCGTACCACCTTTTCCACCGTATTTCAGTCAGTGGGGGAACGAAACATTACTGACTGTCGAGCTTCTCCTTCTAAAGCCAGCAAAGCTATCTCTGCTTGCATATCGGGGGTCATTGGGTGCATCCGTAACATGCTCCTAACCCGTTCTACCCAATCCCACAGCATCATGTTGTCTCTGGTAAACTTTGGGAGATTATTCAACATGGCGCCCAGGGGTAGGCTAACTGTAGGGGCTCTCGTGCTGGCCTGGTCTGCCATTCCTGCAACTGCGTCTGGGGACGACATCCTGCCGACTACGCCAAATGTTAAAAGGCTCGGATGCCGCACACAGCACGCAGAGAGTATGGCAGAGGTTTAATTCAAGATTTGGTTTCTCCACGCAGGGAGTGTAAATTTAAGTAACACAACAATAAAAGAGTAAAATCGAACAATAAACGATTGTGGTTTAACTATAACACGGAAAGGATGAACAATACGGCGCAGTCCCAAAAGTTCAGGCTGAATAAGAGAAGGTAGATTACTGGAGGCTTGCACTTATCTGTCCTTTAGCGATAACTACGTCCGTCTTCAGACACTCACTCCGGAGGGAGTCCGTCTTCTGGCGACAGTGGGCGGTCTCGGGCCTCACCCACTGGGCCCCCAGTCCTTTTGACCACATGACAGCGGTAGCGACTCCTTTAAGAGCTGTAGCAAGCTCCTCAGGCTTACAACAAACTGCGTTAGGATCACTAATCCCGGGTGCGTCCTCACCCGTAGGTCACCGTCAGATGTCGGGTAAACTGTGGTGATGCAGGTAACTGAACGATCACTTTCTGTAGGCCCGGTACAGACCGCACGCCCCTTGTTTTTCGGCAAGCTGTGTCACCCGTTCGTTCGTCACCGCAAACAGGTCAGCACGTCGCTATTTCACCGAGGACAGGGCAGCACGTCTCTCTCTTGTTGTCGGCAGGTCAAACCGTTTTTCCCCAACTGCCGGTCTGCTCTCCACAACCAATTGTCTCTTTCGCGCAAGCCCAGACATCTGACTTCCTCTCCTCAGTCTCTCTCCTCTGTCCCCCAGCACTGTCCAGGAAGTCCCCCGTGCACTCTTAATCCCGTCCCCTGGCAACACTGGGCAGGACCCTGGCAGTTCTGGCGCCGGAGCTCCGCACCTGTCCCTAGGCAAGTCTTCCTTTTTACACTGCCTCTTGGAGGCTGCAGTAATCTTGGGGATTTATTGGCTTATTATTGTCTACTCAATTATTATTGTAATAAGTAATGCCTACTGCGCTGGTCAACTGAGGCCAGGGAGGTCACAAAAGAGGAGGAGTAGGTTAAATAAAATCATATTTATTTAATCAGAAATTTGGTTAAAACATACAATCAAGAGTAAAAGGTATATGTGTAAAACACAATGAATATAGTCACAGTTAGTTGTTTCAATAGGTCCAAGGGGGAGGGAGTATTGAGGCTTTAGTGGGATCCAGAGCCAGAATGACCTGTAAGAGATGAGGTCCGTTAATAAGCAAATTATTAGGTAAAGCAAGTTAGGGTGCTTGTTGAGCTATTCACTGTATACCTGGTGTTGGTGTCCAGAAGAGATATGGGGCTTAGGTTGAGAGATGGTTGCTCAGTGGGAGGTTGTTGATCCTGTTAGGTGATTCTGCAGTGATTACTAAGGGAAAGAGATTTTCGGATAGATAGGTGCGAGCCCTTTGTCAGATGGGCATGATTGTATGAAGTTATACCTAGGCGTACCATGCTGAGGGTTCTAGGTCTAGAACGTAGATTTTTCCTAGGTGTAGATTTTGATTTTTCTAGGGTGGCAAAATCTACACCTAGAAAAACTTTATTTATTTTAACAAAAGCTTTTAATGTTATGTGGTTACTTTGACTGCATGACTATTTGAACCCCCAAAATCTATGTAACAGTATATGACCATTGATTATAATGTCAGCTGTGTGGAACAGTTTTCTGGCATTTTCTGGCATAAGGTGATTGTCCATATTACTTGACCACCCAAACTCTCAGTTGTGTTACCCACTATCATATATAGACATTTGGAGATCTACAATAATGGAGAGATAGTTTTTGAGTGTTTTATTAAAAAAAATATTCACAACACAGTGAGATATGAATATAAAGTATACCCAGTACTGATGAAGAAATACCTTGCAGCATTTCAGAGTCAAACATACCAGGCTGAGATCATGCAGCCAGTGCCTGATATATCCTGCCCGTGGATCGGGCAGTATGTGTCCGTTGTCAGGTTCCCTTTAATTGAGAATCTGTCAATTAATTTACCAGACCAATTATATCTCTCTATGAGCAAATAGGAGATAACATGATTTCGCGTATTGCTATATTATCGTAGATAGAAATGACTGGTAGGGCTATATGGTATAACTAGAAGAGGCTCTCTCTGTGTATATCAATCACTAAGTCCACCCATGAGCAGTTAAACAGGTTGTTCAGTCTTAAAGTCTGTAGTGATAGTCACTCTGTGACTGCAGATTTGTGAATCCTCAGTGTGCACATCACACACTGTAAGGATTCTTTGTATCGGTGGCGGATGTGGGCGGTCACATAACCCCAAGCATGTGATTTGCGTACTTTTGGTCATATACTGACTTGAAGTTTGCAGCCGATAGTGTCTAATAGGAATGTGTCCGTAAGTATGCAAATCATAAGCTAGTAGCCCCTTCTCCCTGATGAAGCCCCCATCTGAGTGAAACGTGTTGGGCAGACTGTTCTGAGTGTTAATAGCGCTACTACTTGAATTTAAAATCATTTATATTATTGTAACTAATCAAACCCGTATGTGTCTTCAGACTAAATTAATAAGAAAAGCTTTTCCAATGATGCATTAAGATGAAGGTTTGACTTTGAAGGTGTAAAGAAATACTGGGGAAGGTATTTTCATTCTTACAGTCTGTCAGGCCAGATTCTGCCTCTGGCGAGAGACTTTTCAAGGTCTTTTCACTGTACATAGCTTTGTGAACAAACCCTGGCTACTTATCTGTGAAAACACTATAATAGAAGCCTTTTAAAATAATTTTCTTAAGTAACACTAGAATGAAGAGAACTTGTGTTCACAATATTTTGTATTTTATAGTCTGTGATTAAAGGTGCAGTCAGTTTGATCAAATAATAGGCGGTATGTGTAGCCATAAAGAGCTTTATAATACGCTTATACAGTTCTCTGCTGAAAATGTATGTCCCCGCAATAGCAGAGTATCACTCACTGATATCTAAAAGTCAATGACGAAAACGTTCTCATGAGTCACAAAAGAATTTATGGCAAATGTGCAACATCGGAAAATTGTTAGCGGATCTCGTCAATCTTGACAGGATCCATCAGCAGTCTAATGTGAATCAAGCCTGTCCCCCACCATCTTCGCTTTTACATAGGCACAAAGCTGCCAATGAGTGTAATCAAGGGTATGATGGACCAAGTCTCTTTGAAAAATTTGGTTTCTTTCTTTATTGAAACAGGGGACATTTGACACTGTTTTCATGACAGGTAGAATCTTCGAATTCAAAACCCTAGCAATCACTTTTCCTGTACATACTGTAGGTGGGGGGATCCAGTGCTGGGATCCCGAGATCAAATCCAACCAAGGACAACATCTGCAAGGAGTTTGTATATTCTCCTCGCGTTAGTGTGGCGCCCAGGGGATGGGGACTACTCGGCGCCCAGGCCTTAATGCCTGGTCTTAGGGGATGTCGCGGTGGTCGGCTCCTGGGCCCGTACCCTGGGGTCTCTCTTAAAAAAGGGGAAAATAAAATGTCAAAGCTCGTGACGCCACCTGTGGTGTCTGGTGAGGATCACCAGCGCTGCGGCAGTCCACTGAGGCCCGTGTTACGGCAGCGTTGATGGTGTAGCTCCCCACAGGTGGAGCTAGGCCTCAGGGCAGTGATGTTTGACGAGGTGCACGATATGGCGGTGACCCAGCCAGGTCCAAGGAAGAACAGGGGACACACACACACGGTTTGCTTCTGTACCTTTTACTGGTGGAAATGCAGGTACCGTCCGGAGCTCTGTAAGGTGAGGGGTGCGCTGCAGGACTCTCCCCAGTGAGCAGGTGTAGGGCCTCCTATTTCTTCGCCGCTTAGTGTTAGTCTCTGGCCTGCCTGAAGCTAGGCCTAACTTAGTCTGTGTTCTGCACCGGCTGATCCTGTGGTAGGGCCTTCTGTTGGAGTACACACTCCCTGGTATATGGGGCCTCAGTAACTCCTGACCCTGGTATAACAGTCAGCGTTTGGTATTCCTGGGACATGTAGTTCGCCAGGGGTTCTGGTTGTCTTCTGCTGGGTGTAAAGAATCCCTGCAGACTCGGACCCAGTGTCCGGTATATGGTTTCTGGGGTGAGCTGGTAAAGCTCCTCTGCCCCCAATGCTACTCACTCTTCTAGCCTTCGGCCTACTCGGGCCATCACTAGGCTATACACACTGGCAGTTAGCTGGCTGCCTCTTCTGCTGCTCTCTGAGCGTCAGCAAAGCTCCTAGCTCACTTAACTCGAGTTGCTTGAGTCTGACTGAGCTCCACTGCAGACTGACCTGTTTCTCTGTGTCTCACTCTGCAGGAACTGGCTGTGGACTCTAGACTGTTCTGTCTCCACTCTCTTCCTGAGAAGAACTAACTCACAGACTGACTCTGCCTAGCTCCACCCTCCATATTTATATCCCTATCCGGGCTCCCTCTGGTGGTCTGAGGTAGGGTGGAGGTGTGTGTATGCTCTGAGGGCCTCTTGTGGAGAAAACCTGAAATGCACCCCTCCAGGATCTGTGGCTCCATGCACAGCAGGGCGTGACATTAGCATGAGTTCTCTCCAGGTTCTCCGGTTTCCTCCCATCCTCTACAGAATTTAGAATATGAGCCCCAATGGGGATAGTGATTATAACATCTGTATAATGCTGTGGAATGTGATGCTATGTAAGTAAATTAATAAAATAAGAGATAAATGAAAAATTGCCTTTATAAAGTACAGTAGTAAAGAATCTATAATGCACAGAAATATTGTCACAGCATAGTACACACAAAATATGTTGGCATAATTCACACAAAGTATTGTTTTTTTTCAAACCTGTTTTTTAATCATTTAAAGGTAAGTAATCATTTTATAAGGTTTTGCTTGTATGCTGTCATTTTAATAAAATCACTTTTTATTTACTTCTGATCTAGTAGTTATCTTAATGCTGAACTCTGTATAACCCCGCCCCCGCCACTGATTGGCAGCTTTCTGTTTACATAGGTAGAAATCTGCCAATTGGTAGTGGGGGCAGGGTTATACAGAGCTCATGAATATGGAGGACTACATGGCAGCAGGTTTATTAGTCCTCCAGTAATATCTTGTTGTAATTTTGTCAAAACTACAGAAAGCAACCCAGTAAGTGGCACACTGCTGGAATCAGGGTCTCTGCCCCTACATTACACTTCTCTCAGATTAGTTGGCAAAAACCTGGTGACAGATTCCCATCTCAGCAATGCAAAGATATTATGGGAATAGTGCCATCCAGGTGCTGAACATAAAAGATGGGAACAGCTAAAATTGGCCGAGCCACATTATTTTGGTACCTCCATAAGAAATTAATTTTACACTTTACATCAAAATATTAGCATTATGCAGTATACAAATAACATTTCCACATTGCCTTTATAATAGCTGCATCAAAGACAGCAGAGTGCCTCTTTATACACTAGGGCTAGCAGAGTGCCATGGCAACATCTCTAATAATTTAGGGTAGAAAATGGATTAAAGGGATTTCCTGTGATTTTTACTAAATGTGGCCGAGTGTAGAGTGTGTCATAAAATCAAGAAATAACCATTATTTAAACATTGAATCCCTCACTAATGTTCTATGCTAAACTTTCACCAATGAAAGTCACCCTATGGTCTGGTGCACTCTGTTTCCCTACAGTGTATATCTAAACTTTCATCAATGTTGTCCCACCCATCAACTGAGCACTGCAGCCAATCACTGCAAAAGTCACCCCTGATAGAAATGATTGGCTGCAGCAGTTGTGTGAATGATGTACTGCATGTAATCACTGTGGGACTATTGGTGGCACTGGAGTGACATCAGTTTGAAGAATTACTTCTGTATTTTATATCATTCCCTCTTCTTTTACCAAGTTTTGTAAAATTCTGGAGACCCCGAAAAAACTAGGTAGTCTCTTCCTTGGTGATCAAAGTTAGTAAAGGTCAAAAATGTAGTACCAATGTACCATAAATAATATATATCACATGTGAATATCTTTTTTAGTGGGTGGTTCTATTCAGACTTCATAAGTCTTTGTCATTGTTCTATCCAAATTAAGAAACCCGCAAATAATAGTGGAATAAAAATCATATTACTGAGTAATGTCAAAGGGACATGCGGAATTCTGTATATTTAATGTGCAGGCGGCCCCTTAAATGGATTCACTTATAATATGATCACATCATCAGTCAAAAGAAAAGATAAATTCTGTGTCGTTCTCAGGACCAGAATCACATGCAGGATTGCTCTCACAGGGGGTTAATTTGGTTTCATGCTCACTTCCCCCATTGAAGTGACATTTACCACATACAGGGTAAGTGACATTGAAACTCGTGTCATTGATCATAGTGTGACATTGAAGTCATCAAACACACACAAACCAGATATATAAAGCCTCTCCATCTTTAATTATATAACTATTCCACCACCTATGGTTGTAGGTTACACATGTTGAAACATGAAGTAGAGCTGAATTGATCGTCTTACTCATCTGGATAACATTGTTTTCGCAATGTGATATAATTAAGTTAATGTGATTTTCTAGGACCTCAGAAGACACTGTCAATTAGGGGCATACATAGAATTCACGGGATTTTATAGCAAAGGTCCGAATTTACATGCCCTACCTCATTGGCAGAGTTAAAGCGCATCATTGGGTTTACAAGGGGGAACATTTCTCCTTGTGGAGAGTGACATTCCTGACATGCCAGTGTAAGGAGACTTATAGGCCATGCAATGCTCCTCTGGGGAATGAAGAGGCTATTTGCATAGTGGGGTAACAGAAACATGAAAAGACTTGGCTGGCCAATAAGCATTTCTTATCTGCTTATTGGTAAGCTAAACCCACATGTTCTACTGGCCATAAAGAATGACCAGGTTCCCCTACTCACAATCTTATAGAAGCTGTGTGAACTGCTTCTCTTGGAGGTATATTGCTACTTTCAATGTATGATCAGTGTGGATCTGACACCTGGGATACCCAAAAGTCCGCAAAATAAAGAGACATTATCCTCTTAATAATTTCATAGACAGCGCTGTGCGTAAAGCTGTGGCTCTTCCTCATATTGCACCTCAGTCCAGTGGCTTAGTTATAGATCTGATATACTCCATTGTAAGAGAACATCGAAAACAATAATTCTTTATTAATTCATAATATCAATATAAAATGAATAAAATTAAGGCAAAGAGATACATGATGTGGAACAAGTGGCAGTGTTAGCAGTGGGCAGTAGGAGTAACGTTTCAGGGTCCACTTAGATGGTGGGTCACACCACCCACTGTGATACATGCTATTTAGGTTCACATTACTCTTGACATGATACCAGAAAGTGGGGCACCTGTATGGGAACTCCCAGCTCACTATGATATGGAAAAAAGAAGGATGGAAATGCCATTAAATTATTTTGCCTTGTGCATTTGGAGACTATTGGAAAGGGCATAGCAAGGGGGAAGAGGCTGGATGCAGAACTCCGCTTTGTGTACACTGGCATGTATATGGTAGGGGCGGTGGTATAACTTGAAACTCGTGGACTCTAGTGCAGAATCTCCAACAAGGCCCTCAACTGTCACAGGTTTTTAATAATATTGGACCTTTTGGGCCCCATTAGGTAAAGGGCCCCATTGTGACTGAAACCCCTGCACCTACAAAAGTTATTCACATGGGTAGGTAGGGGACGGTGATTTACAGGACAGCCGGCTCTGATGTCATGGGACAAAATAAGCCCACTCCAATGTGTTGCCCTCCTTGTCCTGGACTCTTGGCTATCTTCCTCAGTTCCATTCAAGCTAATTTTGTAGGTCTATAGCCAGTAATGTTCTAAGTCCTGTTAATCAAGTTTGTATTTGATGTATTGTATTTTTTGGGGGGATTCAATATTATAATAATCTGCTTACATTAATGTCATGTTTATTCATAAGTGATTGTAAAATTGTAATCTCCCTAAAAATACCTTAGTATTTCTGGAGAAGCCATTCAGAAGGTTCAGAGCTGTCTCGGTATATGATCACATTACTATAGATTTCCATAGGAAAGTATGTAATTTAGAGTGGATTACTGTATACATTTTCCATGCAAGCTAATGGACATTAGTAATCCAATAATCATGAGAATATTGCTTGTACATTTACTAATTATCAGCTACTCCATCCCATTGCGAGTTGCATCAATACTGCGAAAAAGCCATCCAGATAATAACACGTTACACTGTTCTAATGCTTCTTGAGTTTAAAAGGGTTGTCCACCTCTGGGGAAAATTTATTTATTTATTTTTTTAAATGCATGTATTTGCGGCTGAAGATCATTCTTGCAATTGGGCTTCATTAAAAATATTGCATAGTTTAGCTACTATAGGCTCTTTGTTTTCCGCACATTCAACTTTGATGTTGTCTGTGGTCAAAAATCAGCTGAGAGGAGCTCAAAAAAAGTCAAATAAGAGTTAGAAGCTCACCAATTTAACTGTCAGAATCAGCTCACTGACGGATTCTCCACTAACTGAATCTTTAGCTAAGCCCAAGCAACACAGAGGCCATAAAATTCAAAACTTTTAGTGCAATCCATTTATAAATTTTTTTCTAACCAAAATTACATGCATTTAACTGAGAAAAAAGGTTATCTTCAAAAGTTGAGAACCCCTTAAATTCATAAACAGTTAGCAAATCCTGGCCTTATGAGGAATTGGAAATTATCTTACTGATTCCTAAAAATAAATTCATAAACAGAATCTTTTTCTGTGGGGTATAGGAGGACATTGCCCATACATTGTGAATGTAACATGGTGAACCATGGGATGCATAAAGTAGTTTAAAGAAATAGTTTAACATTGCGGGCAGAACTGATGCCCTGTGTTGTCCTATGTGGTATTTGAAGGGGTATGTATTCCACTTTGGTATCCCTACAGATGTAACGAAGCGTAAACAAATGATTGCCACGCCACAAAAATTTGTGCTCTGAATGCTCACAGAGACCATGGAGAAGATGGAGAAATTGAGTTCTCCATCTTCTCCACATCTGTGCTGCAAGAGAATCGGATCACACTCAGATGACGCTCGGCTCAAACTGACAGAGTTTGAGCCGAGTCTCATTAGAATAATCAGCCAGATTCCCTCGCATGAGAGAATCTGTGCCAGTGTGAACGTACCCAAAAGGGAATTAACACTAGGGCTTATAAATTGTGTAAAACATTAACACTCACATTAAAGGGAATCTGACAGCTGATAGATGCTGCTCGTGCATTGGGCAAAATGTATCAACGCACTAGCTGCATGATCTGAGCCAGATATGTATGACTCTGAAACGTTGCGGCAATTTAGAGAAAAACATATTCTAAATGCAGCTGCACAGTAGAGTAGTCAGAAATGGTGTACCCCATTGGCTTCTACTTGCTTGCTGCCCTGGAGTGACATGTCTCTCCTTTATGTGCACAGAGGGAGAGACCTGTCACTCAAAGTCAAATATGCCTAGCTGAGATAATACAGCCACTGTCTGATACTTGCTTCCTGTGGATCGAGCAGCATATACCACTTGTCAGATACCCTTTAAACTATGACTATATTTTTAATACCCAGTTAAGAAAGGGAAGCCATGTCTAGCTAGAAAGTTTCCCACGCTGAGGCATGCAAATGGATGGCCATCCATGTAACGCACGTATATTCTGCAGATGCTATTTTATTTTTTTAACTTATATGTTCTTATGCTCTGATAATGCATATACTGTAGTCAGGAGTTGTCTTCCCTACCCAATCTCTTAAAAAATAATAAAAGCGACCGAAGATACCATATATAAAAGTCATGTATATTGTAAAAATACCTGGTATAATCAATTCAAGTCTTTGGTTGATAACTGAGCCAGTGATAATACATCTCATATCACCATGATGTTCTAATTCCTAATGAAATTACTACTAGTGTTGAGCCACCCCCGTAGTGTTCGAGTTCGGTTCGGTTCGTCGAACACCCGTGTGTTCGTCGAACTGTTCGTCGAACACCTTCGAACACCGTTAAAACCAATGGCAGGCAAACAAAAACACATAGAAACACATAGAAAACACCTTCAAAGGTGTCCAAAAGCTGACAAACTGCTCAGAAGACACAACTAACACATGGAAAAGTGACAAGTACATATAGTCATGCGAAAAGAAAAGAGGTGGAGGAGTAAAAGGAGGGGGAGACACAGATATAGGCATGTCATGCCCTTCTAAAATCCAAAAAGTGAGAAGCCGAGACGGCCAGTCCGCTCCTGCCCGTGCCACCTCCGTGTCGTCGGGTTTGTGCCAGAGCCGCGGTGAACCCTGACGGCCAGCCCCCCTCTCCCAATACTGGTGCCTGTCCGCTGGTGGGTCGAGAGAGCCCCCCTGTGGTGGAGGCAGCTCTAAGCTTTTTAATTTAAATTGTCCCTCTAATTTGAATGAATACACTTTAAATCCATTTACAAGGATCTATTGGAGGGCAAGTCTCATGCCAGCAGCCGCGTAATTCCAGCTCCAGTAGCGTCCACTAAAGCTGCTGCAGTTAAAAAGCTTTTATAAGGATCGAGCTCGGCTGTCCACCGCAAGGCATCCTAGTGCCAGTCCCAGCCCCTATGCCTTGGGGTGCCTCCTGATGCTCTTCACTAAGTATCCCGTGGTCCCGAAGCATTTCCTTTGAAAAAATTAAGTGTCCAAACTACAGGTGGTGTAGCTTGCTTAACAGCCGGGATAATCCGCTGACTAGCAGACACTGCTACTAGGCACAAAGTATTTCCTGAGCTAGATGCAGTTAAAAATTTGTAAGTAGATACTCTCGTTGGATGCTGAGAAAGCATTCCATAGAGTCTCCTGGCACGCCATATATGATTCTCTTAAAAAGCTTGGGGTAGGGGTCTAGGGGACCCTTTTATAGCCAAAATCACGGCCCTGTATCACAATACGTCACCTAGGCTGAAGATAAATGGAACTGTAGCACCGAGGGCTCGGTTGCTACAGACGTATTGCACCTCACCCAGAGGTGTGATATCTCACACTCAGATAAGGATGGAGTGTGGATCAGGACCCGACACCTGCATGCATTACACCACATTGCCGTGGGGCAGGGCGACCAATATGCCCCTGAGATGGGCACGACAGTCCCTGTCCCTGGCTGGAGTGGGGGGAGGGAACACTGAGGAAGGGGAACCCTGCAGTGCAGGAGCAGGGAGGAAGCAGTTCCTGGGTGCATTGAGAAGGGAGTATAAAAGGTGGGCACCATCTTAGTTCAGTGCAGAGAAGTCTGAGCAGAAGTGGCAGGGAGCAGGGGCTCTGCATGAGCTCTGCTCCGGAGGCGGGCCTAGTAACAGAGGCCCAGGCCTGCAAGAGGGAGAAGGAAGGAAGAGGAGCGGAGAAGGCTCCAGGAACGAGGAATGAAGGGATCCCAGGGGTGCGGACGGGCGAGTCGCCACCGCACGCCCGAATCCACCTGCGTGGAGGGGTCAGGCCAAAGGGGGAGACCGGTCCCCGAACTAGTGGAGGCAGGAAACGACCCTCAGCTAGAAACCGGAGGCTCTGACATTTTATGTGGCGCAGCCCCTTGCTCCACCCGCTAGGAAGGCACCACATAGGGTCAGGGAAACTGGCGCCAAGTTTACCAAGAGGAGGCCCGAGGCAGCCGGACAGAAGTGTTGGTAAGAAAGGCCAGACAAAGGACACACAAAGGGGGTCCTGTGAAGCGCTCCAAAGTTATCTGGGAGTTGTCTGAGCCCCTCACCTGGTGAGCACAGTACGACGTGGGCAGCCGTTACCTGCAGACGTGGTCTGGATAATAAGAACTGTGAGTAAAGGCCCTGAACTGCATCACTGACTCCGTGTCGTTACTGCTGCTGCCCTGCACCATCACCCCCATCCTCCGCATACACTGCCCTGAGGCTATACTCCTCCCGTGGGGAGTTATGCTACGCTCTGCTGCACCGACAACACCAGCCTTAGCGGTCTGCCCTGTAGCGGCGGTTCACTCTGACCGCAATCCACGGGTGGCGTAGTCGGACATTTAAACATCAAAACCACATAAATAGTTCCGCCACTGGTTTGACCGCCCTGAGCCACGGAACCGGATCGCCGCCACGAAGACTACAACCACCAGCATCCACCAAAAAGGGTCCGGCTCCGGGTGTCCCAAGGCCCAGGGGGTGCGTCAGAACATTTTCATCACCTTTCACAATCACCAATGGGACAAGGCAGGGATGTCCTCTGTCCCCTCTCTTATACATCCTAGTGACGGAGCACCTGCTCTCATCAATTCGCCATAACCCCAATATTAGGTGGATTGAGGTGGGAGGCACCGAGTACAAGTGCTCTCTATTTGCTGATGATGTCCTAGTATATATCACTCAATCACATATATCCATCCCTGCTGTTATGGCTGAAATAGATCACTTTGTTACATGGTAAAATTTTAAAATCAATGCAGCGAAGTCTGAGGCCCTCGATGTCTCCCTCCCTAAATCCATATAGGATTCCATCCAGTCCAACTTTCCCTTTGCCTGGCCCTCACAGGTTATCAAATACTTAGGAATTCCTATTCATAGAGACCTCTCCCATCTATGTTATCTTAATTTTGGGCCCTTTATTGAACAATTCCATACAGACCACGGTTGGCAAGTTGGAACTGTGAGATTCACTACGTGCACCACTGGTATTTTGTGGAAAAGCACATGTAAGATTCTGCAACAGTCTCTGCTGATACTCCTGCATGCGTGCATCCCTTTCTATGGCAGGAATAATTTCTGCAAATTTACTTTTGTACCGGGGATCTAACAGTGTGGCAACCCAGTAGTCAGGATTATTTCTAATTCTCACAATTCGAGGGTCATGTTGCAGGTAGTGCAGCAAGAAGGCACTCATGTGTGTTGCGCATCCAGGAGCACCAAGTCCCTGTTGTGTTGGTGGCGAGGTAACAATCATGCTTCCTTCCTCTGTCCTCTCCCCCCAACCTCGCACAACAGAAATGTGATCAAGGTCTCCCTCATCTGATGAGTCTTCCATCAGTTCGTCCTCCACTTCTTCCTGGGCTCCTGCACCTTCCTCACTAGTTTGGCTGCTACCATGCGCCCTGGTAAAATCATCTCCCCCACCCTCACATGCCTGCCGCCCTGGTGCTGCCGACCGTCTGGACCTTGCAGATGTTAGCCCTTCCGCATACAACTCCTCCTCCTCTACTTCCTCCACCTCCTCTTGTGCCACCACCTGACTCCAAATTCTGTTTAACATGTGCTCCAGCATGTAAATCACCGGAATAGTCATGCTGATAATGGCATCGTCAGCACTAAACATCTTCGTCGCCATTTCAAAACTGTGCAGAAGGGTGCATAGGTCCCTGATCTGAGACCACTCCTCCAGCGTGATTTGCCCCACCTCTGAATCTCGTTGGCCCAGGCTATACGTCAGAACGTATTGCACCAGGGCTTGTCGGTGCTGCCACAGTCGCTGCAACATGTGCAGAGTTGAATTCCACCGGGTAGGCACATCGCATTTTAGCCGGTGAAGTGGCAGGCCCAACGACTTCTGTAGAGATGTAAGTCGCTGAGCTGCGGGATGCGAACGGCGGAAGTGAGCACACAGCGACCGTGCCCTCTGCAGAAGGCCATCTAGTCTGGGATAGTGGGCTAAAAATTGCTGGACAACCAGGTTCAACACGTGAGCCATACAAGGCACGTGTGTGACATTGCCCCGGCGAAGGGCCGCACCCAGGTTTGCAGCATTGTCGCACACGGCCTTCCCTGGTTTCAGGTCCAGTGGAGACAACCATTCATGAAATTGGTTCTCCAGAGCTGACCACAACTCCTCAGCTGTGTGACTCACATTTCCCAGACATTTCAATGTAAAAACCGCCTGATGACGTTGAGCCCTACTGCCAGCATAGTAAGGAGGTGTGCAGGATCCCTTCTGCGCAGTTAGAAAGCTTGTGGCATGACCAGGCAGGCTTTGGGTGCAGGTGGAAGACCGAGAGGAGGTTGAGGAGGCAGAAGCAGTGGAGGAAAAATGACATAAAGAGGATTGACGCACAACTCGTGGGGACGGCAAGACTTGGACAGCAGCCCCTTGTCCTGCTGTCACCATAGTTACCCAGTGCCCAGTCAGCGACATGTAACGCCCCTGTCCATGCCTACTCGTCCAAGTGTCTGTGGTGAAATGCACCCTGTCACACACAGAGTTTCTCAAAGAAGCGGTGATGTTGTGTGCGACATGCTGGTGGAGCGCAGGCACACCTTTCTTTGAGAAGTAGTGCCGACTGGGCATCTGGTACTGGGGCACTGCGACGGACATAAGGTCTCGAAAATCCTCTGTGTCCACCAGGCGGAAAGGCAGCATTTCTGTAGCCAAGAGCTTGCAGATGGTGAAATTCAACCTCTTAGCTTTCTCATGGCTAGGAGGAAATGGTCTTTTACTTGTCCACATCTGAGGGACCGAGGGCTGGCTATTGTGCTTAGACGGGGTTGATAAGGGTGTCCCCGGCAAACTGCCGGTCTGTGAGGAAGATGCAGGCGGACATGTTAGGTTGCCTTGATCCAAAGGTGGTGCTATCGATGTCGGACAGCGCTCAAGACCAGCTGGTGTTACCACCTCCAAAGAAAATGATGACCTGCCAATCACGCTGGCTGTTGCGGGTAAAGAGGTGGCAGGTCTGCGCCCCAAAACAGGTGTGACTGCTGTCCCCCCAGTCACAGAGGATGAAGAGGCCGCGGATGCACAAGATATGGCAGACGGTGGTTGGCCCGGCCGGCTAGACCGCATTGTAGCACACTGAGCTTCCCACTGCAACTTATGCTTCATGTCCATGTGCCGGTTCATGCATGAAGTACTCAAACTATGTATTTTTTGGCCTCTACTTAGCTTTTGCTGACAAATGTTACAGATAACACGAGTTGGGTCATCTTTATCGATCTGAAAAAATGCCCAGGCTATGCAAGGCTTAGCACCCATGCGACCTGAAGAGCCACCACGACTTGTGGTGAGAGGCAGAGTTGTGTTTGAGGATGCAGTTGTTGACGTGCTTCCAGTACTACGTCTCTGTCCAGGAAGGCGCAACCTGACCTCGTCGTCACTAGCATCTTCCTCCACCTCCTCTGCTGACCTCATCTCTTGGCTGACTGTGGGTTGACAGTAAGTGGGATCTCCGACCTCATCATCATCACCCTGTGCGTTATCACACCCGTCGTCCTCAGAGCCAACCTGTTCCTGCCCTGACAAAAAACTAAAGTTGTCGCTCCAATCAGGTATTTGAGTCTTATCATCGTCTTCCTCATTGTCTCCACCAACAGGAGTTACAGTTTGGGAATGAGGGTCTACATTATGGTCAGAACCTTCTGCGTCTGGTCCTGGATCCGACTCATAAAGATTCTGGGCATCAGTGCAGATCATTTCCTCGTCTGGATTCACAGAAGCGCTGGAGTCGACCTCTGATTCCCAGGCTATAGTATGAGTAAACAGCTCTGCAGACTCAACCATCTGTTCTACCTCATACTCAGACGGGCAGCTGGAGATTTGGGAGCTGTGAGGAAGCAAGTGCGATTTGGGTGACACCTTTGAGGACTGGAGTATTTGTGATGTTGAAGTTGATGTGGAGGAGAGCCCACTTAAAGGAGCACTTGATATCCGTTGAAGCACCTGCTGTTTTTGTGCCTCATCTGGAATTTGTAGCGATTGGCGTGGCCGTAAGAAAGGGATCTTATCACATTGTCCGCTAAAAGAAGTAGACATTTTAGTTTGGCTGGAAGATGGTCTTTCTTCTGCACCTTCCCCACGGACACAACCTTTTTTCCCCTTCCCAACACGCCTATTCCCCTTTCCACCAGCAGCAGGCCTTTTTCCACTCATTTTGGTGGTTAACTAATTCACAACTCTGGAGTTGTTTGCACAAAAAAACAATGGATGGTAACCGAGCAGAGCTGAGTGGCCAAACTGTGGTATTAGGCCAAAACTATTGGCTGGGTTAGATGCAGAAAAAAATTATTTTTAATTTGCAACCTGATGGAGGTCAGTATAGATGGACTAATAGACCAAGTCCCACACACCGCTAGAAGCCCAAATATTTTTTCAGAGCTAGATGCAGAAAATTTTTTTATTCAATTTGCAACCTGATGGAGGTCAGTATAGATGGACTAATAGACCAAGTCCCACACACTGCTAGAAGCCCAAATATTTTTTCAGAGCTAGATGCAGAAAAAAATTATTTTTAATTTGCAACCTGATGGAGGTCAGTATAGATGGACTAATAGAACAAGTCCCACACGCTGCTAGAAGCCCAAATATTTTTTCAGAGATAAATGAAGAAAAAAATTATTTTTAATTTGCAACCTGATGGAGGTCAGTATAGATGGACTAATAGACCAAGTCCCACACACTGCTAGAAGCCCAAATATTTTTTCAGAGCTAGATGCAGAAAAAAATTATTTTTAATTTGCAACCTGATGGAGGTCAGTATAGATGGACTAATAGACCAAGTCCCACACACCGCTAGAAGCCCAAATATTTTTTCAGAGCTAGATGCAGAAAAAAATTATATTCAATTTGCAACCTGATGGAGGTCAGTATAGAAGGACTAATAGAACAAGTCCCACACACTGCTAGAAGCCCAAATATTTTTTCAGAGCTAGATGCAGAAAAAAATTATATTCAGTTTGCAACCTGATGGAGGTCAGTATAGATGGACTAATAGAATGATGCTATGCCCAAAAGATTTTACTTCACTAGGTGCAGTAAAAAAATTGGTATTCTATACACAGGTGGTATATCTTGCAACACAGATAGGCTACTCCACTGACTAACACACTCTGCAATAGGCCAAAAAGGATTAGCTTTGCTAGATTCAGCCAAATGCTGTGAAAAAAACTTGCACAGCACTGGCACAGACCTGCCTGGCAAAAACTGATAGGAACTGATGTAACCTAGTCCTGAAAAGGACTCCAATTACAATTAGTCTTTACTCCCACAATCTATCTATTTAAGAGCACAGACCTGCCTGATAAAAGTCGTAGGAAATGCTGTAACCTAGTCCTTAAAAGGACTGCAATCACAACTATTCCCTACTCCCAAGCTATCTGTATATTTGTGCGAAAATTGGCTTGAAATTAACAAGGTATAGCGCACACAGCAACAGCGGTGCCGTCTAACACGCAGCTGCAGCAGTGAGAAAATGGTGGCGACGGGGAAAATGGCTTGGTCTTATAGGGCAAGGACATGTGACATACACTGCCAATCACACATGCCCTTGCTTGTGTGAAAAAAAGCACTTCGCTCCGTGTGTGCGCTGCTGATAGGCTGACAGATTGCACCGCCCCACTGCAAATGCGGGAAAGAGAAAAAAAAATGGAGATCTTCATTGTTCCTGCAGAGATCCATCCCCTGCCCCTCCCCCCACCCCGCTGTACACTCAAACTGCGTATTAACATTAATTTTCATCATTACTGAGAAAAAATCCAGTTATGATTTTGGTGCACGAACAGTTATCGAACATAACCTCGAACAGCCGAATTTTTCTCAAATTGTTCGTGTTCGCCGACCGGCTTGAACACCGCCCAAAACAGCTCGAATTTGAGATTGGCGAACAGTTCGAGTAGAACAACGCTCATCTCTAATTACTACCTTATTATGAGAATTAACACAGCCCATTAAACCACACATTATCCATTTGCATTTATATAATTGTCAGTGAGCCAGACTGGATTATATATCTGATTGTTAATGGGTCAGTCTGTTCTCAGATGTACACCCTTGTGCACTCAAAGTACAAAATGAATATCAGGTAACACCCAAGGCTAGCATGCTTTTTAAGGGATTTCATGTAAGAACAAGATGTATTTCAAAAGTGACTGTCCTTCATAAAAAAATTTCTACGTCACGGTGATATGTCAGATGTTTTAATCGATGCAGTAACTGGTACTAATTCCCAACCGATTAAAACTAAAGGTGAAAAGGGCCTAGAAGAGCACTGAGCCCTCTGGATGTGATCTTTTCCGTCTGTGTTCGCTAAAGAGGGGATCATGGACATCAAGGAACACATCTTCAGCTATTGAGGGGAGCTGGTAAAAGCCTGAGGGACACATCCCCTTAATTTTAGTGATTGGTGGGGATCTTTGCACCAGAATTTAATGATGACTTAGGCCATGGTTCATTAAAGCAATTATGCAAGAAATTTGGCTTAAAAAGCTTTGAAAAGTTGCACAAAAGTTTTTCAACTTTTGACTCTTTTCGCATCATTTTCACCCAGATCCCACAATGTCGCAACAGGGTGTTGTGACCCCTGCTCCTTGAATTAATGACGATCGGTGGCATTTCTTATGCCACAAATCATACCCCGACTGGAGTAAAAGTGGTGGTGAGATCCACGAGGAGGCACTACCCACTTTGACCTTTGCTTGTTTCATTAAGAAGTGTCGGCCACCTGATAAATCAGGCGCCTCGCACTCCACCCTGCCCCATCAATATCGGCGTTATGATGAATTGGGACCTACGAAAAGTTACAGGAAAGTTTCTCTTTAAATAAATTGTAGAGTAATCACAAATTAAACAGTGAAAAGCATGCAAAATAACTCCCCCCACCCCTCCCAGCATCGCAGATGTCATGGCTGTGTCAGTGATAGAATGAGTATGAGCGCTAAGTTTAAATTCCCATGCATATACAATGATTCCATCTTAGCGATAATATTGTATATGTATAACATTAGAATGGACATGTGCTACAGAAGCTGGCGTCCTATGGATAGTTTCTAGAATGAAGTCCCATTAATGGGCTTTTGATGTAATGGAACCATCTATATAATGTCACTGCTTGTTTAGAACTGATACGGCTGAGTAATTGTTTCTAAATAGCAGTGCCCTCTTTCAACTTCACATGCCCGGCGTTAATGGCCAGATACAGATGAGAATGACGTTCCTCCTGAAACATCTTGCTTCCATAAGGAACAGAAAATGTAGTTGATGCCAGAATCTATAATGAGCTTTCTCTGCCGTCCGCTGCTGTTTAGATTACTTATCGTAGACCTTTGTGGCATCAATGGGCTACATTTCTTCAAAGCAAAAATGGCAAATGATTATGATATCAGCCTGAAAGTTTAGATTATATAGTAAATAGTGATATCATTATTAATGGCAGAATCTGTGTTTTTGGGAAAGATACATCTCTTGATGTAAACTGAAATTAGGAGCTCATAGTTTAGGCATTTACTTGTGTTAAACATTGGTTCAAATTTAGTGAACCTACATTAATTATTTTGCGAATCGCATGAATAATCTTTAAACCCTTGCCGTTAAAGACAGTTTTAATTTTTTTGCGTTTGTAGTTTTATTCCTCCCTTCCATGACCTTTTAACATTTTAAAATGTCCATCAACATAGACATATGGAGGCTTGTTGTTTTTTTGCAGCCCAAGATGTGTTTTAATATCACTATTTAAACTTTCATACAAAGTGTATAAAAGGAAAAATATATTTGTGTTGCAGGTTTGCTAGGGTCTTAAAAGATTGGGGTCAGCAGCCCCAAGAAAAAATTTTTCCCGTACGCCCGCCAAAGTACATACTAATATGAATAAAACACACTTTTCCTTGACCTAAAATGGCACTATAATAGGCCCATGTAATACCGTCACACCTTGGTCACTGCCATTACCACTGGATAATGTATAAATATTACCGCAACTCTAGAGAACAACACACATTGTACAAAGACCACTATTACCAATAATACACACATGTACACTTATCACTACATAGTGAGTGAATTGCACCACCAAAATGTTATTACATTAAAAATAAAACAAACCATTAGAACAACCAGACAGTGGTAGGTACCAGCCCTGCAGATTATATACAGTGGGGAAAATAAGTATTTGATAAACTGCAGATTTTGCAAGTTTTCCCACCTACAAATAATGGAAATTTTTATCGTAGAGACTTCAACTGTGAGAGACGGAATCTAAAGAAAAAATCCAGAAAATCACATTGTGTGATATTTACATAATTAACTTGCATTTTATTGCATGAAATAAGTATGTGATACAATAAAACAATCAGAAGTTAATATTAGGTACAGAAACCTTTGTTTGCAATTACAGAGGTCAGACGTTTCCTGTTGGTCTTGACCAAGTTTGCACACACTGCAGCATTTATTTTGGCCCACTGCTCCATACAGATCTTCTCCAGATCTTTCCGGTTTCGGGGCTGTCGCTGAGCAACATTAAGTTTCAGCTCTGTTACGATACTGGCATAGTACTTCTGGAAACCAGTGGAGCAACAAGCAGGAACAGCAAGTGGTAGTAGAAGTTCTTGAAGTTAGCAAGAATTTGTAGGAAATATTCCGTATATGAATTAGAACAGACTTGGTAAGAATGTTCAGGAGCTGGAGACTAAAACTAGGCTTATAGCTAGATACAATACTCAAGCAATGAGTGAGAGTTCCATGTGGCTTTAAGTAGGCCCAAACAGGAAACAAGATGTATTCCATAGATTAAGAATCCGCCATCTTGGTAAAGGGAAATTGCAGAACACAACAGCAGCCTCCAGTGGTAAAGAGTGAAACTGCAGCACAATTATTAAAGTGAACAATAGCGGCCACTAGTGGTCAAACTGTAGAAGGGCAACAGAAATCCTGACAAGCTCCTTCCAAAGATTTTCTATTGGGTTCAGGTCTGGAAACTGGCTAGGCCACTCCAGGACCTTGAAATGCTTCTTAAGGAGCCACTCCTTATTTGCTTTTGCTGTGTGTTTCGGGTCAAGTCTGATGTTTCCGCCACCATGATTCATGGTTTGGACAGTGGTTTTGGATTTGTACTCCTCCTTCTTTTTCCTCCATACACGGTGAGTGGAGTTGATGCCAAAATAGTTCTATTTTGGTCTCCATTGACCAAATGACTTTCTTCCATGCCTCCTCTGGATGATCCAAATGGTCATTGGAAAACTTCAAATGGACCTGGACAAGTGCTGACTTGAGTTAGGGGACCTTGCGTGCCCTGCATGATTTTAATCCATGACGGCGTTGTGTTTTATTAACGGTAACATTTGGGACTATGGTCCCAACTTTCTTCAGGTCCTCCTGTGTAGTTCTGGGCTGATTCCTGACCTTTCTCAGAATTATCCTTACCCCACGAGGCAAGATCTTGCATGCAACCCCAAACCGAGGAAGATTGACAGTCATCTTGTGTGCTTCCATTTTCAAATAATTGTGCCAACAGTTGTTGCCTTCTCACCAAGCTGCTTGCCTATTGTCCTGTAGCCCATCCCAGCCTCGTGCAGGTCTACAATTTTATCCCTGGTGTCCTTTAGACAGCTCTTTGGTCTTGGCCGTGGTAGAACTGTGATTGATTGTGTGGACAGGTGTCTTTTATACAGGTTTTGCGTTCAAACGGGTGCAATTAATATAGGTAATGAGTGTAGAGCAGGAGGACTTCTTAAAAAAAAATAACAGGTCTGTGAGAGTCAGAATTCTTGCTGGTTGGTAGGTGGTCAAATACTTGTTACATGGAATAAAATAAAATTTCATTATTTAAAAATCATACAATGTCGTTTTCTGGTTTTTATTTTTAGATTCTGTGTCTCACAGTTGAAGTGTACCTAACATAAAAATTCTAGACCTCTCCATTCTTTGTAGATGGGAAAACTTGCAAAATCGGTAGTGTATCAAATACTTATTTTCCCCACTGTAGACGACTACAGTTTCAGTTGTATCACGTGATTCACAGATGTTGTTCTTTCTGTTTGAAGTCTTACACATTCTCCATCTTCTCCCACTGACCCAGACCACCATGACAAATTCTCCCAGGCTCAACTTGAGTTTGCAAAATTGGCAACACAGACACATTTGTCTTCTCACATTTCCAGTACCCTCCATCCCTTTTCCCAAAGTTTACAAACTCTATATACTACTACAAACCTAATTCTGTGCCTGTTGCTGCCTCATTTGCCTCACCACAATACATTCTGTGTGGCACAGTGACCCCAATACTACAAAAAATTATTATAATTATTGACCCCACATAGTGCCAAACAGATGGTAGTAGTAAGCCACACAGGAAAAGATTCTGCATCTCTACTCTAAGCAGGAAACATGTCACCATTTGCGCCCCATACAGTAATAGTAATCTTCTCCGTTCCCCCAAACCTTAATAGTGTTCTTCTTTTGCCCAGCAAAGTAACAGTGCCCCTTTTATGTTCTCACACAGTAATAGTGCTCCCTATAAAGTAATAATGTCCCCATTGTGCTGTCAATGTAATATTGTCCTTTTTGCCTCTATGCAGTACTAATGCCCCCCATGTGCGCCCTTAAAGTAACAGTGGCTCTAATATCCTCTTAAAGTATCCCTGATTCACCCTTTAAAAAGTAATAATGGCCCTGATTTCCAATTTTAAAGGTAATAATGACCAATGTGTTCCCACTTTAAAAAGTAATATTGTCTTGAGTCCCCTCTTAAAAAAAATTGCCCCATGAAAAACAAATAATGCATCCATTTAAAAAATACTAATGCCTTGATTACCAGATTTAAATACAATAATGCAACCTTTGTGCCCCCTTCCCCTGCAAAAAATAAATTAATACTCACATAATCATGATCTCCATAATAGCAGCGTTCTCTTTTGGCCTGCACACATTATGGACTGTGCAAGCGGCACAATGTAGTGACAACATTGTGCCACTGGCACAACAGTGGTAAGGTCTTGTAGGCCATATGCCTACAGCGGCCTGCTGCCTACAAGACCAGAGTGGTAGGGCAAGGAGCTTATTGCTCTGGCAAAGCATCAAAATGTATTGGAATACTGTGTGTATACCTATAAAGTTCAAAGTGGTGCCCTGGGTTCATGATCTACACCACTGATTTGTGGCGTGGAGCTAAAAAGAAAGCAATTCTCCGTTGTTTTGGGGGTTTTCACGACCTCTACTGTGAAATAAAAATGACATGCGAACTTCATTTGTTGGGTCAGTACAATTTAAAATTTATATAGTTGTTTTTATGTTTTAATACTTTAAAAAATAAAAAATAAATGTTGAGTTACCATATTCTGATAGCCATACCTTTTTTTTTCTTTATACCAATATGGGTGAAGAGATGTAAAATGTTTATATTTGTGAATTTTTATGTAATAAAAGGGAAAGGGGATTGAATATTATTTTTTATATCGGGGGGTTTTTTTATACATTTTTTTAAACAATATTTTTATAGGAGATATTACAGTTAAAACAATCTAATTATGGCCCTGTCTGGTTAAAAAGTAAAAGTGGGCATGGCCCCGTTTTAGCTTAAGGGTAGTGAAATGTAGACTTCAACTTTCAGATATCAATAGCTTAGCCTATGGACTATTAGTCTTAGTCATAAAAAGCCCATTTAAACCAGGAACGGTTAGGATCTTCATATATTTTTATATGTGAAACTGGTGGGTTAGAAGGGAGGACTGGGAACTCAAAGGAGCCGCTCACCTGATAAGGTTGTGCAAATTGTTAGCACAACATGGCATGAGGCTTGGAAACTGGTGAGGACGTGGCTGCTGCACCACCCACTGAATAATGACAAAATCGGGTGTGAAACTTGATAGAAGAGGCAGCTGAAAGATGTGGCATTGTGCCAAGTCATAAAAAACAGGTGACTAGGAGACTAAAGAAAAGGGACTGTATTGGCAACGCGTTTCAGAGTTGTTGTAACTAATTTGTTAGTACAACTCCAAAATGTGTTGCCAATAAAGTCCAATTTCTTCAATCTCTTCACTTGTTACTTCTGGACTTGGCAGCGCCCGCAGTGCCGCGTCTTTCAGCTGTCTCTTCTATGGTAAAGAAGAAACAAGACAATACAAAATAGCTTAGACCCTTCTACAGGCCTAATGAGAAAGTTACAAAAAGTTTAAATTTAGCATTTCTGGCTCTTTTGGAAATATATAGAGGGCGAAACACAGAGTCCTCACTCCGCATACCGCAAGGGTGTCTTTCAACTTCACATGGAATATAACTAAAAAATCCACCACATGAAGGCATCAGAGTCTTAAAGGAGGTACAGTAGGTTACCATAATATTAATTTCTCTTTTTTTGTTTGCTATTTTTGTGTTAAAAATTAGTTTCTATTTATTTTTCATTAGTTAAGACTGTACCTCCAAGCCTTCCTATAGTAACATGCATTTATCGCTTCAACATGGATACATTTACTACATCATAATTTAAAAATGCAGGTATCTCTGACCTTTGTATGCAGGTAGAGAATCATGGATTCCCATATTACACATCGGTGCTTACTTTAAATCTGTGTTTATTTAATTAAACCGAAAGACAAAATAAAAAATCCAATATACATGTTTTCTATGTAAATGTGAAATACAAATATTGCCAAGGAAAACATTTAAAGTTAATGACGCGCCCCCTGGGCCATGTTGTTAGGGATACCCGGAGCCGGATCAGATGGGGGTTGTAGTCTCCGAGTGGCTGTGACCCGGTCCGTGCCCAGGGTGTCAAACTCAGTGTGTGGCAGTCCTACAGATGTTATTAGAGTTCTTTGTGTCGACTACGCCACCCGTTGATTTGCGGTCAAAAGGCCGCCGCTGCAGCAGGGTCCGCTGAGGCTGTTGGTATGTGTGCAGCTTTGGTAGTATAACCCCCAACGGGAGGGGTATAGCCTCAGGGGGTCAGATGTAGAGGATGGTGGTTGTGAAGGTGCAGGATGAATCAGCAAGAAGACTCAGAGTCGGGCTGTGCAGTTCAGGGGTTTTTACTTACGGGTGTTCTTATGGTCACTCTGGCCTGAAGCGACCACCCGAGCCGTGCTGCGTCCACCAGGTCCTGGACTCGGCTAACCCCCAGGCAGTTCTGGAGCGTGGTCCTGAGCTCCTGTCTGACTTTCCCTCTCTTCTGGCCGTTCTCACCAGGGATCCACCTATGTCCGGCTCCCTCGGGTCTCTTGGTGGGTACACCTCCTCTGGGTTCCCTGACCCTATACTTGGTCTGCCTTCCTGGTGTATTTGGTGAGGGTCATGGCAGATCCTGCCCACGACCTCCGGCTAAGGTGTGCTTTTCTCTCTGCCAGCTTGGGATCCGGTACCCTAGGTGCCAACCCTTCACCCTGTTGTTTGTATTCTGGGGTCTTGGGGTTCCTGCTTGTTTTCTCTGGGTCCTTCCGACTCCTCTCTCTCTCTTGGCCTTGGAGCTGGGCCCAGCCGGAACCACAACTCCCTGTCAGCCCTTCTGGCTGAGCTTCTCTGCTCTGCTCCTCTGACTAAACTCTGACAGACTGACCCTGTCCTAAGATGGTTCCCACCTTATATACTCCCTCTATGTGTGAGCTCAGGTGACCAGCACCCAATGAGCTCCTAGCACTACCCAGACTGCTCCCCCTATCTGCCCCTACACTACTGGGATGTTCCACCCCCCTCCCACTCCAGCCAGGAACAGACACTGTCGTACCTGCACATTTCTCTAGTGGGAGTACCATCGGTCTGTTCCTCGGAAATGGGATGTGTGTAGTGCATGCAGCTAACTGAGCTCAGTCCCACACTCCATCCTTACCCGGGAGTGGAATATCACACCTCTGGGTTGAGGTGCAATACCCCTGTAGCAGCCGAATCCTCAGGGTGCTACATTAATTTCATAAAATAGCTATTTGTTTAGATGTAAAAATATAAAACTTTTACCAGTTTCTTAAATCAAATGTTTATAAGTCTAGAAATAATCATACACTTAACGAAGGAAGAACAACATGAAAGTGCCGGAGGGCTCACCTGGAGGAAAATGGTAAGAGTCTTCAAAATGTTTCACACAGTCATAAAAAAGAGAAAAAGAGAGAACTTTTCTGTTCAATAATGGACCTGTGATCCTTTAGACGAGATCAATCTCGCTTCATACAGCTTTCTGCTTTGGTTTCTAGAGGGAGTCCCGGAGTGATTCACTTAAGTCAAAAAGAGATCACTTATTGTACTTTTCAGAAAGTTTGATTCCATTTGGTAGATAATACTCCAAATTGTCAATCAGTTTATTAAAAAATTATATAGTCTTGACATAAAAATATATATCCAAAATTTAGACCTCTACATGTCTCCCTTCTGTCTAACTTGGGGTTTACTGCCTTTTCTCAAGTGTAATCCTATTGTAGCAGCAGAAAAGGATAACAGGGAGAGGAGTTCGTCTTTGTCTTTGTGCTTCTGCGCTCCTTTCTGTCAAACTGCATATAGGCAGAACAGACACATTTGGGCATGATTAGCTGGGTTGCCAACTTGACTTTTTATTTTTTCTGGACATCTTATCAAAAAATCACAGACAAACGCTATTTTTTACGGACACATTTGAAAACCATAGTAAATCATTATGTTTATATGTGGTACATGTCAGCAGCCCACTTTTGGCAACCCTGATGATTAATACATTAACCCCTTAAGGACCTTGGGATTTTCCGTTTTTGTGTTTTCTTTTTTTGCTCCCCTTGTTCCCAGAGCCATAGCGGTTTTATTTTTTGGTCAATATGGCCATGTGAGGGCTTATTTTTTGTGGGATAAGTTGTATTTTTGAACGACATTACTGGTTTTACCATATCGTATACGGGAAAATGGGAAAAAAATTCCAAGTGCTGTGAAATTGCAAAAAAAAGTGCAATACCACAGTTGTTTTTTTTTGTTGTTGTTTTTTTTACCGTGTTCACTGATTGCTAAAACAGACCTGCCATTCTTATTCTCCAGGTCATTCTAAGTTCGTAAATACCAAACATGTATAGGTTCTTTTTTATTTAAGTGGTGAAAAAAAATCCCAAATTTGCGCTAAAAAAAAAAAAGGCGCCATTTTCCGAGACCCGTAGCGTCTCTATTTTTTGTGATCTGGGGCTGGGTGAGGGCTTATTTCTTGTGCAATGAGCTGATGTTTTTATTGATACCATTTTGGGGTAGATCCGATGTTTTGATCGCCCGTTATTGCATTTTATTGCAATGTTGCGGTGACCAAAAAAACATAATTCTGGCATTTAGAATTTTTTTTCTTGTTACAGCTTTTATTGATCGGATTATTTATCTTTTTATATTGGTAGATCGGGCGATTCTGAACGCGGCGATACCAAATGTGTGTATGTGGGTTTTTTATTTTATTTAATTTTGAATGGGGCGAAAGGGGGGTGATATAAACTTTCATTTTTTTTCTTCATAATTTTAATATTCTTAAAAACTATTTTTTTACACTTTCTGCATGCTTCAATAGTCTCCGTTGTCTTATTGCTTCTACTGCATACAGGCGGTGAGCAGATCGGCTGTATGCAGTAGAAATGCTCATGTGCCATGAGCGCCAACCGCTAGGTGGCGCTCATAGCAGTCTTTACGTGACAACCACAGGGGTCTGCTGCAGACCCCGGGGTGTCATGCCCACGCATCGGTGACCCGCGATCATGTGACGGGATCACCAATGGGCGGTGCTAATGCCGCGCTTCCGGCGCAGCGATGATAAATGCCGCTGTCAGAGATTGACAGCGGCATTTAACTGGTTAACAGCCGCGGGTGGATCGCGATTCCACCCACGGCTCTTGGGGGCACATGTCTGCTGTATAAATCATCTGACGTGTGCCCGGTTCAGTGCGGGCTCAGCACCGGAGCCCTCACTGAACCGGGGGTGATGGCCAGGGGCGTACTAATACGCCCCAAGCTTTAAAGGGGTTAAAATAAGTGAACAGAAGTTCCAGCACATATAATGCTGATAAACAGAAAAAGCTCAAGCAGGATGTCAAAATAACAGAGCGTAGAAGATAGGGTCACATGAAAAGAAAAATAGTTTATATTAGTAATTCCCCCTCAAAAATAGATAATAGAGGTTCCCACCAAGGCTGTGGAGTCTGAGTCTGTGTCCATTTTGGTGGATGCAGAGTTAGTCGGCATAGAATGGACTAGTCTAGTTAAGTGGAAGGAAAAAGTAACAAGAACTTGGATTCTCTTTGGATGTTGAACACTGCTTAATCGACTCAAAGAGCTAGTTCTTTATAATCCAGAGAAAGCTTTATTTAAAGGAAATCTGTTCAATCAATCCAGCCCCAAAAACTTTTTACGTTGTCATGTTGCACTCTGAAAGGTAATGTCATCTGGAAGTTCGAGGTTCCATAAGCTTATGTAATCTGGCGAGGTGCAGTAGCCATTGGTGAAGTACTCTAATTCCATGCCTCAGCACGCTACATGAAAGTGGGGGTCCTGCCTGGTAGTATGGACTTGTACTGCGAGGGCGCTACATCCGTGCAGGCAGCATGCAACCGATGACGCTGCTTTGACAGGACCAGATGTTAACCATTTCATGAAAGGAGACCACCAGCTCTCAACAAATGATGCTTTACTAAACAGCCATTGCATGGCAACTATGTACACAGGATATCAGGTACACAGCTTCTCGCACGTTTCATTAATACAGAGCATTCAATACACAGTCTTGTTACTTCCTCGGCATCACATTTCTGTCTCCACTGGTCTCATTTCCTTCACCACCACCCACCTTAGCATCACAGTACAGTCCGTAAAAGTCATTTCTTCTTCACGGTTCCATGTCTGAATCTCCTTGTAGAGGAGAGGGTTTGCCAATATGGCTTCAAGCTCTCTGACGCTTGGGGAATGCCAGCCCGGGACACTCACTTAGTTTCACGTCCTATTCCGTCCTGGCCCATTACCTTTAAGCCTATTACCTGTAAGCTATTTGGGGCCTTGCTGCTGGGTGTACCTTCTCTGGACCATTCTCACTTGGTCACATTGGTTTCTGGTCAGTCTTCTGAGCTGACACTGTCCTCACTGTGTCTCTGTAACTCTCTCTCTGTCTCAGTCTGTTCCTCAAGATCATGCTATCTCTGTCCCAATCTCCTTTCTCTCTTCCCACAAAGCACGGACTGCATGTGGCCTTGCTAATTACTCAGACCAAACATCTGCTCTAGCTGCAAGCTAGACCCTGTCTGAGTAAATACCAGAAAGTCCTCTCTGATCCTGCTAGATAGCTCCTCCCTCTCTGGGCTAGTCCAAATATTTAACTATGTCTTGCGTTATTCACTGTCAGTTGCTGGGCAGAACTAAGCTTCCTAACAGTACAGCGCAAAACATTACAATTTAACACATCACAATCCGTACTTCACATCACCATAACACATGACATTATACACACTACTCTTGACATTATACACAGCACTGATGTCTTCAAGGGGGAACTGGGCAATATGTCAGTCTCCTTACACTTGCATTGTAAAAGTGACTTCCTACTGACACACAAACCCTAGTGTAAAATAATAAGTCAGAGTAGAAGTAACATGACAAAGAAGAGAATTTCAGCTGCGTTAGAAACTGGGGAACATGGCATTTGGTGATTATATTACTGCTCTTTTACTACACTACTTATACATTTACACAGGTTTAGGCAATACAAAGTTTTATGTTAGTGTGGTAGTACTTCTTTAAATAATATTTTCCAGATTATAAAGAACTTAAGAACTGTTGTTAATTGTTCTGCTGATCAAGTTACAGAGCATGGAAATTGACTTAGTGCCTATACATATTAGATTGGACCATGCACCAGAAGCAGGTTTAACTTATTTTGGGTGAGGAGGGCAGGATGACCTTGTTTTTCAACAGGTTTTGTAAATGTCATTTACATTTTCGAAATGCAAATTCCGATTAGTCACTGATTTTCTCTTTGTTGGATATCAATAATGTGCCAAGTCAACTTTGAGTCAGCGGAGACCGAATGAAATCTAGACATACCTTGCTTAAAGGGAATCTGTCACCAGGTTTTTGCTACCCAATCTGAGAACTACAAGATGTAGGGGCAGAGATCCTGATTCCAGTGATGAGTTACTTACTGGGCTGCTTGGTGCAGTTTAAAAAAAAACACTTTAATCTGCTACAGATCTACCAGTTCTCTGAATGTTGTGCTCTGTATAATCCCACGCACAGCACTGATTGGCAGCTTTCAGTGTACACTGTGCATAGGCAGAAAGCTACCAATCAGTAGTGGGGATGTGGTTGGACTACCTGGCAACAGGTTAACTAGTCCTCTAGTGATAATTTTCTGCTGATAAAACTGTGATTTTTTTCAAAACTAAAGTAAGCAGCCCATTAAGAGACACCTTGCTGGAATCAGAGTTTCTTTCTCTACAATATTTTGTTCTAAGATTACGTGGCAAAAACCTGGTGACCTATTCCCTTTAAAAACAACCGTCTCCAGGTATACAATATGTCTTCTGGGGAACGCTACCTTAGCGGTCTATATTAATGTAATGAGATGAGCATTCAACCACACTTTTCCTTTCTAACATCATATATAATTACAGACCTGATCTTCCGAAATAATAAACATTATTTAGAAGTGCATTGAGCTGTAGGGTGCATTGCTGCAAAAGGGGAAAAAAAAACTCTTTAAATCTTCTTAGTTAGCGAGTGTGAACCAGCTGAGTGTGACCGGAGCGTAAGTGCGAACGAAAGCAAGTGTGTGACTTGTTTTTCAGTGACTTTGGATTCAGGGAGTTTGGAAGGGAGGAATTTGGACTGAATTGCTGTTGCTGTCTGTATTTTATTAATTCTTTACATTTCTTTTTACTTAACATTCTATCTACTGCAATCCCCATTAGGAAATGAGCTCCATTATTGGCAATGCTATCCAGTGTACATCTTGCCACATGTATGCATTCCTTGAACAGATGGTCGGGGTTGCTTACTGCCGCGAGATGTGTGCACGTTGTGCGTTTGGAAGCCCAGGTACTGGATCTAAATGAGCAGCTGGCTACACTGAGATCCATTGACAATATGGAAAGGAGTCTGCTGCTCACTGAGCAGCTGCTCACTGGGGTAGATGTGGGGGAGGGTGGTAGTAGGGAGCTGCAGGACAGTGAGGCCACTAGTTGGGTGACAAAAGGGGGGGTAGAGGGAAGAGTGCAAGGGAGGCAAGTCCTGATCTGGCACACCCCAATAAGTTTGCAAAGTTGGCAGATAAGGGGAGTGACGGTACAGGGGTAGCACTGCTGCAGCAAGGCATGTCCCCTGAAAACCGGAGGAGTGTCAGCTCCAGTAAAGAGGGAAATAGGAGAGCAGGGCAGGCCAGGCAGGTGCTGGTAGTGGGGGACTCAATTATTAGGGGAACAGATAGGGCAATCTGTCACAAAGACAGGGATCGTCGAACAGTGTGCTGCCTACCTGGCGCTCGAGTCTGGCACATCGCTGATCGGGTTGACAGATTACTGGGAGGGGCTGGTGAGGACCCAGCGGTCATGGTGCACATTGGCACAAATGACAAAGTTAGAGGTAGGTGGAAGGTCCTTAAAGATGATTTCAGGGAATTAGGCTGCAAGCTAAAAGCAAGGACCTCCAACGTGGTATTCTCTGAAATACTACCGGTACCACGTTCCATGCCAGAGAGGCAACGGGAGATTAGGGAGATAAATAAGTGGCTCAAGAACTGGTGTAGGAAGGAGGGATTTGGGTTCCTGGAGAACTGGTCCGACTTCTCAGTTGGCTACAGACTCTACGCTAGGGACTGGCTGCACCTCAATGGGGAGGGTACAGCTGTGCTGGGGGAGAAAATGGCTAGAAGGTTTGAGGAGTGTTTAAACTAGGGATTGGGGGGGGAGGATATTCATTTTTATAGGTGGGGAAGATAGTGCAGATAGTGACCTGGGCACAAATAAAGAAATTGGGGGTGGGGTTAGAACAGTCAATAAATTAAGAAGGAATAGAGGTACAGAGAGATACATAAAATGCATGTACACTAATGCCAGAAGCCTCACCAACAAAATGGAGGAATTAGAATTAATTTTGTTGGAAAATAATTATGACATGGTAGGGCTGTCTGAGACGTAGCTGGATGAGAGCCATGACTGGGCAGTTAATTTACAGGGCTATAGTCTGTTCAGAAATGACCGTACAAACAAGCGAGGGGGGGGGGTGTTTGTTTATATGTAAAATCATCCTTAAAACCCGTCTTGCGGGAGGATATATGTGAATCTAATGAAAATATAGAGTCTCTGTGGGTGGAGATAAGGGGAGGGGGAAAAAATAATAAATTACTGATAGGAGTTTGTTATAAGTCTCCAAAAATAATGGAAGCAGTGGAGAATATCCACGTAAAGCAAATAGATGAAGCAGCGACTCAAGGAGAAGTCATTATTATGGGGGACTTCAACTACCCTGAAATACATTGGGGGACAGAAACCTGTAGTTCAAGCAAAGGTAATAGGTTTTGACAACTATGAGAGACAATTACCTTTCACAACTGGTTCAGGACCCAACAAGAAGGAGGGCACTGCTAGACCTAATATTAACCAATAAGCCAGACCGCATATCAAATATACGAGTTGGGGGTCACTTGGGCAATAGTGATCACAAAATAATACATTTTCATGTAACCTTTATTAAGATGTGTAGTAGAGGGGTTACAAGGACACTGAACTTCAGGGAGGCAAAGGAAGGTTGAGAGATGATCTTAGTGCAATAAACTGGGACGATATCCTGAGACATAAAACTACACAAAGCAAATGGGAGACATTTATTAGCATCCTGAATAGGACCTGTGCACAATATATACCCTTTGGGAATAAACATTCTAGAAATAGGAGGAAACCACTATAGCTAAATAGAGCTGTTAGGGGCGCAATAAGTGACAAAAAGAAAGCATTTCGAGAACTAAAGCAAGTAGGTAGTGATGAGGTATTAAATAAATATAGAAAATTAAATAAATTCTGCAAAAACCAAATCAAGGCAGCAAAGATTGAGGCAGAGAGAATCATTGCCAGAGAAAGTAAAAATAACCCCAAAATATTCTTTAACTACATAAATAGTAAAAAACTAAAAAATGATAGTGTTGGCCCCCTTAAAAATAGTCTGGATGAAATGGTGGATGAGGATGAGGAAAAAGCCAATATGCTAAATGATTTTTTTTCAACCGTATTTACACAAGAAAATCGCATGACAGAAAACATGATTATTGATAATAAAAATTCTCCATTAAATGTCACTTGCTTAACCCAGCAGGAAGTACACAGCAGGAAGTACGGCGTCGTCTAAAAATCACTAAAGTTGACAAATCCCTGGGCCTGGATGGGATACACCCGCGAGTACTGCAGGAATTAAGTAACATCATAGATAGACCATTATTTTTAATCTTTAAAGATTCCATAATAACAGGGTCTATACCACACGACTGGCGTATAGCAAATGTGGTGCCAATATTCAAAAATGGGACAAAAACTGAACTTGGAAATTATAGGCCGGTAAGCTTAACCTCTACTGTGGGTAAAATCCTGGAGGGTTTTCTAAGAGATTCTATACTAGAGTATCTGAAGAAGAAGACCCTCATGACCCAATATCAACATGGGTTTACGAGGGATCGTTCCTGTCAAACTAATCTGATCAGTTTTTATGAGGAGGCAAGTTCTGGACTGGACCAAGGAAATGCAGTGGATGTTGTGTATATGGACTTTTCAAAAGCTTTTGATACGGTTCCACACAAAAGGTTGATACATAAAATGAGAACAATGGGGATAGGGGAAAATATATGTATGTGGGTTAAGAATTGGCTCAGTGATAGGAAACAAAGGGTGGTTATTAATGGAACAAACTCAGACTGGGTCTCAGTTAACAGTGGGGTACCACAGGGGTCAGTATTGGGCCCCCTTCTTTTTAACATATTTATTAATGACCTTGTAGGGGGCATACAGAGTAATATTTCAATATTTGCAGATGACACTAAACTCTACAGGATAATCAATACAGAGGAGGACAATTTTATATTACAGGAGGATCTATGTAAACTAGAAGCTTGGGCTGATAAATGGCAAATGAGCTTTAATGGGGATAAATGTAAGGTAATGCACTTGGGCAGAGGAAATAAAATGTATAATTATATGCTTAATTGTAAAACACTGGGCAAAACTGTAACTGAAAAAGACCTGGGTGTATTGGTGGACGACAAGCTCACGTTTAGTGGCCAGTGTCAGGCAGCTGCTGCAAAGGCAAATAAAATAATGGGATGCATTAAAAGAGGCATAAATGCTTATGAGGAGAACATAATTTTACCTCTATACAAGTCATTAGTGCGACCACACTTAGAATACTGTGTACAGTTCTGGTCTCTGGTGTATAAGAAAGACATAGCTGAAATAGAGACGGTGCAGAGAAGAGCAACCAAGGTTATTAGAGGACTGGGGGGTCTGCAATACCAAGACAGGTTATTACACTTGGGGTTATTTACTGTGGAAAAAAGAAGGCTTAGGGGCGATCTTATTACTATGCACAAGTATATGAGGGGACAGTACAAAGACCTGTCTACTGATCTTTTTACTCTGAGGCCGGCCAGAGACGGGGACAAGGGGGCATTTTCTACGTCTGGAGGAAAGAAGGTTTAATCATAATCACAGACGGGGATTCTTTACTGTAAGAGCAGTGAGACTATGGAACTCTCTGCCGCATGATGTTGTAATGAGTGATTCACTATTAAAATTTAAGAAGGGCATGGATGCCTTTCTTGAAAAGTATAATATTACAGGTTATATATACTAGATTCCTTGATAGGGCGTTGATCCAGGGAACTAGTCTGATTGTCGTATGGAGTCGGGAAGGCATTTTTTCCCCAATGTGGAGCTTAGTGCAGGGCCGGCTCCAGGTTTTTCTGGGCCCCGGGCGAAAGAGTCTCAATGGGCCCCTTTAATACATACCACGATTCATGATGCACAGATACTGCAGAGAAATATATATATATAGTACAATGCAAAGATTTCACTTCTTACATTACATGAGCAATATCTATTGTAAATTCCACAATAGCTCAGAAACCAGCGAATCGCTCCACACAGAATACTGGCCCCCATATAAGGCCCAATACGGAATACTGGCCCCCATATAAGGCTCCATACGGAATACTGGCCCCCATATAAGGCCCCATACGGAATACTGGCCCCATACAGGCTGTCCCCCCCCCACATAATGCTCCATGCAGGCTGCTCCCCCCACATAATGCACTATGCAGACTGTCCCCCCCCCCCTTATAATGCCCCATGCAGGCTGTTCCCCAACTTATAATGCCCCATGCAGGCTGTCACCCCTCCTCTTTATAATGCCCCATGCAGGATGTACCCCCCCATCTTTATAAGGCCCCATGCAGGTTGTCACCCCCCCTCTTTATAATGCCCCATGCAGGATGTCACCCCCCTCTCTTTATAATGCCCCATGCAGGATGTCACCCCCCCTCTCTTTATAATGCCCCATGCAGGATGTCACACCCTCTCTTTATAATGCCCCATGCAGGATGTCACCCCCCTCTCTTTATAATGCCCCATGCAGGATGTCACACCCCCCTCTCTCTATAATGCCCCATGCAGGATGTCACCCCCTCTCTTTATAATGCCCCATGCAAGATGTCACCCCCCCATATTATGTCCCATGCAGGATGTCATCCCCCATATTATGCCCCATGCCTCCATACATTTAAAAAAATAAAATAAAAATACTCACCTCCCTCCTCCTCACCTGCTGCCCGCTGCTCGGGTCCGGACTCCAGCGTTGCTGGCGTCGTCCCGCTCTGCGCTGCCTGTGATGGCTCAGGGGAGGGCGCGGTGGAAAGACGTCACCGCGCCCTCTGACCTGAGATGTCACAGAGAGCGCAGAGCAGGAAGACAGCGGATCTGCGGAGGCACGGGGAGAGGTAAGTATCCGGCTGCCGGGGCCCTGAGCAAGCGGCGGAGAAGGGCGGGCACTGACACCGCTCTCCTCCGCCCATAGCCCGGCGGGGTGCGCGACCGCCAGTGGGCCCCTCTGCCTGCTCAGGGCCCCGGCACTTGCCCGGGTGTGCCGGGTGCTGACGCCGGCCCTGGCTTAGTGTTTGCCACATGGTTTTTTTTTGCCTTCCTCTGGATCAACATATTAGGCTATGGGTTGAACTAGATGGACTTAGTTTTTAAGGTTGAAGGAAGACCATGTTACTATGTATTAGGTGTGAGGACTGTCTTTTCTGACTATATATTGAGTTGAAAGACTCTTGTCGTCAAGAGATCTTTGTCCATAGTTGCAAATATATTCAAGAATACTTTCTCTTATTTTACAATTATTCAGTTTGCGTAGCTTCCAGAGCTGCTTCAAGTATTATTTAGAAATATATAATAAATAAAGCTATGTCTAGCCTTGAAAATTACAAAGAACAATAATAAAATGTCGCAAAGTAGAAACAACCTTGGAGGTCCCCTTAAGGCATTCTAACCTGTGCAACATGGTTTGTAATAACTTCTTGTGATGCAACCATACTCGAGATATGTGCTTCATTGTCAATTCTTTTAGTGTTTCTGAGCACCCAGTAGAGGAAACATGTCAATAAGAATAAACTGGGGAATGCTTCCTTGTACACATTCACATTGTGTCTTAAATATTAATGCTAAATGAAATCAAACGGAATCTATCATGAAAAAACTTTTATTTTACTTACAAGCTGTTAATCCCTCTGTTGCATTCTATTTTCCATTACAGATGCATCTTTGCCTGAAAAAAACATGTTTTCATAAAATAGATAATTTAAATTCCTGTGAGTTGCTCATACAGTGGGACATTATACACGTGTGTGTATATATATATATATATATATATATATATATATATATACATACAGTGCCTACAAGTAGTATTCAACCCCCTGCAGATTTAGCTGGTTGACACATGCGGAATTAACCTGGCATTGTGACATTTGTACTGTAGATCAGCCTGGAAGTGGGAAATGCACTGCAGCAATTTTTTTTTTTTTTTAAAACGTAAAAAGTTAATTCAGAGGGTCATTTATTATTCAACCCCTCAAACCACAAGAATTCTGTTTGGTCCCCCTAAAGTATTAAGAAGTAGTTCAGGCACCAAGAATAATGTGCTTCACATGTGTGGATTAAAGATCTCTTTTGCCAGCCTTTTCTGACTATTTAAGACCCTCCCCAAACTTGTGAACAGCACTCAGACATGGTCAACATGGGAAAGACAAAGGAGCATTCCAAGGCCATCAGAGACAAGATCGTGGAGGGTCACAAGGCTGGCAAGGGGTACAAAACCCTTTCCAAGGAGTTGGGCCTACCTGTCTCCACTGTTGGGAGCATCATCCGTAAGTGGAAGGCTTATGGAACTACTGTTAGCCTTCCACGGCCAGGACAGCCTTTGAAAGTGTCCTCCCGTGCCGAGGCCAGGCTTGTCCGAAGAGTCAAGGCTAACCCAAGGACAACAAGGAAGGAGCTCCGGGAAGATCTCATGGCAGTGGGGACATTGGTTTCAGTCAATACCATAAGTAACGTACTCCACCGCAATGGTCTCCGTTCCAGACGAGCCCGTAAGGTACCTTTACTTTCAAAGCGTCATGTCAAGGCTCGTCTATAGTTTGCTCATGATAACTTGGAGGACTCTGAGACAGACTGGTTCAAGGTTCTATGGTCTGATGAGACCAAGATCGAGATCTTTGGTGCCAACCACACACGTGACGTTTGGAGACTGGATGGCACTGCATACGACCCCAAGAATACCATCCCTACAGTCAAGCATGGTGGTGGCAGCATCATGCTGTGGGGCTGTTTCTCTGCCAAGGGGCCTGGCCATCTGGTCCGCATCCATGGGAAGATGGATAGCACGGCCTACCTGGAGATTTTGGCCAAGAACCTCCGCTCCTCCATCAAGGATCTTAAGATGGGTCGTAATTTCATCTTCCAACAAGACAACGACCCAAAGCACACAGCCAAGAAAACCAAGGCCTGGTTCAATAGGGAAAAAGTCAAGGTGTTGGAGTGGCCTAGTCAGTCTCCTGACCTTAACCCAATTGAAAACTTGTGGAAGGAGCTCAAGAATAAAGTCCACATGAGACACCCAAAGAACCTAGATAACTTGGAGAAGATCTGCATGGAGGAGTGGGCCAAGATAACTCCACAGACCTGTGCCGGCCTGATCAGGTCTTATAAAAGACGATTATTAGCTGTAATTGCAAACAAGGGTTATTCCATAAAATATTAAACATAGGGGTTGTATAATAATTGACCCACACTTTTATGTTTAAAATTTAATAAAATTCAACTGAGCAACATAACTTTTTGGTTTGTAAGATTTATGCTTCTGTTCATAAAACCTACTCTCGTTTGCAGTTTGAAGGCTCTAACTTATTTGCATCTTATCAAACCAGCTAAATCTGCAGGGGGTTGAATACTACTTGTAGGCACTGTATATATATATAATAGTCCTGTCCATCATTATTAGCACCCATGAAGTTTAAGTACATAATGTGGAATATCTCCTGAAAAAAATCAAGTGAAAGTATTTTGTATAGAGCACTCATGTTAACTACAAAAGAGCAAATGATAAACAATAATTGAAACCAAAAAACAATAGGAGGGAAAATAGAAAAACCTAAAGCTTGCTGTGTCACTGGTACTGGCACCCTTTACATTAATTTAGTATGGAAACCCATTTTGACTCGCCTGTGGTAAATCACAGAAGAGATTCACCTGTGATTGTCGGTGGCCATGTGACATGAATTAGTCAATAAATGATGACTTCAGTATTTTAAAAAGCAACATAGTAGGCCCTGTTCCTTTGTCACAATGGTAAAGACGAAGGAGCTGTCTGAGGACATCAGAACTGCTATTATTAGCAAACACCAGACTTCCAAAGGGTATAAGGCCATCTCCAAAGACCTTGGTATCCCAGTTTCAACAGTGTGCAATGTTATTAAGAAATTTGCCAAGCATAGGACTGTCAAGAACCTCCCTGGACATGGGGGAAAGAGGAAAATTGATGAGAGATGTCTTCGAAGATTGGTGCGAATGGTGGAAAAAACACCACGTAAAACATCCAAAGACCTTAAGGCTAACCTGCAACAGTCTGGGGTTATGGTTTCAACAAGTACCATACGCCGCACACTAAACCAAACAGAGCTTTATGGGCGATGGCCAAGGAAGAAACTATTGCTGAAGAAAAGACATAAGAAGGAACGACTGATCTTTGCCAAAGAGTACCTTGACAAACCACAATCCTCCTGGGAAAATGTTCTGTGGACAGCTGGAATAAAAATAGAGATTTTTGGCAATGCAAAGCAACAGTTTGTTTACAGACGGTTTAATGAAACTTATAAGGAAAAGAATACCTTACCAACAGTTAAGCATGGTGGAGGATCCATAAAGCTGTGAGGTTGCTTTGCTGTGTCTGGTACTGGAAGCCTTGATCGTATTACAGAAATCATGAAATCAGAGAATTATCAAGAGATTTTCGAGCAAAATGTCCTACCCAGTGTAAGAAAACTTGGAGTCGAAGATCATGGGTCCTCCAGCAAGACAATGTCCCAAAGCCCACATCCGAAAGTGCGCAGTAATGGTTGAAAAAGAAAAAATTAACTGTTTTAAAATGGCCAGCAATGAGTCCTGACCTCAATCTTATTGAAAATCTGAGCTGAAATCTGCCATTGGGGAAAAAAAAACCCTGCAAACATTCAAGAGCTTGAACAAACTATAAAGAAAGAGAGGGAGAAAATTCCAACTGAGAAGTGCAAGAAGCTTATCCCCTTCGCAACCCTGGGATTTTCCGTTTTTGCATTTTCGTTTTTTGCTCCCCTTGTTCCCAGAGCCATAGCGTTTTTATTTTTTGGTCAATATGGCCGTGTGAGGGCTTATTTTTTGCGGGATGAGTTGTACTTTTCAACACCATTACTAGTTTTACCATATCATGTACAGGAAAACGGGAAAAAAATTCCAAGTGCAGGGAAATTGCAAAAAAAGTGCAATACCACAGATGTTTTTTTTTTTTTTTTTTACCACGTTCACTGAATGCTAAAACTGACCTGCCACTGTTATTCTCCAGGTCATTACAAGTTCGTAGATACCAAACATGTATAGGTTCTTTTTTATTTAAGTGGTGAAAAAAAATTCCAAAGTTTGGTTAAAAAAAAAAAAAATGGCGCCAGTTTCCAAGACCCGTAGCTTCTCCATTTTTCGGGATCTGGGGCCGGGTGAGGGCTTATTTTTTGCACACCGAGCTGAAGTTTTTATTGATACCATACTGGGGTAGATCCGATGTTTTGATCGCCCGCTATTGCATTTTATTGCAATGTTGTGGCGAACAAAAAACGTAATTCTGGCATTTAGAATTTTTTTTCTCGTTACGCCGTTTACTGATCGGATTAATTCTTCTTTTATATTGATAGATCGGGCGATTCTGAATGCCGCGATACCAAATATGTGTATTTGTTTTTTTTTATTATTATTTCATTTTGAATGGGCGAAAGGGGGATGATTTAAACTTTTAGATTTTTTAAATAATAAATTATTATTTTTTCACTTCTTCCTTGATTCTATAGTCTCCATAGGAGACTAGAAGCAGCACTTGTTTGATCGCCTCTGCTTCATACAGATGATCAGCAGATCACCTGTATGTAGCAGAAATGGTCCTGTGCCATGAGCGCCGACCACTAGGTGGCGCTCATAGTGACCTGCTCATGACAACTACTGGAGTCTGCTGCAGACCCAGGGTTCTCATGCCCACCCATCGGTGACCCGCGATCACGTGACGGGGTCACCGATGGGCGGGGTAAGTGATGCGCTTCCAGCGCGGCGCTGTTAAATGCCGCTGTCAGAGATTGACAGCGGCATTTAACATGTTAACAGTGGCGGGTGGATCGCGATTCCACCCGTGGCTGTTGCGGGCACATGTCAGCTGACATTATAGGTAGACCTCAACTATGAGAGACAAAATGAGAAAACAAATCCTGAAAATCACATTGTCAGATTTGGAAAGAAATTTTTTCAAATTTTGGTGGAAAATAAGTATTTGGTCACCTACAAACAAGCTAGATTTCTGGCTCTCACAGACCTGTAACTTCTTCTTTGAGAGGCTCCTCTGTCCACCAGTCATTACTTGTAGTACTGGCACCTGTTTGAACTTGTTATCAGTATAAAAGACACCGCAACCTCAAACAGTCACACCAGAACAAAATTGTAGTCCTGCAACAGGCTGGGAATACTGAATCTGCAATAGGCCAGCAGCTTGGTGTGAAGAAATCAACTGTGGGAGTAATAATTAGAAAATGGAAGACATACAAGACCACTGATAATCTCCCTCGATCTAGGGCTCCACACAAGATCTCACCCCCTGGGGTCAAAATGATCTCAAGAAAGGTGAGCAAAAATCCCAGAACCACAAGGGGGGATCTAGTTAATGACCTGCAGAGAGCTGGGACTAACTTTACACAAGCTACCATCACTAACACACTACGCCGCCAGGGACTCAGATGCTGCAGTGCCAGACGTATCCCCCTACTTAAGCATTATATGTCCGGGCCCATCTGAAGTTTGCTATTGAGCATTTGGATGATCCAGAAGAGTAATGGGAGAATGTCATGTGGTCAGATGAAACCAAAGTTGAACTGTTTGGTAGAAACACAACTCGGTGTGTTTGGAGGAGAAAGAATGCTGAGTTGCATCCAAAGAACACCATACCTACTGTGAAGCATGGGGGTGGCAACATCATGCTTTCTGGCTGTTTCTCTGCCAAGGCACCAGGACGACTGATCCTTGTACATGAAAGAATGAATGGGGCCATGTATCGTGAGATTTTGAGTGCAAACCTCCTTCCATCAGCAAGGGCACTGAAGATGAAACGTGGCTGGGTCTTTCAGCATGACAATGATCCCAAGCACACCGCCAGGGCAATGAAGGAGTGGCTTCGTAAGAAGCATTTCAAGGTCCTGGAGTGGCCTAGCCAGTCTCCAGATCTAAACCCTATAGAAAAGCTTTGGAGGGAGTTGAAAGTCTGTGTTGCCCAGCGACAGCCCCAAAACATCACTGCTCTAGAGGGGAGAAATGCATGGAGGAATGGGCCAACATACCAGCAACAGTGTGTGCCAACCTTGTGAAGAATTACAGAAAATGTTTGACCTCTGTCATTGCCAACAAAGGATATATAATAAAGTATTGAGATGAACTTGTGTAGGTGACCAAATACTTATTTTCCACCAAATTTTGAAAAAAAAATTCTTTCCAAATCTGACAATGTGATTTTCGGGATTTGTTTTCTCATTTTGTCTCTCATAGTTGAGGTCTACCTATGATGTCAATTACATGCCTCTCTCATCTTTTTAAGTGGGAGAACTTGTACAATTGGTGGCTGACTAAATACTTTTTTTCCCACTGTATGTATATGTATATATATATATAATAGTACAAAAGAATTCTCCAGCATAATCTTTAGAACATATGGAGAACCTACTAAATCAGTGGTCTTATGGACCGTGCTGTTTTCACATATTGCTGTTTTCACATATCCTTGCTAACTAACTATCTGTTTTTCCTGGTGCCTGCTCAGTGGTCACCAACCGTTCCTGTAGGCGATTCAGCTGCTCCACATTTCCCCACTGAAGAAAAGTTTTATTCTTGTAATGTGCCATGTGAAATGTAATATGTTCCTGTGTAATGTATAGAGTGTGATAAGTATGTTACGTGCAATATGCATAGTGTGTAGTAGTGTTCTAAGTAATGTATAATATATAGTAATGTAAGGCATGATAGAGAGAGGTGTTATGTTTGCATATATCTGTGTGAAAGGTTTATTCTGCCCAGCTACAGACTGCAGTGTCAGAGACAGCTAATGTTTGTGCTAGCCCACAGTGGAAGGGGTTAGTGTTATGGAAATTAACTGTCTTCCTGTTAGGCAGTTAAGAGTTTGGAATACAACGTGAGCAGAGTTGCAAAAGTTTGGCTCACAGTTAGAGGAGACTAAGACAGAGGAATAGTGCGATCCTGAAGAGAACCTGACAGAAAGAGACAGGGTGGCCTTCCAGAAACGGGTTCTAGCAGAGGACGCTGAGTCACGAACTTCAGATCTTGTAACACAGAAGGTAATGGGCCTAAACAGAACTAAACACGTGGGACTAGTGGGGGTCCCGAGCTGTAGATCCAAGGTTCCAGTAGTTGTGTAGGATGTGATGCGCCCCCAGGGCCATGGGGTACTTGGCAGCCGGGCCTCTGGTTGCCGGGGGATATCACGGTGGCTGGCCCGGTCCGTGACCCAGGGCGGTCAGTGAAAAAGGGAAATTTATAGGGGATTTGGGGAAAGTTTGTGATGCCCCCTGTGGAATGCGGCAAAAGGGGTGCCGCCGCTGCGGAGCAGTCCTCTGGAGCTGGTGTTATGGCAGCAGGGGTGGTGTGGCTCTCCACAGGTAGAACTTAGCTCCAGGGCAGTGTAAGGTAAATGGAGGTTGTGCTGAGCGCTGTGGTGCAGAGAGGGAATGTTGGTGCGGATGAAATAATTGTACAGAGGCGGTAGAGTGCAGTCATCCGAGGTTTTACTCACAATTCTTTAGACAGTCCACAGGTGCACTGTACAGGTGAAGGCCTCCTGCGTTGCGCTGCGTTCACCGGGCAGGGGTTCAATCCTTCCTCAGGGGATTTGGAAATGCCTGACAGAACCCCACTTTTCCGTGTTCTTCTCTAGACCGACTTCATACTGGGTCTCTCTCGCTCCTGCTCTGCGCTGCCCACTCTCAATCCTGTTCGGGTACTCTGAAGTCCCTCCTGTCCGTCGGAGTTACACAGACTTGCTTGACCCTCAGGGGACTAGAATGCGGCTACGATCCCTCTGTCTTCTGACAGATGCGGGGCGTACGGGTGCCGTCCTGCACGCGCCGTACCCCCTAGGATCCCTTCTTAGAACGGAGCCTACTCCCTGCTCCCCTCCTGGGCCTCCTGACTTGGCCCTACTTGTGGAGCTGAGCTCCTAATGAGACTCTGCTCCCGGACTGTTCTTCTGAACTGTCCTGAGCTGTTCTTCTGAACTGCTCTCCAGAACTATCTAACCATCACCCTAAGATGGCTTCCCTATTTTATACTCCCACCAAAGTGCTTCCTCTAACTACTTCCTCCACCCACACCCACTACTGGTTCCCCCTACCTTTGGGTTCCCCCCACTCCAACCAGGGTCAGGGCTCAGCAGCTGCGCTCTGCATGTTGCCCCTCCAGCTGGCCTGGAGCAGTGTAGTGTTGGATGCATGTGTTTGGCGTTCCATGCAGCACTCCCTCCTTACCTGAGAGAAGGGAGACACCACACCTCTGGGTGAGGTGCAGTACCTCTGTGGCGACTGAACCTCCAGGGGTGCCACAGATGCAGAACCGCTGAGCAAGTAAGGAGATTTGCTTATCAGGGTTGTGGGGTTAAAGCTGGGTTGTGGCAGAGTAGAGCGAAACAGTGCGCCTCACAAGCCCTGCTGTAAACTACGGAGGAAGAATATTGAAAGTGGAAAAAATGCTTTATACTGTAAAGGAAACATCCATAAGAGTTTGTACCTGCTATCCCTTGTATATAACCGTTACCAAGTTACCATTCAATACTTTGTTTTGGAATGGAAGTCTCTCTCTCTGTCTCGCTCTCTATTTGAACTGTGACACACATGGTTCCAGCCAGCCCACATTACCGGCTACATGTGGCCTGCACGGGCGTAAGGTCCTCACAGCACAAGTCCACACACCCAGCCAGGAGCCATGCTTTCATGTAGCACGTCGGGGCGTAAAAGGAGACGAGTGCCTCATCCGCGGCTACCACCCCTCTGTCGAAGAGGCATGACTGCCGACGTTATGCTGATTGACAGCTGGCTTCCTGCAGTTAAGCAGCGGGGAGCCGGCTCTCAATCAGCATGACGTCGGCAGTCACGCCCTGTCAACAGAACGGAGAGAAGCTGCTACTCTGTTGACTTGATGTCCACAGAAACCACTGAATTGCTGGCAGGAGCGGTCTGTTCTGGCAGAAAATGACGATGGGAAAGCAGGTAGATAGTTAGCAACTACCTGCCTGTTAGTTCTTAGGTCCATAGTAAAAAACATAGTTTCAAATAACCAATTTAACTTTTTATATTCAAAACTAAACTTGGGTCCACTATCTTTAACTGGTCTGTCATTTTTTACCAATATGATTCACTTCTAGGAAACAACTCCTTTTTCACAGACATATTATTTTTTAGATTTGAAATGTTAATAGATATTGCAGGTTCTCATTCAGACATATATACTGTACTATTGGGCTTTATGGTCCTGTAAGTGCAGTTCAGTGGAAACGTGGAAATTATGGTTGTTAGATGCAGAATAGGAACAGTTAAAAGGGTTGTTCACTACCTGGACAACACTCTTTTAAAATAACTACTTATTCTTATAAAATAAAAAAAAGTATTCTCACCTCGAACACCAGCGCAGTTCCAGTGATGTTAGCACCAGGTCTCCCTGGGCTTGCATGACATTGTTATGCTACTTGAGCCTTGCAGCCAATGAGCAGATGCTATTGGACTTACCTCAGACGACCCTCAGCAAGTAGAAGTAGGGAGAATGCAGCAGCCACTGATTGGTTGCAGGACTCATGTGACATAACAATGTCACACAAGCCCCGGGAGACCCAGTGCCAGCATCACTGGAATGGTGCTAGTGTTGGAGTTGAGCATTTGCTATATATATACAGTACAGACCAAAAGTTTGGACACACCTTCTCATTTAAATTTTTTTCTATATTTTCTTTACTTTGAAAATTGTACATTCACACTGAAGGCATCAAAACTATGAATTAACAAATGTGGAATTATATACTTAACAAAAAAGTGTGAAACAACTGAAAATATGTCTTATATTCTAGGTTCTTCAAAGTAGCCACCTTTTGCTTTGATGACTGCTTTGCACACTCTTGGCATTCTCTTGATGAGCTTCAAGAGGTAGTCACCGGAAATGGTTTTCACTTCACAGGTGTGCCCTGTCAGGTTTAATAAGTGGGATTTCTTGCCTTATAAATGGGGTTGGGACCATCAGTTGTGTTGTGCAGAAGTCAGGTGGATACACAGCTGATAGTCCTACTGAATAGACTGTTAGAATTTGTATTATGGCAAGAAAAAAGCAGCTAAGTAAAGAGAAACGAGTGGCCATCATTACTTTAAGAAATGAAGGGCAGTCAGTCCGAAAAATTGGGAAAACTTTGAAAGTGTCCCCAAGTGCAGTTGCAAAAACCATCAAGCGCTACAAAAAAAACTGGCTCACATGAGGACCGCCCCAGGAAAGGAAGACCAAGTGTCACCTCTGCTTCTGGGGATACGTTTATCCGAGTCACCAGCCTCAGAAATCGCAGGTTAACAGCAGCTCAGATTAGAGACCAGGTCAATATCACACAGCAGCAGACACATCTCTTCAACAACTGTTAAGAGGAGACTTTGTGCAGCCGGCCTTCATGGTAAAATAGCTGCTAGGAAACCACTTCTAAGGACAGGCAACAAGCAGAAGAGACTTGTTTGGGCTAAAGAACACAAGGAATGGACATTAGACCAGTGGAAATCTGTGCTTTGGTCTGATGAGTCCAAATTTGAGATCTTTGGTTCCAACCACCATGTCTTTGTGCGACACAGAAAAGGTGAACGGATGGACTCAACATGCCTGGTTCCCACCGTGAAGCATGGAGGAGGAGGTGTGATGGTGTGGGGGTGCTTTGCTGGTGACACTGTTGGGGATTTATTCAAAATTGAAGGCATACTGAACCAGCATGGCTACCACAGCATCTTGCAGCGGCATGCTCTTCCATCCGGTTTGCGTTTAGTTGGACTATCATTTATTTTTCAACAGGACATTGACCCCAAACACACCTCCAGGCTGTGTAAGGGCTATTTGACCAAGAAGGAGAGTTGATGTGGTTCTACGCCAGATGACCAGGCCTCTGCAGTCACCAGACCTGAACCCAATCGAGATGGTTTGGGATGAGCTGGACCCCAGAGTGAAGGCAAAAGGGTCAACAAGTGCTAAGCATCTCTGGAAACTCCTTCAAGATTGTTGGAAGACCATTTCCGGTGACTACCTCTTGAAGCTCATCAAGAGAATGCCAAGAATGTGCAAAGCAGTCATCAAAGCAAAAGGTGGCTACTTTGAAGAACCTAGAATATAAGACATATTTTCAGTTGTTTCACACTTTTTTGTTAAGTATATAATTCCACATATGTTAATTCATAGTTTTGATGCCTTCAGTGTGAATGTACAATTTTCATAGTCATGAAAATACAGAAAAATCTTTAAATGAGAAGGTGTGTCCAAACTTTTGGTCTGTACTGTATATATATATATATTTTAAGGGGAGTACTTTCTTGTGCAGGTAATGGGCAACCACCTTAAACACGTTTATAATGTGCCTATGTGGAGAGGAAAAAAGAAAAATATAATGTTTACCTGTGAGGTTTTCAAACGCTTATTGGGCTTTGAATTTAGGTCTTAAGATTGTGTTGAAACAAATTAAATTAATACAAAAAATACACGGTAAAGGAGAAAAAGAACATTTTCAATTCTTTCCAAGTTATATATTCAGAGTCAAGCCTAACATGTCATTTAGTAACTGCAAGATTTTCATTTTTGTCCTGACACTCAATTATAGAGCAGCTTTGTTAGAGTGCTTTTTTTGTGTGGCAAAAAACTGTGTGAACTGCTGGCTATGAGAATATGTGCTGTCTTAATTTAGAAAGCAGTAATGTTTTATGGTGAAATGTTAATTGAAAGAAAAATAGTTTCAGCAACCACATGACAATTAAGCACAGAAATACCTGAAAACCTATGAAATGTACTTAACAAGTGAAATTATATACCTTGAAAGACTGTGACCTTAGATAACTGTCAAAGCGGCATTGTTCTTTGCATGCAATTCTGACAGCAGACTCCTGAGTAGATATGTTCCATAACCTGAGGCCATTTCATTGGTAACTAGGTTAGGAAGTTAAGATATAAAGCGCGATAAATATTGAGGCCTAGGTTCCACAAGAAAAAAAATCTAGATAATGTGCTTCAGAGTTTCTGTCTTATTGAAACCAGCTTTGAGGACTGCAGCCTTTCTGATATTCTAGAAATGAAATGAAAAGCCAATTTTGCATCACTTTAAATACTAGAATGCAAAATTCTAGGACAAATCTGTCCCTCAGTACTACGATCAGACTAGATCGACAAGGTAAGAAAGGGAAAAACGTAGGGCAAATGTTCAAGAGCCAATGCACCACCGGTCTACCCTTGTTCCAACTTATTAATCTTTTCCATACCACCAAAGTACAATTTATTCTCCAGAAGTCCAAAGCACCAAATGATTTCATAGCTATTATTTAAATCCATCATAGCAAAAACACGTGGCAATGTTTTGGCCACATGGATTGAAATATAAGCTACATTTTTATCAAGTTCCCTGGTGCCTTGGCCTTCTGGAAAATGCAAAGTAATCGAGGTCTCTGGTATAAATACAGTAACGGACAATAAGGCTCCGATTCATCAAGACCATCGATCTTCACGCTGGTTTTGAAGAGGGGGCGTGGTGAAGTGTGAGGCTCTGACAAGTTGCCAAAGTCGCAACATTTTAGAACAGCCTCGAGTTGCATCAAAATTTCCAAGTTTTTTTTTTTTTACACCAGAACTCTGATGAATCGGGCTCTTATGGACGCCTTATGAGGCTGACTTTAGAGCAAATTAAGTGCTATAAGGGTCTGTTTTGAAGATCTTTGTAGATACATGATTTTTCTATTTAATTCTTTTATGATATGTCCTACAACAAACCGTTTTAGATGCAATTAGGAGTGTGTGTTGACTTGTTCTGTATTCGTAGTGGGCTATCCTATGGTCATCCCATTGGGCTTTATATTACTTCTGGTGGAAGTACGTCTGTCTCAGTCACATTAGGAAAGTTCTCGTACCTGTTGATTTTCAAAATAGAGGCCATAAAGTGTCAACTCCTTCTATTGACTCTAAGAAAGAGACTGCATTATGGGAAATAACCAACATTCTGTTCTACGGTAATATTTCAATGTGTTCAGTCTGGTTTGAGAAGTCAAAAACTGGTAAGAAATGGTAATTTGTTTTATTCCAATCAGTTATTAGACCTAGGGCGTAAATCACTTTGGCCACGATTCATGAAGATGTTTACTGTAAAACACCTTCAAGTGTTGCAAATTTTGCAATTTTAGTTTTCAAGACAGTCCTTGCCAGCTTTGCCCAAATGGGCATAGAATGGGCAGGATTGGGGGTGGCTAAACCCGCTTGTCAAATTCATGAAAAGTTATGCCACCTTTAGTACATGGACTGGAGTATATTTCTGTCTAAGGCACATGGCACTTGTAAGATGCGCTCGCAAATCTTACTCTAGTGGTCCTCTTCATTAAGGTCAGTGTGCGCAATGCCAGTCCTAATTTATTGGACTTCGTGTACTGACAACCTTTTGAGTTCCATTGCCTCTTAAAAACTTGGTGGATGTCTCAACTCATGAAATCATTAGACATGGCCGTAAGACATATCAGAAGAGCAATTAGACTGGATATTCCTTTTACTTAACAGTAAAATTCTCACCAGCAGAACAAAAAAAATGAAAGTATCAAGTAGTTAAGGAATCATTATCATCTTTTGTAAATTTTTGATGTTATAAATGGCCATTATTAAAAATTTTCTTAAATTAAAAATTGGAAATATTGAGAAATAAATGAAATTTAGTTCTTCTGCTCTGTATAGCTCGAAATTAAAACCGGTAATTATAAAGAGAATTTTGACCATATAATAACTGATAATCAGCAGCTTATTGGAACAGACATTAGCCTGTGGAACAAAAGATGACTTTAGGCTTAGACTGATAGTTTAGATACTCATGTCATTATCCTTACAATGTGTTAATGGGAAGCCGACATGTAATTGGCACGTCTCTGGTACCTCCTCTGCCATTTCTGTCTCTATAATTAAGTTGGATGGTTTTGGCCTTACTTCTCTTATGTCCCTGCTTGGCTCCTGGAATGATCGTTTGACATATAGAACAAAAGGCCCTTTTCTACAAATGATTGTAATGGAACAGGTACTTCTCTCAGTAATAATTCACATAAGTTGAAGTGCTATAAATTTATGAAGCTGTATGATAAAAAAAAAAACCTGAAAAATAGCTGATGGTGTAGTGCATGTGACTTCCATAAAATTCCATCCAGAGACAATCTCTGCATACTCAGTAAAGTCTTCTATGCACAATAGGGGTGTTTTCTAAAGACTGGCAAACTTCACAGGAGTTTAAAATAATAAAAAAAGCATACAGGAATAAAATGTGCCTGGTTTACTACGAAGCATAGGCATCTCCAGAAATTACACCAAAACCAAAGAAATGAGCCAGAGCATAAGTTGGTGTACATGCAATGTGTAAGAGCGCGTTCACAATGTGGTCATAATGTGAACGTGGTCTTAGATATTGCATGTATACCAACTTATGCTCCAGCTTACTACTTTGGTTTTTCTGTAGTTTCTTGTTGAGCTGGAAATTTCATCTACATATCTTCTCATGGTCAGCTGTCTGAACAGTTGTACCGCTGTCCTGCTCTGCCCTTATCTACATTGAGGTCGACTGACACATGGTAAAATTTTAATACTAGAGACAGGATAGGACCATCCCAATTGGGTTCACCTTGTCGTGGTGGCATGACTTTTATGCATTTTATTTAATCAAAATAGTGTTAACTAAGTACCCTATGTTATTTAAATGTATTATTACTGTTTGCTTATTTACTTACTACAGGATATATGCTCATTTGGATTTTGTCTTCAGAAATTAGATGCATTCCATATACTTTGCGTTCCAGAAAAGCCAATCTATGCCAGCCGTAGATCTATATTATAGATTACACCACATTTTGGCATAAACTATAGTAAGCTTCACAGACAATGCACCTACCCTCCTCTAAGCTGCACACATTTTGTTTATTTAAAGTCTCAAATTTTAGCATACATATAGCAAGCGCCATAATTTTGTACTCTTTTTAGGACAATTGCTAGCAGAAATGCATTCATAAAAGTCCCTCACTGTCTTTGTTTCTGGTAAACTATTTCCTTGTAACTAGACCTAAATCTGTACATTATGTATTTTATCATTAATGTAGTCTTGTATTTTCTTTCTTTTATGCAACTGATTCTTTAAAATTTAAAGCTAAAAAGTTACCTAATTCTACAGTACAAACTGCATACATTATTAAGTGGACCTCTTGAGACTGGTGTAGTTAATATGCTAGTTGAGCAGAGACTGTATATACTTGGACAGCCAATTAGACAATAATTTTCAAAGTATATACACCAGTCTTATCAGGTAGGTAAAAAAAATGTATTAAATAATGAATTCAGTTTGTACTGTGAAATCTGGTAACAAATCTGCTTTAATCCATAAGAAAAATAAATAAAAGAATGAGTATATATAGTGGATATAAATACTCTGCACTCCCCTGTTAAAATGCCAAGTTTTTGTATTGTAAAAAGAAATCATAACAAGAAGAATCCAGAACTTTTTCCACCTTTATCCCCTTACAGACATATGAAGGAAAGTTTCATAATATGCCGGCTAACCTGACTTTGGTCCAGGCTCAGGAACTGAGCCTGAATCTTTGCCGGCAGATGATGACTGTGATATTCAGCCATTATCTGCCTCTAAATGACTCTAACCTGTAAAATGTAGCTGTTAGTCTCTGACAGTGGCATTTACAAAGTGCCATCAGGGAGTACTTCTGACCAACTTCTCTGTCCCCGCTGAAGAAAAGCATCCCTGCAGCAGAATGCTGCCACCAACACGTTTGACTGTGAGGATACTGTTTTTAGTGTGATGTGCAGTGTTAGTTTTTCACCACACATAACGTTTTGCATTTTAGACAAAAAATTATGTTTTGATCTCATCTGACCAAAGCACTTTCTTCCACATGCCATGTAGGGGACACAGCTAGCATATGGAAGACGATGCTCTTGTCAGATGATACCAAAGTAGACTTTTTGGGCTAAATGCTGTATGTGGTTGAAAACTAGCACTGCACATCAGCCTGAAAACACCATCCCCATCGTCAAACATTGTGGTGGCAGTATCATGCTGTGGGGATGCTTTGATCAGCTTTATGTCACTGCTGAAGAAGAGTTGATGGGAAGATGGATGGAGCTAAATACATAGCAATCCTGGAGGAAAACCTGTTAGAGGCTGCAAAAGAGACTGGGGCATAGGTTCACCTTCCAGCAGGACAACAACCCTAAACCTACTGCCAGAGCTACAACGGAATGGTTTAGATCAAAGCATATTCATGTGTTTCAATGGCTCAGGCACAGTACAAACCTAAATCCCATTGATAATCTGTGGCAAGATTTGAGAATTACTGCTCACAGATGCTTTCCATTCTATATCACTGAACTAGAGCTATTTTACAAAGAAGAATGGGCAAAAAAATTAGCCTCTAGATGTGCAAAGCTGGTAGAGGTATATCCCAGAAGACTTGCAGCAGTAATAGAAGCGAGAGTTGGTCCTACAAAGTATTGACTCGAGGGGCTGAATAGAAATGTGTGTCACAATTTTCAGCCAAAATTTTATATGGGCTTAATCAAAATCACTGTAAATAATTGTAACTGTGTACTGACTAATATTTTACTGGAGTTTAAATGTGATTGGCAAATTCTGAACACAAGAGGATGTTAATAATTATGCAACCTCATTCCTTTAGTTTTGTCATTTTTATTTTCTTAAAAAATATTTGTTTTTCAGTTGAGTTGTACAGATTGTGTGACATTAATGGTGGAAAAGTTCTGAAATTTTTCTTCTTGGTATGATTTTTTTTTTACATGACAAAAGCCTGACATTTTAACAGGTGTGAGTAGACTTTCTAAATAGCATTATACATCAATATTTCTCCCTATTAGATACTTGTGAAGATGTTCAATTTTAGTTTTATCCTTCTTATTATTCTGTACTACTATATTTATGTTCCACTCATATGTAAAGCGCCATGGAATAAATGGCGCTATAATAATAAATAATAATAATACTTCAGAAACAAGAAAACTCTTTTTCTATTGGTGTCTACCCTGTAAGTCAATGTCCGACACTTTAAAGATCTCTGAAACATGTCTAGCATCAAATCAACATTACACAAACCAGAAACTATCATCTGTAGGCAGTACTATTTTAGAGTTTTCGTAAAGAGTAGTGCTCTGGTTCGCAAGATGAGATACTAAAATGCCTGGTTTGGCTGCTAATCTAAGACCTATTGTTTAACTCACTTTTTTTAAAAATATATATATATATATTTGGTGAAGTGAAGAACAAGGCATGCTGTGATAAAGGGAAGCAAGTGACCTCTTGTCTTTCTAAGACCTTTTAGTCCTGAGGGTTGGAGACTTGTTTTACAGGGTCCCATTGTAGAACTTGAGTGATAAAAAGCATGGTCTTGGAGTTTCATGTAAAACTCATGTGTATTTAAAAAAGCTTGGATTAGATCTCAGTTGAGTAAACACTTTTTTTATGGCACTTAGTGTGAAGAGCACATAATCATCCAATTAGCATATGGTTAACACATTTTGTTCACCTGGAAAATATAATGTAGTAGATGTAACACAACTGTAATGACTACATTTTAATATGTAACAACAAATAACAGCAGAAAACCTTTACAGTCTACAGGTAAGCAGCATACATACCATCATTAGAAAAATTTAAGTGCAATGATATGTCTGGTTTTAAGTATCAAGTCATAACAGAAAAAAAATCTGACTTTTAGAAAGTCTTAAAATTAAGTATATACAGCCACCGATTTATCAATAATTCATGACAAATTACATTGTGATTTTTCAACAAAAACTATGCCAAAATGCAGAAAAAATTCCATAGGAATTTAGAAGGTAAGTAGCTGCCAGGTTTTGCTAGTCAAATACCATTGTTTGATTAATCATCAGCAGCACCTCTTTAAAAGCAGATGTTTGTGTAGTTTGCTGTTCTCAACCATTCAGGCATCTATTAATAGAATGTTGAGGATAAAAGACATCAGAAATGATCTTAGATAAGCAATTGTTGCTTCCCATCAATCTGGAAAGGGTTATAAGGCCAATTTGAAACAATTTTAAGTTTAGTGAGAAATATTATCCATAAGTAGAAACTATTCAAGACAGTCAACAATCTTGCCAGGAGACAGACTGCTATGTTTAGATAAATACCAAAAAAACAAGAGCTATTGCTCAGACTCTAAAGGACTCAGCATGGTAGATGTTCATGACCGTACAATTAGAAATAGACTGGACTAATATGGCTTGTTTGGAAGAGTTGCTAAGAGAAAGCCCTTACACTGACAAGGACAAAGATACTGATTTTGGTCGCATCAGCTTAAATTACATGGCTCCAGTTCTTCTGTTATTTGTTTAGATGTAACTTTGCAAACTTAACAGTGCAACTATGTTCTTTTTAGAAATACACTGATGAGCGAAAGGTTAACAATGCTTTGAACTTTTCACTTTCAGGCTCCATCTCTCATCATTCACTACTGCTTCGAACGTGAGACTACCATCATTTTATAGATAATCTTCTTGGCTATCTCATACATAAATTTGACTTTCAAGTATTTAGCATATGATTAGTTATGCAGATTCTCGTCATGTCACTGCATTGTTACTGTTTTGCTCCTGGTGGTGGAAAAATCTTTTTCTTCCAGTATACTACAAATTAAAACCTGTTCTAACATTCTGTAATAGCTCAGTGTGTTATTAGGTTGATTCCCAAGCGAAAGGTCACTGATTTGAATTAAGGAGCAGTTGTGAAGAAGATTTCCCAAGAAAAGAGAAACCGCATCATCCAACTCATCAGTAGCGGTGTCTTGGCCAAGAAAATTGCCAAATCGCATCATGTGAGTGTCATGACAGTTGGAATAATATGAAATGAAGTCAGTCCATCCAATCAAAAGCAAAGAGGTGGACATCCAGGCAAAATATTGGAATTAACAAGTAGGCTCATAACAAGATCTATCAGTTCTGGCATGACACACACGGCAGTAAAGGTGGCTCATATGCTTTGTAATAGTGAGATCATACACGTCCATGCGAGCACATTACATAAGTCTGGAATGGTGGCCCAAAAAAAGGTGAAGGAGCCTCGACTTAAATATCATCATAAGAAGCGTCTGCTCGAGTTTGCAAAAAAGTACGAAAAGTGAACAGTAGAAGATTGGAAACGGGTGACTTGGATCTATGAGACAAAAATCAATAGACTATGCTTTGATGGGTGCAAATGGGTCTGGAAGAAACAAGGGAAAAAGAGGCTAACGGATGGAGAAATTAAAGTAACTGTCAAGTTTGGTGGAGGAAGCCTGATGATATTGGGTTGTTTTACAGCCAGAGTCACTGGATACTTGACCAGGATCGATGGTGGTTTCAATGCTGTATGTCAGTATCCTACAAGATGAATTACTTTCTACACTTGAGTACTATGGGTATGAAAAAGACGACCGTGTTCCGGCACGACAACGACCCCAAGCAAATGTTAAGATTGTCTAAGAAATAGTTCAATGACAATGAAATCGAGGTGCTGGATAGGCGCCAACAGTCCCCAGAACTCAACCCAATCGAACACTTATGGTTAGCGTTGAGGAAAAAGCTGTATACATACCCAAGTGAGTTGACTGTGTAGAAGATACCTGGGATCAGATTTCAGTCGAGATATGCTTGAATCTGATTGAAAGCATGCCCAGAAGGATTCAGGCAGTGTTGGAAGCCAAAGGTGGATTACAAGATATTAACAAAATAATAAAAATTTAAATATAGATTTTTAGGAGCAAAACAGTTACAATGCAGTGAGATGACAAGAATCTGCATAACTAATCATATGCTAAATAGTTGCAAGTCAAATTTATGTATGAGATAGCCAAGATGATTGTCTATAAAATAATGGTAGTCTCACGTTCGAAGCCATAGTAAATGATGAGAGATGGAGCCTGAAAGTGAAAAGTTCAAAACATTGTTAAACTTTTGTTTGTCGGTGTATTTCTAAAAAGAACATAGTTGTGTAGCACCCTGAGGATTCGGCTGCTACAGGGGTATTGCACCTCAACCCAGAGGTGTGATATTCCACTCCCGGGTAAGGAAGGAGTGTGGATCTGAGCTCGGTAGGCTGCATGCACTACACACATCCCATTTCCGAGGAGCAGACCGACGGTACTCCCACTTAGAAATGTGCAGGTACGACCGAGTCTGTTCCTGGCTGGAGTGGGAGGGGGGTGGTACATCCCATGTAGTGTAGGGGCAGATAGGGGGAGCAGCCTGGGTAAAGATAGGAGCTCATTGGGTGCTGGTCACCTGAGCTCACACATAGAGGGTGTATATAAGGTGGGCACCAACTAGAATCAGGGTCAGTTGTAGAGAACAAGTCAGTTGGAGAGGAGCCTGTCTGATGCAGAGAACAAATCAGCAGAGAGAAGGAAACAGCAGCCCTGGAGAGAGAGAGAGTGGAGCAGAGAAAGACCCAGAGGGGGAAGACTGAAGGGACCCAAGAACCCAAATTAGAGCACCGGGTGAGGAGTCAGCAAAAGGGTACCGGAACCCAAACTGGTGGGGGCAGAAAGCACACCCCAGCCAGAGACCGGAGACCGTGGGCAGCGTCTGCCACGGTCACCCATCACATCCACCCCGAAGGCACACCACATGAAGGGTCAGGGAACCTAAGGCCAAGGGTGTCCCAACAGAAGGCCCGAGGGAGCTGGACCTAGGTGGATCACTGGTGGGGACGGCTGAAGAAAGGACAGAGGGAGAGCTCAGGGCCACGCTCCGGACTTGTTTGGGGGTTGGCTGGATCCAGGACCTGGTGGACGCAGCACGGCTCGGGTGGTCACTAGCAGCTGGAGTGACCAGTACAACATCTGCAGTAAGTAAACACCCTTAACTGCACAACCCGACTCTGTCTTCACTGCCGTCTGCACTACACCACCACAACCCCCATCCTCTGCACCTGTCCTCCCTGAGGCTATACCCCTCCCGTTGGGGGTTATCCCACCAAGCTGCGCACCCACCATCAGCCTCAGCGGACCCTGCTGCAGCGGCGGCCACAGTGACCGCATCACAACGGGTGGCGTAGTCGACACAAAAGAACTTTAGTAACATCTGTAGAACTGCCACATCACACTGAGCTTGACGCCCTGGGCACGGGACCGGGTCACAGCCGCTCGGAGACTAAAAACCCCCCCCATCTGATCCGGTGCCGGGTATTCCCCTCAAAAAGGAATATGTCCCAGGGGGCGCGTCAACTTTGGCGTAGTCGGCAGGATTACGTGCCCACAACAACCGGGTACTGCGTGCCTGAAGAAAAGTGCAAGTTTACCTCAGAAAGAAGTCTCCCGCCGGTTCCGGAGGGTCCACGCCATCGGACTCCATCACCAGTCGTTTCCCGCCGATTGTCCGCCATTTCCAGCTTGTTCCCGCCATCTGCAGAGTTTCCCGCCACTGGGCGACGCTTCCCGCCAAAACCGCAGATTTCCCGCCTTGGAAGAGCAGCGGACGCCATTATGGGCGTGCCAAAGGAGGGCAAGAGGCCACCTCCCATCGTGGGCCAGGACAGAGAATGGCGCCAAAAGTGGAAACCGCCCCCACCAACAGAGACTGTGATGCTGGAGGTGTCTGTCAGTGTGAAAGAACTACCCCTGGAGCTGACAGTCACCGAGTTGCCCCGGGACCGCCCTCTAAGTGGGAGGAGACGAAAGAGAAGAAAAAAGATGGGTGTCGCTTGGAGCAGTCTGGAGCGAGCGCACCCGGAGGCAAGAGGTCTAACGAGGAGTAGCGGAGGAGCTTACCCGGAGATGGAGAGAAAGCAGAACAGCACCGGCCCGCTGGCCAGGAGTCTGCTAGAGACCGAGGAAGGAGGGCAGAGCAGCACCGGCCCGCTGGCCAGGAGCCTGCCGGAAGAAGAGCAGAGCAGCACCGACCCGATGGTCAGGAGCCTGCTAGAGTCCACAACCCCGCTAGGTCTAGCGGAGATCTTAGCGCAGCTCCCCCGAGACCGGGAGTGTGCACAAACTGCCTTGGAGGGCCTCGCAAGGAGGATGGCCCGGGTGCAGCGCGAGATACTGGCGGAGTGGAGCCGGGAGATGACCCAGCAAGCTGAGACCAGTCAACGGAGCACGCTACCCTGGAAGAGGAAGCAGACCGCCTCTGAGGATGGCGCGGGAGGACCCAAGGCCGGAGACGGCGCCGAGGAGGGAGCCGAACGCATGGAGGCAGGTAAAGGGGACGCCTATACCCCAAGCCGTGACACCGCTTACCTGCCCCAGCTCCCCGTCGCAGAGCCCGAAAGTCCCCCTGCTGTGCCCGTAGCCGCCATGTCACCGCTATGGACTAGGCCCCGACCGGAAGCCGCCGCAGCGACCCCTGTGACGTCACGCGCCTCGACCCGGAGCGTGACAAAGCAGGAAATACCACCAGACTGGTCGCAAGGCCTAGTACCCCCGGGCGCCGCATCACCAACAGCGCCCCCTACCTCCGCGGAGCCTCCGGCCTGGCCGCAAGGCCAGGTAGCCCAGGGCGCCGCCGTATTAACGGTGCCCTTCACCTTCCAGGTGCCCCAGGCCTGGCCGCAAGGCCTGGGCAACCCGGGCGCCACCACCACCGCGCCCGCGCCCGTAAAACCAAGGGTGCCACACCTGGGGGAGGACTTGTTCAGCCAGCTCACATGGCCGGACAGGCGGCCCTTCATCTGGCCCGAAGGATACCATGAGCTGGAGCGGCAACAAAGACTAGGGCCCTCGTGTGAGCCCCTGATCCCGGCTCCGAAGCCCGTGACTCGGGTCTCGCCTCCTTTAGAAGAAGCCCAATTCGAGTGGGACCCCACGGGAGAAGATTTGATGGGGTTCACCGGAGAAACTCGGGCAGTCGCCGCTGAGCGTACCGAGTGCTGTCGTCAGCAGCTAGCAGAGTTTGCCCGAGAACGGGAGGAGAGGCGGGTCAGAGAACAACAGGCCCAAATCCGGAGCGCGGAGCAGAAGAGCCGGACTAGGAGGAACCCCCGTGCAGCGCACTGTCCCCGCACCATCGGGACGGTGATAAAGTTCAACCCGCAGCATGGGTGGGGCTTTATTCGGGACCGTAACAACCGCGGTGACGTTTTTGTGACCCGCAGAGACGTCGAGTCCCACCTGCCGGAAGGTCACAAAGGCCGTGACGTCTACGTAGGAGACGAGGTCACTTTCACCCGGCACAAGTGTGCCAAAGGACCTTACGCCCTCCACGTACACCGCTTGACGGAGGAGGAGTTGCGGTACGGGGAGGAGGAGCCAGAGGACCCGGACGGGTCTGAAGCAACACCGTATCGCCAAGAAAAAGCAGGAGGGAGCCGTCGTTGAGGACGGGAGTAGAGACTGTATATAGTTGCCCGTCGGGGCACAGTTAACCGTTGCTGCTAAAATAGTCCCCGTTGGGACCAGTGAACTGTTTACCCGTTAACCCCTTCATCCTACAGGCTGAGGACTGTGAGCAGCCATTCCCTTCCCCTCCTTAACTGGCCGAGGACTGAGAGCGGCCATATCCCTGTAAATAGTTGCGCGTCCTAAAGCGCCCCCTACCGGTTTTATAGAAAACCAGTTTTTCTAAGAGACTGTCGCACTTTTCCCGGACACACGTTGCACAGTGTCCGGAGGAGGAACCTGAAACCAGAGACGACGAGAATGTTTATATGAAAAGTTTTATATATATAATGTTTTATATGTTTTATTATGTTTATATGAAAAATTTTGTATGTTTTGGTGTTTTATGTCTTTACAGCCCGAGGACGTGCTGTGATTTACCAGGGGGGAATGTAGCACCCTGAGGATTCGGCTGCTACAGGGGTATTGCACCTCAACCCAGAGGTGTGATATTCCACTCCCGGGTAAGGAAGGAGTGTGGATCTGAGCTCGGTAGGCTGCATGCACTACACACATCCCATTTCCGAGGAGCAGACCGACGGTACTCCCACTTAGAAATGTGCAGGTACGACCGAGTCTGTTCCTGGCTGGAGTGGGAGGGGGGTGGTACATCCCATGTAGTGTAGGGGCAGATAGGGGGAGCAGCCTGGGTAAAGATAGGAGCTCATTGGGTGCTGGTCACCTGAGCTCACACATAGAGGGTGTATATAAGGTGGGCACCAACTAGAATCAGGGTCAGTTGTAGAGAACAAGTCAGTTGGAGAGGAGCCTGTCTGATGCAGAGAACAAATCAGCAGAGAGAAGGAAACAGCAGCCCTGGAGAGAGAGAGAGTGGAGCAGAGAAAGACCCAGAGGGGGAAGACTGAAGGGACCCAAGAACCCAAATTAGAGCACCGGGTGAGGAGTCAGCAAAAGGGTACCGGAACCCAAACTGGTGGGGGCAGAAAGCACACCCCAGCCAGAGACCGGAGACCGTGGGCAGCGTCTGCCACGGTCACCCATCACATCCACCCCGAAGGCACACCACATGAAGGGTCAGGGAACCTAAGGCCAAGGGTGTCCCAACAGAAGGCCCGAGGGAGCTGGACCTAGGTGGATCACTGGTGGGGACGGCTGAAGAAAGGACAGAGGGAGAGCTCAGGGCCACGCTCCGGACTTGTTTGGGGGTTGGCTGGATCCAGGACCTGGTGGACGCAGCACGGCTCGGGTGGTCACTAGCAGCTGGAGTGACCAGTACAACATCTGCAGTAAGTAAACACCCTTAACTGCACAACCCGACTCTGTCTTCACTGCCGTCTGCACTACACCACCACAACCCCCATCCTCTGCACCTGTCCTCCCTGAGGCTATACCCCTCCCGTTGGGGGTTATCCCACCAAGCTGCGCACCCACCATCAGCCTCAGCGGACCCTGCTGCAGCGGCGGCCACAGTGACCGCATCACAACGGGTGGCGTAGTCGACACAAAAGAACTTTAGTAACATCTGTAGAACTGCCACATCACACTGAGCTTGACGCCCTGGGCACGGGACCGGGTCACAGCCGCTCGGAGACTAAAAACCCCCCCCATCTGATCCGGTGCCGGGTATTCCCCTCAAAAAGGAATATGTCCCAGGGGGCGCGTCAGTTGCACTGTTAAGTTTGCAAAGTTACATCCGAACAAATCACAAAAGAACTGGAACCATGTAATTTAAGCTGATGAGATCAAAATCAGTATCTTTGCCCAGATTGCCCTTCGCCACGTTTGGAAAAACAAACACAGAACATTTGCAAACACCTTATTACCAACTGTCAAGCATGGTGGTGGAGGGTTAATTATTTGGGCTTGTTTTTCAGGAATAGGACCTGGTCACCTTGCAAATGAGTTGACAATGAACGCCTGTGTATACTAAATTATTCTAAAGACAAATGTTGGGCCATCTATCGACAAAGTGAAACTTGGCCAAAACTGGGTCATGCAACAGGACAATGATCCCAAGCAAGGCAGACAAGTCTACACCTGAATGGCTAAAAAGGAAAAGAATAAAGGTGTTTCAATGGCCCAGTCAAAGTCCGCAACTCAATCCAATTGAAATGCTGTGGCAGAGTCATAATTGAGCTGTGCATAAGCAAATGCCATGTCACATGATTGTAAATGGTTGTAAAATCAAGCAACTATTTGCAATTTGCTTTTTATTAAAAATATCCACTGTTCTCAAGCTTACAGCTTGCAGTGGCCAGTTTCCTAGGCAAGGAGAATGTGTTTGCAAGCTGTCTTCTAAACAGCTTGTAAGTGCTGCTCTGGAACAGGCCAATCCATTGGATCTAGTCAGCTTCAGAGCCCCTGTACTTTCCAAAGCTGCAGGGGCAAAGCTGCCTCTGTTAGCAGCACTGAAGAGCACACACTTTGAGCCCGAGCTATCAATCTTCAGGAGCGCATCTGTGGCGCCCTGCTGTGCATCGGTGCCACAGAGCCCAGAAGGGTGCATGAATGGACTTCTCCACAAGAGGCCCTCACACATTCACACACTTCCACCCTACCACCTCAGACCAGCAGAGGGAGCCCGTTAGGGATATATAAAGGGAGTGTGGCAGGTGTGAGCCAGCCAGGTGTGAGCCAGGCAGCTCAGTTAGTGCTCTGTCCGTGTCAAGAGCAGTGAGACAGAGAGAGTCGAGAGCGTGCTGATGCTCAGAGAGCAGCAAAGAGGCAGCACGCTGGCTGCCGTCCTTAGGCGAGCCAAAGCCTACAGCACAAGTGAAAGCCTAGTGAGGGCCTGACTGTGGCCAAAGGCGAGAGGAGAAGGAAGAAGTAGTGAGGGGCAGAGGAGCATACCAGGCTCACCCCGATACATATACCGGACACCGGGTCCGCACCTACAGGGACCCTTAATGCCCAGTAGGAACCAGTAGGAACCACCGGAACCCCTGGAGGACTACAGGTCTCAGGTTCACCAAACGCTGACTACAGTACCAGGGCTAGGAGTCACGGAGGCCCCAGCGTCCAGGGAGAGTGATCTCCAAAAGAGAAGGCCCTACCACCAGGACAGCAGGTGCGAGAGAGAGACAGTAACCAAGCTAGGCCTAGCTCCAGGCAGGTCAGAAGCTTAGAGAGTAAAGCCACGGATCAGGAGGCCCTATACCCGCTCACTGGGGAGAGTCCAAAAGTGCACCCTTCGCCCGGAGTACCCTGGACTGTGCCTGCAGCATCATCAGTAAAGGTACTGAAGCTTACCCCCATGTGAGTGTCCGTCTTTCCTCCGGGACTGTCCTGCCGTCTCTCCCCTGCACTACACTGCCCTGAAGCTAGCTCTACCTGTGGAGAGCCACACCATCCCTGCTGCCGTAATACCAGCTCCAGAGGACTGCTCCGCAGCGGCGGCTCCCTTTAGCCGCAATCCACAGGTAGCGTCACGAACACTTATAATCCCCTATAAATCTATCCCCCTTTTTACTGGCCGCCCTGAGTCACGGACCGGGCCGGCTACCGTGATATCCCCCAAGCAACCAGAGGCCCTGCTGCCGAGTACCCCACGGCCCAGGGGGCGCGTCACATCGGCAAGCAGGAAGCCCAGAGACAGAGGAGCAGTTTGTTCCTGAAGAACAAGCATGAGACATTAGAACATTAAGCAACGTTAGAAAGAAGAGTGAGCCAAAGATCCTCCAGAACGCTGTAGAAGACTGCTAAAGTCATAGAGAAAATCATTACTTCAAAACATTTCTGCTATAGGTTGTTCTACAAGCTATTGTTTCATTTTGGCTTTGGTTTTTGTTAAATAAGTAATGACACGGTGTAATTTGTCATGTGTTGTTATTCATCTGTGGTTGTATGCTATTGTCCTAATTTTAAGAACCAGACCAGATGTTTGTTTTTTTTCAACGTCTTGATTTGTAAGCTTACAGAATACCAAGAGGGTGTACTTAGTTTTTCTCATAACTGTATATTATGTAATAACTAAAAATGTTGGTGTTTTTTTTTTGTTTTTTTTAATAACCTCAGATCAACCAAATGGAATTTGCCCTCAGACGACCTAGAACTTTATGTGCGGCTGAAACAATATATTTTGATTGTAAATTAAATAGGTAATAACATAAAAGAAAACCAGAACTGCTGATATAAAAAGGCCTGAAGTTTTACTGCACATAGACGGGAAGTAGTGAGGGAGTCATGGATCTGCTGCATACATTATGTCACAAGAAGAACCATTCCGTGATAACTGCATAAAACAACATAAATCCTTCGGTCATTATAAATAATAGTTTTATCTGGTCTGGAGAGAGATTCATCCTTTTAGATCATCAAAAAGACAATAAACCCTGTATTAATCTTGACAATATTTGCCGGAAAAGAGTGATATTGGACAGAGACATGTTCTGCTCTTACTACAGTTAATAAAGACTAATCCCAGTCATAAATCCCAGCCTAATAGTCTTGGATGCGGAAATGACTAATAAGTGTGTGGTTATAATGCAGATTGTTTGGCCACTACCTACTAAAGCCCCATGATAAATGTCACTAGTAATGTGCACCTGTATGAATAGATGGCCATTTGTTTTACAAAATGCAATTTAATGGTTAGTTTTGGGGTGCTACAGGCAAAATATGTTTAACTACAGAAAATCATTAGCTGTGATGAAAAACTTTTAGAAACTTTTAGAAAACTCTTGCTTGCTGGCTTAGTTCATTAAATAAACTGCAGTTTACTTTCTGTACCCTGGATCAGTGTTGTGTCTTTGGCTCTGCCCCTGACTATGTTGTTTAGCTGCAGCAGTAACCTCACATCAACAGAGCTGCAACCAGTCACAGAGTTAAGAGACTTGTGTCGCCTACATCGACATAGCCACTGAGCTCCGTACTTGGCTGCAGTGTCAAGTCAAGTGTGGTGGTTTGTTTTTTACAATGAACTGAACCAGCAGGCAAAAGTTTTCTGAAAGAGGACAACTCCTCTAAAGTAATTTGTATTCTTAACCATTGTTTTGTAATTTTAGAACCAAAATATGTCCAACGTTGAGTGTATTTTAATTTTTTTAACGTACCTTTATACCTATTACAGATTTATTTCTCTGTTTTCCTACAGAGCCCCAATTTTTGCCATAATGTAGAAGTAACTGATAGAGCTCCAGTTACCTTCAGTCACCACAAGAGGGAGTTTAAGAAATAACTGCTTACTGTTTATATGTTTAACTTAAAGGGATTGTCCAGCAAAATAAAACTTTGCTCAAGGGACAAACTCAGCCACACTCTCCTACCAGCATCGGCCACAAGTCGATCCATAGTCTGTGCAGAGCCAGGAAGTAGTCACTGTTTCACCAGCTACCGGACCGCTGCGGTCTATGATTGGTTGCCACAGTCAAGTGAGTTATCATAAAACATTCGATGACATGCTGCTTAAATCACCAGAGTCATCCTGGTTGTGTCTGGAAGTGCATTGGGGCGTGACTGCACTTCTAGCCTCTCGGCCTAATGCTGTATTTCCTACCTAGCAGCACCTTCCCTTGGATGATTGACAGGTCATTTGCTTCTGTACACTGCTACTGACCCGTCAATCAGCAAGCAGAGGCTGCTAGATAGGAAATACATCAAGAGACTGAGGAGCTAGAAGTGCACTGTCACGCCCCAATGCACTTCCAGACACAACTTCAGAACTTGATTTCTTGCTGCTGGAGTGGTATTTTGGGGTCATAAAGTGGCGCATATTCAAAGATGCAACCTTTGAAAGAGGATAACTGGAAAATGTTGAAACCCATGGCAAGCTCTTGAAAGGGCTCCTCCCCTCCTCTCACACCCCTCTCTCGTCCAACAACACCACACACATACTTTTGAAGACTTTGAGATAGATAAGAAGGTCAATTTTATGCTCTTTGCTTGTAACCTTCCATCTTTTTGCAGGAAATCTAATATTCCGTACTGATTTTTTTTTCTGCAATGTGTGAATGGGGTTTTCAAAACTGTGCCCACTTATATTGCACCATAGTATAAAAAAATCCACAGAAAAGTATGCATTGTCAACATATAGACCATGTTCCCACATGCATTAAATATGCATTGTTTTGCACTTTTGTTGCAGATTTGACTTCACTGTTCTATTAATGCGGTTTTAGTGCAGAAACTACTTCTAATTCTTTTCTTAAAAACGCAATTACGTTTTTACATGGATTTTTTTCAATCTCACCATAGAAGTCAATGGGAAAAAGGAGCACCAAAAACACAAAGTCCAACATGGTCTTTAAATACACAGAGGGTATGAGTTTTTCATGAAATCACATCTACTTTGCTTGAACTGTTAAACGCACCACAAAGCAATGGATTCTACATGTGAATATGGCCTCAGGGGCCATCCAGCAGTAGGATTTAGTCAGAAGTCACATTTTTTGCCTCATTTCCTTGCACTTTTACGATCTAATTTTTCATTTTTTTTGCTACAATTTGCAGAAAGTCATGAAAAAAAAAACAATGTCGCTTTGCAAACTTGCAACTTTTCCAGTTTTGTATGTAAAACTAAAGATAAAAAATAAGGTATGAAAAGTAATAATGGAAGTGATGGGGGAATGAAGGTAATTTTATACAAGAGATAGGGCTGCTTTACCTGGGTCCCACTAGCCCATAGGACTCATAGCTCTAAAACTCTATGGCCCCAATTCAGTAAGACCGGCGATCTGCATGCAACTCTTCATGAGAGCGCGAGGTGGAGTGCATGGCTGCTGATGTGTTAAGAGGCATTCGTAGGAGCGTCTGAGTGGCGTGCTCATCTTTATGCACCTAGCCACAAATCTTACTCAAGTCTCTACTGGAGTAATATTTGTAGTATAGCAAACAATGAATTTGACTAGCGGCTGACACCACGGCCATGTCCTACCCTAACTCCACTCACTTTGTATAAGCTGGGCAAAAATTGTGTAAGAATGCCAAAAGTTGAAACATTTCAGCGCAGCCTCAAGTTGCTGAGTCGTAATCTGTTCGATCCGGAGCACTTTTGAAGAGTGGACAAATGTTGCCAATTCTAGATGTGCCACGCTGCTCGATTCTTCTGCCAAAAATACTGAATGCTATACATTCAAAGGGTAATGTATTTGTTTAAGGGTGTGCATATTTATGCATCCAAATATTTTAGGTTTTTATTTTTCCACCCGAAAAAAATTGTTTGTTTTTCAATTGAATTGCTCAGATTATTGATGAAATTATTTTCTTGGTATGATTTTTCACATGACTAAAACTTGGCATTTTAACTGGGATGTGCAGACTTTTTATATCCATCTTATTGGCATGCAGGTATTCAAAATGTAAATCAATTGATATTTTCAGCAGCAGAAGAGAAGGAAGGGAGACACAGATTCTCTACTTCGTGGGTAGGCGGAGCCCCATAGGATAGTCACCTCAGATTGGAAAAAGATGACCGGCCCCTCCAGTATATAGGCTCCTCCTACTCCCATGTTCATCAGTCTTTTTATCTGAGGTCTCAGAGGATAGTCGCTGCTTCGGCAGCTCCTCAGAAAAGTTGTTATTTTATATCCAGCGAGTCCTGGACCCCCCGTGGTCTAGAGGTCTCTGGGGGTCTCGGCGCTGCTGAGACCCCTGACCCTCCCCTGGCAGCTCTGTGTACCCCTTGAGGAGGTTCCCACTTATGCCTGCCGGCCCCGGGGGATACAGGGTGCTCCCTGGCGGAGGCGCACACCACACATCTGAGAGGGTCCCTGCGTGCTCCGCCATAGGGGGGAGCAAAGGGCCATGGCACCACACATCCCTGAGGATCCCTGTGGCGTTCAGCCGGGTAAGTGCTCGTTGGTCTAAAGAGTATCTTTGACGGCTACGGCAAGTGTACTGCCTGTGTGTTTCTTGTCTATTTCAGACGCTGCCTTGACTGGGGAGCAGAGACGGAGGCCAGTAATTTTTATGTTTATTTTTTATTTGCGCATGCTTTTTCGTTTTTGCTTCCTGCCTTCATTGAGGCAGGAAGCTCCCTGTATTGGCGCGCGTTTTCTTGCTTTTATTGACTTGCTTCCTGCCTTCATAGAGGTAGGAAGTTTTCTGCCCTCATTTTTTGTTTGAAAAAGGCGGGGGCGTGGCCTAGCGGGGCCGTCCACACACTTAGGAGGAGCGGTCGCCGCAGTACCGGTGAGTCCCCTCTGCCTCTGGCAGGGGTTCTTTGTAAGTGCTGTCTCTCCAGGCTACCTATTAGGAGTCCTCGTGAGCACTGCCGCTTTCTCTCCTAAAGCTATTTACTTCACTGACCTTTTAGGCTGTGTAGTATTATAGTTGCTGTGATGTTAACCCCTTCTGAAAAAGTGGAACTTTAGGGGAAACGCATGGTGTTTAAGGGAGTTTCCCCCTATTGATTTTTTGCTCGGCATTTCTGGGGTAGCTCTTTTCTAAGGGTGAGCTTTAACACTTCAGAGCCTGTCGCATATATATAAAAAAAAAAGTGAGTTTTGAAAACAGGCTGTGCAGCTTTCACACTTTTTTGCCATCTTTGTTGTACATCCTGGCATCTGGTGTGGGTGGCATGTCGGATCAGGGGCCTGGGAGTGCGGATCGGTCTCCTGATCCATTTCAGGTTCAGTCGCACGCCTCTGATACACTCAGGCCTTCTACTACATCAAGTTCAACGCTCAGTGATGTTAAGGTGGAGGCGCTCACTCGCTCCATTGATAGTCTCTCTAGTCTCCTGGGACAGTGGGTGTCAGCTAGATCACACCCAATGCCACAAGGTAAAAAGCGTCGCAAGACTATTGTGGCGTTGTCTCCCTCGCAGAGCGCATCAGAGGCTTCGGATTCACCAACAGATTCGGTTGATGAAATTTCTGAGTCCGAAGAGGAGGATCAACAGGATCGCTCTGTTTCTCTTTCTGGTCGCGTAGATGGGCTTATTAAGGACATGCGGGAAGTATTAGAGCTGTCTGAAGAGCCGACAAGACCGTCTAGGTTGGGCCGTCTGTATCAGAAGACGCGCCGTGTTCGTTCTACATTACCTGCGCATGAGGAACTTAACGAAGCGGTGGAGAAGGAGCGTCAGTGTCCGGATAAACGCTTCCGAGGAACGCGTTTTTTTGATGCCCTATATCCCTGTGCCAAGGAGATGGTTACTAATTGGGTTCCCTCTACTGAGGTGGATATATCTCTGTCTCAGCTGACCAAGTCTTCCCTGCTTCCTGTTAAAGGGAGAGCCAATCTTCAGGATCCTTTGGACAGAAGATCGGAGTCAGCGGCAAAATCCATCTATGAAGCCGCGGGTCATGGTTTCCGTGCGGCCTTGGGGGCCATGTGGGCCGGTGAGGCTTCTCTGCGGTGGTTGGATCAGCTGCGTGCGGCTTGGCAGGATGGGACTTCGCGTTCAGAAGTGGAAAAGCTTTTTCAGCAAATGGAAGAAGCTATGTGTTATGGCAGAGATGCAGTACTGGACACTGCTTCAATTCTGTCCAGGGCTCAGGCTTCGGCAGTCACGATTAGAAGAGCTCTGTGGCTTAAACAGTGGACCGGGGATGCAGTATCCAAACAGGGATTGCTTAGTCTGGCATATAAGGGCGTTCAGCTCTTTGGTTCAGATCTTTCAGAACTAATTGCCAAAGCTAAAGCTAAGGATGTTACTCTGCCTGGGAAAAAGGCAGTGGCATCCACAGCCAGCAGGACAGGGCCCGGCAGAGGTCTTCAGTCCTTTCGGGCCAGGGGACGATTCAGTCAGCCTTCTTGGAGATTGGGTCGTCCCTCATCCTCCGGCAGATCCGCCCAGAAATCTTGTACTCCTTGGAAGCAACGGTCCCGTCAGGACAGACGGGAGGTTGATAAAAAGTCCGCTAAGGCTGACTGACGCCAGGGATCCCCCCGAGGGCTCTCGGGTGGGAGGTCGTCTGCTACAATTCGGGTCGATCTGGGCATCCCACATAGCAGACGCCTGGGTGACACGGGTTATGTCGGCAGGCTATTTCATAGAGTTTCATTCGCTGCCTCCAGACAGGTTTCGTCTGACGGTCATTCCATCCGTGCCAAGACTGGCTGCCGCACTGTTTCAAGAGGTCGACTCTCTCCTACAGCAGGGTGTGGTGGTTCAGGTTCCTCCGGAAGACCAGGGAAAGGGTTTTTATTCCAACCTTTTTGTGGTCCCCAAAAAGGAGGACAAGTTTCGTCCGGTGCTGGATCTCAGGGATTTGAATATTTACGTCCGGACACGAAAGTTCCGCATGGAGTCTCTCCGATCGGTGATAGCGACCCTGTCGCAGTACGATTTCTTGGTGTCCATAGACATCCGCGACGCCTATTTGCATATCCCTATCGGCAGGGCTCACCAGCGTTTCTTGCGTTTCGCTATAGGTCAAACCCATTACCAGTTTGTGGCCCTGCCTTTCGGGTTGGCCTCAGCTCCCAGGGTTTTTACAAAAATTCTGGCTCCTCTCATGGCGCTTCTTCGAAGACAGGGGGTTACGATCCTCCCCTACCTGGACGACCTGTTCATAGTGTCACCCACAGCGGAGGAGGCAATAGCGGCTCGCGATCTCTCCCTTCAGTACCTGATGGACTTCGGGTGTCTGATCAATTGGAAGAAATTGTCATTGGAGCCAGCACAGTCCATTCTTTTCCTGGGGATGCAGTTCGATACTGTTCGGGCAGTTGTGTCCCTGCCTCCTGTCAAACAGACGAACCTTCGTCTTCTAGTCCAGGCTATGAGGTCGGCGCTGTCAATGTCCCTTCGGGAATGCATGCGCCTTCTGGGTCAAATGGTGGCAACTATGGAAGCAGTACCATTTGCACAATTTCATTCCCGGGATCTCCAGAGCCTTATTCTGACCCATTGGGATCGATCGCTAACTTCTCTGGATCGCTCGGTCATTATCTCCCGCAGGGTGCGAGAATCTCTTGGATGGTGGTTACGTCCGGAGACTCTATCCGTGGGGAAATCCTTCCTTCCTCTGAGATAGTCGGTGGTGACAACAGATGCCAGCCGGACAGGCTGGGGGGGAGTTTGGAACGACCTCTGGATTCAGGGAGTCTGGTCGCCAAAGGAGTCATCTCTCCCGATCAACATTTTGGAGTTGAGAGCAATATTTCTCTGCCTCCAACATTGGACGGTCTTATTGAGCGGTCTACCGGTCCGGATCCAGTCGGACAACGCTACGGCTGTCGCGTACATCAACCACCAAGGCGGGACGAGGAGTTCCAGTCTCATGTCGGAGGTCTCTCGGATCCTGGTCTGGGCCGAGTCCAAAGTTCCAGCAATCTCTGCAATTCACATTCCAGGGGTGTTGAATATCTCGGCGGACTTCCTCAGTCGCGAGCAAGTGGACCCTGGGGAATGGAGTCTCCATCCAGAAGTGTTTTCTCTGCTGTGTTCCCGTTGGGGGACTCCTCAGGTGGACTTGATGGCATCCAGGCTGAACGCCAGGGTTCCGACGATCATGTCCAGGTACAGGGACCCGGAGGCGGTGGCGGTGGATGCTCTAGTGGCCCCATGGGGTCAGTTCAGGCTGATCTATGCGTTTCCGCCGATATCCTTACTACCTCTGGTGATCCGACGGATCAAACTCGAAAGGGTATCAATAATTCTGATAGCACCAGACTGGCCGTGGAGGACATGGTATTCGACGCTGGTGTCTCTTCAGGCGGCACCTCCGTTTCCGCTGCCCCTTCGCCCATACTTGCTCACTCAGGGGCCCATTCGTCATCCGGACCTGACGTCCCTTCGTTTGACGGCGTGGCTCTTGAGACCGAGATCTTGACCCTTCGCGGTTTTTCACCCGAGGTCATTGCTACCTTGCGGGCGGCCCGGAGTCCAGCTACGTCCAGGATTTATCACAGAACTTGGGAGTCTTTCTATTCATGGTGTTCTGGATCCTCAAGAAACCCGAAGGTTTTTTCCATCCCCAACTTCTTGGCCTTTCTGCAATCTAGTCTGGCCAGGGGTTTGGCAGTTAGTACGGTGCGGGGACAGGTATCTGCTCTTTCTGCACTTTTTAGGAAGGCTATTGCCTCTCGCAGGGATGTGCGCTCTTTTTTTCGCGGAGTCGCACGTCAGTTTCCGCCACGGAGGGCAGTTGTGGCTCCATGGCGGCTTAATCTAGTCCTGGAAGCCCTTCAGCATAGGCCTTTTGAGCCTATGGATTCTGCTAAACTTTCACTACTTTCTTGGAAGGTGGCCTTCTTGGTGGCAGTCACCTCTTTGAGAAGGGTATCGGAATTGGCAGCACTTTCTTGCTCACCTCCTTTTCTGGAATTTTTTCCGGATCGCGTGGTGCTTCGTACTTGTGAAGATTTTTTGCCTAAGGTAGTGTCACAATTCCACATTAATCAGGACATTGTGTTGCCTTCTCTTTGTCCAGGACCTAAGAATCCAAGGGAGCGGGCCTTGCACTCGTTGGACTTAGTGCGGGCATTGAAGTTCTATCTTACGATCACCCAAGGTTTTCGGAAGTCGGACTCTCTTTTTATAATTCCGGCAGGTCGTCGGCGTGGTCAACGTGCTTCCAAAGACACGATAGCTCGGTGGATCCGTTCAGCTATCCTGAAAGCGTACCGGCTCAAGGGCGAGCCTTGTCCGGTTAAAGTTAAAGCTCATTCCAGGAGAGCCATTGGCTCATCGTGGGCTTTTAGTCAGGGAGCCTCGGCAGCGCAGCTCTGCCGAGCGGCCACCTGGCGCTCCGTTCACACCTTTACTAAGTTTTATAAGGTGGACGTAAGTGCTTCAGCCGATGCGGCCCTGGGACGCAGGGTCCTACAGGCGGCGGTAATTTAAGTTATCCCTTTACTTAGTTTTCCGTTATTTAGCGCGGTTTGCGCTCTTGCCTAAGTTTTGGGGTATGGAAGCTTCTGCCTCTATTTCCCACCCTTAAGTAGGTACTGCTTTAGGACGTCCCACGAAGTAGAGAATCTGTGTCTCCCTTCCTTCCCTTCTGCTGCTGAAAGCCGGATTTTGGTAAGAACTTACCTGTAAAATCCTTTTCAGCGAAGGAAGGAAGGGAGACACAGCACCCTCCCAGGGCAGAAGTGTTTTTTTGTGTTTCTAGATGCAGCGCGTCTCCTTCCTGATGTCGATCTTCTGCACTGGGTTTAGCGCTCTACGGCTCTCCTTCCAGTTTCGCCAGCTCTACACAGTTGTCAGGTCCAATGGGATATGCCTAAGACTGTGTGTTTCTATTACATAACCTGTTTTCTCTCATTTCTGAAATTTCAGAAGGGGATATGTTGTTCTGTTGGTTGGTCTGCTCTTCCTTAGCTTGTGTACGGACTGATGAACATGGGAGTAGGAGGAGCCTATATACTGGAGGGGCCGGTCGTCTTTTTCCAATCTGAGGTGACTATCCTATGGGGCTCCGCCTACCCATGAAGTAGAGAATCTATGTCTCCCTTCCTTCCTTCGCTGAAAAGGATTTTACAGGCAAGTTCTTACCAAAATCCGGCTTTTACATCTTCTGTGTGTTGCTGCATTCCTGATTAGCATTTCCATTCATATGCAAATGTTAGGGGCTCAGTCATACCCATAGCACTTAATCTAACAAGTCCCTGCTTTCCCAGGTTATTTCCCCACCCAGCACCAGCCACTTTAGTTTTATTGCTAACTCTTGTCTGGTGCCTAACCTCATCATGCTAAGGAGGTGAGGGAAACAACCTGGAGAGGCAGAAACTTGTTAGGTGCTTTGCCACGCCCAGAGCACTTAACACCTAATTTGCATATGAATGAAGACCCTAATTTCTATGAAATGCAACAACAGATACAACTTCACAGACTTGTACAATTGGAGTAAATTTAAAAATTAACTTTTAATAATTACAGATTAAAACTTGTTCAAACACTATCATAGCTTAAAAATCAATGATTGACTTTTATCACTGTGGACTAAAGTCACTATGGGGTGTAATCACTACCAATCAGATTGCCATTCGTACTCTGGCACTTCAGAGTGTTTCATCAGATGAAATCTTATTTAAGAATCCACACTACTGTCAACCAGTTCTTAATCTGACTAATTAGTCAGACAAACAATCCTGTTGTTACTTTTGTTATAGATCTTTATACATTCATTATTTTTTATTTATCACTGTTAGGATATTATATAGTGGCAATTCAATGGTTGTATAATATCCACTATATACATCACAGACTTCCATATGATCAGGACTGGTGCTAGACTCTCCTCCACTACATAACCGTGCTGAGGCTAATCTCTTCAGTTGTTAACATGCACAGGGGTCTAGCCTAAATCACTGTTTTGTGTCTAACACCCTGGATGTTCTAACTACATAATTAATGAAGCTCTACGCGTTTCATCATCTTTACATCTGACTGCTGTGATCATCAGGGGCTTATTTTTATGATAAGGTGATGTACTGTTCACTGATAAATGTATTGGCAGGGTTGGCGGCCACGCCAGCATATTTTTATAGGTGGACTCATCCCACCTCTTTCCTGCCCACTTCTGTATTCAACCAATCCATGGGCTGAAAATCATTTGTTTGGAATAACCCCCTTACCACCCAGTCAATCCTGTTATAAGAGGGCTCGTCTCTTACCTCTAATCACCGCCGACTCACTGGGCACGGCAGTCTGATCAAATACATGGCTCCTCTCCTTTTCACTGCGAACAACGCATGGGTACTCCTCCATCCAATCAAGATGCATCGCGTCACCGAGATGGTGTCCTCAACCTCTCCGCATTCCCACAGGTGCCCGGTTGTTCAAGATAAGGCGTGTTTGTACCATCTACTCGAGGATCACACGCAATTCCATATGGACAGATCTCTCTGTTTCACCCTATTGTCGACTCTACGTCTAATACGGGCGTTATTCATATTCTCTACCATTCTTTAATATATCGATCACTCTTTAGAACAATTCATGGTTGCCTTAATTATCTTCATGTGTTAAAACATCGTTTTAGCAAGTCGCAATACATAGAGTTTATTGTATAGAGGCTTGACCAATGATTACAAACCCTTAATGATTACTATAAAATAATTAATGATATCATAAAAGTAAAAGGGTAATAGGAAGATACGAAGGAAAAGGGGAGGATAGGAGTTTAAGACAGAAAATGTATGATGTACTTTAATCAATGAACCATGCTGGTTTAATACTTAACTAACATATACTCCTTATGAAGAAAATGACTAGGTTCTACAAAATTGTAGGTATGTTGGAGACTATTGAAGTATCTTTAAATAAATAGAGCTTTTAAGGGTCTATAAAGCAAGAAAAGGACATTGTTTCATTAATTCCATGCAGATTGCATGATTTCATCCTATGAATCTATCTACATTCTTTTTGGAGTAACAACTGATCCCAGTTGCCTCCTCTTGGTGGAGAACGTACAACTTCTAATACTTGAAATCTTATCTTCTTTGCGCATAATATATCCAATGTGGTCCAGGATTCGTCTTCTTAATTCTCTTTTAGTCTTGCCAATATAGTTCATTGGACACTGGCAAGTCGCCATATAAATCACCCCTTGCGTTTTGCAATTCGCAAATTCTGGATTTTGAAAACTCTGATTAGTAGAGGCACTAGTGAAGGTCTTACTTTTATTGATATAGTTACACGCCTTACAATTCCCACATTTATGTGTACCCAAAACGTCCCTACTTAGCCAGGTGTTATTTCTAGTAGTGCCTTCTAAAACAAAATGGCTAGATGGTCCTTGAGATTCTTGCCTCTCCTATAAGTAATTTTAGGTCTGTCCGAAACAACGTCTGATAAATCCTTGTCAGATCTCAGTATTGGCCACAAATCCTGTATGATGAGTCTCACATCCTGACTGTCATGAAAAGTGCCTATTAGATGGATCTCATTTTGTTGTTGTTCTTTTATCTTGGGAATCAATAATGAATTTCTGTTTTGTGTCAGAGCATGGCGATAAGCCTCGCCCAGCACCTTTCTTGGATATCCTTTCTGTAGAAAGCGTCCCTGTAGGTCTTTTGACTTCTTTATATAGTCACTTATTGTAGAACAGTACCTTCTTAGCCTAATGTACTGGCTTTTCTGTATTTCTTTATGCAACGGAACTGGATGGTGGCTCTGCCAGGACAAAAGGCCATTCGTGGCCATTGGTTTCCAAAAGAGTGTGGTAGCTAAATGTCCTTAATTCGTATTTATGATAGTAATATCCAGGAAATTCAGACAGTGTTTTTGAATCTCACTGGTGAAATATAGGCCTACTTGATTTTGATTAAGGCAATTAACTAATTCGGTAAATCTTGTCTCAGTATCTGAACACAAAATAAAGATGTCATCAATATACCTTGCCCGTAATAATATGGGCAAGATATATTGTTCCATCTGTTCAGAAAATACATGTGTTCAACCCCCCAAACCGCCCATATAAGCGGTTTGGGGGGTTGATCTTACTGACAGATTCTCTTTAAAGAAACATTTACATTTCAGACATTTGTGCCTTGTACTCAAATTTCCACAATGGGACAACTAATGTAATAAATTAATTCGTGTTTTGTATACACTAGGAAAACATAATTGAGACAAAACAACAGAATAAACTAGCATGTTGGGGAAGTACTATTTTTTCGTGCATTTTTTGTTTTAGTATTTACAAATATCTGCCTACATTTTATATACGCTTCTTCTTAACCTGTTTGCTGTAGTTCTGCTCTGAATCTAATAATAACTGGAAAGTAAAGCCTAGAAATACATTTACAACACCCCTAGGCAACTGTTCTATTTCACTTACAAGACTTCATAGTGGCAAACACCACTTTACCTTTAAAATTAATAACATGAAATTGATTCCACCTTACATTAGTAATTTCTTAGTTCTACGAAATGTATAAATATTGAGATATTGTGGCCCCAGAGATGAACCCGAGTGATTTTCTTTTTTCTTTTTTTTTTTTTTTTTTTTACAAATATGGACCTCTTGATAATAAAATCGGTTCCTTTTCTTTACTGAACTTTTATTGTACAGTATGTCTAAGAAATCCAAATAAGCCATTGTTGTTCATGGTTTTCTTGGGAAAATGTGTTTCTTGCATATTGACCAACTATATCTTCAGGGCAGGGCAATGCAATGTATAGGCGGGGTGCCCCTGCTGTGTTTTTTTTTAACACAAGGTTGTGGCATGTGGGTGCCCTGCAACATCTAGTAGTCCTAATCTATATTGTGGGACTGTAGTTGTTTAGTGAGATTTGCTGTCCCTGTCCACCTTTCCTATCCAGGTATAATGGTAGCTCACAGTGGGTTTTTACTTAACAGCTTGTGACACCTGTTTTATTTTTTGGAGGGTGTACTTAAGCCATTCACCCTCACTTGTGTGTCAGTACTTCTATGTTCTCTAGTTGCAGATTCATGTTTGTGATTTGCTAATAGTTTAAGTGGCACCTGGTAACTTGCATTCTTACGGTTTTGGAGCCCAGCTAAAATCTAGCCCTAAGAATGTCCCAAAAAACACCCATTTTGGTGCAAGGCTTGTATAAATCTAGTCCATTTTCTGACCTGGGAAGGACTGTTGGGAAGTATGGGTCAATGGCAATGAGAGCAGGAGAAGATTTGAAGGTGGACTTGCCAGGTGAGAGGCATGTGGTTGGCATATGGCATCAAGTCCAGTTATGTAGTGATTTTATCTTGATTGAGTCATGGTTGTAAAATAATTAAAGCTGTGGCTGACTTTCACCCTCCTAACTTTGCATTTGGGTATGTATTTTATTTGTAGGATATTTTTGGGGAAAAGGACAGTGCCCTATAACATTAAAGTTAGTTGTTTTCTGTTGTCAGCCGTCTTAATTACCTACTGTATTTTGCCTCTTTAATCCTTTTAAAGCCTAAGTCTATTTACTACTGTTATGCAGAACGTTGAGGTTACTTAGTGTATTTTGACAAGAACACGGTCAGTTAGGTTCGGTAGACGCTTCTCTTATGTTCCCCATCATACAGACTGATTTCTTTAGTGATTAATTAAATTTAGTACATGGCAACACATAGAACTAGGAAATGTTGCAAAATGGTGAGAGGTAATGCAATTAGTGTGAGACTTGTTAGAAGTCTATTGGTCCATATATCTTGTACCCCAGAGTAGTGGAGCCTGGGGATTGTTTTTTGCACCCCAGACTTAGACTAGTCTCAAAAGTAGATAATACTAGGGCAGCAGGGTGGCTTAGTGGTTAGCACTGTTGCTTTTCAGTACTGCAGTCTTGGGTTCAAATCCCGCCAAGGACAAAATCTACAAGGAGTTTGTATGCTCTCCCTGTGTTTGCGTGGGTTTCCTCTGAGTTCTATGGATTCCTCCTACACTCTAAAGACATACTGATAGGGAATTTACATTGTGATCCCCATTGGACACAAAGTGATGAGGAATTAATGTTACTGTCTAAGTGAGTTAAATAACTAAGTAAAGTAGATCAGGGAGACAAAGACCGTAGTGATTGGGCAATTTGAGTATGAAGCATCAATGCAAACCCAAGGAGACATCTGAAATGGTATGATAAACTAAGACCTTAAAGGCTACAGGGAAGATCTATTAAGCTAAATGCACCAAAATTCTGTCTTTGATGACTGGCACCATTTTTATCATCTGTTTTAGACACTTTGTAGGGGGGTGTAATAGAATCGAAAAGTTCTGCTTTTTTATTTTGTGTTTAGGGGCTTCCACCAACCATGATCAGATCCTGGAAGGATGAATGTGAGTGTTTGGAGCACCTACCGCTAAAAGGGAATACCCACTAGGGTTTAATCTTGAATTAGCTGGGTGGGAAACTTTTCTGGAAAGATAGAAATCAAAGGAACAAATAAAAAAACAACAACAATATTTTAGGTTGCAAAAAATGGAGAAAGAAAAAAATATACATATGTATTCCAGTAAAAATCAACCTATCAAAGACGACCTATTTAAAGTCTGGACAATGTAGCAGGATTGCTCCACTGTTTGTCCTTAAGTATGTTCATAAGTTCTCTGGACTGGTAGAAAAACAACCTTATGGACTGTTCCTAGAAAAGAAAAAAAAATATCTAAAGAAAATTATTTTTAATGCACTAACTGATGATAGTTGAATGGAAGCCAAAAGATGAGTAAAAAACAGTGTTGTAAATACAACAGAATAGTATGGTGCTCAAATTCAATTTATAGGTACGATGGGCACAAGATTCCTGGCCATATGGCACTATTCCTGTGGTAAAAGGTTTGATAAGTCTCATTTATACAGCTTATATCTTCACCACATGAACAGATATAATTACAGCTTATGATGATGCTTAGGAGAACCTGCCCTTGACATTCAAGAAGAAAGCTTTCAGCTAGTCACTGGCTATAATGTCCATTTAATACAAGGTAAACTCAATTATTTATTAGAAATCTCGTTCATTGCCCTTAGTGCAAATATCAAAGTAATTAATTAGAGAAAATTACAATGATTTGAGGTCATTTCTACTAAAATCTAGCTACTAATTAAAAAGCGTAGTATGATAGAATTCTATCTACATGCATTTCTAATCCAATTAAATTGGCTTGTACAACAGATGTGATGTTTTAACTTCTGTTGGGTATTTTGTAAAGGTTACATTTTATTACAGTAAAAAGTGACCACTTGATATCATCAGCCTATTCATCTAGATCCATTCCCTTCAATTTCCTGCTGTTTAATGTCTCTTCTTGTCACTATCAGGTTAGTACCTACTGTGCCAAGGCTGACGAAGGGCAATGGCCATTGAGGGTCCTTCATAACCTCTACCCACACAGTGCTGAGTATTTGTCACAATATGAAAAATCTTTGTACATCTGGTTATACATGTATGATATGTCAAGGACAGCGTCACATCCACTCTAATGATACCGATTAGACAACATATACGTCTTTCATGTAACTTGTTTTTAACTGCAATCAATGTCTTAGTGTAACGAATGAGGCAGAAGTGTTTTTTTGTTTTGTTTTTGGGTGTGTTGCCAATATTTCTCTGGTAATAATGCATTACAGTGCTGGTAAAGTTCCAGCATTGTCGTCTGTAACCAGGTTGTACATATTGATAGACTGCGGTCTGGCTTTGCTTGTGACACATATATAGAAAAACAAAACATTAATGAGAGATAAGAGCTCCATAATAATGCTTGGCCAAGTCTGCCGCCAGCGGAATGACGTAGGCATAACATTGGCATCAATATGCCTTCTACATCTAGGGAGAAGGTACTGAATGGTAGGCCAGGGAGATGAGAACTCCCTTGATTCTTCCAGTGCCCATACAGCACCTATTTTTTCCATTGCATTCGCTATCTAAGGATACAATTAAACATGGGCAAAGTGTTGGAATTCAGGTGAACATTCAGCTTCTCCTTTATTCTGGAGACAAACAAGTGGGTCAATACAAGTGCAATAGGGTCTTAACCGATAAATCCGTAAAGGATAGAGGGATACGATAACTACTCACTTTGTGAGGTTGTGTGACCCACAGCAAAAGTTAACATTTTGGGAGGTAGTTAAACCAGTGACTGCAGCCCAAACAGGTTTGAGGATCCAATGTAGGAATCAAGTAGTGGAGAAGAGTGGGTAAATCTTCGCTGTTAAATAGATGCCACCTATGGTTCCTGAGTTGTAAATCAAGTATCGAAGTGAAAGAGAGAAAAAAAGGAGAAAAGCTCTCCCTGCAAGAACCTGTAATGGATAACAGACCTTGATAGGCACAATGCTGCTCACCTGGGTTGGTTGCACTGGGCAGGCACAACACTGACATGGGATGTAATGGATCAACCAAATGCTTCTACACCGACCACCGGTTCCAGACACTGGACACGAAACTGAGGATGGAGACCAATTCAAGATTAAATCCGGGCTTTATTGGACTACGTGTTTTGGGGACGATTCGTCCCCTTCCTCGGGCATCAGAGGAAGGGGACTGATCATCCCGAAACTCATAGTCTAATAAAGCCTGAATTTTATCTTGAATTGGTCTCCATCCATGACAGCGACCGGTCAATGCTGCCATCTTTTTCTGTCAAGTATCAAGGTGATGGAAAAGCCTGATTTCTATCATCAATTTGGACCACTAGTCTCTACAAGAGCATGGAGCTTCAGTGTAGTCAGGAACTGGCTATGTTGCTTGGCAAAACTTTAATGTTCAGTATTTTGGTGTTAACCATCACAGTTTATCTTTCCCAAAAAATATGTTTTAATGGAGCAGAGTCAATTTAATTGCAATATTTTCAGTAACATGTAGTCAGTAAAAATAAAACTTAATTGTTTATATTTTTGCGAGGTTAGTATTAAATACTGATGAGAATACAAACCAAAAATACAGACGTTTATTGAATTTGAGTATATATTGGATATAAAAGGCTTCCGACAGAGGTATTCCTAGTTCCTAGAATAATGCTTTAATTTTAGATGGACTATACTTGTGATTAAAGAAGCATCTTTATCCAGAGGTGGCAGTACTAATTAACATTTAGATCTGCTGGCAATCTTGAGAACTTTTTTTTCTTCTTTTGTTTTGTCCTAAACCTGATTGCCCATGGCATTGTAATTAATTGCTGTCTACCCAGTCCATGTTTGTCGGTAAGTAATTGGTATCCAAGGGATTGAATTCCAAGAGAGCCACAATAAAATGAACAAGCAGCACCTTGACTTTTGCTCTCTCACATTTGGTCCTGAATGCAAAAATATTTTCTTGTTTAATTTAGAAAAAAAACAAAACATAACATGACTGCTGGGTTGTACTTGCATTCTTGGAAACGGGCTAATATATTCAAAAGCGGTCATGCCTTTAACTTGTGGTATTTTTCTCACATACGGTAGGAATCTGACACAAGACGGGCTTTTTTTAAATTAGAGTCTTTGCAATTCCCTATTATAAGAAAGGTTATTAAGAGTAAAATAATTTCTACTCACTAAGTAGACCTCGAAAGTGGGCGCCAGATGTTGCTGACAGCCACCGCCTTGGATTGTGACCTCTTAGCCATTGGGGGCTATAGAGCTGCTCATGCTAAAAATTTTAGACAGTTTGTATGACTTGCTTTTCACGGTTGGTCTGCGATGGTCGTAATTGTTGATGACAACATTATAAAGAAAAGGGAGAAATAGAAGATCACTGGCAAATCTTCCCACTTTGTTTTGTGACTTGGTGCCAATGATGAGCTAAGAAAGCTATTTATCAGAGCAGTACTTTATCCTGTGATCAATGCAAAGACTGTAACAGAGTCATCTTACTCCTACCATGTGGTCTTTATAGTATCTGTAATAATCTTTTGGGGCCTTCTTAGGCACCAGATCTGAGATGCAACTGCTACCCTCTGCAACCCCCAAGGCATGACTATTATATGACTGTTTTAGTAGCATAAATGACTGCTCCTAAGAAAAAAAAATGTCCAATATGGAAGATGTCTGCCTTTGTTTAGTTGCTGTTTGGACAAAGGAAAGGTTGCCATCATAAATCAAAAATCATTGTAATTTGGCCTTGGTTTACGTCTAAAATTCCAAGTACATGAAGGCTTCTTCTAGGCTCCTTCTGGAATTTAGATTTACCTAAACCAATAAATGCTCCAAAAAGTTTAAGGTCATCATATGAACCATCTAATCTCATCAGACTGGCCAAGGCAGATCATATTTATATATAGAGTGCATTATATTACACACAGTACCTACAGTGAGGAAAATAAGTATTTGATACACTTCCGATTTTGCATGTTTTTCCACCTACAAAGAATGGAGAGGTCTGTAATTTTCATCATAGATACACTTCAACTGTGAGAGACAGAATCTAAAAATAAAAACCAGAAATCACATTGTATGATTTTTAAATAATTTAATTGCATTTTGTTTAATGGAATAAGTATTTGATCACCTACCAACCAGCAAGAATTCTGGCTCTCTCAAACCTATTACTTTTTCTTTAAGAAGCCCTCCTACTCTGCACTCATTACCTGTGTTAATTGCACCTGTTTGAACCCATTACCTATAGAAAAGACACCTGTCCACACACTCAGTCAATCACACTCCATCCTCTCCACCATGGCCAAGACCAAAGAGCTGTCTAATGACACCAGGGACAGAATTGTAGACCTGCACAAGGCTGGGATGGGCTACAGGACATTGACCTGAAACACTCGGCCAGGGCAACTAAGGAGTGGCTCCGTAAGAAGCATTTCAAGGTTCTGGAGTGGTCTAGCCTGTTTCTAGATCTGAACCTAATAGAAAATCTTTGGAGGGAGCTGAAACTCAATGTTGCCCAGCGACAGCTCCAAAACTTGAAAGATCTGGAGAAGATCTGTATGGGGCAGTGGGCCAAAATCCCTGCTGCAGTGTGTGTGTGTGGCGCCCCTGAGGGTTCAGTCGCCACAGAGATACTGCACCTCACCCAGAGGTGTGGCATCTCCTTCTCTTAGGTAAGGATGGAGTACTGCCCGGGACCCTAACACCTGCACTCAACACTACACTACTCCAGGCCGACTGGAAGGGCATTATGCACTTCTTTTGCTGCCCCGTCCCTGGCTGGAGTGGAGGGAACCAAGGTGAGGGGGAACCATGTAGTGAGTGTGTGTGGAGGACGCAGAACAGGGGAGCACTTAAAGAAGATATATATATATATATATATATATATATATATATATATATATATATATATATATGTATATAATATATATATAGGGAAGCCATCTTTTAGGGAGTCGTACGGAGGGAGAGAGAGTGTGAGGACGAAGGGAGCAGAGGCTCTTCAGGAGCTCTGCTCGGGAGGCAGGCTTGGCCTGTCATGTCCAAGACTGAGAGAGGAGTGGGAGCAAGGGAGGAAGACTCCAGGAACAGAAGGGATCCCAGGGGGTATGGTGAGTGCAGGACGGCACCCGTACGCCCGAATCTGCCGGGCGATAGAGGGATCAGGCCGCAAGAAGGGAACCGGTCCCTGGACTAGCCGAGTTACTTTAAGTCTCAGCTAGAAAACCGGAGGCTTCTTCACTTTCAAGGTGCAGTTGCCACATCCACACCTAAGCCGCCGAGAAGGGCACCAAGCAAGGTCCGGGAACTTCAAGTTACCCAGAGGGATCTCAAGATACCCGATTGGGACTTTGTGTGGCGGGGCGCAGGGCAGGAGGGAGAGACCCAGCGCGGGAAATCAGCTAAGAAAGGAACATACAGAAAGGGGTCCCGTTAAGTGCTCTTGAGATACTTGAGGGAGTGCTGAACCCCTGCCTGGTGAATGCAGCGCTACGTGGGAGACTGTCAGCTGTACATTGCCACCTGATGAACCTAAATAACTGTGAGTAAATTCAGATGACTGCACCCCACTGTTTGTCAGTTATTTCTACCACTTTATCGCTCCTGCACTACAATGCCCAGCATCACCATCTGCAACTACACTGCCCTGGAGCTGAGCTCTGCCTGTGGAGAGTCGCACCAACCCAGCTGCCCTAACATTTGCTCCAGAGGTCTGCAGCAGTGCTGGTACTCGTTACCAGGCACCACAGGTGGCGTCATGAGACAAAACTGTTTATCATCCCTTCAAGCAACAAACCCCTTTTAAAGAGTGACCCCAGGATATGGGCCCGGGAGCCGACCGCTGTGACATCCCACAGAAGGTCAAGGCCTGGGTACCGAGTTTCCCCCATATCCCCCTGGACGAGTCATGTGCAAACTTGGTCAAGAACTACAGGAAATGTCTGACCTCTGTAAGTGCAAGCAAAGGTTTCTGTACCAAATACAGACCTCTCCATTCTTTGTAGGTGGGAAACTTGCAAAATCGACAGTGTATCAAATACTTATTTTCCCCACTATATTTGACCTAAAAGGATAGAAGAGCACAGGGATCACTAGAGCTCGAAAATGGATTTTACAGGCATTTAATATTGATGACCTGTCATTAGGATAGGTTATCAAAATCAGATTGTTAGAGTTCCGATATTTAGCACCACCATCGACAAGTGATTATTAGCCATGGACAGAAGAAAGCATTAAACAGAGTTGAACACCACAGCTCCATTTAATGTGTAGTGATCGCTGTCAGGTGCTAAACATGAGTTCTTATTTAGGAGAATAGGAGATGATGTGCTGTACTCAGCAGCAGTCACTATACACTGAATGGAGCTCTGGCATTAACCCAGGGGCGGACATATCATTGGCACAACCTGTGCGACCTCACAGGGGCCCAAGAAGTAAAGGGGCTAATTTTCACCTCCAAAGAAGGTGGAATTGTGTGTTATGATAAGCTATTGGGCTGCAAATGGCCCATATAATGTTCTTGTACAGGGGCCCTCTCCTGTTTGTGTCCGCCAGTGCGTTAACCTCTATTTACTGTTTCCTTCCTACCAGGGCTAATGGCAGCTGATCTATGGCGGTGCTGGGTGTTGGACCTCAACCCATCTAATATTGATGATGAATTATCCTAAGCATATTTGATATTTATGACCTATTCTATATATAAAAGATGCCTGGACAGTCCCTTTAAGTCACATAATTAGTTTGAGTGGACAAGGGGTGCTCATAGATCTCCACTGGTGACTTCTTGTTTCATTCACATGTCTGAACATTTGTAAATTTGATCCATGGGAAATGTTTAGAAGTAAATTCTTCTATATCTTAAGAAAAAGTATGTGCACACAAATATTTGTCTGATCTACAAGTGTGTTGTAACTATGTTGTCCCCATTACCTTTGATTAACAGATCAGCAAATTTCTCACTAATATTGTACTAATATTGCATATATTTTTGCCAGCTTTTACATGCCCAATATTTTGTCAACTTTTTAGCATACTGAGACATTTGTGATTTGTCTATAAGAACCAGATTGTTGTGATTACAACATGGCAATGAATGCACTTGTGGTCACTGCCTTGTACATATTGTACCTGCAGGTCATTTATCTGTCAGCATCTGCTAATGAACAGCCATAATACATGTTACTATCACAGCCCCACATTGAAGATCTTGATAAGACATGTCTTATCTTATCACGTCGGATCAAGAATTTCATGATGAACAACTTTTCTAAAAACCCGTTCAATAGTTTTCTTGTTTCATTTGTTATTATATATAACATATTACACAAAATATATATATATATATATATATATATATATATATATATATATATATATATATAAGCAATTTGCTTGTAATTTAAAAAGGCACCAGATGTCCTTAATAAGAATCTAAAAAGAAATCCTCAGATGCAAGAAAATATATGTCTGATAACTTGATATTAATGATTTGGAAGCCTGAACTTCAATAATTTTCAAATCACTAAATTTTACAAGGATTTTACTACGAAGATTACGCATAATGATTCTCACAATGTCACTGTCATAATGATTTTACTATGAAATTTATTGGTATGACTGTATAGGTCCGAATACAAAAATTAAGCCACGGCCCCACGATCAGTATTTGGTCAGTATTTTTTCTCAGGAGTGGGAGCCAAAACCAGGAGTGGGTGATAAATGCAGAATTGGTGACTTGTTTCTATTATACCTTTTCTCTGATTGTTCCTCACCTGGTTTTATCTCCCACTCCTGAGACAAAATACTGACCAAATACTAATAGTGGGACCGTGGCCTTAAAGTGATAATTTTTTTTTTATAGTAATCCAATGTGTCAACTCTGAGAAATTACGTTTTTAAGTCACACATGCAAATTAGCCTAGAACTGCATTTAGGGCGTGTCGCGTCTGTGACTTCAGTGCTTGCCATCTCAGCTCTGTCCCATCAGATAACTACAAAACAGGGATTATTTTTAATGTTGCACTAGGACCTATACAGTCCTACCACTCATTTCAGGAGTAAAATCATTCTGACCAGGAAAACATTTAGAGAGACCAGATCTGAACATCCTATTTGTAGCATACAACCAATCCATGGCCACAACACTGACCAACTAGAGATGAGTGAATATATTCAAGTGGAATTGAATTATCTGCTAGGTCAAAGGTTTTGTAGATCTCAGCAAAATAATCAGAACTGTGAGAGAGAATAAATTGTTTTATTTGGAAAATTCATCCTCACAACATTGAGGATTACGGGGAAGAAGTGACACATACAAAGCCAAGAGATCACAGAGTACAGTATAAAGAAACTGTAATAACACAGCGCCATCTGCTGTCTGCTAAATACTAGTCTTCTAGCATGAGCCTGCAGCTGTTGTATTCTCCAACAAAAAGGATAAACTTCCATCTAGTGAGCTGGTTCTATATAATGTATGTGCAGGAAGAATTCCATCCTGGGGTCAAAATATGTCTCTTAATAAATTGTGTAGGATAATTTTAATTTTTTTTCCCCTAGATATCATAAAGCCACAAAGAACTTGTCGTGAAAAAATAACATTGATTTTTCGAAAACCGGATACACCTTTGATGATTGAGTAGCTGGTTAAATTTACCCCATGGAAACATCTGCTGGATCTGTAGTCGCTTGATTAAATGCTAATTTATTGTATGTCTAGCAGAAGTAAATGTTTAATGACAAAACATGGCCCCATGCACGCACCACGCGGGGAGCGGACCTTTCAGCTATTTGACTACCTGATCAGCCTTACCAGTAACAACATTGATTAGCTTGATGACATTTCTTCCTGCCATGTATTCTCAATCCCGACTCATTGAACGTGGCACAAAGTTTGCTGAGGAATCTGATTGCCACCTAGGTGTAAATGCCAATTCCTCTCCTTGATTTTTTTTCCTTTCGCTCAGCACAGAGACGGAGAAAACAAGTTGCTTTTAAATCAATTCGTATTCACCAGGATAATTACTGCCCTTGGAAAAATTACTCCACATCTTTAATTTTTGTGATTTTCTCCCCCTATATATCTGCAAGGAAACAATTATCATTCAAAGAAAAAAAAAAACAAGCGATGAGTTATGTAACAAGCAGTACAGCCGTCCTATCTCTCCGAACCTTCCTTTATTGATTTGGCATGGCCTGTAATTGCTGTTTGCGACTGCAAGAAACAGTTATTTCAGCAATGCCAGTTTTATTGTGATCATGGCAGCCGCTCTTGTTTATCTTTATGTCTTCCTAAGCGTCGCTTTTTATTTTGTACAATTTTTTTTACTTTTTTAGAAAGCTTTTACAATTGTGTTTTAAAACTGCGGTGTCATAGAAAATGTGGCCGTCCGCTCGAGTCCACCATAATAAGCAGCCCATAAAGCTTAATTGTATGCATGTCTTTATTTTAAGAAAACGTCTATCAGTTTTTTGCCCATTAACCGCTATTGCCATCCTAACTTTTTCTGCAAGTCATCTCCGATAAGGCTAAAAGCCATTGGAAATATGTGTATAATTTGCTACTCCGCATTAGCAAGCTCTTCCTGTTCAGTGTAAAGAATTTGCAGGTCAGTGAAACTTCTTTAAAATAAATTTAAAACATGGATGTCTCCGAACAATGTTCTATTCAGTGAAAACTTCAATGGCATCTGGCAAAGAAGTAAATGGTTTCACTAAAACAATGTGTGGAAAGACATGTTGTCTCTGCCACAAATTGGAAAAGAAACTATGGATGGGGTCGTCTGTGCTGCTCATGGTTTGTGGTTATATCCTGATGAAGAATTCTAAAGACTTCGAAACGCGTTGATAGTAAAACCGAATCAAGTCTACTTTTCATCCTGGACCATTCTTTTGGATCTTCATTAGCAGTGCAGACAACCCACCTGTTATTTTTCTTCTGGAATTTCAATGGTTTTATAACCTGTGGCACTCCAGCAGCTATTGCACTCTTTGCTCCCCAGTTTTTCCTAAGTTGGAACCACTGATATTTGTCCCCATCTTGTGGATCATAGAATCAGACTAACCCAATTCATAAATGCAATTACTCCAGAACTCTGGAATAAAATGCAGAGTTGCACAAAAAAATTGCCACTTTTGGAGTATTCACAACAGCTTCGGAAACTCATCTAAAAATGGGTATAGCTTGTGTAGGAGGGAGGTGCAACAGGGTGTGGCGACGCCCTCTCATCAAATTCATGATTCATGATGAGCTCTCATGCCTTATGCCACAAATCTTACTCCAGTCTGTGATCCTAAATAAGAGGTACTTATTTTAATTACCGCATCCTCACTAACGTCTTTGGCAGCGCACCAACATAACCTTTATATATACAGTGGTGGCCAAAAGTATTGGCACCCCTGCAATTCTGTCAGATAATACTCAGTTTCTTCCTGAAAATGATTGCAATCACAAATTCTTTGGTCTTATTATCTTCATTTAATTAGCTTGCAAGGAAAAAACACAAAAGAGAATGAAGCAAAAATCAAATCATTGATCATTTCACACAAAACTCCAAAAATGGGCCAGACAAAAGTATTGGCACCCTAAGCCTAATACTTGGTTGCACAACCTTTAGCCAAAATAACTGCGAACAACCGCTTCCGGTAACCCTCAATGAGTTTCTTACAATGCTCTGCTGGAATTGTAGACCATTCTTCTTTGGCAAACTGCTCCAGGTTCCTGATATTTGAAGGGTGCCTTCTCCAAACTGCCATTTTGAGATCTCTCCACAGGTGTTCTATGGGATTATGGGATTCAGGTCTGGACTCATTGCTGGCCACCTTAGAAGTCTCCAGTGCTTTCTCTCAAACCATTTTATAGTGCTTTTGGAAGTGTGTTTTGGGTCATTGTCCTGCTGGAAGATCCATGACCTCTGAGGGAGACCCAGCTTTCTCACACTGGGCCCTACATTATGCTGCAAAATTAGTTGGCAGTCTTCAGACTTCATAATGCCATGCACACGGTCAAGCAATCCAGTGCCAGAGGCAGCAAAGCAATCCCAAAACATCAGGGAACCTCCGCCATGTTTGACTGTAGGGACCGTGTTCTTTTCTTTGAATGCCTCTTTTTTTTTCTTGTACACTCTATGTTGATGCTTTTTGCCAAAAAGCTCTACTTTTGTCTCATCTGACGAGAGAACATTCTACCAAAACGTTTTAGGCTTTCTCAGGTAAGTTTTGGCAAACTCCAGCCTGGCTTTTTTATGTCTCGGGGTAAGAAGTGGGGTCTTCCTTGGTATCCTGCCATACAGTCCCTTTTCATTCAGACACCAACGGATAGTACGGGTTGACACTGTTGTACCCTCGGACTGCAGGGCAGCTTGAACTTGTTTGGATGTTAGTCGAGGTTCTTTATCCACCATCCGCACAATCTTGCGTTGAAATATCTCGTCAATTTTTCTTTTCCGTCCACATCTAGGGAGGTTAGCCACAGTGCCATGGGCTTTAAACTTCTTGATGACACTGCGCACGGAAGACACAGGAACATTCAGGTCTTTGGAGATGGACTTGTAGCCTTGAGATTGCTCATGCTTCCTCACAATTTGGTTTCTCAAGTCCTCAGACAGTTCTTTGGTCTTCTTTCTTTTCTCCATGCTCAATGTGGTACAAACAAGGACACAGGAAAGAGGTTGAGTCAACTTTAATCCATGTTAACTGGCTGCAAGTGTGATTTAGTTATTGCTAACACCTGTTAGGTGCCACAGGTAAGTTACAGGTGCTGTTAATTACACGAATTATAGAAGCATCACATGATTTTTCAAACCGTGCCAATACTTTTGTCCACCCCCTTTTTTAGGTTTGGTGTGGAATTATATCCAATTTGGCTTTAGGACAATTCTTTTTGTGTTTTTTTTCATTGAAGACAAATTAAATGAAGATAATAATACCAAAGAATTTGTGATTGCAATCATTTTCAGGAAGAAACTGAGTATTATCTGACAGAATTGCAGGAGTGCCAATACTTTTGGCCACCACTGTATTTTTAGCTTTTTCTTTTTCCCGGTTCCTTGGTGCACCACGGATACGGTCTTGTGCTGCGCCTCACTGCCTACACTCCAAATGCAACAACCCTGTGCCACTGGAAGTAATATTTTAGTGCCACCATCCCATCTAATTTTTACGATTTGTGGCGAGGCGCGCTCGACTTTTCAGACAAGTTTGGTTCATTAAGAGGCATTCACATTTTATTGAGTCAGGCACCTGTCTCCAGCATGCCCCCTAATTAACACTGTTGTGAATGAGTCATGGCCTCAATTTTTAGGTGTACTAAGTCGATGTCAGAATAGTTGTGTAATTCTGATATTAAGATGAGTCAACGAACAATAGAATGAAATAACTTGCGGTTTCAAGTTTATTCAATATTTTCCCTGCCAGCCTGGTTGAGAGCCGCAGCTTGTACTGAGCAATGAGCTTTAACTCAGCAGCAGCAGGGAGGAGGGACACTGAGGAGCTAGGTGAGTGAGATTAGATGAAATTTTCATAAAGTATAATACGTCCATTCTGAGCTCATCGTGTCTTAGAAATCTTTTTAATAACGTATGCAGTTTGTATCATGGTGACAGATCTTCTTTAAGAATCATCTCGAGGGAACGATAAATAAATTGTCACATTTTACCGTTTATGAAGGAATTTATGAGGAATTTTATTGCTTTTGGGTGTTTGGCTCTTGGGGCTTGGTAGATTGTGAATAATAATGGGTGTCTTTACAGTTCTTATGCTTTAAATTCTTTAATCCTTGTTCAATGTGGAGAAAGCTCAATTCTCTGACTACATTCTGTGCACAATTCTCTTTCATGCTATATTATTATATATATTTGTATACTTCCTTTTTCCCTTGAGGGATATGCATGTGTTTGTTGACTTGTATGCTGAGCAAATCCAGTTACACAAAAGCACAGATTTTACAAAATCAATTGCTGTGATTTCTTAAACCCTTCTCACACTGTGTAATAACATGTATGCGACAAGAGCAGGGTTGTTCAAATATATATTCTGTGGGTTGCCCCATTTTAAGTAGAACACTAAACGAATTGGCAATTTACGGTCAGTAAGTGTGAAAGAAAAATGTCACCAGTCTCTTACTGGAGGGGACAATAAGCGCCGAGGCTCCTACTGGACTCCTTTTTTTTGCTTGCTGTGTTTTGAAATTTAATTTCCTTGCGGGTTGAAAGATTAATTATTGCCGTTTTCAGTTTCTATCACTTGGAGGCAAAACAAAAATATATAGGAAGCTATATTTTAACTGAATTATATTTTCCATGGTGGAAAAATTTTAGATGAAAACATGTGACTGAAGTAGAAAGACCGTAGATGTTACGATCATTAACCGCTGAACGACGCAACTATTTTACTCCTTAAGGACACAGCAATATTTACTTTTTTTTTTTCGTTGAAGCATTTTGAATATATAACCTTTTATTTTTCCATCCACTTAGCCATATGTGGGCTTGGTTTTTGCAGGATGAGTTGTAATATTAAATGTTTCCATTTTAGGCTACATAAAAGTTTTTGACTAAGGCCATGTTCGCATGTTCAGTGTTTGGTCAGTATCTAACATCAGTATTTGTAAGCCAAAACCAGGAGTGGGTGATAAATACAGAAGTGGTGACGTGTTTCTATTATACTTTTCCTCTGATTGCTCCACTCCTGGTTTTGGCTTACAAACACTGATGTAAAATACTGATCAAATACTGAGCGTCTGTACATAGCCTAAGGTTTGTACATATAAGAGTTTTTCCTATGCTGTAAAAAATAGTTTTCTAATGGAAACTGGTTCTTGCAATGCTTCTTCTTTGACGAGTTTTTCCTTATTGAAGGGAGTTTTGTAAGAGTTTTTTTTTTTTTATCCTGAACTTTTTTTTGCATTTTTTTGGATTTGACAGTGCCTAGTTTGGAGCAGATTCCATCAGAAGCAACTTCAAAAAAGTGACATGCACTCTCTTTTTTCCCACCAGACGTTTTTTCAATCCTGAAAAATGCTCAATAGACTGAATATAAGAACATCAAAGTAGCTTTACAATAGAAATGAATAGCATGTCTAATCAACTTTTTTTTTAAAGATTTTTCAAGCATTTTTTTTCATTCTCCTGACCAAAGAGCTGAGTAATTCACAGTTTGAATTGGTACTATTTTTGGGTAGATATTACTTTTTGATCAATTTTTAATGTGGCAAGGTGAACAAAAATTGCAGCAGTGTGTTAAGACTTCCATACACATTAGATGAAAGTCAGACAAACCCCCTGATTTTAGAGGGATTCGGGGACTATCAGATACTTTGGGGGGTATCAAGAGAAAAATAGGGTATTTGAATTCAAATGCCACTGTCATTTTGTTTTCTCGTTAGATAAGTGACCACCAGCATGACTCTCCTTGATGTGCTGAGCATTCATGGTGGAGCTGGGAGAGCTCATTGTCGGAGACATGACTGACAGCTAGCCAAGGTGTTTGGCCACCTTTACATTTGATTCCCATTCCCACTCCTGATGGAGTCTGAGCCTTAGCTATCTCCTTGCTGTAAATACACAGTGCTTCACAGGAGGGACTCTTCTCCTACGCCAAATATACACAATTCAGGGATGGAATAAGTTAATAATATTAAATTATATAAAGCCAAGCACGTGTGCCCTTCATATGATCACAATTTTTGTTTAACCTAATGGACGTAAACCGTAAAGTCACTAGCCCCTACAGTCAATCGCAGGCTCCACAATCAGATGACTTGGAGTCTTGATGCCATCTCTTCAAGTCTGGGGATGATCGTCGAAGCGGCGACCCTAGAGTGTAGGGTGGGTATTGGGGTGAGTATTTTGTTTTTTTCTTTTACAAAGCTTCCTTCTCACTGCTAAATTAAAAAAAAAGAACAGAAATCCCTTTTTAAGTTTTCTGTAATATTTTGGATGAGAAGGCAATATTCAGGCCTTGCGAGGATAAGCCGTGTGTCTCCATCAGCTATGTGAGTAGCAATTTAAAGCTCTCTGTAAAATACAGTACATATGGCGCATTCAGTAATCCCCAATGTTTTACAGTCTATATTGCCAGGCAGCTCATTTAATTGAGTTGAATTGACCAGTATTTGCTCAAGAGAAGAATGTAATGTGAAGCTGTTATAAATCCAAATTATTTTGTCTCCTTAGAGAGCCTATTTCACATTCTTTCCACTCCATTCTCCTATGCTGAATGCAGTTAGTGAAATAGTGTTGGGATAAATGTACGTTCTCAGCCCCTATATATTTCTTCATTTATGTGATGAAAAATGTAAAGATTGGATTGTAGTTATAATTTATTGACATGGTGCTACAATTACATTCCAGGAGCGGAGATAGGCTAAAAACTAATAATGGTAAGGGTAGTGATGTCATTTCAGAACTATTCATAGCTTGGTCTGCAGTGGATATGTGTTACTTGGAAGGTATGAAGTAGGTATATGATACACATTTCCTAGAGAACTACAAAGGCCAGTATGCTCTGCTTGCATTCCCAAAAGCTCCCTTAGTCTGAAATTAAGAGTTAAACAAAAAGATTTGTGCTGCCCTTGTCCGGTGTCCAGGCTGGTCTTCTGTGGTCACCGTACAAGGGAAGGCATGATATTGCGGGGCCTTTTAAATGCCAGTGGCACCAATGTTGTCTATAGCAAAAGTAAAGATTATCCTGATCCAGCTGCCACTGAGGACTGGTCTGGATGCCGCACCAGAGCAGCATAAATAGTTTTGCTCAACTATACCAGAAAATCTATGAAAAAAATCTTAAATAAGTCTCATCTCCCATCAAATATTAACTAGCCCATTTTTTTGTTTGTTTAGTTCATTATTCCATAGCCCACTTCTTGTTTTGCATTTGAAGCTGTTTTACATTTAATTAGGTTTTCTTTGGATTCAGCTTGCCCTCATGTTAATTATTGTGCTTGATATTTCAGAAGGGTTTTCCCACATTAGGTAGTACTTGAAGGTCCAAAAGTATTTCTATCTTTGAATACAGAGATTTATGCACCTTAGTAGTTGGATGTAGCTGTCGTCAGCCACCTCTCCTGAAGTCTCAGTTGCTGCCTTTGAAGAGCGCAGCGGCCGGTGACACACTATTCTTGACTGCTGCACTTGGTATAGGATCCTGCGGCACTGACCAAGATGTAAAAGCAGCCTGGCTCCTATTTTCATCAAGTTCATTGGCCACTAGGCCAGCAGTCCTAGGAAATTTGGACTATTTACTCTTGAAAAACTACAGCGCTGTGTATCATTGGTGCGAGAAGGCTGCCACGTACTGTTCAGATGGGACCATGCGGAACTAACTGGAAAAGGAAGTTGCAGGGGGGGTTGCCATTGATGACAGAGTTCCTGAATATAAAGTGTCTGCGCGCCAAACTGGAGCCTATTTTGACGCCAAAGGAGAGAGTGGACCAGACATGCTCAGGAGGAGACGCTGCAGCCGGAGTAACAGGCCAGGATGAGAAGCGGGTGCCTGCTGACTGCTGTCCGGTTGCACATAGGACCCCAGCAGCACCAAATTAAACCAGAGTCTAGACTGCATTGGTCAAGACCTGACGATCCGTCAAGACCCAGAGTCCCAACTACACCAGTCAAAATGAAATTCAAATCCCAGACCTGCACCAGTCGAGACCCAGAGTCCAGACTATGTCGGTCAAGATCCAGAGCCCAGCCATCTTTCCCTCAGACCTGGAAGACACCCGACATTGGTCAAGCACCGAAGATCCATAAGAAGACTCTGCCTGAAAGGTGCTGTCGCTTCCTGCACCGACGTATGGTACAGGGGTTGGCCTGGTCAAGGGCAGTGGACAGGGTGGGGATCAATTGAAGTGAAGGAGGCCTTTTGGTAGACATTGTCAAGAGGATTTGCGGCCTTTCAGCAAGAACCGGAGGCCCCCGCTAGGGCCACTGTTACGGGAGTAGTCTGCACAGGAGCTCTCACCGGAATGTGTGTTTACCCCTGTTGGGGAAGCTTCTTGAGGATTATGCTTCTGTCTATCTAACATTTAAAATGAACTTTAAAGACGCATTTTGTTAACTGTTATAACTATTGCAAATTTCCCGCCATATCTGAGGAAATAAATAGCTCATTGGTTGTTCCCGTCTTGTTCGCTTTTGCATTTGACCACCTGCATTACATATATGTGTTATAGACATTCCTTAAAATGCTATTAAAATTAAAAGCTCTTTCGAAATTTGTAACTAACAAACCCGTGTGTGATCTGATCCTGCAGTAATGTTGCTATACTCCCTTCTGCCTCATTTTCTTATAACCATATCCAGTCCTGCTCATAGTAATTGGCACCAATGAAGTGGAATATCTCTTGAAAAAAAGGAAACTAGTGAAACAGTTTTTTTTGTATAGAGCACTCGTGTTAAATGCAAAAGAGCAAATGATAAACAAAAATGTAAAACCAAAAACAATGGGAGGGAAAATAGAAAAACCTAAAGCTTTCTGTATCACTGGTATTGGCACCCTTTACAATAGTTTAGTATGGAAACACATTTTGAATCGACTTTGGTAAATCACAAAAGAGATTCTTCTGTGATTAATTGTTGCAGCCCAAGTGACATGACTTGGCCAATGAATTATGACTTCATTGTTTTATAAAGCCAGATGATAGGCCCTGTTTGTTTATCATAATGGTGAAAACAAAGGAGCTGTCTGAGGACATCAGAACTGCTACTATTAGCAAACACAAGACTTCCAAAGGGTATAAGGCCATCTCCAAAGACCTTGTTATCCCAGTGTCAACAGTGTGCAATGTTATTGAGAAGTTTGCCAAGCACTTAACCATCAAGAACCTCCCTGGACGTGGGGGAAAGAGAAAAATTGACAAGAGATGGCTTTGAAGGTTGGTGCGAATAGTGGAAAAAACACCACGTCAAACATCCAAAGACCTGAAGGCTAACCTGGATCAGTCTGATGTCATGGTTTCAACAAGTACCATACAAAGCACACTAAACCAAGCAGAGTTTTATGGGCGAAGGCCAGGGAAGAAACCAGTGCTGAAGAAAAGAGATAAAAAGGAACGACTGATCTTCGCCAAAGAGTACCTTGACAAACCACAATCCTTCTGGGAAAATGTTCTGTGGACAGAGGAAACAAAAATAGAGCTTTTTGGCAATGCAAAGCAACAGTTTATTTACAGACAGCGCAATGAAACTTATAAGGAAAAGAATACCTTACCAACAGTTAAGCTTTGTAGAGGATCCATAATGCTGTGGGGTTGCTTTGCTGCGTATGGCACTGGAGGCCTTGATCATATCACCGGAATCTTGAAATCAGAGAATTTTCAAGGGATTCTAGAGCGAAATGTCCTACCCAGTGTAAGAAAACTTGGTTTGAGTCGAAGATCATGGGTCCTCCAGCAAGATAATGACCCAAACCACACATTTCAAAGTACACAGGTAAAAATGGACTGTTTTAAAATGGCCAGCAATGAGTCCTGACCTCAATCCCATTGAAAGTCTTTGGGGTGAGATGAAATCTGCCACTGGGAAAAAGAAGCCTGCAAACATTCAAGAGCTTGAACAAAATGCAAAGGAAGAGTGGGAGAAAATTCCAGCTGCGACTTGCAAGAATCTTATAGATGGCTACAAGAAATGTTTAGAGGCTGTCATCAATGCCAAAGGGTGTGCAACCAAGTATTAATTAGGGGTGCCTTTATTACTGCATGTAACGGGTCTGGGAGGCGGAACCTCTGAGCTACTATACAAGGGGGCGGTCCTTGTAAGGGAGCGGGTGGCGACCAGGGAAGACGGGCAGGCAGTCACAGCAGGTGACCGGGACAGTCTCTGGGTGAACGGACAGGAGGTCACGGCAAGTGACCGGGGCAGTCTCTGGATGAACGGGCAGCAGGTCACGGCAAGTGACCGGGGCAGTCTCTGGATGAACGGGCAGGAGGTCACGGCAAGTGACCGGGGCAGTCTCTGGGTAAAGGGTTGGTATGACCTGTGACGGCTGAGCCTCCAGGTAGGCTAGCAGGCAGATGGTAGACGTGAGCTCCCAGGTGAGCAGGCGAGAGTCTATGGATAAGCGGGTGGTCACAGCATGTGACGGCGGAGCCTCCAGGTAGGCCAACAGACAAGCAGCAGATGAGCGCTCCCAGGTGAGCGGGCAGGAGTCTCTGGACAGGCGGGTGGTCACAGCACGTGACGGCGGAGCCTCCAGGTAGGCTAGCAGGCAGGTAGCAGATGTGCGCTCCCAGGTGAGCGGGCAAGCTGGTCCATAGACAGACTGACAGGAGTTGGAGGGCAGACCATCGGACCTCAGGCTAGCAGGCAGGTAGCAGAAGTGCGCTCCCAGGTGAGCGGGCAAGCTGGTCCTTAGACAGACTGACAGGAGTCGGTAGGCAGACCGTCGGACCTCAGGCTAGCAGGCAGGTAAGCGGAATATCAGGCAGGAATCAGACAGAAAACTGGCAGGAATCTGGCAGGTAACTGGCAACGGGACCTGAGGGCTGAAGCAGAGTAGTGAACAGTGCAACAACATTGCTCGGGCACCTCCATTTTGGAGGAGGTGCCTTATATATGGTGAAGTCCTCCGGCCATTGGCCGGGGACTCCTTAGGACGGCGCGCGCGGCCCCTTTAAGAGGGAGGGAGCGCGCGCGCGCGCGCCCTAAGCACAGTGGCCGGGAAGGAGCGCGTGCTGCCAGCAGAGCGGGAGGAGGACGCCGGGCTCGGAGCAGAGGGGTGAGGGGAACAGCGTCCCTGCCTAGCAGAGGGCAGGGACGCCGGCGCTACAGTACCCCCCCTTTAGGCCCCCCCTTTTTTAGGCCAGAGAGAAATTTAGCTAGGATGAGAGGGGCATGGATGTTCTCCCGGGGCTCCCACGTTCTCTCTTCAGGACCAAACCCCTTCCAATCTACTAGAAAAAAGGTCTTCCCTCTTACCCTTTTGGTGGCCAGAATGTTCTCTACCTCAAATTCGTTTTCAGTGGAAACCAGAGCAGGAGGCGTACCTGTAGACTTGGAAAAAGAGTTAAGTACCACAGGTTTGAGGAGAGATACATGGAAGGAGTTAGGGATCCGCAAGTTGGCCGGGAGTTTCAATTTATAGGCCACTGGGTTGATCTGACTGATGACCTCCAGAGGACCGATGAACCGAGGCCCTAACTTATAGGAAGGAATTTTGAGCCGGACATACTTGGACGAGAGCCAGACCTTATCCCCTGGACGGAATTGAGGAGGATCCAGACGTTTTTTGTCAGCATGTCTTTTCATACGCTCGGATGACAGAAGGAGTGCGGACCGGGTGCTCTCCCATATGGAGGAAAATTTGTTAACAAGAGATTCCGCAGCCGGATTGTCCACCGAGGTGGAGACGGGAAATGGGATCCGAGGATGCTGACCAAAGACTACAAAAAACGGGGATTTGGAGGAAGATTCGCTCTCGTGATTGTTGTAAGAAAATTCGGCCCATGGCAGGAGATCCACCCAGTCTGAATGGTGGGCATTAACGAAGTGCCGGAGGTAACTGGTCAGGTTCTGATTGATCCGCTCCACTTGACCATTAGACTGTGGGTGGTAAGTGGAGGAGAAGTCCAGGGTGACGTCTAGCAGTTTACAAGTGGCTCTCCAGAAGCGTGAGGTGAACTGTACCCCACGATCCGACACTATGTGGAGGGGCAGTCCATGAAGACGGAAGATGTGGCGGATAAAGTCTTTAGCCAGCTCGGGTGCAGACGGGAGGCCTGGCAGGGGAACGAAATGAGCCATCTTGGAAAAGCGGTCAGCGACCACCCAAATGACCGTACAACCGGCAGAGACGGGGAGATCAGTTATAAAGTCCATTGCTATATGCTGCCAGGGGGCAGCAGGTACTGGGAGCGGAAGGAGGCGACCGGCTGGCAGATGTCTCGGAACCTTGTTGCGGGCGCAGGACACACAGGCAGAAACAAAGTATATTACGTCCTTGTGCAGGGTAGGCCACCAGTAGTGCCGGGAAATAAGCTGGAGGGTCTTTTTCTGACCGGCGTGGCCAGCTAGTTTAGACGAGTGACCCCAGTGTAGGATCTTCTCCCGATCAGGTACTGATACGAACGTCTTACCGGGAGGGAGACCATTTAGACTCACGGGAGCCACCTGCATTACTCTGGCGGGATCGATGATGTGTTTCGGTTCCTCCTCGAGATCAGACACCAGAAAGGATCGGGACAAAGCGTCCGCCTTGATGTTTTTGTCAGCCGGGCGAAAATGAAGAATAAAATCAAAGCGAGCAAAAAACAAGGACCACCGAGCTTGGCGCGGGTTAAGTCTCTGGGCATGCTGGAGGTAAGCCAAGTTCTTGTGGTCAGTGTAAATTATTACCGGGTGAAGAGCCCCTTCGAGCAGGTAACGCCACTCCTCCAATGCCAGCTTGATGGCCAATAACTCTCGGTCTCCTATGGAATAGTTGCGCTCAGAAGAGGAGAAGAGTTTGGAGAAGAAGCCACACGTTACCATTCTCCCGGAAGATGATTTTTGGGTAAGTACCGCTCCGGCTCCAGAGGAGGAGGCGTCAACCTCCAGGAAGAACTGCTTGTTGCCATCTGGGCGATGCAGCACCGGGGCGGAAGAGAAGGCCTGTTTTAAGGAAAGAAAGGCCTCCTCTGCTTCGGGCGGCCACTCTCTGGGATTAGTGCCCTTACGGGTGAGCGCGGAAATTGGGGCAGTCCGGGAAGAGAAGTGCGGTATGAAGAGGCGGTAGTAGTTGGCGAAGCCCAGGAACCGCTGAATGGCCTTCAAACCCCTCCGGTCGGGGCCATTTCTCGATGGCAGACAGTTTCTCTGGATCCATTGGTAGGCCGGTCTGAGAAATAATGTAGCCCAAAAACGGAAGCGAGGTCTGCTCAAAGAGGCACTTCTCATATTTAGCGAAGAGGTGATTCTGCCTGAGCCTGAGCAGGACCTGACGAACATCCCTCCGGTGAGTTTGGAGATCCGGAGAGAAGACCAAGATGTCGTCCAGGTACACCACTACGCAGGAGTAGAGAAGGTCCCGGAAGATGTCACTGACCAACTCTTGAAAGACGGCAGGAGCGTTACAGAGATCAAAGGGCATTACCAGATATTCATAGTGGCCGTCCCGGGTGTTGAATGCAGTCTTCCATTCATCCCCTTGACGGATACGGACCAGGTTGTACGCCCCACGGAGGTCCAGTTTGGTGAAGATTCTAGCCCCCCTCAGACGATCAAATAATTCTGGAATGAGCGGACGGGGGTACTTATTCTTCGCCGTGATCTGGTTAAGGCCTCTATAGTCTATACAGGGACGGAGAGAGCCGTCCTTCTTTTTTACGAAAAAGAAGCCTGCTCCCGCCGGGGAGGTAGATTTCCGGATGAATCCCCTGGCCAAATTCTCCTCAATATATTCGGACATCGACCGGGTCTCAGCAGCGGACAATGGGTAAATACACCCACGGGGAGGCGTAGTACCGGGTAACAGGTCGATAGGACAGTCGTATGGTCTATGAGGGGGTAATGTCTCTGCCTCCTTTTTATTAAAGACATCAGCAAATGACAAATAGGGAATCGGAAGTCCAGATAGATTAGTTGGGGTAGGAGAAGGACGGGCGGGATGAACAGGAACCAAACAAGTCTTATGACAGTCCTGTCCCCAGCGAAGGACTTCTCTGGTCTGCCAGTCAAGCACGGGTGCATGTCTCTGGAGCCAAGGTAGACCTAGTAAGAGGGCGTGAGAGAGTCCAGGCAGAACATGAAAAGAGATGCTCTCAGAATGCAGCATTCCCACCTGCAGAGTTATGGATTCGGTGATGAGTTGGATGGGACGTGGTAAGAGGCCCCCATCCACAGCAGCGACAGATAATGGTATAGCCAGAGGTTTGGTGGGAATGCGGTATTTTTCTACCAGGGCCTGTGAAATAAGATTCCCGGCCGCTCCAGAGTCAAGTTGGGCTAGTTCGAAATAACGGTCCTCCCCGCAGATAATTGAGACTGACAGCAGCAGAGATGGAGAGGATTTATTCTTGTCTAGGTCGACCTCTCTGAGCGAATCTAGACACAGGCGTTTCCCGACCTCTCCGGGCAGGTACGGATCCGGTGCTCCTTACTGCCACAGTAGAAGTAGCTCCCCTCGGCACGGCGTAAGTCCTGCCGGGTTTTGACCATCTTGGTCTGGTCGACCTGCATAGGCTCAGGAGAGTGTACCTGGGGAGAAACGGAGGGAGTGACAGGTTTCTGAAAAGTAGGAGCTAGACGTGGAAACCTCCTCTCACGGGTGACTTCTTTGGCACGCTCCTGAAACCGTAGGTCAATCCGGGTGGCAAGAGTTATTAGGTCATCGAGAGTGGTAGGAATGTCTCGACCGGCGAGTTCATCTTTAATACGGCCGGACAGACCCTCCCAGAAGACAGATACCAGAGCGTCGTAATCCCAGGCCAGCTCCGAGGCAAGGGTATGGAACCGTATGGCATATTGGCCCACGGTGAGACTTCCCTGACGGAGGCGTAGCAGAGATGATGCGGAGGAGGTCTTCCGTCCGGGTTCGTCGAAGACTTTCCGGAAAGCCGTGAGAAAGGCAGGCAAGTCGGACACCAGGGGGTCTCCTCTCTCCCATAGAGGATTTAGCCAGGCCAGGGCCTCCCCGGTGAGATGGGACATGATGAAGGCAATTTTGGCCCGGTCGGAGTTAAACTGGTGGGACAGGAGTTCAAAGTGCAGGGTGCACTGATTTATAAAGCCCCGAGCCTGAGCGGAGTCGCCTCCGAAGCGAGGAGGTGCAGAAAGCCGGGGTCCGGGGTAGGATACCATAGTATTGGTGGGCAGCGGAGCTGCCGGATTGCGAGTCATGGCACGGGCGGTGGTTGCTGGAGGAGCAGTCAGAGTGTCCAGGCGAGAATTGACATTCCGCAGGTGAGCCAGGATGGACTCCTGTTGGGACCTCTGACGGGACAGTTCATGACACAGGTCCGAGAGTGAGGGAGCTTGGGTGCCACCGGGTTCCATGGCCTGAGCAAACTGTAACGGGTCTGGGAGGCGGAACCTCTGAGCTACTATACAAGGGGGCGGTCCTTGTAAGGGAGCGGGTGGCGACCAGGGAAGACGGGCAGGCAGTCACAGCAGGTGACCGGGACAGTCTCTGGGTGAACGGACAGGAGGTCACGGCAAGTGACCGGGGCAGTCTCTGGATGAACGGGCAGGAGGTCACGGCAAGTGACCGGGGCAGTCTCTGGATGAACGGGCAGGAGGTCACGGCAAGTGACCGGGGCAGTCTCTGGATGAACGGGCAGGAGGTCACGGCAAGTGACCGGGGCAGTCTCTGGGTAAAGGGTTGGTACGACCTGTGACGGCTGAGCCTCCAGGTAGGCTAGCAGGCAGATGGTAGACGTGAGCTCCCAGGTGAGCAGGCGAGAGTCTCTGGATAAGCGGGTGGTCACAGCATGTGACGGCGGAGCCTCCAGGTAGGCCAACAGACAAGCAGCAGATGAGCGCTCCCAGGTGAGCGTGCAGGAGTCTCTGGACAGGCGGGTGGTCACAGCACGTGACGGCGGAGCCTCCAGGTAGACTAGCAGGCAGGTAGCAGATGTGCGCTCCCAGGTGAGCGGGCAAGCTGGTCCATAGACAGACTGACAGGAGTTGGAGGGCAGACCGTCGGACCTCAGGCTAGCAGGCAGGTAGCAGAAGTGCGCTCCCAGGTGAGCGGGCAAGCTGGTCCTTAGACAGACTGACAGGAGTCGGTAGGCAGACCGTCGGACCTCAGGCTAGCAGGCAGGTAAGCGGAATATCAGGCAGGAATCAGACAGCAAACTGGCAGGAATCTGGCAGGTAACTGGCAGCGGGACCTGAGGGCTGAAGCAGAGTAGTGAACAGTGCAACAACATTGCTCGGGCACCTCCATTTTGGAGGAGGTGCCTTATATATGGTGAAGTCCTCCGGCCATTGGCCGGGGACTCCTTAGGACGGCGCGCGCGGCCCCTTTAAGAGGGAGGGAGCGCGCCCTAAGCACAGTGGCCGGGAAGGAGCGCGCGCTGCCAGCAGAGCGGGAGGAGGACGCCGGGCTCGGAGCAGAGGGGTGAGGGGAACAGCGTCCCTGCCTAGCAGAGGGCAGGGACGCCGGCGCTACACTGCACATGCTGTTTATTCTGTTTCTTTTTTGAAATTCCAACATGGAAGTTAAAAAACAATGTTTTATTGTTGTATTATTTTGGACCACTAATTAAACATTCCTGAGGACATAACTAGTTCATTTGCATTCATTTCAGATGATATTGTACAGTCTATGAAAAAATGAAGTGGTGCCAATAATGGTGAGCAGCACTGTATATCAGGGGTGACACTATGCACTTTGATCTTGGCCTGCACATGTCCTCCTCCTAGCTAGTAGAGTCTCCTAATGTGCCGACATCCAACCAGTGATGAACGGTGTCACCTCCAGTTGCCATTGTCTTGCTGATATCACTGCTTATTCTCCTCCCAGAGTGCAAGAGGAATGACCCTAGAGATCTCACTGCTGCTGGTCAGATTCTTTACAGCAAGAATGAGTGGAGTCAGTCTGGTAAGAGGTTAGGACCAGTGATTTAGAGACTGTGATTCTGGACCTCTATGTTCTCTGGTTAGTTAAGAATCAGGTGTCTTTCACACACAGCATCGATCAGAGAGCACAGAGCTCCGATCACAGTCACTAAATTGCTGCTCCTAAACTCTGACCCATCTGCCTCCTGTCATTACTGCTCTGATGAAACAAGGCTCAGACTGGTCCTCTGACCCTATTCCCCCTCCAATAAAGAGTATATAGTAATATTTATAATGTAACTATATTATATATAAAGACATAAAGATACAATAAATACCCATATATAATACATATTAACATAGTATATACGCATATATAGTACACGAGTACTATTATATATGGGTATTTTCGACCTATACTTTATATCAGTATATACTGTATTATTGAGTTTTATACATGGGTATATACTGATTCATTGGTAAAGGCAACTACATCAATTTTTTCTTGCACTAGTCTTGAAAAATATCCCCAGTGTGTCTAAAACGTCCTATTTATGCATGGGGGGCACTGCAGTCAGTTTATTGGTATATATGAAGTTAAAATCTCTAGTTAGGATAGGTAATTATTGCTTAAAGAGGTTTTTCCAGGCAGAATATATTGATGACCTATCTATGGGATAGTTCAATCGTCATTATTAGATTGGTGCGACAGAAGAGCTTTTATTCTCCATTCATTACTGTAGCTGATAGGAGCTGTTCTGCAGCATTTGGCAGCAGCTGGTACATATTGACTGTAGCTGTGCCATGCTGCTCTTCTCCATGTGTTTGTATCTGACCAGCGCTGTGAGCTTTTAAGGCTATGTGCCCACGTTGCGGAAATGAAGCATATTTTTTACGCTTCTCCCTGGCAGGAAAAACGCATGCGGATTTTACATTAGGTTTTCCCGCCAGGTAGAAGCGTTTGTAAAGCGTCTTTGCATGCATTTCTGCATGCGAGTTATCGAGCGCTTTTTTTTAGCATCACTTGGAAAAGTGCTTGACAACTTGTTCACACTATATAAATCCATGCAACCGGCATGGATTTATAGTAGTGTGACCAAGTTATTTAAAATAAAGAATAAGAATGGTGAAACATAAAAAAAAATAAAGTTTATTCTCGCCTTCCGATGTCTTCCCGGTGTTTTGTCTGCTCCGTCCGGTGTCTTGCACTGCTTGCGGCGGTGTGAAGGACCTGCGGTGACGTCATTGAGCCATGTGATGGGTCATGGCAGGTTCTTCACATCTACGGGAACATTGCAAGACACCGGAGGGAGCAGACAAAACACCGGGAAGACATCGGAAGGTGAGTATAAACTTTATTTTTTATTTTAAATTCTTTTTTTTACAGTTTCTATGGTACCCAGATCTGGATGAGAGTCTTCTCTCCTCCAGACTTGGGTATCATCCGCACATTGAAACGCATATAATCCGTGAGTACAAATGTACTGACACTGATTATATGCGTCTCAATGCAAGTCAATGGCGGCGATTACGCCGCGCTTCTGCAAAATTAATGGACATGCTGCGGATTTTTGAGCGCAGCATAAACGCTGCGGAAAAAACCGAAGCATGGGCATTGAAAGTGCGGTTTGTCATTGGGGACCATGTGGGCGGATTACCAAGCGTTTATGCTGCGGAAATTCAGCAGTATATCCGCTTGAAAAACGCTACGTGGGCACCTAACCTAACAGCAGATCAGTGGAGGTACTGGATGTCAGACTCTCACAAATATGATATTAATGGCCTTTCTACTGTACAGTCATGGCCAAAAGTATTGAGAATGAGACAAATAGTAATTTTTCCAAAGTTTACTGCTTCATTTTTTGTAATGGCAATTTGCATATACTCCTGAATGTCAAAGAGTGATCAGCTTAACAGCAATTACTGTACTTGCAAAGTCAATATTTGCCCAGAAAATGAACTTTAACCCCCAAAACACATTTCAACATCATTGCAGTCCTGCCTTAAAAGGAGCAGCTAACATCGTTTTAGTGATTGATCCATTAACACAGGTGTGGGTGTTGATGAGGACAGGGCTGGCGATCAATCAGTCATGATTAAGTAAGAATGACATCACTGGACACTTTCAAAGGAGGCTGGTTCTTGGTATCATTGTTTCTCTTCAGTTAACCATGGTTATCTCTAAAGAAACACGTGCAGCCATCATTGCACTGCACAAAAATGGCCTAACAGGGAAGAGTATCGCAGCTACAAAGATTGCACCTCAGTCAACAATCTATCGCATCATCAAGAGCTTCAAGGAGAGAGCTTCCATTGTTGTCAAAAAGGCTCCAGGGCGCCCAAGAAAGACCAGCAAGCACCAGGACCGTATCTTAAAACTGTTTCAGCTGCGGGATCGGACTACCACCAGTGCCGAGCTTGCTCAGGAATGGCAGCAGGCTGGTGTGAGTGCTTCTGCACGCACTGTGAGGCGGAGACTCTTTGAGCAAGGGCTGGTTTCAAGGAGGGCAGCAAAGAAGCCACTTCTCTCCAGAAAAAACATCAGGGACCGACTGATATTCTGCAAAAGGTACAGGGAGTGGACTGCTGAGGGCTGGGGCAAAGTCATTTTCTCTGATGAATCCCCTTTTCGATTGTTTGGGACTTCTGGAAAACAGCTTATTCGGAGAAGAAGAAGTGAGCGCTACCACCAGTCTTGTCTCATGCCAACTGTAAAGCATCCTGAAACCATTCATGTGTGGGGTTGCTTCTCAGCCAAGGGAATCGGCTCACTCACAGTCTTGCCTAAAAACACAGCCATGAATAAAGAATGGTACCAGAATGTCCTCCAAGAGCAACTTCTCCCAACCGTCCAAGAGCAGTTTGGCGCCCAAAAATGCCTTTTCCAGCATGATGGAGCACCTTGCCATAAAGCAAAGGTGATAACAAAATGGCTCATGGAACAAAACATAGAGATTTTGGGTCCATGGCCTGGAAACTCCCCAGATCTTAATCCCATTGAGAACTTGTGGTCAATCATCAAGAGACGGGTGGACAAACAAAAACCAACAAATTCTGGCAAAATGCAAGCATTGATTATGCAAGAATTGACTGCTATCAGTCAGGATTTGGTCCAAAAGTTGATTGAGAGCATGCCAGGGAGAATTACAGAGGTCTTGAAGAAGAAGGGGCAACACTGCAAATATTGACTTGCTGCATTAACTCATTCTAACTGTCAATATAACCTATTGGTACTCATAATATGATTGCAATTATATTTCTGTATGTGATATAAACATCAGACAAACACTAATAAAAACCAGAGGCCAGCAGATCATGTGAAAATATAATTTTGGTGTCATTCTCAAAACTTTTGGCCATGACTGTAGAAGGATAAACTATCTATCATATGACTAGACAACCCCTTTAAAGGAAATAACTGTTGAACCCGAGCAATCCTGACAAGGGAACCCTAGAAACAGACCCGCACAGAGTCCTGGCATTCTCAACATCCACTCCATTGTCTATGGCATTGCCGGAAAAAGCAGCATACAGTGCTTACCTATTTCCAGAATTCCCATAGACATTGAATAGTCAGAGATTTAAGGCCCCCATACACATTAGACGGTACAGGGTGGTTATATTTGGCCCGGGACACCAGAACCGCCACACCTATATAGGGCCATTATTCTGTATGGTGGACTACGTTTGGCCATTATTTTGTATGGAGGACTGTGTGGGGCCAATTAGTCTGTATGGAGGACTATGTGGGGCCCATTACACTGTATACTGATTGGCCCGCAATTTTGTAAAGGTTTTTCATTTTGGCCGTCTGCGTGTTTAAATTTGACATCCCTGCATTAGACTAACATTGGCCAATACCAGCTTCTTGGCCAACAGTCTGATGTGTGTGGAGCATGTCCAAATTCTTACTGCAGATCCATTTGTTGATCATGCGACGATAAGCCGCCACAGAAGCCCTATCATAGGAAACACAGAAGAAGTCAGGAAAGAGCGCTGTCGACCATCAGTCAACCAACAGTTATCTAATGTGTATCGGGGGCTTTACCCATCTATGGTGGCCAATCTAGGGACTGATTGAATGTACAGTGATCCTTGAATAGCGTTCTCAAATACAGTGCCATAGTTTCCCTATCAATAATAGTTGGATCCTGTGGTTATGTGTTTCTGTCGTTTGGGGTACGCGCTGGAGGACCATAGCAGATTGCAGGCTGTCTTCAGGAGGACTTCAGAAGACTTGTATTCCCTTGACATCCAGGAGCACTAATTCTGACAAGCAGCACAGTGTTGGCCCATGTCAGTACCACTGCACAGTGTTCCATTTTATTGCAAAGGACGACTGGTAACATCTACTCCACTATCTGTACTCCGAGAGTTATAACTGTGTTATCTGCTGTGCTACATAGGACTGCCAGTAACATCTGCTACATTATCTGTGCTCAGAGCATTATCGCTGTGTTATTTTAGGACTTTAGTTCCTGATCCTTTCCAACCCTCGCAACCTACATGCTACAGACACTAAAAAATGGAAGTAAAAAGAGTACTATCAAACAACATAGAGGTTTTGTTTGTACTTTGAAATTATGGAGACACATAAATCTGCAACAGGACTGCGTACTCGACACATCTGGTTAGTAGTGATGAGCGAGTATGTTCGGTTAACCCTTTCGCCGAGTATACTCGGCCGAGCACCGAGTATTTATAGAATGCTCGGCCTTTAAGTTTTCGTCGCTCCGTGAACATGATTTGCGACTGTTTGACTGATTTAATACATGTGAGGAATGCCTGTTTTTCCAGCATTCCTCACATGTATTAAATCTGTCAAACAGTTGCAAATCATGTTCACGGAGCGACGAAAACTTAAAGCCCGAGCATTCTATAAATACTCGGTGCTCGGCCGAGCATACTCGGCGAAAGGGTTAACCGAACATACTCGCTCATCACTACTAGTCAGCATGTGATCGCATGTATGCATATCACATACTTGTAGTCATGCTGCCGCTCCCGGCATCGGAGAATCCTCACAGCAAAAGCGATATGAGAATTCATAAGTCTGCATTCACATAGCATGACCTCAGACTTGTACGCTAAGGCCGGACAACCTACTTAATAATGGGGGAAAGGAGGGACAATGGAAGGGGGGGAGGGGTGAAAATTGGGAATGGGGTTGTGACTAGAAATGGTAGCAAGCAAATAATAAAAAAAAAAAATTTCATCTGACAATATAAAGATTATTCATGTGGTAGGATTCCAGAGAAGACGTCACATTACAATATTTTGAAGGTAATGCCCAGGACTGGAAGAGAGCCTGGGTGCTAAGAGCCAAAACCTAATGGTTTCACAAGATAAAGCTTGTTTTAGCCAATGCTCCATGCTTTAGGGAGTTTTTTCTCTCTTGTTGGTTTCCCAGTTGAATATTTTATTTTTAATGCTCTATTTTACTTTTGTTAGTAAGTTTTTGTAAGTGCTAAAATGAGAAACAAGAAATTAATGTGTAAAAATATCAGAGGTGAGGAATATGGGAGGGCATATTGGTGTGGTGTACTCCCAATAGGTGGTGGTTTGAGTGGTCTGATAACCTGGTGAATCAGATAAGGTATCAAATTAAAGTTCAATCAACTTCTATAAAAATTTAATACTTCGGGCCCGCGACTCCATGGGAGGAAACCACTATGGCTAAATAGAGCTGTAAGGGGCGCAATAAGTGACAAAAAGAAAGCATTTAGAGAACTAAAGCAAGTAGGTAGTGATGAGGCATTAAATAAATATAGAAAATTAAATAAATTATGTAAAAAATAAATCAAGGCAGCAAAGATTGAGGCAGAGAGAATCATTGCCAGAGAAATTAAAAATAACCCCAAAATATTCTTAAACTACATAAATAGTAAAAAACTAAAAAATGATAATGTTGGCCCCCTTAAAAATAGTCTGGGTGAAATGGTGGATGAGGATGAGGAAAAAGCCAATATGCTAAATGATTTTTTTTCAACCGTATTTACACAAGAAAATCGCATGACAGAAAACATGATTAGTGATAACAAAAATTCTCCATTAAATGTCACTTGCTTCACCCAGCAGGAAGTACGGCGGCGTCTAAAAATCACTAAAGTTGACAAATCCCCGGGCCCAGATGGGATACACCCGCGAGTACTGCAGGAATTAAGTAACGTCATAGATAGACCATTATTTTTAATCTTTAAAGATTCCATAATAATAGGGTCTGTACCACAGGACTGGCGTATAGCAAATGTGGTGCCAATATTCAAAAAGGGGACAAAAACTGAACATGGAAATTATAGGCCAGTAAGCTTAACCTCTACTGTGGGTAAAATCCAGGAGGGTTTCCTAAGAGATGCTATAATAGAGTATCTGAAGATGAATAACCTCATGACCCAATATCAACATGGGTTTACGAGGGACCTTTCCTGTCAAACTAATCTGATTAGCTTTTATGAGGAGGCAAGTTCTGGACTGGATCAAGGAAATGCAGTGGATGTTGTGTATATGGACTTTTCAAAAGCTTTTGATACGGTTCCACACACAAGGTTGATACATAAAATGAGAACAATGGGGATAGGGGAAAATATATGTATGTGGGTTAAGAATTGGCTCTGTGATAGGAAACAAAGGGTGTTTATTAATGGAAAACACTCAGACTGGGTCTCAGTTAACAGTGGGGTACCACAGGGGTCAGTATTGTGCCCCCTTTTTTTTTAACATATTTATTAATGACCTTGTAGGGGGCATACAGAGTAATATTTCAATATTTGCAGATGACACTAAACTCTGCAGGGTAATCAATACAGAGGAGGACAATTTTATATTACAGTAGGATCTATGTAAACTAGAAGCTTGGGCTGATAAATGGCAAATGAGCTTTAATGGGGATAAATGTAAGGTAATGCACTTGGTCAGAGGAAATAAAATGTATAATTATATGCTTAATTGTAAAACACTGGGCAAAACTGTAACTGAAAAAGACCTGGGTGTATTGGTGGACGACAAGCTCACGTTTAGTGGCCAGTGTCAGGCTGCTGCTGCAAAGGCAAATAAAATAATGGGATGCATTAAAAGACGCATAGATGCTCATGAGGAGAACATAATTTTACCTCTATACAAGTCAATAGTGCGACCACACTTAGAATACTGTGTACAGTTCTGGTCTCCGGTGTATAAGAAATACATAGCTGAACTAGAGCGGGTGCAGAGAAGAGCGACCAAGGTTATTAGAGGACTAGGGGGTCTGCAATACCAAGACAGGTTATTACACTTGGGGTTATTTACTGTGGAAAAAAGAAGGCTTAGGGGTGATCTTATTACTATGTACAAGTATATGAGGGGACAGTACAAAGACCTTTCTACTGATCTTTTTACTCTGAGGCCTGAGACGGGGACAAGTGAGCATCTTCTACGTCTGGAGGAAAGGAGGTTTAATCATAATCACAGACGGGGATTCTTTACTGTAAGAGCAGTGAGACTATGGAACTCTCTGCCGCATGATGTTGTAATGAGTGATTCACTGTTAAAATGTAAGAAGGGCATGGATGATTTTCTTGAAAAGTATAATATTATAGGTTATATATACTAGATTCATTGATAGGGCGTTGATCCAGGGAACTAGTCTGATTGTCGTGTGGAGTCGGGAAGGAATTTTTTTCCCCAATGTGGAGCTTAGTGTTTGTCACATGGGTTTTTTTTGCCTTCCTCTGGATCAACATGTTAGGCTATGGGTTGATCTAGATGGATTTAGTCTTCCTTCAACCTTAAAAACTATGTTACTATGTTACACTGGTGCACAGGTGACCCTGGTTCAATACTCATTGTGTGGTTAACAGTGTTTATGATCCAATTCTTCACTACTTTATGATCCTCATTTTATATTGGCCGCAGTCAGCTCCACATTGCTGCTCATTTTCTTTATATGCAATATATTCATATACATACATGTGCAGATCATTATTTTTATATGTGATTATCTAACACCGTGGGGTCACTAGGACATCAGCCAACTAGAATATGGGGGTCAGCCAAGTCATCTTATAACAATTAGAGTATTATTTTGTATGTGTGCGCGCTTTTTCTTTGTTTTTATTTTATTATGTGAGTTTTTATTGCATGATGTCATAAAGTACAGTATTAAAAGAAGCAAATATCTCATATAATATAAGGTGAAAGCGAAAACAATATAGGCACATGAAAAATGATACATAGTAAAATATTATAATACCAAGCACATATGTGACTCGGGAAGCCATGTCATTGGTTATAGTGCGGCTGATCCAACTTTATTACAAAACTTTATTAGAACATGCAAACATTGCACAGCAATAGCCCAATTGGCACAAGGAGACCTTGTTACTGCGCGTAGATTTTGACCTAGATTAGGCAATTTAGAAGGAACTGTCAGCAGCATGTTCAACACCTAACTAAAGGCATGACTGTAAAGCCCATTTAATGCTCAATACTTTTATACCTCGCTTATACTGTTTTGTTGGGGTATTTTTGAGAAATCCATTTTTGAAGTTTCAATCATCAGAAAAAGAGACGCATGTGCAGTGAGCTCCTGATGACATTGTGCAAACTGGGTCTATTGATCTTGCAATGTCATCATTACTGCACATGCACCACCTTTTCTGATGAAACCAACCTGGGAAATGAGGTAGGGGAAGACGGGTCACTGAGAGTAGTGACCTGTCAATCAAAGACCAGAGGCGGGGAAAAGAGAGAGTACAGCAGAGCTGGAAGTGCAGCGTCTGCTCTGCTACACTTGCAATTAAAACTTTAATTATGGATTTCAACAAAATACTACAAGCGAGGTAGGTATGATTGTATTTGCATTAAAGGGGCTTTACATTCATACATTTTAGTTAAAAGTTGAATATCCTACTGATAGGTCCTCTTTAAAGGCAGTGCTACCAAATACTGAGTATGTAAACTTCTATTCCACTGGGAATGTGATGAAAGGAATAAAAACTGAAATAATTCATAGTCTCCAGTATTATTCTGACAGGTCGCATACTAAAAATATAGTGGTGATCTTAACTGACCTAAGGGAATGAACTTTGCGAAGAATAAATGTCAGGAATCGTGAAAATCTGAGATTTAATGAATGTGGCTAAGATGGTTGTTCAATTATAACTTCAACTTTTATTTTCCTCTTCAGTCCAAATGTTTAGAGCAGTTGACCCTCTAAAAAGGGTAGATGCATATAAACATAGTCTTAGCCATAAAATATGAATATGTCATAACATTATGATTTCTGGAGTTTGACCACCAGCTCCTTCACCAACCCAGTTTGACCTTTGTCCAATCTGTGAACAAAGAGCAAATTAAATTGAGGTAGTTTTTCAGGGAAAACTGTGAAGGAGCTAGAAATTTAGTCTGTTAACCTGTACAGGTTTGACAGTCTGGCCCCCACCTTAAAGGAATAAATTATATTTCTTTGTAATATGCCATCACATCTAAAGAGTTTTTCTTTAAAGCTGTGGACCTGATCATTAGGATTATTCCTCTTTCCTCCTATCTTAGAAATTTAGGAAACCTCATCAGTGGAGATGCCTTCAGATAAGGGTAAGGCCCATAAAAATAGGTAAAGTAAAATACAGATAACTCACCGGCAGGAGCACGGATCAAATGTTCTGTATGCAGAAATAAGGAGCAGAGATGAGCGGTGTTCGACTTGAACTGTTCGCCAATCTCAAATTCGAGCTGTTTTGGGCGGTGTTCGAGTCGTTCGACGAACTCGAACGATTTGCAAAAAATTCGGCTGTTCGAGCTTATGTTCGATAACTGTTCGTGCACCAAAAGCGTAACTGGATTTTTTCACAGTAATACTGTTAATCAGTAGTGATGAGCGAGGATGCTCGCCACTGCTCGGTACTCGCCCGAGCATCTCAGTACTTGAGATGCTCGGGCGGGAGCTCGGGTCCCCGTCCTGCATGTCTGGCGCTATTTAGCGCACCAATCATGCAGGGATTGTCTGCCACTCACTGTAATGCCACAGCCATGGTGGTTGTGGCATTACAGTGGTTGCCCAAATCGATGGGAACAGTGCTCACAGTGAAACATGAAAAGCCGGCAATTCAGCAGCGGCATACACCGGTACCGACAATTTAGAACAGAAAGAATAGAGAATCACACATAGATTAGATAGATAGAAACATGTCAGTCACATATACAATAAGTACAGTGACAGTGTTGGTTACTGTACTTGTCATTTAGTGTTAAAATAAAGGATTTACAAAAAAAAAAAAATTGGCGTGGGGTTCCCCGTAATTTTTGTCTCTAGCGGAGGTAAAGCAAAACGGCTGGGGCAGATGTTTGAAGCCTGGGAAGGGGGTAATACCCACGGAGCTTCCCAGGCTACTAATATCAGCCCCCAGCTGAATACCTAACCTTTACTAGCTATTAAAATGGGAGACCCAAAAAAAAAATGACGTGGGGTCCCCCCTATTTTAATAGCTAGCAAAGGCTAGGCAGACAGCTGGGGGCTGATATTAATAGCCCAGGAAGGGTGCCATGAATATTGGCCCCCTCCCAGGCTAGAAACACCAGCCGTCAGCCGCCCCAGAAATGGCGCATCCATAGGATGTGCCAATTCTGGCACTTAGCCTCGCTCTTCCCACTGCCCTGTAGTGGTGGCAGTGGGGTAATAGGGTTGGGGTTGATGTCAGCTTATAATGCCAGCTGACATCAAGCCCAGGTTAGTAATGGAGAGGCATCTATAAGACACCCCCATTACTAACCCCATAGTGAAAGTTAAAAAAAAAAAACACAAACACCCAGAATAAAGTCCTTTCATTGAAATAAACACACATTCCTTTAATGTTCTAAATTAAACCCTACTTACCGTATTGCCCATTCCAGCTGAAGCCAATGTCTTCTGCAATAAAAGTAAAATAATAAACCAACCTCATCCTTACCTTTCCATGGTTCCCAGGACGGCTTTAGCTCTGCTACATTGACATGACAGACTGGATCGCAGGAGAAAGCTGCCATCCAGCTTGCCATGCCGCAGACACTGAGAAGCTCCTCAGTGTCTGGCTGTGACGGCATCCAGATGAGCCGAGTTCATGTCCAATGAACTCCGCTCACCTCATGCACGTCACTGACAGCGTGGGAGAATTCTCCTGCTCAAGCGGTGAGCGCAGGAGAATTCTCCCATACTGTCAGTGACGACGTGCATGAGGTGAGCTGAGTTCATTGGACATGAACTCGGCTCATCTGGATGTCATCACAGCCAGACACTGAGGAGCTTCACTGAGCAGCTTCTCAGTGTCTGCAGCATGGCAAGCTGGATGGCAGCGTTCTGCTGCGCTCCAGCCTGTCATGTCAATGTAGCAGAGCTGAAGCTGTCCTGGGAACCATGGAAAGGTAAGGATGAGGTTGGTTTATTATTTTACTTTTATTGCAGAAGACATTGGCTTCAGCTGGAATGGGCGATACGGTAAGTAGAGTTTAATTTAGAACATTAAAGGAATGTGTGTATATTTCAATTAAAGGACTTTATTCTGGGTGTTTGTGTTTTTTTTAAATACTTTACTAGAAATTCATGGCGGTCATATCTAATATTAGCGTGACCCCATGAATTTCGGGCTTAGGGCCAGCTGATAATACCAAGCTGGCCCTAACCCCTTTATTACCCAGTGAGCCACCGCACCAGGGCCCTGGATGAGTTGGGTACAGCTTCTATGAACGCGCCATTTTCTGGGGTGGCTGCAGGCTGCAATTCGCAGTGGGGAGGGGGGGGCAGAAAGCTTGGGCCTCCCTGCACTGCGGATTCCAGCCCCCAGCTGCCTAGTTGTACCTGGCTGGACACAAAAATAGGGCAAAGCCCCACGTATTTTAATTTAAATTATTTCATGAAATAATAAAAAAAAGGGCTTCCCTATATGGTTGTGTCCGGCTAGGTACAAATAGGCAGCTGGGGGTTGGGGGCAGCCCGTTCCTGGATGCTGTGCCTGGCTGGCATACAAAAATATGGCGAAGCCCATGTCAAAATTTTTGGGAAAAACTAATTAAAAAATAAAAAAAAATAATAATAATTTAGGGACTGCATCTTTATTAACCCCTCAAGTGGAGGGGTTAATAAAGATGCAGTCCCTAAATGTGTTTTTTTTTAAATTTTAATGAATTTTTCACCAAAAATTTGACGTGGCCTTCACCATATTTTTGTGTACAGCCAGGTACAGCAGGCAGGAATGGGCTGCCCCCAACCCCCAGATGCCTATTTGTACCTGGCTTGAAACAAAAATACAGGGAAGCCCTTTTTTTAATTATTTCATGAATTTTATGAAATAATTTAAAAAAATTGACGTGGGGCTTCGCCCTATTTTTGTGTCCAGCCAGGTACAACTAAGCAGCTGGGGGCTGGAATCTGCAGCGTAGGGTTGCCCAAGCTTTCTGGGCCCACCCCCCCGGCTGCAAATTGCAGTCCGCAGCCACCCCAGAAAATGGCGCGTTTATAGAAGCGCCACCTTCTGGTGCTGTACCCAACTCATCCAGGGCCCTGGTGCAGTGGCTCACTGGGTAATAAAGGGGTTAGGGCCAGCTTGGTATTATCAGCTGGCCCAAAGCCTGAAATTCATGGGGTCACGCCAATATTAGACATGACCACCATGAATATCTAGTAAAGTATTTAAAAAAAAACACAACACCCAGAATAAAGTCCTTTAATTGAAATAAACACACATTCCTTTAATGTTCTAAATTAAGCTCTACTTACCGTATCGCCCATTCCAGCTGAAGCCAATGTCTTCTGCAATAAAAGTAAAATAATAAACCAACCACATGCTTACCTTTCCATGGTTCCCAGGACAGCTTCAGCTATGCTACATTTACATGACGGGCTGGATGGCAGCAGAAAGCTGCCATCCAGCTTGCCATGCCGCAGACACTGAGAAGCGCAGGCATGCTTGCGCTCCTCAGTGTCTTGCTGTGACGGCATTCAGATGAGCCGAGTTCATGTCCAATGAACTCAGCTCACCTCATGCACGTCAGTGACAGTGTTGGAGAATTCTCCTGCGCATGCGGTGCCAGCAAATGACGTCACTGCTTGAGCAGGAGAATTTTCCCATGCTGGGATGGCATTGAGATGGCAGGCTGGATGGTAGCAAAACACTGCCATCCAGCATGCCATCCTTCAGAGACACTGCAGAGCGCAGGCATGCTTGCACACTGCAGTGTCTCTGAAGGATGACAAGCTGGATCGTAGCGCTCTGCTGCGATCCAGCGCTTCAGAGACACTGCAGGTAGCACTTCAGTGACACTGCAGAGCGCAAGCATGCCTGTGCTCTGCAGTGTCTCTGAAGGATGACAAGCTAGATGGCTGCGCTCTGCTGCGATCCAGCCTGTCATCTCAATGCCATCCTAGCGTGGGAGAGTTCTCCTGCTCAAGCGGTGAGCGCAGGAGGATTCTCCCACGCTGTCAGTGATGACGTGCATAAGGTGAGCTGAGTTCATTGGACATGAACTCGGCTCATCTGGATTCCGTCAGTGTTATGATCTGCTACAAGCACTAAGGAAAGAAAGGAGATCTGTCCCTACAATAGAACTAAGCTAGATCCCTATGATGTAACGGGGAACCTGATCCTGCGATCAGACCCGCTAAAGTCCTCGGCTAGTCTGTACGAAGACCTATAGATGCAAGGGAGGGATCCCTACAAGAACTAGGGGCTGGGATAAAGTTGGACACCTCCTAGCAGAGATTGTAGCAGTAGAAGACAAACACACAACATAGAACATAAAGGTCCGAAGACCTAGCTAAACTGACTGAGAAAGGTAACTAAGCACCAGGCTAGCTTAAGAGTAGAAATTACAATGAAGTCCAGCAAGGCCAGGAGGGCGGAGCAGGATTAAATAGGCAAAAAAGGTCATGTGACCAGCAAGATAGAAAAAAACTCACAGGAGAGTTCTAACAGTCACAGCCAGACACTGAGGAGCTTCACTGAGTAACCTTCTCAGTGTCTGCGGCATGGCAAGTTGGATGGCAGCTTTCTCCTGCGATCCAGCCTGTCATGTCAATGTAGCAGAGCTGAAGCTGTCCTGGGAACCATGGAAAGGTAAGGATGAGGTTGGTTTATTATTTTACTTTTATTGCAGAAGACATTGGCTTCAGCTGGAATGGGCAATACGGTAAGTAGGGTTTTAATTTAGAACATTAAAGGAATGTGTCTTTATTTCAATTAAAGGACTTTATTCTGGGTGTTTGTGTTTTTTTTAACTTTCATTATGGGGTTAGTAATGGGGGTGTCTTATAGACCCCTCTCCATTACTAACCTGGGCTTGATGTCAGCTGGCATTATAAGCTGACATCAACCCCAACCTTATTACCCCACTGCCACCGCTACAGGGCAGTGGGAAGAGTGAGGCTAAGTGCCAGAATTGGCACATCCTATGGATGCGCCATTACTGGGGCGGCTGACGGCTGGTGTTTCTAGCCTGGGAGGGGGCCAATATTCATGGCACCCTTCCTGGGCTATTAATATCAGCCCTCAGCTGTCTGCCTAGCCTTTGCTAGCTATTAAAATAGGGGAGACCCCACGTCATTTTTTTGGGCGTCCCCCCTTTTAATAGCTAGTAAAGGCTAGGTATTCAGCTGGGGGCTGATATTAGTAGCCTGGGAAGCTCCGTGGGTATTACCCCCTTCCCAGGCTTCAAACATCTGCCCCAGCCATCTGCCTAACCTCCGCTAGAGACTAAAATTACGGGGAACCTCACGCCAATTTTTTTTTTAATAAATCCTTTATTTTAACACTAAATGACAAGTACAATAACCAACACTGTACTTCTCTATACAAAACTGTACTGTCACTGTACTTCTTATATATGTGGCTGACTTGTTTCTATCTATCTAATCTATGTGTGATGCTCTATTCTTTCTGTTCTAAATTGTCGGGTACCGATGATGAATTGCCGGCCGGCTTTTTTAAAGAGACGGGTGCATGAAAACACTATTATTTTTTTAAATAAATCCTTTATTTTAACACTAAATGACAAGTACAGTAACCAACACTGTCACTATACTTATTATACGTATATGTGACTGACGTGCTATCTAATCTATGTGTGATGCTCTATTCTTTCTGTTCTAAATTGTCGGGTACCGACCGGTGTATGCCGCTGCTGAATTGTGAATTGTACTGTGTCTCCTCCTCCTTTTACTCCTCCACCTTTGAAGGTGTTTTCTATGTGTTTCTATGTGTTTTTGTTTGCCTGCCATTGGTTTTAACGGTGTTCAACGAACCGTTGGACGAACAAGCCTGTGTTCGATGAACTGAACCGAACCCGAACACTACGGGGGTGGCTCAACACTAATAAGGAGAGCAAAGAAATCCAGCTGCCGCGATCCGGTAAAAATAGAAAAGGCTTTATTGCACATTCTACGGAGAGAAGACGAGAGACAAGTTCAAAAATGGAATGCATTTCAGATCACTAGTGAACCACGTAAATGGTGTGAAGAAAGATCATAAGTGATCCGAAACGCATTGCATTTTTTAACTTTTGCCTTGTCTCATCTCAGTGGAATATTCAATAAAGCCTTTTCTATTTTTACTGGATCTCGGGAGCTGGATTTAGTTGCTTTCCTTAAGGCCCACAGAGGTCAATTTTCAACCCTTGCCCTGTCATCATTTAGAGTCACATACTGTACTTTTGTACAATTGGGAGCAGTGTTGAAATTTTCCCTTTAAGTTCTACTTTCCTTTGGCCACAAAAATCATTTGGAGTCCTTATTTTGCTTCTTTTAGCAGGTTAGGAAGAATGACACAGAATTTTTAAAAGATATACCGAACTGTGATAGAACTGATGCAAATAAACAGCGTCCACCACAAATTAAACTCATTTATATTCTCTCTTTTCATACATCTGATTACCAAGTCTGGCCATCCCCTGTTTCTAGAGGATTTGAAGGTCAAATCAAACATAAACTGGATATTTATTAATGAGGAATTAAACAACATTCTCAAAGATAAATGCTCAATCAGTATTCTTGCTGCCAGGACAACGTATTCTCATCCTTAAATTGTCATTCACTTTGAACATAAAGTGTTATAAATATCACTTCTGGAATGTGAATTTCAAAATACATAGCAGATATTTCCAGTCTTCTAAATAAAGTTTTTGGATTCTTTATTGAAGAATACACTTTTTCTTTGACAATAACCCCCCTATTTCTTGGGGTTAGGCAACATGCACACAAGTATATTCCAACTCCATTCAAAAACAGACTCCTATATTGCCTTACTGAACCCTCTCTATGCTGGTAAAATCATGCAGAGATTTTTACCATGTCTTATTAGATGCCATATTAATGGTGTATCACTACTGTTTATTTCTGTAAAATAGCACAATATGGCCTGACTTCCTCATTTGTCATTTATTAACCCATGAGGAAGCCAGGCTAAAACTGGTGAAACGCTTGGAGATTCCTTAAATCTCCCACCTATTAACTTCACATCCACCACCATAGAACTTAGAACTACCCTTCATTGTGACATTTTAAAATACGGTCTCGCTCCAGGCCCCCCACATATTGGTGACTGTCAGTTTGTATGGTTATCCTTATTATGCCACATTAGCTCTCACTCTGTCAGGGATCACCCACAGGGACAACACTAGGGGGGAGTCACGCGATATCTCACCGTGCCGTCACTCTGTCAGTATTTCATCTGGAATCGCGAGCACGCGATCCAGACTACTCGCTACGTGGATATCAGCAAGTGACCAGTGAGAGTATGGCATCACACCTCTGGGCTCCAAAGCCTGGAATCCTTGTTTACTCCCTCCGTACTGTCACGGTCAGCTTCACGATAGCCCAATTATTATTAATCTCTGCCACCACCGGCCGAGTTTGAAATATAATACAGGCCTGGCCGAACGACTGCATTTTGGTAGCGTATATGGCTTCGGGGAAGGGAACGATTACAGAACAAAAGCAAAATAACTATTAAATTTATATTTAATCCAAAAGGGAGGCAGTGTTTAGGAAAAATATATACAAGGATGTTATAGAGGAGACATTAAAATTACATAAGCAGTTACATAAAATAAACAGGATAAAAAGAAGACAACTTGCACTATACAGTTTGCAGTGATGAATCTGCACAGGTGGAGGAGGGGCTCCCCAGTTGATTTGAGCGTTATCGAACGCGACCTGTTGCTTATAATCCTTATACCCCCTGGCAATGAGTGCTTCTGTACTGTCCATGAGTTCTCTTATACCTAAGGGGAGATCTGTCCACACACCCCCTCTGCTGACATTATGTGTGCGGGTCTCCAGCCTGTACATTTTTATTAAAAACGCTTACTTTTGCGATAACTCATTGCTCGTTGCTTGCAGAAGCGCGCAAACGACACAATTTTTTCCCTTATGATTTTATCTTTAGTTAGAGACCACACATCGCATAGTCGCAGTTTGCTATTCTGGGTTTTTTGCGCTAGAGCTCCCTGATTTTGCTTACAGCCCTGGAAAACTACATATACATTCCTGGGTTGATTTGTTCACTAAACATATGGGTCCCGTTAATGTTGGACATATGGAGCTCACAATATTCCATATTTCACTTCGGAGTCGGCACTGCTGGAAAATTCTGTTAAACTCTCTTTGAAGCTTGGGAAAGCAACTCTCTCACTTACATGCGAATTAGTGCAACCCTGCCAGTAATTACCCCCTTCCTCTTCCAGGAACAAGATGCTTGCTTCTAAATGAAGTTATAATGCTCCTTGGCTGGCATTTATTTGTGTAAGCTATTTCTCAGGTGTATGTTAATTGGTGCTTTTGTGCTGAGCAGAAGGGGAATAAGGGAGGGGGTGAACATCTATGTCAGGCAAATATAGAAGAACATTTTCTTGACATTAATATTTCCATGACAAACTCTATACTGTATTATTCATTTTTGTTTATGTATTTTCAGTATAATTTCTGGTACTTACCTAATCTCTGGTATCATATTTTATTCCTAGTAGCCATTTTTTAGGGATTAATTGGGACATAGTGAAAGCTGTTGGTCTATTTGCTTCATGTTTGCTTTAATCCTTCTTGAATATATTTTATTTTTTCATGCAGCCGTTGACTTTATGCTATTTTGACCTTCATTTCAGGAGTATTGTGGGTGGAGAGTCTGGGTTTTTACTTAGATGGTGGACCTGTAATATTCCACACTTCGGCACAAGTTTGTACCCTATATGGTTAACTTTTATTCTTTTTAACTTTCAAGTCTCTCTTGTTTACATACTTCAATAAATCTTTTCCTTTGTTTTCATACAGTTTTATTGGTGTGTGTATTCGTAGAATAGATATTCGGACTGTCTGTACATGCAGTCTGTGTTACTTTTGTGATTTATACCTGTTCCCTATGTTTGCAGAGCACAGAAGGGCAGCCAGAGGGACTCTCCTTATTGACATTTTTGTAGACCAACTTTAGGACAATACATAGGATCAGATGTTCCTTTATGAACTAGAGCCTGTAGCTCATAATTAGGATTAGCGTATCGTTGATTCATTAAAGATTTGTGGTGTAGCTTTTAATTGATAATTAAAGTTCACAGTGGCATGTAAAAGTTTGGGCACCGCTGATCAAAATTACTGTTATTGTAAACAGTTAAACAAGCTGAAGATGAAATGATCTGTGAAAGGCCTAAAGTTAAAGATGACATATTTCCCTTGTATTTTAGGCAAAATATATATATATACAGTACAGACCAAAAGTTTGGACACACCTTCTCATTTAAAGATTTTTCTGTATTTTCATGACTATGAAAATTGTACATTCACACTGAAGGCATCAAAACTATGAATTAACACATGTGAAATTATAGACTTAACAAAAAAGTGTGAAACAACTGAAAATATGTCTTATATTCTAGGTTCTGCAAAGTAGCCACCTTTTGCTTTGATGACTGCTTTGCACACTCTTGGCATTCTCTTGATGAGCTTCAAGAGGTAGTCGCCGGAAATGGTCTTCCAACAATCTTGAAGGAGTTCCCAGAGATGCTTAGCACTTGTTGGCCCTTTTGCCTTCACTCTGCAGTCCAGATCACCCCAAACCATCTCGATTGGGTTCAGGTCTGGTGACTGTGGAGGCCAGGTCATCTGGCGTAGCACCCCATCACTCTCCTTCTTGGTCAAATAGCCCTTACACAGCCTGGAGGTGTGTTTGGGGTCATTGTCCTGTTGAAAAATAAATGATGGTCCAACTAAACGCAAACCGGATGGAATAGCATTCCGCTGCAAGATGCTGTTGTAGTCATGCTGGTTCAGTATGCCTTCAATTTTGAATAAATCCCCAACAGTGTCACCAGCAAAGCACCCCCACACCATCACACCTCCTCCTCCATGCTTCACGGTGGGAACTAGGCATGTAGATTCCATCCGTTCACCTTTTCTGCGTCGCACAAAGACACGGTGGTTGGAACCAAAGATCTCAAATTTGGACTCATCAGACCAAAGCACAGATTTCCACTGGTCTAATGTCCATTCCTTGTGTTCTTTAGCCCAAACAAGTCTCTTCTGCTTGTTGCCTGTCCTTAGCAGTGGTTTCCCAGCAGCTATTTTACCATGAAAGCCTGCTGCACAAAGTCTCCTCTTAACAGTTGTTGTAGAGATGTGTCTGCTGCTAGAACTCTGTGTGGCATTGACCTGGTCTCTAATCTGAGCTGCTGTTAACCTGAGATTTCTGAGGCTGGTGACTCGGATAAACTTATCCTCAGAAGCAGAGGTGACTCTTGGTCTTCCTTTCCTGGGGCGGTCCTCATGTGAGCCAGTTTCTTTGTAGCGCTTGAAGGTTTTTGCAACTGCACTTGGGGACACATTCAAAGTTTGCCCAATTTTTCGCACTGACTGACCTTCATTTCTTAAAGTAATGATGGCCACTCGTTTTTCTTTACTTAGCTGCTTTTTTCTTGCCATAATACAAATTATAACAGTCTATTCAGTAACACTATCAGCTGTGTATCCACCTGACTTCTGCACAACACAACTGATGGTCCCAACCTAATTTATAAGCCAAGAAATCCCACTTATTAAACCTGACAGGGCACACCTGTGAAGTGAAACCCATTTCCGGTGACTACCTCTTGAAGCTCATCAAGAGAATGCCAAGAGTGTGCAAAGCAGTCATCAAAGCAAAAGGTGGCTACTTTGAAGAACCTAGAATATAAGACATATTTTCAGTTGTTTCACACTTTTTTGTTAAGTCTATAATTCCACAAGTGTTTAATTCATAGTTTTGATGCCTTCAGTGTGAATGTACAATTTTCATGGTCATGATAATGTAGAAAAATCTTTAAATGAGAAGGTGTGTCCAAACTTTTGGTCTGTACTGTGTATGTATATATATATATATATATATATATATATATATGATATGTTTCCATCTTTTACATTTTAAAAATTACAAAAAGGAAAATGGGCCGATGCTAAAGTTTGGGTACCCTGCATGGCTAGTACCTAATAGCACCCCCTTTTGATAGTATCACAGCTTGTAAATGCCTTTTACAGGCAGCGAAGAGTCTTTCAATTATTGTTTGAGGGATTTTCATCCATTCTTTCTTGGAAAATTCTTACATTTCTGTGAGATTCCTGGGTCATCTTGCATGCACTGATATTTTGAAGTCTAGCCACAGATTTTCAATGATGTTCAGATCGGGGGACTGCGAAGGCCATTGTAAAATCTTCAGCTTGCGCCTTTTGAGGTAGTCTATTGTGGATTTTGATGTGTTTTTGGGATCGCTATCTATTTGTAGAAGCGATCCTCTTTTAAACTTCAGCTTTTTTACAGATGGTGTTATGTTTGCATCAAGAATTTGTTGAAATTTCATTTAATCCATTTTTCCCTCTACCCGTGAAATGTCCCCCGTGCCATTGATTGCAACACAACTCCAAAGCATGATTGATCCACCCCCATGCTTAATGGTTGGTTAGATGTTCTTTTCCTGAAAGTCTGTGCCCTTTTTTCTCCACACATAACTTTTGTGGCCGAAGAGTTCTATTTTAACCTCATCGGTCCACAGGACTTGTTTCCAAAATGCATCAGACTTGTTTAGATGTTCTTTTACATACTTCTGACACTGAATTTTGTGGTGAGAATGCAGGAGAGATTTCTTCTGAAGACTCTTCCATGAAGGCCATATTTGTGCAGGTGTCTCTGAACAGTAGAACAATGTACCACAACTCCAGATTATGCTAAATCTTTCTAAAGATCTTTTGCAGTGAAGCGGAGGTTATGATTTGCCTCTTTAGCAATCCTACAAGCAGCTCTCACTGAAATTTTGCTTGGTCTTCCAGACCTTATCTTGACCTCCACTGTCCTGTTAACTGCCATTTCTTAATTACATTTCGAACTGAGGAAAGGGCAACTTGAAAATGCTCTGCCATCTTCTTATAGCCTTCTCCTGCTTTGTGGGCCTCCACCATTTTCATTTTCAGAGTGCTAGGCAGCTGCTTAGAAGAATCCATGGGTGATGCTTTTTGGCACAAGGTAAGAGGAGGCTGGGTTTTTATAAAGCTGGGAAATTTGCCTTTCACCTGGCTTTTCCTAACAAAGTTAGTGAACAAGTCATTATCCTAACAGGCTAATTAAGGTCTGAAACCTTAGTCAAAGTTAGCACAAATCTCCATGGGTGCCCAAACTTTTGCATTGACCCATTTTCCTTTTGGTAATTTTTAAAATGTAAAAAATGGCTATATATTTTTTTGTCTAAAATACAAAGGAAATGAGTTATCTTTATTTAGACCTTTTAGAGATCATATCCTCTTCAACTTGCTCAACTCTTAACAATATCCGCAATTTTAACCAGGTGTGTCGAAACTTTTACATATCACTGTATCCATGTTTTTTTGTGTGTTTTTTTTTTTTTCATAAATGAAGACTCGATGTGAAAATAAGAAACTTTGTAATATATATTATTGGAAAAATTAGCTTCTTCCTTCTCCTGGACTGATCTTTCATTCTCAAAATTATCAATTCATGGGTAAAATCTGTCTTAAATGAATACATACTTTCTCTTTACTGAGATAGATGTCAGTTGGTGCTCATAAAATTCTATGGAACTTGAAGTAGAATGTCTGTTTCTGCCTCTAGCTACTCCCCTTCTTCTCTCCATAAAATATTATGAGCACTAACTGTTATCTCCTATCTCAGTAATGGAAAAATCTGTCTTAACTTAATACAGATTTTACCCATGAAATGAGAGTTAAAGATCAATCCTGTGGGAGAAAGAAGCAAATTTTATAACAGTAATATTTAATATAATGTTAACACAGTTGTTTTTTTCCATATGGCTTATTGATTTTTGCAATAAAATTTAAAACGACAGTTACTCGGTGAGGAAATGTAGCACTAATTGTTACGACAAAAAAAAAAAAGTGGTCAAGCATACATGTTAGCAGAGTTTTCATGTTTGGATGAGTCTAGGAAGGCCCGATGGAACTGGAGATTGCCCCCATAATTCCACACTTAGGCTGTGTGCCCATGATGCGTTTTTTAAGTGTTTCCGCAGCAGCAAAAACGCTGCAGAAATGCTTAAAATATGCATGGTAGAAGGCCTGCCATGTTCCCCAATGATAATCCGCATGTGCTGTGCACATGCTGAGGAAATTTCCGCTGCGGGTGAGCATGGCAGAAAAAAACGCGCTACCAATTATTTTGCGGAAGTGCTGCATTTTCGCCGCCATTGACTTGTATTGGAACGCTTGGATTCCACATCACTGGATCTGTACATGCGGAATCCAAGCTTTTCAATGTGCGGATGGTACCCGGGTCTGGGGGAGAGTAGACTCTCTTCCGGACCCGGGTGCTATAGAGCCTGTAAAAAAAAGAATAAAATAAAAAAATAAATATCATATTTACCTTCTAACTAGAGATGAATGGTGTTCGACTTGAACTGTTCGCCAATCTCAAATTCGAGCTGTTTTGGGCGGTGTTAGAGCCGTTCGGCGAACACGAACGATTTGAAAAAAATTCGGCTGTTCGAGGTTATGTAAGATAACTGTTCGTGCACCAAAATCATAACTGGATTTTTTCTCAGTAATGCTGAAAATTAATGTTAATAAGCAGTTTGAATGTACAGCGGGGCGGGGGGAGGGGCAGGGGATGGATCTCTGCAGGAATAATGAAGATCTCCATTTTTTTTTTCTTTCCCGCATTTACAGTGGGGAGGTGCAATCTGTCAGCCTATCAGCAGCGCACACACGGAGCGAAGTGCTTTTTTTCACACAAGCAAGGGCATGTGTCATTGGCTGTGTATGTCACATGTCCTTGCCCTATAAGACCCAGCCATTTTCCCCGTCGCCACCATTTTCTCACTGCTGCAGCTGCGTGTTAGACGGCACCGCTGTTGCTGTGTGCGCTATACTTTGTTAATTTCAAGTCAATTTTCGCACAAATCTACAGATAGCTTGGGAGTAGGGAATAGTTGTGATTGCAGTCCTTTTAAGGACTAGGTTACATCATTTCCTACGACTTTTATCAGGCAGGTCTGTGCTCTTTAATAGATAGGTTGGGAGTAAAGACTAATTGTAATTGCAGCCCTTTTGAGGGCTAGGTTACATCAGTTCCTATCAGTTTTTGCCAGGTAGGTCTGTGCCAGTGCTGTGCAAGTTTTTTTCACAGCATTTGGCTAAATCTAGCAAAGCTAATCCTTTTTGTCCTCTTGCAGTGTGTGTTAGTCAGTGGAGAAGCCTATCTGTGTTGCAAGCTACACCACCTGTGTATAGAATACCAATTTTTTTACTGCACCTAGTGAAGTAAAACCTTTAGGGCATAGCATCATTCTATTAGTCCATCTATATTAACCTCCATCAGGTTGCAAATTCAATATATTTTTTATCTGCATCTAACCCAGCCAATACTTTTGGGCTAATACCACAGTTTGGCCACTCAGCTCTGCTCGGTTCCCATCCATTGTTTTTTGTGCAAACAACTCCAAAGTTGTGAATTAGTTAACCACCAAAATGAGTGGAAAAAGGCCTGCTGCTGGTGGAAAGGGGAATAGCCGTGTTGAGAAGGGAAAAAAAGGTTGTTTCCGTGGGGTAGGTGTTAAAGCAACAGTAACATCTGCAGAAGAAAGACCATCTTCCAGCCAAACTAAGATGTCTACTTCTTTTAGCGGACAATGTGATAAGATCCCTTTCTTACGGCCACGCCAATCACTACAAATTCCAGATGAGGCACAAAAACAGCAGGTGCTTCAACGGATATCAAGTGCTCCTTTAAGTGGGCTCTCCTCCACCTCATCTTCAACATCACAAATACTCCAGTCCTCAGAGGTGTCACCCCAATCGCACTTGCTTCCTCAAAGCTCCCAAGTCTCCAGCTGCCTGTCTGAGTATGGGGTAGAACAGATGGTTGAGTCTGCAGAGCTGTTTACTCATACTATAGCCTGGGAATCAGAGGTCGGCTCCAGAGCTTCTGTGAATCCAGACGAGGAAATGATCTGCACTGATGCCCAGAATCTTTATGAGTCGGATCCAGGACCAGACGCAGAAGGTTCTGGCCATAATGTAGACCCTCGTTCCCAAACTGTAACTCCTGTTGGTGGAGACAATGAGGAAGATGATGATGAGACTCAAATACCTGATTGGAGCGACAACTTTAGTTTTTTGTCAGGGCAGGAAGAGGTTGGCTCTGAGGACGACGGGTGTGATAACACAGAGGGTGACGATGACGAGGTTGGAGATCCCACTTACTGTCAACCCACAGTCAGCCAAGAGATGAGGTCAGTAGAGGAGGTGGAGGAGGATGCTAGTGACGACGAGGTCAGGTTGCTCCTTCCTGGACAGAGACGTAGTACTGGAAGCACGTCAACAACTGCATCCTCAAACACAACTCTGCCTCTGACCACAAGTCGTGGTGGCTCTTCAGGTCGCATGGGTGCTAAGCCTTGCATAGCCTGGGCATTTTTTCAGATCGATAAAGATGACCCAACTCGTGTTATCTGTAACATTTGTCAGCAAAAGCTAAGTAGAGGCCAAAAAATACATAGTTTGAGTACTTCATGCATGAAACGGCACATGGATATGAAGCATAAGTTGCAGTGGGAAGCTCATTGTGCTACAATGCGGCCTAGCCGGCTGTGCCAACCACTGTCTACCACATCTTGTGCATCCGCGGCCTCTTCATCCTTTGTGACTGGGGGGACAGCAGTCACACCTGTTTGGGACGCTGACCTGCCACCTCTTTACCCGCAACAGCCAGCATGATTGGCAGGTCATCATTTTCTTTGGAGGTGGAAACACCAGCTGGTGTTCAGCGCTGTCCGACATCGATAGCACCACCTTTGGATCAAGGCAACCTAACATGTCCGCCTGCATCTTCCTCACAGACCGGCAGTTTGCCGGGGACACCCTTCTCAACCCCGTCTAAGCACAACAGCCAGCCCTCGGTCCCTCAGATGTGGACAAGTAAAAGACCATTTCCTTCTAGCCATGAGAAAGCTAAGAGGTTGAATTTCACCATCTGCAAGTTCTTGGCTACAGAAATGCTGCCTTTCCGCCTGGTGGACACAGAGGATTTTCGAGACCTTATGTCCGTCGCAGTGCCCCAGTACCAGATGCCCAGTCGGCACTACTTCTCAAAGAAAGGTGTGCCTGCGCTCCACCAACATGTCGCACACAACATCACCGCTTCTTTGAGAAACTCTGTGTGTGACAGGGTGCATTTCACCACAGACACTTGGACGAGTAGGCATGGACAGGGGCGTTACATGTCGCTGACTGGGCACTGGGTAACTATGGTGACAGCAGGACAAGGGGCTGCTGTCCAAGTCTTGCCGTCCCCTCGAGTTGTGCGTCAATCCTCTTTATCTCAAAGTTCCTCCACTGCTTCTGCCTCCTCAACCTCCTCTCGGTCCTCCACCTGCACCCAAAGCCTGTCTGGTCATGCCACAAGCTTTCTAACTGCGCAGAAGGGATCCTGCACACCTCCTTACTATGCTGTCAGCAGGGCTCAACATCATCAGGCGGTTTTTACTTTGAAATGTCTGGGAAATGTGAGTCACACAGCTGAGGAGTTGTGGTCAGCTCTGGAGAACCAGTTTCATGAATGGTTGTCTCCACTGGACCTGAAACCAGGGAAGGCCGTGTGCGACAATGCTGCAAACCTGGGTGCTGCCCTTCGCCGGGGCAATGTCACACACGTGCCTTGTATGGCTCACGTGCTGAACCTGGTTGTCCAGCAATTTTTAGCCCACTATCCCGGACTAGATGGACTTCTGCAGAGGGCACGGTCGCTGTGTTCTCACCTCCGCCGTTCGCATCCCGCAGCTCAGCGACTTACATCTCTACAGAAGTCTTTGGGCCTGCCACTTCACTGGCTAAAATGCAATGTGCCTACCCGGTGGAATTCAACTCTGCACATGTTGCAGGGCCTGTGGGAGCACCGACAAGCCCTGGTGCAATAATTTGTGACATATAGCCTGGGCCAACGAGATCCAGAGGTGGGGCAAATCACGCTGGAGGAGTGGTCTCAGATCAGGGACCTATGCACCCTTCTGCACAGTTTTGAAATGGCGACGAAGATGTTTAGTGCTGACGATGCCATTATCAGCATGACTATTCCGGTGATTTACATGCTGGAGCACATGTTAAACAGAATTCGGAGTCAGGTGGTGGCACAAGAGGAGGTGGAGGAAGTAGAGGAGGAGGAGTTGTATGCGGAAGGGCTAACATCTGCAAGGTCCAGATGGTCGGCAGCACCAAGGCGGCAGGCATGTGAGGGTGGGGGAGATGGTTTTACCAGGGCGCATGGTAACAGCCAAACTAGTGAGGAAGGTGCAGGAGCCCAGGAAGAAGTGGAGGACGAACTGATGGAAGACTCATCAGATGAGGGAGACCTTGATCACATTTCTGTTGTGCGAGGTTGGGGGGAGAGGGCAGAGGAAGGAAGCATGATTGTTAACTCGCCACCAACACAACAGGGACTTGGTGCTCCTGGATGCGCAAGACACATGAGTGCCTTCTTGCTGCACTACCTGCAACTTGACCTCGAATTGTGAGAATTAGAAATAATCCTGACTACTGAGTTGCCACACTCTTAGATCCCCGGTACAAAAGTAAATTTGCAGAAATTATTCCTGCCATAGAAAGAGATGCACGCGTGCAGGAGTATCAGCAGAGACTGTTGCAGAATCTTACATGTGCTTTTCCCCAAAACACTAGTGCTGCACGTAGTGAATCTCACAGTTCCAACTTGCCAACCGTGGGACCGTCGAGTGTTCAGCTCTCAAAACGTAACAGAAAAACAGTATCTGCTGGTAACATCAATTTTGCGGAATCATTTCACCACTTTTTTAGCCCATCCTTTGCAAGGCCACAGGAGACAAGAAGTCTGACACATAGTCAACGCCTAGAGACGATGGTACAGGAGTATCTCCAAGTAAACATTGAAGCCATGACTGTGTCACTGGACCCTTGCTCTTTTTGGGCTTCCAATCTGGATAAATGGCCGGAGCTCGCCACTTACGCCTTGGAGATCTTGTCATGCCCCGCAGCCAGCGTTCTGTCTGAACGTGTGTTCAGCGCTGCTGGTGGTGTGCTGACAGATAAGCGCACGCGGCTCTCCACTGATAATGTAGACAGACTCGCGTTCATAAAGATGAACAAATCATGGATCCAAAACGACTTTTCTACCCCTGTGTCATCCTGGGGAGAGTAAAAGCTTGATGATTTGTTAAAATCACCTCACCAACCGTTTTAAGCTTTAAAATTACTAATCATGTTTATCTGTATCTTGGCTGGAAAATAATTTGGGCTTTGTAGCAGTTTGCAGTACTGATTCTATTAGGCCATCTATACTAAGCTCCACCAGCTTTCAAATTAATAATGATTTTTAGCTGCATCTAGCCCGGAATATAATTTTGGGGCTCCTAGATGCGCAAGACACATGAGTGCCTTCTTGCTGCACTACCTGCAACATGACCCTCAGATTGTCAGAATTTGAAGTAATCCTGACTACTGGGTTGCCACACTTTTAGATTCCCCACACTCTTCGATCAACCTTTTCATTTTAATAAAGAACAAAAAAATGGTCATTTTTTGAAATTATAAGCATTAGCAGGTTGTTAGAAACTGAAATCAAACAGTTTTCAACTCAAAACTTTATTCTAGGTGATGTTACATTTGCACATAGGACCCCTTGTTCGAAAGGAGCTTCTGAACGGTCTCGTCCATTGAATTTGTCAGGTTTTGGATGGTTTCTGCTTCAATTTTTTGCATGAGGACAGAATACTCTCCCAGAGCTGTTGCTTAGATGTGAACTGCCTCCCGCCATCATAGACACTCCTTTTGATGATGCTCCAGAGGTTCTGAATGAGGTCAGGGGAGCATGGGGGTCACAGCATAAGTTGTCCCCTTTTATGCCCATATCAGCCAGAGATGCAGATGTGTTATGTGAAGCAAGAGACGGTGCATTATCATGCATGAAAATGATCTTGCTGCGGAATACACGGTTCTTCTTCTTGAACCATGGCAGGAAGTGCTATTTGAGAAACTCCACATACATTATGGAGTTCATCTTTACCCCTTCAGGGATCCTAAAGGGGCCGAAAATCTCTCTCCCCATGATTCCAGCCCAAAACATTACTCCACCTCCTCCTTGTTGGCGCCGTAGCCGTATTTGCGTGGGGTGTCCATCAACTAACCATCCTCCACTCCATCCATCTGGACCATCGAGCGTTGCATGGCACGCATCGGTGAACAAAACAGTTTTGAAGTCAGTCTTCATGTATTGTTTGGCCCACTGGAGCCGTTTCTGCTTGTGTGCAGTGGATAGAGGAGGTCGACAGGATGGCTTACGCACAGCTGCAAACCTCTGAAGGACTCTGCATCTTGTTGTTCGGGGGACGTTGGAGGCACCAGCAGCTTCAAAAACTTGTCTTCTGCTATGACAAGGCTTTTTTGCCGCTGCTCTTTTAACCTGACATAATTGCCTGTAGGAAAGAGTCCTCAATTTCCCCTTATCAGCACGCACACGTGTGTACTGTAAATCAGCTACATACTTCTTGATTGTGCGATGATCAGAATGAAGTGTCTTGGCAATGTTGATTGTAGTCATGCCTTGACCTAAACACTCCACAATTTGTTGCTTCTCAGCAGCCGACATATCCTTTTTCTTTCCCATTTTGGCAGAAAATGTAGGCTGCTTAATAATGTGGGACAGCCTTCTTAAGTAGTCTTGCCTTTCATTGGACACACCTGCCAAACTAATTAGCACAGGTGTCTGCAATTGCTTACAGTGATATAAAGAGCCCTGACACACATCACCATCAATGAGTTTAACTGACAAACAAAAAAATTCTTACCTTATCACTCCTAAACACTTTTTGCATAATAATTTGGAACACAGTGTACATGTGCTTTTCCGCAAAACACCAGTGGTTCACGTAGTGAATCTTACAGTTCTAACTTGCCAACTGTGGTCTGTATGGAGTTGTTCAATAAAGGGCCCAAAATTAAGGTAACATAGACGGGAGAGGTCTCTATGAATAGGAATTCCTAAGTATTTGATACCCTGTGAGGGCCAGGCAAAGGGAAAGTTGGACTGGATGGAATCCTGTATGGATTTGGGGAGGGAGACATCGAGGGCCTCAGACTTCGCTGCATTGATTTTAAAATTTGACCATGTAACAAATTGATCTATTTCAGCCATAACAGCAGGGATGGATATATGTGATTGAGTGATATATACTAGGACATCATCAGCAAATGCAGAGCACTTGTACTCGGTGCCTCCCACCTCAATCCACCTAATATTGGGGTTATGGCAAATTGATGAGAGCAGGTGCTCCGTCACTAGGATGTATAAGAGAGGGGAGAGGGGACATCCCTGCCTTGTCCCATTGGTGATTATGAAAGGTGATGAAAATGTTCCATTTATCTTCAGCCTAGGTGACGTATTGCGATACAGGGCCGTGATTTTGCCTATAAAAGGGTCCCCTAGACCCCTACCCCAAGCTTTTTAAGAGAATAATATATGGCATGCCAGGAGACTCTATGGAATGCTTTCTCAGCATCCACCGAGAGTATCTAATTACAAATTTTTAACTGCATCTAGGGCAGGAAATACTTTGTGCCTAGTAGCAGTGTCTGCTAGTCAGCGGATTATCCCAGCTGTTAAGCAAGCTACACCACCTGTAGTTTGGACACTTAATTTTTTCAAAGGAAATGGTTCGGGCCCCCGGGACACTCAGTGAAGAGCATCGGGGAGGCACCCCAAGGCATAGGGGCTGGGACTGGCAGTAGGACGCCTTGCGGTGGACCGCCGAGCTCGACCCTTATAAAAGCTTTTTAACTGCAGCAGCTTTAGTGGACGCTACTGGAGCTGGAATTACGCGGCTGCTGGCATGAGACTTGCCCTCCAATAGATCCTTGTAAAAGGATTTAAAGTGTATTCATTCAAATTAGAGAGACAATTTAAATTAAAAAGCTTAGACCTGCCTCCACCGCAGGGGGGCTCGCTCGACCCACCAGCAGACAGGCACCAGTATTGGGAGAGGGGGGCTGGCCCTCAGGGTCCACCGCAGCTCTGGCACAAACACGGAGGTCGCATGGGCAGGAACGGGCTGGCCGTGTCGGCTTCGCACTTTTTTGGTTTTAGAAGGGCATGACATGCCTATATCTGTGTCTCCCCCTCCTTTTACTCCTCCACCTCTTTTCTTTTCGCATGACTATATGTACTTGTCACTTTTCCATGTGTTAGTTGTGTCTTCTGAGCAGTTTGTCAGCTTTTGGACACCTTTGAAGGTGTTTTCTATGTGTTTTTGTATGCCTGCCATTGGTTTTAATGGTGTTCGACGAACATACGGGTGTTCGACGAACCGAACTCGAACACTACGGGGGTGGCTCAACACTACTTCTGACGGCCCCCGCTGTGCTTGTCCTCACTTGCCGGCAGATCACGGTGGACTGAAGGACCTGCGCTGACATCATAGTCATGTGACGGCAGGTCCTTCAGTGTACCGCGAGCTGCCGGCAGCCAGGACGGACCGAATAAAGACTGCGGGGCCATCAGAAGGTAAGTATAGATATATTTTTTTATTTTTTGCCATTCTTTAAGGTCACACTATATAAATCCATGCCGGTTGCATGGATTTATATAGTGTGACCAAGTTGTCAAGCACTTTCCAAGTGATGCTAAAATCGCTTGGAAAGCGCTTGTCAACCCGCATGCGGAAATGCATGTGAAGAACGCTTCACATCCGCTTGTCCCTGGCAGGAAAACGCATGTACAATCCGCATGAGTTTTTTCTGCCAGGGAAATGCAGAAACGCTCAGGAAAAAATCCGGAGCCTTTCTGCATCGTGGGCACATAGCCTTACAGGTGCTTCTCACAAAATTAGAATATCCTCAAAAATTTAATTTATTTCAGTTCTTCAGTACAAAAAGTGAAACTCATATATTATATAGAGTCATTACAAACAGAGTGATCTATTTAAAGTGTTTATTTCTGTTAATGTTGATGATTATGGCTTACAATGACAACACAAAAGTCATTATCTCAGTAAATTAGAATACTTAATAACACCAGCTTGAAAAATGTTTTTAAAATCTGAAGTGTTGGCCTACTGAAATGTATGTTCAGTAAATTCACTCAATACTTGGTCGGGGCTCCTTTTCCATCACTTACTGCATTAATGCGGCGTGGCATGGAGGCGATCAGCCTGTGGCACTGCTGAGGTGTTATAGAAGCACAGGTTGCTTTGATAGCAGCCTTCAGCTCGTCTGCATTGTTGAGTCTGGTGTCTCATCTTCCTCTTGACAATACCCCATAGATTCTCTATGGGGTTAAGGTCAGGCGAGTTTGCTGCCAATCAAGCACAGTGATACTGTTGTTTTTAAACCAGGTATTGGTACTTTTGGCAGTATGGACAGGTGCCAAGTCCTGCTGGAGAATGAAATTTCCATATCCAAAAAGTTTGTTGGCAGAGGGAAGCATGAAGTGCTCTAAAATTTCCTGGTAGACGGCTGCGCTGACTTTGGTCTTGATAAAACACAGTGGACCTACACCAGCAGATGTCATGGCTCCCCAAACCATCACTGATTGTGGAAACTTCACACTAGACCTCAAGCAGCTTGGATTGTGTTCCTCCCCACTCTTCCTCCAGACTCTGGGACCTTGATTTTCAAATGAAATGCAAAATCTACTTTCATCTGAAAACAACACCTTGAACCACTGAGCATCAGTCCAGGTCTTTTTCTCCTTGGCCCAGGTAAGACGCTTCTGGCGCTGTCTATTGGTCATGAGTGGCTTGACACAAGGGAATGCGATACTTGTAGCCCATGTCCTCGATAGGTCTGTGTGTGGTGGCTCTTGAAGCAATGACTCCAGCAGCAGTCCACTCCTTGTGAATCTCCCCCAAATTTTTGAATGGGCTTTTCTTAACAATCCTTTCAAGGATGCGGTTATCCCGGTTGTTTGTGCACCTTTTACTACCACACTTTTTCCTTCCACTAAACTTTACATTATGTTGCTTGGATACAGCACTCTATGAACAGCCAGCTTCTTTAGCAATGACCTTTTGTGGCTTATCATCCTTGTTGAGTGTGTCAATGACTGCCTTCTGGACATCTGTCAAGTCAGCAGTCTTCCCCATGATAGTGAAGCCTACTGAAACAGACTAAGGGACCTTTTTAAATGGTTAGGAAGTCTTTGCAGGTGTTTTTTTTGTTAATTATTCTAATTTACTGAGATAGTGACTTTTGTGTTTTCATTGGCTGTAAGCCATAATCATCAACATTAACAGAAATAAACACTTGAAATAGATCACTCTGTTTGTAATGACTCTATATAATATAGGAGTGTCAATTTTTGTATTGAAGAACTGAAATAAATGCATTTTTGAGGATATTCTAATTTTGTGAGAAGCACCTGTACTAAACCTTTTGCTCATGTGCTTTAGACCCTTTCCTATAAAAGTTTTTCGATTTTAGACCAGTAACAAAACCTAGTGCTTTTGCTGCAGCAGTCAATTCCAATTATCCAACTGAGGACATAGTGTTATATGTCTTAATTATCAATCTAGTCACGATTCTTAAGCTATTTATTATTGATACCGGTTGTACTTAAATTTTCTGGTTTACTTAATATGATGTGGCCATCTTAATTATTGCCTTTTGTGTGTCTGTTTATACTAGTTTAGACAGGAATTTAATCAAGCTCTAGTTAAAGCTGAAACAACAAGCAACCAAAATATAGTGTAATGGCACAGTAAATTAAGAGTTAGCTGGAACATTCGCTGTGTAAAGCACCGTCAGTAAGCCATTTAGTCTGCTTAAGGAGAGCAGTTTTAATATCTTTTTGTATGCAAAATAGATGAAATGTCACGCATTGCTAAAGCGATGCATTATTCAATAACGCTGAATAAATCTATTGAAATAATCCAGGACCCTTTTTTTTTTTTGGTAATTAGTTATATCTCAAGTTCCTCTTACTTTACCATTTCCAAAGTTTGACTTACTACGGAGCAAAGGTTGGAGTTCGAAGTAGCCAGGTATTAAAACAGGGTCATCAAATGCTGGCAGATAATGGCGGTTGCCTTTCAGAAACTTTATGGCTGCATTATAGATACAGTACTATGGAGATCATTCTGAACCTGCCATTTCATTGAATGCAAAAATGAGCTCGAAATGTCACTGTCGTAGAGTACGAGTCAACTGTACGTTAAAATGTTTCATGAATGCCGAATACGGACTTGAATTTTTATACATGGTGGATTGAGATATGAAAGACGAAAGGATGAATGACGCTGCTATTATGTTCCAGACATATTTTTATTTTTTCACTATAAAGCAAATGTTCCTATAGTTACTAATATTACCGCTGCTGCTACTACTACTATGGCTGAATCAAGTTTTTTAGTTGCAAATAAATGTATTAAAAATTCTGCTCATTATAATCTAAACTTTGCATTCAACTGTACATAGTTTTACTTTGATTTGATTGTGAATGGAAACACTGAATGGTTTTTTATTCTAGTTTCCATGGCTGCATTCGGGAACAAAATGTACGTAGTATAGCATGGACGACGTGGACATAATTCTGGTGAGGTTGTGGAAAAAAAGAAAAACAGCCACACTCCACCTGGGTTGTAAGTTTGGAACAAGAGGTGCCTATTCTGAATGAGAGCTATCATGCCCATGCCTTTGATGCGGGCTCATACACCAAGCCAGCATTTTTCCCCCGCACATGACTGCTGATTTTATTAGCCATCATGTGCCTTCAACAGCCGCGGGTGGAGCAGGGTTCTGCCCATGGCTGGTAACTTGTTAAATCCCGCTGTCAAACTCTGACAGCAACATTTAAAAGGCACCGGTAGGGGGGCATGTCATTCCATGCTGCTGACCCTCGTGCCTGTTATTACTATTCTATTGTGAAAGCCAGCTTGATGATGTATTATGTAAGCCCGCAAGGGCAGGGTCCTCTTCCCTACAGTACCAATCTATCATTGTTAGTTCATTTACTGTAAGTGATATCTATATTTGGTATGTTATCCCTTCTCATGTACAGCACCATGGAATCAATGGCGCTATATAAATAAATAATAATAATGGCGTTTATAGGAGATGGTGATTTTAGCTATACATAGCACAAGCAATCAGATGATCGCAGCTTCAAGTCCCCTAACGGGACTATTAAATACATTAAGAAGTGTGAAAAAAAGTTTAGAAATATGAAAAAAAAAAACCTCAAGTTAAAATCACCCTCCTTATGCGCCATTAAAAATAAAATGATTAAAAAAATAGATATATTTAGTATTGCTGCGTTCATAAAAGTCTGATTTATCAAAATTTTAAATAATAAACACCTATACTTACAATTCATACAGTAAGGATTATATACGTTAAACATCAATAACAGCAATAACAGAAAAAAATGCAAGCCATTAAAATCACGCTTAGATTTTTATTAATGTATGCAAAAACAATGGACATAATGAGACACCACAGGTAATGACTAAAAGACGGGGGACATCAATGAGCAATTAAACCACAGTGGGAACCTTGCTGAATAGATAATATATTAGATATTAAAAGGAAAATGTCTAATTATGGGTAACAAAAGGGTAAAGACAGGTGAATAATTTAGGAAGTAAGGCACCCAATCATATTATATCTGAGTAACCCTTGCAAAAGAACACCCACATCTATATAAAAGTCATATGACAGTCAGCTACCATAAATACCCACATGGCTGCAAAGGTAAGGCAAGGTAGAAAGTAGAGTCCCACCTTACCCGACGTGCGTTTCTCAAGGAATGCTTCATCTAGGGGTAACGAAACGTGCGTTGGGTGCAGTAGGACTCTCCTCTCTACCTTGCCTTACCTTTGCAGCCATGTGGGTATTTATTGTAGATGACTACAATAAAGGAACCGGTCACCAGGTTTTCTCCTCATGAAGTAGCACCAGCACCTGTAAGCCCTCTTTTACAGCATTTTATTATGCTGTATGTACAGTGGGTACAGAAAGTATTCCGACCCCTTTAAATGTTTCACTCTTCATTTCATTGCAGCCATTTGGTAAATTCTAAAAGTTCATTTTTTTTTCTCATTAAAGTACACTCTGCACCCCATCCCACTTCACAGCTCACAGTGCATGTCAGACCAAATGAGAATAATGAGCTCAAAGGAACTGCCCAAGGAGCTCAGAGACAGAGTTGTGGCAAGGCACAGATCTGGCCAAGGTTACAAAAGTATTCCTGCATTACTCAAGGTTCCTAAGAGCTCAGTGGCCTCCATAATCCTTTATGGGATCACCAGAAGTCTTCCTAGACCTGGCCTTCCAGCCAAACTGAGCAATTGTGGGAGAAGAGCCTTGGTGAGAGAGGTAAAGAAGAACCCTAAGATCACTGTGGCTGAGCTCCAGAGATGCAGTAGGGAGATGGGAGAAAGTTCCATAAAGTCAAGTCCACTGCAGCCCTCCACCAATAAGGCCTTTATGGCTGAGTGGCCCGACGGAAGCCTCTCCTCAGTGCAAGACATATGAAAGCCCGCATAGAGTTTGCTCAAAAACACATGAAGGACTCCCAGACTATGAGAAATAAGATTCTCTGGTCTGATGAGACCAAGATAGAACTTTTTGGTGATAATTCTAAGTGGTATGTGTGGAGAAAACCAGGCACTGCTCACCATCTGCCCAATACAATCCCAACAGTGAAACATGGTGGTGGCAGCATCATGCTATGGGGGTATTTTTCAGCTGCAGGGACAGGATGACTGGTTGCAATTGAAGGAAACATGAATGCAGCCAAGTACAGAGATATCCTGGATGAAAACCTCTTCCAGAGTGCTCTGGACCTCAGACTTGGCCGAAGGTTCAACTTCCAACAAGACAATGACCCTAAGCACACAGCTAAAATAACAAAGGAGTGGCTTCATAGCAAATCTGTGACCATTCTTGACTGGCCCAGCCAGAGCCCTGACCTAAACCCAATTGAGCATCTCTGGAGAGACCTGAAAATGGCTGTACACCAACGTTCACCATCCAACCTGACGGAACTGGAGAGGATCTGCAAGAAAAAATGGCAGAGGATCCCCAAATCCAGGTGTGAAAAACTTGTTGCATCATTCCCAAGAAGACTCATGGCTGTACTAGCTCAAAAGGGTGCTTCTACTCAATACTGAGCAAAGGGTCTGAATACTTATGACCATGTGATATTTAAGTTTTTCTTTTTTAATTAATTTGCAAAAATTTATACATTTCTGTATTTCTTCAGTCAAGATTGGGTGCAGAGTGTACTTTAATGAGAAAAAAAATGAACATTTTAGAATTTACCAAATGGCTGCAATGAAATAAAGAGTGAAAAATTTAAAGGGGTCTGAATACTTTCCTTACCCACTGTATGTCCCCAATTCCCTCTGCATGGCACAACAATAGTTTTTATTATATTTACATTTGGCACAGTCCGGTCCAATGGGTGTCTCCAGTCTTGATTTGGAGCCTCTTCTCTTCCTATAACCCCATCCTCCTTCCCTGCTTCATGTGGATGATGCATCATCCATACTGTGTCTTCCATCGTGCTCCTGCCCAGGCGCTCTTCTTTCTGCCCTGCCGATGGTAGAGTAAAGTATAGAGGGCTTACAGGTGGTGGCCATACTTTATATGGAGAAAACCTGGTGACAGTCTGAGACAGTCTGCTCCCTGTGCCCATTTGACTGTGTATAGGAGTCTAGTTGTATGGTTTACGGCCATTGTGAAAACTATATAATTACATTTTTTATATGATTTAAAATATGGAAAAAAAACAAACAGAAGTTAAAATCAGGATTGAAAGATTAAATAATTTCAGGTGAAATATTCCCTTTTATATGAAATGAGTATACTGCAATGCCTGTAGTTGAGCAGTGCAGTTTGTTCCCTTCATAGACATTTTGATTCCTTTGCCCCCATGGGATAAAGGCTATAACAATATATATGAGATCTTTTTGGATTAATAAATCGACCACTATGTAAAAGATGAGTACAGCATTAATGCATTACAGTATGGCTAGTCTGCGACTCTACAGTTTTTTGTAACTTTACTACGATGTCTTTTTTTTCCCCCGTTTAAACTATGTGATGTCACTACAGACCAGATGGATGCATTATATACTATGATCAAAAGAGGAGCTGAGTGAATGTATATTAGTATAGAATTAGCATAATAAACCAACAACTTGGCTTAAAATTAATGGTGGCGGGGGTGTGCAAATGTTAGATATTGGCACCTGTTTTACATGTACATTTGCTCAATTTATTTTGCATTATATACTTTTAAGCATTATCTTTTAAAAAATGTCATAAAATCTAGGCTTCGGGAACATTAGAAATTTCTCGCAAATGTTACAATCAGTAATAGATTTCCTACTTAAATCGTTTACACTTTATTTCTGATATAATGTAAAAAGTACATTTATACTTACAGATGTTCTACTAGGAAACCTTAATTTATGCAATATACTCATTGAAGAAGAATTAATAAAATAAGTGAGCCGAACAGTGATATACAGTTCTGCTTTTGCATATCTAGTGGTTATACTTATTGAAGATTTCAAACATTCTTTTGGTGCAGATCGAACTTCCTTGATGGCCAGATCAGCAATTGTTCATTATTATAGCCAGCCAACTTACCTAATGTTCTAGTATATAAAGTGAAAATAATTGGAGTATCCTTTAAATCAGAATTGGGCAATGCATTTTCCCAAGGGGGCTACATGATACTTTTGATTCACTATATTATTCATTTATCAAACGACCCATTTTTTACTATTATATAGAAGCATAGGTAAATTGGTGAATTAGGGTAATATTTGTCCAATAGGAAGAAGGAATATCTGCACTCCACATAAACATGTTACCCCCTTCCAATGGAATGGTGCTCAGCAAAAAATATTTAAGAAAGGTCAAATATATTGTAAAAGAAATGAGACTGTGGCACTCACCCATGCATAAAAGTTTTAAAGACTTTATTCCAAGTAAATAAAAAAAATTAGTATAGTAGTGAAAGGCATACTTCAAGATACAGACAAAAGCTGTTTTGTGCCGAGCAGGCTCTTCTTCGTGGTCTAGAAAGAACCACCTGCTCGGCGCGAAACGGCTGTTGTCCGTATCTTAAAGTATGTCATTCACTACCACACTGTCATTTTTATCTACTTGGTATAAAGTTTTCTCTCCATGTTTTTTCCTCGTCGTCTATAATCTTTCTCTTCATTTCATGAAACTAGACAATTTTGACTTTCTTCATTGCAAATTTGTGTAGAACCCTCTCCTTACACCACCTACTATCTCTAAGGCTGTATTCCCAAGTCTATGAAACATGGTTCGTGCTTGGATTGCAATACTCGGCCCAGTTGTAGTTTCTTCAGACGTCAGTTAAATGCCTCTTGGGCATAAATAAGGCAGGTAGCTCAGGTAAGGAGATCTAGTGGTCTGGCCAGGTATTCCAAACAGAGCATGGACCATGTTTTTAGGGATGTGTGAAACCAGTCTAAGGGTAGGTTGACACAACTGATTTCTCCACATCCGTGAAAAATAGTCCAATTATTCTGATCGATGTTTGGTTAGCGTGTGATCAGAGTGGCATCAGTTTTTCTCTCACTTGTAGAGAAAAAAAAGTTTCTCCACCTTCTCCATTTTGTCCATTTTGTCATTCCGTGAAAATCTGACCACATTCGGATGTTATTCATAGACTTGCATTGCCAATTTTGTTCTGATACTTGGATCAAAATCGGACATGTCTCCGATTATTTTCTGAGGACCTCCCAGTCCGAGGAAAAAATCAGACTTGTGCTTAGCACTTGTACATATGATATTCCATGGGACTATGTGTGAAAATCACTTGGAAAGCACTCGTCTGAGAAAATCTGTCGTGTGCATGAGCCTTAACGGTGAGAAAAGGAAGGTGGAGAGGAGAGCAGATAGAATCGTCACAAGCTCCACTGATTCATTTGAAACAAAAGGACTTTGACATCATCGGCATGAACGGTAGAGACTTTTAGCCGAAGACTATTTACAAAGTTGCTTAAGACAATTGGTGGTCATAGTCACTTAAACAGAACAATGCAAACTTCCTCCTAGCTGCAGTATTTTTTAGCCCTCTTCTAATTAATAGGTCCCTGAGAAGTCATATGTGATGTCATGGAACCTACTAATCTGAAGTGATGCGGTAACGCTGCCCAAGTAAGAGGTGGTTCTCATTGCTCTGGTCCAGTGGCCACAGCTACCAAAGTGACCACTGAACCTGGTTTCTGCGAATCTTTGCTCAATCCTACTATATTGCGCTTTGTAAATAAAAGCAACTGACCGATTATATGGCTAAGACTTGGCCGCATGCTACTTGCTTTATGGCAGCCAGCAATCTCAGGTGACTTGGAGAACATTTTAAACAGGTGTCATCATTCGTCAGCCTTCTGCAGCTAAACAATTTTACTTAAAAATGAAATGATGCAGAAGAATACAGTTATCTGCCAGATTGTCATACTTATCTCACAGAAAAGTACAATGAATGAGCTGCTTTTAAAGAAATTTTCCATTTGGCAAAACATTTTCAGAGCATTTGTCAAGTAGAATCTAGAGGATATGTAAACATTAGACATTTGCAGTTTTATTTATTTATTTTTTTCAATTTATATTTTAGCTTTAACTTTAATAAATTGACCAAAATATATTGGAGAGCCAAGGACATAAATACTATGTAGAGGGCATATCAGGTGCTACAGGGCCAGCAGCTATAAAAATGATTACTTTCTCTGTCACACAGACAAGGCCAAACTAACTGGCCTTCTGAAAGCACCACGCCAGTAGTGCCAGTAGTGCCCCTAGTAATATACGTACCAGCCACTGCCTTCAGGTCTTCCTGGCACCACCTCAGTCCCAAATGCCACCTTGTACCCTACAACTTCTGACTGACCAGATGTTAGGAGGTAACGATCACAAGCTCTCCATGTAAGTCTGAGAGCCTTGTTCTGGCCTCGTTCTGGCTCTCATAGGTTTACATTGAGCTGTGCCTTCTGGATTGCCCAGCAAACAATGGCAATCTAGGTCAATGCTGCAGAAGACCGACCGGAGTGGCGTGGACAAAAGATGAGATGAAAAAACACTGGAGTCATGCTTTAAAGCATTTGTTCACCATTGGGTAACCCCTTGTGAATGCTTAAGTAAGTGAGAAAAAAAGTACTCTCCTCTTGGACTGGCGCCTCTCCTCATTATTCAGTGCTGAATTTCCCACAGGTTTGCTGGGATCAAAATCCAGCGGTAGCGTCATTTGAACACTGTACCCAATCACTGGCCACAGTGGAGATGAGTATTGTTTTTTTTTTTAATCCCTCTCTACCTCTCTGGGCCCATTAATAAGGAGTTGACCATTAGTGGACATCCCCTTTAATATGCTCATGGAGTGGACCAAAGTCAGAGTAAGCCAGCAGGTAAAATGGTGTGACCCCACTGCTATAGGAGTCTCCAAGTATAGGGACGCTTACTGAACAGTGTGCGACTGCAGGGCACCAAGACTTGATGGAATTGTAAAAAATCCTATACTTTCAGGCTTGTAATGTGTTGCTGATGATGGTCATAGCAGAGCAGAGCATTCTATTCCCATTTGGCTATGTAAGAAGTTACATTAAAATATATTCCTCAGATGTAGGGTTTTCTCACGAATATCATTTTGTAGCATATCGCATTGATTTACTGATCAGTAAGAATCTCAGTTGGGCTGTACTGTTACCGATAACATGAAAGTGCTAGAAAAACACCAGAACCTTCAAGGTAATGGAGCACCTGCATATTGCTTAAGAACCCAATTATACATGTATGACATTGTTTTACAATTTTTTGCAAATGTCATTAAGGACGCCAATTTCTTTCAATAAAAATTACATTTGTTGTTGCAAAATGCTATAAAAAAACTCAACATGCTACAGTTTACATTGTAACCACTCGGTGACCACGTGTGCAGACCTATAACAAACATCTCGATAGAGTATCCTAAAATCATGATTTTTCTTTTTCAATGATAGTCAGCTTGTACTATACATCTCAGAATGTGTTGAGCCAGGAGAAAAGGTAAAGCCCCTTTCACACTGAGTTATTTGGCTCATTCATTGGTCCTATCGGGTCTTACATCTGAACCTACCACAAAACGGGTTTTTGGCGTATCTGCCGGTGGGGCTGTTGACTATAATGGTGCAGATGGAGTCACCTTGTGCTCTGCAATGCATCATTTTCGGGCATATATGCCTACTGGAGGCAGACACAAAGACGTAGTAGACTTAGTAGACGTAGTAGACGTAGTTGACGAAGTAGACGAAGTAGACGTAGTAGAGGCGTAGTAGAGACGTTGTAGACATGTTGATGTCCGCCTCCACTAGGTATATATGCGTGAAAATGATGCATGACAGGTTACACGGTAACTCTGTCTGCACTATTATAGTGAATGACCCCGTCGGCGCAAACACCCAAAACCCATTTTGTGGGAAGGGTTCAGACGTAAGCCCCGCCAGGACCACTGAATATGGCGAAAAACTCAGTGTGGAAGGACACCTCTGTATCTGAATGACCATTGCAGGTAAATAAATGGCAGGTGTGGCTTCTCCTAGTGATAATATCCTATCAGAAGCCAGATACTAAACTAAATATGCCCTTGAATTAGCTGGTATTTTATATTTGTAGTAAATATCATCTAACATTTTCATAATCAAGGACCTATAAAACATTATAATTAGGGGGATATAAAAATAAATCTAAAGTTAATAACAATATTTGTCTGCACCTGATAAATATTATATCCATTTCATTTATGGTATAAGTCCTATACTGTATATCCAGGGTATTAAACGATACATCTTTTTCTGCTTTTATCTCTCGTTGTTGGGATGAGGCTGTTATGATGCTTATGCCAGTGCAGTGATTACTGTCATGACCCTGACAGCAGCACATTACCGCAGAGTTGATTAAAATGACTGAAGTACGTATCCTGCTCCAGATATGTGACTAAGCACCTCCTTAGTTGTGCCCCCACTGTGCTGTGGTCAATGGTGTAATTGGTTTTCTTGACCCTGTAAGGGAATGAATTACTAAAATCTAATAAACAGTCCTTTTCTTAACACTTGTCAAGGGGAATTAAGAAAATCTTATAATGATATTTTATAGAATTGTACAGGTATTTTTTTTTTATTAAACAGAATGCTCCCTTGCAATTAAACGTTGTAGGAAAATTCACATGTAGTTATTATACTACAGTGATTGCTAATTGTTGTTACTGCATGGATAGTGTTATTAGTATTGATGTTTTGTAAATTTCATTAATTTTGTTAAAGCAAATATGAATATGGAAACCCGATGCTTCACCCTACTTTCAGGGGTGTAACTAGAATCTAGTGGTCCCAGGACAGATTTTGGACCTGGGTCACCAAATAACACAAGGCTTTTGTTAGGGCCTATAACATTGTTAGTCCTTCTCAACATGAATAATAAATAATATATCAATAAATAACAGTCATATCGATAAAAACAAATATCACCAAACTGTATATCAACATAAGCAATAATACCAGAATACAAGGGCCAAATAATACCGCCATACTATGCACACATATTATTAGTATATATGTAGAAGTGACTGTATAATACCACCATACTGCTACTAACTAAAAACCACTATACCACTTCTACACAGGCACTCATGTAAATACAGTTCAGGTAAATCCATGGGTCAAAAATTACAATTTTTCTTAAGTAATTAATTTTCCTGTTTCTTCTCCGTACGGCACAGTCCTCCATGATCACTTCTCAGAGCCGCAACTGAGAATGTAATGTACAAACACATTTAATTCACTTCTTTTCCAGCAGCCTGCCCACTTACCTCCCTCTTCTACAAAAATATCACAATGCTCAACCTCCACCTCCCCCTTTGGCTTAAACAGTAAATAATACTCCCTTTTGTAATCCAAAAATATAACCAACACATTTGCCCCCACACAGTAGCAATATTTCCTTTTTTGGGCCCCTATAAAGCATTAATGTCCACCTTTTTGCTCCCACATAGAAGTAATGTCTTATTTGTTTCCCTATAAAGTAGTAATGCCCCATGTGCCTCCATACAACAGTACCATCCTCCTTTTTGCCCCCTATACAGTACTAACAACTCCCTTTGTTCACCTATACAGTAGTAACATCCCCCTTTGTAGCCCCCATGCATTGGTAATGTTTCCCTTTTTGCCTCTGTATGTTAATGCTGCTTCCATATAGTAATAATATCTTCCTTTGTACCCCTATATTTTAATGTTGTCCTCATACAGTAGTCCTTTTATTAATACCATTAATTGTTCCACACAGTAACCATCTTGTAAATTCTCCCCTCTCTTTTAATAGTGCCCCCCACATAGTGGTCCTTACCCCTCCCCCGCCCACACCACTTCCCTCTACCAGTTCCCATGACAAGTCACTGGATCATCTGATGTAGTCTGCTCTGGGCCTCTGTGGCAGAGCAGGGAGAAACTGAATCTGTGCTCCACTATAGTCTTCAACTGGATCTGCATCTGGAGGATGCACAGGAAGACCCCCTTTCACTTCAGTGACTCTCACAGTCATGAGGGGAAAGGGAGGTATGCCCCTACCCTCCCTACTACGCCCCTGCCTACTTTCATACAACTTGTGCACAAAAGTTAAATGCTTGTTCTTTTGCCTTTAGTACTTTTCAGAATTTTATCATGAAGGGCCCTTATGATCCTTCCACTCTCTTAAAATTTTGTGGTTGAGTTGTGGGGAAAATATATATTCTTGTACCGTGTTAGCCAGTAGATAGAATAATATTTAGATTTGAGAGTCCTCAGTGGTTGATACCTTTTAATGGCTAACTGAAAAGATGGTAACAAATTGCAAGCTTTCGAAACTACGCAGGTCTCTTCATCAGGCTAATATACCACAAAATCTGAAGAGTCACATATTTATACACAATAAGACACACAAAAAATGCAATAGGTAAGACATGTGATGGGAAACAGAGTTATTATGGAAGAGATAAACAGTTCTGGCTATAAATATTTTAGCAGTTAATAGATAAGGAGTGTGAAGGTTTTATTGTCCTGTGACTAGGTCCAGTGTAATGATGGCCTCACAAGTCTGAGGGGCACATTCCTTAGTTGATGTAGAATGACATAAATCCATGCGACACATTCATTCCAGCTCTGAAAAGTGTCAAAGGTCACCATCAGTTTATATTCTGAGATTCTTCTTTCTCTTTGAGATTTGAAGGTACCTTTTAATACCAGTAATTTCATGTCTTTTATGCTGTGATCAGGGGAACAAAAATGCTTGGCTACAGGCAGATATATTTTTTCTTCTTTTATTGTGTGGCGATGATGATTCATCCTTGTTCTAAGTTTTTGCCCTGTCTCCCCTACATAAAGACCCCCAGCTGGACATTTGGTACATATAATTAAGTACACTACATTAGATGTGATACAGCTGAACGTACCTAGGATCTTATAGTCCTGATGTGAATTGGGGATCTTTATCTTCTCTGTGGTCGTTATAAACGGACAGGTTTTACATTTTTTCTGGTTGCAAGGAAAGGTACCTGTAGCTGGTGGAGATGACAGGGAGCTTCTGACAATGATACTTCTTAAATTTGGGGGCTGTCTGAAACACAGAAGTGGGGGGTCTGGAAATATGGATTGTAATCGGGCATCTTTTTGTAGTAAGGGTTGTAGTTTCCGTGCAGCTCCCCTTAGCACCTCCAGATTTGGATTGTAGGTGACTACTAGAGGCACCCGGTTGTTTTCTTGTTTGGTTTTGTAATGTAGGAGATGATTCCTTGATATTCTGGTAAATATGTGACTTTTCAGATTTTGTGGTATACTAGCCTGATGAAGAGACCTGCGTAGTCTCGAAAGCTTGCAATTTGTTACCATCTTTTCAGTTAGTCATTAAAAGGTATTCACCACTGAGGACTCTCAAATTCTAAATATTTTTCTGTGGTTGAGTTGGTGTCGATCTGAGTTGCTGTTCACTGCCTTATTAACCTAACCAGCTCCACAGGGTACTGTGTAGATTTTGTATTGGGGCCATGGAGCTACAACTTCCACCTCTACCTACTGTATTATCACAATAGCACTTTAAGCTTTTTACTTAACTTTGGAAAATGCCAATTGAGGTCAAAAAATGTTTTTTTCACTTTTTACCCTCCTACCCTCACAGCTGAAGCTTAACTGTTCTTCCTAGGATATGTGTTAGGTGCAGGTACTTGTATAGAGGATGAAGAGGAAACTGGGATTAACACCTGAACATTTCCCAGTGAATTGACTCTACCCTTCACTATCTTTTACAGACTCAGAAAAGCTTCGTCTTTCCAAAAATGGAAGCTAGTTCTATTTTCAGTCTTTTTTAAAAAAATCTGAATTGTAAATTCTATTGTCAAATTCACAAAGTTATCTTGTTTGGTAAAACTTGTTGCGTGGTGTTTTATGGTGTTGCTGTTATATTGGAGCAGTAAATGTAGTTTGATTAATGGTTGTGCCTATATAAACACACAAAAGCTTGTTAAATGGATTTATTGCTCGATACACTTTCACTCTGCTGTCAAGCGGAGCTGTAGTATGCACCGCCATGCAGTGTTAGGATGTTTTTTTTATACGTTTAATCCATTATGAAGTTGTGTTTCCTGTGTTAATATTATTGATAATTGATTTATTTAGATTTCCATTGATAAGTGAAGTTCACATTACAAGTCAAGATCGGCTACATCATGTCTTATTGCTTGATAATTTTATTTGAGGAGAATCTAACATTTATTGTGGTTTCAGCTCTGAGAAGGGTAATCTAGTTTAGAAAATCAATTTTTATGTATCATATTAGGAAGTCTTCTTTTCAAGACCCTCATCTCCTGGCCAAAGAGGAGAGTAGATTAGTAACCTTATACACTGAAGATAAGACACTCTTGAATTCCATGAGTTAAAGTGTTGCTTTATTAATTCATCCGACAAAATAAAGTGACAGCTACGTTACCCCAACATTTCGGCCATCAGCCTTTCTCAAGGATATCTGGGCATGTGTCTGTCGACGATTGTGGAATCCATGTGCAGCTCTGTGCAGTGGGGACAAAGAGGAAAGTCGTTGCGAAGAGTGTCTCACTCTGGAGGGCCTGCTTCTTTGCAATATACAGACAACCCTTTGTGTTGTATAATGCTTAACTTCTCCCATGGTAGTGCTGCAAAAAAAAATGAAACAGCGAATACAAAGAATTTGCTGATATTAAGCCCCCACATCTTGGCCATAAGCTGATCATAGAGTGTTCTATGTTCAAAATTCCTTCAGCGCCACCGTGATTCAATAGAAATTTTGTAACAGAATATTAGAAAAAGGGTTTTCTAAGTTCGACAATAAGCTATAATTAGCTTAGTTTGCTTCAATTTTTTAGAGAAAATTGCTCACTAATGTCCTTGAAGAATGTCAAAACAAGGCGAAGAGGAAGACCAACAACTTGATGGCTTCATACAATCGGAATAACAACAGAGAAGACCCTGGTGGACCTATTCAGATTTGCACAAGATCAATCTTCCTACAGATCATTCATCCATCAAGTGGACATGGCTTGAAATCAAGCCAAAGACTGATTGCAAAAAAGAAAAAAAATGAATTGGACCTTGATTGGTGAAGAGTGACATTTAGGCCACATTCACACATTTGTTTGAAGTGTGAATGCGCTCTTCAATTTTTTTTTTTAAAGGACAGCACACAGACCCATTGATTATGTCTTATTCTGGCCCTCAAAATCAGATTGGAATAGGATATTGAAATATAAATGAAACTCTGTAGATCTTTGTGCTATCCAATAAACAAATTGGGCAGCGCATGGACAATTCCCACAGATGTGTGAATATAGCCTTAGTCTTGTAGACCCTTCATGCCCACTTTATAACTATGATGTAGTGTGAAGGTTATGAAGCAAGTGAGTACTGTGTAATGTTACCTTACGTTGTCTACCTTATGCAGCCATATTACTGTTAGAAGAATAAGGGAATTCTACCGTTTTAACATCATCTCTCCACCTGGAGTCCCCAGTGTACCTCTGCATTAGTTGATCTTCTGGGGACCTTTTATATTAGAAAAGGTTGTCCAAATTGGACAACCTTTATAAGGGGTTTTTCCACTATTATAATATTGATGACCTATATTTAGGACAAATGAACAAAATCAGATTGATGGGGATCTGACACCCAGAAATCCACCAATTATGATTTTGATAACCTGTCTTGCAGATAGGATAGATCATCAATATCATAATAGGGGACAACCCCTTCAATATTTTAGCAGTTAGTGACCACTTTTTCCAGACCTAACAATGAACTATGTGTTGTTGCTACATGATGACTTATCACTTGACTCATCCTGCTAATTATACATTACTTCCAAACATTAGTATTAAAATCAAATCTATGCCATATTTGTTAAAAGGGTTTTCCCAGATAATTATTTTCTATTTACAGAATAGGTTTTAAATTTCGTCCTGTCGAGACCCCCACAGCCATTAGAATGGGAATCCTGTTACCCTGTTTTTACGCGTTGCAGCTGGGATTGAATGGAGTGGCATGGTTGCACAATTGCTGCCGATTCATTCATTAAATATAAGACAAATGGCGGCAGTGGGGTAGAGCACTCAGCTATCACATGAGTGGAGTGGCAGTGGTTATGTGCTACCATGCTGCTTCAATCCTGACACCTTGAGGAAGAATTGGGATGTCCATTCTAGTGATTCTGGGGGTCCCAACGGTAGAAATCCAGTGATTAGACACGAGTGCAGATATGTCATAAATGTCATTTAATTTAATAAGTTGAATTATTTGTTAATTCCAATAGTGGATAATTTTACTACCTTTTTACTTTATGGTGAGACCATAAAAAAAACTGCAGTTTATAAAGAAAACCTGATCTCTTGATGTATTTTTTCCAGTAATACATCAATATCTGTTTATAGTGCAGTACCAAACACCTAATATTGAACCATGATTTACGTTTTTTAGGCTTTATAATCGGAATACTGTAATAATGGAAGATCCTTTCCTGTAAAAATGCTTTCCTGATGTCGTATGATAGGATCAGATTGTGTCTCTGGCACTAAATCATCTTGCACAGAGCTGTATTACAGTGGACATCTTGTAGTACTGACTTCGCACCTTGTTTTCTTCTTTTTTTACACATTTGTATGTCTATAGTTCTTTTATTAATCTACCCTTGGAATCCAAGTTACTAACTATTTTGTAAATTGCTGAAAAGAAAATAAATACACAAGTCTCTTCTTTGTCTGTGAACAAAATAGATGCGTCTGTGATGTTTTGAGGACGATGATACTTGAGCGGGTCATTATAATTCTCATCATATAAATGCTGGTGACTATTTCATATTTGTATATTGAGCTACAGACAAGATCTTACATTTTCACTTGTTTTGTTTTTTCTTCAATTTTTTATTGAAAAAGGTAGATTATAATTTTTGGATGATTAATCAACAAAAATGTTTTTTGTTTGGTGAATTAGCTAGTAAATGGACATGTGACTTTAGTTAAAAGGTTTAAAGTGTTGTCCATTTATCACATATTCACGTGATAAGCAACATCTTGTTAATTGTCAGAGGTCCTACCTCTGTAAAGAAGTGTCCATTCATGTCCTGGGCACATATATAATTGAGGAAACACCAAAGCAAACGTTATATTGTTTGTTTTTGTTCTACAGGACAGAAGGGTCTTATATTTAGTTTTCCCTTTAAATGTTTTCCATAACTTTTGGAAAGATTTTCAACTCTATGCTTAACCCCTTCTCAATCAATGACATGCTGTTATGACACGGTGTAGGTGTGTGGTTCAAAAGCAGAGGTTGTTCCACACAGGGCAGGGTGTCTGCTGTATTATACAGACAGCACCTGACTCTAACTGCAGTGATCAGAGCTTGCAGAAATCCATTTGTTAGAATGGGGCTTGCATAATTCCATTTGCTTTCTGCCAAAGCCACCTCTTTCAGAGGAATGGAACTCATTTTCGTTTTCAACCAGTTCCATCCAACTATCAAGCTCAACCTCAATTTGCCAAATTAATTTTCTGGACACGATCATATACATCAAAGACATTACCATACAGACATCAATTTACCATAAACACACAGGACATCTGGCAGATCATAGATGGAACGGCATTCATCAAAAACCCTATCATCTACAGTCAAGCTCTGATATACCTTTGCATCTGTTCTGACATCCTGCATGGGGCATTATAAGGGGGGGAAGTGACATCCTGCATGGGGCATTATAAGGGGGGGCAAGTGACATCCTGTATGGGGCATTATAAGGGAGGAGGGAGAGGTGACATCCTGCATGAGGCATTAAAAGAGGGGGAAGTGACATCCTGCATGGGGCATTATATGGGGGGGAGTGACATCCTGCATGGGGCATTATAAGGGGGGGTGACATCCTGCATGGGGCATTATAAGGGGGGTGACATCCTGCATGGGGCATTATAAGGGGGGTGACATAATGCATGGGGCATTATAAGGGGGGTGACATCCTGCATGGGGAATTATAAAGGGGGATGACAGCCTGCATGGGGCATTATGTGGGGGAAACAGCCTGCATGAGACATTATGTGGGGAGAACAGCCTGTATGGAGCGGTATATGGGGGCCAGTATTCTGTATGGAGCATTATATGGGGGCCAGTATCCTGTATGGAGCGTTATAAGGGGGCCAGTATCCTGTGTGGAGCGTTATATGGGGGCCAGTATCCTATATGGAGCGTTATATGTGGGCCAGTATTCTGTATGGAGCGATTCGCCGGTTTCTAAGCTATTGTGGAATTTACAATAGATATCGCTCATGTAATGTAAGAAGTGAAATCTTTGGCATTGTACTATACCTATATTTCTCTGCCGTATCTGTGCATCATGAATCGTGATATGTGTTAAAGGGGCCACTGAGACTTTTTTGCCCAGGGCCCACAAAAACCTGGAGCCGGCCCTGCATACAACCCCCACATGAGCATCTTAAGAAAGATTGGTGCCGATCTTCAACCCATATTCCATAGAGACCACAGACAAAATAATATTCCCAGATCTACCACTTGTCTCCTACAAACAGCCCCCTAACTTAAGGAATCTCTTTGTCAGAAGTGTCCTCTGATCACCATCAGAGAAGGACACATTCCCCTGTAAAAAATGCAAAACTTGTATCACATATTATCAACAAATACAGTCCGCTTACCCATCTCAAATCAGGACTATAAGATCATGGATTTCTTCTCATGTACATCCCCCAATGTGGTGTACATGATGATACAATGTACAAGGTGCCCTGGAGGTACTTATATTAGGGAAACTAAGCAAAAACTACAAACGGGGATGAATCTGCACAGGCACACAATTAAGAATGAACTGGACACACCTGTGGGAAAACATTTCTCTTGTCCTGGACACTGTTTGACAGATTTAAATGTCTCAATACTGAAAGGTAATTTTAAGAACAATAGAGAGAAAAATCAGGAACTTTAAACTGATAAGGATGTTCAACTCTTTGACAATGAGACCCAATTAACACCTGGATTTATGACTCACTACATGGACACAGTTCACATCTCTACCAGACCAACTCCAGATCACTACTCCATCGCTACCACCACTTCTCAATTTCTAACAAAAACCTTAATTTGATTTCCTTAGCATATTTTTACAAAGCACCATCCCATACGACATCTCTTAAATGTTGTGTTCTTCTCTCAGCAATTCATTTGTAAATCTACCTGAAGAAGGAGCCTCTGAGCCCTGAAACCTTGCAAACATAATTTTTCTGATTAGCCAATAAAGGTATCACTCCTAGAATACTTTTGTAATTTTTGGGGATAAAAATATTTCCATTGATTTTTGTTTTCAGAAATTTGTACATCAGATCTGTCATATGTGAATCCACCCTAAAAATTAGTTAGAAGCTTGTAGCAAAGGGAATGAGATTATCTTGGGCTGAGTTCTTTCTCAAAGGTATGAGCAGACGTACTATATGTGCAATCTGCTGCACAAGAGCCCTGGAGGTAGGTGGTCCACTGCTGCATTAAATGTAAGGGTATGTATACATGGAGTCTTTTAGACGCCAACATACCCACATCATTTTTCCTAGGAAGAGATGTTAAAGCAAAGCACTGTCTGCGTTTCCCCTGAAGCATCTTTATAGACATCTTCTCAGATGACTTTTGCGGTGACTTTGATGCTGATGTTGGTGGTTCTCTTTTACATTTTTTTATGTATCAATTGGGAGCTTCCAAGTGCCACAAGAATGTAATGGTGACTTTTTTTTTAACCGCTTTACATCTTTGAAGACCTGAAGAGGTTAGAAGCTCAGAAAAACGCTACATATGTATAGGAAGCTGTTTTTACATTACAGTGTATATGTTCATTCCTTTTTAGATTTTTAAAGTATTTTTTCTGCCAGGTTCCAGGTGGAATACACCTGAAAAAGATTACGTATGCACATTCCCAAAGAGATGAACATTGATCATAGAGGAAGGGGCCTATGTACCACTCTTGAACCACAGCTTTAAGTCTGTATGCAGTCTTGCTGTAAGGGTTGAATTGAAAAAGCATTGTTTGCTCCTATCGTATATTTATTTAATCGGAAAATAACTTTCAACATATTTCAGAAAAAGAATATGCAAAAAAGTAATTTGGTTAAATGGCTGTAGCTATAGCCAAAAGGTTAGAAATACCTCTTTACCTGTTCTTTTATTCCCATGATAAACTAACATCTCTATGAATTTCCATTAGGCCTATAAAAATCTCACTTATAGTAAAATGATTTCAGATACTGTATATGTTCTCATCCATAACCTCATCACCAAATTTTGCTTAAAGGAGTGGTCCGAAATACAACTTAATTTTCATCCTAAATCCCTTTCTATTTAATGCCATAATTTAAACAATTTTCTAATATACTTGAATAAAAAATGTCCTATCTTTATCTAATTACACTATGTAACTGCTTTCCTTTTCTTGGTTTTTATTTACAACTTCCTTTTTTGAAGACATTTCGTTTGAGAATCCCAGTGGGATATTCAAACAAAGAGTCAACTGCCACTGTCAGTGCCTCCTCCTTGAAACAAAGTGTCATCAGTGACGTCCATTTCGAGGGTAGGGCTAGTCAGATGCAGAAAAGCAGCCCCAACCCATGACATTGCCACAATCATGTTTCAGTGTAGCTGTTTGGTACCTTACATCATTTAGTTTTCCAATTGGGCGGTATATATAGTGCTTTCCATCACTACCAAACAGATTGAACTTGGATTCATCCGACCACAACACCTTAGACCAAATCTGTCTCTTTCCATTTGCTGTGTTTTTTGGCAAACTCAAGTCGGACCTTCCAGTTCTTTGCAGAGATGAATGGCTTCTTGACTGGAACTCGTGCATTCAACCCTACTGCTCTTAGCCGTCGCATCACATTTTGGCGTCTCACTTTGACCCCATATTCTTCTTTCATTTCATGCGAAATCTGTACTGCACTTTTATGGACATCAGATACTGACTTTTTCTTAATAATGTGATCGACTCTGGAGGACGTTTTCCGTGGTCGTCCACTTCTAGGTTTCTCAGCTGTTCCATAACCTTCTTATTCTTTCTTTAATATACATGACACTTGAATCTGAGAACAGTTGAATTCCATAGCTACCTCTTTTTGGCTGTTGCCTGACTTCACTCTCAGAATAATACACTTCCTGACATCTGGTGTAGTGATGAGTAAGCGTGCTCGTTTAACCCTTTAACAGAGCATGCTTGGGTGCTTACCGAGTATCTTCGACGTGCTCGCATATTATGTTCGAGTCCCTGCATTTGCATGATTTACAGCTGTAAGACAGCCTCAACACATACAGGGATTGCCACTTAGGGAATCCTCAGATGTGTTGAAGCTGTCTTACAGCTGTAAATCATGCAGACGCAGGGACTTGAACATAATATACGAGCACGCCGAAGATACCCAGCAAGCACCCGAGCATGCTCGGTTACAGGGTTAAACGAGCATGCTCACTCATCACTAATCTGGTGATAAATTTGGCTTTGTCTTTGCCATGTTTTAATCTAAAAACATACAGTACATTAAGAAAAAAAAATTAAGGCAAAATTCGACTACCCATGACAAAATATGCAAAACATTTGGCCCATCAAATGTTGAAAGCTAACACATAAAGGGATAAAACAATGTCAAACACAATTTTCACTCTTATAGCTGATAACCATTTACTTCTGGTTTACTAAATAACCAGGAAAATGGCATTACAACAACCAGCCAGAAGTAATCACACTTTAAAAAAAAAAAATGCAAAACTTTTGGTTGCTACTATATGTATCTCCTAAATCCATTATTTCCTCTTTCAATGAGTTGAAGTGTTATTAGAGATGATGTAGTGTTTTTCTAGTGCATTCTACCTATTTTGCATATGAAATGAACATGTAGTGTTAGACAAAAAAAAGTAAGCGGGAACCTTGATGTGTTCTCAGCTGGCTAATGGGTGCAATAGTACGAATTAAGAGCAATATTCCATGCTCAAAAACATTGAGCCTGAACGTGATGTGCTGATCTCAAGTATTTTTTATGATTCAGCCTTCATAACTGTTTCTCACTGCATTTAATATGGTTTTTAGCCCCTATTGTGTTCTCTTTTTAAGAGATTTAGGCTACTGCAGAAGTGTACTCTAATGTACTGGACAAAACACTGAAGCTCATTATTTATTGAAATCACATTGCTATCACCTAAAACGTGTTGAAAACTAAAGATTCAGATTCGAAATTAAGAAATAAAGCAACATCCCTAACGAGTCCTGGACAACCTCAGTTCTTCACTTTTATGTTGGTTTTTAGCCTCTTATTGACTTCATGTTTTTTGGCAACTCTTCCCCTTTGGCAGGTGGGCTGTTACTTATTTTCAGTTTTAAATTTAATCTACGAAGCACAAAACAGCCAGATAGATTACTCTTTGGCTAATAAACGATATTCCCTCTGGACTTATGTAACCTGGCTTCTCGCCTATTCTACTAGAGATGGAAGATCTGGCTGATTTGCTATTGGTCTCACTAGCACATTGATAAAGAGAAAACTCTAGGACTTGTGTATTACCAGTAATCTGATTTCTTTAGATCATAAGCAGAATAGTTTTGTGTCACTCTAAACTCAGAGGCTAAAATTACGACTTTGTTCTCTCTATATTGGAATACGTCATGAGAAGGATTGGGAACAGATTAAATCTCTTACAACAGCTGCCAATATCTAATGTGGCGAACTGTTGCTGTAGCTTTAATCCTGAGTCACCTAAATATACAGTACATATTTATAAGGTTGATATTATAAACTTTTTTTTTAATGATTTAATCAGTGCTTTAACCTGAAGGTTGTTGGATTTGTAAAATTTATCTGTAGCCTCGTGGGTCATGCATTCAGCAATGCTAATTACACATGTGTTCTCCCTTATGTTTCTCCAAATTTTGTCTTCCCATTGAACTTCCATCGCAATCTCTATGATGATTCATATAGCATAAACATTGTAAGAAGACAGGAGGTAAGGTCCTGCATGGCAGGTACAGTTATATGAAAAGTTTGGGCACCCCTATTAATCTTAAGCTTAATGTTTTTTAAAAATTGGTGTTTTTGCAACACCTATTTCTGTTTGATATATGTAATAACTGTTGGACACAGTAATGTTTCTGCCTTGAAATGAGGTTTATTGTACTAACAGAAAATGTGCAATTGCATTCAAACTAAATTTGTCAGGTGCATAAGTATGGGCACCTCACCAGAAAAGTGACATTAATATTTAGTAGATCTTCCTTTTGCAAAAATAACAGCCTCTAGTCGCTTCCTGTAGCTTTTAATGATTTCCTGGATCCTGGATGAAGGTATTTTTGACCATTCCTCTTTACAAAACAATTCCAGTTCAGTTAAGTTTGATGGTCGCCGAGCATGGACAGCCCTCTTCAAATGATCCCACAGATGTTCAATGATATTCAGGTCTGGGGACTGGGATGGCCATTCCAGAACATTGTAATTGTTCCTCTGCATGAATGCCTGAGTTGATTTGGAGCAGTGTTTTGGATCATTGTCTTGCTGAAAGATCCATCCCCTGCGTAACTTCAACTTTGTCACTGATTCTTGAACATTATTGTCAAGAATCTGCAGATACTGAGTGGAATCCATGCGTCCTTCAACTTTAACAAGATTCCCGGTGCCGGCATTGGCCACACAGCCCCAAAGCATGAAGGAACCTCCACCAAATTTTACTGTGGGTAGCAAGTGTTTTTCTTGGAATACTGTGGTTTTTTTGCCGCCATGCATAACGCCTTTTTGTATGACCAAACAACTCAATCTTGGTTTCATCAATCCACAGGACCTTCTTCCAAAAAGAAATTGGCTTCTTCAAATGTGCTTTTGCATACCTCAGCCGACTCTGTTTGTGGCGTGCTTGCAGAAACGGCTTCTTTCGCATCACTCTCCCATACAGCTTCTCCTTGTGCAAAGTGCGTTGTATAGTTGACCGACGCACAGTGACACCATCTGCAGCAAGTTGATGCTGCAGCTCTCTGGAGGTGGTCTGAGGATTGTCCTTGACTGATCTCACCATTCTTCTTCTCTGCCTTTCTGATGTTTTTCTTGGCCTGCCACTTCTGGCCTTAACAAGAACTGTCCCTGTGTTCTTCCATTTCCTTACTATGTTCCTCACAGTGGAAACTGACAGGTTAAATCTCTGAGACAGCTTTTTGTATCCTTCCCCTGGACAACTATGTTGAATAATCTTTGTTTTCAGATCATTTGACAGTTGTTTTGAGGAGCCCATGATGCCACCCTTCAGAGGAGATTCAAACAGGAGAACAACTTGCAAGTGGCCACTTTAAGTAGCTTTTCTCATGATTGCATACACATGGCTATGAAGTTCAAAGCTCAATGAGGTTACAAAACCAAAAAAAGTGCTTTAGTAAGTCAGTAAAAAGTAGATAGGAGTATTTAAAACAAGAAAATGATAAGGGTGCCCATTCTTATGCACCTGTCAAATTTTGTTTGAATGCAGATTGCACATTTTCTGTTAGTACAATAAACCTCATTTCAAGGCAGAAACATTACTGTGTCCAACAGTTATTACATATATCAAACTGAAATAGCTGTTGCAAAAACACCAATTTTTATAAAACATTAAGCTTAAGATTAATAGGGGTGCCCAAACTTTTTCATATAACTATATGTGTTACTGAGAGAGTTTTTATTTGGGCTGAATTTTGGGTCCGGGATTTAGGAATGACCAAAAGAGCCTGAGTGGGAAAGATTGCTCCCATACTCCAGACAGGGTTTTACTGGCGTGATAAACTACACCTTGTTTAGTTCAGGTAGTAGTAGTGTGCTGAGGCTAGAAAAAGACAGAGCTGGTGGATAGTCTGTACTGCAGCCTGATAGATTCCTATAATATCAAGTTGGTGAAACCATTCCATTTACTTTGCATTGCCCAGAGAAAGGAATGTTTTGTTATCTATTTGTGCTGAAGAAAGGCTGTTTCATTTTGGAGCTGTAAAGTTTATGAAGTGAAGGACAATAAACTTTATTCTGTTTTGAAATATAAACCATGTGCATATCCAAGCGGCTACCAGAGAGCTGAAACCCCTACATAATCTACAGACAGAGTATCACCAAATCACCCTTTTTTCAAAACTAATCCATCCCTCACCACTCCTCTTGAGTCTTGAGATATATCGAAGGACAGTTCTGCACATGAACCGTGTATTGCAGGAATCATGTAGCACCCTTATGGACGTCTATTATTGATCTATAGGCATTGCATGTGCCATATTTTTCTGTAGAAGGGCTGACATCTAAAAGAAAATTACTTTCATGGATGGAAAGCTATCCCAAGGACATGAAAAGCAGATGGAGCAAACGGGTATCAAGCCTTACTCTCTCACGTTGTAAGTGTGAAGTAGGGTTAATCACCGTATCTCTTTGTATGACTATGATTACTTTTCAGTTGACAGGAGAATTGGCTTCTTTAAAGAAAATGCTGCTGGCATAAAGCTTTTCTTTTGCTTGTATAAATCTACTCTGCTTAGCTTTTTTCACTGAAGCAGAGATGTACTATGAACTCCCAGTAAGTAGTTTACCAGTGGCAGTAACTGCATGAGTTTAACAAATATAGGATGGATTTTTACTCGGTAAAAAAATCCAAACTACAGCAAACATTGACTCTGGTGAAAAAATGTAAAAATAGTATTATAGTTATATCATCCTTCTGGATGGCCACATCCAAATCTCAGGATGATCAGCATTTTCGAGTTAGTTACAATTAGCCTACCATAAGACACCTGCACCTTCCTTCTGACTCCTAAACCACATAATCACTTCTGTGACAGTTTAAAAAAATGCTGTTCTACATGTATCTCTATCTGACATTTTCTTGTACACTTAAGAGTGTTATCACATTGGGTTTAAGGACATGCTCGGTGGCCCTGTCGGGGCATACATCCGAACCCCCCGCAAAACGGGATACGGACATATGCGCCGATGGGACCGTGCACTCTGACGTGCATCATTTTCAGGAGCCTACGCCTATTGGAGGTGGACACTCAGGTGTAAGTAGACTGCATCTCAGTGTCCACCTCCTGTAAGCGTACACCCCCGAAAATAATGCACGGGAGCGGCCACGTTCGCTCTGCCGGCTCCATTACGTTTATGGCCTGTCAGGGCATGTGTCCGAATCCCATTTTGCGAAGGGGAGTTCATCAAAGCAGGAAAGCTTCAGAGAGACTCAACTAAACAGATTAACCTCTGCATTGCTAGCAGAAACCTGCACTGTTTAATATGATGGTGAAGTGCTTCTATCAGTCCAGGAGTACGTGAAATCAGACACCGCGGTCTTCTGGGCCCACTCTGTCGCAGAAAACCCGTGACAGAACCACTGTTAAATCTATACAACTATACAGACAAAACTGCAGGCGTCATAGTCTCTCCTTTGACTAGTGCACCATATCTACAGAATATTTGGATATTGTTCAACCAGATTAAGTACAAGGTAATAGATGCTTGCTTTGCCCCAAAGAGCTGCTCCACTGGTGAGAAACCTATTCTGAATGTATAAGCTAATGAGTCTGGAAGTGAATTGGGGACAGATCAATGTACAGCAAGAGCATCAATATTTATTACACCCACCCTGTGCCACTTTCCTTTTTTTCATTGAAAGCTCCTCCATTTGGCCAGACACAAGAAGACCTGTCAATCAAGGAGAGAAAGGTGAAACTGGTCAGAGAGTAATGAAGAATGATGCCATTGCCGTTCATTAGTCTGCCTCTGATTCACTTCTACTTTAGTCATTATCATTTACTATCAGAATTTGGTTTCCCTGCACTAGAGCAATGCATTGGGGCCATACTGGTATCCTGTTACATTGTATTATTCTGTTGGGGGTGGGGATAAAAAGCTGATGACAGATTACCTTTAAATACTTATTTTGTGTGATTCTAACCTGATACGGTATCAGACTTTTAAAGGACCTACTTGATGATCCCAATTCCTAATATTATTCTTACGTGCAGAATTTGTTCTTTATGCCGTGCATGTATTCAATACCGAAGATAAATTACACATTCCTAAGACCCTTGCCTTTGTTTGTGGCTACTACAAAGAGAAACTCTTAAGATTTTATCGTTCTTAAAAACCCTTCAGAAAACTCAAGTAGCTTTTATAGTTCTTTAGCCAATCGGCCAAAGGTATTAAGTAATCACTGCTGTGCTTTTGTAAGAGACCCCCTTCGAGCCGCATCTGGTTCTGCTGCATCCATGCTGCCATGTCTAAGAGGATGTCAGATGTGTTATGGATTTGGCAGGAGTAATGAAAACCATGCGGTGATCTATTTACAAACGTAGGGAATTATTAGTCTGTGAACTCTAACTCTACTTAATAGGCAACGTTCTCATATAAAAAAAATTATATCCGCTTTTACCCAATGGCTTTTGCTCATATAATTTGCAGCTGGATAATAGCTGGAATGTATGCAGCTGAACATTAGTAATTATTACATTAGAGAGTATGATCAGTGTCTATTACATGTGGAAATCAAAAGCTTCTCAAAACTTTTCTGTGCATAATTAAATAGCACCTGTATCCATCTCTCTGCTTTACAGCTTGACTTTTAAATATTATCATAGCATTTCTTTATTTCTTTTCATATTTCTATACCTAGGTACCGGCTCTGAAAAAGAATAGAAACATCTACATAGTAACATAGCTTTTTAAGGTTGAATGAAGACTGAGTCCATCTAGTTCAACCCATAGCCTAACATGTTGATCCAGAGGAAGGCAAAAAAACCCATGTGGCAAACACTAAGCTCCACATTGGGGAAAAAAATTCCTTCCCGACTCCATACGACAATCAGACTAATTCCCTGGATCAACGCCCTATCAAGGAATCTAGTATATATAACCTGTAATATTATACTTTTCAAGAAAGGCATCCATGCCCTTCTTAAATTTTAATAGCGAATCACTCATTACAACATCATGCGGCAAAGAGTTCCATAGTCTCACTGCTCTTACAGTAAAGAATCCCCGTCTGTGATTATGATTAAACCGTCTTTCCTCCAGACGTAGAAGATGCCCCCTTGTCCCCGTCTCAGGTCTCAGAGTTAAAAGATCAGTAGAAAGGTCTTTGTACTGTTCCCTCATATACTTGTACATAGTAATAAGATCACCCCTAAGCCTTCGTTTTTCTACAGTAAATAACCCCAAGTGTAATAACCTGTCTTGGTATTGCAGACCCCCCAGTCCTCTAATAACCTTGGTCGCTCTTCTCTGCACCCTCTCTATTTCAGCTATGTCTTTCTTATACACCGGAGACCAGAACTGTACACAGTATTCTAAGTGTGGTCGCACTAGTGACTTGTATAGAGGTAAAATTATGTTCTCCTCATGAGCATCTATGCCTCTTTTAATGCATCCCATTATTTTATTTGCCTTTGCAGCAGCTGCCTGACACTGGCCACTAAACGTGAGCTTGTCGTCCACCAATATACCCAGGTCTTTTTCAGTTACAGTTTTGCCCAGTGTTTTACAATTAAGCATATAATTATACATTTGATTTCTTCTGCCCAACTGCATTACCTTACATTTATCCCCATTAAAGCTCATTTGCCATTTATCAGCCCAATCTTCTAGTTTACATAGATCCTACTGTAATATAAAATTGTCCTCCTCTGTATTGACTACCCTGCAGAGTTTAGTGTCATCTACAAATATTGAAATATTACTCTGTATGCCCCCTACAAGGTCATTAATAAATATGTTAAAAAGAAGCGGGCCCAATACTGACCCCTGTGGTACCACACTGTTAACTGAGACCCAGTCTGAGTGTTTTCCATTAATAACCACCCTTTGTTTCCTATCACTGAGCCAGTTCTTAACCCACATACATATATTTTCCCCTATCCCCATTGTTCTCATTTTATGTATCAACCTTTTGTGTGGAACCGTATCAAAAGCTTTTGAAAAGTCCATATACACAACATCCACTGCATTTCCTTGGTCCAGTCCGGAACTTGCCTCCTCATAAAAACTGATCAGATTAGTTTGACAGGAACGGTCCCTCGTAAACCCATGTTGATATTGGGTCATGAGGTTATTCTTCTTCAGATACTCTATTATAGCATCTCTTAGGAAACCCTCCAGGATTTTACCCACAGTAGAGGTTAAGCTTACTGGCCTATAATTTCCATGTTCAGTTTTTGTCCCCTTTTTGAATATTGGCACCACATTTGCTATACGCCAGTCCTGTGGTACAGACCCTGTTATTATGGAATCTTTAAAGATTAAAAATAATGGTCTATCTATGACGTTACTTAACTCCTGCAGTACTCGCGGGTGTAACTTTAGTGATTTTTAGACGCTGCCGTACTTCCTGCTGGGTTAAGCAAGTGACATTTAATAGAGAATTTTTGTTATCACTAATCATGTTTTCTGTCATGTGATTTTCTTGTGCAAATACTGTTGAAAAAAAATCATTTAGCATATTGGCTTTTTCCTCATCCTCATCCACCATTTCACCCAGACTATTTTTAAGGGGGTCAGCACTATCATTTTTTAGTTTCTTACTATTTATGTTGTTAACCGCTTTACAGCCTGTAGCGTATTAGTACGCACCAGACTGTCACCCCCTGTTCAGCGCGGGCTCCGGCGCTGAGCCCATACTGAACCGGGCACATGTCAGCTGATTCTTACAGCTGAGATGTGCCCGCAAGAGCCGCAGGTGGAATCGCGATCCACCCGCGGCTGTTAACATGTTAAATGCCGCTGTCAATTTCTGACAGCGGCATTTAACATCGTCGTGCCGGAAGCTCGTCACTTACCCCGCCCATCAGTGACCACGTCACGTGATCGCGGATCACTGATGGGTGGGCATGACAACCCTGGGTCTGCAGCAGAACCCAGTGGTTGTCATGTGCTGATCGCTATGAGCGCCACCTAGTGGTCGGCGCTCATAGCACAGGAGCATTTCTGCTACATAGAGGTGATCTGCTGATCACCTGTATGTAGCAGAGGCGATCAGACAAGTGTTGCTTCTAGTCTCCTATGGAGACTATAGAAGCATGCAAAAAGTGAAAAAAAAATGTTTTTAAAAATATAAAAAATATATATATATATAAAAGTTCAAATCACCCCCCTTTCGCCCCATTCAAAATAAAATAATTAAAAAAAAAAAACAAATACACATATTTGGTATCGCCGCATTCAGAATCGCCCGATCTATCAATATAAAAAAATAATTAATCCGATAGGTAAACGGCGTAACGAGAAAAAAATTCAGATACATGGTAAACATGTGCAGATGACAACGTTCCTCAGACCGGCATTTAACAACGGATGCAGGGAAACGACAGAGATTACGTGTGATAGACAGCAAGTATGAACATAGCCTATCCTGTTCTCCAAACTGACACAATATAGTTTTCTTCTATTCGACTGGATTGGTGTTCCCCAGCAGACCCCTATATCCCTGCTCCCTTTGACCTTCATTATGTTGCAGGATTCCTGTTTTTCTACTATGGGGGACCACTCTCCAGGCCTGTACTCCTCCTGCATCCACAGCATATTATTCTGGTAGGCTAAGGGTGCTGTGCAGACCAGGGAATTCAATCTGCCTCAAGAGTTCTAGCCCTCAGGTTATCCTATGGATTTCTTCCAGTCAGTCCATCCCTATTCGGCTACTGGAAGGGGAAGGATGATCTTCTCACATGGTCTTCTGGCTGATCCCCAATTGTCCTCTTCAGGTGTTTCCTGTTACTCTGAAACTCAATAACTCCACTATAATTACGGTTGAAGCTAACTTTTGAACACCCAGGGGTTCCACCGACTAAGCCATTTGCCTAGCAACTATCCTGGCAAGGAGACTTAACTATTAACCTACTGAAAGTGCAACAGACAATCATAAATAGACATATTAGAAATAACTTATGCAGAGTTTTCTTAGTAATACAACTCTGGGGTATTAAATATATACTGTACAGTGCATTGTGAAAGTATTTGGCCCCCTTGAACTTTTCTACCCTTTGCCACATTTCTGGCTTCAAACATAAAGATATAAAATTCTAATTTTTTGGGGAAGAATCAACAACAAGTGGGACACAATCGTGAAGTGGAATGAAATTTATTGGATATTTTAAACTTTTTTAACAAATTAAAAACTGAAAAGTGGGGCATGCAATATTATTCGGCCCCTTTACTTTCAGTGCAGCAAACTCACTCCAGAAGTTCAGTGAGGATCTCTGAATGATCCAATGTTGTCCTAAATGACTGGTAATGATAAATAGAATCCACCTGTGTGTTATCAAGTCTCACACACCAGGCAGGTCCGAGATACTGTTGTAGCGAAGTTTAAAGTCGGATTTGGATACAAAAAGATTTCCCAAGTTTTAAACATCTCAAGGAGCACTGTGCAAGCGATCATATTGAAATGGAAGGAGTATCAGACCACTGCAAATCTACCAAGACCCGGCCGTCCCTCTAATCTTTCATCTCGAACAAGGAGAAGACTGATCAGAGATGCAGCCAAAAGGCCCATGATCACTCTGGATGAACTGCAGAGTAGTGTTGAGTCACTCCCGTAGTGTTCTGGTTCGGTTCGTCGAACACCGGGATGTTCGTGGAACTGTTCGTCGAACACCTTAGAACACTGTCAAACTCCGTCGAACACCGTTAAAACCAATGGCAGGCAAATAAAAACACATAGAAAACACCTTCAAAGGTGTCCAAAAAGCTGACAAACTGCTCAGAAGACACTCTTTTTAAAAAAGCCGGCCGGCAATTCAGCATCGGTATCCAACAATTTAGAACAGAAAGAATAGAGCATCACACATAGATTAGATAGATAGAAACATGTCAGTCACATATATAGGAAGTACAGTGACAGTGTTGGTTACTGTACCTGTCATTTAGTGTTAAAATAAAGGATTTATTAAAAAAAATAATAGTGTTTTCATGCACCGTCTCTTTAAAAAAGCCGGCTGGCAATTCAGCATCGGTACCCGACAATTTAGAACAGAAAGAATAGAGCATCACACATAGATTAGATAGATAGAAACATGTCAGTCACATATATAATAAGTACAGTGACAGTGTTGATTACTGTACTTGTCATTTAGTGTTAAAATAAAGGATTTAAAAAAAAAAAAAAAAATTGGCGTGGGGTTCCCCGTAATTTTAGTCTCTAGCGGAGGTTAAGCAGACGGCTGGGGTAGATGTTTGAAGCCTGGGAAGGGGGTAATACCCGCGGAGCTTCCCAGGCTACTAATATCAGCCCCCAGCTGAATACCTAGCCTTTACTAGCTATTAAAATGGGGGACCCCCCAAAAAAATGATGTGGGGTCCCCCCTATTTTAATAGCTAGCAAAGGCTAGGCAGACAGCTGGGGGCTGATATTAATAGCCCAGGAAGGGTGCCATGAATATTGGCCCCCTCCCAGGCTAGAAACACCAGCCGTCAGCCGCCTCAGAAATGGAGCATCCATAGGATGCGCCAATTCTGGCACTTAGCCTCGCTCTTCCCACTGCCCTGTAGCGGTGGCAGTGGGGTAATTGGGCTGGGGTTGATGTCAGCTTATAATGCCAGCTGACATCAAGCCCAGGTTAGTAATGGAGAGGCGTCTATAAGACACCCCATTACTAACCCTATAGTCAAAGTTAAAAAAAAACACAAACACTCAGAATAAAGTCCTTTAATTGAAATAAAGACACAATTCTTTATTGTTCTAAATTAAACCATACTTACCATCATGCCCATTCCAGCTGAAGCCAACGATCTCCTGCAATAAAAGTAAAATAATAAACCAACATCATCCTTACCTTTCCATGGTTCCCACGACTGCTTCAGCTCTGCTACATTCACATGACAGACTGGATCGCAGCCGAAAGCAGCCATCCAGCTTGCCATGCCGCAGACACTGAGAAGCGCAGGCATGCTTGTGCTCCTCAGTGTCTGGCTGTGACGGCATCCAGATGAGCCAAGTGCATGTTCAATGAACTCAGCTCACCTCATGCACGTCACTGACAGCGTGGGAGAATTCTCCTGCGCATGCGGTGAGCGTGAGAGAATTCTCCTTTGCTCACAGCAAGCGCAGGAGAATTTTGTAAATTTTTTTTTACAGTGAGTGGCAGACAATCCCTGCATGATGTGAAAAAATCCAGTTACGCTTTTGGTGCACGAACAGTTATCAAACATAACCTCGAACAGCCAATTTTTTTGCAAATCATTCGCGTTCGTCGAACGACTCGAACACCGCCCAAAACAGCTCGAATTTGAGATTGGCGAACAGTTCTAGTCGAACACCACTCATCTCTACTGCAGAGATCTACAGCTGAGGTGGGAGAGTCTGTCCATAGGACAACAATCAGTCGTACACTGCACAAATCTGGCCTTTATGGAAGAGTGGCAAGAAGAAAGCCATTTCTCAAAGATATCCATAAAAAGTCTCGTTTGAAGTTTGCCACAAGCCACCTGGGAGACACACCAGACATGTGAAATAAGGTGCTCTGGTCAGATGAAACCAAAATCAAACTTTTTGACCACAATGCAAAACGATATGTTTGGCGTAAAAGCGACACAGCTCATCACCCTCAAAACACCATCCCCACTGTCAAACATGGTGGTGGCAGAATCATGGTTTGGGCCTGCTTTTCTTCAGCAGGGACAGGGAAGATGGTTGAAATTGATGAGAAGATGGACGGAGCGAAATACAGGACTATTGTGGAAGAAAACCTGTTGGAGTCTGCAAAAGACCTGAGACTGGGACGGAGATTTATCTTCCAACAAGACAATGATCCCAAACATAAAGCAAAATCTACAATGGAATGGTTCAAAAATAAACGTATACAGGTGTTAGAATGGCCAAGTCAAAGTCCAGACCTGAATCCAATCGAGAATCTGTGGAAAGAGCTGAAAACTGCTGTTCACAAATGACCTCCATCCAGCCAAAATGAGCTCGAGCTGTTTTGCAAGGAAGAATGGGCAAGAATTTCAGCCTCTCGATGTGCAAAACTGATAGAGACATACCCCAAGTGACTTGCAGCAGTAATCGCAGCATAAGGTGGCGCTACAAAGTATTAACTCAAGGGGGCCGAATAATATTGCACGCCCCACTTTTCAGTTTTTAATTTGTTAAAAAAGTTTAAAATATCCAATAAGGTCCAAGGTCTACTGAATTGCTTCCATGGAAGGTTTGCTGTCTGGAGGAGCAAACCAGAGGCAGGAGACCTCAGTGTAATGAGGTGAGTACCATGAGGGCAGTCAAAGTGCAAAATTCGACAAAGAATGATCAGGCAGGAAGCTGGCCATGGTTAGGCAGCAGGAATTCAACAAGCAGAGCAGGAGCAGATGGCACAATACTGAAGCAGTGAAGAACTTTAACTAGTTGTGAGAGTCAGAGATTCAGGGGTTAAAATAGATGACAGCCCCACCCAAGGCTCACAGAAATAAGCAAGGAATTAACCCCCATAGCTTTCTTGCTGAGCATCACCAACAGACCCAGGAATTGAACCGGACCACCACCCTAGAAAGGCACAGCACATTTCAGCCACCAAAGTGGAAACACGGGACAGGTCCTGACCTGGATGTTACATATAGCAGTCCTAACTTTTTTTTATAGCACTGTTTATTTCCTGTTTATTTCCTGTACCATAAGTTGACACAACCTTTCAGGTTTCCCATTGCTCTGCTAAAAATGCCTTTTATACATGGCACTTCATGAAAATAAAATGAGCTGAGGAAAATAAGAAAAGCTCTTGTATTAGCACTCTCAAGTTTGTAGTGAAATAGAAATTAGAATTTTACGGAGGGCAGTAGATGATCAGTAAAAAGGAGCAATGTATTTCTTTAAATGTGTATGTAAATTGTGAGAGAAAAAAAATCTGAATAAGTGGTCCAAATGGATAATCCAAAAAACAGGGAGGTTGATGACAGTGAGCAATAAGCAAGTCCTTGCAGCTCAGAGTGGTACAATGTGATATTGAGCACCCCCGCCAGTTGCGTGCAGGGTTGCCTACTCTCCAGAAATTCCTGGACAGTCTGTAAAAATAAGGCACTTTTTTCTCCTGTCCATAAAAAAAATCTGATTTGTCTGTGGTTTTTGTTTAAAGCTGGAAAGACTTGGTGCCCATTTTTATGAATATATTTATCACCCTTATATACTTCCCAGTGAATGCAGCTGATGTCTTCATGAAGGATTTATAGCCTGTAGACATATATAATTTATACTTTTAATGATTTATTTTGGTTATCTAATTTCTCCGTAAAAAAAAGTTTGCGGTCTGTGATTTTTTTTTTGAGAAGCTGTCCAGGCAAATTAAAAAATCTAGTTGGTAATCCTGGTGAAAGCTCTCCTGATTCACAGTTTGCGCTGCTCCAGTACTATACCATTGGTACGGAGGTCTGTAAAGGCCAAAGTTGTTTTCCTATGCATTTGGAAAAGCAGTACGGAAATCTGTAAGGGCCAAAGTTGTTTTCAAAATGCATAGGTACAATTTTGGTCCTTACAGACCTCCGTGCTGCTTCTTTTCGAAATGCATAGGGTACAACTTTATTCCTCACAGACTTCCATACCAGTAGTACTGTCACAGGAATAGCCTGAGTTGTGAATCAGGAGAGAAACTACCAGCCGGGACACTCTCCGTATTGTGTCATGCCACTCAGTGCTGTCACTGTCCTCAACCTCCTTTGGGTCATCCATTTGGACTAATTATTCACTTCCAATGGGAACATTTTGACATTTACAAGTGTAAATATGCATTAATATGCAAGGTCAGTCCACTGTATTAACTTTTTTTGTACACCTTAACATTGATGCCTACATTGTAGAAGTCTTGATCTAGCTAATTTGGATATTTATTATTTTATTCATTATTCTTTGCTTATATAACGCTATCATATTCCGCAGCGCTTTACATACTTTATCATCACTGTCCCCATTGGGGCTCACAATCTAGATTCCCTATCAGTATGTCTTTGGAGTGTGGGAGGAAACCGGAGAACCTGGAGGAAACCCACATAAACACGGGGAGAACATACAAACTCCTTGCAGAAGTTGTCCTTGGTGGGATTTGAACCCAGGACCCCAGCGCTGCAAATCAATAGTGCTAACCACTGAGCCATCATGCTGCCCAGTGCTACCGTAGTTGGGCCTTACTAAAAGTAGTGTTGACTATTGCGGTCTGCCATCATTATTACTAATTTTTCAGATACACTTATTAGCTACCTGCAGCTTTTGTACACTTTTGTTTTTAGAGATTTGCATACCAGGACATTTTTATTTCTTGCAGGAGCGCTAGCGCTACTTGTTTGTTTTTGTAATTCTCATTATTTTCCGCCTAAAAACGTTCTTTAAAAGCAAATATTAGGATTTTTGAGAAAGTTTACACAGTTAAGTAAGTATACAGGGTGTATTTGATTAGAATGACATTACCCAATCTGGAGACAGTTATACTTTTCAAAGGTAGAAGAGGAAAATATAAAAGTATAACTATTTAAAAGATTGTGATTAGATTCTGGTAATTAGATCCCAGTAGGCTATTTTCCCCGACCAGAATTAAGTGTAGGATGTCATTTCTATAAGAAGGCAATTTGGATTGGAATTTTTAATGAACATTATATAGCAAGAATGAAACCTTTTAATTCCTGCACCTGTGCACCCCGTTTAATGACATGCAAATTAATTCTGAAGTATCTGACCTCTGTTTTTGCTTCCAGCCTACAAGCATTATTATTCAATATTTCCTCTCCGGTGTACGCTTTGATTAGATGATATGGCACAAACATGAATATATAATACACAGGTACGGAGATAATTTAACTCGTACTATAGAACGCTGAAAAATCTACTATAATCACGAAAATCTAACAGCTCTGCCCTGCTCCTCTGATTACATTTATTATATTTGACAGAAGCAAGAAACCAAAATAAGACGGCGGCAGAAGGACCACTGATTAGATCTCTGGCCTAATGGATTAAACACCATATTATTTATTTAACACGTTTAAATGTCATCTTTGTGTTGAAGAATATTTGGAAAAGCCCAAGGCTTGGACAGTATTACTGTACGGTTATAGTGTCATGAAATAAGACTTTCATTATTGCATGAACCATTGTACAGATCATCTTTTTGGACACTAGTTATTCTAACTTACAGATGTGTCCTTCCTTATCTTACTTTTAATTGGACATATCCTGAGCCATGTGGCCTGTGATGACCAGCTAAAATATATATATATTTTTTTATGCAATATTCTGTTGGGAGTTGTTTATGCTATATGTGGACAGACAGCGGCTGTGATGTGAATTTCAGTCTTTAAGGGTATGTGCACACGATGCAGAAATGCTCAGGATTTTTTCCTGAGCGTTTCTGCATCTCTCTGGCAGGAAAAAACGCATGCGGATTGTACATGCGGTTTCCTGCCAGGGACATGCGGAAATGAAGCGGTCTTCACTTTCATTTCCGCATGCGGGTTTGTCAAGCGCTTTCCAAGCAATTTTAGCATCACTTGGAAAGTGCTTGTCAACTTCACACTATATAAATCCATGCAAACAGCATGGATTTATATAGTGTGTGAATGTCAAAAAATAAAAAAAATAAATCTATACTTTACCCTCTGATGGCCCCCGGTGTCCTGCTTCATCGGTCCCGGCTGCCGGCAGTGAAGACTGTAGGACCTTCCGACGTCAGCGTCACATGACCCGTCACATGACTCTGACGTCAGCGAAGGTCCTTCATTCAACCGCGAAGTGCGCGGGAAGCCGGCAGGACGCAGCGCGGGCCGTCAGAAGGTGAGAATATATATATTTTTTATTTTATTCTTTTTTTTTTAATGGTACCTGGGTCTGGATGAGAGTCCTCTCATCCACACCCGGGTACCATCCACACATTAGACCGCATGAAAAGCGCATCAACATATACAGTGATGCGGATTCCATGCGGTCTAATGCAAGTCAATGGCGGCAAAAGAGCAGCGTTTCCGGAAAATTAATTGACATGCTGCGGATTTTTGACCGCAGCGTTTACGCTGCGGAAAAATCCGCATCATGGGCACAGCACATGCAGATTTCAATTGGGGAACATTGCTGCCCTTCTACCATGCGTTTTTCATGCTTTTCCGCGGCGTTTACGCAACTGCAAAAACGCCGCGGAAACGCATGAAAAACGCATGAAAAACGCATCGTGTGAACTCAGCCTTAAGGGATTTTCCAGCATGTCACAATATTTGATTAAGGCTGAGTTCACACGATGCGTTATTCTTGCGTTTCCGCGGCGTTTTTGCAGTTGCGTAAACGCCGCGGAAAAGCATGAAAAACGCATGGTAGAAGGGCAGCAATGTTCCCCAATTGAAATCTGCATGTGCCGTGCCCATGATGCGGATTTTTCCGCAGCGTAAACGCTGCGGTCAAAAATCCGCAGCATGTCAATTAATTTTCCGGAAACGCTGCTCTTTTGCCGCCATTGACTTGCATTAGACCGCATGGAATCCGCATCACTGTATATGTTGATGCACTTTTCATGCGGTCTAATGTGCGGATGGTACCCGGGTGTGGATGAGAGGACTCTCATCCAGACCCAGGTACCATTAAAAAAAAAAGAATAAAATAAAAAATATATATATTCTCACCTTCTGACGGCCCGCGCTGCGTCCTGCCAGCTTCCCGCGCACTTCGCGGTTGAATGAAGGACCTTCGCTGACGTCGGAGTCATGTGACAGGTCACGTGACGCTGACGTCGGAAGGTCCTACAGTCTTCACTGCCGGCAGCCGGGACCGATGAAGCAGGACACCGGGGGCCATCAGAGGGTAAAGTATAGATTTATTTTTTTATTTTTTGACATTCACACACTATATAAATCCATGCCGGTTGCATGGATTTATATAGTGTGAAGTTGACAAGCACTTTCCAAGTGATGCTAAAATCGCTTGGGAAGCGCTTGTCAACCCGCATGCGGAAATGAAAGTGAAGACCGCTTCATTTCCGCATGTCCCTGGCAGGAAACCGCATGTACAATCCGCATGCGTTTTTTCCTGCCAGAGAGATGCAGAAACGCTCAGGAAAAAATCCTGAGCATTTCTGCATCGTGTGCACATACCCTAAATTTGTTTTGTAAGAAATTGGGAGTCACTACCCAAATTAAAGAAAAAAAAGATAAAGATGGACACAAAGGAAATATCCCAACTTCAAATATCGTTAAAATCTTGACTCTATTGAATACGTTATCTTTTAAACATTAATCCTGACAAAGACTCAGCTTTACATCCTCTGAGGCGTTTCGGATAGTAGTCGTTACAAACCAAAATGCGTCAGATGATGTACAACTGTGTTTTTGTCCGGATTATGTTTGTAGTTATTCAATAAAGTCAAGATTTCAATGACATTTGATGCTGGATATTTTTTTTGCCTTTTGGATCCATTGCCCTGTGTTCCATGCACCTCCTGGTTGGTGAGTGAGCTGGACTTTTGCTTTGCACATTCATACATGAGGTTCAAAAACTATGAGGCTAGGGTAACACAACTGATTTTCTCTCATCCGATAAAATCAGTCCGATTATAGCGGTCAGAGTGTGGTCAGAGTGTGGTCAGAGTGTGGTCCAATTTTCTTGGATGTTGTTACGGGTCCGGGTGGTAGAACCTCTGTGCTTCGGTGCAAGGAGGGACCAGAGGGGCGTGACTAAGTGTCTACTCGGCCTGACCAAGGTCGCACGGCGGCTCAATCGACTCAGTGAACCAGGGAGGGACCGAGCAGGGAGACCAGGTGCCACTCTGGGACCGACCTTGTGTGAGAGCAGTTGACTCCCACGGGTCAGATGGCAGGAACTGACCGGTACAGTGGATGAGCACGGCAGGAAGGCTGACGGGTGGTCTGGATAGATAAGCAGGCTGGTTCAGCAGATAGCCTGACGGGTGCTCGGGTAGGCAAGCTGGCGGGCACGACAGGTAACTGGCAGGCAGACTGGCGAGCAGGACTGACAGGCAAACTGGCGGGCAGCGGGACCTGAGGGCTGAAGCAAGTGTTAGCACACAGAACAACAACCTTGCACAGGCACCTCCATATTGGAGGAGGTGCTTTAAATAGGGGAAGTCCTCTGGCCATTGGCTGGAGACTTTTTAGGACGGCGCGCGAGGCCCCTTTAAGAGGGAGCGCGCGCCCTAAGCACAGTGCCCGGGAAGCTGCGCGCAGTGCGCACACCGTAGCTGCAGGACGGGAGCCGGAATACGCCAGACCAGGGCCGTGGCGGTGAGGGGAACGGCGTCTCTGCCCAACAGGAGGTAGAGACGCCGATGCTACAGATGTGAAGAAGATGGGGAGAAAAAATTCTCAATCTTCTTCATTCTGACACTCCTTGAAAATCAGACCGTATTCGGATATCGGTCTGTTTTTTTTTTGACGGAACCATTGATTTGCATAGCCACGTACAATCCAATTTACGAATGCAAATCGTTCATGCTACAGTTTTTTTTCTCGGACATGTACATGGCCTTATGGAATAACATTGTTCTAAATGCAAGCTGATGTTTTGTCAGATCGCACTCAGGCTGAAATATTGTACGGTTGTCTCTGATGCCTTCAGAGGCCCAAAGACTGTCTTTCACATAAGACACTAGTATTATAAGTGGAATGTGCACATAGAGACCACAGAAAATTTGGTACATGTGTTGTGGTCAGAAACATTTAGGTTGTTGGGTGACATTCTTGCTAACCCCCATTAGAAACCATTTGTTTTCCATTTCCATTCGAAACCACCGTTTTCTAGTACATTTCATGTAGAGGAAGTTCTGATACTTTTTTTAAATCAAATATTTCTTTTAGGAGCAGTCTCCTGCGCTATATTCGTGGAATCTAGAAAGACTAAACTTGCCTACAGTCCCCGTCTTTTGGGACAATTCCAGAAATCCTACCATAAAAATGGTGAATTATAGCAAAACCACGCAAAAAGATGGCCATATTTGAGTTGTTTGCAGGCATTCCTGGAGTTTGCTTTGTATAGAAATTGTTCTCATTCCTAATGTAATATATTCTGTTAAATCGTTTGTCAGAAAATAGCTTCACACAAGAAAAGGATCCATAATAAATGACCACCACAAAGTAATGGTGCGGTCAGACGGCTGTATAAATTGGACCTAGATCAGAACGCAGTGCATGGACTGGCCAGCTGCTCTCCCAACCTGAGCATGACAGGTTTATGTATTTCTATGCAGCTGTCACGCTCGGGTCGGGAGAGCCGCCGGCCAGTCCGTGCACTGCCTTCCGATCTCCGTCCTATGCGACTGTCTGACTGCGCCCTAAGAGAAACTCATCCTGGGTGTTAAGTTAATTCTGCTGACATTAGGCTTTAGTAGGAAGATTAATCTTTCTAGATCAAAAATATACTACAGAGTGAACCATAAAAAACAGAGCCCTGTTGCTCATGTGTAGTTTGTTCAGGACAATAGATTAATGTCGTACTTACCCATAACAGGAGGTACCAAAAGTTCAAGTTCATTTTTGTTCTGGAAAAACTTATTCAGCACCACATGTTCCATATTCCTGTTGTGAATTTCAATTTTGTGTTTCACTTTGGGAACCGTCTGGGGGTTCATTATCCTTCAGGTAACCGCACATATCTTGGTTAGACTCTCTGTATATAGTTTAAGCCTCAGACACATGATTGTAGTTGTATAGAGGCTTAATACAAAACTCATCGAAGCCTATGAGACGATAATCTCCAGTATATCCAAATGTATGCAGTTTCATATGGAGACATACATACTTTTTTCTGTCAATTTATCCAAAATCAAATGGAAAAAATGTCATGTTTTATTAGGTGCAGTGTTATGAATGAAGTGCCGCTTCTATAGGATATATGAATACCTATAGAAACCCCCCAATCCTGAGAACAATGCTGTGAAATGCATTACCCCATTCATACTCTATGGGACTGCCGTAAAATTCCGAGTGCTGTACCCGGCTATCTCCAGCAGTCCCATAGAGAATGAATAGAGTGGTGGCACATACCACTACCCATCCTTTCAGTTGTTGTATGTTCTATTTTCCTGTTTTTGTGATGTGTAAATTTGGGAATAACCCTTCAAATCACTTTTGTATAACTGATTAAGTTTTACTACATCACTAGAGCTGGCATACCGTCTTTAGGTTTTTGTTATACGTTATATGACAGTGGTCCCCAACCTTTCCTACCATGGGAGCCAAATTCAGCTCTGAGAGAGGGTCGCGAGCCTAATCCAGAACCCCCTGGAATAGTAATATATAGCTATAGTAGTGACAACCAAAGCCCCCATTATCAGTATAATTACAGCCAAAGCTTCCCCACAGAAATCCCACTAAGGCAATATGGTTGCATCTAGTGGTTACTTACTACCTTACCTTCATTGGCTATTTTTGCATCAGGCACTCCCACCCCTTTATCTCATTCAGTTTCGAGCATCCCCTTTATCTGGAAATATCATCCTATGTCCAGTTTAGGACTTAACTTATCTCTCCCACCCCAAGGCCAGTATGGTTCGCATCCACACCTGCTCCTCATAACTGTTTGCTTGACCTGCTCCTACTGTGCCAAGTTGGCAGTCAGCCACAAGCCACACATCATGGTCCCATGTGCCTCCAGTTGGGGATCCCTATTATATGGTATAGTTCTGTTTCATATCAATGAGATTTGCAACTTTCAATATATGCTTTTTTGTTTTTGCTTTTTTTTTTTTTTTACTTTTGTTTGCACTCATTCTATTTTGCCTAAAATTCAGCTCATATGTATGAAGTTTCATGCAAGGACCTTTACATTCATTGCAATTCCTATCTACCGGGAGGCTATACATCAATATTTTTTAAAAAGAACAAGTGATATATTGCAGTACTAATAAAAGCACAATATACACACCAATGTATTATGTCCAACTTAGCCTGCCTCGTATTACTATGCACTTGGATGACCCCCAATCCAAAGGATTAATGGCTTTGAGGTCTTTGAATAGTCTGCACGAAAACAACGTGCTTCAGAACCTGCAAATAATAAACTACGGTATGATAACCTGGCTTGTATTGCTTTTAAAATATTGTTTGCTCAGAAATCATAATGTAAAATGTTTGTATATTACAGCTGGTAATAATATAATCCATGTGATCTATGGCATTTGTGAGATTTCTACTTTGTGCAAATTATATTTTTTATTAAACCCTGGGAGTATTGTGCTGAATTATTTATTGTCTGTAAATGTGTAGAAGAGCGTAGACTTTAAATCCCAAATTTACAAAGAAGCTGGAGCCTAGAATCTATTTACCTAAAAGATCTAGGAAGGGATAAAGGCATGTCTGTCTTATAAAATTGAAATACATTGTTATCTGTGTTGCTGCAACTAGTGCATCTGTACAGGGGCCCAAGAGGTAAAGGGGAGCCCCTTACCATCCCCAAAGCAGCACATAAAGGGATACATTATGAAGACCTATTGGACAACAAAGGGCCACATACTGTTCATGCACAGGGGCCCTCTTCTGTCAGTGTCCACCCCAGACATAGTGGAAATACTGATCAATTTGTGTGCACCCACCAGCCACATCAATGCATATCATGACCCAGAAGAGGTAAGTCTGATAGTTAGGATCCCAGCAAAAAAAAAGATGTTACTTGTAGTGGCTGGTGGGCACAAAGGAAAAACCCAATTTGTGCTCTATCAGACTAAATCTTACACTGCGTTACAAATTATTATGCAAATAATATTATCTCAGATTTTCCCAAATTACCTATATGAATTGCAGTCATTGTAATTTTCCAGTCAAATAACTATTAGAGTACAATTGAAAGGTTTTTGTACAAACTGCCTAAGATAACAGTATATTTTTAAAAAATAAAAACCTCAAACTGCACTCAAAATGCATGTTCCAAATTATTATGCATGAAATTATCTCGATGGTCCAGATGGATGGAGTGGAGGATGGCTGGTTGATGGACACCCCATGCAAACACGGCTACGGCGCTAACAAGGAGGAGGTGGAGTAATGTTTTGGGCTGGAATCATGGGGAGAGAGATTGTCGGCCCTTTTAGGTTCCCTGAAGGGGTAAAGATGAACTCCATAATGTATGTTGAGTTTCTCAAACAGCACTTCCTTCCATGGTTCAAGAAGAAGAACCGTGCATTCCGCAGCAAGATCATTTTCATGCAGGATAATGCCCCATCTCATGCTGCACATAACACATCTGCACCTCTGGCTGCTATGGGCATAAAAGGGGACAAACTTATGGTGTGGCCCCCATGCTCCCCTGACCTCAACTCCATTGAGAACCTCTGGAGCATCATCAAAAGGAGTGTCTATGATGGCGGGAGGCAGTTCACATCTAAGCAACAGCTCTGGGAGGGTATTCTGTCCTCATGCAAAACAACTGAAGCAGAAACCATCCAAAACCTGACAAATTCAATCGACGAAAGAGTTCAGAAGCTCCTTTCGAACAAGCGGTCCTATGTGCAAATGTTACATCACCTAGAATAAAGTTTTGAGTTGAAAACTGTTTGATTTCAGTTTGTAATAACCTGCTAATGCTTATAATTTCAAAAATGACCATTTTTTAGTTCTTTATTAAAATGAAAAGGTTGAAAACTCTGCTGTGCATAATGATTTGGAACATGCATTTTGAGTGCAGTTTGAGTGTTTTATTTTTTTAAATATACTGTTATCATAGGCAGTTTGTACAAAAACCTTTCAATTGTACTCTAATGGTTATTTGACTGGAAAATTACAATGACTGCAATTCATATAGGTAATTTGGGAAAATCTGAGAAAATATTATTTGCATAATAATTTGGAACACAGTGTATATATATTCTGTACAGCAAGTAAAGCAGTTTAAAATTTCTATATTCATTGTTCGCATAGAGAATAGATTGGGTACACAAGGTGCTGATGCACTATTTAGTAACTTGCACCTATTCACATTTGCTTCATTATTTATCGCCAAAAAAAAATAATTCAAAAACCTTTGAGATGAAAGTAACTTTGTCTTATGTTCCTTTGAAAGAACTGTATAGTTGTCAGTTAGTATAAATTAAAAATTAACTTCTTTTACCATTTACTCAAATGTATATTATTCTGGGATGTTTGCAAAACAGGAGGTATGTAAAGTAAGGTAGCCATTAGGGGTTATTCACTTTTCGGAACTTTCTGTCCATAGTTTGTGGGGAACACTATATAACCTGCCTTTGAATGGACCAATATGGCTTTTCCTAGGCTGACTACGTGTTTGCAGTGTACATTTGGGGTATATGACAGGAGGATTTCCTGACTTGTGCCACTGTACAGGATAAATATAATATGTTGATTCTAGGCTCCCAAGTTTTAAAAAAATAGTATGTCTTGAAGGATACCGTACTTATTGTGGGATGCCTTACTGATATATCATCCCCCTATAGAAACCAAATGGCTAATATTTCAGCCTCTATTAGGGAAAATTTGAGTCGATGGGTACGTTTAGAGTAAACGTCAGGAGCTTTCCTAGTATACTGTATATGTTAATCCCCCCTCATCAGACCCTTGCCAAACAAATTTGGGGCCCTGACTCGTAATACTGTTAGTGGAGACATGGTTAAAATTCACTATCATTTATATGGCACCTCTAACCACTAAAGATGAGCGAGCATGCTCGCTACTTGAGATTTACGAGCATGCTCGGGTGTTTTCTGAGTATCTTCAGCGTGCTCGGGTGTTATGTTTGAGTCACTCCCGTGTGCATGATTTGTGACTGTTTGATAGCTTTTTAATACATGTGAGCAATGCCTGCTTCTTAGGCATTCCTCACATGTATTAAAGCTGTCAAACAGTCGCAAATCATGCACATGGGAGTGACTCAAACATAACACCCGAGCACGCTGAAGATACTCAGCGAGCACTCGAGAATGCTCGCCGAAAGGGTTAACAGAACATGCTCGCTCATCACTACTAACCACCTCTCCAGTGAGAGCAGCATGTACTGTACTTGGGCCCTATTGGTGAGATAGATGCAGTTCCCATTTATGACACTCATATCTACTATAGATTTATGGCACATTCTGTGGATACGCCATAAAGGTACAAGACAAGAATTCCCCTTTAGGATTATTTTGGAGTCTCCCATCTTCTACACTAATTCTCATGTCGCAGGGGAATGTGCCCCTTGTTAGTTGTTGACCCCCATAGAGGCTGCTATGTTTGCTTTTTTGGTTCAATATTGGCAATTTTATCTCCCGTGTACTTCTCCTTGTAGAGTAGCTTCCCTGCTCTGTTCCCTTAGAACCTACTTGACCTCAGATTACTACAGGTGTGTATGGGAAGTTTCTAGATTTCCGTCAAAAGGGGAAAGAAAAGGCAAAACGGAATCGCCTTCCGCCTCACATGAACCCACTTACATCTGTGTCTTGAGCCTGCTAGTACTAATGATTGAAAGCTCCAATACCCCAATGTCTGGTATTCTCATTTTAACTTCTTTATAACTTGCTTCCAATGTTAGCCGATAGTGGGCTTTCTATATTGCAGAGTGCCGCGACACAGCTCATTGAGTCATCTGAATAATTCCAACCATTTCTTCCATGAGTTTTACGGCCAGGTTGTATAATAACAAAGTCTATTTTTATGATCCTGAAATTAATGCATTATGTTTGCAGAAATTAGCTTCTTCCCATAAAGCTTCCGCTTGCTAGTAAATAAATTCTAGTCTAGCCCTTAGATCCATAAACTAAATGGAGCAAGCAGAAATGGGTATGACACCTCTGTCACCGCTATTAAATCTGTATTTGTGAATACAATGCGTAAATCTAATATTCAGCCTTCTAAATATGTACATTATACCCATCTCCATGTATTTCCTATTCATGTCATTAAAGCCGGGTCATTGTGGAATAAACTATCCAAACCACTAGTATTATTTAATCCAATATGTGTATAATATAGTATGAATGGATTCTTCTGGGCTGTAACTTTAACCATAACATTAGAGAAACTGGAGCTTTGTATAAAAATGAATCAGCCCTGATTTATTAAGACTGTCGATGTTCATGTCAGTTCTAATGAATCTGGAGCATCTGACAAGTGGTGTGTGCCAATGTATGCCTCGCCACAAATCTTACTCCAGTCATGGACTGGAGTAAGATTTCTGGCATAAGGAATGCCACAGTTCATCATGAATCAGATGAGTTGTAGCGACATGCCCCATCCCTTCCCCGCTCCAACCATTTTGGCAGATATGGCCAAAAGTAGCAAATTTTTTGTGCAACTCCGCGTTGCACAGAAATGTAACAAATTTTCAAAGCGATTTACAATAAAATTCTGGTTTAATCACTTGGATAAATTGGGGCCATTGACTTCTCCCTAACTCCACTTGCATCTATCAAAAAATGTAAATGTAAACACATATATTCCCAACAATACTGGGTTAATGGTTATGTATTCATATCTGTAATTTAGAATCCATGGCAATTTTCAGGCTTAGGCTATGTTCATACAGTATTTTGGTCAGTATTTCACATCAGTATTTGAAAGCCAAAACCAGTAAAGGAATAATCAGAGGAAAAGTATAATAGAAACACATCACCACTTCTGAATTTTTGCCCTGCTCCATTTTGGCTTTCAAATACTGATGTGAAATACTGACCAAAATACTGCAGTGTGAACGCAGCCTTAGCCTTAAAATTGGCCTGTGCAGTCAAAAGGACTCCATGCTGTTCCATACTACAAAGCCTTTGTCATTTTTGTTGTCTCTGTACATCACACATTGGATTACAACATGCCCGATCCTTTGTTCTACTAGAGAGAAGTCATGATGCTAAAAAGTCTCAAAGAGCCCTTGAAATAGACTCTTGGCTAAGGAATATATCTGTCAGCCAAATCAGCTTTCTTGCTGTATGTGTGTAGCCAGCCTCAGACTGCATTTCTATCTGACATGGCTTCATGTAGAAGCTGTATATTTACTGCAAAGAATAGTGTGGGATCCATTTGGGGCATTACAGGTCAACTTTTCCCAACTTTTGCTAATGATTATCCTGCTAGGATCCAATCTCATAGTTGCCAATATTCTGGTTGGTAACTTACGGACATTTTAGTCCCACCCCGGCTTTGCTTCAACCCTGACTGTAAGCAGGGTTTTTGTAAACCTCACTGCAAATTTGTCGGCATTGTTTCTGAAAAATCATGAACATCCCGGCAAATTTTGCTCAGTTTGCAATATATACATTCCAGTTCTTGCCACTAAATAAAGCATAACCATATTACAGCTGACTAATTGTTGCCCCACAATCTGTCTTAAAGGATCATACAACATGGCAGAACCAACTTTTAGATTGGCAGCAACCCAAGAGATGGCACTGTTTCTCCAGTTGCTTTAGTATGAAGAGCAGTCAGAAGGCGACATTCAATATCTATAGTGTGTTGTTGTTTTGAACAATTCTAGCTTAGTTTACTTTTGGGGATGATTATACTGTATGTCACCAGAATTGTAGAATTAAATGATAGCAGTAAAAGTCTTTTTAAGCACCGGATCAATATTTTCGAGAATAAGAACATGTCATATAAATGTCTGTTTTTATTTTGAGCTGGTGATTTTTTTGGTTACTCAGAACATCATGTACTGATGAAAGTGCTTTCTTAACAACATTTCTGTGATCAACTTTCACCTTTTTGAGAGTAGTATTCCCTTAATCATTAATCTAATATATCTATAGCTGAGACAATGCACTTTTAGGAGAAAGTCCTGATTCTCATTATCGGTGCTGTGCTCCATATCAGATCTGTGGCCGAAGAAAATACAATGTCGGCCACAAAGAAGGTAGGGTGAAACGCGCATTGGGGCTCCAGGGCCACACAACAACTAGCTATCCTCCTCATCACAAGATATAAGGGTTCTTTTAATATAACTTAGAAAGTTTGCTACACTTTACTTATGTTATCCTAAATTTTGGTTACTCTGCTTGTTTTCTGTTTGTTGCTATTTATTAGATTTACTTTAATAAACACGTCGCTCAGGGGTTAACACTGCAGCCTTGCAGCGCTGGGGTCCTGGGTTTGAATCCCACCAAGGACAATATCTGCAAGGAGTTTGTATGTTCTCCCCGTTTTTGCATGGGTTTCCTCCGGGTTCTCTGGTTTCCTCCCACATTCCTAAGACATACTGATAGGGAATCTAGATTATGAGCCCCAATGGGGACAGTGCTCATAATGTCTGTAAAGCGTTGTGGAATTAATGGCGCTATATAAGTGAGTTAAATAAATAAATAAAAGATTCAATTTTATGAGACTTAAGTGCACCATCGTCTTGCTTTTTGATGGTAAAATGCTGCAATATTTTTGCAATACAGCAGAGCTCAAAAGCTGCAAAAAATGTGTTTACTTGTCTCAGACTGGTACCTCCCCCTTTCATGTAAAATAAGGTCTGGAGGCAGAACTATCTTCCGGGCAGTGTCCTCCCCAGAGCTTGGAAGAGGTCATTTATATATAAGAAAAAAATGAATTTCTCTGGAATAAGACATCGGATCGCAGATATCAAGGTATCATTTTATTCAGCTTCCTGTGACCTGCATGTCCATTTAACCCTCAACTGGTGAGGTGGGGTTTGCCACACCCCAGGGAATTTTTGTTCGGCTGCCATTCATTGAAAAATGCTGGTATGAGGATACGTGTCTCACTAACTTCCATCCATTTGTGGGTGTCAAAAATTTGTTATACTTATGTGTAATCAATAGCCAATAAGAAAACGATTAAAACAAACGTGATCTTTGCATTTTCTGTAGAAATAAGAGATTTCTAAACACTGGGCTATAGGAAACCCCACATCACCAGTTGCGTGACAAAAACCCACCTCACCAGTTGAGGGTTAAACAGCTGTAAAGGATCGGCTCTCAAGTAGATGGTTGTGCACACACAAGCATCCAGTTCGTTGGTTCAAAACAATTGTGCGGTTTATTAAATGTCCATAAACCGTCGAGCTTAGCAAGCAAAAACAGCCTCTTCTGGGTACAACAGGGATAACAGAACCAAAACGGAACATAAACAGTCCATGTAGAGCACGGGCTCATTAGGATAAACGTCAGGCCTTCACTCAGCCTCTAGCATACACAACACACAAGCCAGGTCTTTTCACCTTGCACACACCACCACTAATGACACAGCTGGACTTCTTATATCTGGCGTATCACACCCCGGGGTGGGGATATGTGAGCAGCCAGTCCCACCCGACTGCTTGTAAACCCGGCCCTGGGTACACTCAGGGCCGGCGTCAGCACCCAGCGTACCCGGGCAAGTGCCGGGGCCCTGGACCGTCAGAGGGGCCCACTCGTTATCGGGGCCCGGGCCGCTTCCCCGGCATCTGTGCAGGGCCGCCGGTGCTGTTCAAGCCCTGCTCTGCTACATGCAACAGCAGCAGTAGTGTGCGTTCAGTGTGCTGCTGCTCCACCAATCAGGCCCAGTGCTGTCACTTTCCAGACATGGCCGCACGCTGTGCGGCTGTGTCTGGTAGTAATGACATGCAGGGGCAACACTGCGCCTTTAATTGAGCTTGTGTGTCGCACCTGCCGCGTCATTACTACCAGACACAGCCGCACAGAGTACAGCGCGCGGCCATGCCTGAAAAGTGACAGCACTGGGCCTGATTGGTGGAGCAGCAGCACACTGACCGCGCACTGCTGCTGCTGCTGCATGTAGCAGAGCAGGGCTTGAACAGCACCGGCGGCCCTGCACAGATGCCGGGGAAGCGGCCCGGGCCCTGACGGCGAGTGGGCCCCCCTGATGGTCCAGGGCCATGTGACACACCTGAGGCCCGGCACTGCCCTGCCACATGACTGAGGAACTGGACGGGACACAGGCCAGGGGGCAGGTGAGCGAGCTTCCCCAATCCCCATATAAAAAATATTTCTTATGTGTGTGTGCATGTATGATGTGAATGTCTGTGTATGTCAGTGTGTATGACTGTGTATATATATTTGTCTGTTTTATATGTGTTTTTAAGAATGTGTTCAAATATGTATGTTTCTGTGCGTGTCTGCATATTGTGTGTGCATATCTGTGTACCATGTTCATGTGTGTACATGTGTGCATGCGCATGTCTGTGTACTGTGTGTGCGTGTCTGCGTATTGTATGCGTGTCTGTGTATTGTGTGTGCGTCTGCGTATTGTGTGTTTGTGCGTGCATGTCTGCGTACTGTGTGTGTGTGCGTGCATGTTTGCATATGTGAAGGATGAGGTGGCAGGCTGGGCCCTGTGTTGTAAACCTATATTCCTCCGGAGTATCTGTGCATCATGAATGGTGGTATGTGCTAAAGGGGCCCACTGTGACTCTCTTGCCCGGGGTCCGCAAAAACCTCTCTCAGGACTATACAGCTGGAGCCTGCTTTTCTGAGCTAACATCACTGAGGCTATTTATTTAATTGATTTTATTATATTAAAATTAAAAGGGTCACTCTTTAAAGAGAATCTGTTACCCCCTGGGACATAACTAACCTATTAATATTGGCATACAGGTGATAGAAATGTAAATCTATTCATACCTGAATGTCTCATATTAATGGTTTTGATTTTTTGAAATCTTATTTTATGACTTTATGGTAATGATTGCTCCAGGCCCTGGTCCCATAAGGAATCCCCACCTCCTCTATTTATTATCACAGTACCCCCCTCTCCTGCACATTACAGTGTCCTGTTGTGGTACTGTAATCTCGCGTTGAAATCCCTCCATGATCCTCCCTCCCTACTACGAGTCTCCATGACTCACCGGTGCCTGCGCAGAAGATCACAGACTAGTGTATTCTGTGATACACTAGTCTGTGATCTTCTGTGCATGCGCTGGTGAATCACGGAGACTTGTGGGAGGGAGGATGAATAGATTTACATTTCTATCACCTGTATGCCCATATTAATAGGATAGTTAAGTCCTATGGGGTGACAGATTCCCTTTAACCCCTTCAAGACATATGACGTACAGTTACGTCATACGTTGTATACCTGCCTTTGATATGGGCTTGCAAGCCAAGCCTGCGTCTTTCCTGGCTGAAAACTGATGATGGCGTCATTGCACGAACCCATCAGCGCACCCGTGACACGATCGTGGGATGCCAATGGGTTGCCATGACAGCCAGGGATCTGCTGAAGATCCCTCGTGCCTGTCATTACGATCCTCCTGTGAGAGCCAAAATTTAGCTGGCACTTATAAGCGATAGTGATTTTAGCTATTCATGGCAGTGCGGATGCACTGCTATGTATAGCACAAGTGATCAGACGATTGCAGCTTCAAGTCCCCTAAAGGGTCTATTAAATATAGTAAAAAGTGAGAAAAAAAAGAAAAAACTTCAAATCACCCCCCTTTTACTGCATTAAAAATAAAACAAATGAAAAAATACACATATTTGGTATCACTGCATTCAGAAAAGTCTGATCTTTCAAAATATTAAATTAATTAATCCAATCGATAAACGGCGTAGCTAGAAAAAAAAATCGAAATGCCAGAATTACATTTTTTTGGCCGCCGCAATTTTTTGATAAATTGCAATCAAAACAGCGGCTCAGGACGCAAAAAAAAAAGCCCTCACACAGCCCAGATCCCAAAAGCGAGAACATTATGGATCTCGTAAAATTGCGACAAAAGCATAATTTTTTTTTTAACTAATTTACCACTTGGGTTTTTCCGTTTTCGTTTTTTGCTCCCCTTTTTCCCAGAGCTATAACTTGTTTATTTTTCCATCAATATGGCCATGTGAGGTCTTGTTTTTTTGTGGGATGAGTTGTACTTTTCAACGACATCATTGATTTTACCATATCGTGTACTGTAAAACGGTAAAAAAATTCTAAGTGCCGAGAAATTGTAAAAAAAAAGTGCAATTCCACAATTTTTTTTTTTTACCATGTTCACTAAATGCTAAAACTGACCAGCCATTATGATTCTCCAGGTCATTACAAGTTTGTAGATACCAAATATGTATATGTTCTTTTTTATTTACCGTATTTTTTGGACTATAAGACTAACCGGACCATAAGACGCACCTAATTTTTAGAGGAGGAAAATAAAAAAATAAATATGTAAGCAAAAAATGTGGTCATGATGCACTTTTAAGGGGGAGGGGGTCTTCTGCTGACACTGGTATAGGGGTAATGTCCCCCAATTCTGACAATATCCCCCATCCTGGTATATATGCCACCCCCCTTCCTTTTATACGTGGTCCCCATCCCCATCCTGGTATGCCTGGCATCCCTCCATCCTGGTATGCATGGCACCCCTCATCCTTATCCTGGTATGCATGGCACCCCTCATACCTATCCTGATATGCATGGCACCCCTAAACCCTATCCTGGTATGCATGGCACCCCTCATCCCTGTCCTGGTATGCATGGCACCCTTCATCACTGTCCTGGTATGCATGGCACCCCTCATCCGTGTCCTGGTATGCATGGCACCCCTCATCCCTGTCCTGGTATGCATGGCACCCCTCATCCCTGTCCTGGTATGCAAGGCACCCTCATCCCTGTCCTGGTATGCATGGCACCCCTAATCCCTATCCTGGTATGCATGGCACCCCTCATCCCTATCCTGGTATGCATGGCACCCCTCATCCCTGTCCTGGTATGCATGGCACCCCTCATCCCTGTCCTTGTATGCATGGCACCCCTCATCCCTGTCCTTGTATGCATGGCACCCCTCATCCCTGTCCTTGTATGCGTGGCACCCCTTATCCCGGTCCTGGTATGCGTGGCACCCCTTATCCCTGTCCTGGTATGCTTGGCACCCCTAATCCCTGTCCTGGAACGAATGGCACCCCTAATCCCTGTCCTGGTATGCATGGCACCCCTAATCCCTGTCCTGGTGTGCATGGCACCCCTAATCCCTGTCCTAGTATGCATGGTCCCCCTAATCCCCATCATGCTGCACATTAAAAAAAAATAAACACTCCTACTCACCTCTTTTCTCTATCTGCCTGCACTGATCTCTCCATGTGAGCCGCGCATGACGTCACTGCCATGCGCGGCTCACATGAAGAGATCAGCTGCCGGAAGTCACTGCTCCCCATGCCGGGTCTGTGTGCGTGGGGAGCAGTGACTTCACTCTCCTTCATAGCCGGCACACAGCTCATTAAAGGGCATGAATATTCACCCCCTCCCCACGCCCATGGGCGTTGAGAGAGGTTGAATATTCATTTCCTTTAACAGCGGGCACAGGAGATAGCCGGCAGCAGCAGCAGCCGCAGCGCGGCTACACTGTGTACCGCTATTAAGGAGCATGAATATTCAGTGCTCCCCATGCTCCATGGGCGTGGGGAGCAGTGAATATTCATTTTCTTTAGCAGCGGGGACAGTGTAGGCTGCAGCGGGCGGCTGCTGCCTCCTGTGCTCCGCTACTCCACCGATACCGCTCCCCCCACACCACACATAAATATACACCCCCCCCAACATTCGGACTATAAGACGCACCCCCCATTTTCCTCCAAAATTTTGGAGGAAAAAAGTGTGTCTTATAGTCCGAAAAATACGGTAAGTGGTGAAAAAAAATCCAAAGTTTGTAAAAAAATAAATAAATAAAGGCACCATTTTTCGAGACACATAGCGTCTCCATTTTTTGGGATCTGGGGCCTGGTGAGTGCTTATAGTTTGTGCAGTGAGCTGATGTTTTTCATTGATACCAATTTGGGATAGATACAATGTTTTGATCTCCCGCCATTGAATTTTTTTGCAACCAAAAATGCTTAATTCTGCCATTTTGATTTTTTTTTCCTGGTATGCCGTTTACCGATCGGATTAATTCTTTTTTTTTTTTTTTTGGATCAGGCGATTCTGAACACGGCGATACCAAATATGTACAGTTGTGCTCAAAATTATACATACCCCGACAGAATTTTTTCTTTCTTGGCCTTGTTTCAGAGAATATGAATGATAACCAAAAAACTTTTTCTCCACTCATGGTTATTGGTTGGGTGAAGCCAATTATTATCAAACTACTGTGTTTTCTCATTTTAAATCTTAATGACAACCAAAAACATCCAAATGATCCTGATCAAAAGTTCACATACCCCAGTTCTTAATACCGTGTATTGCCCCCTCTAACATGAATGACAGCTTGAAGTCTTTTGTGGTAGTTGTGGATAAGGTTCTTTATTTTCTCAGATGGTAAAGCTGCCCATTCTTCTTGGCAAAAAGCCTCCAGTTCCTGTAAATTCCTGGGCTGTCCAGCATTAACTGCGCTATTGAGATCTCCCCAGAGTGGCTCAATGATATTGAGGTCAGGAGACTGAGATGGCCACTCCAGAACCTTCACTTTGTTCTGCTGTAGCCAATGACAGGTCGACTTGACCTTGTGTTTTGGATCATTGTCATGTTGGAACGTCCGAGTACTTCCCATGCGCAGCTTCCAGGCAGATGAGTGCAAATTTGCCTCCAGTATTTGCTGAGAACATGCTGCATTCAGATTTCCATCAACTTTTACCAAGTTTCCTGTGCCTTTGTAGCTCACACATCCCCAAAACATCAGCGATCCACCTCTTTACTGTAGGAATGGTGTTACTTTCACCATAGGACTTGTTGACCTCTCTCCAAATAAAACGTTTATGGTTGTGGCCAAAAAGTTCAATTTTGGTCTCATCACTCCAAATTACCTTGTTCCAGAAGTTTTGAGGCTTGTCTCTGTGCTGTTTGGCATATAGTAGGTGAGATACTTTGTCGCATTTGCGCAGTAATGGCTTTCGTCTGGCGACTCGACCATGCAGCCCATTTTTCTTCAAGTGCCTCCGTATTGTGCATCTTGAAACAGCCACACCGCTAGTTTTCAGAGAGTCCTGAATTTCAGCTGATGTTACAGTATTTATTGGTTTTTCTTTGCATCCCGAGCAATTTTCCTGGCAGTTGTGACCGAAATTTTTGTTGTTCTACCTGACCGTGGTTTCGTTTTTACAGAGCCCCTGATTTTCCATTTGTTAATCACAGTTTGAATGTGCTGCTGACTGGCATTATCAATTCCTTGGATATTTTTTTTATATCCCTTTCCTGTGTTATACAGTTCAATTACCTTTTCTCGTAGATCCGTTGACAATTTTTACTTTCCCCATAACTGACAATCCAGAAACGTCAGTGGCTGGATGAAAGATGCAAGAGTCTGTCTGGATCCCAGAAACTCACTCAGCTTTTATGCACACACACTGATTACAAGCAAACAGGTCGCAGGTGAGGATGTTACCTTTAGTAGCCAGTCAAACCCATTTGTGTCAAATTCTGTGCATGTTATAAGGCCAAAATCACAAGGGTATATGAACTTTTGATCAGGGTCATTTGGATGTTTTTGGTTGTCATTAAGATTTAAAAAGAAAAAAACACAGTAGTTTGACAATAAATGTCTTCACCCAACCAATAACCATGAGTGGAGAAAAAGTTTTTTGGTTATAATTCATATTCTCTGAAACAAGGCCAAGAAAGGAAAAATTCTGCCGGGGTATGTAAAATTTTGAACACAACTGTACTTATATTTTTTTTATTGTGAATTGGGGCAAAAGGGGGTTATTTGAACTTTTATTTTTTTTATACTTTTAAAACCTTTTTTTTTTTTTACACTTCACTGGTTTCAATAGTCTCCATGGGAGACTAGAAGTTGCGATAATCCGATCGCTTGTGTTACATATAGCAGGGCTTCAGCCCTGTGCTTCAATCCTGCTATGTTTAACAAAAATGCTCATCTACTATGAAAGCCGACCATGGGGCGGCGCTCATATCAGTTCGGCAATGACAACTGCAGGGGTCTCCTGCATACCCCGGTTTGTCATGCCAACCCATTGGTGGCTTGCGATTATGTGATGGACGGGTATTATTACGCGCTTCCAGCGCGATCATGTTAAGTGCCATTGTCAGAAATTGACAGCGCCATTTAACACGTTAACAGTCGCGGGTGGATCCACTCTCATGTGCCTGAAAAGGTGCGGGCTCATTACCGGAGCCCGCACTAAAAAGGGGAAGACGACCTATAATGTACCTATACGTTATAGCTCGTAAAGGGGTTAAACAAGTTTCCAACTTTTTTTCACCAAGTGTGGCCTCAAATTGCAATAATACATATAGTTCTGAAATGACAATATAATTATCTATTCTTAGAAATCTGAAAGCCCATATAATGGTGGTGGTTATATCCTTCAGATATTTTAGTACTGATAAAATCTACCTTCCATTTTGCATTAATTAGTGATTTCCTACTTACAGGTATATGGTGATAAATGGACAGAGTGATTACTAGTCTCTAATGCATAGAATAAGCTCCGTAGTCTTTGGTGACTTTATATGTATCATTAAGCCTTGAACAAATATATATTACCTTCTTATGAAGATTGGGAAGATAATAAGAGCAAATATCTATATTATCTGATGTAGAACGTCCTGTGTTGTGTATGGCTGAATGCTAAGGCGGTGATTTTATTACTAGCCTCTTCTCGGCGTGCAGACTGCAGACCCATCACTGGATTTCATTTAATCTCCACAACTTTGGAATTAAAAGGAATATTTCTCTTTAATGCCCTGAACTATCGCGCACAGATATTATTGTGGATAAAGAAATGATCGTCTCTCATCTGATATAAAACTTCTTTTCTGGTCTTGAAATGACCTTACAGTCTAAATGTCTTTTTCACAAATGTGGATGTTTAATCAAAGTCTCAGATGTGACCCTTCCTGGCAGAAAACCATAAGCATTGATGCTTCTCTCCTTTGTAAAACGTTAGCACTGAATTCTTCATTTGCGTAATATTTGGAAGATAAATTAGACTAAATTTAGCTCATATTATGAAGCTGAACTATGAATTTGGAAAAGTAATAACGTGGAGTTACTGACTTAACAAACCTGTCACTTTCACGAGAGCAAATTGTGTTCGATGAAAAATTTGGCTCTGTTCTTGTATGCAATAAGGCTAGGTGCAGACGATCGTGTATTCTCTCATCTGATGGAATCGGGTCAATTATGCAAATCACACTCCGATCAAACTCTGATCACAGTGAGCTCTGATTCTCTCGGATGAGGAGAAGACGGAAAAAAAATTTCTACATTCTGTCAGTCTGGAAAATCGGATTGCACTTTTTTCATATCGCACTCTGACCGAAAACACGGCCATGTGCACGAGCCCTAAAAGCCTCTACCTTGAGGCGTGATTCTGAAAAGGGAAGGTCTCTAAAATGTAACGTCAAAACTGGTGAAAAATGAAGATAACGTGCAATACTGATCATATTTGAATTGACATACTAAATGTACAATATGTATATAATAAAATAACTGGTAAAACCGTTGCACCTTATGAACATTTGTACACGGACATGGTATTAGAAGAATTATCCTCATTTATCGCATAAAAATATAACTTTCCATTTTTAGTTGTTTTAGGCTAAGGTCCCATGATGAGGTTTTGGTCAGTTTTTGATGTTGCAGATTTTCTGCACCATTTTTATACCTATTAAGTAAAATAGGTTACTTGCATTTTTTTGAAAATATGCAGCGTAAAAACCCTCACCAAAATCTCATTGTGGGAACGTAGCCTTAGGAGTCATTAATTCATTTATACGTTTACATATCTGAATCCTGCCCCATCAACATGAGGATGGCATTATGAAAGTTTACAATCTCTAAGAATTGTGAGGAGAAGATAAAAAAAAAATGAATAAATATTAATGGAATACTATATACAGTGGGGGAAATAACTATTTGATCCCTTGCTGTTTTTGAAAGTTTACCAACTTAGAAAGACATGAACAGTCTATAATTTTAAGGGTAGGTTAATTTTAACATTGAGAGATAGAATATCCCCCCAAAAATCAAGAAAATCACAGTGTATAAATTAGATACATTTGATAGATTTTTTTGCATTTTGCAGTGAGAAATAAGTATTTGATCACCTACAAACCATTATGAGTTCTGGCTCCTACAGACCAGTTAGATGCTCCTAATCAACTCGCTACCTGCATTAAAGACAGCTGTCTTACATAGTCACCTGTATAAAAGACTTCTGTCCACAGACTCAATTAATCAGTCAGACTCTAACCTCTACAACATGGGCAAGACCAAATAGCTTTCTAAGGATGTCAGGGACGAGATCATAGACCTGTACAAAGCTGGAATGGGCTATAAAACCATAAGTAAGACGCTGGATGAGAAGGAGACAACTGTTGGTGTGCAATAGTAAAAAAATGGAAGAACTATAAAATGACTGTCAATCGACATCGATTTGGGGCACCATGCAAAATCTCACCTCGTGGGGTATCCTTGATCATGAGGAAGGTGAGAGATCAGCCTAAAACTACACGGGGAGAACTTGTTAATGATCTCAAGGCAGCTGGGACCACAGTCACCAAGAAAACCATTGGTAACACATTACACCTTTACGGTTTAAAATCCTTATGTGCCTGCAAGGTCCCCCTGCTCAAGAAGGCACATGTGCAGGCCCATCTGAAGTTTGCCAATGAACACCTGGATGATTCTGTGAGTTATTGGGAGAAGGTGCTGTGGTCAGATGAGACAAAAATTGAGCTCGTGGGTATTAACTCAACTCGCCGTGTTTGGAAGAAGAAAAAGGATGAGTACAACCCTAAGAACATCGTCCCAACCATGAAGCATGATGGGGGAAAAATATACTTTGGGGGTGCTTTTCTGCAAAGGGGACATGACGACTGCACCTTACTGAAGGGAAGATGGAAGGATCATTTATTGCGAGATTTTGGTCAACAACCTCCTCACAACCTCAGTAAGAGCATTGAAGATGGGTCGTGGCTGGGTCTTCCAGCAAGACAATGACCCAAAACATAAAGCCAAGGCAACAAAGGAGTGGCTCAAAAAGAAGCACAATAAGGTCATGCAGTTGCCAGGCCAGTCTCCAGACCTTAATCCCATAGAAAACTTATGGAGGGAGTTGAAGCTCCGAGTTGCCAAGCGACAGCCTCAAAATCTGAATGATTTAGAGATGATCTGCAAAGAGGAGTGGACCAAAATTCCTCCTGACATATGCGCAAACCTCATCATCAACTACAAAAAACGTCTGACTGCTGTGCTTGCCAACAAGGGCTTTGCCACCAAGTATTAAGTGTTGTTTGCCAGAGGGATCATACTTATTTCTCAATGCAAAATGCAAATAAATTTATCAAATTTATACAATGTGATTTTCTTGATTTTTTTTTTTAGATATTCTATCTCTCAATGTTAAAATTAACCTACCCTTAAAATTATAGACTGTTCATGTCTTTGTCAGTGGGCAAACTTACAAAAACAGCAAGGGATGAAATACTTATTTCCTCCACTGTATGTTGATCTACTGTGACACTGTTACATGTAACTCCTGTGAAATCTACTAATAAGTGATCATCTATTTTGAGTTCAGCCCAATCGCATATCTTTCTAGCTTAGGCCTCTTTCAGACGTCTGATTTTTACATACATGAAAATTGCCTGTTCAGAGAGCAAGAGGACTAGAACTCTAGTGTTACCTATTGGAAGTGGAAATCCTAAAAGTCAATATCAACCCTTTAACTAGCCTTGATATACGACTTAAGATAAAAGCCAAACCAGAATCTCAGTTTGCGAACACAGTGTTTTGGGGTGTTGCCCCTCATCAGTGCAACGTATGAGGTCTGATATGGCGAGGTGAGAAGTTTAATACTCGGATCTAAGGGGTAACAATTCTCATTGTGGAGAGTAACATGCCAGGCCTGGCATGTCAGAGTGAGGAGACCTATATGCCATCCAATGCTCCTTTGGGAAATTAAATAGGCAAATTGCCGCTTCAGAGATGAAGAGGACTAGAACTTTCATACCACCTATTGGAAGTAGTAATCCTAAAAGTCAATAACGAACCTTTAATGATCCTTGCCATATCCAAATCAGATCTCATACTTTGCACTGACGAGGAGAAACACCCCGAAACACCATGTCTGCAAATTGAGATTCTGGTTTGGCTTTTATCCTAAGTCATATGGCAAGGCTCAGAGTTGGCTCACAATTTTTGTGTTTTTTTGATGTTTTCACACTAGTTTGTCCCAGCTACGCCAAAATGGGAAGGGCTGGACAGGGGCATAGTGGGGGTTTAATGCCTCATCTCGTGTAATTTATGACAAGCTGTACCATTCCTTATGACGTGCCCCCAGGGCCGTGGGGTACTCGGCAGCCGGGCCTCTGGTTGCCGGGGGATATCACGGTGGCTGGCCCGGTCTGTGACCCAGGGCGGTCAGTGAAAAGGGGAACTTCTATTATGGGTTTTTTTGGGATTATTCGTGATGCCACCTGTGATGTCTGGTGAGGATCACCAGCGCTGCAACAGTCCTCTGAGGCAGATGTTAGGGCACCTTGAGATGGAACGGCTCCCCATAGGTGGAGCAGGCGTCAGGGCAGTGTGGGGGATGGACTGGATGGTGGTACAGGGGAGAGACGGCAGGACGGTCCCGGAGGAAGGATGGACACTCACACAGGGGTAAGCTTCAGTACCTTTACTGGTGATGCTGCAGGCACGGTCCAGGGTACTCCAGGTGAAGGGCGCACTTCTTGACTCTCCCCAGTGAGCGGGTATAGGGCCTCCTGATTCGTTGCTTTACTCTCTAAGCTTCTGGCCTGCCTGGAGCTGGGCCTAGCTTGGTTACTGTCTCTCTACACCTGCTGACCTGGTGGTAGGGCCTTCTCTTTGGAGATCACTCTCCCTGGAGGCTGGGAACTCCGTGACTCCTAGCCCTGGTACTTTAGTCAGTGTTTGGTGAACCTGGGACCTGTAGTCCTCCAGGGGTTCTGGTGGTTCCTACTTGGTGTAAAGGTTCCCTGTAGGCGCAGACCCGGTGTCCGGTATATATATCGGGGTGAGTCTGGTATGCTCCTCTGCCCCCTTCACTACTTCTTCTTTCTCCTCTCGCCTTCAGCCCACTCAAGGCCCTCACTAGGCTTTCACACGTGCTGTAGGCCTTGGCTTGCCTAAGCACAGCAGTCAGCTTGCTGCTTTCTTCACTGATCTCAGAGCGTCAGCACACTCTCAGCTCACTCTGAGCTCTGTTCCTCTCTGTGTCTCAGCAGGAACTCCACTAAGCTGCCTAGCTCCACCCTCCCTATATATGTCCCTAACTGGCTCCCTCTGCTGGTCTGAGGTGGTACGGTGGAGGTGTGTGAATGTAGTGAGGGCCTCTTGTGGAGAAGTCCATCCATGCACCCTTCTGGGTTCTGTGGCACCAATGCGCAGCAGGGCGCCACATTTCCCCCTAGTAAAACTCAGTACTACTGGACTGAAGCATTTTTTTTCAAAACAGGTTAAACAATAACATTTCTTCCCTTTATGGGAGGCACATCTCTTGAACGTTACAGGTGTAAAAACATAATAAATATATACAAATATAGAGCGTCCTCAGAGTTTTACAAGTTAATGGTGTCCATCTCACCGGTGAAAGAACATGAGGCACATGAGGGACCCGCCTGAAAATCCTCAACGTAGGCCCTGGGCATGGCTACAGGGCTTAGGTGATCCAGGTGCTGGACCACGTCTTCCGCCACGCCAAACAGGTTTTTGTTCAGTGGTCACTTAAAAGGGCACTCCAGGGAGTGCAACTATATACATAAGAGTTTTTGGGCTGCTCACAGTCCTCAGCCACTGAGTCCTTTATATATATACCCTTACGGGTAATTAATGTTCATATAAATTGTCCATTGGAAGGCAAAACACATCAATAATTAAATACATGAAAATCACACAAGAATAACAATACCCCAAGGGCAACTATTTATACTATAGGTATTTCTACTTATTCACTGAACCTGACAGGGGCCTGGCCTTTGGTGCTACGTGTTGATCTGCGTAGTACAGGAGTGTGGATGGCATCTGTGTCTGCACCATCTGCTACCCTGTCAGTTCTACGTGTGGGTAAATTGTAGAACTGTCTTAACCTCTCTATGGGGCTGGCAAGCACACTGGTTACTGGGCCTTCTGGCTCTGCTTCTACCGGTGATCCTTCTTCCGGGGATTCTTCCTGAGCAGGCTCTTCTGGGGCACTTACAGGTTCTACTTGCTGTGGAGGGTCTTCTGGCTGTTGGTAGAAGTGGATCACAGGTATTATCACTGCTCCTCCTAGTTGGGGCCAATCTGCCGGGAAATCTCCTAATTCAGTATGTATTACTGCTTCTTTAGGCTCCTCCGGTACGATGAGATGCACTTCTTCCTGGGGCTTTAGCAGACCTGGACACAACTTCAGATGGTCTATAGAAACCGTTGCAGTCGTTCTTCCTCCGTCCTTGGTAATTAAACAGGTCTTCCTGTTATCAAATCTTGAATTTAACACAGTGTAGGGTTCCCTCTCCCACTGGTCATCAAGTTTGTGGTTTCTTCTTTTTCTCTTTAGCACAACTTCTCCAGGTGCTAAGGGTTCTGCTGGCGCACTCTTGTTGTACTGTGCTTCCTGCTTGTCTCTTACCCTATTTAGACTGTCTTCGACACAGGCTTGTACTCTCCTGTACTGTTCCTGTCGTGTCGTGTCCCAGTCCTCAGTGGACATATCTGCTTCGGGTTCTACTACACCAAGCTCCAGGTCCATGGGCAACTTTCCGGGTCTTGCTCGCTTGAGATATGCTGGAGTACAATTGGTGGAACTCACAGGTATGTGGTTGTACAGATCTACCAGGTCAGGTAGCTTGTCTGGCCACTGGTTTCTTTCTTCTAGCGGTAAGGTCTTCAATAGGTCGATGACGATGTTATTCATCTTTTCACATAACCCATTGGTTTGGGGGTGGTAGGGTGTAGTCCGGATCTTCTTACACCCGTACAGATGGCAGAACTCCTTGAACAATTCGGCTTCAAAGGCAGGGCCTTGATCTGTCAGCACCTGCTCCGGGTATCCATGGGGCCTGAAGAAGTACGCCTGAAACGTCTTTGACGCAGTTTCTGCCTTCAGATCCTTGACGGGGGCGACCACCAGGAACCAGAAGTAGTGATCCACCATTGTCAGGGCATAGGAATATCCTGACCTGCTGGGTGACAGCTTGACATGATCCAGGGCCACGATCTCCAAGGGTCGAGTTGTCTTGATGGGTTGCAGGGGTGCCTTCTGGCTGCTGTAGTCTTTTCTTCTGAGGCTACAGTGTCCACAATCCCGGCACCATCTCTCTATGGAACTGCGCATTCCAACCCAATAAAACCAACCTTTCAGCAGGGTTTCTAGCTTCTTCCAGCCAAAGTGCCCCACTTGATAGTGGTAGGCCTCCAACACCATCTGGATGTCCGTCCTAGGCACTACGATCTGCCATACCATCTCATGGGTAAGCCCGCAGGGGCAGGGTCCTCTTCCCTCCGTACCAGTCTATCATTGTTAGTTTGTTTACTGTAGAGATATTCTTATTTTGTATGTAACCCCTTATGTACAGCGCCATGGAATCAATGGCGCTATATAAATTAATAATAATAATAATAATGGGTCCTCGGGTTGACGTACCTTCGGCACAGCTTCTCTCTATAGATAAACAGCCGGCTTCTCTCATTCCACAGTTGCTTGGCTTGTGGAGACGTGTCCTTCTCCAGGGAGGAACCTTCCTGGGTTATCAGTTCTTTGATACGGCTGACAACCGGGTCGCTGTCCTGTGTCTCCATACAGCTGTGGTGAGGCAAAGGGTTTAAAGTCTTACCGCGATGCCTCCTGGAGGCTCGTTGCTCGTGGACCATTCCATTACGGTTGAAGGCAGGTAGCTCAATCTCCTCCAGGTCATCCACTTCTTCTTCAGCGTCCGACTGGTGAGGCATCCTGGACAGGGCATCGGCGTTGGCATTCTTGCGGCCTGCCCGATACTTAATGGTGAACTGGTAGTTTGACAGCTGAGCCATCCATAGTTGCTCCATGGCTCCTAACTTGGCTGTTTCCAGATGAGTCCAGGGGTTATTATCAGTGTAGGCAGTGAACTTACTGGAGGCTAGGTAGTGCTTGAACCACTCGGTGATGGCCCAGACCAGGGCCAGGAACTCCAACTTGAAGCTGCTATAGTTCTCTGGGTTCCTCTCGGTCTGGCGGAGCTTCCTGCTTGCATAGGCGATCACCTTCTCTAGGCCATTCTAGCTTCTGACTTAACACAGCTCCTAGTCCCTCTTTGCTGGCATCAGTGTACAGCAGGAATGGTTGGCTGTAGTCAGTGTAGGCTAGGATCTCTTCGCCGGTCAGGATTTCCTTCATCACCTCAAAGGATTCAGCTTGCTCCTTACCCCACTGGAACGGGGGGTTTCTGCCTCTCCCGGACTGTCCTACCAGGAGATCTTGCAAAGGCGCCGCTTTCTTGGTATAGTCCTTCAAAAAACTCCGGTAATACCCGACTAGTCCCAGGAACTGACGTACCTCCTTGAGGCTATTCGGCTCCGGCCATTTCTGGATGGCAGTGACCTTCTCCGGGTCCGGTGCTACTCCTTCTGGACTGACGATGTGCCCCAGGTACTGTACCTTTCGCTTGAGCAGGTGGCACTTGGAGGGCTTCAGCTTCATCCCATACCGGAGCAGCGACTCAAATACCTCTGCCAGGTGCTTCAAATGGTCATCGTACGTTTTGGAGTACACCATCACATCATCCAGGTATAGTAGTACAGTCTCGAAGTTGCGGTGTCCCAGGCAGCACTCCATCAATCTCTGGAACGTTCCGGGGGCGTTGCAGAGTCCGAACGGCATACTGTTGAACTCGCAGAGTCCCATCGGGGTAGTGAAGGCCGTCTACTCCCGATCCTCCTCAGCAACAGCTACTTGCCTGTACCCACTAGTGAGGTCAAGGGTGAAGAAGTAATTTGCAGACTTTAATGCAGCCAGGGATTCCTCTATACGGGGCAAAGGGTATGCATCTTTGTGTGTTATGCGATTTACCTGTCTGTAATCTACACACATTCTCATGCTTCCATCCTTTTTCCTGACTAGGACCAGGGGAGCTGCCCAGGGACTACAGCTATCCCTTACTACCCTTGCCTTCTTCATGTCGTGCAATATCTCCTTCGCCTTCTGGTAGTGTGCTGGTGGTATGGGCCTGTAACGTTCTTTGATGGGTGGATGGTCACCTATGGGTATATGGTGTTGTACCCCTTTAATCCTCCCAAAGGCAAGTGGGTGTTTAATGAATACCTGCTCGTATTCCTGAACCACCCAGTGTACACCCTGTTTCTGATGGGCAGGAGTGGTGTCTGTCCCAACATGGAGCTGTTGACACCAATCCTCCACCTGGGTTCCCGGGTCATTATCCTCCACTCCATCTGGTGAGGTTAAGGACTCCGGCGTGTGTATACAGTTTGGCATCAGTGGCATAGCGTGGTAATCTAACCTCGTCCTCCCCATAGTTTAGGAGGCATACGGGCTAAGGGGCTCTACTACCGCCTGGTAGCTCCGTCCTTTGAGACCTATTGCTGCTCTACACCAAATCAGCATCTCACTCATTGGGGGAATCACAATGGGTATTGGGTCTGTCACCCATACATTACCAATTTCACCACCTGCTAGCTTTACCTGTTGCTGGTACATAAGGGCTCGGATCTCTTTCTGGAGCACCCTCCTCTGCCCTGGTTTGGCTGTGTCGGCCATCTGTTGGAGCAAAAACAACACTTCTCCCAAACCGTTACCGACAATATTTGTGCCAAGTACCATATACAAGTCTGTATCATCAGGATTAGTCTCTACTACAATTAGTCCCTGGTCCTTCATTTCCACTCTTCCCACCTTTACTGCCACATCCTTAACCCCGACTAGGTTAAGGGGAACGCCATTGGAGGCATACACGGAAAGGTTTGGAGCTGGCGGGCAAAGTTTGTCTATGGACCAGAACCTTTTGTAGAGGACATTTGGCATGATGGTTACCTGAGATCCAGTGTCCAGCAGGGCAGGTGTCGCGATGCCGTCCAGCACAATGGACAGGAAAGGTCTTCCTCCCACGAACCGATGGTACTAGTTTGATGAGCCGGCTTGATTTACTCCTGGGTGTCGGCCCTCGGCCCCAGGGTTTGCTCGTTTAAAGGACAGTTCCACACTGTGTGGCCTGCCTTCTGGCAGCGGTAGCAGATGAATTCTCCTGGAGGGTGACGTTGGTCGTTGGTCCTCCCACGGGGTGGCGTTGTCCTCCTCTGGGGCGGCGTTGTCCTTCTATGGTGTGGCGTTGTCCTCCTTCTTCTTCTCATCCAGGGGACATCCTCAGGGCTGTCGACGAGTAGTATCCTTCCATCTGGCTCGGGCTCCTCGTGTAGCTGCAGGGTGCTCAGGACAGTGGCCAGGGTTTTACTTAACTGGCGCACTTCAGAGCGTAGGCTGTCCAGCTCGCTAGGAGGCACTGTTTGCATCTTTGTTTTGGCCATTAGTGGAGGAGCAGTGGGTGCTGCGGGCACTGTGGTGGCCCCACCCTGGTAACATTGGACAGCAGTATCTGTTGTTTCCAGGGGCTGCAGACCCTTTATAGCCATGTCCTTAAGGGTGTCAAAGGTGGCATCTGGATGATCTAAGGCCCACCACCGTACAGTTCTGCTCTCCACCTGGGACCTTAACCCCCGGATAAACTATTCCGTCAGCATTTTATTTTCATCTTGTATGCTGGATGGACTAACCTGTTTCAGGGCCCGCAGAGCTTCCTGTAAGTGCCAGGCATAGTCCCGGATACTGTCCTCAGTTTTCTGGACACTATGGTAGAACCTCATCCTGAGATCCGTCTCGGTGCGGTTTTCAAACACAGTCTGCAGTCTCTTAAAGATGATAGATACTGATTCCTGGTCTGCGGCTGGCCAGGTTTCAACCTGCCGCTCTGCGGCACCAGTCAATTGTCCCAAAACTACAGCAGCTCTCTGTTTGCCAATCAAAGAATACATATCTAGCACACCGCATATTCTTCTCTTGAATCCGGACAGGGTGTCCTGTTAGCCGTTATACTGGGGGAGCCACTTCGCTCCAGGGATATATGGCAGGGTCATAGGTAATAACGGGGTCACGACCCCTGCTGGTGGAGCGGCCGCTCCGGCCTGTGCAGCGCCCGGCGCAGGTTGGGCATCAGGAGCGTTAACCGGTGCTCCGGCGGCTTGCCGGTTGTCGGCCATTGTTGCGCCCCCCCCTAGTGAACCGGACCCTACCTTCTTCAACAGGTAGGCCGCAGCTCTGCGGGCGACGGTCTTCTTCTAGGACCTTGCGTCGCTCGCGTCTGACGTCAGAGCGTCCTCTCGCTCCTTCCAGGACCTTACGCTTCCTGGTTCGACGTCAGGGGCTGGGCATGTGCTGGGCTTCGCGCGCTTTAGCAATTACGCCTCCCAGGTTCCCGCGGTTACGCTCCTCTTCTTCCCGCGCTGCAGCGCGATAATGGCGGCGGTCCTCACCGCAGTTTAACACTCAGTTCAGTTAAATAAAGGCGCACAGTACCCGGTGACAATGGGCACGCAATCCTGTTAGTGACGCCAGAGCACCCCCAGGGCCGTGGGGTACTCGGCAGCCAGGCCTCTGGTTGCCGGTGGATATCACGGTGGCTGGCCCAGTCCGTGACCCAGGGCGGTCAGTGAAAAGGGGAACTTCTATTATATGGGGGGTTTTGGGATTATTTGTGACGCCACCTGTGGTGTCTGATGAGGATCACCAGCACTGCAACATTCCTCTGAGGCAGATGTTAGGGCAGCTTGAGATGGAATGGCTCCCCACAGGTGGAGCGGGCCTCAGGGCAGCGTGGGGGGTGGACTGGATGGTGGTGCAGGAGAGAGACGGCAGGACGGTCCCGGAGGAAGGATGGACATTCACACAGGGGTAAGCTTCAGTACCTTTACTGGTGATGCTGCAGGCACGGTCCAGGGTACTCCAGGTGAAGGGCGCACTTCTTGACTCTCCCCAGTGAGCGGGTATAGGGCCTCCTGATCCGTTGCTTTACTCTCTAAGCTTCTGGCCTGCCTGGAGCTGGGCCTAGCTTGGTTACTGTCTCTCTACACCTGCTGACCTGGTGGTAGGGCCTTCTCTTTGGAGATCACTCTCCCTGGATGCTGGGACCTCCTTGACTCCTAGCCCTGGTACTTTAGTCAGTGTTTGGTGAACCTGGGACCTGTAGTCCTCCAGGGGTTCCGGTGGTTCCTACTAGGTGTAAAGGGTCCCTGTAGGTGCGGACCCGGTGTCCGGTATATATGTCGGGGTGAGCCTGGTATGCTCCTCTGCCCCCTTCACTACTTCTTCTTTCTCATCTCGCCTTCGGCCCACTCAAGGCCCTCACTAGGCTTTCACACGTGCTGTAGGCCTTGGCTCACCTAAGCACAGCAGCAAGCTTGCTGCTTTCTTCACTGATCTCAGAGCGTCAGCACACTCTCAGCTCACTCTGAGCTCTGTTCCTCTCTGTGTCTCAGCAGGAACTCCACTAAGCTGCCTAGCTCCACCCTCCCTATATATGTCCCTAACGGGCTCCCTCTGCTGGTCTGAGGTGGTAGGGTGGAGATATGTGAATGTGTGAGGGCCTCTTGTGGAGAAGTCCATCCATGCACCCTTCTGGGTTCTGTGGTACCAATGCGCAGCAGGGGGCCACACTTACACCTGAAATATTACTCTAGTCAGGGACAGAAGTAAGAATTCTGCCTTAGCACACAGCACTTGTCAGACGCTCCTGATCTATTAACAGGTGTGCGTCACTTAATGAATCAGGAGCATTTGACTCCAATACATCCTTTCATCTAAACTGGTGAGAAAGTCGCCAATCTTGATAAATTGTGGAATTATCAAGAATCCTTTCTTTTTTTTGCTTTGTTAGTAGTCTGAATGCCCACATCTCAGGATTTATTGATTTACAAGCATAGCTATAGAAGGATACATTGTAAATTGCATACAATTTTTTTTCCATTTTTTCTATGCATTTTCCTTTTTTTAATATATTAACTACATTTGCTATAAACCTATGATAGTTTTTGGGTTTCTTTTAAATCTGCAATGCATGTTACCTGTCTACAAGAATGCAATCAATGTTTTAATACTGCATTTCATACCATATTACAAAGTTATTCTACCCTGGAAGTAAATCTGCAAAATAAAGCTCTCAACAGGGCATTGTATGGCAGTGCACAGAGGTCCCTTACGTCCATATGGTCCGGAGCTATAGGGAAATCTGCACAGTCTACTGCATATGGTGTTAATCGTGAACTCGTCCTGTGCAAAATTTAGAAAACGTTTTGTTTGGTCTCCCAGCTGATTCCATTGCTGGTTGAATTCTTCCATTTATCCATGTGTCTTGAAGATAAACATAGAGCGCAGCTCCGTAGCCAAACTAGTTGGCAATGAGAACGGTCTCTACAGAGCACAAAGAGACGCTGGCATTTCTCAACAAGGGATTCACTTGTTGACCCTAATAATCATGTATATCCAGCCCAAGGGATCAGTGTCTAATTTTCAGATAGGACTACAAGGTGATACCTAAATCTGTGCGTATTATTGGCAGCGTATAACACTCCCAGGTCCCATAAGTGAGAGTGGCATATATATATCTGATCCTCGTCTGTTTTTGAAGAAAGGAAATTGTAACGTATTGTTTGTGTAACCCGGAGCGGTAACTGAACATCAGAGCAATAAAACATAGCGACTGTGTAGAGGTCAGTAGATGGGAAGAACGCCGGGTGTTGACAAAAGAAGAAATGCTTAGGAGAAAGTCGAAAGTGTCTGAAGCTTAGGCAAATACAGTTCATTTGGTTTTAAAGGTCATGAAATAACATAGCGTAACTTTAAAGACCAGCGCTCTGATATGCGAATAGATATTTCATGTAACCCTTTAAAGTTTTTTTTTCTTTGTTAAACATGTTAAAAAAAAAAAAAAAAAAAAAGTACCTTGCAAAAATATTTTGTCCCCCCCGAAAATCATATCTGTTAGAATTACAAATGATGCCAACAAAGGTTGTTTTGGTCACTATTTAGATGGTATACGGACAATAAATGATTCTGCAGGCTTTTTTTTTTTTTGAAATGTAAGGCTGAAAAATGCAGTTTATGTAAGCATTGCTCTAGAACATACATGGCAAATCTGGCCCACAGGGTGGTTTTATTTGGCCTGTGACACCAGAACCGCCACCCCATTATTCTTTATGGAGGACTATGTGGGGCAATGATACTGTATGAAGGACTATGTGGGGCGCATTATTCTGTATGGAGGACTATGTGGGGAAATTATACTGTATGGAGGACTATGTGGGTCCCATTATACTGTATGAAGGACTATGTGGGGCCCATTATTCTGTATGGAGGACTATGTGGGGAAATTATACTGTATGGAGGCCATTATACTATATGGAGGACTATGTAGGGCCCATTATATTGTATGGAGGACTATGTGGGGCTTATTATATTGTATGGAGGACTATGTGGGGCCCATTATACTGTATGGAGGACTATGTGGGGCCCATTATTCTGTATGGAGGACTATGTGGGGAAATTATACTGTATGGAAGCCATTATACTATATGGAGGACTATGTAGGGCCCATTATATTGTATGGAGGACTATGTGGGGCTTATTATATTGTATGGAGGACTATGTGGGGCCCATTATACTGTATGGAGGACTATGTGGGGCCCATTATTCTATATGGAGGACTATGTGGGGCCCATTATATTGTATGGAGGACTATGTGGGGCCCATTATACTGTATGGAGGACTATGTGGGGCCCATTATTCTATATGGAGGACTATGTGGGGCCCATTATATTGTATGGAGGACTATGTGAGGCCCATTATACTGTATGGAGGACTATGTGGGGCCCATTATTCTATATGGAGGACTATGTGGGGCCCATTATATTCTATGGAGGACTATATAAAGCCCATTATACTGTATGGAGGACTATAGGGTGGCCATTATACTGTATGGAGGATTATACGGGGCCCATTATACTGTATGGAGGACTATGTGGTGGCCATTATACTGTATGGAGAACTATGTGGGGCCCTTTATACTGTATGGAGGACTATGTGGGGCCCAAAATACTTTATGGAAGACTATGTTGGGCCCATAATACTGTATGGAGGACTAAGTGGGGCCCATTACTCTGAAAGGAAGACTTTATGGATCCCATTATTTTGAAAGGAGGATTATATGGGGCTCATTATACTGTGTACTGGTTGGCCTGCGACTTTGTCCAAGTTTTTCATTTTAGCCCTCTGTGTTTGAGTTTGACATCCCTGATCCAGAAGCTCCAGTTATTGGTTTAAAATCCACTTGTGAATTATCAAAGAGCCCAGTTGTTCTTGCTAAAACTCCATGAACCCATGTGTAGCAGTACTAACTTTTTTTTTGTTTAAACTACAATGAAACCACCAGGTTTGACTTTATTCTAATGTAAAATATGCTCAATGCAATAAAACATTTTGATTTTTGCCATTTTAGTTTAACTGAATTTGTATTGAAATTTTTCAAAATAGTGTTACAGAAAGAAAAAAGCATGAAATATCAAAGGCCTATGACTTGAAAAATAGTAGATAATTTTCCTTGTTAATAAGAGATTACATTATCATTATCATATAATATATCTAACTCAACAAGTCTACTTCTTGGTGTTCTATAAAAACCCAAACAATAACTTGACAAGACAATGATACGTGAGAAAAGGGAATAGGTAAAGAATGTTACTTAATCTGCCTATACTACCTAAATCATTTTAATAGCTATAATCACTGACAATCTCCTGCCATTTTCACGCCATTTTTTACCCAGCTCTGGCAAAGCAGGTGGTGCTGAGGCGGGACAGGGATGTGATGGGGCGTGATGACCCTCGCTCCTCAAATTTGTGAAAGCCGCCAGTCTTAATGCTTTTTGCTACATTTGTATCATCTATTTTTTTGTAATTTAAGATCCAATACTAACAGATGACATCTGGACATTTGAGCACAGCCTAAAGCTCTGTTCGCTGCTCTTTTATATCATTGAGATTCCTTATCTATTTTTATGTCTATTATGGCAGTTCATATCTACATCAGTCTTCTTCTAGAGCCTTAGCTGCAGATCTCACTATAATTTTTTACATTAAAATTTTGCATGCATTGGAAGAACTGGACAAAACCTATTAGAAGTCTTGAAAATCTATTGGTCTTTGTGAGTATCCAATGTCCAAAAAACAACAACTTTGTGATGTGATCTGTGCAATAAAAAGATGCCACCGAGAAAGTGGCAGGAAGTATAACTAACTCGGAGAGAAATACCTAAACAATGAAACGAAAAATGCCCTAAAAGGGAAACATTGGGAGTTGTCAAATAACTAATGAAAGCGAAAAAGTACCCCAACAGAGAACGTAATGAACACAATTATTGATAGAAAAATATTTATTATATTTTATTAACATAATTGACTAAAAGACACAAAATAACACAAATAGCAGAGGACATTATAAAAAAAATGACAAGGGATACTGAGAATTTCCTTGGGTAACAGAATTATGCTTTAAATATGTGTGCACAAGTAGATTTTAACAACGTGCAAGGTGAAAGGTGGTAGATAATTATCGAGTTTCACATGAGGTTCCTCAGGGAGTGACCAGATAAGCTTGACCCATGAAAATTTTCCATCATGTGAAGGTGCCCTTTGCCAAAATGTATGGTCCAATTTAGCTTTTTACCAAACATACGATCAGATTCCGTCAGTGAAAAGTGGGAAAAATTCTCTCAAAAGAACTGTGATTTTTCAATTTCTTGCAGATGCTAACAAATAAGAACCAATTTAAAGATTACAACTTGCCTTTTCAATTTGCTAACCAGACATATTTTCATGTTCATCACACCTGTGATCACCTGTGATAAGTTTGTCACACACAGAACAGGTCAACATTTCTTTCCTCGAGAGGTGGAAATTTTGGCTATGGTGTAATCACAGCAATATGATATCATGGGTCTGTGGGGCATCTGGGTTGCTCGCTCTGCTGTTGCAGTATCGCTTTGGCAGTGGTTGCCACATGGCTCTGCACTTTTACAGTCATTGACCCTTTACATGGTTCACTGTGACGCGGTATTATAATGTTAACTAAGAAAACTTTGTGTTCAGTTTTTTTCACTTAGACACAAGAGATCAATGTTTTGGCTGTACGGTCCATATCTTTTTCGAAAGTTGTGTTGCACTTCTTAAAACGAAGCCCTCTCTATATCCGCTAATAACCATCGGCTTGGCTTTTCTGACCTCTATAAGCTATAATCGCTGGTGGGAGCAGCATTCAGCCACTTGCATAATATCGAGATTAATGGGATAGCATATACTACTTGCTTATTTTGGGTACACCAAAAGTAGGAGCTGCTCTTTGCGCTAATGGAGGCAACCCCTTCTACGTGAGTTTGTTTTCTCTATATAAAATTTTTGAGAAAACTTATTTTCCATGAAGAAAAATTTTTCTATAAAGCAGCGGTCTGTGACTTTTTAGACATTATCCAGACAGAATGAAAATGTTCAGACAGTGCGTCAGTCTAAAAAAGAATATTGGTCTTAAATGAGCCAAATTTATTGAAAAACATATGACTCTCTTTATAAATTTTCCATATTTTGAACTTTTGTAAAAAAAAGTTATAATATAAAGTCTACGCCTGCTTTGAATAGTCAAAGATTTACGTCAAGATTTGGGACATTTTGTGGCTTTTCTATTATTCTCAAACTTTTTAACGTTGTAAGCCATGACCATTTCCAGTAAGCCTCACCCACTTTTCAAACTGAGAAGTGCCCCGAAAAGTGACGTGCACCATAATTTGCAACTTTTTGGGCTCGATTTACACCACAAACTGACTGAAACTGATTAAGTGTGGGCCAATATGTTGTAAAATCCCACAGTGGAGTATAGAACCGTTACACATTGTAAATCTAGGAGCTCATCTCAAGGCCTTGGGGTGATATAGAAGACTTTTAATGAATCAGTAACATTGCATTAAACAGATTGCTAATCTCAGGCTTCCTGGAAGTCATAAGACTTTCATTTTGCAGATGTTTGCGCTAACCTCAACTGGTGACCTTTTTTTCTGGATCCAGGTATTACGTTATTTAAGAAATGCCATCTCTTAAGGGAGACATTTACCTGTTTATTAGCGCCATTTATTTTCTCTTTTGAGACCTGTAAAGTATAAACAGAATTTCATGTGTGCATCGTAAGAGACTGTGGTAAATGCTGTATTACTGAGAAAGTCAAGTATATACAATTAGCAACATACATAGACACAACATTACCCTATTAAATATGCAAAGGCCCCAAGGAAATCCCCTTCCCCCCCAAAAAAAGAGAAATCCTACAAATTCGACTTTAATCTCCTTTCTTTTTAAAATCCTATCTTGTCTAATAATACTATTAAGAGAAATGGATATAAAGCAATATCTGTGTGTTTTAGGAGTTAAACCATGTTGCCCTCCTCCTCCTAGCTGTCGTATGTCTGCCGATAAAATATCCGGCTGCAGCAGGAGCCTCCCCCCTCTACACTGTCGGAGACTTAGGTAATTAAAGGGAATCTGTCACCAGGTTTTTGTTATGTAATCTGAGAGCAACATAATGTACTGTAGGATTAGAGACCCTGATGCCAACTATGTGTCACTTACTGGTTCTGTGTTTTGTGGTTTCAATACAATCAGTGTTTTATCAGAAGGAGATTATCACTACAGGACAACTGACCTCGTGCCTTATAGTGTAACCACTCCCCCAGCACTGATTAGCATTTCTCAATCACTATGGATATTTTTGATAAATAGCATGTGATTTCTGACCATGCAGCACAATGCTGGATGGAGTAAATATGCTCCTAACCATGTTAAAACCTCATTACTCAGACCTATACATATTAGTCCATTGTTGTGGTTAAAAGTTTGTGTGCCTATAAGAAGCATTAAATTAACTTAATTTATAAAGTCAAATAGGAAAACTGTATTCTGATTGGATCTAATCACAGAATCCAAAACACGAAATCTGACGTTTATGTTAGTGTGTTTACTGTCATTATTAAGACGATGCTTAGTTCACCTGTAGGCTTAGATTTGTGCATCTGATTCATTACTGATATTTCCATGTACTTTCTTTCTGTTTTCTGTTTGTATGTAGAAGAGATTTGTCAAAATGTCATATAAAATGCGCATACAAAACTTTTTTGTTTTTATTTCTTATACAGTACATCAGGAGACAGTAGCATTTCATAGACTATACCAGTCTAAAAAAATTACTTTGTTGGTGTGAACTGTGCAAAACTTTGATATCTCTGCCTCTTAATTACATTTCCCATATTTTAGACTGCCCTAAAGTTGAAAAATAAATATATAAATAATAATCTTTATTTTTATATAGCGCTAACATATTCCACAGCGCTTCACATACTTTATCATCGCTGTCCCCATTGGGGCTCACAATCTACATTCCCTATCAGTATGTCTTTGGAGTGTGGGAGGAAACCGGAGAACACGGCGGAAACCCACGCAAACACGGAGAACATACAAACTCCTTGCAGATGTTGTCCTTGGTGGGATTTGAACCCAGGACCCCAGCGCTGCAAGGCTGCAGTGCTAACCACTGAGACACCGTGCTGCCCAATATATGCAGGTTCATGAGAAGATTTGCACTATTTTCTGGCTGAATAGGGCCAGTTTGCTCTGGTTTATTTACATGTAACCTTTCAGACCTTATTAGTGATATCAGAGAAACATATCATGATCCTGAATTTATTCTAAAATCCCTTCATACAGCAGCAATATGGAAACTACAAAGTACAAGAAGCAATGGGATCCACAATTGCAGATTTATTAAAATTTATTAATTACAATATACATTAATACAATGAAAACCGTAAACCTATATAGGTCATCGCAAAAGGAGCAGAATAATAATGAACAGAGATACAGAAACACGAGAAAAACGATGCACCCTAAATTGGATGCTGAAACAAAATAGTTCACTTAGCGTATATAGAGGCCACATACAAAACAACCATAGGGTCCACACAGTATATCAGGTAATGTGAATCAATTGGTCAATTTACCATATAAGAAACACCTTGCTTTTTCAAGGTGGAAATTGACTGAAAAGGCAACCTATAAAATGACCATTATTGTGCACATGTTCTGTCTTATGTGAAGTGTTTTTAACCGATTCGGAGTTTGGAAACAAGCGACGTGTTAGTTTTTTGGGCATATTCCACTGGGATGCTGACTGCTTTCTATACTTGAAAGTATAGAGAAAAAGACAACGGCGGCGGAGCTGCCACAAGAAAGGCGGCCAAGCCGCTTCCGGAAATCAACCAATGGCTTTCACCTGAAGCAACTTCATCTGGAAAACTCAGCGGCTTTGCTGGAGTCTAAAAGACGATGAGTGAACATACCCTTAGACTATGACCTATGACTTATTCCCATCACCAAGATCCTAGCCTAATATGTAGTAAGTGCAATAATAATAATATTAGCAAATACCTCCAATTAGAAATGTAGCATAGTTCTTCTGATTCACTTTGTTGCTTACCCCATGTGCAGGGCATTGCAGTAGCTTAGGTATCCATGGTTATGACCAGTAACCGCTAACTATCACTATATGAGTGGTCATAACCATGGATACCTAAGCTACTGCAATGTCCTGCACATGGGGTAAGCAACAAAGTGAATCAGAAGAACTATGCTACATTTCTAATTGGAGGTATTTGCTAATATTATTATTATTACACCTACTACATATTGGGATAGGATCTTGGAGATGGGAATAACCCTATATGGCACAAAACATTACGGCGTCAGACTGGTTGCAGCACATAGTAGTAAATATGATTATAGGATTTACAGTCATAGCATAAATTTAGGCCGATCTTCATAGTCAAATATACTTGCGTACCATCTGTAGACAGTGATCTAAATGTATGCAACATTATTTAAACAGTGTGTCTGTGCCGAGAAGTCTTCATGGTTTTACTTATACAGCGTTAAACCCATTTCAGAATTCTGTATAGTGTTTTGTAGTTAGATGTGACAACTTCAGATCCCTCCAGCACCCAGCAATTGTGACAACTTGTAAAATAGACTAATGAAACACACTCAGTAATTTGTCCACACTTTTATGGTCTATTTGGTATTCTTAAATGCGTGCATGAAATGTCTCATATATTATTAATAGTGCCTTCTTTCCAAAGAAACATAGCTCAAATCTTTCTGCAAATTTCCAATCATGTTCGCTAATAGTAATTACTCAAAAGACAGAACTCTAAGTCAAGACAGTAATTATGTTTGAGACCATGTAGGGTCACATACATACTACGAAATAATATCCCATTATACAAATTGCGAGCCAAAGGACAGTTGGCAGGCCATTCACTCCAAGGGATATGTTTGTTAGCAAAGCACTCAGAAAGGTATGTTTTATGCTTCATACTGTCCAAACGATTCTCCAGTTTTTGAAAATGATTTTTTTTATAGTAAAAAATATTATATTTATATTATAATTTGTGAAAACGTCTTACTAGCCATTAGGCTCGATGTGCCAAATTAATCAAAGTGGCCCACCTTAAAGGCAGGTACAGACAACTGTAGATACTCTTATCTTACAGAATAGGGTCAAATAACACTCTAATCAAACTCTGATCACAGTGTGAGCATAGTGTGATCCGAATCTGTCAGATGAGGAGGAGATGGAGTAAAAAAATTCTCCATCTTCTCTATTCTCTCAGTCCGTGGAAATTGGGCTGCACTCAGATATCATCCGAGTGCAGTCCAATGGTTTCCACTGACTCGTTGACTTGCATGGCCGAGTGTAATCCGAATATGGGATCATACTCGGGTATACAACTATTTTTTTTCTCGAAAAGACTCTGTCCGGGGAAAAAAAATCAGACATGTGCACAGCCCCATAGACTAACATTGTCTGCACCTGACCTAAGGCCGGGATCAGACGAAAAAGAAAAATCATTTGATTTTCTTCCAGAAAACTTTTTTTTTTAGATCAGCAGTTTAAAATATACATGATCAAATCCAGTTTCATAGGTTAATAATGACAATGTATCTGTAAAACTTGGATGCTGAACAGATGATCCATATGGGATATGATTTTTTTTTTTGCACTCATAGACTTATATAGGTGAGTCTCGTCCGAGATATAGTAGAATATTGTATGAAAAAACTGTTATCTGAGCAGCCTTATTAAATTACATTAGTCAATGCCCTGTCCTATTGTACTTGAACAACACACATCCATTTGATACGCTTGCCTGAATGAATCCTTAGACTCTCTAGTCTAACTTTACACCATCTCCTGGTTGATTTCTTAAATAATACTTTTTGCACCAAAAATGTGGCTTTATTTGGTACATTGTTGGCCATACCCTTTCCCAATAAGCCACTGCCTTGTCTACTGAAGGGTAAAAAGTGTCTACACAACTAATTAATGTGGTGCACGGCATAGGTGACTGAATTCTACATCAATTTCATGCCAGAATTCTGGTGCATTTTGAATAGTAAATCTGCCTTGTGACGATACAGCTTATAATCTTAATCAGCTAGATGATTCGATTTGTTAAGCCGAGAGAAATACACTATTGTGTTAATGTTGACTTGTAAATGTTTGTATATGTCTGTGGCTGGTCAAGAAGGTCATACTATTTGTATAACCCTGATTGTTGTCTCCTCTTGGTTCGGTTAATTGCATATTATACTAAGCTAGCTAATTTATTTACAAGTGCCCCCTGCTGTACCAACTATGTAAATTGATTAGCTCAAACAATGAGACCTAAGCTCTGTGAGTAATTCCCTCCCTAACCTCTTACCTGTGAATGTGTACTTGAAAGGACAACTGTAACTATTTTAAGGGACATGTGCCTCTGTAGCAGAGAGATTTTAGACAGAGATTGGAAAGAGACTTTAAAAGGAGAACCATAGTTCAGACTCTCTGACCATCAGATGGAAGCATGTCTTTAGCTAAAGAGACACAGATTTGGATTATACATGATTCCAGCCTAAGGCTATATGACCCTGACTGGAAAGATACAGATCTGTTCCATTGACCATCAGAGAGCCCATGGATACATTTGAGGAGACCAGGTTGGGACGATGAAGTCACCTTGCCCGATGGATATGTTGTTTGGGGTTGCCAGGTGGGACCCTCCAGTCGCCTGGAACCCATGGAGACATTCGGAGAAGCCAGATTGGAACCAGCCGGTCATCTGGCACAATGAAAACTCTCGGAGAGGCCAGGGTGGGACCCTCGGGTCTCCTGGCCTTGTACGTCGATGGACTGCTAGCTTCCTAAGCTTGTTGCTACCTTCTCTCTGTGGGGGTCCGCCAGAAGCGGGTCGGCCACTGGTCAAGGTAGTTGGCCCTGGAAGTCCCAAAGTCGCAGCTGTTCTATCTCAGGCGGGCCAGCGGAAGGGTGAGGACTGTGTAATGTTGTACCATCTTAGATATTTGCTGGAACTGTTCTATGTGTTTATTGTCTGCTTTGTGGTTCAATAAAGTATTGCCATGCTGTTTTACCCTCACCTTGTGTTATCTGAGTGGTATTACGCCCACGGAAGACCCCGGATCTTCACATGCCCCATTAAAGTGCAAGAAGTCCTTGCATTTTACTGACACACAGCTTTACCATAGCCTACGGGATCTGAGACGGTTTAGTTGCTGTGGACTAAGTGCCTGACAATACTTTATAAAGTGCTAGAGTTCTTAAACAGTATGTCAGTGGAAATGGGTCTAAATTCAATTGACTTTTTGCTTATTTACGCTGTGGTTTGGCACCAGGCTAGATCGTTTCATGGGACTCTGGTCCATTGGCCTGCTCGGTAGTCTCTAGCCACTGAAAGCGAGTCTTGCGAATCTCTTATCTTACAGGATCCATGACACCGCTTTGATTATTTGGGCTGGCATGACCTCATCATTGTAGCCTGATGCACAGATGACATCGCACCAGCTCAGCTAATCAAAAAGCGCTCTAGGGATCTTGAAAGGTAAGAGATTTGTGAGCCTCTCATCCAGCGACTAATCTACTGACCTAGCTGATTGACCTTAGTCCTGCGGATTGATACCCCCATCAGTTTTAGTTGTTACATATGATTCCTGTGATGACTATGTTATCTAGCTTGGGGACTAAAAATGTAAATTGGGAACTTCTAGAGTAGCATACTGTGTACTTTCCAGTAAAAATGTATGGCCAAACTGGAGTACAATCTCACACCTTGGATCTCATGCTGCGAACACAACTGTAATAATTTCATGAATAATAAGAACTTCTACAACATCCTAGAAGACTTAGATTGTGGTTTAAAGATTGCTGATTGGTGACATTTAAGCGTATTGGTGGTCATAGAACAGCCTGTTTAGAGAGGCCAGTCACACTATCATGTGCACAAAATGGTTGTTAATATGATCAAGGCCAATGCTGTCGGTAGCTCATCCTGTTTACACAGGACTATGTGCTGCTGAGAATGGTGATTTGTAAGGAAGTTAAAAAATCATTTAACCCGAAGAAAAGGCAAAATGCTATTTGACAACCTGTTAACGTAAGGTCTTTTTTTTTTATCCCACTTTTAACAGCAGCAGCCCTGTGCCGCTGTTGTCTTTCTTCTGTTTCCCTGCACAATCACGAATCTTGCAGGAAATCAGCTGTTTGACATGTAAAACCGCATGGTTAGTCAGCTGTTGTTCTTTAAAATTAAATTGATTATCTAGGAAAATAGTAAGAAGATGCAGCGGCACAGGGCTGCTGCAGTTAAAAGCTAAAGTATGACCTCTGTGTGTGAATGCAGTCTTATAGATGAACATGACTCACTGTTGTATTTTTTAAATTCAGAATGTGTTTTCCAAACTAGACTGCCCCTTTAATAAAATGTAATGCTGGTCTGTATTCACCTCTCAGATCATTTCAGGTATATATACTTTGGATGCTATAAGGGCTCCATAATTTTGACCAAACTTGAATTTTCTTTGCTTGCTTACATGTGGACATCGGTGAATTGCTCATATTGCTGTTATCCAGGTTGCCAATATCATTTATCAGTTTTAACACTTTTCTCTTTCTTCATGTTTCAGGCTTTTCCTTGCATTTCTACAGGAATTTATGGTAAGAATCAGCTTTCACTTGAATTTTTCCTCAATGATTTGCTAATGACATCATGGTAAATAAGAATAATTGTAATCCATAATATATGATCCACCAGAACTGTCATTCTGGCACCTATGCTAGACCTGTGGACGGTTGGGCTATGCCACAGACAACCTGGGAATACGTTAAGGAATGACCTCGCTGTCCACCACAGACCCCAGAATTATACTTGCTCAATCGGATCACTACTCAGGAGTCATTGGGGCATGGAGACCAACCAGGCCAACTCCTACAGAGTGCAGCCTTGGGCTTGGACCACTTCTAAACTCGGTCAGAGAGAGTGGTCAAGTTTTTTCAACCACCTAATGATAAAGGGCAGTGGCACCTGAATAATGGAAAAATACCCAGTTTGAAAACAGATCTATCATACCCCTCATTATTCTTTTAAAGGGATTGTCTGGCCTTAGGCTACAAGTCTGCAGTCACTCTATGTGTCTGCAGACTTGTGACTCCTCACATCACGCTGTGAGAATTTTCCTGTGCTGGCGCCGGTAGCGGGCGATCATTTGACCGCAAGTATGTAATTTGCATACTTCCGGCCACATTCTGACTAAACTTGTAAAGGCAATAAGTTGCTTTTATTTAAGGAATTTTAGAACTGCAAATGAATAGGAAAAATAGAAAAGTTAATGAAAGTATGTCCTGTTTGCTGGTCTGCCGGGTTAGTGACAGGAGTCTACAACAAACCTAGTAGAAATCTGGTAGAAGGGCAGAAACATTACCAAGTTTGAGGCTGTCCATGTCCTAGGTAGTGTGTCAGATTTGGCAAGGCGGCTATGATTGGCTTTGATCCATCAGTAGGTTTGTGCCAGCTTTAAACCATTGCATTTACTCAAAACTACTGACATGAAATAGCTTAACCTCCAGCCGGAACGGTCGGTGACCATTCTAAGTTGTCCACGTAGGTAGTTGTCCCTGTTAGCCATAACCTGCCTGTTGGGTTTTTAGGCCCATAGTAGAATTTTTTTTTCCCTGGACAACCCCTTTAAGGAATCCAAAACTAAGAAAGGGGGGAAATAATGAGGATCCATTCATGAAAACATAAATATTTTTTTTACCATTTGGATTGTAACAGAATAGGATAAAGGAAAATGCTAAATGATATTATTGTATCAACGTATATTTTTTTTACTTTTTAACCATCTCCCTATTTATTTATTTGCGTTTTTTCCAGCGTCGGTGCAAATTATACGACAGTCATTCTTCATGATATGAAACTATTTAATGTGCACATTAAAAATTAACAGGTTACACATCATTTCCACATGTAGCGAAGAAAAAGAAAAAAAACCCGCCATCATGTACTAACAGCTGAAATTAATTTACTGGACAAAGTAGGCAATCTGATATCTGCTAGGTGCTGTACAAAGCTGGAAACAAGGCTTAATCATGTGTGCATATCTAGATGAGACAGGAACACTGAGCGAGAGGTTTTATGAGACTGGAAACGAATGAGCAGCACTGGTGGCGATAAAATATCACATTGAATACGCATTAGCTCAGCATGTTTAAAGCTGATCCACTACACACAGACTTGGCAACATCAGCCATCAATGTGATTACATCTAAGAGTATATATTATGTATGAAAGCTCCTGACATGTAAGTGCAGGGCCTAATCCATTCACATTTGGAAAGTCATTTACCCATTGGGTTATGTTATAGGAACAACAAAACATCAATCGCAACTGGGGAATTTGCTCAGTGGTTTTGCTGAGATTTGTACTTAGTGTAAAGTTCAGGCCGTAAGATCTTACTGTATTTTTTTTTTTCTCCCAGACTTTATTTTTTTTTCTTCTATACTTGACATAAAATCCTACACAAGTTAATAAAAAAAATATATCAATGTTCATTCTTGGCCGAATTCCCAGAATGTGACGCTGGTAAGTTGGCCACTTTGCCGAGGTCGGTACTTTCTACAGCTTTTGTGTGGGTTATTTAGAAAAATTCATGGCCAGGATATAGTGAGTGGGCTACAGTAGCAGGCACCAGACTAAAAATAACGCATCCAACAAAGCTGAAAAAAAAAAAAAATTAGAGCATTGTTACTGCTGAATGTGAAAAATGTAAATTTAGATTTTCATGGTGTAATTCAATGTTTATTTTTCTTTTTCTTTCAACGAGAGAGAGAGAGAGAGAGAACTCCAGGATGACAATTTCTCAAGATACAAATTGAAAACATTATCGTGACTTGCAAAACTCTCAACACAGTGCGGCCCACCTCTCACAGCCTTTGGGTAGCCACACACAAGACAAATGTAGGATAAATAACTCTGAAACCTGGACATCTCACAGCATTCCTCTTGGAATATATAGTATTAAAGTGTAACTGATGACTAATTCATATAACCCGAACCATGAATCAGAAAACGGCTTAGTTATTGCAATAATTTATTATTTCTATGAAACACTGTGGTGTTTAAGGAAAAAAAATAAATTTTTAAAGATGACCAGAGGTAATGCAACTCAAGGGAGTAGTCCAACAGAACATACCTGGCCGCTATAATGGAGCTGACCTCTGATTAATGCTGCCTGTAGTTTGGGCAGCATGAATCAGCTGTTAGGTTCCTTTAAGGCCTCATTGAGACGTCTGTATTTAAATACATATGTGAAAAAATGGTAACAGTGTCATTAGTGTTGTGCATAAGTATGTCATCCACATATTCATTTTTATCATCAGTGTGTCATCCATGTGTCTGTTTTTACCATCAGTGTGTCATCCCTGTGTCCGTTTTTACCATCAATGTGTCATCCGTGTGTCCGTTTTTACCATCAGTGTGTCATCCGTGTGTCCATTTTTACCATCAGTGTGTCATCAGTGTGTCCATTTTTACCATCAGTGTGTCATCCGTGTGTCCATTTTTACCATCAGTGTGTCATCCGTGTGTCCATTTTTTGCCACCAGTGTGTCATCCGTGTATCCATTTTTACCATCAGTGTGTCCATTTTTTGCCACCAGTGTGTCATCCGTGTGTCCATTTTTTGCCACCAGTGTGTCATCCGTGTGTCCATTTTTTGCCACCAGTGTGTCATCCGTGTGTCCATTTTTACCATCAGTGTGTCCATTTTTACCATCAGTGTGTCATCCATGTGTCCGTTTTTACCATTAGTGTGTCATTCCATGTGTCCGTTTTTACCATCAATGTGTCATCCATGTGTCCATTTTTACCATCAGTGTGTCATCCGTGTGTCCATTTTTACCATCAGTGTGTCATCAGTGTGTCCATTTTTACCATCAGTGTGTCCATTTTTGCCATCAGTGTGTCATCCGTGTGTCTATTTTTACCATCAGTGTGTCATCCGTGTGTCTATTTTTACCATCAGTGTGTCATCCGTGTGTCCATTTTTACCATCAGTGTGTCATCCGTGTGTCCATTTTTACCATCAGTGTGTCATCAGTGTGTCCATTTTTACCATCAGTGTGTCCATTTTTACCATCAGTGTGTCATCCATGTGTCCGTTTTTACCATTAGTGTGTCATTCCATGTGTCCGTTTTTACCATCAATGTGTCATCCATGTGTCCATTTTTACCATCAGTGTGTCATCCGTGTGTCCATTTTTACCATCAGTGTGTCATCAGTGTGTCCATTTTTACCATCAGTGTGTCCATTTTTGCCATCAGTGTGTCATCCGTGTGTCTATTTTTACCATCAGTGTGTCATCCGTGTGTCCATTTTTACCATCAGTGTGTCATCAGTGTGTCCATTTTTACCATCAGTGTGTCATCCGTGTGTCCATTTTTACCATCAGTGTGTCATCCGTGTGTCTATTTTTACCATCAGTGTGTCATCCGTGTGTCCATTTTTTGCCACCAGTGTGTCATCCGTGTGTCCATTTTTACCATCAGTGTGTCCATTTTTACCATCAGTGTGTCATCCCTGTGTCCGTTTTTACCATCAATGTGTCATCCATGTGTCCGTTTTTACCATCAGTGTGTCATCCCTGTGTCCATTTTTACCATCAATGTGTCATCCGTGTGTCCATTTTTATCATCAGTGTGTCATCCGTGTGTCCGTTTTTTGCCACCAGTGTGTCATCCGTGTGTCCATTTTTACCATCGGTGTGTCCATTTTTACCATCAGTGTGTCATCCGTGTGTCTATTTTTACCATCAGTGTGTCATCCGTGTGTCCATTTTTTGCCACCAGTGTGTCATCCGTGTGTCCATTTTTACTATCAGTGTGTCCATTTTTACCATCAGTGTGTCATCCGTGTGTCTGTTTTTACCATCAGTGTGTCATCCAAGTGTCCATTTTTTGCCACCAGTGTGTCATCCGTGTGTCCATTTTTATCATCGGTGTGTCATCCGTGTGTCCGTTTTTACCATCAGTGTGTCATCCATGTGTCTGTTTTTACCATCAGTGTGTCATCCATGTGTCCATTTTACCATCAGTGTGTCATCCGTGTGTCCATTTTACCATCAGTGTGTCATCCGTGTGTCCGTTTTTACCATCAGTGTGTCATCCGTGTGTCCTTTTCACCATCAGTGTGTCATCCGTGTGTCCATTTTACCATCAGTGTGTCATCCGTGTGTCCATTTTACCATCAGTGTGTCATCCATGTGTCCATTTTACCATCAGTGTGTCATCCGTGTGTGCATTTTACCATCAGTGTGTCATCCGTGTGTCTGTTTTTACCATCAGTGTGTCATCTGTGTGTCTGTTTTTACCATCAGTGTGTCATCCAAGTGTCCATTTTTTGCCACCAGTGTGTCATCCGTGTGTCCATTTTTATCATCCGTGTGTCATCCGTGTGTCCGTTTTTACCATCAGTGTGTCATCCATGTGTCTGTTTTTACCATCAGTGTGTCATCCATGTGTCCGTTTTTACCATCAGTGTGTCATCCGTGTGTCCATTTTACCATCAGTGTGTCATCCGTGTGTCCGTTTTTACCATCAGTGTGTCATCCGTGTGTCCTTTTCACCATCAGTGTGTCATCCGTGTGTCCATTTTACCATCAGTGTGTCATCCATGTGTCCGTTTTACCATCAGTGTGTCATCCGTGTGTGCCTTTTACCATCAGTGTGTCATCCGTGTGTCTGTTTTTACCATCAGTGTGTCATCCATGTGTCCATTTTACCATCAGTGTGTCATCCTTGTGTCCATTTTACCATCAGTATGTCATCCGTGTGTCTGTTTTTACCATCAGTGTGTCATCTGTGTGTCTGTTTTTACCATCAGTGTGTCATCCGTGTGTCCAATTTACCATCAATGTGTCATCCGTGTGTCCATTTTACCATCAGTGTGTCATCCGTGTGTCCATTTTACCATCAGTGTGTCATCCGTGTGTCCATTTTACCATCAGTGTGTCATCTGTGTGTCTGTTTTTACCATCAGTGTGTCATCCGTATGTCCATTTCACCATCAGTGTTTCATCCGTGTGTTCATTTTACCATCAGTGTGTCATCCGTGTGTCCATTTTACCATCCGTGTGTGTTTTTATCATCAGTGTGTCATCGTGTGTCATCCGTGTGTTCGTTTTACCATCAGTGTGTCATCTGTGTGTCTGTTTTTACCATCAGTGTGTCATCCGTGTGTCCGTTTCACCATCAGTGTTTCATCCGTGTGTTCATTTTACCATCAGTGTGTCATCCGTGTGTCCATTTTACCATCCGTGTGTGTTTTTATCATCAGTGTGTCATCCGTGTGTTCGTTTTACCATCAGTGTGTCATCCATGTGTCCGTTTTACCATCAGTGTGTCATCCATGTGTGCATTTTACCATCAGTGTGTCATCCTTGTGTCCATTTTACCATCAGTGTGTCATTCGTGTGTCTGTGTTTACCATCAGTGTGTCATCCGTGTGTCTGTTTTTACCATCAGTGTGTCATCCGTGTGTCTGTTTTTACCATCAGTGTGTCATCTGTGTGTCTGTTTTTTGCTTTCAGTGTGTCATCCGTTTGTCTGTTTTTGCCATCTGTGTGCTGTACGTGTTTTTCAGGGATGCGTAGACTTGTATTTGTTTTTGTCATCCGTGCTGCCGGAAAAAAAAGGATATGTCTCCGTGTGTTTTTCAGCACCCACGATCCTTGAAAAACATGAACATGTGAACAGCACCATAGATTATAATTGGTTTCCGTGGAAAAAAAAAATGGCTACAACAATTACATGCAACACAGACTTGATTGAAGCCTTAAACTGAGAGAAAATGTAGGGAAGGAGATGTGTGTATGTAAGCTAAAGTTATTTACCGCTTCTAGTAACTTCAGTATATATGCCATGGTATACATTACATACTTGCCAACACTGATTACAACCAGAATCTATACTAATTTGCATTAGCAGGGATCATTTTTGAGTATTTGGCGTGGAAAAAGGCGAGTCATAAAAGTTCCAAAGTTTGGAATTCAGATTACAGCTATATAATAGAGATGAGCAGATCGATCTATGGGCGATTGATTTGGAGGTACATTTCCTGAAATTAATAGTTTCACTCGAATTCAAACATTTTGAAATTCGATTTTTAAAAGAAACTTTCCCGGCACCATTTCCCATACTGCTGAAGCATCAGAGAGTAGGCTAATATCTTTTGCATGGGCGCATGGGTCTTCCCATAATGCCTTGGAGCTATGACATCTAGCGGATTATCATACCTTGTACAGTGGTGGTCAGTACTGGGGCTATCATAGATCAGCAGATCCCAGTGGAGCACAGTTTGTACGGCAGAGTTGTTTTCCATCTCCAGAGTCACTTGGTAATCCACTCTCTCCTGTAGAGTGTAAGCTCTTATGGTCAACAGGGTCCTGTCTCTTCTGTACACTAGATTGTAATCGCTTATGATTAGAGGAGTCCTATCTCTCCTGTAGAGTGTAAGCTCTTATGGTGAGTGGGGATCTCTCTTTCTTTCCTATCCCGCAACAGTCAGACTGCGATTTATGCTGTCCGTGGTTTGGGCAGCATGATTTGCCTGACAGGTTCCCTTTAGGTAAGATTTATTTTTAATTACGTGTAAAAAATACATTAACTTTAAACCACATAAAATTTCAGTGATCTGTACATATTGCCACACATACAAAATAATTTGTAATAAAGCTTATGTTCCACATGACATTTTTTATTACAATTTGTCAAAATATTTTTTTCTTTTTAAAACTTGGTGTGGAATATGTGCTGTGAATGTCAGAGAGTCCTTGACATCTCTTAATGTATTTGTGTTTTTCCTCCATAGTATATATATTTTTTCTCTTTTGATATGCTCTGGCCTGGAACATTTGTAATGAATTTTTCAGTCTTCGCATTGTTGAAGAGTAGCAACAAGAACAAAATTTATTAGGACTTGTGTGAAAATATTTTTCGAATAATTACTTTTTTTTATTCACACTATGATTCTTCATTTGCAGTAAAATACCAAATCATTTCTCATTTTAAAACTATAGCTTAAAAGATCAGGGCTTGTGCTAAACAAATCTTTTATCATTTTGATGAAAAAAAAATTCTTTATTGGCTATTAACATGTAATGGAGCATAAAACGTTATGCATTTATCAATAATGAATTGGCCCAATCCAGTCTGCAATGATTATAAAAAGAATATGTGCCGCTTTCAAGACCACAATCTTGAAAATTCTGTCTTGCAATTAATAAATTGCTTTATTTAAAAAAAAAAATACAAAAAGTAAAAGAATCTATTACACAATTTGAAAATGTATTACACATTAGACCACTTTACAGATGGGATGCTGCTTATTATTCAGTCCTTTAACCCCTTTACCCCCGAGGGTGGTTTACACGTTAATGACCCGGGCAATTTTTGCAATTCTGACCACTGTCACTTTATGAAGTAATTACTCTGGAACGCTTCAACGCATCCCACTGATTCTGAGGCTGTTTTTTCGTGACATATTGTACTTCACGATAGTGGTAAAATTTCTTTGATTACTCTTGTGTTTATTTGTGAAAAAAATGGAAATTTGGCAAAAATGTAGAAAATTTAACAATTTTCATCATTTTAATTTTTATGCCCTTAAATCAGAGAGATATGTCACACAAAATAGTTAATTTATAACATTTCCCACATGTCTACTTTACATCAGCACAATTTTGGAACCAAAATGCTTTTTTTGATAGGGAGCTATAAGGGTTAAAAGTTGACCAGTGATTTCTAAATTTTCCAACAAAATTTACAAAACCATTTTTTTTTAAGGACCACATCACATTTGAAGTGACTTTGAGGGGCCTTTATGACATAAAATACACAAAAGTGACACCATTCTTAAAACTGAAATCCTCAAGGTGCTCAAAACCACATTCAAGAAATGTATTAACCCTTCAGGTGCTTCACAGGAATTTTTGGAATGTGGAAGAAAAAAAATGAACATTTAACTTTTTTCACAAAAATGTTACTTTAGACCCCAATTTTTTTATTTTTTGCAAGGGTAACAGGAAAAAATGGACCCAAAAATTAGTTGTGCAATTTCTCCTGAGCACGCCACTACCCCATATGTGGGGGCAAACCACTGTTTGGGCGCATGGAAGAGCTCAGAAGGGAAGAAACGCCATTTGACTTTTTGAAAGTAAAATTTGCTTGAATAATTAGCAGATGCCATGTTGCGTTTGGGGAGCCCCTGATGTGCCTAAACAGTAGAAACCCTCCACAAGTGACACCATTTTGGAAACTAGACCCCTCAGGGAATTTACCTAGATGTGTGGTGAGCACCTTGAACCCCCAGGTGCTTAACAGAAGTTTAGAACATTGAGTAGTAAAAATAAAATTTTCACATTTTGGCAACAAAAATGTTTTTCAGCCTCCAATTTTGCATTTTCATAAGGGTAACAGGAGAAATTGCACTTTTTGAATGTAAAATTTGCTCGAATAATTAGCGGATGCCATGTTGCTTTTGGAGAGCCCCTGATGTGCCTAAACAGTGAAAACCCCCCACAAGTGACCCCATTTTGGAAACTAGCCCCCTCAAGGATTTTATCAAGGGTTATATAGAACATTTTGAACCCAGAGGTACAACACAGAATTTGATAACATTAGATCATCATATTGAATAAGTTGTCATTAGTCTTGAGCGCAAGTGCTCGCTACTTGAGTTTGCATCTGGTACTCATGTATGCACCAAGTATCGCAGGTGCTCAAGTGATATGCTCGAGTCCCCGCCCGCATGTTTCACGGTTACTACCAAAAAAAAACAATATCTAGGGATCGCTCGTGCATGGCAGGCAATCCCCCAAGTTTTTTTTGGCTGTATAGCAGCTGAAAAACATATGGGGCGGAGACTCAAGCATGTCACTCGAGCACCCATGATACTCTGTGCATACCCGAGCACCCGATGCAAACTCAAGTAATGAGCACTTGCGCTCACTAGTCGCCATATCGTTGTAATTTTTTTCATTACTTTTGAAAATATCCCAATCCTAACCCTAGCACAACCCTAACTACACTGTGTTCCAAATTATTATGCAAATAATATTTTCTCAAATTACCTATATGAATTTCAGTCATTGTAATTTTCCAGTCAAATAACTATTAGAGTACAATTGAAAGGTTTTTGTACAAACTGCCTATGATAACAGTATATTTTTAAAAAAATAAAAAACTCAAAATGCATGTTCCAAATTATTATGCACAGCAGAGTTTTCAACCTTTTCATTTTAATAAAGAACAAAAAAATGGTCATTTTTGAAATTTTAAGCATTAGCAGGTTATTACAAACTGAAATCAAACAGTTTTCAACTCAAAACTTTATTCTAGGTTATGTTACATTTGCACATAGGACCCCTTGTTCGAAAGGAGCTTCTGAACTCTCTCGTCCATTGAATTTGTCAGGTTTTGGATGGTTTCTGCTTCAATTGTTTTGCATGAGGACAGAATATCCTCCCAGAGCTGTTGCTTAGATGTGAACTGCCTCCCGCCATCATAGACACTCCTTTTGATGACGCTCCAGAGGTTCTCAATGGGGTTGAGGTCAGGGGAGCATGGGTGCCACACCATAAGTTTGTCCCCTTTTATGCCCATAGCAGCCAGAGATGCAGATGTGTTATGTGCAGCATGAGACGGGGCATTATCATGCATGAAATGATCTTGATGGTCCGGATGGATGGAGTGGAGGATGGCTGGTTGATGGACACCCCATGCAAACACGGCTACGGCCCTAACAAGGAGGAGGTGGAGTAATGTTTTGGGCTGGAATCATGGGGAGAGAGATTGTCGGCCTTTTTAGGATCCCTGAAGGGGTAAAGATGAACTCCATAATGTATGTGGAGTTTCTCAAACAGCACTTCCTTCCATGGCTCTAGAAGAAGAACCGTGCATTCCGCAGCAAGATCATTTTCATGCATGATAATGCCCCGTCTCATGCTGCACATAACACATCTGCATCTCTGGCTGCTATGGGCATAAAAGGGGACAAACTTATGGTGTGGCACCCATGCTTCCCTGACCTCAACTCCATTGAGAACCTCTGGAGCATCATCAAAAGGAGTGGCTATGATGGCGGGAGGCAGTTCAAATCTAAGCAACAGCTCTGGGAGGGTATTCTGTCCTCATGCAAAACAATTAAAGCAGAAACCATCCAAAACCTGACAAATTCAATGGACGAGAGAGTTCAGAAGCTCCTTTCGAACAAGGGGTCCTATGTGCAAATGTTACATCACCTAGAATAAAGTTTTGAGTTGAAAACTGTTTGATTTCAGTTTGTAATAACCAGCTAATGCTTATAATTTCAAAAATGACCATTTTTTTGTTCTTTATTAAAATGAAAAGGTTGAAACTGCTGTGCATAATAATTTGGAACATGCATTTTGAGTGCAGTTTGAGTTTTTTATTTTTTTTTTTAAATATACTGTTATCATAGGCAGTTTGTACAAAAACCTTTCAATTGTACTGTAATAGTTATTTGACTGGAAAATTACAATGACTGCAATTCATGTAGGTAATTTGGGAAAATCTGAGAAAATATTATTTGCATAATAATTTGGAACACAGTGTATAGCACAACCCTAACCCTAGAGTTTATTTTTTACGCCTTTCCTCGTGCGCTATAAGTGATTTGACCGCTTTATTCTTCGGGTCTGTGTGATTACAGTGATACCAGATTCATATGCGGGACGTTTTTATTGGTAACATTTTTGGGCACGTGACATTTTTTGATCGCTTTCTATTCCGATTTTTGGGAGGGAGAATAAACAAAAACCAACAATTCCAGAATTGTTTTTTTTTTATATACCGTTCCACGTGTGGTAAAATTAATAAGGCAGCGTTATTCTTCGGGTCTGTATGATTACAGCGGTACTACATTTATATTGTTGTTTTATGTTTTGGTGCATTTACACAATAAAAACCATTTTATAGAAAAAATATTTTTTTTGTATCTCTTTATTCTGAGAGCTATAACTTTTTTATTTTTCGGCCGATGGAGCTGTATGGCGGCTTGTTTTTTGTGGGACAAGATGACGTTTTCAGCGGTATCATTTTTATTTGCATTCGTCTTTTTGATCACGTTTTATTGCATTTTTTGTTTGGTGGTATGATGATAAAGCATTGTTTTTTTTTGTTTTTTTTACCGTGTTTACTAAAGGGGTTAACTAGTGGGACAGTTTTATAGGACAGGTTGTTCCGGATGCGGCGATAACATATATGGGTACTTTTATTGTTTTTTTTGTTTTTTTTCCACAATAATATTTATTTATGGGTACAATATATTTTTATTTTTTTGGATTATTGTTTTCATTTTTTTTTTAAATATTTTTTCAATTTTTTTTTAACATTCTGATTAATTTTTTATTTTTACACCTTGTCCCACTATGAGACTTTAACATGTTATTTTCAGGTCGCTTGTATAGCATAGAGAACAGCAGCAGCTCCCTGTGCTATACTGCGCATGACCAAAGTATCTTCCTGCTGTCTGGTGACCTGGATGTTGTCATGATGACATCGGGTTGTCATGGCAACATCCGGGAGCCCCTGCAGACAGCGTTGGATGCCAGCAGGAGAGGTGAGTATCTGCGATCACCTCCCCTTGCCCCCGCAATGCTGCGATCTACTTCGATCGCAGCATTGAGGGGGTTAATGTGCAGGGAGCGGTGCAGGACCGCTTCCTGCACATAGTACCGGGTGTCAGCTGGGACAATCAGCTGACACCCGGTTGCGATCGCACCGCTTGTATGTGGCCGCGATCTCCATATGACCTAATAGTACGTCATTGGTCCAATTGGCCCAGGTCACCATGACGTACTATTAGTCAGAAAGGGGTTAATAAAGGAAAATTGAAAGCTTATGAGCACTAAAAACATTGTACTTATACATCTTCTACCTGAAGAGGCGTGTGCAAGTGCTGGTGTGAACCATGGCCAAAGTGGGACTGTTATTACCTGTTGGGCCCTTTCTATATGCTTGATGTGTCCAATAGTAGGTAATAAAGAAATTTAGGATTGAGAGAGGGGAAGGAAATTTTAACTTCAGCATCAGACTCATCACACGATTTGTTGGTCCTCTGTAAACATTATGCTACTGCTACATCCAAATGGTGCACATAAGTCTGCTTAGGAACGGTATAATAAAAAAGATAAGATATTTGTAAACAAGCCAATATTTGTAACCATTTTTTCTGCCTATGCACAGTGTACACAGAAAACGGCCAATCAGTGGTGTGGGTGGGGTTATACAGAGCTCAGTATTCAGAGCTCTTCTACATCTATAACAGAGAAAACTGTGCTTGTATCGCAACTGATGCACATGGTAAACTAAGTGACACATCACCGGAATCAGGGTCTCTGTCCCTACATGATGTTGCTCTCCGATTACACAGCAAAAACCTGCTGACAGATTCTCTTTAATCTGCATTTACACTGAAAGATCAATTTTAAAATCGCTCATTTCACGATTATCTTTCAGGGTAAATAAAACACTTGTTCATCAGGTGAAATGATCTTTTGTGCAGCACAAAAGATCATAATTCTCATCAATTCATAGTCTGTGTAAACAGGACTCGCACTGCCGAGAATCTTGGCAGCCTATGCGCACCGAGCGATCTATTATGCAGCGCACACTCCGATGTGACTCTGTAAACAGGCTATTAAATGCTTGCCGGTCGGTAAAGTTTTACCCATTGGCGGTTAAAATGTGCTGCCGATCGATAAATGTAAACAGATCATTAAACAGCAAGTAAACTTTTAAGATATTTTTATCCATTTTTCAGCCAAGTGTCTGTAGATCGGTGGACAGGAGTGAACAGCTCCTTCTCCAGTGAGCGTACAGAGGAGACTAGGGATGCATATATTTTCTGGCATGTGTGCTCACTTGGGCAGGAGCTGTGCAGTTCTGAACTGAACACATCACAGCAATGTTTTGAGTGATTGTTGGGATCTCAGGACTAGAGATGGGCGAACCCGAACAGTGAATTCCAGGGACCGTACCGAACACCTAGTGATTGGGCACAGACCTCGAACACGGACTTCCGCGTGACAGCACGGGAAACAGGGGCTCTAATCGGCGGTAAGATGACAGATGCTAATGCAAGTACTACTACACCTGTAAAAGATAAAATATAATAAATTACCATAACACTCACCTTTCCACCGTGAAAAAACTCCATCTGACTGTTCTCCCCGTCAGCCATTAATATTGGCCCCCTCCTAGGCTAATAACATCAGCCCTCAGCTGGTGCTTAGCCTCTGCTCTTTCCACTTGCCCTGACGCAAGTGGGATAATAGGTTGGGGTTCATGTCAGCCTTGTATTGGCAGCTATAAGAAAAAATGCTGCACAGCTGTTTTTAGTGGTGCTCGAGTAGGGGCCGAACCCTTACAATATAGAGGAATAACCTCGGCACTCAAAAGCGGATAATGTGAAAATAAGATTTTTATTGCAGTCCAAATAAAGGAGAAACAAAACGTTTCGGTCACAATAGACCTTCATCAGTATAACAGACTGCCAATATAAGGGTACAAGGCATGGATGCCGGGACAGAATGTCACAAGGGCTGCCTTAGTTGCTGCATATGGGGAGCCAAAACGCGGTGTCCTCCGCTAGTTGCTTGCGTACTAAGGCAGCCCTTGTGACATTTTCTTACTTTCACATTATCCGCTTTTGAGTGCCGAGGTTGTATTGGCAGCTGACATGAAGCCCAGGTGTTAGTAATGGAGAGGCGTCTATAAGACCATTACTAACCCCATAGTAAAAGTTTGTAAAAAAGACACAGCGTGAAAAAAATCCTTTATTTGACATAAAAGTCCACACCATTTTACACATTTATTTAAAAATAAAAGACACCTAATCCCCAAAGCCATTGTCTTCCCCCTGTTAGAAGTAAAAATAATCCATACTGTCCCAAGATGATCCAGATGGCATGAAGAGCAGTCACATCAGCAGTTACTGATGTGACTGCTCTCCAGGACAAGAGGCTCACACTGACATATGAGTGTAATTGCTCCCGTGTCAGTGTATATTTATTTATTTTACTCACTTATATAGCGCCATTAATTCCACAGCACTTTACAGACATTATGGGCACTGTCCCCATTGGGGCTGACAATCTAAATTCCCTATCAGTATGTCTTTGGAGTGTGGGAGGAAACCAGAGAAACCCACACCAACATGGGGAGAACATACAAACGCCTTGCAGATGATGTCCTTGGTGAGATTTGAACCCAGGACCCCAGCATGCAAGGCTGCAGTGCTAACCACTGAGCCAACTGTGCTGCCCAGTGTATAGCACTGAGCTGTGGTGAGAAATTTCACCGGAGTTCATCTGCTGATAAACCCTGGTGAACTCACGGCATCGCTGCTGCGTAAGAACTTTCTCACACATCGAGCAGCGCCATAAGTGAGATCACCGGGGTTCATCAGCTGATGAGCTCTGGTGAACTTTCTCAACGCAGCTCAGTGCTACACACTGACACAGGAGCGATTACACTCCTGTCAGTGTGAGTCGGCTGCTGGGAGAACAGTCAGATGGATTTTCTTAACGGCGTACAGGTGAGTGTTATGGTGGTTTATAATTTTTTATCTTTTACAGGTGACAAGGGCATTGGGGATTAGGTGTTAAGGTGAGTATAATGCTTTTTTATTTATTTATTTATTCAAGTTTATTTTTATTTTTTTTCCTGGGAGCACAGGCATCGGCTGATGAATACTCACATCAGTGGCGCCTACTCTTGCTGTTATCAGCGACAGCAGGCATAGGCTGATGGGAGTAGTACTCTTATCAGCTGATGCCTGTGACCAGCGGTAAGCGTTTTACTGCTGGTTACAGCTGCGTGACCCAGCAGCACTCTGACCGGTGGTAACTATCTTGCCTCTGATCAAAGCCTGTGTTTCCTGTGCTGTCAAGCAGATGACAGCGTGGGAAACCACGGATGTTTGGGCCCCCCATTTATATGAATGGGGTCCAGGTTCGGACTCAAACATCCACGGGTTTGCCCATCACTACTCAGGACCAATAGCCCCCAGATGTACAGACAATTCAAGTGGCTAAAAAATGTGTTAAAAGTTTACTTACGTTATTCTTAATGAGCCCCTGACACAATAGTAGTGATATTTCATATGAACATGAAGTAGCATCAACCTTTTTGTATTTTACATAGAATAGGACCACCAAACATTTATCGGGGACTGTACGTGATGGTGTCCCACCGCTGGTGGAGGTACTATGATCTGTGCACATGTGCCATCTTGTTTATATGACCATGTAAGCCGCGATACTGTTCTGCACACAAATTCTCAATTCCACCATCACAAGCACTCATCATCTCCACATACAAGTGCATCTCACTAAATTAGAATATCATAAAAAGGTAATTTATTTCAGTTCTTCAATACAAAAAGTGAAACTCATATATTATATAAATGCACTCAATACTTGGTCGGGGCTCCTTTTGCATCAATTACTGCATCAATGCAGTGTGGCATGGAGGCGATCAGCCTGTGGCACTGCTGAGGTGTTATGGAAGCCCAGGTTGCTTTGATAGCAGCCTTCAGCTCATCTGCATTGTTGGGTCTGGTGTCTCATCTTCCTCTTGACAATACCCTATAGATTCTCTATGGGGTTAAGGTCAGGGTAGTTTGCCGGCCAATCAAGCACAGTAATACTGTTGTTTTTAAACCAGGTATAGGTACTTTTGGCAGTGTGGACAGGTGCCAAGTACTGCTGGAGAATGAAATTTCCATCACCAAAAAGCTTGTCGGCAGAGGGAAGCATGAAGTGCTCTAAAATTTCCTGGTAGACGGCTGCGCTGACTTTGGTCTTGATAAAACACAGTGGATCTATACCAGCAGATGACATGGCTCCCCCAACCATCACTGATTGTGGAAACTTCACACTAGACCTCAAGCAGCTTGGATTGTGGCCTCTCCACTCTTTCTTCAGACTCTGGGACCTTGATTTCCAAATGAAAATTGGAACTCTGGGACCTTGTGGAGTGTGCCAATGACTTCCTTCTGGACATCTGTCAAGTCAGCAGTCTTCCCCCATGATTGTGGAGCTTACTGAAACAGACTAAGGGACCTTTTTAAACACTTAGGAAGCCTTTTTGTTAATTATTGTAATTTACTAAGATAATGAATTTTGTGTGTTCATTGGCTGTAAGCCATAATCATCAACATTAACGGAAATAAACACTTGAAATAAATCACTCTGTTTGTAATGACTCTATATAATATATGAGTTTCACTTTTTGTATTGAAGAACTGAAATAAATTTACTTTTTGATGATATCATAATTTAGTGAGATGCACCTGTACATGTGGTGGTTTAAAAAATGATTAATATATCTTGCATAACTACTACTTCTTTTTAGGCAGCATTTTCACTAAAAATATATTTAGCATTACATTTTTTTTATACATATTACACCTTCTTACACGTTCCGCAGATTAGTGGGGGTCCTTAGTATCCCACCAATCGTCAAGACTGCTCAAAAGTGCCTGCAGAAGTGTGCATTCGAGCAGAGCAGTGTAAATGCTTAATATAAAGTCTATGTTCAATTTTTCTATAGCACTCCTAGAGGGGGAATTGAGTATTACACTGTGCCTATTAAAACTAGTCGACTGTCCATTTAAGGCACTGACTTGCTAGGTTCTCTAAAGTAACACGTTTTCTTTGTGGATGATGTCTCTGCCAAGTAAAAGAGAGTACTGAGTGAGGACACTAATGGAGGAAAAAAAAGTCAGAACTCTAATAGCATATTTAGAAATTTGTGTCAAAACTAGACAATCTTATGGGTAAAAGCTCAGTTTCTTGACAAATGTCTAACTTATCGTCAGGAGGCCCATGAGACACTTGTATGTGTGGCCAAGAGGAATACTGATTTACCGTTTAGTACAGCTCCAGTAAATACGTTTTTCATCCATATACTTCTCTTGCAGGATGTAACAGAGGGAAAAGCAAGTTAAAGTGTTATTTAACACATGCAGTGTCTGGATCTGTGACAGTAATCTGCTTTGTAGCAGTATGACTTGGACGAATGCCCATTCATTTAATGGTTTTTATCAGTTACATGTGACTTCTTGTATTGTTCAATACCTTAAGATTTCGGCTGTTTAATACTAAAAATCTAATTGTAAAACTATCCAAATACATTATATAGTAAATGTGTCCGGTCCTTCACCTAAATGTGTACACAGACAATGCCAACCGTCCACGTTCCTATATAAAAGGTAAAATAATGGGCTTTTCCTTAGTGAATACAGAAACAATGTCATGATATCTAATTGTTGTTTAATAGCAGAGGAACTTGTCTTGCTAGTATATGGCACGACTAGCCATGCTATTATATCAGTACAGTGAAATTGTCTGATTATACTTTTATTCTTTTATTTCCTTTTTAAGATCAAAGTTTTTAGACCCTTACCTGCACATTGACAAAGCATAATAATAGAAAAGGGGGAGAGAGGTATATTGTTAGTGTTTCTCTGCAATGTGTGTAGTATACACATGTAGCTTTCTAGCTCACACTAGGGCCCAATTCATCAAGGCTTTTTCACAAGAATTATGGAGTTAAAAACTTTGAAAAGTTGCAACATTTTTGCACAAAATGAGGCTGCACAAAAATTTTGCAACTTACAGCGTTTTTGCCATTTTTGCCCAGCTCCGTCAAAAGGGAATGTAGCTGGGACGGGAGTGGGGAATGGTGACCCCACACATACGAGTGGCGGCGTTCACAATGCTATACTTCCTACTTCGGTCTTGATGACTCTGGGCCATTATGTAGACTTTCTATGTGGCATATATGCGCTGGAAAACTTCCTCATCCAGCACTTGAATGCTGGTATCCTTTGCACCACTTCTGATTACTAGGCCTTTGCTACATCATGGCATCGGATGAGGCCTATTGACTAGGCTGCACATGGCATCATGACATTTCAGGGGGGGGGGCCTTTTAATCATAAGTGGCCCTCAGAATGCCTGCATTCAAGTGCTGGCTGAGGAAGTTTGCAGGACCCTGATCTGGCTGCAACAGTGTACTGACATGGATGCCCGAAGTCCTACAAATATTTTTGCTTAACTCTAATTAAGACCAAATATTATCCCTAAAGAATGTCATAAATGTAATAGTAAAATAGGACCAATCTCTTGTTCCTTCTCAAGATATGGTTTATGTCACCCTGATATTAAGAATAGAAGCATGGCTTCATTATAAATTGTGAATGGAAAAAGAGCTAGCACTCATTGTAAATAAAAAAAAAAAAAGCTTTGCCCCCTTTGCTCTACAACCCCCCAATGTGAACAGGTAATTAAAGTAATCAATCTGAGAGTGAACATGGAGAGGAAACAACAGGGTGTGTAGTGATACTTATCTCTCCTGTGTAAATCAGTTTTCCTAGCTTCAAATCAACACAGGGTAATGATGGCAGTCTCGTCAGTGCCGAATACCAGATATGAGTATTTTTTTTTTATGACAGATGTGTGGGTCCTATTTTAATGGGAAACATAGTTTTGGCATCGTGGCACAGGGTAGAACATATTTATTTGCATCGGCTAGATGGACAACATTGTTTATGCCATATCTACAGAAAGCTTATACCATGATAGGAAATATCTCATTAATATCTCTCGCCTGGGACCTCAAGGGGGGCAGATAGCCTTAAGATCCGGGTTCTCATAATTTTTGGGACCCAAGCCGCATTTCATTTATCGGCCTCCATGTGAGTTCCCAAGGGGAGCGACACTTTCCTGGTAAAACATTTTAGCTTAAAGCCATTGTTTAGTACTGGTAGATACAGCTTGCTGTAAGGCCGCACCATTTCCTAATGAGAGTGACCCCTCCGCAAGATCTGCACAATTCAAATGATGACAGGTCTAGTAATTTTCTTTTTTTATCCCTTTTATTTTTATGTAACTGACTAGATATACTAAATTGTCTTGTCCCCTTTGTAACATCTTTTGTAATTTTTTCTAAGCACTGCCTAATTGTTGGAATAAATATATAAAATTTAATAGCATCGTTCTTCTTGCTCTGTAAACTGCATCCCTGACACCTCATGAGGCTCTACATTACCCGTGACTTGTGTCCAACCGACCTGTACAAGCAACTGGTGACAGCAGCTGTTATTTTTTCTTTGGTTATTGCACAGCATGGCAGTGACTGTATTCATGTGTGTATGTGTATGTATGTATATGTATATATATATATATATATATATATATATATATATATATATATATATATATATATATATATATATATATATATATTACAGACTAAAAGCTTGGACACACCTTCTCATTTAAAGATTTTTCTGTATTTTCATGACTATGAAAATTGTACATTCACACTGAAGGCATCAAAACTATGAATTAACACATGTGGAATTATATACTTAACAAAAAAGTGTGAAACAACTGAAAATATGTCTTATATTCTAGGTTCTTCAAAGTAGCCACCTTTTGCTTTGATGACTGCTTTGCACACTCTTGGCATTCTCTTGAAGAGCTTCAAGAAGTAGTCACCGGAAATGGTCTTCCAACAATGTTGAAGGAGTTCCCAAAGATGCTTAGCACTTGTTGGCCCTTTTGCCTTCACTCTGCGGTCCAGCTCACCCCAAACCATCTCGATTGGGTTCAGGTCAGGTGACTGTGGAGGCCAGGTCATCTGGCATAGCACCCCATCACTCTCCTTCTTGGTCAAATAGCCCTTACACAGGCTATAGGTGTGTTTGGGGTCATTGTCTTGTTGAAAAATAAATGATGGTCCAACAAAACGCAAACCGGATGGAATAGCATGCCGCTGCAAGATGCTGTGGTAGCCATGCTGGTTCAGTATGCCTTCAATTTTGAATAAATCTCCAACAGTGTCCCCAGCAAAGCACCCCCACACCATCACACCTCCTCCTCCATGCTTCACGGTGGGAACCAGGCATGTAGAGTCCATCCGTTCACCTTTTCTGCGTCGCACAAAGACACGGTGGTTGGAACCAAAGATCTCAAATTTGGACTCATCAGACCAAAGCACAGATTTCCACTGGTCTAATGTCCATTCCTTGTGTTCTTTAGCCCAAACAAGTCTCTTCTGCTTGTTGCCTGTCCTTAGCAGTGGTTTCCTAGCAGCTATTTTACCATGAAGGCCTGCTGCACAATGTCTCCTCTTAACAGTTGTTGAAGAGATGTGTCTGCTGCTAGAACTCTGTGTGGCATTGACCTGGTCTCTAATCTGAGCTGCTGTTAACCTGCGATTTCTGAGGCTGGTGACTCGGATAAACTTATCCTCAGAAAAAGAGGTGACTCTTGGTCTTCCTTTCCTGGGGCGGTCCTCATGTGAGCCAGTTTCTTTGTAGCGCTTAATGGCTTTTGCAACTGCACTTGGGGACTCTTTCAAAGTTTGCCCAATTTTTCGCACCGACTGACCTTCATTTCTTAAAGTAATGATGGCCACTCGTTTTTCTTAACTTAGCTGCTTTTTTCTTGCCATAATACAAATTCTAACAGTCTATTCAGTAGGACTATCAGCTGTGTATCCACCTGACTTCTGCACAACACAACTGATGGTCCCAACCCCATTTATAAGGCAAGAAATCCCACTTATTAAACCTGACAAGGCACACCTGTGAAGTGAAAACCATTTCCGGTGACTACCTCTTGAAGCTCATGAAGAGAATGCCAAGAGTGTGCAAAGCAGTCATCAAAGCAAAAGGTGGCTACTTTGAAGAACCTAGAATATAAGACATATTTTCAGTTGTTTCACACTTTTTTGTTAAGTATATAATTCCACATGTGTTAATTCATAGTTTTGATGCCTTCAGTGTGAATGTACAATTTTCAAAGTCATGAAAATATAGAAAAATCTTTAAATGAGAAGGTGTGTCCAAACTTTTGGTCTGTACTGCGTGTGTATATGTATATATATATATATATATATATATATATATATATATATATATATATATATATATATATACACACACATGTGTTTGATGTGTATATAATATACATTCACTGGGAAGCGCCCAATAACCTGCCTAGTGGCGAAAGCAGTAGTGGCCTCTTTTATCTATCATCAGACAATTGCGTGATTATACTAAAGATTGGAGGCAGCAGAGTGCTGTTCGTGACACAGAGTAATTAAATTACACTACTATACTTTTACTGAGTAAGATAAACATTACTGACTTAAAATGTCAATCATATTGTGCACATCTACAAGAGGCACTCACTGCTGAGATACCAGAGAGGGTGGTAGAGAGTTACTTAGAGAGATTCAAGCTGAGGGGGAGTTTACTACTTATATTACAACCACTGGGCATCTGTGCCAACCACAGTAGCATGAGCTATATTGTTGAGGGACTTAAAAATATTGGTAACTTCATGTAAAAATTTATCCCAGAACTGGAAAAATGTATCTTATGTAAGGATTGGATGAATCAATTGGCTAGCCCTTTAAGTATTTATTCGCTATTGAGCGCTGTCATTGAGTCTTCGCTTTTATATCATTCTCCCATCATTCCCCAATCTACACAGACATTCCATTTTACTGCTACCCTAATTCTGTATCTGTTGCTGCCCCATACACCCCTACTGTATTACACTATACCCACAGTGATTGTGATCTTAGTTTCTTACTGCTCTCGAATACGGATACTGCCCTCTTTAAAGGAGTTGTCTGGTCTTAAACTACAAGTCTGCAGTCGCTCTATGTGACTTCAGACTTGCGAATCATCACATGCGCGCACTGCACACTGAGTATTTTCCAGTACCGGAAGCGGGTAGTTATGTGACCACAAATATGCGATTTGCATACTTCCGACCACATTCCGACTAGACTGTTTCCCCACCTATCTAGTTAGAATGTGGCTGAGAGTATGCATATTGCATAATTGAGGTCACTTGACCCCCGTTCCTGGCGCTGGCACCAGAGAAGTGTGCATGATGTGAAGATTCACAAGTCTGCAGTCACATAGAGTGACTTATACTTTAAGACCGGACAACCTCTTTAAGTCATATATAGTAATAATACTTATTCTTGTGCTGATCCTATACAGTTACTTAAAAAATATGTACCAATGTAAAGTTGCCGAGTGAATTCTAACAAACACTATCGGTTGAGTCTATAGGTGTTTGCACTGAAAATGTCGCCAATTGTGGTGTGACTAGAGCCTCAGGTTAATAACAATGTTCAGGTTTAAAGGCAAAAATGTCAAGGACTAGTTTTCAGATTGTATTTATGGAAGACTGGTTTCAGACGTAAAATAAGACTAGTCTACAATTCCTGACAGTTTATATTCCAGAGTGTTAAAAAGACTTGGAATAAAGCCCAAATCACTATTAAACAATCTATCGAACTAGTCTCACAAAAATCTAATAATGCAGAAATAGAAACTTTAGCAGCTGTAGATCTGAGAGACGATGTATCATGTACGCTCCCACAATGAGTATTTGGTAAGACTTGGATGTAGCAGGTTTTCTGCACCTATTAGTTATATCATGGTTTGTCATTGTGGGAAGGGAAGCAAAAAGCCAGGGAAAGGCATACAGCGAACATATAATATTGAGAGCTCTGCTATTAGAAGTGGAAAGGAAGAACAAAGACAAAAAAGTCAGAATAATAAAAATATTGGAGAAAGAGAAAGGGATCACAAACAAAGATGTTTCTATACAAATGCACAAAGCATGGGCAGCAAAGAAGGAGAATTGGAGCTACTAACGCAGGAAAAGAAATATGATGTCATTGGCATCACTGAAACTTGGTGGGACGATACACATGATTGGAATAAAAGGCTAAAAGGATACAACTTATTTGCAAGAAACAGACTTAATAAACGGGGAGGAGGTGTTGCATTGTATTTTAGAAAAGCGTACATCTCCACAGAGATTGAAGCTTCAGAGACTGGGAGTTCTGTGGAAACTGTTTGGGTAAAAATACAAGGAGAGAACAACGGAAAGGACACCATTTTAGGCGTTTACTATAGGCCACCTAGGCAAGCTGAAGATATGGATGAACTCTTTATGCATCAGATGGCCAAGTTATCAAAAAATATTATGCAGTTTTCATTGGAGATTTCAACTATCCAGACATTTATTGGGAATTCTTATCCTCTCTTGCTGACAACTTTTTCTTCCAAAAGGTAGAAGAGAGAACAAGGGGATCAACTACCTTGTATCTAATCCTTATAAACAGGGAGGAAATGGTTGAGGAGGCAAGGGTGGCTGGGACCCTAGGAGGCAGCAATCATGCAATCATAGAATTTTGGATAACTAGAGGAGGAAGACCTGCGAAGAGTCAGACTTCAAGGTTGGATTTCAGAAAGGCAGATTTTAAGGGACTCATAAAGAAGATAGAAGGGATTTAATGGCTGGATGTCCTTAAGGACAGAAATGTCCAGGAAGAATGGGAAATTATTGAAAATGAGATTCTCAAAGCACAATCATTAACAATCCCTAAAAGAGGAAAGAATAGGAAGCATTTAAGAAAACCAGGATGGATGAACACAGAATTATAACACATGCTAAAAAGGAAGAAAGAAATGTTTATCAAATGGAAAGCAGGAGGCATATCTAAAGAAGAATATAATTCTGTCTGCAGAACCTGCAGAGCACGCATCAGATTAGCTGAAGCTGATAATGAATTAAGGCTTGCAAGAGATGTCAAAAGCAATAAGAAAGAATTTTGGAGGAATGTCAAAAGTAAAAGAAAAGTCAAAGATCCTATCGGATTTTTACAGGATAAAAAAGGTAAAGTGGTAAAAAATGATGCTGAGAAGACCGAATTTATGATCTCCAATTTTGCTTCTGTTTTCTTTCAGAAAGTAAATGTAACATCAACTGATCTTCACTGTACTATTAAAGGAATAGAAGAATCCACACCTTCTATAAACAAAGAGGTAGTGAGGGAATACTTAGCTAACATAAATAAATTCAATTCTCCAGGTCCAGATGAATTACATCCTAGGGTACTGAAGGAGATAGCAGATGAAATTACTGAACCACTCTCCATAATCTTTGAAAATTCTTGCAGAACAGGAGAAGTTCCAGAAGACTGGAGAAGAATGAATGTTGTCCCTATCTTCAAAAAGGGGAAGAAGGTCGACCCAGGGAATTATAGACCTGTGAGCCTTACTTCTATACCAGGAAAGATCTATGAACAAATTATTAAACAACATATATGCAAGTACCTTTATGAGAATTAAGTGATTAACCCGAGCCAGCATGGGTTTGTAGCTAATAAGTCATGTCAGACTAACTTAATTTCTTTCTATGATAGAATCATTGACTGGGTGGCTCAGGGAAAAAGAGTCGATGTAGTATATCTTGACTTCAGCAAAGCATTTGACAAAGTATCTCATACCATTCTTATTAAAAAAATGACAAACTATGGAATGGACAAGGTAACTGTTAGGTGGATTCATAACTGGCTTAGTGATCGGACCCAAAGAGTGGTCATAAATGGTTGAACATCCAGTTGGAAGAATGTCTCAAGCGTGGTACCACAAGATTCTGTCATGGGCCTTGTGTTGTTAAACATCTTTATCAATGATTTAGATGAAGGAAATGAGGGTGAATTGATTAAATTTTCTGATGACACAAAGCTAATATTAGAGAAGAGAGAGAGGGGATTAAAAAAAACTAATCAAACTGGAACTGTGGGAAGAAACTATCAGAATAGTTTTTAAAAGGGAGAAATGCAGCCCTACGTCTGGGCAAGAAAAATGAAAAAAGCACATACAGAATGGGAAGAATAGGGCTAAGCAACAGCACATGTGAAAAAGACTTGGGTATACTAATAGATCACAGACTGAACATGAGTAAACAGTGTGATGCAGCAGCAAAAACATGAGGACATGAGGAAACTGGAGCAAGTTCAGAGAAGAGTGACCAGAATGGTGACCGGTCTGCAAACAATGTCCCATGAGGAACGGTTAGAGGATTTGGGAATGTTTAGCTTGCAAAAGAGAAAACACAGAGGAGACTTAAAAGCGGTCTACAAATATCTCAAGGGCTGTCACACTGTAGAGCACAAATAAAGACTAGAAGCAAAGGGATGAAACTGAAAGGGAGAAGATACAGATTAGATATTAGAAAAAACTTTTGACAGTGAGGGTGATCAATTAGTGGAACAGGCGGCCACAAGAGATGGTGAGTTCTCCTTCAATGGAAGTCTTCAAACAGAGGCTTGACAGACATTTGTCTGAGATGGTTTAGTGAATCGTGCATTGAGCTGGCGATTGGACCAGATGACCCTGGAGGTCCCTTCCAACTCTACCTTTCTATGATTCATGTTTTACATAACATAGTAACATAGTAACATAGTTTTTAAGGTTGAAAGAAGACTAAGTCCATCTAGTTCAACCCATAGCCTAACATGTTGATCCAGAGGAAGGCAAAAAAAAACCATGTCGCAAACACTAAGCTCCACATTGGGGAAAAAAATTCCTTCCCGACTCCATACGACAATCAGACTAGTTCCCTGGATCAACACCCTATCATGGAATCTAGTATATATAACCTGTAATATTATACTTTTCAAGAAAGGCATCCATGCCCTTCTTAAATTTTAATAGTGAATCACTCATTACAACATCATGCGGAAGAGAGTTCCATAGTCTCACTGCTCTTACAGTAAAGAATCCCCGTCTGTGATTATGATTAAACCTTCTTTCCTCCAGACGTAGAAGATGCCCCCTTGTCCCCGTCTCTGGCCTCAGAGTAAAAAGATCAGTAGACAGGTCTTTGTACTGTCCCCTCATATACTTGTACATGGTAATAAGATCACCCCTAAGTCTTCTTTTTTCCACAGTAAATAACCCCAAGTGTAATAACCTGTCTTGGTATTGCAGACCCCCCAGTCCTCTAATAACCTTGGTTGCTCATCTCTGCACCCTCTCTAGTTCAGCTATGTCTTTCTTATACACCGGAGACCAAAACTGTACACAGTATTCTAAGTGTGGTCGCACTAATGACTTGTATAGAGGTAAAATTATGTTCTCCTCATGAGCATCTATGCTTCTTTTAATGCATCCCATTATTTTATTTGCCTTTGCAGCAGCTGCCTGACACTGGCCACTAAACGTGAGCTTGTCGTCCACCAATACACCCAGGTCTTTTTCAGTTACAGTTTTGCCTAGTGTTTTACAATTAAGCATATAATTATATATTTTATTTCCTCTGCCCAAGTGCATTACCTTGCATTTATCCCCATTAAAGCTCATTTGCCATTTATCAGCCCAAGCTTCTAGTTTACATAGATCCTTCTGTAATATAAAATTGTCCTCCTCTGTATTGATTACCCTGCAGAGTTTAGGGTCATCTGCAAATATTGAAATATTACTCTGTATGCCCCCTACAAGGTCATTAATAAATATGTTAAAAAGAAGGGGGCCCAATACTGACCCCTGTGGTACCCCACTGTTAACTGAGACCCAGTCTGAGTGTTTTCCATTAATAACCACCCTTTGTTTCCTATCACTGAGCCAATTCTTAACCCACATACATATATTTTCCCCTATCCCCATTGTTCTCATTTTATGTATCAACCTTTTGTGTGGAACAGTATCAAAAGCTTTTGAAAAGTCCATATACACAACATCCACTGCATTTCCTTGGTCCAGTCCGGAACTTGCCTCCTCATAAAAATTGATCAGATTAGTCTGACAGGAACGGTCCCTCGTAAACCCATGTTGATATTGGGTCATGAGGTTATTCTTCTTCAGATACTCTATTATAGCATCTCTTAGGAAACCCTCCAGGATTGTACCCACAGTAGAGGTTTATCTTACCGGCCTATAATTTCCAAGTTCAGTTTTTGTCCCCTTTTTGAATATTGGCACCACATTTGCTATACGCCAGTCCTGTGGTACAGACCCTGCTATTATGGAATCTTTAAAGATTAAAAATAATGGTCTATCTATGACGTTACTTAATTCCTGCAGTACTCGCGGGTGTATCCCATCCAGGCCCAGGGATTTGTCAACTTTAGTGATTTTTAGACGCCGCCGTACTTCCTGCTGGGTTAAGCAAGTGACATTTAATGGAGAATTTTTGTTATCATTTATCATGTTTTCTGTCATGCGATTTTCTTGTGTAAATAAAAAGCTGCTCTGTTTTTGATTCTTCCTGCTATTTCGATTTGACAAAACTATATTGATACAGTCGTGTGGATTACTTGTGTTTTTTTTACCTGCGGATTTTTTTCATCTGAATCATCTTAATGCATAGGCCCTATGGGCCCGTACCCTGGGCCCCTGCTAATCTGTGTATGTTAAAGCGTAACTAAACTTTCGGACAACTTTACACTAAAAGAACTGCCATATTTAGCAGAGCATATTTCATGTCGGTGACCTGGTAGAGCGCTGCCTCCTTCACCCTTTAAAACAGCAAAATATAGCCTGGAAAAGAAGAGATTTTTATCTCAGCTAAGGGCTCGCTCCCACTTGCGATTAGAGATGAGCGTTGTTCGACTCGAACTGTTCGCCAATCTCAAATTAGAGTTGTTTTGGGCAGTGTTCGAGCCGTTCGGCGAACACGAACGATTTGAAAAAAATTCGGCTGTTCGAGGTTATGTTCGATAACTGTTCGTGCACCAAAATCATAACTGGATTTTTTCTCAGTAATGATGAAAATTAATGTTAATACGCAGTTTGAGTGTACAGCGGGGCGGGGGGAGGGGCAGGGGATGGATCTCTGCAGGAATAATGAAGATCTCCATTTTTTTTTCTCTTTCCCGCATTTACAGTGGGGAGGTGCAATCTGTCAGCCTATCAGCAGCGGACACACGGAGCGAACTGCTTTTTTTCACACAAGCAAGTGAATGTGTCATTGGCTGTGTATGTCACATGTCCTTGCCCTATAAGACCCAGCCATTTTCCCCGTCGCCACCATTTTCTCACTGCTGCAGCTGCATGTTAGACGGCACCGCTGTTGCTGTGTGCGCTATACTTTGTTAATTTCAAGCCAATTTTCGCACAAATATACAGATAGCTTGGGAGTAGGGAAGAGTTGTGATTGCAGTCCTTTTAAGGACTAGGTTACATCATTTTATACGACTTTTATCAGGTAGGTTTGTGCTCTTAAATAGATAGGTTGGGAGTAAAGACTAATTGTAATTGCAGTCCTTTTCAGGACTAGGTTACATCAGTTCCTATCACTTTTTGCCAGGCAGGTCTGTGCCAGTGCTGTGCAAGTTTTTTTCACAGCATTTGGCCAAATTTAGCAAAGCAAATCCTTTTTGGCCTATTGCAGAGTGTGTTAGTCAGTGGAGTAGCCTATCTGTGTTGCAAGCTACACCACCTGTGTATAGAATACAAATTTTTTTACTGCACCTAGTGAAGTAAAACCTTTTGGGCATAGCATCATTCTATTAGTCCATCTATACTAACCTCCACCAGGTTGCAAATTCAATATAATATTTTTCTGCATCGAGCTCTGAAAAAATATTTAGGCTTCTAGCAGTGTGTGGGACTTGTTCTATTAGTCCATCTATACTAACCTCCATCAGGTTGCAAATTCAATATCATTTTTTTCTGCATCTAGCTCTGAATAAATATTTCGGCTTGTAGCAGTGTGTGAGACTTGTTCTATTAGTCCATCTATACTGACCTCCATCAGGTTGCAAATTCAATGTAATTTTTTTCTGCATCTAGCTCTGAAAAAATATTTAGGCTTCTAGCAGTGTGTGGTACTCATTGTATTAGGCCATCTATACCAAGCTCCACCAGCTTTGAAATTAATAATAATTTTTAGCTGCATCTAGCCCTGAAAATAATTTTTCTTCCCAATAGTGGTAGCAATAGAAATATGGGGCGCGCGCCTGGCTGACAAAAATATACGCTTCATAACAAAAAACAGCAGCCTAGCGCATTGCATCATTGTCTCTCCCAGTGCTAGGCCTTCTACACCTGCTAGCATCTTAGTTATACAGGCCGGGGGAAACAACCTAGGTCATCACAAGAGCGCATAACTAATGGCAATAATGAAACTAGACACTGAGAGCTTCAGAGAATTTTTCCCAAAACTAGCTATAGTATGGTCAGAGATTGTGCCGATAGCGGTATGGCAAGGTGCGCGAGACATCACGGCCATCGAACGGACAAGGCGGGTAATAAATATTCGGATGGCAAAATTTAGAAGAGACAGAGGCGGTGTAGTGATACGACACCGACAACTGGAAGGAGATAAAGCAGGCCTCATACGGCCAGACGGTGTTCACTTAATGGATATTGGACTGGACATATTCCTGTCAGGACTCCAAGACAGAGTGGAACAAGCGTTAAGAGTGATGGGTGGGGGTCAGAGTCCTGCATACGAGTACGCAGGATCCTACGTGGCCTGGAAATAGAAAGGACATGTTGGAGAGTTACACTTGTTGACCAACTTGCCGGAGTGGAGACCCAGGGCATGCTGCAACAAGCTGAATTATTTTAGAAATAAAATGCCTTTCTAATGGAATGAGTATAAAGAGTTAATAAAGCTCTGACCGATCCTCACCCATCCAGTTGTAAGAGTTACATTATTGTATTGTCAAGGAAAGGGTGGCTGAGCGTCTGGGTTTGGTTGGGGGTCCCTACAGTCTGCCTAGGCTAGATGCATTTAAAAATTCTTATTAGATAAACAGGCGGTGCAGCTTGCTTCGCAGCTGGGCTGCTACGCCCAAAGTATTGCCTAGGCTAGATGCAGTTAAAAATTCTATGCTGACTAGCAGACACTGAAGCTTTGGAGCAGACCTCCGAGTAAAGAGCTCTTCAGACTCAACCGTCTGTGTTACCCCAAGCCATAGTGTATGTAGTTTCTTACAGTTAAAAGGGGGGGGGGGGGCGACCCAACCCACCTGGAATTGACGATGCCAACGTCACATAAGACACAGCTAGAGGACTCCAAAAAGAGTCTCTATTTTTTCCCAAAATTGTGGCACAGACACCACTTAACCCTAAAACACATACCTGGGGCCTCGCAGGCCCGCCCTGTTAATTGTTTTCTATTTTCTGCAAGATTACTTAAGTTAGAATTTTGAAACTCTAGGTATTCTTCATGTATATAATTGTTTGTCATTTGAGTTTGAGTTATTCCATGTTATTTGCACACGGGCCTAAAAGGCCCCAGGTATGTGAAAGTGTAGATTTTTATGGTCATGCGTTCTAGGGTTAAGTGGCATCAATTGCCCCACAGTTGCTTAAAACGGTTGGTGAGGTGATTTTACCAAATCCTCAAGCTTTTAGTCTCCCCAGGATGACACAGGGGAAGAAAAGTCCTTGCGAATCCGTGATTTGTTCAACTTTATGAACGTGAGTCTGTCTACATTCTCAGTGGACAGCCGCGTGCGCTTATCTGTCAGCACACCACCAGCAGCGCTGAACACATGTTCAGAGAGAACGCTGGCTGCAGGGCATGACAAGATCTCCAAGGCGTGAGTCGCGAGCTCCGGCCATTTTTCCAGATTGGAATCCCAAAATGAGCAAGGGTCCAGTGACACAGTCATGGCTTCGATGTTCACTTGGAGATACTCCTGTACCATCCTCTCTAGGCGTTGACTATGTGTCAGACTTCTTGTCTCCTGTGGCCTTGCAAAGGATGGTCTAAAAAAGTGGTGAAACGATTCACAAAATTGCTGTTACCAGCAGATACTGTGTTACTGTTACGGTTTGAGTGATGAAGACTAGACAGTCCCACGGTTGGCAAGTTAGAACTGTGAGATTCACTACGTGCACCACTGGTGTTTTGTGGAAAAGCACATGTAAGATTCTGCAACAGCGTCTGCAGATACTCCTGCATGCGTAAATACCTTTTTATGGCAGGAATTATTTCGGCAAATTTACTTTTGTACCGGGGATCTAAGAGCGTGGCAACCCAGTAGCCGGCAACCCAGGTAGTGCAGCAAGAAGGCACTCATGTGTCTTGCGCATCCAGGAGGACCAAGTCCTTGTTGTGTTGGTAGCGAGGTAAGAATCATGCTTCCTTCCTCTGCCCTCTCCCCCCAACCTCGCACAACAGAAATGTGATCAAGGTCTCCCTCATCTGATGAGTCTTCCATGCCCATTGCCTGTTCATCCTCCACTTCTTCCTCGGCTCCTGCACCTTCCTCAACAGTTTGGCTGCTACCATGCGCCCTGGTTAATCCCTCTCCCCCACCCTCCCATGCCTGCCGCCTTGGTGCTGCCGACCGTCTGGACCTTGGAGATGTTATTCCTTCCGCATACGACTCCTCTAATACTTTCTCCACCTCCTCTTGTCCCACCACCTGACTCTGAATTCTGTTTAATGTGTGCTCCAGCATGTAAATCACCGGAATAGTCATGCTGATAATGGCATCGTCGTCAGCACTAAACATCTTCGTCGCCATTTCAAAACTGTGCAGAAGGGTGTGTGGCGCCCCTGAGGGTTCAGTCGCCACAGAGTTACTGCATCTCACCCAGAGGTGTGGTATCTCACCCTCAAGTAAGGAAGGCGTATGGCTCGGGACCCTAACACCTGCATTTAACACATACCCGCAGTGGGGGTAGGGCGAGATTGCTCCTAAGGGAGAGCACAGTCCCAGGTCCCTAGCTGGCGGGAGGGTCCTATGTAGTGGGTGCTTAGTGGAGCAGCTTAGGGGAGCACATGACACGGAGAGTATAAATAGGAAGCCATCTTAGAAAGAGCAAGCCAGTCAGAGGAGGAAAAGTGACAGGAGCAGAGGCTCTGCATGAGCTCTGCTCCGGAGGCGGGCCTAGCCTGGGAGGCCCAGGACTAAAGGAGAAAAGAGAGGAGTGGGAGCAGGAAGGCTCCAGGAACCGAAGGGACCCTAGGGCTACGGGCCGTGCAGAACGCCACCCGTACTCCCGCTGCTACCAGGAGGCAGAGGGGTCAGGCCAGATAAGGGGAACCGGTCCCTCAACTAGCGGAGAAACAGCAAGGCTCAACTAGAAACCGGAGGCTGAAGCATTTCATGTACTGCAGGCCAAAGTCCACACCAGTCTCACTAAGAAGGTAGCCACATAGGACCCAGGGAACGGAACACACGTCGCCCACCAAGGCCCGAGGATACCGGATAGAAGTGTCACTGGGTGTGAGGCGCAGGGAGAAGGCCAGAGAAAGGACACACAGAAGGGGGTCCTGCTAAGTACTCCGGAGCTATCTGGGGGTGGACTGAGCCCCTCACTGAGTACACACAGCACGACGGGGGAGATTGCTCTGGTACCTGTAATCTGGACTGCAACAACTGTGAGTAAAGATCTTGGGACTGCATCACATGGACTCTGTGTTCATTACTGACTCCCTGCACTACAACCACCATCATCCACCCACACTGCCCTGAAGCTACACTCTTCCTGTGGGGAGTAATAATACCATTGCTGCAAAACCACCAGCTTCAGAGGACTGTTCCGCAGTGGCGGCCGCTTTGGCCGCACTCCACAGGTGGCGTAGTCGGACATTATAAAACCCATATATACAAATTACCCTTGGATTGACCGCCCTGGGTCACGGACCGGGTCACCGCCACAGTGACTACAACCCCCAGCGTCTACCGGCCCGGCTCCGGGTACCCCACCACCCAGGGGGCGCGTCAACTTCATAGGTCCCTGATCTGAGACCACTCCTGCAGCGTGATTTGCCCCACCTCTGGATCTCGTTGGCCCAGGTTATACGTCAGAACGTATTGCACCAGAGCTTGTCGGTGCTGCCACAGTCGCTGCAACATGTGCAGAGTTGAATTCCACCATGTCGGCACATCGCATTTCAGCCAGTGAACTGGCAGGCCCAACGACTTCTGTAGAGATGTAAGTCGTTGAGCTGCGGGATGCGAACGGCGGAAGTGAGCACACAGCGACCGTGCCCTCTGCAGAAGGCCATCTAGTCCAGGATAGTGGGCTAAAAATTGATGGACAACCAGGTTCAACACGTGAGCCATACAAGGCACGTGTGTGACATTGCCCCGGCGAAGGGCTGCACCCAGGTTTGCAGCATTGTCGCACACTGCCTTCCCTGGTTGCAGGTCCAGTGGAGACAACCATTCATGAAACTGGGTCTCCAGAGCAGACCACAACTCCTCAGCTGTGTGACTCACATTTCCCAGACATTTCAAAGTAAACACTGAGGCCGTTGAGCCCTGCTGCCAGCATAGTAAGGAGGTGTGCAGGATTCCTTCTGCGCAGTTAGAAAGCAGGTGGCATTACCAGACAGGCTTTGAGTGCAGGTGGAGGACCGAGAGGAGGTTGAGGAGGCAGAAGCAGTGGAGGAACTTCGAGATAGAGGATTGACGCACAACTCGTGGGGACGGTAAGACTTGGAAAGCAGCCCCTTGTCCTGCTGTCACCATAGTTACCCAGTGCCCAGTCAGCGACATGTAACGCCCCTGTCCATGCCTACTCGTCCAAGTGTCTGTGGTGAAATGCACCCTGTCACACACAGAGTTTCTCAAAGAAGCGGTGATGTTGTGTGCGACATGCTGGTGGAGCGCAGGCACACCTTTCTTTGAGAAGTAGTGCCGACTGGGCATCTGGTACTGGGGCACTGCGACGGACATAAGGTCTCGAAAATCCTCTGTGTCCTCCAGGCGGAAAGGCAGCATTTCTGTAACCAACAGCTTGCAGATGGTGAAATTCAACCTCTTAGCTTTGTCATGGCTAGGAGGAAATGGTCTTTTACTTTTCCACATCTGAGGGACCGAGGGCTGGCTGTTGTGCTTAGACGGGGTTGAGTAGGGTGTCCCCGGCAAACTGCCGGTCTGTGAGGAAGATGCAGGCGGACATGTTAGGTTGCCTTGATCCAAAGGTGGTGCTCTCGATGTCGGAGAGCGCTCAACACCAGCAGGTGTTTCCACTTCCTAATGAACTGACGACCTGCCAATCACACTGGCTGTTGCGGGTAAAGAGTAGTGTTGAGCCACCCCCGTAGTGTTCGAGTTCGGTTCGGTTCGTCGAACACCCGTGTGTTCGCCGAACTGTTCGTCGAACTGTTCGTCGAACACCTTCGAACACCGTTAAAACCAATGGCAGGCAAACAAAAACACATAGAAACACATAGAAAACACCTTCAAAGGTGTCCAAAAGCTGACAAACTGCTCAGAAGACACAACTAACACATGGAAAAGTGACAAGTACATATAGTCATGCGAAAAGAAAAGAGGTGGAGGAGTAAAAGGAGGGGGAGACACAGATATAGGCATGTCATGCCCTTCCAAAATCCAAAAAGTGAGAAGCCGAGACGGCCAGTCCGCTCCTGCCCGTGCCACCTCCGTGTCGCCGGGTTTGTGCCAGAGCCGCGGTGAACCCTGACGGCCAGCCCCCCTCTCCCAATACTGGTGCCTGTCCGCTGGTGGGTCGAGAGAGCCCCCCTGTGGTGGAGGCAGCTCTAAGCTTTTTAATTTAAATTGTCCCTCTAATTTGAATGAATACACTTTAAATCCATTTACAAGGATCTATTGGAGGGCAAGTCTCATGCCAGCAGCCGCGTAATTCCAGCTCCAGTAGCGTCCACTAAAGCTGCTGCAGTTAAAAAGCTTTTATAAGGATCGAGCTCGGCTGTCCACCGCAAGGCATCCTAGTGCCAGTCCCAGCCCCTATGCCTTGGGGTGCCTCCTGATGCTCTTCACTAAGTATCCCGTGGTCCCGAAGCATTTCCTTTGAAAAAATTAAGTGTCCAAACTACAGGTGGTGTAGCTTGCTTAACAGCCGGGATAATCCGCTGACTAGCAGACACTGCTACTAGGCACAAAGTATTTCCTGGGCTAGATGCAGTTAAAAATTTGTAAGTAGATACTCTCGTTGGATGCTGAGAAAGCATTCCATAGAGTCTCCTGGCACGCCATATATGATTCTCTTAAAAAGCTTGGGGTAGGGGTCTAGGGGACCCTTTTATAGCCAAAATCACGTCCCTGTATCACAATACGTCACCTAGGCTGAAGATAAATGGAACTGTAGCACCGAGGGCTCGGTTGCTACAGACGTATTGCACCTCACCCAGAGGTGTGATATCTCACTCTCAGATAAGGATGGAGTGTGGATCAGGACCCGACACCTGCATGCATTACACCACATTGCCGTGGGGCAGGGCGACCAATATGCCCCTGAGATGGGCACGACAGTCCCTGTCCCTGGCTGGAGTGGGAGGAGGGAACACTGAGGAAGGGGAACCCTGCAGTGCAGGAGCAGGGAGGAAGCAGTTCCTGGGTGCATTGAGAAGGGAGTATAAAAGGTGGGCACCATCTTAGTTCAGTGCAGAGAAGTCTGAGCAGAAGTGGCAGGGAGCAGGGGCTCTGCATGAGCTCTGCTCCGGAGGCGGGCCTAGTAACAGAGGCCCAGGCCTGCAAGAGGGAGAAGGAAGGAAGAGGAGCGGAGAAGGCTCCAGGAACGAGGAATGAAGGGATCCCAAGGGTGCGGACGGGCGAGTCGCCACCGCACGCCCGAATCCACCTGCGTGGAGGGGTCAGGCCAAAGGGGGAGACCGGTCCCCGAACTAGTGGAGGCAGGAAACGACCCTCAGCTAGAAACCGGAGGCTCTAACATTTTATGTGGCGCAGCCCCTTGCTCCACCCGCTAGGAAGGCACCACATAGGGTCAGGGAAACTGGCGCCAAGTTTACCAAGAGGAGGCCCGAGGCAGCCGGACAGAAGTGTTGGTAAGAAAGGCCAGACAAAGGACACACAAAGGGGGTCCTGTGAAGCGCTCCAAAGTTATCTGGGAGTTGTCTGAGCCCCTCACCTGGTGAGCACAGTACGACGGGGGCAGCCGTTACCTGCAGACGTGGTCTGGATAATAAGAACTGTGAGTAAAGGCCCTGAACTGCATCACTGACTCCGTGTCGTTACTGCTGCTGCCCTGCACCATCACCCCCATCCTCCGCATACACTGCCCTGAGGCTATACTCCTCCCGTGGGGAGTTATGCTACGCTCTGCTGCACCCACAACACCAGCCTTAGCGGTCTGCCCTGTAGCGGCGGTTCACTCTGACCGCAATCCACGGGTGGCGTAGTCGGACATTTAAACATCAAAACCACATAAATAGTTCCGCCACTGGTTTGACCGCCCTGAGCCACGGAACCGGATCGCCGCCACGAAGACTACAACCACCAGCATCCACCAAAAAGGGTCCGGCTCCGGGTGTCCCAAGGCCCAGGGGGTGCGTCAGAACATTTTCATCACCTTTCACAATCACCAATGGGACAAGGCAGGGATGTCCTCTGTCCCCTCTCTTATACATCCTAGTGACGGAGCACCTGCTCTCATCAATTCGCCATAACCCCAATATTAGGTGGATTGAGGTGGGAGGCACCGAGTACAAGTGCTCTCTATTTGCTGATGATGTCCTAGTATATATCACTCAATCACATATATCCATCCCTGCTGTTATGGCTGAAATAGATCACTTTGTTACATGGTAAAATTTTAAAATCAATGCAGCGAAGTCTGAGGCCCTCGATGTCTCCCTCCCTAAATCCATATAGGATTCCATCCAGTCCAACTTTCCCTTTGCCTGGCCCTCACAGGGTATCAAATACTTAGGAATTCCTATTCATAGAGACCTCTCCCATCTATGTTATCTTAATTTTGGGCCCTTTATTGAACAATTCCATACAGACCACGGTTGGCAAGTTAGAACTGTAAGATTCACTACGTGAACCACTGGTGTTTTGTGGAAAAGCACATGTACACCGCGTTCCAAATTATTATGCAAAAGTGTTTAGGAGTGATAAGGGAAGAATTTGTTTGTTTGTCAGTTAAACTCATTGATGGTGATGTGTGTCAGGGCTCTTTATATCACTGTAAGCAATTGCAGACACCTGTGCTAATTAGTTTGGCAGGTGTGTCCAATGAAAGGCAAGACTACTTAAGAAGGCTCTCTCACATTATTAAGCAGCCTACATTTTCTGCCAAAATGGGAAAGAAAAAGGATGTGTCGGCTGCTGAGAAGCAACAAATTGTGGAGTGTTTAGGTCAAGGCATGACTACAATCAACAGTGTGCGATGATCAGGATGAAGTGTCTTGGCAATCAAGAAGTATGTAGCTGATTCACAGTACACACGTGTGCGTGCTGATAAGGGCAAATTGAGGACTCTTTCCTACAGGCAATTACGTCAGGTTGAAAGAGCAGCGGCAAAAAAGCCTTGTCATAGCAGCAGACAAGTTTTTGAAGCTGCTTGTGCCTCCAACGTCCCCCGAACAACAAGATGCAGGGTCCTTCAGAGGTTTGCAGCTGTGCATACGCCATCCTGTCGACCTCCTCTATCCACTTCACACAAGCAGAAACGGCTCCAGTGGGCCAAACATTACATGAAGACTGATTTCAAAACTGTTTTGTTCACGGATGAGTGCCGTGCAGCGCTCGATGGTCCAGATGAATGGAGTGGAGGATGGCTGGTTGATGGACACCCCACGCAAACACGGCTACAGCGCCAACAAGGAGGAGGTGGAGTAATGTTTTGGGCTGGAATCATGGGGAGAGAGATTGTCGGCCCCTTTAGGATCCCTGAAGGCGCTAAAGATGAACTCCATAATGTATGTGGATTTTCTCAAACAGCACTTCCTGCCATGGTTCAAGAAGAAGAACCGTGTATTTCACAGCAAGATCATTTTTCTGCATGATAATGCACCATCTCATGCTGCACATAAAACATCTGCATCTCTGGCTGATATGGGCATAAAAGGGGACAAACTTATGGTGTGACCCCCATGCTCCCCTGACCTCTACCCCATTCAGAACCTTTGGAGCATCATTAAAAGGAGTGTCTATGATGGCGGGAGGCAGTTCACATCTAAGCAACAGCTCTGGGAGGGTATTCTGTCCTCATGCAAAACAATTGAAGCAGAAACCATCCAAAACCTGACAAATTCAATGGACGAGAGAGTTCAGAAGCTCCTTTCGAACAAGGGGTCCTATGTGAAAATGTAACATCACCTAGAATAAAGTTTTGAGTTGAAAACTGTTTGATTTCAGTTTCTAACAACCTGCTAATGCTTATAATTTCAAAAATGACCATTTTTTTGGTCTTTATTAAAATGAAAAGGTTGATCGAAAAGTTTGGGGGATCTAAGAGTGTGGCAACCCAGTAGTCATGATTACTTCGAATTCTGACAATATGAGGGTCATGCTGCAGGTAGTGCAGCAAGAAGGCACTTATGTGTCTTGCGCATCTCGGAGCCCCAAAATTATTTTCCGGGCTAGATGCAGCTAAAAATTATTTTTAATTTTAAATCTGGTGAAGCTTATTATAGATGGCCTAATAGGATCAGTGCTGCACACTGCTACAAAGCCCAAATTATTTTCCAGTCAAGATACAGATAAACATGATTAGTAATTTGAAAGCTTAAAACGGTTGGTAGGGTGATTTTAACCAATCATCAAGCTTTTACTCTCCCCAGGATGACACAGGGGTAGAAAAGTCGTTTCGGATCCATGATTTGTTCATCTTTATGAACGTGAGTCTGTCTACATTATCAGTGAAGAGCCGCGTGCGCTTATCTGTCAGCACACCACCAGCAGCGCTGAACACACGTTCAGACAGAACGCTGGCTGCGGGGCATGACAAGATCTCCAAGGCGTAAGTGGCTAGCTCCGGCCATTTATCCAGATTGGAAGCCCAAAAAGAGCAAGGGTCCAGTGACACAGTCGTGGCTTCAATGTTTACTTGGAGATACTCCTGTACCATCGTCTCTAGGCGTTGACTATGTGTCAGACTTCTTGTCTCCTGTGGCCTTGCAAAGGATGGGCTAAAAAAGTGGTGAAATGATTCCGCAAAATTGATGTTACCAGCAGATACTGTGGTTCTGTTACGGTTTGAGTGCTGAACACTTGACGGTCCCACGGTTGGCAAGTTGGAACTGTGAGATTCACTACGTGCACCACTGGTATTTTGTGGAAAAGCACATGTAAGATTCTGCAACAGTCTCTGCTGATACTCCTGCATGCGTGCATCCCTTTCTATGGCAGGAATAATTTCTGCAAATTTACTTTTGTACCGGGGATCTAACAGTGTGGCAACCCAGTAGTCAGGATTATTTCTAATTCTCACAATTCGAGGGTCATGTTGCAGGTAGTGCAGCAAGAAGGCACTCATGTGTGTTGCGCATCCAGGAGCACCAAGTCCCTGTTGTGTTGGTGGCGAGGTAACAATCATGCTTCCTTCCTCTGTCCTCTCCCCCCAACCTCGCACAACAGAAATGTGATCAAGGTCTCCCTCATCTGATGAGTCTTCCATCAGTTCGTCCTCCACTTCTTCTTGGGCTCCTGCACCTTCCTCACTAGTTTGGCTGCTACCATGCGCCCTGGTAAAATCATCTCCCCCACCCTCACATGCCTGCCGCCCTGGTGCTGCCGACCGTCTGGACCTTGCAGATGTTAGCCCTTCCGCATACAACTCCTCCTCCTCTACTTCCTCCACCTCCTCTTGTGCCACCACCTGACTCCAAATTCTGTTTAACATGTGCTCCAGCATGTAAATCACCGGAATAGTCATGCTGATAATGGCATCGTCAGCACTAAACATCTTCGTCGCCATTTCAAAACTGTGCAGAAGGGTGCATAGGTCCCTGATCTGAGACCACTCCTCCAGCGTGATTTGCCCCACCTCTGAATCTCGTTGGCCCAGGCTATACGTCAGAACGTATTGCACCAGGGCTTGTCGGTGCTGCCACAGTCGCTGCAACATGTGCAGAGTTGAATTCCACCGGGTAGGCACATCGCATTTTAGCCGGTGAAGTGGCAGGCCCAACGACTTCTGTAGAGATGTAAGTCGCTGAGCTGCGGGATGCGAACGGCGGAAGTGAGCACACAGCGACCGTGCCCTCTGCAGAAGGCCATCTAGTCTGGGATAGTGGGCTAAAAATTGCTGGACAACCAGGTTCAACACGTGAGCCATACAAGGCACGTGTGTGACATTGCCCCGGCGAAGGGCCGCACCCAGGTTTGCAGCATTGTCGCACACGGCCTTCCCTGGTTTCAGGTCCAGTGGAGACAACCATTCATGAAATTGGTTCTCCAGAGCTGACCACAACTCCTCAGCTGTGTGACTCACATTTCCCAGACATTTCAATGTAAAAACCGCCTGATGACGTTGAGCCCTACTGCCAGCATAGTAAGGAGGTGTGCAGGATCCCTTCTGCGCAGTTAGAAAGCTTGTGGCATGACCAGACAGGCTTTGGGTGCAGGTGGAAGACCGAGAGGAGGTTGAGGAGGCAGAAGCAGTGGAGGAAAAATGACATAAAGAGGATTGACGCACAACTCGTGGGGATGGCAAGACTTGGACAGCAGCCCCTTGTCCTGCTGTCACCATAGTTACCCAGTGCCCAGTCAGCGACATGTAACGCCCCTGTCCATGCCTACTCGTCCAAGTGTCTGTGGTGAAATGCACCCTGTCACACACAGAGTTTCTCAAAGAAGCGGTGATGTTGTGTGCGACATGCTGGTGGAGCGCAGGCACACCTTTCTTTGAGAAGTAGTGCCGACTGGGCATCTGGTACTGGGGCACTGTGACGGACATAAGGTCTCGAAAATCCTCTGTGTCCACCAGGCGGAAAGGCAGCATTTCTGTAGCCAAGAGCTTGCAGATGGTGAAATTCAACCTCTTAGCTTTCTCATGGCTAGGAGGAAATGGTCTTTTACTTGTCCACATCTGAGGGACCGAGGGCTGGCTATTGTGCTTAGACGGGGTTGATAAGGGTGTCCCCGGCAAACTGCCGGTCTGTGAGGAAGATGCAGGCGGACATGTTAGGTTGCCTTGATCCAAAGGTGGTGCTATCGATGTCGGACAGCGCTCAAGACCAGCTGGTGTTACCACCTCCAAAGAAAATGATGACCTGCCAATCACGCTGGCTGTTGCGGGTAAAGAGGTGGCAGGTCTGCGCCCCAAAACAGGTGTGACTGCTGTCCCCCCAGTCACAGAGGATGAAGAGGCCGCGGATGCACAAGATATGGCAGACGGTGGTTGGCCCGGCCGGCTAGACCGCATTGTAGCACACTGAGCTTCCCACTGCAACTTATGCTTCATGTCCATGTGCCGGTTCATGCATGAAGTACTCAAACTATGTATTTTTTGGCCTCTACTTAGCTTTTGCTGACAAATGTTACAGATAACACGAGTTGGGTCATCTTTATCGATCTGAAAAAATGCCCAGGCTATGCAAGGCTTAGCACCCATGCGACCTGAAGAGCCACCACGACTTGTGGTGAGAGGCAGAGTTGTGTTTGAGGATGCAGTTGTTGACGTGCTTCCAGTACTACGTCTCTGTCCAGGAAGGCGCAACCTGACCTCGTCGTCACTAGCATCTTCCTCCACCTCCTCTGCTGACCTCATCTCTTGGCTGACTGTGGGTTGACAGTAAGTGGGATCTCCGACCTCATCATCATCACCCTGTGCGTTATCACACCCGTCGTCCTCAGAGCCAACCTGTTCCTGCCCTGACAAAAAACTAAAGTTGTCGCTCCAATCAGGTATTTGAGTCTTATCATCGTCTTCCTCATTGTCTCCACCAACAGGAGTTACAGTTTGGGAATGAGGGTCTACATTATGGTCAGAACCTTCTGCGTCTGGTCCTGGATCCGACTCATAAAGATTCTGGGCATCAGTGCAGATCATTTCCTCGTCTGGATTCACAGAAGCGCTGGAGTCGACCTCTGATTCCCAGGCTATAGTATGAGTAAACAGCTCTGCAGACTCAACCATCTGTTCTACCTCATACTCAGACGGGCAGCTGGAGATTTGGGAGCTGTGAGGAAGCAAGTGCGATTTGGGTGACACCTTTGAGGACTGGAGTATTTGTGATGTTGAAGTTGATGTGGAGGAGAGCCCACTTAAAGGAGCACTTGATATCCGTTGAAGCACCTGCTGTTTTTGTGCCTCATCTGGAATTTGTAGCGATTGGCGTGGCCGTAAGAAAGGGATCTTATCACATTGTCCGCTAAAAGAAGTAGACATTTTAGTTTGGCTGGAAGATGGTCTTTCTTCTGCACCTACCCCACGGACACAACCTTTTTTCCCCTTCCCAACACGCCTATTCCCCTTTCCACCAGCAGCAGGCCTTTTTCCACTCATTTTGGTGGTTAACTAATTCACAACTCTGGAGTTGTTTGCACAAAAAAACAATGGATGGTAACCGAGCAGAGCTGAGTGGCCAAACTGTGGTATTAGGCCAAAACTATTGGCTGGGTTAGATGCAGAAAAAAATTATTTTTAATTTGCAACCTGATGGAGGTCAGTATAGATGGACTAATAGACCAAGTCCCACACACTGCTAGAAGGCCAAATATTTTTTCAGAGCTAGATGCAGAAAAAAATTATTTTTAATTTGCAACCTGATGGAGGTCAGTATAGATGGACTAATAGACCAAGTCCCACACACCGCTAGAAGCCCAAATATTTTTTCAGAGCTAGATGCAGAAAATTTTTTTATTCAATTTGCAACCTGATGGAGGTCAGTATAGATGGACTAATAGACCAAGTCCCACACACTGCTAGAAGCCCAAATATTTTTTCAGAGCTAGATGCAGAAAAAAATTATTTTTAATTTGCAACCTGATGGAGGTCAGTATAGATGGACTAATAGACCAAGTCCCACACACTGCTAGAAGCCCAAATATTTTTTCAGAGCTAGATGCAGAAAAAAATTATTTTTAATTTGCAACCTGATGGAGGTCAGTATAGATGGACTAATAGAACAAGTCCCACACGCTGCTAGAAGCCCAAATATTTTTTCAGAGATAAATGAAGAAAAAAATTATTTTTAATTTGCAACCTGATTGAGGTCAGTATAGATGGACTAATAGACCAAGTCCCACACACTGCAAGAAGCCCAAATATTTTTTCAGAGCTAGATGCAGAAAAAAATTATTTTTAATTTGCAACCTGATGGAGGTCAGTATAGATGGACTAATAGACCAAGTCCCACACACCGCTAGAAGCCCAAATATTTTTTCAGAGCTAGATGCAGAAAAAAATTATATTCAATTTGCAACCTGCTGGAGGTCAGTATAGAAGGACTAATAGAACAAGTCCCACACACTGCTAGAAGCCCAAATATTTTTTCAGAGCTAAATGAAGAAAAAAATTATTTTTAATTTGCAACCTGATGGAGGTCAGTATAGATGGACTAATAGACCAAGTCCCACACACTGCTAGAAGCCCAAATATTTTTTCAGAGCTAGATGCAGAAAAAAATTATATTCAGTTTGCAACCTGATGGAGGTCAGTATAGATGGACTAATAGAATGATGCTATGCCCAAAAGATTTTACTTCACTAGGTGCAGTAAAAAAATTGGTATTCTATACACAGGTGGTATATCTTGCAACACAGATAGGCTACTCCACTGACTAACACACTCTGCAATAGGCCAAAAAGGATTAGCTTTTCTAGATTCAGCCAAATGCTGTGAAAAAAACTTGCACAGCACTGGCACAGACCTGCCTGGCAAAAACTGATAGGAACTGATGTAACCTAGTCCTGAAAAGGACTCCAATTACAATTAGTCTTTACTCCCACAATCTATCTATTTAAGAGCACAGACCTGCCTGATAAAAGTCGTAGGAAATGCTGTAACCTAGTCCTTAAAAGGACTGCAATCACAACTATTCCCTACTCCCAAGCTATCTGTAGATTTGTGCGAAAATTGGCTTGAAATTAACAAGGTATAGCGCACACAGCAACAGCGGTGCCGTCTAACACGCAGCTGCAGCAGTGAGAAAATGGTGGCGACGGGGAAAATGGCTTGGTCTTATAGGGCAAGGACATGTGACATACACTGCCAATCACACATGCCCTTGCTTGTGTGAAAAAAAGCACTTCGCTCCGTGTGTGCGCTGCTGATAGGCTGACAGATTGCACCTCCCCACTGCAAATGCGGGAAAGAGAAAAAAAATGGAGATCTTCATTGTTCCTGCAGAGATCCATCCCCTGCCCCTCCCCCCGCCCCGCTGTACACTCAAACTGCGTATTAACATTAATTTTCATCATTACTGAGAAAAAATCCAGTTATGATTTTGGTGCACGAACAGTTATCGAACATAACCTCGAACAGCCGAATTTTTCTCAAATTGTTCGTGTTCGCCGACCGGCTCGAACACCGCCCAAAACAGCTCGAATTTGAGATTGGCGAACAGTTCGAGTAGAACAACGCTCATCTCTAGTAAAGAGCTGGCAGGTCTGCGTCCAAAAACATGTGTGACTGCTGTCCCCCCAGTCACTGCGGATGGACAAGATGGGGCAGACGGTGGTTGGCCCGGCCCGCTAGGCCGCATTGTAGCACAGTGAGCTTCCCACTGCAACTTATGCTTCATATCCATGTGACGGTACATGCATGAAGTACTCAAACTATGGATTTTTTGGCCTCTACTTAGCTTTTGGTGACAAATATTACAGATAACACGAGTTGGGTCATCCTTATCGATCTGAAAAAATGCCCAGGGTATGCAAGGCTTAGAGCCCATGCGACCTGAAGAGCCACTATGACTTGTGGTCAGAGGCAGAGTTGTGGTTGAGGATGCAGTTGTTGACGTGCTTCCAGTACTCCGTCTCTGTCCAGGAAGGCGCAACCTGACCTCGTCGTCAATAGCATATCTGTGACGCCCCGCTGCGCTTGGTATCACAGATCCTAGAAGAGTGCATTGATGGATTCCTCCACAAGAGGCCCCCATAAACATTCACACATCTCCACCTTCCACCTCAGACCAGCAGAGGGAGCCCGTTAGGGATATAAATAGGGAAGGTGGAGCTAGACAGTTCAGTTCCTCTGAAGAGTTCCTGCAGTAGAGAAGCCTAAGAGAGGTCAGTCTGCAGTGGAGCTCAGTCTAGTCTAGAGAACTCAGTTAATAGTTCAGCAGTGGAGCACGAGGCTCCTGTTAGCTAGATTCAGGGAGCCCAGTTAGAGCTTAAGGTGTGCCGGCACCATAAGATCGGTGAAGCGCGGCAAGTTGACGTTAGCGTGTATAGCCTAGTGAGGGCCCGAGTAGGCCGAAGGCGAGTGGAGAGTTAGTACATAGGGGGCAGAGGAGCTTAACCAGCTCACCCCGAAGCATTTACCGGACACCGGATCCGAGCTTACCGGGATCTCTATGACCCAGTAAGGCATAACCGGAATCCCTGGAGAACTAGAAGTCCCAGGATCGCTAAGGTGCTGATACGTAACAGAGCCAGGAGACGCTTAGGCCCCGCATACTGGGAGCGTGAACTCCAAGAGAAGGCCCTACCACAAGGTCAGCCAGTGCAGGACAGAGACAAAGTTAGGCCTAGCTCCAGGCAGGTCAGAAACTTACTACGCAGAGGCAAGAAACAGGAGGCCCTACACCCACTCATTGGGGAGGATCCTGATATGCACCCTTCACCCTACAGTGCTCCGAGATGTGCCTGAATTTCCACCAGTAAAAGGTACTGAAGTGACTACCGTGTCCGTTCCCGTTCTTGCTCTGACCCAGCTGGGTCTCGCCTGTCCTGCATTCCCCCTTCATATGCTGCCCTGAGACCTAGCTCCACCTGTGGGGAGCTATACCATCGAGCTGCCTTATCACCGGCCTCAGTGGACTGCTGCAGCGCTGGTGCTTCTCACCAGATACCACAGGTGGCGTCACGAACTCTTATAAAATTAACAATTATCCACCCTTTTAAAGAGTGACCCCAGGGTACGGGCCAGGGAGCAGACCACCGCGACATCCCCAAGGCCAGGCAAAGGCCCGGGTACCGAGTCATCCCCATCCCTGGGCTAGTCACATCCTCCTCCACCTCCTCTGCTGACCTCATCGACTGGCTGACTCTGGGTTGACAGTAAGTGGGATCTCCAACCTCGTCATCATCACCCTGTGTGTTCTCACACCCGTCGTCCTCAGAGCCAACCTCTTCCTGCCCTGACCGAAAAGTCAAGTTGTCGCTCCAATCAGGTATTTGAGTCTCATCATCGTCTTCATCATTGTCTCCACCAACAGGAGTTACAGTTTGGGAATGAGGGTCTACATTATGCTCAGAACCTTCTTCATCTGGTCCTGGATCCGACTTATAAAGATTCTGGGCATCAGTGCAGATCATTTCCTCGTCTGGATTAACAGAAGCTCTGGAGCAGACCTCAGTTTCCCAGGCTATAGTATGAGTAAACAGCTGTGCAGACTCAACCATCTGTGTTACCCCATACTCAGACTGGCAGCTGGAGACTTGGGAGCTGTGAGGAAGCAAGTGCGATTGGGGTGACACCTCTGAGGACTGGAGTATTTGTGATGTTGAAGATGAGGTGGAGGAGAGCCCACTTAAAGGAGCACTTGATATCCGTTGAAGCACCTGCTGTTTTTGTGCCTCATCTGGAATTTGTAGCGATGGGCGTGTCCGTAAGAAAGCGATCGTATCACATTGTCCACGAAAAGAAGTAGACATCTTAGTTTGGACCCACCAGCGGACAGGCACCAGTATTGGGAGAGGGGGGCTGGCCGTCAGGGTCCACCGCGGCTCTGGCACAAACTCGGCGACACGGAGGTCGCACGGGCAGGAACGGACTGGCCGTGTCGGCTTCGCACTTTTTTGGTTTTAGAAGGGCATGACATGCCTATATCTGTGTCTCCCCCTCCTTTTACGCCTCCACCTCTTTTCTTTTCGCATGACTATATGTACTTGTCACTTTTCCATGTTAGTTGTGTCTTCTGAGCAGTTTGTCAGGTTTTGGACTCCTTTGAAGGTGTTTTCTATGTGTTTCTATGTGTTTTTGTTTGCCTGCCATTGGTTTTAACGGTGTTCGAAGGTGTTCGACGAACAGTTCGGCGAACATACGGGTGTTCGACGAACCGAACCGAACTCGAACACTACGGGGGTGGCTCAACACTACTTGCGATTAAATGGATGAATGCTATCCAATAAAAAATCGGATTGCATTCGGTCCAATATTAATCTATTATGGTGTGCTCATATGCAGTGTTTTTTCCAGCTCCGATCGGATCGAGATTGGACTGAAAAAAAACATCGCAGCATGCTGTGATTGCATGCGCAATTCTTATTGCACGTGACTCGCCCCCTGGGCTGAGGGGCACTCGGAACCGGGCTTCTGGGGGTTGTAGTATCCGTGGCGGTGACCCGGTCCCGAGGCTCAGGGTGGTCAGGCCAATGGCGGTATTTTGTGGGTTTTAGGTTAATTGTCCGAATACGCCACCCGTGGATTGCGGTCAGTGCAGACCGCCGCTGCAAGGCAGACCGCTGGGGCTGATGGTGTATGCAGCTGAGGTAGTGTGACTCCCCACTGGAAGAGTGCAGCCCCAGGGCAGAGAATGTGAATGATGGGAGTGATGGTGCGCGGGCGTCCCAGCACTAGTAGTGCTGGTGCGGCGATGAAGCACAGAGACGTGGGGTTGCAGTTCAAGTTCTTTATGTCCCAAGTCATTCTGTGGGCAATGACTGCCCAAGCCGTGCTGCGTCCACCAGATGCAGGGGGCTCGGTCAACCCCCAGGCAATTCCAGAGTGTGTCACAGGACTCCCTTCTACTCCTTTCTCTGGCCGTGCCCCACCAGTGACACTACGTCTGTCCAGCTCCCGCGGACCTTCTCTTGGGAGGGCTTCATGCTCACCTCCCTGACCCTATGTGGTATGCCTTTCTAGTAGGTGTAGTGAGGGGTCGCACCAAGATATGATCGCGATCGCCGGTCCTTGTCTGAGGATTAGTCGCCTCCACCAACTTGGGATCCGGTACCCTGTTCTGCCAACCCGTCACCCGCAATCTCCTGGGCCTTTGGGGTTCCTTCTGCCCTCGTGTCTCTGGGCCTCTCTTGGTGTTCTGTTCCTTTCTTCCTTTCCTTTCTGTTCCTGTCTTTTCTGCTGGCTCTGGCCTCACAGGCAAGGCCCGCCTCCGGAGCAGAGCTCCACAGAGGCCCTGCTCTGTCATTTCCTCTCTCAGACTGAACTGACTACTGATCTAAGATGATGCCCACATTATATACCTCCCTCTCTGTGTATGAGCCCAGGTGACTTGCAACCAATGGGCTCCTACCTATGCCCAGAGACCCAACCCCTATCTGCTTCTACATCACTGGGTTTTCCTCCCCCTCTCCACTCCAGCCATGGACAGATGCTGTCGTGCCTGCACTTCTGTCTAGTGGGAGCACCGTTGAGCTGTCCCTCGGAAATGGGGTGTGTGCGATGCATGCAGCTTACGGAATCTTGGTCCACACTCTATCCTTACCCGGGAGTGGAATATCACACCTCTGGCAGAGGTGCAATACCCCTGTAGCGGCCGAACCCTCGGGGCGCTACATTCCCCCCTGGTAAACCACAGCATGTCCTCGGGCTGGAAAAGAGTAAAGACCATTCAAAAACATGCAATACTTTTTCAAAACTTTTCACATAGAAAACGGACGACATTATTTAATTCCCTTTATGGGAAACACTTTCCTCTTTTTCAACATTTTTCTTTCACTAGATATGGTCATTACTACCGGAACTCTTTTGTCATATAAAACACCTTACCAAACATTTGCATTATTACTTTAGCAGCATATAAAACTTTTCATTATAAAACATCTTTAAGTAAACATATTCTTGGGTACTGGCCGCGGTGCAACTTGCGACCAGGTGTTCTTTCTTCTTAGGGGAATGGCTGCTCTCAGTCCCCAGCCAGATAAGGGAAAAGAGATGGCTGTTCTCAGTCCCCAGCCAGATAAGGGATATAGGGGGTAACTTCTACACAGTTCTATATCAGTCCCAACGGGGACCACACTTTCTCTGGAAACAGTCCCTTTAACAGTTCTCATACCCTGACAGGTAACTATGTGCAGTTACACTTTACCGTTCACTGGTAACGGTGTCCTCCTGATGCTCCTTGCTCCTCCTGGTGGTAGTCTTCAGACCCTTCTGGGTCCTCTTGGTACTCGGGGTCTGAGTGGTACTGCTCCTTCTCTCCTACCACTCTATGGACGTGGAGGGCGTACCCGCCCCTTGCGCTGCGGTGCATTAGGCCTTGCGGCGGGGTCTGAAGAAGGCCACTGTTGATGACGCCCGGGGTCAGAGGGTGCGACTTTGGGCCTGGGCGCGGGCTGGTGGTGGCAGTGCCCAGGGCTGGAGGGCTCTGCTGCATGGCTTGTTGCGGGGTCTGGAGCAGGTCGGTGCCTGCAGCGCCCGGTATCGGCGGCTCCACCAGGGGGCCCAGGAGCAGGCTGACGCTGGCAGCGTCCAGGACAGGGAGACTCCTCTTACCTGCTCCCGCGACTGCTCCTGCATCACGCATCTTCTCCTTGCGCTGGTCGGGGCCCGCGACGGCTGGGGCACTGCCGATGCTGGGCAGCTTAGTCTGCTGCCGGTCCGCCATCTTGCCCTCCGTTCCTGATGTCTTCTTCCCCCCCGGTTAACCGTGGCCTACCTTCCGGCGATCCTCTTCTGTAGGCCGCGGCTCCGCTCGCGATGGTCTGCGTTGAGGACCTGGCGTCGCGCTCTGCTGACGTCAGCGTCGCTCTCTCTCCCTTCCAGGACCTTGCGCAGCGTCGGTGCGTAGGGCTGGGCTTCAAGTCTCGTGCGCCATGGATGTCCACGCCCCTCTTCTTCCCGCTCGGCGTCCTGAAAATGGCGTCCGATGGCGGGAAAACGGCCGAAGATGGCAGGAATCGACTGAAGATGGCGTCCGATGGCGGGAAAACGGCTGAAGATGGCGGGAGACGACTGAAGATAGCGGGAGACGACTCCGGATGGCGGGAAACTTCTCTCAGGTAAGTGCAAAGTCTCCTTCAGGCACGCAATACCCGTTAGTGGCTGGCTGGTAATGATCCTGCCGACTACGCCAAAAGCTGACTCACCCCCTGGGCTGAGGGGCACCCGGAACCGGGCTTCTGGGGGTTGTAGTATCCGTGGTGGTGACCCAGTCCCGTGGCTCAGGGTGGTAAGGCCAATGGCGGTACTTTGTGGGTTTTAGGTTAATTGTCTGACTACGCCACCCGTGGATTGCGGTCAGTGCGGACCGCCGCTGCAAGGCAGACCGCTGGGGCTGATGGTGTATGCAGCTGAGGTAGTGTGACTCCCCACTGGAAGAGTGCAGCCCCAGGGCAGAGAATGTGAATGATGGGAGTGATAGTGCGCGGGCGTCCCAGCACTAGTAGTGCTGGTGCGGCGATGAAGCACAGAGACGTGGGGTTGCAGTTCAAGTTCTTTACTCACAGTTCTTTATGTCCCAAGTCATTCTGCGGGCAATGACTGCCCAAGCCATGCTGCGTCCACCAGATGCAGGGGGCTCGGTCAACCCCCAGGCAATTCCAGAGTGTGTCACAGGACTCCCTTCTACTCCTTTCTCTGGCCGTGCCCCACCAGTGACACTACGTCTGTCCAGCTCCCGCGGACCTTCTCTTGGGAGGGCTTCGTGCTCACCTCCCTGACCCTATGTGGTATGCCTTTCTAGTAGGTGTAGTGAGGGGTCGCACCAAGATATGATCGTGACCGCCGGTCCTTGGCTGAGGATTAGTCGCCTCCACCAACTTGGGATCTGGTACCCTGTTCTGCCAACCCGTCACCCGCAATCTCCTGGGCCTTTGGGGTTCCTTCTGCCCTCGTGTCTCTGGGCCTCTCTTGGTGTTCTGTTCCTTTCTTCCTTTCCTTTCTGTTCCTGTCTTTTCTGCTGGCTCTGGCCTCACAGGCAAGGCCCGCCTCCGGAGCAGAGCTCCACAGAGGCCTTGCTCTGTCACTTCCTCTCTCAGACTGAACTGACTACTGATCTAAGATGGTGCCCACCTTATATACCTCCCTCTCTGTGTATGAGCCCAGGTGACTTGCACCCAATGGGCTCCTACCTATGCCCAGAGACCCAACCCCTATCTGCTCCTACATCACTGGGTTTTCCTCCTCCCTCCCCACTCCAGTCAGGGACAGATGCTGTCGTGCCTGCACTTCTGTCTAGTGGGAGCACCGTTAAGCTGTCCCTCGGAAAAGGGGTGTGTGTGATGCATGCAGCTTACTGAGTCTTGGTCCACACTCTACCCTTACCCGGGAGTGGAATATCACACCTCTGGCAGAGGTGCAATACCCCTGTAGCGGCCGAACCCTCGGGGTGCTACATTCCCCCCTGGTAAACCACAGCACGTCCTCGGGCTGGAAAAGAGGGCGCTACACACGCATCCATGTAAGTTTATGGGTGCATGTGAAACATCGCACTGCACTTGGATGTCACTCGAGTGCAGTGTGATTCCCGCAGACGCCGGCAATGATGGAAATGGATTAATTAATTTTTCCATCCCCTCTGCTGCTGTGCTGCTATCCTCTCTCATGATAGAGGTTTGGAGCACAGAGCATTGACACTCAGCTCTCGCCCGCAGTAGAGCTGGAGCCGTGTGTCATTAGCATATCTCATCCGATGCTCTTACATCGGATGTGATAGACTAGTGTGTCTCCGGCCTTACAAAGGTCAGATAAGATTCCCGCTTCAACTATCCTCCATCCCACAAGCAAACTCTGAAATGGTAGCATATTATGTAGGTGGCTGTGTCAGAGCAGAGAAACAAGAGCAGTCTCCTCACTATTGAAAGTGCTAGAAGCCTAGAATATATGGGCTCCCCTTCTGCCACCAGGTGAATAACCCTTTCTATAGAAATTAAACTTAAAGGTTATTCCCATCTCCAAGATCCTATCCCAATATGTAGTAGGTGTAATAATAATAATATTAGCAAATACCTCCAATTAGAAATGTAGTATAGTATTTTTGATTCTCTATGTCTCTTTCCTCATGTGCAGGCATTGTAGGACCTTAGGTATCCATGACTACGTCCACTGATAAAGTGACAGTTAGTTAGCTGGATGGTAGTGGTCGTAACCGTGGATACCTAAGGTCCTGCAATGTCTGCACATGAGGAAAGAGACATAGCGAATCAGAAATACTATATTACATTTCTAATTGGAGGTATTTGCTAATATTATTATTGTTATTACACCTACTATATATTGGGATAGGATCTTGGAGATGGGAATACCCCTTTAATGTTTTGAGTGGAGCATATAATGCTGTTAAGATGGCCCTGCATCTGATGCAAGTCTAAGGGGAAAATCCACACTTTAAACTCAGCGTAACCATAAGAGAAATTTGCATGCTCTGGATATCAAACACACATCTCAGGTCACTTAACGTGGAGTAAAGAAAAAAAAACTCAGGAGTCATGAGATTTCTATAAATCTCACCCACTTTGCTGGAACTGCTAGAAGCGGACATATCATTGGTGCCACCTGTGCAGGTGCGCAGGAGCCCAACAGGCAAGGGGGCCTACATCCACCTGCAAAGCAGCAACCAGCTTTTCATAGACAGAACTATTGGACTTGAAGGGGCCCATATAACTATTCTTGCACAGGGGCCCTTTTCTGTCTGTGTCCACCACTGTCTAAGGTGCTGCATTTTTTGCTCATTGAAAAAGAGTGTCAAAACTCATATCGTGGGGATGTGACCTTAGAAGTAAGAAAAACATCATCCAATATCAAAATATTTACCAATATCAAATCACATTTTAGCCCCTTAATGACCGCTGATACCCATTAAAATAGTCATTAAGGAGCCTAAAAAACGGCGATATGGAATAAGGCTAAAGCCACTATTTTCTTTCTGAGCTCTGCCATGTGTCCATACAGCAGTTTTTGACCACATATGGGTAGTATCGCTTTCGGAAGAAATTGCTTAACAAATGATAGGGTCCGTTTTCTTCTGTTATCCATTGTGAAAATTTCCAAATTGTGGAAAAAACATCATTAGAGCGAAAAAAAAAATTATTTCCGTTTTCACATCTACATTTTAAAACATGCTGTGAAACACCTATGGGTTCAACATGCTCAGCACAGCCCTAAATGAATTCCTTGATGGGTCTACTTTTCAAAATGTTGTCACTTGTGGGGGTTTCTGTTATTTTGGTACCTCAGGGGCTCTCCAAATGAGACATAGCGTCTGCTCTTTGTTTCAGCCAAATTCACATTCCAAACACCAAAATGTCGCTTCTTCACATCCGAGTCTGCTGTGTGTCCAAACAGTACTTATTGACTACATGTGGGGTATCGCCACTCTCAGAAGAAAGTGGGTAACAAACTGTGGGGTCCACTTTTTCATGTCTCCTCTTGCAAAAGTGAAAATTTTTGAGATAAATGAACATTTTTGTGAAAAAACAATGAACATTTTTAATATGACAACCTAATGTTATCAAAATCTGTGTAGTACCAGTGGTTTAAACATGCTCACCTGTGGGTTATATATGCTCACTATACCCCTGGATAAAATCTTTGAGGGGTGTAGTTTCCAAAATGGGACCACTTGATCAGTGTGTCTGCTCTTTAGGCACCTTAGGAGCCCTATAAATGCGACATGGTACCTGCAATATATTTCAGCCGAATTTGTGTTCCATAATTCAAATGTTGATGAGCCCTGCAGTTTGTCCAAATAGAGGTTTCTGGTCCAAATTAAATAAAAAAGCAGTCTATAGGGCGCTAAAAGAATGAACACTAGAGGTGAAAAATTTTGGGGGGGCTAAAAAATTAATTTAATGAGCCCTTTGGAAAGGGCTCATTAAATAAATTTTTTAGCCCGCAAAAATTTTTCACCTCTAGTGTTCATTCTTTTAGCGCCCTATGGACTGCTTTTTTATTTAATTTGGACCACTTTCAGTCCCCCTTTGGGGGTTAGCGGCAGGAGCAGCTTCTAGCTAATCATTCTTAAATCCCCCCACTATAAAATTCCCCTTTGGCTGCTCAACTCAGGACCTGCGGTTGGGGGCTGCACTCTCCTAACTTTCAGGACTTGTGGTGATGCACATCTGATCCTGAGTCATGTGATCTGTGGTCAGACACGTGGCCTGCAATTTTGGAACCTGGAAGCCGTGAGCACGAGCGGCAGTCTGTTGCACACGGCACGTGGTGTGCCAAGCTACCTGTACCTTGCGGTGAGATGAACCTGCTCCTTCCATCCTCACGCTAACACCGGAGTTGTGCAGGGGTGCACAACTCCAATAGGTGAGTGGCCTCTTGGCTGTTTCTGTCACATCTACCTATCAGGTCCTTCACATAGCGCTCTTTTTCTCCCTTTCTCTTCCAAATAGAGGTTTCTGACCACATGTGGTGTATTAGCACGCTCAGAAGAAACTAGGTAACACATTTTGGGGTCCATTTTCTTATTCTATTCCTTGTAAAAGTGAAACATAGGGGCTAAAGCAACATTTTAGAGGAAAAATAATTATTTTTTCATTACAATTTGCGTTAATTCTGGTGTAGCACCTGAAAGGTTAAATATGTCCTGACAACATTTTTGAAGTATTTGAGGGGTGCTGTTTTTAAGATGGTATCACTTTTCGAGTGTTTCCATATAAAGGCTTCTCAAAGTCCATCTGAATAGGTCACTAAAGAAACAGGTTTTGTATATGTCTTGAAAAAAATGAGAAATTGCTGCTCAACTTTTAACCCTTCTAAAATCCTAACAAAATTTGAAAAATGATACAGATGTAAAGTAGACATGTGGGAAATGTAATTTATTAATTATTTTGTACAGCATGACTAACTGATTGAAGGGTACAAAACTGAACGTTTGAAAATTGTGAATTTTTAAAACTATTCACCAAAATTCCAATATTTTCACAAATAAATCCAGAACATATTGAACTAGATTTACCACTAACATAAAGTACCGTACAATGTGTCACGAAAAAACACACTCAGAATCACTGGGCTACGTTGAAGCGTTCCAGAATTGTTAGCCCATAATGTGACACTGGTCAGATTTCAAAAATTGGCTTGGTCACTAAGGGGTTAAAAAGCAACTATTATATTGAATTTTTTGTAAATCAGCAGTACATATGAAAATAAACAAATTTATAATATATTTTATCAAAGAAATCTGCTTATTTTTCCTCCTGGATCTTTCATTCTCAATTCATGGTTAATTGTTGTAAAGTCTGTATTCATTGAAAACAGTCTTTCCCATTACTGAGATAAATAACAGTTGGTGCATTTAAGATTCTATGGAGGGAGGGGAGGAGCTAAAGGCAGACATGGACATTCTGCTGAAAGTTCTCCTGCAACGACAGTTACAGTTCTCCATAGAACATTATGAGCACCAATTGTTATTTCCTATCTCAGTAATGGGAAAATCTGTATTCACTTGAGACTGATTTTTATCTATAAATTTTGAGAATGAATGAACAGTCCTGGCGGAAAAAGAAGCAGATTTTGCTGATGTACTATTGATTAATGTAATAGAAATTAAAATGACAGATACTCTTTAGTCCCCATGCACATTTGATTTGGGGGCCCAAAAGAGTCCTTGCTTAATTAGCTGAGCTGTTCCACAAAAATGGGATCTATGTATTTGCTTGCTTTTTCCTCCAAAGGGAGGTTACTGCATGAAGTACCATTCCCTTACATATCAGTCCCCCCGGTGGTAGAAGTATTTGGTAGCCCCCTCAGTGAGGTCCACTGTGACTTCCGCTACAGTTTCTGTGTGAGCCATTGGACCATAATATATTATACTAAAACCTGCCACGAGTCCCTTATCAGTAGCGGCTTATAACAATTCCATTACTTAATGACTGATTATTTTTATCTCTTGAACATATGTGAAAGTCACAGGGACATAATCTAGTTGTGTAATTGCCTCCATTATATACACTATTGGTTATGAAGATAGATTAGAATGCATAATTTAGAAACTGATAGAGTTGTTAAACATTTATGTTGTAGATTTGCATGCAAAGTAGACTTTGAGGTTTCGTACTTTTCTAGTCTTTTTTTTCATCTGTTGAAAGCCAATCTTTATTTGCCTATAGACAAAAAAAAAATTCTATCTGCTTTTTTCCATGCAATTTTCTCAGTTTTAGAGATTGACGCCTGTTGTAGATTATTTTCATTTTGTATCATTTTCTCTAAATACAAAAAGTTCCTTGTGAAAATGACTCTGCTGGGATGTGGTTTTCATCCTTTGTCAACTTTTTAAGATAAATGAGCGTGTGTTTCTTTTTGATGGATTTTTCATGTTCAATCCTTTGTTTTAGGGTTCACGGGTGAACTACAGCATTTGCCCTTAGGGATCGGCCCATTATTCATTTTTGTGCTTTAGTTTTTCCTTTTCCAAGAGCTATAACTTTTTTATTTTTCCCTCAATATAGCCATATGACAGATTTTTTTTTTTCTTTTGTGGGACAAGTTGTAGTTTTACATGATGCCTTTCACTTTACTGTATCGTATACTGAAAATGAAAAAAAAAGCGTCATCATTGTGCAGTAAAAATGACCTGACAACATAATTTTTCAGGTTAGTATGATTACAGCAATATTAAACTTAGATTTCTTTTCATATTTTAGTAGTGAAATTTGTATTTAAAAAAAAATAAATAAAATGTTGCTTGTGTCACCATTTTCTGAGACTTGTAACTTTATAACTTTATTTTTCCATCGATGGAGCCAGGGCCGGCCCCAGGTTTTTGTGGGCCCCTGGCGAAAGAGTCTCGATGGGCCCCTTTAACACATACCACGATTCATAATGCGCAGATATGGCAGAGAAATATAGGTATAATATAATGCCAAAGATTTCACTTACTTCTTACATTACATGAGTGATATCTATTGTAAATTCTACAATCCCATACAGTAGAGGGGATTCAGCTGATCTAGGGTCCACAGGTTTCAGTACCTGTAGTATTAGAGGTAAACAGGATATTGATAAATGTACCCTATCAGTAGAAACTGTCCTCAGCAGTGTACCCTTTACAAAAGTCATTTTCCTCTTATATAGTCCTCCATATAGTATTATAGGCATCACATTGACCTCCATACAGTATTATAGGTACCACATAGTCCTCCATACAGTATTATGGATGCCACATAGTACTCCATACAGTATTATAGGCACCACATTGTCCTCCATACAGTATTATAGGTACCACATAGTCTTCCATACAGTATTATGGGCACCACATAGTCCTCCATACAGTATTATAGGCACCACATTGTCCTCCATACAGTATTATAGGTACCACATAGTCCTCCATACAGTATTATGGGCTCCACATAGTCCTCCATACAGTATTATGGGCCTCACATAGTCATCCATATAGCATTAGTTTTTTATAGTATACTTAAAAAACCATCCCTTGACCAGAACTGCACGGCCAACTACAGACCTATTTCCAATCTTCCCTTTATCTCTAAACTCCTGGAACGCCTGGTCCACTCCTGTCTAATCCGCTATCTCTCAGACAACTCTCTAATTGACCCTTTTTTACAATCTGGTTTCCGCTCTTTACATTCTACTGAAACTGCCCTCCCTAAAGTCGCTAATGATCTACTAACAGCTAAATCTAATGGTCATTGCTCCCTGCTGATTCTCCTGGATCTCTCTGCAGCATTTGACACTGTGGATCACCAGCTCCTCCTCACTATGCTCTGCACTATTGGCCTCAAGGACACTGTTCTCTCCTGGTTCTCCTCCTATCTCTCTGACCGCTCCTTCTCTGTGTCTTTCGCCGGCTCCTCCTCCTCTCTCCTTCCCCTTACTGTCGGGGTTCCTCAAGGATCAGTCCTAGGCCCCCTTCTTTTCTCCTTATACACCGCTCCCATTGGACAAACAATCAGCAGATTCGGTTTTCAGTACCATCTCTATGCTGATGACACCCAATTATACACCTCTGCTCTGGACATCACCCCTGCATTACTACAAAAGACCAGTGATTGTCTTTCTGCTGTGTCTAACATTATGTCCTCCCTCTGTCTAAAACTGAATCTGTCAAAAACTGAACTACTCGTATTTCCTCCCTCCACTAACCTACCTGTTCCCGATATTGCCATTTCCGTTTGTGGCTCAACCATTACTCCCCAGCAACAAGCCCGCTGTCTTGGGGTCATTTTTGATTCAGATCTTTCCTTCACTCCTCACATCAGATCACTCGCTCGTTCATGTCATCTACACCTCAAAAACATCTCAAGAATCAGGACTTTTCTCACCTTTGACTCTGCAAAAACTCTTACTGTAGCTCTTATTCATTCTCGTCTGGACTACTGCAACTCTCTACTTATAGGGCTCCCTCTTACTAAACTCTCCCCTCTCCAATCCGTCCTTAACGGAGTAGCCAGGATCATATTCCTCACCAACCGCTACACCGATGCCTCTTCCCTGTGCCAGTCATTGCATTGGTTGCCCATCCAATATAGAGTTCAATTTAAACTTATCATGCTTACCCACAAAGCACTCCATGCTTCATACCCCCCTACATCTCCTCCCTTGTCTCAGTCTACCACCCTACACGTGCCCTCCGTTCTGCCAATGACTTAACACTAAAATCCTCCATAATCCGAACTTCCCACTCCCGTCTCCAAGATTTCTCGCGTGCTGCGCCATTTCTTTGGAGTGCACTACCCAGGGCAGTTTGATTAATTCCCAATACCCTCAGTTTCGCTCTTATTCATTCTCGTTTGGACTACTGCAACTCTCTACTTATAGGGCTCCCTCTTACTAAACTCTCCCCTCTCCAATCCGTCCTTAACGGAGTAGCCAGGATCATATTCCTCACCAACCGCTACACCGATGCCTCTTCCCTGTGCCAGTCATTGCATTGGTTGCCCATCCAATATAGAGTTCAATTTAAACTTATCATGCTTACCCACAAAGCACTCCATGCTTCACACCCCCCTACATCTCCTCCCTTGTCTCAGTCTACCACCCTACACGTGCCTTCCGTTCTGCCAATGACTTAAAACTAAAATCCTCCATAATCCGAACTTCTCACTCCCGTCTCCAAGATTTCTCGCGTGCTGCGCCATTTCTTTGGAGTGCACTACCCAGGGCAGTTTGATTAATTCCCAATACCCTCAGTTTCAAGCGGACCCTAAAAACCCATTTCTTTAGACTGGCTTATCGCCTCCACACACTATCTGTCTGTCCCAGTTTTCTCCCATATTAAAATCTTCTTCAATTTCAGGTTCATACCAACCATGCACTAAATAGCCTCGGTCAGGATTGTACACATACTGGCTGGCGACCAGTCCATGTATTATTATTTATCCTCTTTAGTATATCAAGGCTGCATTATACAATATATGTACAGTACAGACCAAAAATTTGGACACACCTTCTCATTTAAAGATTTTTTTTGTATTTTCATGACTATGAAAATTGTACATTCACACTGAAGGCTTCAAAACTATGAATTAACACATGTGGAATTATATACTTAACAAAAAAGTGTGAAACAACAGAAAATATGTCTTATATTCAAGGTTCTTCAAAGTAGCCACCTTTTGCTTTGATGACTGCTTTGCACACTCTTGGCATTCTCTTGATGAGCTTCAAGAGGTAGTCACCGGAAATGGTTTTCACTTCACAGGTGTGCCCTGTCAGGTTTAATAAGTGGGATTTCTTGCCTTATAAGTGGGGTTGGGACCATCAGTTGTGTTGTGCAAAAGTCTGGTGGATACACAGCTGATAGTCCTACTGAATAGACTGTTAGAATTTGTATTATGGCAAGAAAAAAGCAGCTAAGTAAAGAAAAACGAGTGACCATCATTACTTTTAGAAATGAAGGTCAGTCAGTGCGAAAAATTGGGCAAACTTTGAAAGTGTCCCCAAGTGCAGTTGCAAAAACCATCAAGCGCTACAAAGAAACTGGCTCACATGAGGACCGCCCCAGAAAAGTAAGACCAAGAGTCACCTCTGCTTCTGAGGATAAGTTTATCCTAGTCACCAGCCTCAGAAATCGCAGGTTAATAGCAGCTCAGATTAGAGACCAGGTCAATGCCACACAGAATTCTAGCAGCAGACACATGTCTACAACAACTGTTAAGAGGAGACTTTGTGCAGCAGGCCTTCATGGTAAAATAGCTGCTAGGAAACCACTGCTAAGGATAGGCAACAAGCAGAAGAGACTTGTTTGGGCTAAAGAACACAAGGAATGGACATTAGACCAGTGGAAAATTGTGCTTTGGTCTGATGAGTCCAAATTTGAGATCTTTGGTTCCAACCACCGGGTCTTTGTGCGACGCAGAAAAGGTGAACGGATGGACTCTACATGCCTAGTTCCCACCTCGAAGCATGGAGGAGGAGGTGTGATGGTGTGGGGGTGCTTTGCTGGTTACACTGTTGGGGATTTATTCAAAATTGAAGGCATACTGAACCAGCATGGCTACCATAGCATCTTGCAGCGGCATGCTATTCCATCCGGTTTGCATTTAGTTGGACCATCATTTATTTTTCAACAGGACAATGACCCCAAACACACCTCCAGGCTGTGTAAGGGCTATTTGACCAAGAGGGAGATTGATGGGGTGCTACGCCAGATGACCTGGCCTCCACAGTCACCAGACCTGAACCCAATCGAGATGGTTTGGAGTAAGCTGGACCGCAGAGTGAAGGCAAAAGGGCCAACAAGTGCTAAGCATCTCTGGGAACTCCTTCAAGATTGTTGGAAGACCATTTCTGGTGACTACCTCTTGAAGCTCATCAAGAGAATGCCGAGAGTGTGCAAAGCAGTCATCAAAGCAAAAGGTGGCTACTTTGAAGAACCTAGAATATAAGACATATTTTCAGTTGTTTCACATTTTTTTGTTAAGTATATAATTCCACATGTGTTAATTCATAGTTTTGATGCCTTCAGTGTGAATGTACAATTTTTATAGTCGTGAAAATACAGAAAAATCTTTAAATGAGAAGGTGTGTCCATACTTTTGGTCTGTACTGTACATTCTACCTTTTGTGTTTCCCCCATTTCCTCATAGACTGTAAGCTTGCGAGCAGGGCCCTCACTCGTTTCGATATGAGATATGCTTATTCTGTATTGTCTGTATAAGTCCCCCCTAAAATTTGTAAAGTGCTGCGGAATATGTTGGCGCTATAAAAATAAAAATTATTATTATTATTGGCACCATATAGTGTTCCATATAGTACAATGGGCCCCATATAGTGCACCATATAGTACAATGGGCCCCATATATTGCTCCATTCAGTATAATGAGGCCCACATATTGCTCCATTCAGTATAATGAGGCCCACATATTGCTCCATTCAGTATAATGAGCCCCATATATTGCGCCATTCAGTATAATGGGGCCCATACATTGCTCCATTCAGTATAATGGGCGCCATATATTGCTCCATTCAGTATACTCACTTCTCACCGTTCCCTCACTGCTTCCGTCTCCTCAGCATCTTCTGAACCTCTGCACTGCTCAGCACAGAGGACGCGCTGTAGTGAAATAATCACACCCTCTGCACTGAGACGTCACAGAGATCAGCCGCAGAACGGGGATGGTGGGAGAAGGAACGTCAGCGGTGCATGAAATTAATGAATAAATTAATTAATTAAAAAAGCAGGAAAAAAATAATAATTGAAAGCAGTTACAAGTCCAAATTGCTGTTATTAGCCTTACCCCATCAGAAAAAAAAGTGTCATAATTGTTATGAATAGGGGAACAAAATTTTAAATGTATGTTAGTGGTTCTTTGTGGTCATAAAAAAATAGTGAAAAAGAAACACATATTGGAAAAAAAATATGAAAAGAACATAAAAATCAGGTCCCATGTACATACACTTAAAAAATGCAAAAATTATTTGAATATCTGAACTAGAAAAAATTGTAGAGCTCTTAAAACTGAATGTAAGAAGAAATCCGCAAATGTTTCTGGTCAAGAATGGGGGAAAATGGCCAGTCTTGAACTGGTTGAACATCGTATAGGCTTGCCAGTAATTTTGGGCTGGATACTTTGTCTTGATGTTCTCTGTTGGAATAACATAGATGAAAGTTCTAGAAAGTTGCAGGAATACTTTCTTCATGCCCTTCATCAATAGGCACCAATTGTAGATTTGTTTGAGCGCTATGACATTATGTTTGAGTATGCTTGGGGGAGGTGGGGGGAGACATTTTATTTATTCTGCATTCTCAGCCAGATAATTATTGTTATACGGTTTTATTTTTTGGAACCCTAAAGAGTCATTTCACATGATTGATATGTTACTTAACATGCAAAATGAATTTTTTCTCTAGTCCACTTGAGCACACCTTGCTGAAATATCGATATTGTATTAGGTGTTGTTGTAGCAGCATAGGCAGGTATAAATAGAAACCTATAGTGCAAGATATTATATATGATTTCAGGATTTTTGACATGTAAGATGTTATCTACTGCCAATTACTGAAATATTCTACACTGACATTTACAAGGTTCTGTATATTGCCAGGTGGCTTGAAATGAAATGACAGGTTAACTATGCTATTGGGAAAAAAAAGGAAACCTAAAATATACTTATATAAAAATATTCCTACTTCATTAGGTATATTTATATACCTTAATATGAGTCTCAGTATGATCGGACTCTGTGCACTAGTTGGTGTTTTGTGCAATTGCTGTGTACTGTAAAATAATATATTACCCCAGTATGTCCACTCAATGGTAGAAATTCCTTTAAAAATGGTCCAAATGTATAGAAATGACAATAGGCAATAAAGAGATTGTCATTACAGCCAATTACTGGAGCCCGAGGAGGCACAAAACATCTTCCTGTCCTATAAGAATAAGAAGCCCACTATTAAAGTGATTCTATTAATAATTTTTGCCTAGATGTTCCCAAAAGTAATGTAGTAGAGATTATTGAAATGATTTCATGCAAATTTGTAAAGAATCTTTAGGAATTCACAGAACCAAGTATATTCTAACAATTTGAATTCAATTTGTATGAGTTGCCTGAAATGGCTGACACCATTTACAAATTGCAGAAGACTGCATCAGCCAGAGAATGGTAACATTACGTCAAGCATGGCCAGGTGGGCTTTCCAATAATGCCTTTCAGATAACACATTACATGATATAAAACACTTAACAAAGAAGGCACTATCATAGCCTGTATAAAAGCAGAAGCAGGGAATGCAGCAACCGTTTAGTGGTGAATCTGGATAGTAAGAGGATGTCTTTCCCAGCTTAGCCATAGAAATGAGGTAAAAAAAACATAAAACAACACAAAACCCCTGTTTACACATAGCCATACTTGATAAGATAACTTTGACATTAATAAGGCTGTTTTAGTGTTAAAGAGCTTGAAAAGGGTAGGATATAGTCATAGGAGACAATAGAGGGTCATACACATCTTTTCAGGGCTGTTAAAGGCTTTGCAATTTGCGAATTACCAAAAATCATTCTAATTTCGCACAACTAAATATTTGAATTTCAAACATACCCCTCATCTCTGTAATCGAGATTTTTTTTACATTTTAGAGTTCAAACACCAACTGAAGATGGCAAAGAGCGGTTTGTGATATCGCTGCGATACATGCCAAATAAAAAATTCAGTTATGATTTATGTGAAAAACCTTGAGTAATAAAATAATTATAATAGTAAATATATATATATATATATATATATATATATATATATATATATATATATGCATAGATATATGGAGGCAGCACACAGAGCAGAACAAAGTGAAAAGGTTTAATAGCCCATACGGCAACATTTCGGTCCAAAATGGTTGACCTTTCTCAAGCATAGGTAAGGTGCAAGTGTAGAGTACTGCACTTGCACCTTACCTATGCTTGAGAAAGGTCCACAATTTTGGACCAAAACGTTGCAGCATGGGCTATTAAACCTTTTCACTTTGTTCTATTCTGTGTGCTGCCTCCATATTTTTGCATGGATACTTAAAGGACTGGTATGTACCTGGGGGGGCTTTTTTTGCACCAAAAATACTTTTTGTGCTGTTTCCTATTTTTGTTTTATGTATAGATATATATATTATACACCTTGCAATGTACTGTGGTCACACTGTTGTGATTTTTCTGTTGCAACACATATACCTTCATTCAGTATTTATCCCCATTGCATTTTTTTCAGTTCTGCTCCGTTAACATATAAGAATCTTTGAATATAAAGCAGAGTTAAGGGCCAAATGGTTCTAAATAAAAAAAATATTTTATATATAATTTGTCTTTGTGCCAGATTCTAAGACTGCGTTCCCATAATGAGTTTTTGGTGAGCTGTTTATGTTGTGTATTTTTGAAAAAATAAAATAAACCTATTTTACTTAATGGGTGCAGAAATGGTGCCAAAAATCTGCAACATCAAAAACTCGCCAAAAAGCTCATAGTTGGAATGTAGCCTTATCGTGTAACATTTAATTTGGAGAAAAATAAGGGCTGCCACAAAATAGAGGTTTCTGCACAATAACATTTTATATATCACTGTTCCCTTGTAAGTTTTTTGAATTATGTAGTCCAAGAGATAACGTTTCTCCTTGTGGAGAGTGGCTCTGGCATGTCAAGGTAAGGAGGCTTATTCGCCGTGCAATGCTCCTCTGGGAAATTTAATATGCAAATTGCCTCTTCATTGAAAAGCCTACAAGTCCCAATAAACCCTTTAACGAGTCGTGCAGTATGACTAAGGATAAAAGCCAAATCAGAATCTCAATTTGCAGACACGGTGTTTCAGGCTATTGCCCTCATCAGTGCAAAGTATGAGAACTGATTTGGCTGCATGAGAGGCTCTGCACTGAGATCAAAGGGGTAATGTTTCTCCATGTGGAAGCTAAATCAGTTCTCATACTTTGCACTGATGAGGGCCAACAGCCCGAAACACCATGTCTGCAAATTGAGATTCTGATTTGGCTTTTATCCTAAGTCATATTGCACAACTCGTTAAAGGGTCGATTGTGACTTGTAGGATTGCTGCTTCCAATAGGTGGCACTATAGAGTTCAAGTCCTCTTTTTCTCTGAATAGGCAATTTGAATTGTATATCATCTGTGTCAAAATTATCATAAATAGTGTCATTTTGGGATGGTAAATGCATATTGCTTTTACAATGATACGCATAGATACAATGGCTCTATTAAAAAGACATTAAAAATAAAACACAAAAAAAGTAGGAGACTGGAAATAAATACACTGCTCTGATCCCTTCTGTACTGTTAAAGTACTCATATGGAGAGATGAGAATTAACTAAAAATAACTTAACTAAAACAATACAGTCAATAATAGAACAATAGTTGTCCTTAATCCCTTCATTTTTTGTTTTTTCCTCTTCTCCTTCCAAGACACAAACCTTTTTTATTCCTGTGTCAGTGTAGTCCTACGAGTGCTTGTTTACTGTAGCGCAAGTTTTGATTGCCGCTATTAATTGTATCATAATGTACTAAACAATTGGAAATAGAATTCAAATTGGATAAAATGGTGAAAAAAAATGCAAATCCGCCATTGTTCTGTGACCTTTGTTGCTTCAACTTTCATTGTGCCAGACTCAATGACTTCTATAGAAAATCTTTCAATCTTTTCTGTATGATATGCACAGAGGTCAATGTGCAGGGAGGGGAAGGAAGTGAGCTGTGACCATCACCTATTGTAAAAGTAGGATCCAGTGTTTTCTATATGTAGATAATAGTTTTCATTAATCCTTCCTGTGATGATAATGAGATGATTGCTGAAAAATAATTTCCACAGAACAGAAAGTGTTAGCCTGATATTAGGCTTAGTTGCCATAGTGAACATTGAAATATTTCAAGATAGTTGTTTTATTTTTTAGTTATTTTTTTTACTATAGATGATGACAATTAAACAAGCACTCCTCCTCCCATCAAAGTTTTTATCATCTTAATATATTGCAGTCATAATATTATATACAGTTAGGTCCATATATATTTGGACAGAGACAACATTTTTCTAGACATTACCACAATGAATTTTAAACAAAACAATTCAGATGCAGTTGAAGTTCAGACTTTCAGCTTTCATTTGAGGGTATCCACATTAAAATTGGATGAAGGGTTTAGGAGTTTCAGCTCCTTAACATGTGCCACCCTGTTTTTAAAGGGATCAAAAGTAATTGGACAGATTAAATAATTGTAAATAAAATGTTCATTTCTAGTACTTGGTTGAAAACCCTTTGTGGGCAATGACTGCCTGAAGTCTTGAACTCATGGACATCACCAGACGCTGTGTTTCCTCCTTTTTGATGCTCTGCCAGGCCTTCACTGCGGTGGTTTTCAGTTGCTGTTTATTTGTGGGCCTTTCTGTCTGAAGTTTAGTCTTTAACAAGTGAAATGCATGCTCAATTGGGTTGAGATCAGGTGACTGACTTGGCCATTCAAGAATATTCCACTTCTTTGCTTTAATAAACTCCTGGGTTGCTTTGGCTTTATGTTTTGGGTCATTGTCCATCTGTAGTATGAAACGACGACCAATCAGTTTGGCTGCATTTGGCTGGATCTGAGCACACAGTATGGCTCTGAATACATCAGAATTCATTCGGCTGCTTCTGTCCTGTGTCACATCATCAATAAACACTAGTGACCAGTGCCACTGGCAGCCATGCATGCCTAAGCCATCACACTGCCTCCGCCGTGTTTTACAGATGATCTGGTATGCTTTGGAGCTGTACCACACCTTCGCCATACTTTTCTCTTTCCATCATTCTGGTAGAGGTTGATCTTGGTTTCATCTGTCCAAAGAATGTTCTTCCAGAACTGTGCTGGCTTTTTTAGATGTTTTTTAGCAAAGTCCAGTCTAAGCTTTTTATTGTTGATGCTTATGAGTGGCTTGCACCGTGTAGTGAACCCCCTGTATTTACTTTCATGCAGTCTTCTCTTTATGGTAGATTTGGATATTGATATGCCTACCTCCTGGAGAGTGTTGTTCACTTGGTTGGCTGCTGTGAAGGGGTTTCTCTTCACCATGGAGATTATTCTGCGATCATCCACCACTGTTGTCTTCTGTGGGCGCCCAGGTCTTTTTGCATTGATGAGTTCACCAGTGCTTTCTTTCTTTCTCAGGATGTACCAAACTGTAGATTTTGCCACTCCTAATATTGTAGCAATTTCTCGGATGGGTTTTTTCTGCTTTTGCAGCTTAAGGATGGCTTGTTTCACCTGCATGGAGAGCTCCTTTGACTGCATGTTTACTTCACAGCAAAACCTTCCAAATGCAAGCACCACACCTCAAATCAACTCCAGGCCTTTTATCTGCGTAATTGAGAATGACATAATGAAGGGATTGCCCACACCTGTCCATGAAATAGCCTTGGAGTCAATTGTCCAATTACTTTTGGTCCCTTTAAAAACAGGGTGACACATGTTAAGGAGCTGAAACTCCTAAACCCTTCATCCAATTTTAATGTGGATACCCTCAAATGAAAGCTGAAAGTCTAAACTTCAACTGCATCTGAATTGTTTTGTTTAAAATTCATTGTGGTAATGTCTAGAACCAAAATTAGAAAAATGTGGTCTCTGTCCAAATATATATGGACCTAACTGTAGCACTATGTACTTACAATTGCTTATTTTGCCTTTCTACACAGTTAATTCTTCTTTTCTATTTTCTCTGCTCTATATAGAAACAGAAAGTCTCTCTTCCCTGCACGAGTCATCCCCCTCTTCAAATCCTGACCCAGCTGCCTCCTCCTCCTCCTGCCAGGGACTTTTGCAGTGACTGTTGACTCATGCAGGGAAAATAAACCTCCTTTTTCTATGTAGAGCTTAGAAGGATTCAGCTACTCCGCTTACTTGATGTCAAAGACCTAATGGAAAAAGAGAAGAATTAACTGGGTAGAAAGGCAAAATGAGCAATTGTAAGTGACGCGCCCCTGGGCCTGCTATGTCGTGCGGCATCGCGCGCACGGGGGCTTACCCGGAGCCGGATCAGATAGGGGTAGTAGTCTCGTGGCGGTGACCCGGTCCGTGCCCAGGGAGTCAAACTGAGGGGCAGTATTTAGCAGTAGATGTTAGAATGTTCGACTACGCCACCCGTTGAATGCGGCTATGGAGCCGCCGCTGCAGGGCAGACCGCTGAGGCCGGTGATGTGGTTGTGCAGCGTAGATGGTATAACCCCCAACGGGAGGGGTATGGCCCCAGGGCAGCAGATGTGAATTGGATGAGGGGAGTGATGGTGCGGGTGTCCCAGTACTGAAGGTGCAGGTGTGACCACGAAACACGGAGGCTTGAAGTGCAGTTTCAAAAGCTTTACTCACTGTTCTTTATCTGGTCGCTTGTGCACAATAAGGACCACCCGAGTCATGCTGCGTCCACCAGGTCAGGGACTCGGCCAACTCCCAGGTAGTTCCAGAGCGTGGTCCAGAGCTCCCCTCTCTTTCTTCCTACTGGCCGTTCTCACTAGGGACCCACCTATGTCCGGCTCCCTCGGGCCTCTTGGTGGTGAAACCTTTCCTGGCTTCCCTGGCCCTATGCGTGGTGTGCCTTCCTGGTGGATGTGGTGAGGGTCGTGCCAAAGCTTGACCACGACCTCAGGTTCCTGGCTGAGGATGATTAGCCTCCACCAGTTTGGGATCCGGTACCCTTCTCTGCCAACCCTTCACCCTTTTCGTTCTCCTGTGGGATCTCAGGGTTCCCTCTCTCCTTGCGTCTCTGGGCCTTTCTGCCTCCTTCTCAGTGCTTCAGGCCTGGCCCTGGAGCTGGGCCCAGCCGGAGCCACAGCTCCCTGTCAGCCCTCTCTGGCTGAACTCTCCCTCAGAACAGACCCTGTCTCAAGATGGTGCCCACCTCTTATACTCCCTCTGACACCCGAGCCCAGGTGACTAGCACCCAATGGGCTCCTTCCTATGCCCAGAGTCCCTCCCCTATCTGCTCCTACACTACAGGGATGTTCCTCCCCCCCTCCCACTCCAGCCAGGGACAGACGCTGTCGTACCTGCACATCTATCTGGTGGGAGTACCGTTGTTCTGTCCCCCGGAAATGGGATGAGTGTAGTGCATGCAGCTATCTGAGCTCTGTTCCACGCTCCATCCTTACCCGGGAGTGGAATACCCCACCTCTGGTTCGAGGTGCAATACCCCTGTAGCAGCCGAGTCCTCGGGGTGCTACATTCCCCCCTGGTAAACCACAGCACGTCCTCGGGCTGGAAAAGAGCATAACATAATAAAACATACAAAATTTTTAAAGTGTACACTCACAAAAAAAAACATATTAACTTTCAATATAAAACTCTTGCATATAAAACATTCTCATATAAAACACATTCTTGATCTTCTGGCCACGGGACACGGGGTGGTGACCAGTTAAAGTGCAACAGTCACTAGTTGAAAAACAGTTCCTTATAAAACCAGAAGGGGGCGCTTTAGGAAGCGCAACTATTTACAGGGTATGGCCGCTCTCAGTCCTCGGCCAGTGGGGATTAGGAATGGCTGCTCACAGTCCTCAGCCTGATTAGGGATATGGACACACAGGTAACAGTTCACTAGTCCCAACGGGAACCACACTTCACTTAGCAGCAATTCACATAACAGTTCTTGTAACAGTTCTGGTACCCCGACGGGTAACTATATACAGCTCTGTTCACCTCTTATTGGTGACGATGCCCTCCTGCTCCTTCCTGAGGGTAGTCTTCAAACCCATCTGGGTCCTCTTGATCTTCCTCATACCGCAGCTCTTCCTCCTTCAACCGGTGCACGTGAAGGGCATACGGTCCTCTGGCACACTGATGCCGGGTGAAGGTGACCTCGTCACCCGGGTAAAGGTCACGTCCTCGGTGTCCCTCCGGCAGATGGCTCTCGACATCCCTGCGGGTGACAAAGACGTCGCCGGGGGTTCTGTGATCCCGGATAAAGCCCCAACCGTGCTCCAGTTGAAACTTTATTACAGTCCCGGTGGCGCGGGGACCGTGGGCCGCACGGGGGTTTCGTCGGGTCCGGCGTTTCTGCTCCGCGCTTTGAACCTGCAGCCGCTCCTCGCGGACCCGCCTCTCTCGCCGTTCTCTGTTGAAGACCTCCAGTTGTTGTCGGCAGCACTCCACACGCTGGGCTGCGGCCGCCCGGGTCTCCTGGGTGAACCCCATGAGATTTTCACCGGTGGGGTCCCATGCGAACTGAGCCTCCTCCAACGGGAGCGGGACGATTTTGGCGGGCGCTGGAGCCGGGATCAGGGGCTCACACAGGAGCAGTTCCCTCCGGAGTCGGGGGTTAATGTACTCCGGGGGCCACTCAAAGGGCTGCCCATCCGGGCAGGTATGCTGCGCAAACAGATCTTCACCCAGGTGCAGCACTGTGGAGGTCGAGGGCGCGGTGTGGGCATCGGCGCCCGTATTCACCAGGCCTTGCGACCAGGCCGGTGGCACTCTGAAGGTGAAGGGCACTTTAGAGACAGCAGCGCCCGGGGGTACTCGGTCCTGCGACCAGGCCGGTGGTATCTCCTGCTTCGCCGTACTCGGAGTCAAGGAGCGTAGCGCGGAAGGGGGCGTGGCTGCGGCTCCTGCCGCTTGAGGCCTAGCTGGGAGCAGTGGCGGTGCAGCAACGGGCGCGGTAAGTAGAACTTCAGGCTCTGCGACGGGGAGCTGGGACAGGCTTTCGGCCACGGGGCACGGGGTGGTGACGTCCCCTTTACCTGCTTCCATCTCTTTGGCTCCCTCCACGGCGTCGTCTCCGGCCTTCGTCCTTCCTGCACCATCTTCAGGGGCAGGCATGCTCCTCGTTGCGGGTGGCGTCCTCTGCTGGCGGGTTCCAGCCTGTTGGGCCATCTCCCTGCTCCACTCGGCCAGTGTTTCTTGCTGCACCCGGGCCATTCTCCGGGCCAAGACCTCCAGCGCGGTCCGTGCATGCTCCCTTTCCCTGGGAAGCTGTGCCAGGATCTCCACCAAGCCTTCTGGGGTGGCAGTCTGCAACAGGCTCCTGACCACGGGGTCGGTGCTGCCTGACTATCCCTCCATCTCCGGGTGCGATCTCTCCAGACTCCCCCAGGCTGCACCCATCCTCTCTCTTTTGTTCTGGATCCGCCCATACTGAGGGTGGTCCCGGGGCAACTTGGTGATTGTGAGTCCCAGGGGCAGTCCCCCCACGCTGATGGACATTTCTATCATTGCAGTCTCTGCTGGTGGGGGCGGTCTTTGTTTTTGGCGCTCTTCTGGGACCAGGCCCACGATGGGAGGTCGTCTCTTGCCACCCTCTGGCACGCCCATAATGGCGTCCGCTCTGCCAGGGCGGGAAATCGTTTCAGATGGCGGGAATCGTCTCCTAATGGCGGGAAACTCTGCGGATGGCGGGAAAAGGCTGCAGATGGCGGGCAAACGGCGGGAAACGACCCGAGATGGCGTCCGATGACGGGGACCCTCTGGAATTGGCGGGAGACTTCTTCTTACGGTACATATAAACTTTTCTTCAGGCACGCAGTACCCGTCGGTTGCGGGCACGTAATCCTGCCGACTACGCCAAAGTTGACGCGCCCCTGGGCCTGCTGTGTCGTGCGGCATCGCGCGCACGGGGGCTTACCCGGAGCCGGATCAGATAGGGGTAGTAGTCTCGTGGCGGTGACCCGGTCCGTGCCCAGGGAGTCAAACTGAGGGGCAGTATTTAGCAGTAGATGTTAGAATGTTCGACTACGCCACCCGTTGAATGCGGCTATGGAGCCGCCGCTGCAGGGCAGACCGCTGAGGCCGATGATGTGGTTGTGCAGCGTAGATGGTATAACCCCCAACGGGAGGGGTATGGCCCCAGGGCAGCAGATGTGAATTGGATGAGGGGAGTGATGGTGCGGGTGTCCCAGTACTGAAGGTGCAGGTGTGACCACGAAACACGGAGGCTTGAAGTGCAGTTTCAAAAGCTTTACTCACTGTTCTTTATCTGGTCGCTTGTGCACAATAAGGACCACCCGAGTCATGCTGCGTCCACCAGGTCAGGGACTCGGCCAACTCCCAGGTAGTTCCAGAGCGTGGTCCAGAGCTCCCCTCTCTTTCTTCCTACTGGCCGTTCTCACTAGGGACCCACCTATGTCCGGCTCCCTCGGGCCTCTTGGTGGTGAAACCTTTCCTGGCTTCCCTGGCCCTATGCGTGGTGTGCCTTCCTGGTGGATGTGGTGAGGGTCGTGCCAAAGCTTGACCACGACCTCCGGTTCCTGGCTGAGGATGATTAGCCTCCACCAGTTTGGGATCCGGTACCCTTCTCTGCCAACCCTTCACCCTTTTCGTTCTCCTGTGGGATCTCAGGGTTCCCTCTCTCCTTGCGTCTCTGGGCCTTTCTGCCTCCTTCTCAGTGCTTCAGGCCTGGCCCTGGAGCTGGGCCCAGCCGGAGCCACAGCTCCCTGTCAGCCCTCTCTGGCTGAACTCTCCCTCAGAACAGACCCTGTCTCAAGATGGTGCCCACCTCTTATACTCCCTCTGACACCCGAGCCCAGGTGACTAGCACCCAATGGGCTCCTTCCTATGCCCAGAGTCCCTCCCCTATCTGCTCCTACACTACAGGGATGTTCCTCCCCCCCTCCCACTCCAGCCAGGGACAGACGCTGTCGTACCTGCACATCTATCTGGTGGGAGTACCGTTGTTCTGTCCCCCGGAAATGGGATGAGTGTAGTGCATGCAGCTATCTGAGCTCTGTTCCACGCTCCATCCTTACCCGGGAGTGGAATACCCCACCTCTGGTTCGAGGTGCAATACCCCTGTAGCAGCCGAGTCCTCGGGGTGCTACATAAGTACACAGTGCTGTATAATATGATGATTGCAATATATTAAGAGCATAACATTCTTGATGGGGGGAGGAGTGCTTCTTTAAGAAAAAAAAGTTCAATAATCTTTTGTATGAAAAATTGATTTAAACAGGTCATTTTTTATTATGTTCCCTTTAAGCCTTCAGTACCTTTATTCTACAATCTATTTTTTTTTCTTTTTTCATATGCACTTTAAAAATTCAGACTGCTGCACTTAGGGAAAAAAAGCTCATCTGTGTCTGAAAGTTCTGAGTTTTCATTTTGTAAACTAACTGCAATTAAAGAGAAGCATTTCTTATTCATAGTGACTGCAAAAAGCTTTTGCTTCTCTTCCATCTAAAATGAACTGAGAATTTGTGTACTACTCAGTGGAGCAGGGCCAGCTGATATCCAAACTGTCACAACTGCTGTATTAGGCAGGTTTGAGGGACGGAATACGAGGACGGTAATTGGCAATCCATTTCTTTATTCCTTTTGTAAGCCATTCCTGACAAATTAATCACCATCAAAAGTTGGCTGCAGGAGAGAGGAAACCTATACTGCGGTAAAGAAAAATGAGGATTCTTTGTCGTCTGACAACCTAATCATTCAATTCACCCCATTAGGCCCGACTTAGGGGACTGTGCATTTTGCTTGCCATGAGTACCTTGTATAAACAAACTGTTCGGTCTCCATCCCACATCCTGGCTGATGTGATAAAGGTTATTGACTGGTGGTTAGATAGCTCGTCAATCAATGAATACACCAAGGATCACATGGATTAGTCATAATGAGAAAGAGCCACCATGTGTAGTTTACAAGATCAGTAAAGATAACACGATCAGAATGAAAGACTGAAGAGTGATGTGACGGCTTGTCTCTTGGGTGCCCTTTGACACCCTGGTAATTGGGACATTTCTGGGCAATGGATAATAGTCCATACTGTAAAGGCCGACAAGCTCTAGAGAGACTAGACATGTTTGTCATCCTCGCCTTTCTACTCAATTAATAAAAATTCAATATTTGAAATTCTAGTAAAAAGGAGAACTTTTTTATAGCTGTGTGCTATTACTGAGACGTCTACGAAGATTATGCTACTTTTGAGTTCTGATAACCTCACTGCACCAATAGAGCTTGCATGCACAAGTACAGTCAGATTTTATTTTATCTGACAAATGCACTCTATAAACTCAATTGTTAGTGTTATCAATATTTGAAGTTCACCTCTTCCCATAGGATCGGGGGTAACTTACTGATCGCAATCCTTATAAGGGGGTGGCTCTGGAATCGGAGAATCTAGCTCAGCACAGGCCCCATCTTGAGTGCAGAAAAGATGCACAAACATGACCGCTTCTCCATTCAGGACTGCCAGAAATATCCCAGAGCTGCAATCAGTTTTCTCTAGCAGTTCTATGGAGAATGAATAGAGCGGATATCGAGCATGCACACCTCAGCTCCACTTATGATGGGGCTGTGCAGAGCCTGGCTCTCAGGTTTCAGAGCCCTGTTCTCGGGATTGCTAGGGTTGGACTCCTAGACATCAGAAAGTTATTCCCTTAATCCAAGGATCAAAATTGAAAAAGTGACAGCATAGTGAAGAGTTACCAAGGCAGCTGGCCACCCAATACTGACCTTACTACAGACTATTTGGTACCTTACACAGACTCTAACCTTGCTAACCACAGCCAAACTCTCACTCTCACCAGAGGTCATCCAATAAATATCCTACTAAGCGTCATCTATCAAATAATGATTCTGAAGTTGAGTACCAATTACCACAAGGTGATCCCATGTCACCTCCACATACTTGGGCTAATTACTTTTTGAAATAGTATATTAACATCATTCATAGTAATCAGCCTTGTGAATGTCTAGAGTATAGAGTCGTAGTCTTTACTCTTTCTTTGAAAAGTATCCTTTCACCAAAAGGTGGTCTGGTTTGGGCACTTCTATTACAAGTTTTAAGTACCTGAGCAATAAGCTGATCGATGGGAGTTCTACAGATAGATACCTGTTTTTAATATAAAATCCTATTACAATGACACTAATATAATACCACTTGTCACTTTAGTTCATATTTGTTTTTCTCATAAAATTACAATTCTAGGTTGTCTTTTCTCAGAACCCTCGGGTGATCTACTATTATATCTCCTGAATATGAAGAAACAAGCAACTGGGAATTACCATTCCTCTTCTCAAGAGGATGTCTTTACATTGGCACTGTCAGCTCCTCTGGTTAGACAAATCAGAGTGTGTAAGGACACACCTTCAACTGTTAACTCCCAGTTGTCAATTTATTAATACATTTCTATAAGGAAGAGCAACGGAACAGCACGATACTGAATTCTAAAAAGAGGCCTCCCAGAAATGTTATATAATGGAGAATACAATTATTTTTTAAAATAGACACGTCAGGAGATTGGGTATGTCTTCTTTAAGGGAGTTGTCTCAAGTTCTTAAATAGGTAAAAATTGCAAAGTGCTTGTAAAAACCAGCAACTTTGCTATTTATTTTCTATTAAAAATTCTCTCCAATCTTAAGAAGGGAGGGATTTTTAATTTTATAGTGTACCGCCTGTTGGGTAGGTCTGAGACTGCAAAGTGGCCGGTTATCTAGGTAAAGAGCTCATGCTGCTTGAAGGGTCTATGCTTTAGAGCAGTGGTTCTCAACTCCAGTCCTCAAGACCCACCAAAAGATGATGTTTTCAGCATTTCATTAATATTACACAGGTAATAAATCCATCACCTGTGCAATACTAAGGAAATCCTGAAAATATGATGTAACATCCCTGGCGGCGTGCTTGCATGGTGCACCACCTCCCACCATGCAAGACTGCAATCTTACCTGTCAGTCCATGCTGCACTCTTTGCTCCAGTACCTGCTCTGTCCATGTCTCTTGTCTGATTGCTTAGGGCGTCGGTGCGACTTTCTGCTTGTTTCTTATAGATACTGTGTGCACAGTCCTAATGCATCCCCAGCCTATTGCTGTGAGTCACTGGATACTTAAACCCACTACACCCAGTAGGAGGTGCCTGAGCAACACTTTCTCTCAGTTTGTCCTTTGCAACTGAATTGCCACGTCCTGTCCTGTATCTAGTCTGTTCCGCCACCCTGGGGGCTGTATACCCAGGCCTGTTACCTGTCTGTTCTGCCACCCTGGGGGCTGTATACCCAGGCTCGTTTCTGTATCTTGTTTCTGTTTCAGTTCCTGTCTGAACAGTGTCCTAGACCGTTTCTTGTTTGTTTCCATGTTTTTACCTTCACTTTTCCTGCAGTGTCTGAACCTGCACCTAACTCCAACTCGTTGTCTCTGTACTTCTGTTTGTGAGTTTTGTGTCCACTCGCTACTTCATTGTAAGTACCTTGTGTGTATCTGGTTCTACTCGTTCTGTTTCCCTGCCTCCGTATTTACCTCCTGTGTTCCAGCTATCTTCCTGTATCTTCCAGTCTGTTCCATGTGAACAGAGCCCTGTCCTGTCTGCCTTCACTTGCGGTTCCGCTCCTGCTCTGCTTGTTTACCGCACCTGCGGTTCCGCTCTGCTCTGCTTGTTTACTGCACCTGCGGTTCCGCTCTGCTCTGCTTGTTTACCGCACCTGCGATTCCGCTCTGCTCTACTTGTTTACCGCTCCAGCGGTTCTGCTCTGCTCTGCTTGTTTACCGCACCTGCGGTTCCGCTCTGCTCTGCTTGTTTACCGCTCCAGCGGTTCCGCTCTGCTTCGCTTGTTTACCGCACCTGCGGTTCTGCTCTGCTCTGCTTGTTTACCGCACCTGCGGTTCCACTCCACTCTGCTCTGCTTGTTTGCCGCTCCGGAAGTTCCGCTCTACTCCACTTGTTTACCGCACCTGCGGTTTCGCTCTGCTTTGCTTGTTCACCGCTCCGGCGGTTCCGCTCTGCTCTGCTTGTTGACCGCTATGGCGGTTCCGCACTGCTCTGCTTGTTTACCGCACCTGCGGTTCCGCTCTGCTCTGCTTGTTTACCGCACCAGCGGTTTTGCTCCGCTCTGCTTGTTCACCGCACCTGCGGTTTTGCTGCGATCTGCTTGTTCACCGCTCCTACGGTTTTGCTCTGCTAGTCCACCACACCTGCAGCTCTGTTCCTGTATCCCAGTCTGTACTGGTCCCTATCCAGCCTGCTTTCATACCTGCCAGTATCTGCCTGTCTGCATTCCTGCCGTGCCTGTCAGCACCCGCCTGCCTTCATACCAGCCGTGCCTGCCAGTGCCCACCTGTCTGCATACCAGCTAACGTACCTGTTCCTGCATTCCCCGGTGTGGGTCAACAGCTGTGACCGGGGTCTGACCTGGAGTAGCACCTGGTCCCTCTGCACGGTTCCTCCCTGGTTCACGGAGTCGACTGAGCCGCCGTGTGACCTTGGTCGGATCAGGTTGATACTTAGTTACGCCCCTCTAGGCACTCCTCGGTTCATGGTACAGTGGGATCACTAATCACGCTCACGCCAGTCAGTCCGGGCGCGAGTGTAACACATGATCTGTTGGTGGGTCTTGAGGACTGAAGTTGAGAACCACTGCTTTAGAGCCTTCTTACAATGCTAATGAAGCTGGCCGAACTGATATATGTGGCCAGCCTCAGATCCCCCTGTGCTTCTCCGATGCTGCAGAGGCAAAGCTGCCTCTGCCTACCACATGGAAGAGGGCTCAGTTTGGACCAGCGGCTCAATCATAACTTTGGTCCAAACTGTCAATCTTCAGGACCTCACTGTCCCCTGTAGCCAGGGAGGCAGAAGTGTCATGTGCTCCTGAAAAAGAGAATGTTAGAACATCCTCTAAGGAGCTTTGATATTATCTTTCTCCTTATATTTTCATTTTACCTAGCAAAAATTCTTGGAAAATGTATTTTTGATGTATTGTATTTTATATAATTATATTATAATTGGTGCAATCGCCCTTGTTGTTTCCACTTACACAACAAAATCAATACAGGGGTTTCAAACATTGAGGCTATTGAATTTATGTCATGAAACATGTAGTTAAAATGAAAGATCTTGGTGTATTGTCATGGAAGCATGGTAAAGAAGCTTAGTGCCGGACGTAGTTCTACAAGCATTGAGTCAATGGGATGAAACCATTTAAACGCAATCACCTATGTCCCTAATCATAGTTTATCTTCCTTCAGCTGCTCATTACTTGATGGAACAGGGTAGAGGCACAAGCCATGACAATTTATAGACTATTAGTGCAATTGTCCGACACCAAGCCATGGGAAGCATAGGACCATTCAGTGCTAAATTGCCTTTGTTCACATGTCTAAGCTAAATTAATGGATATTTTAAATTGAAAAGATTACAGGTCCTAAAGGGAGCAAATAGTGACCATGATTAGTTTAATACAGTCAATTATTTACTCGCCCCATTGATCTACATCTTTTTAATACTATCTGTCTGCTCTACTTGTTTGGTCTGGAATGTTGATGACAGATTCTTCATAAGAATGATCCAAAATTTAAATTGATTGTCCACAATTCTGGTCATCATGAACTTTTTTTCAAATCCTCAAGAAACTGAACGTTTTTCAACAGTGTGTTGGATATGTTTTTCATGTTTTATTTTTTTTGTCCAGGTCTCTACTTTTTACAATCAGAGTGTCATTTCTTTTTCTCCTATGCAAAAAAAATTAACTGATGAAGGTTTCCCAAGCTTCTCCTAGAAACCTGTCTGTGAAAAATGGACCAAAAACGGATGTCATAAGTGCACAGAAAATTGGGTTTTTATATCAAAACAGAGCAAAGTTTATTGCTCTTTATAAACTTTATGGCTCCAAAATAAAGACAGCCTTTCTTCAGAACAAATGATAAACCAGAGTCCTTTCTTCAGCACAAATAAATAACAAACAGTCCTCTCTCGGGGTAAGGCAAAGTAAATCAAATGGTCTCATCCACTTGGTATTACAGGAAACTCTCAGGCTGCAGTACTGACTATCCACCAGCTCGGTCTTTCTCTAGCCCCAGCCCACTACTAATATCTAAGCTAGACCAGTTGAATATTATTATGCTAGTAAGACCTGGACTAAAATAAGTGAGCTACCTTTCCCACCTAGCCTTTTTTGGTCGCTCCTAAATACAGTCAAAGTAAAAACCTTTTCAGGAAAACATACAAGCCATCCAGGATTTCCTTCCTTCTTACAATATATATGTACACTTATTATCAGCACTCTGCAAATCTTATAGAGATTAATTCCACTATTGCTCAAACATAAAGTATGAGGTACTTTGCTCATATTTTGATCAATGTGTGCAAGCCAGATGGAGACACAACCCCTGTGCCTGGTCCTCAAATGAAGTAGGGAAAAATTTGATTCAGTTATATATTTATCTAATTATCTAATTAAGAACAGTCTTGGAAAGATGGATGGGCAGGGTATAAGGTCTTAAAAGTAACTCCTACCTCCCCTACGCACAATGCAGAATAAATTAAAGTTGGCCAATGTCATCTACAGTATCAAATGAATATGCATGGAAAAGTATGCTAACAGAACACTCTGCAAACATACATGAGCAAAGTATGGCTGGATCTTATGTTTCCCAGATTCATATGAATCCTAGGCACAGAGAGAGGTGGGCTGTAATATAGGGTCTCGAATGAAAGAGCTCACTTTGTCATTATCAAATAAGCTCACACACTTCGCGTTCATCTTCTCTCAGTAGGAGAGAGTTGAGAGCTGGATGAATCTAGTCGGCATTTGCAACTTGCATACATTGCGTCCAGAATACCGGGGAATCGTGACAGCAAGCAAATCGCACACTGTCATGACTCTGCAGTGACGGACTACAGACTTTTGTTCTGAGCTTAGATAACCCCTTTAATCACTTTTCCTTTTGCAGGTCTACTAACTTCCTCTACTGCAAGGAAGTTGTCACACTCTTCCTCTCTGTTTACTCACCTATGGCACTTATTTTGATATCACTAGGAGTTCTCTTATTTTTCTGAATGTTTTTTACTGTTTGCCTACCTTTAGCCAATTTTTCTAACTTTACTATACAGTATCCTGACTTTTGACCTTATTCCTGGTTGCTGGATCTTTATGATTTGTTATTTACTAAAGCTTGTTCTCTGTTTTACTTATGGCATGCCACTTTTATATGTTCTTAGTTTAAAATTGCTGTATGTTGGGGACCTCTCAACTTGCCAAATCAGACCTCCTGCCTTGTTCTAATGAGGGGAAAACAACTTGAAACACGTGTCTGTATAAAAAGTCAAACCAGACAGTCAATCTGCAAAGTCATGTGGCAAGGCTCGTGAAAGGGTCAATAATGCTTTTAGGACTGCTGCCTCCAACAGGTGACACTAGAGTTCTTGTCCTCTTCTTATCTGAAGATGATATCTGCATTGCTTAAAATCGGCTTTGCAAAGGGACTCAAACATGAGGAAACCACTAGTACTATATTGAAAGTGAAGATCAGGGAATCCCATCGACTTTCCATTTTCAGATGTGAATTGAGCTGCGATCATTCTAACAATGTCACATTGTTTTTCCAGTTTTGTCTTGGTCACTGACAAAGGCAGATCTGTCCAAGCTTTCCTTTCTATGAATTTTGTTAATGTCTACTTTCTCAGGAAAAGAATTCAATACATTCTCATGACATGCTAGCAAAACTCTCGACAGACTGCAGTTCGCATCACAAGTACTGGGTCATTACATAGTCATATACAGCAGAAACATCTCCTGACAGAGTATCACAAAATCATGTTTGTTTGTTTTTTCAAAGTTGGTCATCTCAAAATATATCAAGCCAAGAGGAAAGGAAGAGAAGAACATATCTGTATGGTGCTTTCCATACCACAGATCAGCATATAGGGGAGCCATTTACTGGCTACCTATGTATCCATAATGTACTCCCTACTAGGGTATCTTGTATATTCTAAGTTAAGAACTGTGAAAATGGGCATTCGAGAAATTGATATTTAATGAGCCTAAACACTCCAATTTTATCTTTTTTTATGACAGTGTAGGTATAGAAGTCAGAGCTCTTGCAGAGGCTAGCTTTTTTGTGATTAGAGACACCGAGGCTTATCAACTGTACAACACATCACGCTCTTTAAATCAATTCACAGACTTGGTCTAGCTCTGTCATCAAAGTCAGAATTTGATGCTTCCCTAATTTATTGATCCTTCACCACTTTCTACTGTCATGACCTCTTGGCTGTTGTTAAAAATGCAGTTAAGTCACTTAAACTCTATACTAATGGAAGTAAATAATTGAAATTGCAATGATTTTATATGCCTACAAGAATTAATTGCACACTGCAACATTTGATTAAAAAGAGCATTCTTGGACCCCGTATTTCATTTTTGAACAGATATGTCAAGTCTGATGTAGATAATGAGTGTGCATATTGGCAATTCTCCTGTCATCTCTAATGAAGAGTCTAGTTTGTGAAATCTCATAGCAGAAGTTCTCTCCTTGGCCTGTGTAATTAGATGTCAGTTCATTTATTGAATGCTGGTAATCAGATGCGGTACCAGAAGACAGAACATTTGGCATTTTAGAAAAGCAGAAAACTCAACAGGTGAAATTGAGAGGAATCAATGTTTCATAAAAACATGAAGGGCTCCCGGGGATATTAGACAGAGAAATCAACAGCTTACAGTACTTTCTGTTTCCAGCATCTGATTTATTTCTTAATTTTAAATCTCTAGCTAGAAGAAATATTCCACTTCATTTACAAACCTTAATCTTATCTGCTAGCTGGAGCTTGCATTTCTTATTATCGGATATAATAAATGTATCTCAAGTTCAAAATATGGTGTCTACCAGGAGAAGAAGAGACAATATGAAATCAATTACTCTTAGTCATCTCCTGCACCTAACAATCCATCGTATGGATAAAGTGCATGTTATTTTACTTGTATGGACATGATAGTAAACAAAGACAAAACTCAACTGATATTGACTGATCTAGTACTCGTCCGGGAACTTCAGGAATCAATAATTATATCCACCTTAACCAAACTAAAAGTAGATGATGAGATTGAAATATAAATTCATACATCTATTGTATTGTGTTATCTTTACCTATACATTCCTTTTATCATGAATGTTACGAGCTATTTGGTACTTGAGTATTAAGTGCATGAAAATATATGGTATAGTCAACTAGTAAGCAATTCTAGTTCCCAATCCTCACAAAACCATTCTCATTCTCTTTTTTTGTCCTAAATAGTTCCAAAATTATATGTTTCTTACTATACCTTTTATAGTGTTTTTTGCTTTTTTTATGTAGCCCTCCAAATCCCCTACATAGATAAAAAGTTAACTTTCAAATCTAATTCAGCACTTTTTAAAACAACAAACTGCACTTTAGTCACCTTTCCCATGTTCATCGCTGAGTCTCCACTACTGCTTCCGGTATCGGGCATTGGCTGTGGCACTTACGTCACATTGACAACACGGCAGCCAATCAGTGAGCTCAGCCGCTATTTAATAAGGCATTTCAGTGCAAATAGAATGCCCAGCTCTGAGCTCACTGATTGGCTGCATTACTGTCGACATGACGCCAATATCCTGATGTCCATGCAGTATCAAGTCCCAGCAGCTCCACTTGCAGCATTTGCTTGACATATAAGCTGTGTGAAAGCTACCTAGCTCATCTCAATGGCTAAGCCAGCCCCGTTTTCTATATGTTCAACTTGACAGACTGTTTCATTTTAATGCAAAATCAGCCTCGTTCACACAGCACTGACAATGTGCACAAATATGACAAATGTTTCTGTGTTGAGCAGAAGAAGGAATTGAAGTTGCTGGAACCTGTGACCTCTCTGATATTTTAAGACTTTTGATGATACAAATAAATTACCAAATTCAGATGGACAAACCATATAAATGATACTGTACCTTAAAATAAGCTTTATTTACAGTTCCAAACAGAGATTGTGGACACAATGTGGCTGACAGCTGTTTCGCATGTAAGTCACGCTTCCTCTGAGCCATCATGATTTAAATGTGAAATGGCTGTCAGCCACATTGTCTCCACAATCTCTTTTTGGAACTGTAAATAAATCTTATTTTACCACACAGTGGTGAGTGCCCCATTTTCTCCTTACATTACTATTTGGACTATTTCCTGGTGAGCACCACCAAGATAGTTAATTAGCTGCTGAATCTATTTAGTTTAATCATTGCTGTTTTAATGCACAAAGTGTTAATGGAAGCACTGCTGGATCCCTGTTTTTAACATAAATGATAGACTTCTAACAACCTGAAGCCACAACTAGGAGGAGCTTGCTGTATGTTTTATCACCAATATAACAACCATCAGCTATGCTATTACCATGGTGTGCCGCTAGTCTAGGTGACGAATGCTACAGCTGTATGTTCAATGTAAAAACAATATACCTTAAAGGTCTTGTCCTGTCTTCTGCGACTGCAGACTTGTCAATCCTTAAAATGTGTGCACCCCAGGCTGTCAGGATTCTCCAGTATTGCTTCTTAGTGTGGGTGGTCACATGACCACAAATATTTGCCAGTCACCTGTATTGGGCGACGCTGAGCATGTCTAGTCAGAATGTGTCAGAAATTGTGTAAATTGCATACTTGCGGTTATGTGACCGCAAGCTCTCACCAATAAGATCGAAGAATCCTGACAGCGTGCAATGTCCACACTGTAAGGATTCAGAATTCTGCAGCCTTTAAGTGTGGACATTGTGGAAGCAGCCTTTTATCAGAAGAACATACAAACCCGTAGGTTCTTAGCTTCCTCTTAACGGTGGCTATATGTAACCTTGTCTAACTATATCTATAAAGGTTTTTTTTATTTTTTAACCGAAAATAAGTCAAACTGCTTTAAATTTGCGTTAAGAAAGTAATCAATATAAAATTTTGGACTAGTGGTGGACGAGCGTGCCGGAACTGCTCAATACTCGATTGAGCATTGGGGTGCTTGACGATCGTGTGGTGCTCAAGTGCTCAGTTCCCTGTAAGAAGCTCATTCGAATCATCTGAACCGTGCTTCGCAATGAAGCTGGGTATTCCCCTGCTACAAGTGCAAGGACTCCTCTGTCAGTCGAACTCTCTGTATACAGTGGGCACGGAAAGTATTCAGACCCCTTTAATTTTTTCACTCTTTGTTTCATTGCATTTTTTAATAAATTTGCAAAAATTTCTACATGTCTGTTTTTTTTCAGTCAAGATGGGGTGCAGAGTGTACTTTAATGAGAAAAAAAATGAACTTTTTATAATTTACCAAATGGCTGCAATGAAACAAAAAGTGAAAAATTTAAAGGGGTCTGAATACTTTCCCTACCCACTGTATATCTGTATTTATATATCTCTCTCTATATACAGTCATATGAAAAAGTTTGGGCACCCCTATTAATCTTAAGCTTAATGTTTTATAAAAATTGGTGTTTTTGTCACAGCTATTTCAGTTTGATATATGTAATAACTGTTGGACACAGTAATGTTTCAGCCTTGAAATGAGGTTTATTGTACTAACAGAAAATGTGCAATCTGCATTCAAACAAAATTTGACAGGTGCATAAGTATGGGCACCCTTATCATTTTCTTGTTTTAAATACTCCTACCTACTTTTTACTGACTTACTAAAGCACTTTTTTTGGTTTTGTAACCTCATTGAGCTTTCAACTTCATAGCCAGGTGTATGCAATCATGAGAAAAGCTACTTAAAGTGGCCACTTGCAAGTTGATCTCCTGTTTGAATCGCCTCTGAGGAGTGGCATCATGGGCTCCTCAAAACAACTGTCAAATGATCTGAAAACAAAGATTATTCAACATAGTTGTTCAGGAGAAGGATACAAAAAGCTGTCTCAGAGATTTAACCTGTCAGTTTCCACTGTGAGGAACATAGTAAGGAAATGGAAGAACACAGGGACAGTTCTTGTTAAGGCCAGAAGTGGCAGGCCAAGAAAAACATCAGAAAGGCAGAGAAGAAGAATGGTGAGATCAGTCAAGGACAATCCTCAGACCACCTCCAGAGAGCTGCAGCATCAACTTGCTGCAGATGGTGTCACTGTACATCGGTCAACTATACAACGCACTTTGCACAAGGAGAAGCTGTATGGGAGAGTGATGCGAAAGAAGCCGTTTCTGCAAGCACGCCACAAACAGAGTCGGCTGAGGAATGCAAAAGCACATTTGGAGAAGCCAATTTCTTTTTTGGAAGAAGGTCCTGTGGACTGATGAAACCAAGATTGAGTTGTTTGGTCATACAAAAAGTCGTTATGCATGGTGGCAAAAAAACACAGCATTCCAAAAAAAACACTTGCTACCCACAGTAAAATTTGGTGGAGGTTCCATCATGCTTTGGGGCTGTGTGGCCAATGCCGGCACCGGGTATCTAGTTAAAGTTGAGGGACGCATGGATTCCACTCAGTATCAGCAGATTCTTGACAATACTGTTCAAGAATCAGTGATAAAGTTGAAGTTTTACAGGGGATGGATCTTTCAGCAAGACAATGATCCAAAACACCGCTCCAAATCTACTCAGGCATTCATGCAGAGGAACAATTCCAATGTTCTGGAATGGCCATCCCAGTCCCCAGACCTGAATATCATTAACATCTGTGGGATCATTTGAAGAGGGCTGTCCATGCTCGGCGACCATCAAACTTAACTGAACTGGAATTGCTTTGTAAAGAGGAATGGTCAAAAATACCTTCATCCAGGATCCAGGAACTCATTAAAAGCTACAGGAAGCGACTAGAGGCTGTTATTTTTGCAAAAGGAGGATCTACTAAATATTAATGTCACTTTTCTGGTGAGGTGCCCATACTTATGCACCTGTCAAATTTTGTTTGAATGCAGATTGCACATTTTCTGTTAGTACAATAAACCTCATTTCACGGCAGAAACATTACTGTGTCCAACAGTTATTACATATATCAAACTGAAATAGCTGTTGCAAAAACAACAATTTTTATAAAATATTAAGCTTAAGATTAATAGGAGTGCCCAAACTTTTTCATATGACTGTATAAATCCGCAAGCTTAGGGTCCTCCCGAAAAATGCTCGAGTTTCTCATTCACTTCCATTATGCTTGCTACTCGAGTCGAGCGCTTTTGAATTCAATTTGATTACCGTGCACTCAAGCATCACTATTTTGGACCTTTAAATTATGTGGTGTTCAAAGGTGAACACTAAAGTTCAGGCAATGCTTTTATAGCAATTTAACCAAACTACATTTTATTAAAACTATTAAAACAGTAACTGTTTTTAAGCAGGAAATGATCTATAAAATATAGAATTCTTTTATATCTGCACACGGGTAACGCCTTACTGCTGGAGAAGCTTGTCACTGTTGTATCTCACCAGTTATACTCATATTCTAAGGCTATGTGTCCACGATGCAGAAATGAAGCAGAACATTTCTGCAGCATTTCTGCATCTCCCTGGCAGAAAAAAACGCATGCAGATTGTGCATGCGTTTTTCCTGCAGAATACATGCGGGTTCACATGCGTTTCCGCATGCAGATTGACAAGCACTTTCCAGGCGATAGCATCACTTGGAAAGTGCTTGACAACTAGGTCACACTGTATAAATCCATGCAAACAGCATGGATTTATACAGTGTGAACCGTAAAAATTAAAACAAATAAAGCTATACTCACCCCCGAGGCCCCGGCGTGGCTGCAGCGCTGCTTCCTGGCTGGTTCCCGGCTGCCGGCATATCGCGAGACAGAGCGGTGAAGGGCCTGCGGTCACATGACTGTGACGTCACCGAAGGTCCTTCAGCGCTGCTGGCATTCAGAGAGAAGACGCCGGACAGGTGAGTATAACTTTATTTGTTATTTTATTCTTTTTTTACAGGTACAATGGTACCCAGGTCTGGATGAGAGTCTCCTCTCCTCCAGAACTGGGTACCATCCGCACATAGAGACGCATAGAAGTCGCTTGTAAAAATGTACAGTCGCGGTTTCTATGCGTTTCTATGCGTCTCAATGCAAGTCAATGGCGGGAGTTCCGCTGCGCTTCCGCAAAATTAAATGACATGCTGCGGATTTTTGTACGCAGCATAAATGCTGCGGAAAAATCTGCAGCATGTGCATAGAACATGCGGAATCCCCTTGTGGACCATGGGGTGCGGATTACCTAGCGTTTTACAAGCGTTTCCGCTGCGGAAATTCCGCAGCATAAACGCATGGAAAACGCTACGTGGGCACACAGCCTTAGGCATCATTACATACAATAATTGGAAAGTTTCTCTAATTTCCAAACATATTTTTAAGGAGTATACGGAGTATACCTACATCATCCCTTTTTCCCCCAATTGTAATTTGACATGACATGTAAGCTTTCAACAATATAATAATAGCAATTTATTATAACAATTAATTGGAGGTAGTAAAGTGCAAATGTATTCATTATAATTATTTTCCTATGAACCTTTGTCACTAGACATAGAATTAATATTTCATTACTGGCATATACATACAAAATTATATCTGAACTTATTATTGTCATTGGTTGGTTATTTCATTTTCATTTTGATTAAATCATACATGACATTATCCATTATATTCATACATAATAGGAGCAGTAGTTAACTCTGCTGAATATATAACAAACTCAATAAGGATGGCTGATCATTTTAATGCTGTTCATTTCCATTTTTATTGGTATAATTTTGAAACAAAGCATTGCTTATCTTAGGAGTGATAAATTGGTAGACATGTCTAGATTTACAATACACACTAGAGGCCCTTGTGTATATGAGTATTGTGAAAAAAGCTGCCTGACCCTCAGGGGCAAAGCCACATTAAAAGTGTTAAAGCCACAGTTAGTGGCTTCATCCGGTACTTGCTTTAAATGGAATCTGTCAGTAATATCAAACCCTTCACGCCATATATATGGGCATGCAGGTCTTTGAAAGATAAATCCATTGCCACCTTTGTGTTTTCTAGCTGTTGCAGCATTCTCGAGAAATCATCATTTTAATCCATGTGCAAATGAGGAATTGGGTGCTCTGGGCATAACAGAGCACTACCCAGGCTTTGCTTCTTGATGTTGTTTCCCCACATTGCACCAGCCTTTTTAGTTTAATAACTCACTTGACTGATTTCCTACACAGACAGGGAGCTATCAATTAAACTAAAGAGGTTAGTGCTGGGCGGGGAAACAACCTTGAGTTTCAGAGGCTCAGAAAGTGGTCTATTAATCCCAGAGCACTTACAGCTCCTTTACAAGTTAATTAAAACACTGATTGCACTAAAACGTCTGGATTTCATATTCGTACAATTTCATCATACATAGCAGCTCTACTAAATGGAATTATTCATTTTCACGCCACTTTGGATCAGCTCTGCCGAAAAGGGAGGAGCTGGGGAGAAGCCATAGTGGGACTGGACATAATAATAATAATTTTTATTTTTATAGTGCCAACATATTCCGCAGCACTTTACAATTTTAGGGGGGACTTATACAAACAATGCTGAATAAGCATATCTCATATCGAAAGGAGTGAGGGCCCTGCTCGCAGGCTTACAGTCTATGAGGAAATGGGGGAGACACAAAAGGTAAAATGTACATATATTGTATAATGCAGCCTTGATATACTAAATGGGATAAATAATAATACATGGACTGGTCGCCAGCCAGTATGTGTACAGTCCTGACCGAGGCTATTAAGTGCATGGATGGTATGAACCTGAAACTGAAGAAGATTTTAATATGGGGGAAAACTGGGACAGTTAGTGTGTTTAGGCGATAGGCCAATCTAAAGAAATTGGTTTTTAGGGCATGCTTGAAACTGTAGGTATTGGGAATTAATCGAACTGTCCTGGTAGTGCATTCCAAAGAATTGGCGCTGCACGCAAGAAATCTTGGAGACGGGAGTGGGAAGTTAGGATTATGGAGGATTTTAGTTTTAAGTCATTGTCAGAACGGAGGGCACGTGTAGGGTGGTAGACTGAGACAAGGGAGGAGATGTAGGGAGGTACTGAAGCATGGAGCGCTTTGTGGGTAAGCGTGATAAGTTTAAATTGAACTCTATATTGGATGGGCAACCAATGCAATGACTGGCATCGGTGTAGCGGTTGGCGAGGAATATGATCCTGGCTGCTGCGTTAGGGATGAATTGGAGAGGGGAGAGTTTAGTTAGAGGGAGACAGATTAGTAGAGAGTTGCAATAGTTGAGACGAGAATGAATAAGAGATACAGTAAGAGTTTTTGCCGAGTCAAAGGTGAGAAAAGTCCTGATTCTTGAGATGTTTTGAGGTGTAGATGACATGAACGAGCGAGTGATTTGATGTGAGGAGTGAAGGAAAGATGTGAATCAAAAATTACCCCAAAACAGCAGGCTTGTTGCTGGGGAGTAATAGTAGAGCCACAAACGGAAATGGCAATATCAGGCACAGGTAGGTTAATGGAGGGAGGAAATGCGACTAGTTCAGTTTTTGACAGATTCAGTTTTAGGACATTGCCATGCATCCCGACAAGTTTATCAAATCTGCCAGAGTTTTCTACTCCAGAAATGCTAATCAAATCCATGACTGGAGTAGCATTTCTGGTGCAGATTACGTAGTCGCACACCACTTAGTAGAGGCACCAAACTCATTAAGTGGTGCGAAACTTGTAAAGAATTCAGAACTGTGTACCTTGTCAAGACTGGGTAGTGTGGCCCCTATGTGTTTTTGCCTTTGTCACGTCTGTGAGGATCCAATATTGTCCCTTATTCTTTCTTTTTAATATAGGTTATGGTATGTGGGAGCAGATCCTGAGGGTCCAGACACGATACTGATCCTAAAAGCATTAGCAGAAGACAACCCGATTTTTGGTTAACTTTAAAGCCAGTTACTTTCCACAAGTAACTATTTCTATTTCTTATGAGTTAATATAATGCAATTAATAGATTATGTCATACTTAACATCTCTCCTGGAATAGCTGAGAGACTCCTGGAAAAAAAATCTAGATCTCCTAAAAGACTTGGCAATTCTCACAGAAAAGGCCAAAACCTCTTGGAAATCAATGTTCCTGGACGTTTTTTTGTGTGGGTGCTGGAAAGATCTGTTACGAGACAGAGTCCCAGCATGAATGCGCATGGGCCAGGTAATGGGATGTGTAGGGGGCAGTTGGGGCATAGCCATATAAAAGGGATATGGTCGTGAAAAAATGTCTGGTTCAGTAGTTTCTATTCCAATGAAAAGCTTCTTGGATGACATTTATATGTTTTATAGATGTAAAGTAAATAGTGTTGAGCAAAAATTATCCAAAGGACCCTCAACTGACGGCCAAGGCAGTAGTACATGGCTGTCAGACCATAGTTCTGCAGTCCTCCTCCTACCTGCCGGCATACTTGGCACCTCTTCCCATTAGTAGGCCTGGCACAATGTTATGGTTGCAATGATTAATGCTTACTATCATTAACCATGATGTTCCAAGGAGTCTTACTCCAGCACTGCCATCCCTGCTCTTTGCCCCGAGTGTCGGTGACACCAAACTCCGAGCAGCTTCGCTGAAGTCTTTCCCCGCACACCTAATTGATCTTGCTTATCATATCATTACATATGCAAATGTGTATTATTGTCCTCATATTCTTGTGTCTAGGTTTTCATCATTTGCCATGAAAGTCTTTCAAATCACATCTCGGCTTTGGTACATGCACGGCATTTACTTAATCATTCAGTGTCAGCCAAGGCATTCAATAAATTTGTTATAGACAAGCGTTTTTAATGAAGTCATCCTCTTTGTACATGCACCTCTTACAAATGACTTAATTCTCATCGATCTCACCTTGATTGCATGAGCATGTCAATAAACAAATGTAGCACAGAAACAGAAAAAATAGGATCTAATAAATCAGACAAGATAGGGCAGACAATGGATTTATAACTCAATATCTACCTGTGTGCCGTTGACCTTTTGCATGGTTCAGTAATGTTAAAAAGAGGGTGATAGGTGGCGTATAAATCATACACAGATAGCAAGAGGAAAAATCAATGCAACATTTATGAAATAGGAAAAAGCAACCAACTGTATTGAGACTTTGGAAATCGTGCCTGCTTTTCTGTAATCCAGAGTATTTTCCATAACAAAGCGGCAAAAAAGATGAAAATACCTTTAAATTGCAAGTATGGAAGAAGCTATTTATATGGATATTTGGAAACTGTGGTCTCTTTCAAGACGCTGTTTATATTTTATTACGTTGTAATCATTTCTCAGCAAAGGCTGTTCTATTAATTAGAGATGAGCGTTGTTCTACTCGAACTGTTCGCCAATCTCAAATTCGAGCTGTTTTGGGCGGTGTTCGAGCCGTTCGGCGAACACGAACAATTTGAGAAAAATTCGGCTGTTCGAGGTTATGTTCGATAACTGTTCGTGCACCAAAATCATAACTGGATTTTTTCTCAGTAATGATGAAAATTAATGTTAATACGCAGTTTGAGTGTACAGCGGGGCGGGAGGAGGGGCAGGGGATGGATCTCTGCAGGAACAATGAAGATCTCCATTTTTTTTCCTCCTTCCCGCATTTACAGTGGGGAGGTGCAATCTGTCAGCCTATCAGCAGCGCACACACGGAGCGAAGTGCTTTTTTTCACACAAGCAAGGGCATGTGTCATTGGCAGTGTATGTCACATGTCCTTGCCCTATAAGACCAAGCCATTTTCCCCGTCGCCACCATTTTCTCACTGCTGCAGCTGCGTGTTAGACGGCACCGCTGTTGCTGTGTGCGCTATACCTTGTTAATTTCAAGCCAATTTTCGCACAAATATACAGATAGCTTGGGAGTAGGGAATAGTTGTGATTGCAGTCCTTTTAAGGACTAGGTTACAGCATTTCCTACGACTTTTATCAGGGAGGTCTGTGCTCTTAAATAGATAGATTGTGGGAGTAAAGACTAATTGTAATTGGAGTCCTTTTCAGGACTAGGTTACATCAGTTCCTATCAGTTTTTGCCAGGCAGGTCTGTGCCAGTGCTGTGCAAGTTTTTTTCACAGCATTTGGCTGAATCTAGCAAAGCTAATCCTTTTTGGCCTATTGCAGAGTGTGTTAGTCAGTGGAGTAGCCTACCTGTGTTGCAAGATATACCACCTGTGTATAGAATACCAATTTTTTTACTGCACCTAGTGAAGTAAAATCTTTTGGGCATAGCATCATTCTATTAGTCCATCTATACTGACCTCCATCAGGTTGCAAACTGAATCTATTTTTTTTCTGCATCTAGCTCTGAAAAAATATTTGGCCTTCTAGCAGTGTGTCGGACTTTCTCTATTAGTCCATCTATACTGACCTCCATCAGGTTGAAAATTCAAAATAATTTTTATCTGCATCTACAGTACCTCTGAAAAAATATTTGGGCTTCTAGCTGTGTGTGGGACTTGTTGTATTAGTCCATCTATACTGACCTCCATCAGGTTGCAAACTGAATATATTTTTTTCTGCATCTACCTCTGAAAAAATATTGGGCTTCTAGCTGTGTGTGGGACTTGTTGTATTAGTCCATCTATACTGACCTCCATCAGGTTGCAAACTGAATATATTTTTTTCTGCATCTACCTCTGAAAAAATATTGGGCTTCTAGCTGTGTGTGGGACTTGTTGTATTAGTCCATCTATACTGACCTCCATCAGGTTGCAAACTGAATATAATTTTTTTCTGCATCTAGCTCTGAAAAAATATTTGGCCTTCTAGTAGTGTGTCGGACTTTCTCTATTAGTCCATCTATACTGACCTCCATCAGGTTGCAAATTAAAAATAATTTTTATCTGCATCTACAGTACCTCTGAAAAAATATTTGGCCTTCTAGCAGTGTGTCGGACTTTCTCTATTAGTCCATCTATACTGACCTCCATCAGGTTGCAAATTCAAAATAATTTTTATCTGCATCTACAGTACCTCTGAAAAAATATTTGGGCTTCTAGCTGTGTGTGGGACTTGTTGTATTAGTCCATCTATACTGACCTCCATCAGGTTGCAAACTGAATATATTTTTTTCTGCATCTACCTCTGAAAAAATATTGGGCTTCTAGCTGTGTGTGGGACTTGTTGTATTAGTCCATCTATACTGACCTCCATCAGGTTGCAAACTGAATATATTTTTTTCTGCATCTACCTCTGAAAAAATATTGGGCTTCTAGCTGTGTGTGGGACTTGTTGTATTAGTCCATCTATACTGACCTCCATCAGGTTGCAAACTGAATATATTTTTTTCTGCATCTACCTCTGAAAAAATATTGGGCTTCTAGCTGTGTGTGGGACTTGTTGTATTAGTCCATCTATACTGACCTCCATCAGGTTGCAAATTGAATATAATTTTTTTCTGCATCTAACCCAGCCAATAGTTTTGGCCTAATACCACAGTTTGGCCACTCAGCTCTGCTCGGTTACCATCCATTGTTTTTTTGTGCAAACAACTCCAGAGTTGTGAATTAGTTAACCACCAAAATGAGTGGAAAAAGGCCTGCTGCTGGTGGAAAGGGGAATAGGCGTGTTGGGAAGGGGAAAAAAGGTTGTGTCCGTGGGGTAGGTGTTAAAGCAACAGTAACATCTGCAGAAGAAAGACCATCTTCCAGCCAAACTAAAATGTCTACTTCTTTTAGCGGACAATGTGATAAGATCCCTTTCTTACGGCCACGCCAATCGCTACAAATTCCAGGTGAGGCACAAAAACAGCAGGTGCTTCAACGGATATCAAGTGCTCCTTTAAGTGGGCTCTCCTCCACATCAACTTCAACATCACAAATACTCCAGTCCTCAAAGGTGTCAGCCAAATCGCACTTGCTTCCTCACAGCTCCCAAATCTCCAGCTGCCCGTCAGAGTATGAGGTAGAACAGATGGTTGAGTCTGCAGAGCTGTTTACTCATACTATAGCCTGGGAATCAGAGGTCGACTCCAGCGCTTCTGTGAATCCAGACGAGGAAATGATCTGCACTGATGCCCAGAATCTTTATGAGTCGGATCCAGGACCAGACGCAGAAGGTTCTGACCATAATGTAGACCCTCATTCCCAAACTGTAACTCCTGTTGGTGGAGACAATGAGGAAGACGATGATAAGACTCAAATACCTGATTGGAGCGACAACTTTAGTTTTTTGTCAGGGCAGGAACAGGTTGGCTCTGAGGACGACGGGTGTGAAAACACACAGGGTGATGATGATGAGGTTGGAGATCCCACTTACTGTCAACCCACAGTCAGCCAAGAGATGAGGTCAGCAGAGGAGGTGGAGGAAGATGCTAGTGACGACGAGGTCAGGTTGCGCCTTCCTGGACAGAGACGTAGTACTGGAAGCACGTCAACAACTGCATCCTCAAACACAACTCTGCCTCTCACCACAAGTCGTGGTGGCTCTTCAGGTCGCATGGGTGCTAAGCCTTGCATAGCCTGGGCATTTTTTCAGATCGATAAAGATGACCCAACTCGTGTTATCTGTAACATTTGTCAGCAAAAGCTAAGTAGAGGCCAAAAAATACATAGTTTGAGTACTTCATGCATGAACCGGCACATGGACATGAAGCATAAGTTGCAGTGGGAAGCTCAGTGTGCTACAATGCGGCCTAGCCGGCCGGGCCAACCACCGTCTGCCATATCTTGTGCATCCGCGGCCTCTTCATCCTCTGTGACTGGGGGGACAGCAGTCACACCTGTTTTGGGGCGCAGACCTGCCACCTCTTTACCCGCAACAGCCAGCGTGATTGGCAGGTCATCATTTTCTTTGGAGGTGGTAACACCAGCTGGTGTTGAGCGCTGTCCGACATCGATAGCACCACCTTTGGATCAAGGCAACCTAACATGTCCGCCTGCATCTTCCTCACAGACCGGCAGTTTGCCGGGGACACCCTTATCAACCCCGTCTAAGCACAATAGCCAGCCCTCGGTCCCTCAGATGTGGACAAGTAAAAGACCATTTCCTCCTAGCCATGAGAAAGCTAAGAGGTTGAATTTCACCATCTGCAAGCTCTTGGCTACAGAAATGCTGCCTTTCCGCCTGGTGGACACAGAGGATTTTCGAGACCTTATGTCCGTCGCAGTGCCCCAGTACCAGATGCCCAGTCGGCACTACTTCTCAAAGAAAGGTGTGCCTGCGCTCCACCAGCATGTCGCACACAACATCACCGCTTCTTTGAGAAACTCTGTGTGTGACAGGGTGCATTTCACCACAGACACTTGGACGAGTAGGCATGGACAGGGGCGTTACATGTCGCTGACTGGGCACTGGGTAACTATGGTGACAGCAGGACAAGGGGCTGCTGTCCAAGTCTTGCCGTCCCCACGAGTTGTGCGTCAATCCTCTTTATGTCAAAGTTCCTCCACTGCTTCTGCCTCCTCAACCTCCTCTCGGTCTTCCACCTGCACCCAAAGCCTGTCTGGTCATGCCACAAGCTTTCTAACTGCGCAGAAGGGATCCTGCACACCTCCTTACTATGCTGGCAGTAGGGCTCAACGTCATCAGGCGGTTTTTACATTGAAATGTCTGGGAAATGTGAGTCACACAGCTGAGGAGTTGTGGTCAGCTCTGGAGAACCAATTTCATGAATGGTTGTCTCCACTGGACCTGAAACCAGGGAAGGCCGTGTGCGACAATGCTGCAAACCTGGGTGCGGCCCTTCGCCGGGGCAATGTCACACACGTGCCTTGTATGGCTCACGTGTTGAACCTGGTTGTCCAGCAATTTTTAGCCCACTATCCCAGACTAGATGGCCTTCTGCAGAGGGCACGGTCGCTGTGTGCTCACTTCCGCCGTTCGCATCCCGCAGCTCAGCGACTTACATCTCTACAGAAGTCGTTGGGCCTGCCACTTCACCGGCTAAAATGCGATGTGCCTACCCGGTGGAATTCAACTCTGCACATGTTGCAGCGACTGTGGCAGCACCGACAAGCCCTGGTGCAATACGTTCTGACGTATAGCCTGGGCCAACGAGATTCAGAGGTGGGGCAAATCACGCTGGAGGAGTGGTCTCAGATCAGGGACCTATGCACCCTTCTGCACAGTTTTGAAATGGCGACGAAGATGTTTAGTGCTGACGATGCCATTATCAGCATGACTATTCCGGTGATTTACATGCTGGAGCACATGTTAAACAGAATTCGGAGTCAGGTGGTGGCACAAGAGGAGGTGGAGGAAGTAGAGGAGGAGGAGTTGTATGCGGAAGGGCTAACATCTGCAAGGTCCAGACGGTCGGCAGCACCAAGGCGGCAGGCATGTGAGGGTGGGGGAGATGGTTTTACCAGGGCGCATGGTAGCAGCCAAACTAGTGAGGAAGGTGCAGGAGCCCAGGAAGAAGTGGAGGACGAACTGATGGAAGACTCATCAGATGAGGGAGACCTTGATCACATTTCTGTTGTGCGAGGTTGGGGGGAGAGGACAGAGGAAGGAAGCATGATTGTTACCTCGCCACCAACACAACAGGGACTTGGTGCTCCTGGATGCGCAACACACATGAGTGCCTTCTTGCTGCACTACCTGCAACATGACCCTCGAATTGTGAGAATTAGAAATAATCCTGACTACTGGGTTGCCACACTGTTAGATCCCCGGTACAAAAGTAAATTTGCAGAAATTATTCCTGCCATAGAAAGGGATGCACGCATGCAGGAGTATCAGCAGAGACTGTTGCAGAATCTTACATGTGCTTTTCCACAAAATACCAGTGGTGCACGTAGTGAATCTCACAGTTCCAACTTGCCAACCGTGGGACCGTCAAGTGTTCAGCACTCAAACCGTAACAGAACCACAGTATCTGCTGGTAACATCAATTTTGCGGAATCATTTCACCACTTTTTTAGCCCATCCTTTGCAAGGCCACAGGAGACAAGAAGTCTGACACATAGTCAACGCCTAGAGACGATGGTACAGGAGTATCTCCAAGTAAACATTGAAGCCACGACTGTGTCACTGGACCCTTGCTCTTTTTGGGCTTCCAATCTGGATAAATGGCCGGAGCTAGCCACTTACGCCTTGGAGATCTTGTCATGCCCCGCAGCCAGCGTTCTGTCTGAACGTGTGTTCAGCGCTGCTGGTGGTGTGCTGACAGATAAGCGCACGCGGCTCTCCACTGATAATGTAGACAGACTGACGTTCATAAAGATGAACAAATCATGGATCCGAAACGACTTTTCTACCCCTGTGTCATCCTGGGGAGAGTAAAAGCTTGATGATTGGTTAAAATCACCCTACCAACCGTTTTAAGCTTTCAAATTACTAATCATGTTTATCTGTATCTTGACTGGAAAATAATTTGGGCTTTGTAGCAGTGTGCAGCACTGATCCTATTAGGCCATCTATAATAAGCTCCACCAGATTTAAAATTAAAAATAATTTTTAGCTGCATCTAGCCCGGAAAATAATTTTGGGGCTCCGAGATGCGCAAGACACATAAGTGCCTTCTTGCTGCACTACCTGCAGCATGACCCTCATATTGTCAGAATTCGAAGTAATCATGACTACTGGGTTGCCACACTCTTAGATCCCCCAAACTTTTCGATCAACCTTTTCATTTTAATAAAGACCAAAAAAATGGTCATTTTTGAAATTATAAGCATTAGCAGGTTGTTAGAAACTGAAATCAAACAGTTTTCAACTCAAAACTTTATTGTAGGTGATGTTACATTTTCACATAGGACCCCTTGTTCGAAAGGAGCTTCTGAACTCTCTCGTCCATTGAATTTGTCAGGTTTTGGATGGTTTCTGTTTCAATTGTTTTGCATGAGGACAGAATACCCTCCCAGAGCTGTTGCTTAGATGTGAACTGCCTCCCGCCATCATAGACACTCCTTTTAATGATGCTCCAAAGGTTCTGAATGGGGTAGAGGTCAGGGGAGCATGGGGGTCACACCATAAGTTTGTCCCCTTTTATGCCCATATCAGCCAGAGATGCAGATGTTTTATGTGCAGCATGAGATGGTGCATTATCATGCAGAAAAATGATCTTGCTGTGAAATACACGGTTCTTCTTCTTGAACCATGGCAGGAAGTGCTGTTTGAGAAAATCCACATACATTATGGAGTTCATCTTTAGCGCCTTCAGGGATTCTAAAGGGGCCGACAATCTCTCTCCCCATGATTCCAGCCCAAAACATTACTCCACCTCCTCCTTGTTGGCGCTGTAGCCGTGTTTGCGTGGGGTGTCCATCAACCAGCCATCCTCCACTCCATCCATCTGGACCATCGAGCGCTGCACGGCACTCATCCGTGAACAAAACAGTTTTGAAATCAGTCTTCATGTAATGTTTGGCCCACTGGAGCCGTTTCTGCTTGTGTGAAGTGGATAGAGGAGGTCGACAGGATGGCGTATGCACAGCTGCAAACCTCTGAAGGACCCTGCATCTTGTTGTTCGGGGGACGTTGGAGGCACCAGCAGCTTCAAAAACTTGTCTGCTGCTATGACAAGGCTTTCTTGCCGCTGCTCTTTTAACCTGACGTAATTGCCTGTAGGAAAGAGTCCTCAATTTGCCCTTATCAGCACGCACACGTGTGTACTGTGAATCAGCTACATACTTCTTGATTGCCAAGACACTTCATCCTGATCATCGCACAATGTTGATTGTAGTCATGCCTTGACCTAAACACTCCACAATTTGTTGCTTCTCAGCAGCCGACACATCCTTTTTCTTTCCCATTTTGGCAGAAAATGTAGGCTGCTTAATAATGTGAGAGAGCCTTCTTAAGTAGTCTTGCCTTTCATTGGACACACCTGCCAAACTAATTAGCACAGGTGTCTGCAATTGCTTACAGTGATATAAAGAGCCCTGACACACATCACCATCAATGAGTTTAACTGACAAACAAACAAATTCTTCCCTTATCACTCCTAAACACTTTTTGCATAATAATTTGGAACGCAGTGTACATGTGCTTTTCCACAAAACACCAGTGGTTCACGTAGTGAATCTTACAGTTCTAACTTGCCAACCGTGGTCTGTATGGAATTGTTCAATAAAGGGCCCAAAATTAAGATAACATAGATGGGAGAGGTCTCTATGAATAGGAATTCCTAAGTATTTGATACCCTGTGAGGGCCAGGCAAAGGGAAAGTTGGACTGGATGGAATCCTATATGGATTTGGGGAGGGAGACATCGAGGGCCTCAGACTTCGCTGCATTGATTTTAAAATTTTACCATGTAACAAAGTGATCTATTTCAGCCATAACAGCAGGGATGGATATATGTGATTGAGTGATATATACTAGGACATCATCAGCAAATAGAGAGCACTTGTATTCGGTGCCTCCCACCTCAATCCACCTAATATTGGGGTTATGGCGAATTGATGAGAGCAGGTGCTCCGTCACTAGGATGTATAAGAGAGGGGACAGAGGACATCCCTGCCTTGTCCCATTGGTGATTGTGAAAGGTGATGAAAATGTTCTGACGCACCCCCTGGGCCTTGGGACACCCGGAGCCGGACCCTTTTTGGTGGATGCTGGTGGTTGTAGTCTTCGTGGCGGCGATCCGGTTCCGTGGCTCAGGGCGGAACTATTTATGTGGTTTTGATGTTTAAATGTCCGACTACGCCACCAGTGGATTGCGGTCAAAGTGAACCGCCGCTACAGGGCAGACCGCTGAGGCTGGTGTTGTGGGTGCAGCAGAGCGTAGCATAACTCCCCACGGGAGGAGAATAGCCTCAGGGCAGTGTATGCGGAGGATGGGGGTGATGGTGCAGGGCAGCAGCAGTAACGACACGGAGTCAGTGATGCAGTCCAGGGCCTTTACAGTTCTTATTATCCAGACCACGTCTGCAGGTAACGGCTGCCCACGTCGTACTGTGCTCACCAGGTGAGGGGCTCAGACAACTCCCAGATAACTTTGGAGCACTTCACAGGACCCCCTTTGTGTGTCCTTTGTCTGGCCTTTCTTACCAACACTTCTGTCCGGCTGCCTCGGGCCTCCTCTTGGTAAACTTGGCGCCAGTTTCCCTGACCCTATGTGGTGCCTTCCTAGCGGGTGTAGCGAGGGGCTGCGCCACATAAAATGTCAGAGCCTCCGGTTTCTAGCTGAGGGTCGTTTCCTGCCTCCACTAGTTCGGGGACCGGTCTCCCCCTTTGGCCTGACCCCTCCACGCAGGTGGATTCGGGCGTGCGCTGGCGACTCGCCCGTCCGCACCCCTGGGATCCCTTCATTCCTCGTTCCTGGAGCCTTCTCCGCTCCTCTTCCTTCCTTCTCCCTCTTCCAGGCCTGGGCCTCTGTTACTAGGCCCGCCTCCGGAGCAGAGCTCATGCAGAGCCCCTGCTCCCTGCCACTTCTGCTCAGACTTCTCTGCACTGAACTAAGATGGTGCCCACCTTTTATACTCCCTTCTCAATGCACCCAGGAACTGCTTCCTCCCTGCTCCTGCACTACAGGGTTCCCCTTCCTCAGTGTTCCCTCCCCCCACTCCAGCCAGGGACAGGGACTGTCGTGCCCATCTCAGGGGCATATTGGTCGCCCTGCCCCACGGCAATGTGGTGTAATGCATGCAGGTGTCGGGTCCTGATCCACACTCCATCCTTACCTGAGAGTGAGATATCACACCTCTGGGTGAGGTGCAATACGTCTGTAGCAACCGAGCCCTCAGAGTGCTACAGTTCCATTTATCTTCAGCCTAGGTGACGTATTGCGATACAGGGCCGTGATTTTGGCTATAAAAGGGTCCCCTAGACCCCTACCCCAAGCTTTTTAAGAGAATCATATATGGCGTGCCAGGAGACTCTATGGAATGCTTTCTCAGCATCCAACGAGAGTATCTAATTACAAATTTTTAACTGCATCTAGCCCAGGAAATACTTTGTGCCTAGTAGCAGTGTCTGCTAGTCAGCGGATTATCCCGGCTGTTAAGCAAGCTACACCACCTGTAGTTTAGACACTTAATTTTTTCAAAGGAAATGCTTCGGGACCATGGGATACTTAGTGAAGAGCATCAGGAGGCACCCCAAGGCATAGGGGCTGGGACTGGCAGTAGGATGCCTTGCGGTGGACAGCCGAGCTCGATCCTTATAAAAGCTTTTTAACTGCAGCAGCTTTAGTGGACGCTACTGGAGCTGGAATTACCGCGGCTGCTGGCATGAGACTTGCCCTCCAATAGATCCTTGTAAATGGATTTAAAGTGTATTCATTCAAATTAGAGAGACAATTTAAATTAAAAAGCCTAGAGCTGCCTCCACCACAGGGGGGCTCGCTCGACCCACCAGCGGACAGGCACCAGTATTGGGAGAGGGGGGCTGGCCGTCAGGGTTCACCGCGGCTCTGGCACAAACCCGGCGACACGGAGGTGGCACGGGCAGGAGCGAACTGGCCGTGTCGGCTTCTCACTTTTTGGATTTTAGAAGGGCATGACATGCCTATATCTGTGTCTCCCCCTCCTTTTACTCCTCCACCTCTTTTATTTTCGCATGACTATATGTACTTGTCACTTTTCCATGTGTTAGTTATGTCTTCTGAGCAGTTTGTCAGCTTTTGGACACCTTTGAAGGTGTTTTCTATGTGTTTCTATGTGTTTTTGTTTGCCTGCCATTGGTTTTAACGGTGTTCGAAGGTGTTTGACGAACAGTTCGACGAACACACGGGTGTTCGACGAACCGATCCGAACTCGAACACTACGGGGGTGGCTCAACACTAGTAACTACAACTCTGAAGCATTCACTGTCAACTAAGACCATTGCTTTTGTTCTGTGCCTCGATGAGCACCATCAATGTGCCTGCTGCAATTCCATCTATAAAGAAAAATCACTAAAAAAAGTGGACATTGTGCCACAAACACGCCATCTGCCCCATTTAAAGTTAGTCACATACTCTCTGTGCTCTCAGATGCAATAAAAATTTTTGCACACAAATGCATGATGCACCAGACATATTATATGCACATCATAACTAATACAATTTTCATTAAGTACCTGTTTTCATGTGCATGGCGTCCTACCCATGTAACTTTATACCACATGCATGCTTCTGTGTTGTGCCGTACTCCCAGATGTTCTTCTGTGCTTCTTTTCCTAACACACCATTACTTTTTAATTATAGTATTTATTATATTGCGTGTACACACATATTGTTTGAGCAATCTGTTACATTGGGTCATATAATACGGACTCTAAATTGCTCCCTTTGGATTATTCTAAAGCAAAAATCTGGATCCATTATTATTTTTTTTAATTTTTCTTCTTTTTTTAAAGTTTAATTTATTACCTCCAGTGTTGTCTATGGATGAGTCAGTCCGTATGTAAAATGCTTACAAATACCTCCCCTTTAGCTGTGCCTCTACGGAGCAATCATGTATAAAAGATTGTATTTCCTGAGAAAAGGGATTTTAAGCTACAAGATGTTTCAACATATTAATGTTTTGCAGGCCTTGCAGCGAGTCTAGGGAACCCTAAAGTTCTTTACCTCTGACCAAACCGTATATCTATTATAAGGCGCTCTCACTCAATGCTTTCTCGTATTTCATAAGCGTGCATTACTTATTGGCCCAATAGGCTTACGTTATATATCAACTTAATTTCTGCCGGGAGTTGTGACTTGGATGGTGTAAGCTTGTTTGTGTGATAGGTGTTAAAAGCTTTTAGGACTCTAAATTCTGTTTTCTAAGCCATGACATCATCCTAGGATATGTCACAGCATCTTGATCGGTTAGGGTTTGATCTGTGGGATCTCTGATGATCTGGAAAGCCAAGTGACCAAAGTCCAAGGTTTCCCACCTGCCACCCACAGTGTAGGGAATAATAACACAACCCTATTCATTTTAAAAGAGACTCTCCACTCAGCTAGTGCTGCTGTCCCTTCATTAGAGGGATTGGCGGTGACAGACCCCAATGTTGATGGCATATCTTTAAAAAACCCTCCGCCCATCGCTGTTAACCAATTAAATCCTGCTGTCAATCACTGACAGTAGGAATTAACACGTGCTTGCTGGAAGCTCGTCATTCATCCCACCCATTAGCGCCACTGCCATGTGACCATAGGGCGCAGATGAGTTGTCATGACTTTGGGGGTCTGCTGATGACTAGAGATGAGCGTTGTTCTACTCGAACTGTTCGCCATTCTCAAATTCGAGCTGTTTTGGGCGGTGTTCGAGCCGGTCGGCGAACACGAACAATTTGAGAAAAATTCGGCTGTTCGAGGTTATGTTCGATAACTGTTCGTGCACCAAAATCATAACTGGATTTTTTCTCAGTAATGATGAAAATTAATGTTAATACGCAGTTTGAGTGTACAGCGGGGCGGGGGGAGGGGCAGGGGATGGATCTCTGCAGGAACAATGAAGATCTCCATTTTTTTTTCTCTTTCCCGCATTTGCAGTGGGGAGGTGCAATCTGTCAGCCTATCAGCAGCGCACACACGGAGCGAAGTGCTTTTTTTCACACAAGCAAGGGCATGTGTGATTGGCAGTGTATGTCACATGTCCTTGCCCTATAAGACCAAGCCATTTTCCCCGTCGCCACCATTTTCTCACTGCTGCAGCTGCGTGTTAGACGGCACCGCTGTTGCTGTGTGTGCTATACCTTGTTAATTTCAAGCCAATTTTCGCACAAATATACAGATAGCTTGGGAGTAGGGAATAGTTGTGATTGCAGTCCTTTTAAGGACTAGGTTACAGCATTTCCTACGACTTTTATCAAGCAGGTCTGTGCTCTTAAATAGATAGATTGTGGGAGTAAAGACTAATTGTAATTGGAGTCCTTTTCAGGACTAGGTTACATCAGTTCCTATCAGTTTTTGCCAGGCAGGTCTGTGCCAGTGCTGTGCAAGTTTTTTTCACAGCATTTGGCTGAATCTAGCAAAGCTAATCATTTTTGGCCTACTGCAGAGTGTGTTAGTCAGTGGAGTAGCCTATCTGTGTTGCAAGATATACCACCTGTGTATAGAATACCAATTTTTTTACTGCACCTAGTGAAGTAAAATCTTTTGGGCATAGCATCATTCTATTAGTCCATCTATACTGACCTCCATCAGGTTGCAAATTAAAAATAATTTTTTTCTGCATCTAGCTCTGAAAAAATATTTGGGCTTCTAGCAGTGTGTGGGACTTGGTCTATTAGTCCATCTATACTGACCTCCATCAGGTTGCAAATTAAAAATAATTTTTTTTCTTCATTTATCTCTGAAAAAATATTTGGGCTTCTAGCAGCGTGTGGGACTTGTTCTATTAGTCCATCTATACTGACCTCCATCAGGTTGCAAATTAAAAATAATTTTTTTCTGCATCTAGCTCTGAAAAAATATTTGGGCTTCTAGCAGTGTGTGGGACTTGGTCTATTAGTCCATCTATACTGACCTCCATCAGGTTGCAAATTAAAAATTATTTTTTTCTGCATCTAGCTCTGAAAAAATATTTGGGCTTCTAGCAGTGTGTGGGACTTGGTCTATTAGTCCATCTATACTGACCTCCATCAGGTTGCAAATTGAATAAAAAAATTTTCTGCATCTAGCTCTGAAAAAATATTTGGGCTTCTAGCGGTGTGTGGGACTTGGTCTATTAGTCCATCTATACTGACCTCCATCAGGTTGCAAATTAAAAATAATTTTTTTCTGCATCTAGCTCTGAAAAAATATTTGGGCTTCTAGCGGTGTGTGGGACTTGGTCTATTAGTCCATCTATACTGACCTCCATCAGGTTGCAAATTAAAAATAATTTTTTTCTGCATCTAGCTCTGAAAAAATATTTGGGCTTCTAGCAGTGTGTGGGACTTGGTCTATTAGTCCATCTATACTGACCTCCATCAGGTTGCAAATTGAATAAAAAAAATTTCTGCATCTAGCTCTGAAAAAATATTTGGGCTTCTAGCGGTGTGTGGGACTTGGTCTATTAGTCCATCTATACTGACCTCCATCAGGTTGCAAATTAAAAATATTTTTTTTCTGCATCTAACCCAGCCAATAGTTTTGGCCTAATACCACAGTTTGGCCACTCAGCTCTGCTCGGTTACCATCCATTGTTTTTTTGTGCAAACAACTCCAGAGTTGTGAATTAGTTAACCACCAAAATGAGTGGAAAAAGGCCTGCTGCTGGTGGAAAGGGGAATAGGCGTGTTGGGAAGGGGAAAAAAGGTTGTGTCCGTGGGGTAGGTGCAGAAGAAAGACCATCTTCCAGCCAAACTAAAATGTCTACTTCTTTTAGCGGACAATGTGATAAGATCCCTTTCTTACGGCCACGCCAATCGCTACAAATTCCAGATGAGGCACAAAAACAGCAGGTGCTTCAACGGATATCAAGTGCTCCTTTAAGTGGGCTCTCCTCCACATCAACTTCAACATCACAAATACTCCAGTCCTCAAAGGTGTCACCCAAATCGCACTTGCTTCCTCACAGCTCCCAAATCTCCAGCTGCCCGTCTGAGTATGAGGTAGAACAGATGGTTGAGTCTGCAGAGCTGTTTACTCATACTATAGCCTGGGAATCAGAGGTCGACTCCAGCGCTTCTGTGAATCCAGACGAGGAAATGATCTGCACTGATGCCCAGAATCTTTATGAGTCGGATCCAGGACCAGACGCAGAAGGTTCTGACCATAATGTAGACCCTCATTCCCAAACTGTAACTCCTGTTGGTGGAGACAATGAGGAAGACGATGATAAGACTCAAATACCTGATTGGAGCGACAACTTTAGTTTTTTGTCAGGGCAGGAACAGGTTGGCTCTGAGGACGACGGGTGTGATAACGCACAGGGTGATGATGATGAGGTCGGAGATCCCACTTACTGTCAACCCACAGTCAGCCAAGAGATGAGGTCAGCAGAGGAGGTGGAGGAAGATGCTAGTGACGACGAGGTCAGGTTGCGCCTTCCTGGACAGAGACGTAGTACTGGAAGCACGTCAACAACTGCATCCTCAAACACAACTCTGCCTCTCACCACAAGTCGTGGTGGCTCTTCAGGTCGCATGGGTGCTAAGCCTTGCATAGCGTGGGCATTTTTTCAGATCGATAAAGATGACCCAACTCGTGTTATCTGTAACATTTGTCAGCAAAAGCTAAGTAGAGGCCAAAAAATACATAGTTTGAGTACTTCATGCATGAACCGGCACATGGACATGAAGCATAAGTTGCAGTGGGAAGCTCAGTGTGCTACAATGCGGCCTAGCCGGCCGGGCCAACCACTGTCTGCCATATCTTGTGCATCCGCGGCCTCTTCATCCTCTGTGACTGGGGGGACAGCAGTCACACCTGTTTTGGGGCGCAGACCTGCCACCTCTTTACCCGCAACAGCCAGCGTGATTGGCAGGTCATCATTTTCTTTGGAGGTGGTAACACCAGCTGGTCTTGAGCGCTGTCCGACATCGATAGCACCACCTTTGGATCAAGGCAACCTAACATGTCCGCCTGCATCTTCCTCACAGACCGGCAGTTTGCTGGGGACACCCTTATCAACCCCGTCTAAGCACAATAGCCAGCCCTCGGTCCCTCAGATGTGGACAAGTAAAAGACCATTTCCTCCTAGCCATGAGAAAGCTAAGAGGTTGAATTTCACCATCTGCAAGCTCTTGGCTACAGAAATGCTGCCTTTCCGCCTGGTGGACACAGAGGATTTTCGAGACCTTATGTCCGTCGCAGTGCCCCAGTACCAGATGCCCAGTCGGCACTACTTCTCAAAGAAAGGTGTGCCTGCGCTCCACCAGCATGTCGCACACAACATCACCGCTTCTTTGAGAAACTCTGTGTGTGACAGGGTGCATTTCACCACAGACACTTGGACGAGTAGGCATGGACAGGGGCGTTACATGTCGCTGACTGGGCACTGGGTAACTATGGTGACAGCAGGACAAGGGGCTGCTGTCCAAGTCTTGCCGTCCCCACGAGTTGTGCGTCAATCCTCTTTATGTCAAAGTTCCTCCACTGCTTCTGCCTCCTCAACCTCCTCTCGGTCTTCCACCTGCACCCAAAGCCTGTCTGGTCATGCCACAAGCTTTCTAACTGCGCAGAAGGGATCCTGCACACCTCCTTACTATGCTGGCAGTAGGGCTCAACGTCATCAGGCGGTTTTTACATTGAAATGTCTGGGAAATGTGAGTCACACAGCTGAGGAGTTGTGGTCAGCTCTGGAGAACCAATTTCATGAATGGTTGTCTCCACTGGACCTGAAACCAGGGAAGGCCGTGTGCGACAATGCTGCAAACCTGGGTGCGGCCCTTCGCTGGGGCAATGTCACACACGTGCCTTGTATGGCTCACGTGTTGAACCTGGTTGTCCAGCAATTTTTAGCCCACTATCCCAGACTAGATGGCCTTCTGCAGAGGGCACGGTCGCTGTGTGCTCACTTCCGCCGTTCGCATCCCGCAGCTCAGCGACTTACATCTCTACAGAAGTCGTTGGGCCTGCCACTTCACCGGCTAAAATGCGATGTGCCTACCCGGTGGAATTCAACTCTGCACATGTTGCAGCGACTGTGGCAGCACCGACAAGCCCTGGTGCAATACGTTCTGACGTATAGCCTGGGCCAACGAGATTCAGAGGTGGGGCAAATCACGCTGGAGGAGTGGTCTCAGATCAGGGACCTATGCACCCTTCTGCACAGTTTTGAAATGGCGACGAAGATGTTTAGTGCTGACGATGCCATTATCAGCATGACTATTCCGGTGATTTACATGCTGGAGCACATGTTAAACAGAATTCGGAGTCAGGTGGTGGCACAAGAGGAGGTGGAGGAAGTAGAGGAGGAGGAGTTGTATGCAGAAGGGCTAACATCTGCAAGGTCCAGACGGTCGGCAGCACCAAGGCGGCAGGCATGTGAGGGTGGGGGAGATGATTTTACCAGGGCGCATGGTAGCAGCCAAACTAGTGAGGAAGGTGCAGGAGCCCAGGAAGAAGTGGAGGACGAACTGATGGAAGACTCATCAGATGAGGGAGACCTTGATCACATTTCTGTTGTGCGAGGTTGGGGGGAGAGGACAGAGGAAGGAAGCATGATTGTTACCTCGCCACCAACACAACAGGGACTTGGTGCTCCTGGATGCGCAACACACATGAGTGCCTTCTTGCTGCACTACCTGCAACATGACCCTCGAATTGTGAGAATTAGAAATAATCCTGACTACTGGGTTGCCACACTGTTAGATCCCCGGTACAAAAGTAAATTTGCAGAAATTATTCCTGCCATAGAAAGGGATGCACGCATGCAGGAGTATCAGCAGAGACTGTTGCAGAATCTTACATGTGCTTTTCCACAAAATACCAGTGGTGCACGTAGTGAATCTCACAGTTCCAACTTGCCAACCGTGGGACCGTCAAGTGTTCAGCACTCAAACCGTAACAGAACCACAGTATCTGCTGGTAACATCAATTTTGCGGAATCATTTCACCACTTTTTTAGCCCATCCTTTGCAAGGCCACAGGAGACAAGAAGTCTGACACATAGTCAACGCCTAGAGACGATGGTACAGGAGTATCTCCAAGTAAACATTGAAGCCACGACTGTGTCACTGGACCCTTGCTCTTTTTGGGCTTCCAATCTGGATAAATGGCCGGAGCTAGCCACTTACGCCTTGGAGATCTTGTCATGCCCCGCAGCCAGCGTTCTGTCTGAACGTGTGTTCAGCGCTGCTGGTGGTGTGCTGACAGATAAGCGCACGCGGCTCTCCACTGATAATGTAGACAGACTGACGTTCATAAAGATGAACAAATCATGGATCCGAAACGACTTTTCTACCCCTGTGTCATCCTGGGGAGAGTAAAAGCTTGATGATTGGTTAAAATCACCCTACCAACCGTTTTAAGCTTTCAAATTACTAATCATGTTTATCTGTATCTTGACTGGAAAATAATTTGGGCTTTGTAGCAGTGTGCAGCACTGATCCTATTAGGCCATCTATAATAAGCTTCACCAGATTTAAAATTAAAAATAATTTTTAGCTGCATCTAGCCCGGAAAATAATTTTGGGGCTCCGAGATGCGCAAGACACATAAGTGCCTTCTTGCTGCACTACCTGCAGCATGACCCTCATATTGTCAGAATTCGAAGTAATCATGACTACTGGGTTGCCACACTCTTAGATCCCCCAAACTTTTCGATCAACCTTTTCATTTTAATAAAGACCAAAAAAATGGTCATTTTTGAAATTATAAGCATTAGCAGGTTGTTAGAAACTGAAATCAAACAGTTTTCAACTCAAAACTTTATTCTAGGTGATGTTACATTTTCACATAGGACCCCTTGTTCGAAAGGAGCTTCTGAACTCTCTCGTCCATTGAATTTGTCAGGTTTTGGATGGTTTCTGCTTCAATTTTTTTGCATGAGGACAGAATACCCTCCCAGAGCTGTTGCTTAGATGTGAACTGCCTCCCGCCATCATAGACACTCCTTTTAATGATGCTCCAAAGGTTCTGAATGGGGTAGAGGTCAGGGGAGCATGGGGGTCACACCATAAGTTTGTCCCCTTTTATGCCCATATCAGCCAGAGATGCAGATGTTTTATGTGCAGCATGAGATGGTGTATTATCATGCAGAAAAATGATCTTGCTGTGAAATACACGGTTCTTCTTCTTGAACCATGGCAGGAAGTGCTGTTTGAGAAAATCCACATACATTATGGAGTTCATCTTTAGCGCCTTCAGGGATCCTAAAGGGGCCGACAATCTCTCTCCCCATGATTCCAGCCCAAAACATTACTCCACCTCCTCCTTGTTGGCGCTGTAGCCGTGTTTGCGTGGGGTGTCCATCAACCAGCCATCCTCCACTCCATTCATCTGGACCATCGAGCGCTGCACGGCACTCATCCGTGAACAAAACAGTTTTGAAATCAGTCTTCATGTAATGTTTGGCCCACTGGAGCCGTTTCTGCTTGTGTGAAGTGGATAGAGGAGGTCGACAGGATGGCGTATGCACAGCTGCAAACCTCTGAAGGACCCTGCATCTTGTTGTTCGGGGGACGTTGGAGGCACAAGCAGCTTCAAAAACTTGTCTGCTGATATGACAAGGCTTTTTTGCCGCTGCTCTTTCAACCTGACGTAATTGCCTGTAGGAAAGAGTCCTCAATTTGCCCTTATCAGCACGCACACGTGTGTACTGTGAATCAGCTACATACTTCTTGATTGCCAAGACACTTCATCCTGATCATCGCACAATGTTGATTGTAGTCATGCCTTGACCTAAACACTCCACAATTTGTTGCTTCTCAGCAGCCGACACATCCTTTTTCTTTCCCATTTTGGCAGAAAATGTAGGCTGCTTAATAATGTGAGAGAGCCTTCTTAAGTAGTCTTGCCTTTCATTGGACACACCTGCCAAACTAATTAGCACAGGTGTCTGCAATTGCTTACAGTGATATAAAGAGCCCTGACACACATCACCATCAATGAGTTTAACTGACAAACAAACAAATTCTTCCCTTATCACTCCTAAACACTTTTTGCATAATAATTTGGAATGCGGTGTACATGTGCTTTTCCACAAAACACCAGTGGTTCACGTAGTGAATCTTACAGTTCTAACTTGCCAACCGTGGTTTGTATGGAATTGTTCAATAAAGGGCCCAAAATTAAGATAACATAGATGGGAGAGGTCTCTATGAATAGGAATTCCTAAGTATTTGATACCCTGTGAGGGCCAGGCAAAGGGAAAGTTGGACTGGATGGAATCCTATATGGATTTAGGGAGGGAGACATCGAGGGCCTCAGACTTCGCTGCATTGATTTTAAAATTTTACCATGTAACAAAGTGATCTATTTCAGCCATAACAGCAGGGATGGATATATGTGATTGAGTGATATATACTAGGACATCATCAGCAAATAGAGAGCACTTGTACTCGGTGCCTCCCACCTCAATCCACCTAATATTGGGGTTATGGCGAATTGATGAGAGCAGGTGCTCCGTCACTAGGATGTATAAGAGAGGGGACAGAGGACATCCCTGCCTTGTCCCATTGGTGATTGTGAAAGGTGATGAAAATGTTCTGACGCACCCCCTGGGCCTTGGGACACCCGGAGCCGGACCCTTTTTGGTGGATGCTGGTGGTTGTAGTCTTCGTGGCGGCGATCCGGTTCCGTGGCTCAGGGCGGTCAAACCAGTGGCGGAACTATTTATGTGGTTTTGATGTTTAAATGTCCGACTACGCCACCCGTGGATTGCGGTCAGAGTGAACCGCCGCTACAGGGCAGACCGCTAAGGCTGGTGTTGTGGGTGCAGCAGAGCGTAGCATAACTCCCCACGGGAGGAGTATAGCCTCAGGGCAGTGTATGCGGAGGATGGGGGTGATGGTGCAGGGCAGCAGCAGTAACGACACGGAGTCAGTGATGCAGCTCAGGGCCTTTACTCACAGTTCTTATTATCCAGACCACGTCTGCAGGTAACGGCTGCCCACGTCGTACTGTGCTCACCAGGTGAGGGGCTCAGACAACTCCCAGATAACTTTGGAGCGCTTCACAGGACCCCCTTTGTGTGTCCTTTGTCTGGCCTTTCTTACCAACACTTCTGTCCGGCTGCCTCGGGCCTCCTCTTGGTAAACTTGGCGCCAGTTTCCCTGACCCTATGTGGTGCCTTCCTAGCAGGTGGAGCAAGGGGCTGCGCCACATAAAATGTCAGAGCCTCCGGTTTCTAGCTGAGGGTCGTTTCCTGCCTCCACTAGTTCGGGGACCGGTCTCCCCCTTTGGCCTGACCCCTCCACGCAGGTGGATTCGGGCGTGCGGTGGCGACTCGCCCGTCCGCACCCCTGGGATCCCTTCATTCCTCGTTCCTGGAGCCTTCTCCGCTCCTCTTCCTTCCTTCTCCCTCTTGCAGGCCTGGGCCTCTGTTACTAGGCCCGCCTCCGGAGCAGAGCTCATCCAGAGCCCCTGCTCCCTGCCACTTCTGCTCAGACTTCTCTGCACTGAACTAAGATGGTGCCCACCTTTTATACTCCCTTCTCAATGCACCCAGGAACTGCTTCCTCCCTGCTCCTGCACTGCAGGGTTCCCCTTCCTCAGTGTTCCCTCCCCCCACTCCAGCCAGGGACAGGGACGGTCGTGCCCATCTCAGGGGCATATTGGTCGCCCTGCCCCACGGCAATGTGGTGTAATGCATGCAGGTGTCGGGTCCTGATCCACACTCCATCCTTATCTGAGAGTGAGATATCACACCTCTGGGTGAGGTGCAATACGTCTGTAGCAACCGAGCCCTCGGTGCTACAGTTCCATTTATCTTCAGCCTAGGTGACGTATTGTGATACAGGGCCGTGATTTTGGCTATAAAAGGGTCCCCTAGACCCCTACCCCAAGCTTTTTAAGAGAATCATATATGGCGTGCCAGGAGACTCTATGGAATGCTTTCTCAGCATCCAACGAGAGTATCTACTTACAAATTTTTAACTGCATCTAGCCCAGGAAATACTTTGTGCCTAGTAGCAGTGTCTGCTAGTCAGCGGATTATCCCGGCTGTTAAGCAAGCTACACCACCTGTAGTTTGGACACTTAATTTTTTCAAAGGAAATGCTTCGGGACCACGGGATACTCAGTGAAGAGCATCAGGAGGCACCCCAAGGCATAGGGGCTGGGACTGGCACTAGGATGCCTTGCGGTGGACAGCCGAGCTCGATCCTTATAAAAGCTTTTTAACTGCAGCAGCTTTAGTGGACGCTACTGGAGCTGGAATTACGCGGCTGCTGGCATGAGACTTGCCCTCCAATAGATCCTTGTAAATGGATTTAAAGTGTATTCATTCAAATTAGAGGGACAATTTAAATTAAAAAGCTTAGAGCTGCCTCCACCACAGGGGGGCTCTCTCGACCCACCAGCGGACAGGCACCAGTATTGGGAGAGGGGGGCTGGCCGTCAGGGTTCACCGCGGCTCTGGCACAAACCCGGCGACACGGAGGTGGCACGGGCAGGAGCGGACTGGCCGTCTCGGCTTCTCACTTTTTGGATTTTAGAAGGGCATGACATGCCTATATCTGTGTCTCCCCCTCCTTTTACTCCTCCACCTCTTTTCTTTTCGCATGACTATATGTACTTGTCACTTTTCCATGTGTTAGTTGTGTCTTCTGAGCAGTTTGTCAGCTTTTGGACACCTTTGAAGGTGTTTTCTATGTGTTTCTATGTGTTTTTGTTTGCCTGCCATTGGTTTTAACGGTGTTCGAAGGTGTTCGACGAACAGTTCGGCGAACACACGGGTGTTCGACGAACCGAACCGAACTCGAACACTACGGGGGTGGCTCAACACTACTGATGACCCTGTCATTAGGATCCTCCTGTGAGCGCCGGCCCAAGGCCGGCTTTCATAGGGGATTGTGATTTCTGCTATGCATAGCAGTTCTGAAGCGCTTCTAATGTATAGCATAGGTGTTTCAATGATTGCAGCTTCAAATCTCCTAAAGGGACTATTAAATAAAGTAAAAAGTTAAAAAGGAAAGATTTTGCAAATATGAAAAAAATAAAAAAACACAAGTTCAAATCCCCTCCCTTTTGCTTCATTGAAAATAAAAGAATAAAAAAATTACACACATTTGGTATTGCTGAGTTCAGAAATGTCCGATCTATCAAAATTTAAATAAAATAATCTGATCGTTAAACAATCTAAATGCCAGAATTATGTGTTTTTTTTCGGCAATATCATGTAATAAGAGGCGATCAAAACATTGTATCTACCCCAAAATGGTATAATTAAAAATGTCAGCTCAGGCAGCAAAAAATGAATCCTAACCCAGCCCCATATTTCGAAAAAGGAAAACATTATGGGTCTTGGAAAATGGCGACAAAAGCAAAAAAAAATTTCCTACAAATGTTCGAATTTATTTTTTTTTGACACTTAAATTAAAAAAACAAAGACCTATACATGTTTGGTATCTGCGAACTCGTACTGACCTGGTGAATCATGTTGTCAGTGCAGATTTATATATCATTTTTTTATATATAGTGAATATGGTAAATAAAAAAACAAAAAAAAATTAAGGAATTGCACTTTTTTTTTTGCAATTTCTCTGCAACTGGAATTTTTTTTCCCATTTTCCAGTACACTATATGGTAAAATGGTGTCATTCAAAAGTACAACCTCTCCCACAAAAAACAAGCCCTCATATGGCTATATTGACAGAAAAATAAAAAAAAATTATGGCTCTTGGAAGTATGAGGAGAAAACTAAAATGCAAAATGGCCTGGGGGTGAAGGGGTTAATATAAATAGGGGTGTTAGCTGGAGGTTTCATTTAAGGCAGGACATAAGTTTTGGGGTTCTGCAGGGGTTGTGGATTTATTCCAGAACTGCCCTATTTAGTATGTTAATCAGGATCTATCTTGATCCAACATCTCTTATCTACATCCTAAAATCCCAGAATGAGTGACTATCCAATAAATGGCTGAATAAGTCCATCAGCACCTTAAACGCAAAGAGGGGAGAGTATTCGACACCCCCTATGAATTTATACTAAGGACATATGTTAAGGAAATGTATGGATTGGAAACTCTTCTTCATTATTGGAATCTCAAGAAAAGTTCTTTCCCGATTCCAGGACTTCAAATGAAGTCAGACAAACTGATGAAGCAGGAAAAACATTCCATGAGTCATTGATAGCGGTTCACAAAATCAACAGAAAAGCCTTATTGAGCATTAAGAAGCAATACGGTGGAAAGAATATGTATGCTGACAGGAGCGCAGTTAATGCACTGAACTCAAAGAAGAGGCAGCTGAAACATTAGGTCAGCATATTCTGAAAATGTGATGTGGGTATACCGTTCTGGTTGTTTAATGAACAGAAAACTCTTTTTCAGATCTTGTCTTTGTGAAGTAAAACTGTAAACTATAGTAAAACAAAATGCTTATTTCTCTCTGCAGCACCTCCGCAGGTCCCACGAAGCATTACATGTCACACATTGGAAGTGGTCTATTTTAGATGCTGGTAGTGTTATGATCTGCTACAAGCACTAAGGAAAGAAAGGAGATCTGTCACTACAATAGAACTAAGCTAGATCCCTACGATGTAACGGGGAACCTGATCCTGCGATCAGACCCGCTAAAGTCCTCGGCTAGTCTGTACGAAGACCTATAGATGCAAGGGAGGGATCCCTACAAGAACTAGGGACTGGGATAAAGTTGGACACCTCCTAGCAGAGATTGTAGCAGTAAAAGACAAACACACAACATAGAACATAAAGGTCCGAAGACCTAGCTAAACAGACTGAGAAAGGTAACTAAGCACCAGGCTAACTTAAGAGTAGAAATTACAATGAAGTCCAGCAAGGCCAGGAGGGCGGAGCAGGATTAAATAGGCAAACAAGGTCATGTGACCAGCAAGATAGAAAAAAACTAACAGGAGAGTTCTAACAGGTAGTCCTCCAGAGCAGAGAGTCAGACTGATGCAGTTCTCACCTTTGGCTAAAGAATATAAGGGGATCAAAATTGAGATTATGTTGAAAATAAAGATACGCTACAGAGTTTGTGTCTCTAGTCTATACAGTGGCACAGAAAATCTCTATCATTCCAAATTATGGAAGTGAAGGAACTGTCCCCCATTTTAGAGATTTTCTCACCTGGAGAGGAAAATATCACTTCTTTCATAAGAGAGTATGACTATAATACTGTGTTTGATGGAATATGCCATATTTTATTTTACTGTCAGATTTATATAGAATCAGGAGGAGAAAAATCAGCTCAATATACTTCTGTGTGATATCAGAGACTAACCGAAAAGAAAAAAGACCTCTTACAAACATAATACTTAAAAAATATGATAAAACTTTATTTCAGACAATAAATTTCCATAAAAAAGCATAAAATAAAAGAGCAGTATAAATACAAGAAACAAGAAGTAGAAAAACCAACAGAACTGTATCATGGACTATAGCATTGTAATCAATATTTAATGCCAAAGTGCATATTCAGTGGTATGTTGGTTCATACCCTTGTGCAGATAGTGTAGACGTCTTTAAACATGAATGGTATTGCACCACACAAAAAAGAGTCTCAAAGTATTGTTATAAAGTGGCAGGCGTAGAAGACATAAGTATCCAAGATAGATTAATGATTTCTGATGATAACAATGAGTGGTCTTATAATCTTCACATGCACTTTGGCATTAAATATTGATTACAGTGCTGTAGCCCATAAAACATCTCGGTTAATTTTTCTACCTCTTGTTTCTTGCATTCATACTGCTACTTTTTTATGCTTTTTTATGAAAATGTATTGTCTGAAATCAAGTTGTCATATTTTTCAAGTATTGTGTTTAGAAGAGGTATTTTTTCTTTTCAGTTTAGTACTTAATGGACTTTTAACCCCTTAACGACCGCTGATGCGCCTTTTTACATCGGTCGTTAAGGGTACTTATTCCTCGCTCTTTCATGGTGCTAAGAAATAATGGTATAGCACCGCCTGGTGTGACAGCTGACACCATGCAGTATTGGCCCGGCTGGTTTCGATGCCGATCAGGGTTGATTAACCCCTTAAATACTGCTGTCAATCGTGAAAGCGCTATTTAAGTGGTTATAAGGGGGTCGCAAGACCCTCTTAACAACCATCAGACCCCCGCAATGAGAATCGCGGCTCCCAATGGTTACCATCGAACACTGACATCATGTGATGATCCCAGAGTATGGTGGCCTGTGAGATCCAGTAATAAGCTGGATCTCACAGGCACAGTCAGGCTGAGTCAGTGACTCACTGACAGGTCTCATACACTGCAATACACGAGTACTGCAGGGTATGAGACCAGTGATCAAAGTGAAAATTACACATGTCCCACAGTGGGACTTGGTGAAACAGTAAAAAAAAAAAAGTGAAATAAAATATCTAAAAAAAAATTGGCAAAAAAAGTGCACACACCTCACTAAAATACGTTTCGCCATTCAAAACTCAGCGTTTGTGATATAACAAAAATAAACAAAAAAACTTACACATAATTGGTATTGCCACGTCCAGAATGACCTGCTCTATAAAACTAACATTATTTATTCTGATTTGCAAACGCTGTAAAAAATAAACACTCCAAAAATGTCGCTTTTTCATCATACTGACTCACAAAAAAAGTGAATAAAAAGCGATCAACAAGTCGTTTGTAAAAAAAAAATATAAATAAAAATGCCAAACCATCCAGCAAAAAAAACAAGCCATAATATGGCTCATTCGGCAAAAAAAAGATACAGCTCTCAAAATGTGATGATGCAAAAACAAATTCATTTTTGTGAAATATCGTTTTTAGTCTGTAAAAATAGAAAAGCATAAAAAAAACTATATATCTGGTATCACTGTAATTGTACCGACCCAACGAACAAATCGGTCTTATCACTTTTACTGCACGGTGAACGGTGCAAAAAAGAAATTATAATAATAATTGAATTTATCTTTTATGCTCATTCTGTGTCTGAAAAATCTGAATAAAAAGCGATCTAACATTACTATGTACCCCAAAATAGTACCAAATAAATCTGCAACTCATCTCGCAAAAAATAAGCCCTCATACAGCTCTGTTCACCCAAAAATAAAAAAGTTACAGCTCTCAGAATATTGTGACTAAAAAAACTATGTTTTTTTTATAAAAAAAGCAAACATTTTTACTGTGTGATAGCAGCAAAACCAAAAAGAAAAACATATAAATATGGTATCGCTGTAATCGCACCGATCCAAAGAAGAAATTTGCTTTACGCCGCACGGCAAACCACGCAAAATTCAAAATAAGGACTATTCTTGTAGTGCTGTCTATATCTTCATTCTAACTCCAAAAAATCGGAATAAGGCTCGACTCACATTTATCCTGTGCACTCTGCTGAGCGCTTACGTCTGGGTTTCTGCGTAAATTCACCAAAACTGCAATTCAGACAAAACCCCCGATAGAACCACTCACTTACGAGGCAGATGGAGTCAATTTGCACTGGTCTCTGTTCCGACAGTGTCCCATCATTTTAGACTTTTTTTTAGCGCACAAGTGTGGGTGACCACAAATCTGTGCACACCTAAAAAGATGGACTCCACCAGAGCAGAAGCCAAACGAAGTACCAAGTGTCTCCATCTGCTTCATTAAAGTGGGTTGTTTTGCCTGAATCACATTTTTGTGGGATTTACCCAGAAACCCTGACTTAAGTGCTCAGCGTAGACTGGCGATCAAGTCTTATTCTGGAAGCAATCTAAAATTATGTACCCCAAAATGTTACCAATAAAATCCCTAATTTATCCCACACAAAACCAACCCCCACTCAGGTCCATCATCTGTCATTGGAACTATAGGGGGTCCCACGTTACAGGTAGAACAAAGACTCTGGAAAAGCGACATCTCCCACCCCCTCAAATAAAATCCAGTTTATTGTGCACTTAGAAATCCAAATGTCCCCCTCCTTCTGAGCCCCTCTGTGCCTACACCGCAGTAAACGGCCACATGTTTGGCATTATTGTAGTGGGGAGAGTGCACTTAACAATTTACGTGATGTGTGTCGCCAGGAGAATGGGGGTGCTACTACACTGTGTGCAGAATTATTAGGCAAGTTGTATTTTAGAGGATCATTTTTATTGTTGATCAACAACTATGTTCTCAATCAACCCAAAAGACTCATAAATATCCAAGCTTAATATTTTTGGAAGTTGGAGTGTTTTTTTTTTTAGATTTGGCTATCTTAGGAGGATATCTGTTTGTGCAGGGAACTATTACTGTGCAAAATTATTAGGCAACTTAATAAAAAACAAATATAATCCCATCTCACTTGTTTATTTTCACCAGGTAAACCAATATCTGTGCACAAAATTTAGAAACAAACATTTCTGACATGGAAAAACAAAAACCAAAAAATTAGTGATCAATATAGCCACCTTTCTTTATGATGACACTCAACAGCCTTACATCCATAGATTCTGTCAGTTGCTTGATCTGTTTTCGATCAACCTTGCGTGCAGCAGCCACCACAGCCTCCCAGACACTGTTCCGAGAGGTGTACTGTTTTCCCTCCCTGTAGACCTCGCATTTTATGATGGACCACAGGTTCTCTATGGGGTTCAGATCAGGTGAACAAGGGGGCCATGTCATTATTTTTTCTTCTTTTAGACCTTTACTGGCCAGCCACGCTGTGGAGTAGTTGGATGCATGTGATAGAACATTGTCCTGCATGAAAATCATGTTTTTCTTGAACGATACCGACTTCTTCCTGTACCACTGCTTGAAGAAATTGTCTTCCAGAAACTGGCAGTAGGTCTGGGAGTTGAGCTTCACTCCATCATCAACCCGAAAAAGTGTCATGGGTGTGTCGTCACGAAGATCGTCGCGACTACACAGCCTGACTTCTCGCAGCTGAGTTTTTGGTGCTTTGTGTTTTTTGGTTGTGAGGGAGTTAATTCTCTCTCTCTGTGCTTGACGAGGCTCGGCCTCGCCCAGCTGCAGTTAATGCTGCAGTATTGGGATTCCTTCAAGAACCTGCTTTATCTGGAGTCCGCAAAATGTCTGAATCCCAGACAAGCCAGGTGGTCGTTGTTTTTTACCAGGTTTAATTTTGTCGTTACATATCATCCTGGGTCAAAAAATGTTAAGGCGGATGTCTTATCTCGTAGTTTCCCTGGGGCCGGGAATATGGATGATCCGGTTCCTATCCTTCAAGAGGGGGTGGTGGTGTCGGCAGTATGCTCTGAGCTTGAGGAGGAGGTATTAGAGGCTCAGGGGGATGCCCCTGTTGGACCTCCAGGGAGACTGTTTGTTCCAGATCAGCTACGACAAAAGGTGATCGAGGCACACCATAACTCAGCTTTGGCAGGACACCCAGGGAGTAAAGCAACTGTGGATCTCCTCTCGCGTCGGTTTTGGTGGCCTAACTTACATAAGGAGGTGGTAACTTTTGTTGCGTCCTGTGGGGTTTGTGCGCGCTCTAAGACCCCACATACCCGTCCGTCTGGGGCCCTCTTAGCTTTGAAGATCCCGGAGCGTCCTTGGACTCATCTGTCTATGGACTTTATTACGGATCTCCCGCCGTCCTCGGGTAAAACGGTCATACTCGTTGTAATGGAAATTTGGAGTTTCAGGTATCGAAAGTCATCGATTCACGTTTTAGTCGCCGGTCCCTTCAGTACCTGGTTCATTGGAAAGGGTATGGCCCTGAGGAGAGAATGTGGGTTCCTGCGTCAGATATTAATGCAGACCGGTTAATTCGTGCCTTCCACACGACTCACTCTGATAAACCTGGCCCTGAGGGCCCGGAGGCCCCTCGTAGAGGGGGGGGTACTGTCATGGGTGTGTCGTCATGAAGATCGTCGCGACTACACAGCCTGACTTTTCGCAGCTGAGTTTTTGGTGCTTTGTGTTTTTTGGTTGTGAGGGAGTTAATTCTCTCTCTCTGTGCTTGACGAGGCTCAGCCTCGCCCAGCTGCAGTTAATGCTGCAGTATTGGGATTCCTTTAAATACCTGCTGGTCTGATAGGGAAGTTGTCGGTGAAAGCATTTCTTGCAGACCTTCAGAGTGGATCGTTGTTTGGTGGAGTTCGGAGCGAGGAGTATGCGGTGTGGTTTGTTCCCTTCCTCCCTTTATCATTTATCTCCTAACTAGTGTTGAGCGATACCTTCCGATATCGGGAAATATCGGATCGGATTGGATCGGACCGATACCGAAAAAGTATCGGATATCGCCGATTCCGATACCGGAAACCAATGCAAGTCAATGGGACAGAAATATCAGAATGAAAATAAACCCTTTCTTTCCTTGTAGGTTAATTCTACATGAAGGAAAACAACTAAGAATAATGTAGAATGTATTGGGGGAGGTGGGGGAGACAATAAAGGCATAGAGGTTTAGCCCAATCAAATGGAATAGCAGGAATTAATATTTTTTTTAAGACGTTCTGAGTTACGGAAATATTGACTATGTTAAGTATTTTTATATTTTGTCAGATATTTATGTTTCACTACTTCCATGCTCTTAACCTTCTTTTTTTTACTTCTCCCACACTTTCTCCTTCATCATCCTCAGCATCTTTTTCATCCACTTCTTCTTCACCTTCTTCATCTTCTTCTTCTTCACCTTCTTCGTATTATTCTTTTTTTTTCATTCTTCATATTCTACTTCTTCATCTTCTTCATATTCTTCTTCATCATATTCTTATTTGTGACAGGCATTCCTGTAGTTGTTATCTATAAAAGCTTGGACATTACACCTTTCGTTCTGCCCGTCACAAAAGATTTACAACAGGATTTGTCCGCGTTCAGTTTGGCCTGCAGCAGCAGGTCTTTTCCAGGGGCACCACGAGGAGGAACGGACTCACCCCCATACACTGCTTAGTCATCTTCTGCTTATAATTTAGATATTATCTTTTGCTCTGATTTTTAGTCTTATGCTTAATGTTCTTCCGCTTTTTGTTCTGCAGCTTCTTGTATTTCTGCTTCTTGGTTTTCTGTCTCTTGTTCTTCTGTATCTTGGTGCTTGTCTTCTCTTCTTTGTCCTCTTGGTCAACTTCTTCAGGGTCATCTTCTTGGTCTTCTTCGGGGTGGTCTTCAGGGTCGTCGTCTTCGGGGGTTCTCGTCTTCGGGGTCCTCGTCTTCTTCGGGTTGGTCTTCTGGGTCGTCTTCTTCGGGGTGGTCTTCAGGGTCCTCGTCTTCTTCGGGGTGGTCTTCAGGGTCCTCGTCTTCTTCGGGGTGGTCTTCAGGGTCCTCGTCTTCTTCGGGGTGGTCTTCAGGGTCCTCGTCTTCTTCGGGGTGGTCTTCAGGGTCCTCGTCTTCTTCGGGGTGGTCTTCAGGGTCCTGGTCTTCAGGGTCCTCGTTTTCGGGGTCCTCGTCTTCTTAGGGTTGGTCTTCAGGGTCCTCGTCTTCAGGGTTCTCGTCAGGGAGATCCAGAGTGATAACCAAGAACCATTTCAAAAAGCTTGAACTTGGAAATGTAGCAGAAGGTACAAGAAAGCTGAGGAACTTCCGAGGACCAGCTGACGGTACTGGAACCCGGATGGGTAGCAGAAGGTACAAGAGCCAATGGAACTGCCGAAGACCAGCTGACGGTACTGGAACTCGGTTACTAAGCAGGAGGTACCTGTGCCAGAAAGCACTACCAAGGACCAGCAGACTTTGGTGGAACTTGGATACCGAGAAGGAGGCACCTAATCCAAAGGCACTGCCGAGAACCAGCTGACGGTACTGGAACCCGGATGGGTAGCAGAAGGTATCCATGTAAAAAAAAGTTCAAGGCCGCGAGCTGGCCGCAGTTACCAAAACCCACAGTCCTACAGGGGGTGCTTGTCCTATTGGCACTATGGAACCAGCCTTCATTGCCAGATCCCGCAGCCCACATAGGAGTCACCTAAACTGCAGGCACCATAGTCAGCTAACCCGACCGCAACACGACAGGACAACGCATTGGAGGCAAAGTGACGTTGACACTACCCGGAAACAGCTGGCGTGCTGGAACCAGGCTGGGCAGGAGGGAGTACCCGTGCCAAAGTCACTGTCGAGAACCAGCTGACGGTACTGGAACCCGGATGGGTAGTAGAAGGTACAAGAGCAAATGGAACTGCCGAGGACCAGCTGACGGTACTGGAACCCGGATGGGTAGCAGAAGGTACAAGAGCCAATGGAACTGCCGAAGACCAGCTGACGGTACTGGAACTCGGTTACTAAGCAGGAGGTACCTGTGCCAGAAAGCACTACCAAGAACCAGCAGACGTTGGTGGAACTTGGATACCGAGAAGGAGGCACCTAATCCAAAGGCACTGCCGAGAACCAGCTGACGGTACTGGAACCCGGATGGGTAGTAGAAGGTACAAGAGCAAATGGAACTACCGAGAACCAGCTGGCGGTGCTGGAACCCAGGGTAAATACTAAAAACAGAGTGGAGCCAGAGGTGTAATTGGAGCAAGTTTTAAATCAGTAGTACAGTGGATGTGGACAAAGCAGGAGAAATTGCCGTCCGCACAGCAGGGGAACAGCTGACGTTACCAAACCCCAATAACACGGCAGCAAGTGTTGACTGTGCAGACGGCACTTCCGAGCGCCAACTGGCGGTGTTGGAGCTCAGGGATAATACTGAAAACAGAGGAGCCAGAGGTGTATTTGGAGGAGGTTTTAAATCTGTAGTAGTGAGAATGTGGACAGAGCAGGAGAAATTGCCGTCCGCACAGCCGGGGAACAGCTGACGTTACCGAACCCCAATAACATGGCATCAAGTGTTGACTGTGCAGACGGCACTTCCGAGCGCCAACTGGCGGTGTTGGAGCTCAGGGATAATACTGAAAACAGAGGAGCCAGAGGTGTATTTGGAGGAGGTTTTAAATCAGTAGTACAGTGGATGTGGACAGAGCAGGAGAAATTGCCGTCCGCACAGCAGGGGAACAGCTGACGTTACTGAACCCCAATGACACGGCAGCAAGTGTTGACTGTGCAGACGGCACTTCCGAGCGCCAACTGGCGGTGTTGGTGCTCAGGGATTACAGTTCAGGTGGTAGAAACATGAACAGAACAGGAGACCTGGATACTGTTGCCAACCAATTATTTATTCTGGAAGAGGACTGGCAAATTCATGAGAGATCCAGGCCTTGTTCATTTTGAGAAAAGTAAGCCGGTCAACGTTATCGGAGGATAGTCGCATGCGACGGTCTGTTAGTACACCACCTGCGGCACTAAAGATGCGTTCCGATAATACACTAGCAGCAGGGCAAGCTAGCACCTCCAATGCATACTGACTAAGCTCTGGCCATGTATCCAGCTTACAGACCCAAAACTTGAAGGGAGAAGAGCCGTCTGGGAGTACACTAAGAGGGCAAGACATGTAGTCTGTCACCATCTGACGGAAACGTTGCCTCCTGCTGACTGGAGCCGTCTGTGATGGTGTAGACATTTGTGGCGGCGGGGACACAAAACTTTGCCACTTTTCGGCCATACTGGTCTTGCCTTGTGCTGAGGCGCTGCTTCTGCTCCCTCTTTGTGCAGAGCTTCCTCCACTGCCTCGACGCACTGAGCTGCTTTGTAAAGCACTAGCAGCACTGCTCTCAGTTGGAATGAAGAACAAGATGGAATGCACCAGTGCGTCTTGGTACTTCCGCATTTTACGCTCCCGGTTCAACGGTGTTATGAGGCTTTGTAAGTTGTCCCGGTAACGAGGATCTAGGAGGGTGGACACCCAATAATCAGCCGTGTTGAGAATGTGGGCAATGCGGCGGTCGTTTCTCAGGCACTGCAGCATGAAATCAACCATGTGCTGCAGACTGCCAACTGGCCAAGAAACGCTGTCCCCTGCTTGAGGTGTGATATCTGCCTGCTCTGCATCACCCCACCCTCGCTCTAGATACTGACTACTAGAGCATTGTGTACCTCCCTCCTCTGGACAGATGTCTTCCTCATCCATTGACTCCTCCTCATCCTCCTCACAAAGTGTCCCCTGCCTAGGTCTTTGTGAGGAACCACGTTGCGTAGACTGTAGAGAAGCAGATGGCATTTGAGACTCCTCATCCTCCACCTCTTCCAAAACCTCGTCCCTTAGTGCTTGCAGTGTTTTTTCAAGCAGGCAGATAAGGGGGATAGTCATGCTGACTAGTGCATCATCTGCACTCGCCATCCGCGTGGAATAATCGAAGGCACGCAAAACGTGGCAAATGTCCTTCATAGAGGCCCACTCAGTGGTGAAGTGTGAACGGCGCGCACTGCGACTTGCTTGCGTCTGCTGCAGCTGGTACTCCATTACTGCTGCCTGCTGCTCACACAACCTCTCCAACATATGTAACGTTGAATTCCACCTGGTGGGTAGGTCACATATGATGCGATGTTCCGGAAGACATAATCGGCGCTGCAGAGCTGCAATGCGTGATCTTGCATTGCTGAAACGCCGCAAGTGAGCACACTCTATGCGGACCTTGTGAAGCAGTGCATCAAGATCCGGATAGTCCCTCAAAAAACTCTGCACGACAAAGTTGAGCACATGTGCCAGACATGGGATGTGAGTGAGGTTGCGTAGGCCCAGAGCTGCCACCAGATTTCGGCCATTGTCACACACTACCATGCCTGGCTGGAGATTCGCTGGCACAAACCACACGTCGCTCTGCTGCTTGATGGCATTCCAGAGCTCCTGCGCTGTGTGGCTTCGATTCCCCAAAGAAATTAATTTTAATACGGCCTGTTAACGTTTGGCCACGGCTGTGCTCATATCGGTCATCATAACAGGTAACCGTTCACGGGTCGATGTGGAGGTAGACCGTGACGGCTCCTGCAGCGCTGATTCAGAGGAACTGGAGTATGAGGAGGAGTCAATGTGTACAGACTGGATTCCTGCAATCCTTGGAGTTGGCAGAACACGTACAGCGCCACTCTCAAGATCTGTACCCGGCTCCACAACATTTACCCAATGGGCAGTGAGGGAAAGGTATCGTCCCTGTCCATGCTTACTGGTCCACGCATCGGTGGTCAGGTGGACCTTGCTACTGACAGCGTTTTGTAGCGCATGTTTAATTTTTCCCTCCACATGATGTTGCAGGGCAGGGACGGCTTGCCTGCTGAAATAAAAGCGGCTGGGCACATTGTATTGTGGGACTGCCAATGCCATAAAGTTACGGAATGTGTCAGTCTCCACCAGCCTGAATGATAGCATTTCAAGGGCCAGTAGTTTAGCAATGCCAGCATTCAGAGCCTGTGCTCGGGGGTGGTTTGCCGAGTATGGGCGCCTTTTCTCCCATGCCTGTGCTAACGATGGCTGTAGACTGGCCTGGGAGTGTGAGGATGACTGGGAAAGTGGTGCTGTGGGTGGAATTACACTGTGTCTCTGTACAACAGTGCCAGAGATTCTTCCATGGCGATTCTGTGAGGAAGCCGAACCAGCTGTGTGTGAGCTGGAGGAAGAGGCTACAACACGATCTGAAGAGGTGGTAGGTGGCGCTGTAGGTTGGCCTAGGTCTTCAGTGTGTTTTTGTAACTCCACCACGTGCTTGGTCCGCACATGTTTCCACATATTTGTGGTATTGAGGTTGCTGACACTTTTCCCTCTTTTCACCTTCTGATTACACAGCTTGCATTTGACAAAGCAAATGTCATCTGCAACTGTGTCAAAAAAGGACCAGGCACTGCAAGTCTTGGGAGCGCCCGCTTTAGATTTTGGAAGAGCCATGCTCCTAATGGGTGCCGAAGTGGAGGCTACAGGCAACCAAGTCTGCCCCCTCCCTCTCCCTCCTTTTTGGGCTGTTCGGGGAATCTCTTCCTCAGAGCTGCTCCCACCACCTTCCTGTCCCTCACGCCATGATGGGTCAAGGACCTCATCATCTACACCACCCTCTTCAAACAACTGCTTCTCCTGGGTAGTCTCGACAGCACAGTACGCACCAGAAAGTGGCACCTGAGTCTCATCATCAGATGCGTACTGAGGTGTGCTGCTGACCATAGGCACTGGCCCACCCGCCTCTTCAGATTCAGAGAGACAAAACGGTTGCGCATCACTGCATACTACCTCTTCTTCAAATTCTCGAATTCTGCTTGGCTGGCCCCCTCTTTCCAAGCCAAGAGATTCAGAGAACAGAAGTAGAGATGGCTCCTGTCCAGGGCTCTCTGACTGCCTGGGCAATTTGGCAGGTGGTGAAGAGACAGATGGGTGCTCTTCAGGCTCAGGACCTGAGAGGATCTGGAACTAATTGAAGTCGATGCGTTAGCTGCCATCCATCCGACAAGGGCTTCAATTTGGTCCTCCCGCAGCAGTGGGGTACGGCTAGCTCCTACAAAGCTGCGCATAAAGGACTGTTCCCTGGTAAAACTGGGGGATGCTGACTCACTGGTGCCCGCAGCAGGCACAGAATCCCCACGTCCTCTCCCTGCAGGCACAGAATCCTCACGTCCTCTCCCTGCAGAAACTCCACGCCCACGCCCACGACCACATGCCTTACTCCCTGCCTTCTTCATCTTGGTAGACTGATAAGGATAGGCAGAAAAGTACTAAGGGCTTAGTGTGCTTATTCCTGAACAGCTGCTAACAGGTATAAGAAACACTAATTTTATAAAGTGTGGACTAGACTTTAATATGAGCTAATGTGGCCTACACAACTCTAAAGTAGAGTGTTTGGTGAACTTTATTTAGGGTTTTTTTGTCACAAAAAGACACTGGATGTGCCTAAAGATGTAATAACGATAGTATCACAAACTTTTTGTAGCTATTACAATGTAGGAAGGTAGCCTACAATGCAATAGATGAGACTACAAAAAATAGGCTAATACTAATCTGGCTGGGGCTGCAGGGCCCAATGCTGCAGAAAGGCTCCTCTAACTACTCCTATATAGTGTGTTTGTAACCAATTTAGCTGAATACGGATGGAACCACCACACTAATAGGAGAAATCAGGAAAAATTATGAATTGGCAAAAAAGGACAATGTATGAGGCAGTGACACACACTGAGTGCACTACAACCAGACGTGGTTGAAGCACACACTACAGGGTGAGCTGCACTCACACACCAGACCTTGCAGACAGCGGTGAACAGTACAGATGCAGAGCACTGTGCACTAGCGCTGCAAGACCAAAAAAATTTCTCTATCTACTCCTATATAGTGTGTTTGTAACCAATTTAGCTGAATACGGATGGAACCACCACACTAATAGGAGATATCAGGAAAAATTATGAATTGGCAAAAAAGGACAATGTATGAGGCAGTGACACACACTGAGTGCTCTATAACCAGACGTGGCTGAAGCACACACTGCAGGGTGAGCTGCACTCACACACAGAGACCTTGCAGAAAGCGGTGAACAGCACAGAGAACTGTGCACTAGCACTCAAGGCACAGCGATTTATAAAGTAGCTTGGGTAAAGCAGAATAGACCAAATAGGTAGCTAAAACTGTCCCTCAGAACAACAGCGTCCTATCCCTAACTGAATTCACAGCAGAGTGAGCTCAAAATGGCAGCGGCGGCTTTTATAGTGCATCATGACATCATTTCAGCAGCCAATCACAGCCATGCCATTAGTTAAGATGCCTACATGCCTAACAGGATGTGCCCACACGTCTTAGGATCCTCATTGGCTGAATAAAATGAAAATGGCTCATTGCATTATGGGAACTTCCGATTCCGGTATACGATATTGCAAAAGTATCTGAATTAAGTATCGGAATACCCGATATTTCAGTATCGGAATGCTCAACACTACCCCTAACCTGTTGTTGTTCCCTCTGTAATTGTGGTGTTAGTTTTTTTATGCAAGGTGGTTTTTTGGTTTTCCCCTTGTACTGTCTCGTTTGTCTAGTACTGTGTTTTGGGCATTTTCTATCCTGTTCCCCATTGTTGTGATCGGGGTCCTTCTCAGGACTAGATTACTTAGGTTCAGGGATATTCAGGAGTTTAGGGTTACGCTGGCGTCCTGGACCTCTGTACCATAAACAGTACCTCCAGGTTGAGGGATTAGTCAGGGCCCCCGTCTAGGGTCAGCTCAGGCCCCTGATCCCCCTGTACGCTGAGACAGCGTGACAAAAGGTCCCACAAGTTCATCTTTGATGATACCAGCCCATACCAATACCCCACCTCCACCTTGCTGGCGTCTGAGTCGGAGTGGAGCTCTCTGCCCTTTACTGATCCAGCCTCTGGCCCATCCATCTAGCCCATCAAGAGTCACTCTCATTTCATCAGTCCATAAATCTTTGAAAAATCAGTCTTAGGCTATGTGCCCACTATGCAGTGTAAGGCAGCGCTAGTCATCATGCTGGGGGACACTCGCTGCACCGAGTCAATTAAAGCACACCAGCCACTTTTTCCAGTATGTCACAATCCAGCAGTTTAATACACTTCATAACAGCTTATAACCGAGTCCAACTCAGTTGCTTGCCGACATGTTACAAATATAATGTCCAAGAGCCTTTCCAGTGACAGATATGTCCACTTGGCTCCAGGTACAACCTTCAGCAAGGTAACAATATAAATGTCCACATCAAGTAGTGTTTTTACCTTTGCCGGGTCGTAGCTGCTTCAGTCAGATGTGTTCTGCCACCGCTGTGGCTTTACGGCTTCCCACATGGGGGTCTCCAGCCCTCGTACCTTCAAAGGCTACTGGCATGTTTCCACACATAACATCCAGCCTTTGCCTTTCAGGACTCTTGCCTTCCAAGCCTCTTGCCCTCCAAGGCTACTGGCATCTCTTACACATAAGGATCCAGCCTCTTCCTTTCAGGCTTCACTAGGCCTCACACTCTAATGGTGTCCCATACAGGGAACAGGCCTCACGCCTTTCACACCCTGTCTCAAAACTACCAGGGTTTATATATCCTCCAGTGCACACACAGGACCTGTGCTGATGTCACTGTCATGTGATCAGACCCTCTGTGTGCACAGGACCTGTGCTGATGTCACAGTCATGTGATCAGTCACCTGAGGGGGAGGTACATTGTCAGCCAAAACACACCCTGGACCATTACAGTAATGCCGCAAGCCGCTGCATTACATACCCCCCCCCCTGTTCAAACTTGTGGGGTTGAACACATAATATACACAATCAAATTATAACCCACAGTTCACACAGAGACCATGTACTTGACAATTGCGCTGCTCAGCCCCTGGAACATTAGTCAACGACATTAGCTCATTCCTTAGGGACCTACCATCTGTCATTGTCACTGACTTTGTCAAGTCACATTTCCGTGTCGTAACTTTGTCAGACCTCCCCCGCTCCCAGCGGTCAGTCGTAACCTTGTCAGACTTCCCCTGCTCCCAGCAGTCAATACACCAGTGTGACTCACATGCCCTTGTATCTAAGGTCCGGTTAGACTCCGTACTGTCCGTACTCTATTGGGTCGTTTGTATGGGCCTCTCAAACCTGAGTTACTGGAGGTCTCACTACCTCTAAACCCACTCCCACTACTCTCAGGACATCTTGAAAGGTCCCTAACTTCAGCTGTAGCTGTTCTTTTATTTAGGGGGCCCTTTCTCTGTCTGGTCTCACAATTTCTAGACGGCTGCCATCCTCTGCTGCTCAGATGATGCTGTCTATCCACTCACAGTCTAGAGAGATTCAACTGTTCTACCTCTCGCAGGTAGGTCACTCGGTACTCCATCAGCATGCGTATATATGCAAGACTTTCTTCCCTTCCTACAGCGGAGAATGACACCATGCCGTCTTCATCTAGTATTCAGTCCTGACAATCACGTGGACTGCTTACTTTCATCACACCAGACTTCTTTACCATCATCTGCATGGCTCGGCCATTTCTCCCAATAAGCTTTCTTACCAGAGCCTGAGGCACCCGGATGACCTCTTCATGCAGACTTTGAGCTTTTCTCATAAGCTGCAGTTGTCTAACGGCTTGTTCCGTCTTCAACCGGAGAAACCGCTTCGTGCGAATACATCGCCAGTGCATGTCAGTTAGGATAGCCACCCTCTTCACTGTGACTTCGGTTGTGGACAGGACCAGCAGCTGTTTAGCTTCTGAGGTCGAGTACACCTTACAGGCTCCCACGGCCTTCTTAAACTCTTCATGCACGGACTCACTGGTGCATTCTTCTCTCAAATCCTCGGGTACATCTATGAGGCACTTGTACTGAGAGGTTTCTGTCTCACCAGTGGTCTCCAAAAGATCATCTAGCTCAGGTTTCAGGGGCAACTGACTTTCAGCTTCTTCACCCTGTATGCTTCCCCTGAGCTAACTCACAGCTACAAATTCGCGAATTTTCGTCCTGACCACTTCCATTTCATATTTATCTTCTGTTAACACTCTCTTAGCTCTCCTCAGGTCCACCTTCTCATGGTATAAGGGAGTGAGTGCAACTTGTTTGCCCTTTTCCTTCTCCAAGGAGGCCTCGTTCACTGAGTGATACTTTTCTAGGCGACCTTTGAGCTCGAAAGCTTCTTCCTCTAGCTCAGCTACTCGCCTCTCAGCAGCCCATCTCTGAAGCTCTTCCTGCTTCAACTTCTCCTTTAACAGTAGAGTTCTCTCAGACCTCTCTGTCTCCAATGCGCCCACTCGGCTCTCAACAGCCAGTCTCTCAATCTTCTCTTGCTTCAAATGGGCTTGTAGCGACTCCTTGAGCTCCTTCATCTCGGCTCCTACATCCACCGAATCATCCGAGCTCGCATTATTCGAGTAGGTATTTGTTTCATACCTCCCATCTCCAGTGGCCAACTCCTGGCCCTGGTCTGTGGCTTCTCCGATAGACTCCTCCATCTTTTTCCGCTCAGCTTCCATCTTGCTGATTCTATCCTTAAGGCACATCTCTGCCCTCTGGAGATTATCACAGAACATCTGCAGCTCTTTCACCTGAGCTTCCAGACCTAGGGTCTTTCTGCGGAGAGCACCATTTTCATCACGGGGGTCCTGCAGAGTGGTCTGCATCCGCCTTATCATCCTCTAGTTTTTCTTTAACCGTGAGGAGATCCTCATAGTCTCTCTTAATTTGTTGCAGTTCCCCACTGCGTTCACCATATTCCTTCTTGGATTCACACAGCTTCCGGTTGAACTGTTCGCGCAGTCGTTCTAGGTTTTGTTCACGCCCAGAAACTTCATCCTGCAGCGCCTCCTTCTCAAGCTTCAACTGAAAAACCTCCTCCTTGGTTTTGTGGTGGTCCTCTTTAATTTCCTGGAACATTTCCTTCCATTGGTTAATTTCCTCGTTGCTTCCCTCCAGGTCTCGCTGTAAGTTCCTCACAACCTGGTATATTTTCTGCCGTTCAGACTCCAGGCTCCGCTGGTCTGAGGACACGTTCTCCAGGTTTTCTCATAGTTGCTGTACGTCACTCTGACACTGCTGCCTGATAGGCTCCAGCTCTTGGTCATGACTGGCCGCCTCCTCTTTCAGGGCTGTCAGATCCTGATCCTTCTGTCTCAGTACTGTAAAGGAGGGTGCTACTGGCAACGTCACCTCCTCTTCTGCCTCTAAAGGAGGATCCACACTTGAAACAAAGGCACACAGTGCTACATTTTCTTTATTTTCAGTTTCAGCAAAGACTACAGGAGCAACCTTTTTGTGGCCCTTGTGCCGTCGACGACGAGAGGGGGACTCTCTCCCCTCGTCTAGCCCCTCCTGACTGAACTCTCTTTCTACTTTCATAGTGTCACCGTCAGTTGTGTGGTCTGTCACTCACCCTGGTGTCGTGGACCAACAAGTCACCTCCCACTTTGACGTCAACCCCTTCTACTGGAGCTACCCCGTTATCAACGGTCAAATTGTCATTTTTAGGCGGTACCAACCCACAACCAGTAACAAATTTTGGTTTTCTATACTCCACACTCTTGTGAAAATCCGCCCCTTTTTTAGACTCCGCCCCCTTTTGAACAACCACACCGGTAGGGGAATTTTTACAAAAAAAATCAGCAATAGTCTTAGGACCCAATTCACAACATCTCTTACCATCTCCCTGGACACTCTGGGACAATACTGGCGCCCCCGGAGAGTTCACAGAATGGTTCACTGCTGCCATTCTATACGGTGCCCACAGCTCCTGCCGTTCCTGCACCATGTCCTGTAGATATTTCTCAAATACCTGTTGCGGTTTTAACCGGCACTTTAATCGCTCAATAACTTCATTTTTTTTTTGCTGCTCCGTTCACAGCCATCGCGGTACACTATTCATACTAGACACTTCACACCGCTCTCCCCGGAAAATTTTCGTGGCCCCGCCGAGCCACAGCAAACGAGGTTTGAGTGCGAGGACAATTTTCGTAACCCCGCCGAGTTAGTCAGATGCTTTAATTTTCGTGACCCCGCCGAGTCACAGCAAACCAGGTTTGAGTGCGAATGCAATTTTCGTAACCCTGCCGAGTTACAGCAAGATGCTTGTATCCACACTCGTCGTCCTGTGCCGTTGCCCCTAGAAACCGGGCTGCAGTTGCCCGCATTCTCCAACCACATGTAAGGCAGCTCTAGTCATCATGCTGGGGGACACTCGCTGCACCCGGTCAATTAAAGCACACCAGCAACGTTTTCCAGTATGTCACAATCTAGCAGTTTATTACACTTCATTACTGCTTATGACCGAGTCCAACTCAGTTGCTCGCCGACATATTACACATATAATGTCCAAGAGCCTTTCCAGTGACAGATATGTCCACTTGGCTCCAGGTACAGCCTTCAGCAAGGTAACAATATAACTGTCCACATCAAGTAGTGTTTTTACCTTTGCCGGGTCATAGCTGCTTCAAGTCAGATGTGTTCTGCCACCGCTATGGCTTTACGGCTTCCCAGATGGGGGTCTCCAGCCCTCGTACCTTCAAAGGCTACTGGTATGTTTCCACACATAACATCCAGCCTTTGCCTTCCAGGACTCTTGCCTTCCAAGCCTCTTGCCCTCCAAGGCTACTGGCATCTCTTACACATAAGGATCCAGCCTCTGCCTTTCAGGCTTCACCAGGCTTCACTAGGCCTCACTAGGCATCACACTCTAATGGTGTCCCACACAGGGAACAGGCCTCACGCCTTTCACACCCTGTCTCAAAACTACCAGGGTTTATATATCCTCCAGTGCACACACAGGACCTGTGCTGATGTCACAGTCATTTGATCAGACCCTGTGTGTGCACAGGACCTGTGCTGATGTCACAGTCATGTGATCAGTCACCTAAGGGGGAGGTACATGGTCAGCCAAAACACACCCTGGACCATTACAGTAATGCCGCAAGCCGCTGCATTACAGCAGAAATGCTCCGGATTTTTCCTGAGCGTTTCTGCATCTCCCTGGCAGAAAAAAAACGCATGCGGATTGTACATACGTTTTTCTTGCCAGGGACATGCGGATGTGAAGCGTTCTTCACATGCATTTCCGCATGCGGGTTGACAAGCGCTTTCCAAGCGATTTTAGCATCACTTGGAAAGTGCTTGTCAACTTGGTCACACTATGTAAATCCATGCAAACGGCCTGGAGTTATATAGTGTGACCAAAAGAATGGTAAAAAATAAATCTATACTAACCACCTGATGGCCGCCGCTGTCTTGCTTCGCTCCGTCCTGGCTGCTGGCAGATCGCGGTACACTGAAGGACCTGCCCACGTCAGCGTCGCGTGACCCGTCACATGACTATTAAGTCAGCGCAGGTCCTCCAGTCCATTCGCGATCTGCTGGCTAGGGAGGACGAGCATAGCGGTGGCCATCAGAAGGTAAATATAATGTTTATTTTTTATTTTATTCTTTTTTTTTTTTTTTACAGTTTCTATGGTACCCGGGTCCGGAGGAGAGTCTCCTCTCCTCTAGACCTGGGTACCATCCGCACATTGAACGCTTGTATTCCGCATGTGCTTATCTAGTAAAGCGGAATACATGCGTTCTAATGCAAGTCAATGGTGGCGAAAACGCAGTGCTTCCACAAAATAATTGGTAGTGCTACGTTTTTTTCCGCAATGATAATCCACAGCGGAAATTTCTGCAGCATGTGCATAGCACATGCGGATTATCATTGGGGAGCATGGCAGGCCTTCTACCATGCGTTTTTTAAGCGTTTCTGCAGCGTTTTTGCCTCTGCAGAAACACTTAAACGCATCGTGGGCACACAGCCTTAAGATATTTCTTGGCCCATTCTTGACGTTTTATCTTATGTTTCTTGTTCAAAGGTGGTTGTTTTTCAACCTTCCTTACCTTGGCCATGTCCCTGAGTATCGCACACCTTGTGCTTTTTGATACTCCAGTAACGTTGCAGCTCTGAAATATGGCAAAACTGGTGGCGAATGGCATCTTGGCAGCTTCACGCTTGATTTTCCTCAATTCATGGGCAGTTTTTTTGCGCCTTTTTTGGCCAACACGCTTCTTGCGACCCTGTTGGCTATTTGCCATGAAATGCTTGATTGTTCGGTGATCATGCTTCAAAAGTTTGAAAATTTCAAGACTGCTGCATCCCTCTGCAAGACATCTCACAATTTTGGACTTTTCAGAGCCCATCAAATCTCTCTTCTGATCCATTTTGCCAAAGGAAAGGAAGTTGCCTAATAATTAAGCACACCTTATATAGGGTGTTGATGTCATTAGTCAACACCCCTCCTCATTACAGAGATACACATCACCAGATTTACTTAATTGGTATTTGGCTCTCAAGCCTATGCAGCTTGGAGTAGGACAACATGTATAAAAAGTATCATGTGATCAAAATACTCATTTGCCTAATAATTCTGCACACAGTGTATATATGGGGGCACAATGCATGGGCATTAAACTGGCACATTTGTAATTCTCCAGAATTAAGCATGGTGTGGATGTTACATAATAGTCACTGCAGCCGTAGATTAATTCATTGAGATTTGTAATTTCTACAATGGGGTCACTTTTGGGGTTTTTCTGCTAGTCTGACACCTTTTCAGGCTCCACAAACTTATACCAAAATCTATGCTCCTAAAGCCTTCTCAGCCCTGACGTGTGACCTAATAGTAATTTATGACGACATATGGAGCATCATCATGTTCAGGAGAAATTGCATTACAAATTATACGGTCCGTTTTCTCCTATTATCCATTATAAAAAATACAAATTTGGGGTTAAAATGACATTATTGTGAAAAAAAAAGAAGAAAATTTTCTCTATGAAGACCTAATGTTATCAAATTCTGTGTAGTACCTGTGGGTTGAAAATCCTCACTATACTACTGGATAAAATCCTTGAGGGGTCTAGTTTCCAAAATGGCATCAGGGGCTCTCCAAACGCAACATTGCATCCGCCCTCAATTGCAGCCAATTTTGCGTTCAAAAAGTCAAACGGTGCTCCTTCCCCTCCGAGCCTTGCCATGCACTCAAACAGTAGTTCTAGCCCACATATGGGGTATCACCGTACTCAGGAGAACTTGCACAACAAATTTTGGGGTCCATTTTCTCTCATTACCCTTGTGAAAATTAAAAAAGTTGGGTCTGCAGTAAACATTTTGTGAACAAAAGTTAAATGTTTATTTTTTCCTTCCACATTGCTTCTGTTCCTGTGAAGCATATGAAGAGTTAATAATCTTCTTGAATGTGGTATTGAGCACCTTGAGGGGTGCAATTTTTAGAATAGTGTCTATTTGGGTATTTTCTATCATATAGACCCCTCAAACTCACTTCAAATGTGATGTGGTCCGTAAAAAAATGTTTTTGTAAATTTTGTTGGAAAAATTAGAAATTGCTGGTCAACTTTTAACACATAACTTTCTAACAAAAAAAAGTGTATTTAAAAAAATTAGCTGATGTAAAGTAGACATGTGGAAAAAGTTATTTATTAACTATTTTGTGTGAGATACCTCTCTGATTTAAGGGCATAAGAATTCAAAGTTTGAAAATTGCCAATTTTTTTACATTTTTGGCAAATTTCCGTTTTTTTTCACAAATAAACATAAGCCATATTGAAGAAAGTTTACCACTATCATGAAGTACAATATGTCACAAAAAGCAGTCTCAGAATCAGTGGGATCCGTTGAAGCGTTCCAGAGTTATTACCTCATAAAGTGACAGTGGTCAGAATTGTAAAATTTGGCTCGGCCGTTAAGGGGTTATGTATCACAGGGCCATATTCGGTGTATGATATCGGAGACATTTGAAGACACAGTAAGACCCCATACACGTCTATGGCTGCCATATTGCTAGTCCATGTCACTCGGTTGTACTTTTCCTCCAGTTAGGTTCCACTTCTGATTTGACTAAAACAAAAAGAAGAATAAGTGCATAAGCACTTAACAATCTACTAGTCACCTACTTCTATGGAACCTTTGGTACCTATTCCTCCAATTTAAACATTTTGCTTACTCTACTGGATGTCGTATTATGAAAATATTTCACAGTATATGGTGCTATATTAAGCGCCATAAGGTAGCACAAATAACCTCTATTATACCATAAGGTGGCACACAGAGCCCCTATTATACCATAAGGTGGCACACAGAGCCCCTATTATACCATAAGGTGGCACACAGAGCCCCTATTATACCATAAGGTGGAACACAGAGCCCCTATTATACCGTAAGGTGGCACACAGAGACCCTATTATACCATAAGGTGGCACACAGAGCCCCTATTATACTGTAAGGTGGCACACAGCGCCCCTATTATACCATAAGGTGGCATACAGAGCCGGTATTATATCATAAGGTGGCACATGAAGCCCCTATTATACCATAAGGTGGCACACAGAGCCCCTATTATACCATAATGTGGCACACACAGCCCCTATTATACCATAAGGTGGAACACAGAGCCCCTATTATACCATAAGGTGGCCCACAGAGCCCCTATTATACCGTAAGGTGGCACACAGAGCCCCTATTATACCATAAGGTGGCACACTGAGCCCCTATTATACCGTAAAGTGGCACACAGAGCTCCTATTATACCATAAGGTGGCACACAGAGCCGATATTATACCATAAGGTGGAACACAGAGCCCCTATTATACCGTAAGGTGACACACAGAGCCCCTATTATACGGTAAGGTGCCACACAGAGCCCCTATTATACCATAAGGTGGCACACAGAGCCCCTATTATACCATAAGGTGGCACACAGAGCCCCTATTATACCATAAGGTGGCACATAGAGCCCTTATTATGCCATAAGGTGGCACACAGAGCCCCTATTATACCATAAGGGGGCACATAGAGCCCTTATTATACCATAAGGTGGCACACAGAGCCCCTATTATACCGTAAGGTGGTATACAGAGCCGATATTATACAATAAGGTGGCACACGAAGTCCCTATTATACAATATGTTGGCACACAGAGCCCTTGTTATACCAAAAGGTGGAACACAGAGCCCTTATTATACCATAAGGTGGCACACAGAGCCCCTATTTTACCAAAAGGTGGCACATGGAAACCATATTATGCCATAAGGTGGTACACAGAGACCCTTTTCCCCATTAATAAGCCCAGGTAATTCCATGTGTCACTATACGGCCTCCTGCAGATTGTATAATTGTGAGTGATGATATCATGATAATGCTATTACGAGGCCATTATTTCAGTACATGGACCTTAGCGCTCGCTGTATATTGGAGCTATGTAAATACAAACTGAAAGGCGATTTGCAAAGTAATTACTAAACTCGCCCTGTTCACCAAACAAGTGCATCTCATTACAGCATTAGTGCGCTATAATAGCCAGATTATCTGTTCCTGCTAGACCCCATCTACATAGATGCATTTTATGCTTGTGTCTTTAATCAAAAGGATATTTGCAATGGGATAAAATATAATTGTTTTGCTGTTTATAGTTGTGAAAGACAGCTGCACAGATTGGATCACGCCTGGGGGAACGTATGCTCTGACTTCTATACACCATTATTCAGTAAAAGCTCTCTAGCTTTTTCCCTTTTTATTTTTTTTTCCCATGGAACTTTAGGTTTTAACAGTAATTTATTTAGAGTTCATTCTTGCTGTGTGCAATGTGCTTATGACGCGCCCCCTGGGCCATATTCTTTAGTGGGAATATCCGGAGCCGGATCAGATGGGAGTTGTAGTCTTCCGAGTGGCTGTGACCCGGTCCGTGCCCAGGGTGTCAAACTCAGTTGTATGTGGCAGTCCTACAGATGTTATTAAGAGTTCTTTTGTGTCGACTACGCCACCCGTTGTGATGCGGTCACTGTGGCCGCCGCTGCAGCAGGGTCCGCTGAGGCTGATGGTGGGTGCGCAGCTTGGTGGGATAACCCCCAACGGGAGGGGTATAGCCTCAGAGGGGACAGGCGCAGAGGATGGGGGTTGTGGGGTGGTGTAGTGCAGACGGCAGTGAAGACAGAGTCGGGTTGTGCAGTTAAGGGTGTTTACTTACTGCAGATGTTGTACTGGTCACTCCAGCTGCTAGTGACCACCCGAGCCGTGCTGCGTCCACCAGGTCCTGGATCCAGCCAACCCCCAAACAAGTCCGGAGCGTGGCCCTGAGCTCTCTTTCTGTCCCGTTCTCTGGCCGTCCCCACCAGTAATCCACCTAGGTCCAGCTCCCTCGGGCCTTCTGTTGGGACACCCTTGGCCCTGGGTTCCCTGACCCTTCATGTGGTGTGCCTTCGGGGTGGATGTGATGGGTGACCGTGGCAGACGCTGCCCACGGTCTCCGGTCTCTGGCTGGGGAATGTTTTTACCCCCACCAGCTTGGGTTCCGGTACCCTGATGCCGACTCTTCACCCGGTGCTTTGAGTTGGGATCTCGGAGTCCTTCTCTTCTGTGCTCTGGGTCTCTCTCTTTTCTCCTCTCTCACTCTGGGTCTTGGTCTTTCTTCTCTCCTCTGCTCCTGACTTGTTTTCTGCAGCTGACTGACTCTCTGCATCTGATCCTCTGCATCTGACCCTGATCTTAGTTGGTGCCCACCTTATATACACCCTCTATGTGTGAGCTCAGGTGACCAGCACCCAATGAGCTCCTATCTTTACCCAGGCTGCTCCCCCTATCTGCCCCTACACTACTTGGGATGTTCCACCCCCCTCCCACTCCAGCCAGGAACAGACTCGGTCGTACCTGCACATTTCTAAGTGGGAGTACCGTCGGCCTGTTCCCCGGAAATGGGATGTGTGTAGTGCATGCAGCCTACCGAGCTCAGTTCCACACTCCATCCTTACCCGGGAGTGGAATATCACACCTCTGGGTTGAGGTGCAATACTCCTGTAGCAGCCGAATCCTCAGGGTGCTACATTCCCCCCTGGTAAATCACAGCACGTCCTCGGGCTGTAAGACATAAATAACACCAAAACATACAAATTTTTTTTTTTTTTTTCATATAAACATAATAAAACATATAAAACATTATATATATAAAACTTTTCATATAAACATTCTCGTCGTCTCTTGTTTCAGGTTCCTCCTCCGGACACTGTGCAACGTGTGTCCGGGAAAAGTGCGACAGTCTCTTAGAAAAACTGGTTTTCCTATAAAACCGGTAGGGGGCGCTTTAGGAAGCGCAACTATATACAGGGGAAGTTGGCCGCTCTCAGTCCTCGGCCAGGTAGAGGGAAGGGAATGGCTGCTCACAGTCCTCAGCCTGTGGGATTAAGGGGTTAACGGGTAAACAGTTCACTCAGCTGGTCCCAACGGGGACTATATATATGTAGCAACAGTTTCTTTGGTACCCGGTCGGGTAACTATTTACATCACTTGCTCTGCCGCACTCAACGGCGTCTTCCTCCTGCTCTTTGCTTATAGCTGGTGGTAACTTCAGACCCGTCCGGGTCCTCTTGCTCCTCCTCCTCGCACCGCAACTCCTCCTCCGTCAGGCGGTGTACGTGGAGGGCATAAGGTCCCTTGGCACACTTGTGCCGGGTAAAGGTGACCTCATCTCCGATGTAGAGGTCACGACCTCTGTGCCCCTCCGGCAGATGAGACTCCACGTCTCTGCGCGTGACAAAGACGTCGCCGGGGGTGTTGTTGTCTCTAATGAAGCCCCACCCATGCTGCTGGTTGAACTTGATTACAGTCCCGGTGGTACGGGGACTGTGCGCTGCACGGGGGTCCCTCCTGGTCCGGCTCTTTTGCTCGGCGCTTCTTATTTGGGCCTGTTGTTCCCGGACCCGCCTCTCTCTCCGCTCCCTCGCAAACTCCTCGAGCTGTTGGCGGCAGCACTCCGCACGCTCTGCTGCAGCTGCCCTAGTTTCCTGAGTGAACCCCATTAGATCTTCTCCGGTGGGGTCCCACTCAAACTGTGCTTCCGCTAGCGGGGGCGAGATCCTTATTACGGGCTTCGGAGCCGGAATCAGGGGTGCACACATGGCCCCAACCCTCCTCTGGTGCTTCAGTTCGTAATACTTCTGGGGCCAGATGAAAGGCTGCCCGTCCGGCCACGTGTGCTGGGCAAACAAGTCCTCTCCCAGACGCGGCACCCTTGGTTTTACGGGTGCGGGCGCGGTGGTGGTGGCGCCCGGGTTGCCCAGGCCTTGCGGCCAGGCCTGGGGCACCTGGAAGGTGAAGGGCACCGTTAATACGGCGGCGCCCTGGGCTACCTGGCCTTGCGACCAGGCCGGAGGCTCCGCAGAGGTAGGGGGCGCTGTTGGTGTTGCGGCGCCCGGGAATTCTAGGCCCTGCGACCAGGCTGGTGGTACTTCCTGCTTGGTCACGCTCGGGGTCGAGGCGTGTGACGTCACAGGGGTCGCGGCGGCGGCTTCCGGTTGGGGCCTAGTCTGCGTCGGTGACATGGCGTTTTCGGGCACAGCAGGGGGACTTTCGGGCTCTGCGACGGGGAGCTGGGGCAGGTAAGCGGTGTCACGGCTTGGGGTATAGGCGTCCCCTTTACCTGCCTCCATGCGTTCGGCTCCCTCCTCGGCGCCGTCTCCGGCCTTGGGTCCTCCCGCGCCATCCTCAGAGGCGGTCTCCTTCCTCATCTCGGCTGGCGTGCTCCGGGTCTTGGTTTCAGCTTGCTGGGCCATCTCCCGGCTCCATTCCGCCAATATCTCGCGCTGTACCCGGGCCATCCTCCGTGCGAGGCCCTCCAGGGCAGTCTGCGCACACTCCCGGTCTCGGGGGAGCTGTGCAAGGACCTCCACTAGGCCTAGTGGGGTCGTGGTGTCCAGCAGGCTCCTGACCAACGGGTCGGTGCTGCTCTGCTCTTCTTCCAGCAGGCTCCTGGCCAGCGGGCCGGTGCTGCTCTGCTCTCTGGACATCTCCGGGTGAGCTTCTCTGCTACTCCTCTCCAGACTTCTTGTCTCCGGGTGCGCTCGCTCCAGACTGCTCCAGGCGGCACCCATGTTTGTTCTCTCCTTTCGTCTCCTCCCCCTTCGAGGGCGGTCCCAGGGCAACTCGGTGACTGTCAGCTCCAGGGGTAGTTCTTTCACGCTGACAGACACCTCCAGCATCACAGTCTCTGTTGGTGGGGGCGGTTTCCACTTTTGGCGCCATTTTCTGTCCTGGCCCACGATGGGAGGTGGCCTCTTGCCCTCCTTTGGCACGCCCATAATGGCGTCCGCTGCTCTTCCAAGGCGGGAAATCTGCGGTTTTGGCGGGAAGCGTCGCCCAGTGGCGGGAAACTCTGCAGATGGCGGGAACAAGTTGGAAATGGCGGACAATCGGCGGGAAACGACTGGTGATGGAGTCCGATGGCGTGGACCCTCCGGAACCGGCGGGAGACTTCTTTCTGAGGTAAACTTGCACTTTTCTTCAGGCACGCAGTACCCGGGTGTTGCGGGCACGTAATCCTGCCGACTACGCCAAAAGTTGACGCGCCCCCTGGGACATATTCCTTTTTGAGGGGAATACCCGGCACCGGATCAGATGGGGGGGGGTTTGTAGTCTCCGAGCGGCTGTGACCCGGCCCGTGCCCAGGGCGTCAAGCTCAGTGTTATGTGGCAGTCCTACAGATGTTATTAAGAGTTCTTTTGTGTCGACTACGCCACCCGTTGTGATGCGGTCACTGTGGCCGCCGCTGCAGCAGGGTCCGCTGAGGCTGATGGTGGGTGCGCAGCTTGGTGGGATAACCCCCAACGGGAGGGGTATAGCCTCAGAGGGGACAGGCGCAGAGGATGGGGGTTGTGGTGGTGTAGTGCAGACGGCAGTGAAGACAGAGTCGGGTTGTGCAGTTAAGGGTGTTTACTTACTGCAGATGTTGTACTGGTCACTCCAGCTGCTAGTGACCACCCGAGCCGTGCTGCGTCCACCAGGTCCTGGATCCAGCCAACCCCCAAACAAGTCCGGAGCGTGGCCCTGAGCTCTCTTTCTGTCCCGTTCTCTGGCCGTCCCCACCAGTAATCCACCTAGGTCCAGCTCCCTCGGGCCTTCTGTTGGGACACCCTTGGCCCTGGGTTCCCTGACCCTTCATGTGGTGTGCCTTCGGGGTGGATGTGATGGGTGACCGTGGCAGACGCTGCCCACGGTCTCCGGTCTCTGGCTGGGGAATGTTTTTACCCCCACCAGCTTGGGTTCCGGTACCCTGATGCCGACTCTTCACCCGGTGCTTTGAGTTGGGATCTCGGAGTCCTTCTCTTCTGTGCTCTGGGTCTCTCTCTTTTCTCCTCTCTCACTCTGGGTCTTGGTCTTTCTTCTCTCCTCTGCTCCTGACTTGTTCTCTGCAGCTGACTGACTCTCTGCATCTGATCCTCTGCATCTGACCCTGATCTTAGTTGGTGCCCACCTTATATACACCCTCTATGTGTGAGCTCAGGTGACCAGCACCCAATGAGCTCCTATCTTTACCCAGGCTGCTCCCCCTATCTGCCCCTACACTACTTGGGATGTTCCACCCCCCTCCCACTCCAGCCAGGAACAGACTCGGTCATACCTGCACATTTCTAAGTGGGAGTACCGTCGGCCTGTTCCCCGGAAATGGGATGTGTGTAGTGCATGCAGCCTACCGAGCTCAGTTCCACACTCCATCCTTACCCGGGAGTGGAATATCACACCTCTGGGTTGAGGTGCAATACTCCTGTAGCAGCCGAATCCTCAGGGTGCTACACTTACATCTGAAAATATGATATTTTTTTAAATTAAAATATATATATATATATATATATATATACAGTACAGACCAAAAGTTTGGACACACCTTCTCATTTTAAGATTTTTCTGTATTTTCATGACTATGAAAATTGTACATTCACACTGAAGGCATCAAAACTATGAATTAACACATGTGGAATTATATACTTAACAAAAAAGTGTGAAACAACTGAAAATATGTCTTATATTCTAGGTTCTTCAAAGTAGCCACCTTTTGCTTTGATGACTGCTTTGCGCGCTCTTGACATTCTCTTGATGAGCTTCAAGAGGTAGTCACCGGAAATGGTTTTCACTTCACAGGTGTGCCCTGTCAGGTTTAATAAGTGGGATTTCTTGCCTTATAAATGGGGTTGGGACCATCAGTTGTGTTGTGCAGAAGTCAGGTGGATACACAGCTGATAGTCCTACTGAATAGACTGTTAGAATTTGTATTATGGCAAGAAAAAAGCAGCTAAGTAAAGAAAAACGATTGGCCATCATTACTTTAAGAAATGAAGGTCAGTCAGTCCGAAAAATTGGGCAAACTTTGAAAGTGTCCCCAAGTGCAGTTGCAAAAACCATCAAGCGCTACAAAGAAACTGGCTCACATGAGGACCGCCCCAGCAAAGGAAGACCAAGAGTCACCTCTGCTTCTGAGGATAAGTTTATTCGAGTCACCAGCCTCAGAAATCGCAGGTTAACAGCAGCTCAGATTAGAGACCAGGTTAATGCCACACAGAGTTCTAGCAGCAGACAAATCTCTACAACAACTGTTAAGAGGAGACTTTGTGCAGCAGGCCTTCATGGTAAAATAGCTGCTAGGAACCACTGCTAAGTACAGGCAACAAGCAGAAGAGACTTGTTTGGGCTAAAGAACACAAGGAATGGACATTAGACCAGTGGAAATCTGTGCTTTGGTCTGATGAGTCCAAATTTGAGATCTTTGGTTCCAACCACCGTGTCTTTGTGCGACGCAGAAAAGGTGAACGGATGGACTCTACATGCCTGGTTCCCACCGTGAAGCATGGAGGAGGAGGTGTGATGGTGGGGGGGGGCTTTGCAGGTGACACTGTTGGGGATTTATTCAAAATTGAAGGCATACTGAACCAGCATGGCTACCACAGCATCTTGCAGCGGCATGCTATTCCATCCGGTTTGCGTTTAGTTGGACCATCATTTATTTTTCAACAGGACAATGACCCCAAACACACCTCCAGGCTGTGTAAGAGCTATTTGACCAAGAAGGAGAGTGATGGGGGGCTACGCCAGATGACCTGGCCTCCACAGTCACCAGACCTGAACCTAATCGAGTTGGTTTGGGGTGAGCTGGACCGCAGAGTGAAGGCAAAAGGGCCAACAAGTGCTAAGCATCTCTGGGAACTCCTTCAAGATTGTTGGAAGACCATTTCCGGTGACTACCTCTTGAAGCTCATCAAGAGAAAGCCAAGAGTGTGCAAAGCAGTCATCAAAGCAAAAGGTGGCTACTCTGAAGAACCTAGAATATAAGACATATTTTCAGTTGTTTCACACTTTTTTGTTAAGTATATAATTCCACATGTGTTAATTCATAGTTTTGATGCCTTCAGTGTGAATGTACAATTTTCATAGTCATGAAAATACAGAAAAATCTTAAAATGTGAAGGTGTGTCCAAACTTTTGGTCTGTACTGTATATATTTGTAAGATCACAACATATGGGATATTTGTGGGTATACACTATATAGAAAAGAGCCTTGTCATTGAATGTTGTTCACACGGGACCTGACAGTTGACCGATCGTAAGTGTTCCTCATTGTCAGATGGATATAATAAACTGGTTCGCCGCTGGGAAGATAAGTGTGATACTTCTGTTTGAGTTCCAGGCAAAATTGTCCAAAACTCAACTACCAGATGCCACTTACCTGAGATATGGTTTGATTTGAGATCTGGGCAATAGTGATGAGCGAGCGTGCTCGTTTAACCCTTTCGCTGAGCATGCTCGGGTGCTTTCCAAGTATCATCGGCGTGCTCGTATATTAAGTTTCAGTTCCTGTGTCTGCATAATTTATGACTGTTAGTGAGCCTCAACATATGTGAGGATTCCATAACAAACAGGCAATCTCTGCGTCTGTTGAGGCTGACTAACAGCCATAAATCATGCAGACACAGGGACTCGAACTTAATATATGAGCACACCGAAGATACCTGGAAAGCACCCGAGCATGCTTTGCGAAAGGGTTAAACTAGCACGCTCGCTCATCACTACTTGGTAACTTGAAGGCCATATCAACATACACCTTGGTACCTGAATGACCGAACATCTTCAGAGGTTTTGTGAAGTCCATGTCTAATATTTTCAGGACTCTTGTGGCATTATTATTAGTAATATCTCATTTATGGGTTGATAAACCCAGGCAGCACAATGGCTCAGTGGATAGCGCTACAGACTCGCAGCTCTGGGGTCCTGGGTTCAAATCCCACCAAGGATAACATCTGCAAGGAGTTTGTATGTTCTCCCTGTGTTATTTTTCCTCCGGGTTCTCCGGTTTCCTCCCACACTCCAAGGACATTTAGATTGTGAGGCCCAATGGGGACAGTGCTGCTCTTTACTGGGCTATAAGAAATGCATCAAGGAGGACCCAGAGAAATTAATTTGTCATTACATAGAAGTTTGTTCACTTAAAGTGTACCTGTACTTCCACGCAAAACCTGTGGATAGGATGGTCTTACTGCCCTCAAGTTAAAACTCATATTGATGCACATACCAGTTAATATGTCCAGAACTGTCCAAAGCATCAGGTTCTGGTATTTACCAACCAATATTTTTCTTCATTAGTATTCTGCCAGCACTGTAGGTGCAGGACCTTTTTTTCCTTCAGTTTCCAGCATCTGTTGCGCTTGGCATTTATGGATGAGCCTACCTTTACCATAGAGTCTTTGGTTCTATCATTATTATTAATTCCGTAAAGGCATATGAACTGTGTAGGTTTTTCCAAGGGAAAAAAATGAAAATGATATGTGGTAAACATGACTTACGTATACAATCAATTAAATCTTTCAGGTTATTTTACAATGAGAATACAGGAGAAAAGAGGGAATACACTGGCAGCAGGGAAGGGAGGAAGGCCCATATCTAAAACCTGTGTTTATTTTGCCATTAAGTGATGTATGATAGTCTTGATGAAGAGTCAGATGTGGTAAGATGACCCACGTTCATGAAGAGGAATGCGCCTTTCAATGAATTTTACAAATCTTTTAGCTGCTGTGCAACACCGCATGAAAGGTACTCCAGTCAGTGACTGGCATACGTTTCTGTTGTAACATATTCTACTTTTTTTGCGTAAATTATGATGAATTTGTTGGCCTTGCTTGGGCAATTTATCTAGTACCGCGCTGTGGCCAGTTGATGGTGCTGTTCTGATTTGCAAATAAGAACATACAGCTGCCGCCAACATCTGGAACAGCCAATCAGCATGGTGCCGGGTGTTGCACCCCCACTGATCTGGTAGTGATGACCTATCCTAAGGACAAGTCATTAGTATTAACCCCATTCTGATACAGGCCATATTAATACGTACTTGCGCCCTGGGACTTAATGCCCAGGTACGTATTATTACACCTTGGCGATCGTGCCAACACAGAGGCTGTGCAGGCACGATTGCCGCTGGGTGTCAGCTGATTTTGACAGCTGAAGCCCAATACTATGTACCAGGAGTGGTCCCGCACCGCTTCCTGCAAATTAACCCCCGAAATGCTGCGATCTAATTCTATCAGAGCATTTCGGGTGCAGGCAGAGGTAAGAGCCCCCCTCTTACTTTGGATCAGAGCCCCCGTGCTGTGAGCATGGGGTCCCGATCGTTGCCATGGTCATCATGACGACATCCGGGTCACCCGGCATCAGGAAGTTAGGTAGATCAATCGAACTTGTGTGTGCAGGGCTGACAGCCTACATAACACAGGGATGCTGCTGCTTCTCTATGCTACGATAGTGATCAGCCTGCAAAAAATGAAAGTCCTATAGTGGGACAAAGTGTAAAAAATTTTAAAATAATCCACGAAAAATAAAAATATACTGTACCCATAAATAAATCTTATTATGGAAAAAAACAAACAATAGAAGTACACATATTTGGTATTGCCACATTCGGAACAATCTGACATATAAAATTGTTCCACTAGTTAACCCTTTTAGTGAACACAGGAAAAAAAAAGAATAAAAAACTAAGTAAAAAAAATGCCTTATCATCATACCACTAAACAAAAAATGGAATGAAACGCAATCAGAAAGACGAATGTAAATAAAAATGTTACCTCTGAAAACGTCATCTTGTCCCGCAAAAAACAAGCCGCCATACTGCTCCATCAGGCGTATCGACGTGCTCAGGAGAAATTGCACAACAAATTTTGGGGTCCCATTTTTCTTATTACCCTTGTGAAAATAAAAAAAAATTGGGTCTAAAATAACATTTTTGTGAAAAAAAAATTAAATATTCATTGTTTTCTCCCACATTCCAAAAATTCCTGTGAAGCACCTGAAGGGTTAATAAACTTCTTGAATGTGGTTTTGATCACCTTGAGGAAGTTTTTAGAATGGTGTCACTTTTGGGTATTTTCTGTCTTAAAGACCCCTCAAAGTCGCTTCAAATGTGATGTGGTCCCTAAAATAATAGTTTTGTAAATTTTGCTGGAAAAAATGAGAAATCGCTGGTCAACTTTTAACCCTTATAGCTCCCTAACAAAAAAAAATTTTTGATTACAAAATTGTGCTGATGTAAAGTAGACATGTGGGAAATGTTATTTATTAACTCTTTTGTGTGACATCTCTCTCTGATTTAAGGGCATGAAAATTCAAATTTTGAAAATTGCAACATTTTCAAAATTTCCAATTTTTTCACAAATAAACATCATATCGAGTAAATTTTACCACTATCAGGAAGTACAATATGTCACAAAAAAACAATCTCAGAATCAGTGGTATCTGTTTAAGTGTTCCAGAGTTCTTAACTCATAAAAAATGAATGTGGTCAGAATTGTAAAAATTGGTCTGGTCACTGACATGCAAACCACCTTTGGGGGTAAAGGTGTTAAAGTACCAGACAGCGCCTTTAAAAGTAGGTCCACATGGATTGGAGTATATTTCTGTTGTAATTTACACCACTTCTACCAATTCTAATGCATTTCACGGCACGCTGCACCCACTCTAATCTTAGCCCACTTTTTTAAAAAGTTGGTGGACCTGGCATAAAAAAATGTATAAAGTCTCAACATTTTTGAACAACTACAGTATATTTCGAGCAGCTTTATGCCAGATTTCTGGTGAGAGTTAATGAATCGGGGCCCTAGCGCCTGCGCCTGCCAAGTTAGTTATTTTGGGCTGGATAGGGGGTAGGAGTAAGAACATAATTTTGAAGTATAGTGACTTGCAGATTGTCTATCACATGATATCAAGTTGTCTGGAAGTTCAAAGATCATTTCAGCTATGGAGTGAAGGCGTGAGGACTGCCTGGGAAAAAGTGTGACACAGTGAACCTGTAGCTATGAGTCAGTACAGATAGCTCTACATCTGGCACATTACTCCCCAGAAGAAGGTGATCGCAGATGTGATGCATGAAATAAGAAATTATCCGTTTTTGGAACATAACAATACAAGACCTGCTACAGAGGAGCGCTGCGCTGTGAGAACAAGATCAGGCAAGCTAAATAAAACCCAGCCATGATGCAGAACAAGGATATATCCTCGGAGAGCTGTAAACATCGGGCTGGGGAGGTGAAACATTCTGAGTATGAAAGATAGGAAATCATCAGCACAGCACATATCATTATCAGATGGAGAGCCAGATTCCAAATCCATGTACTGCTCACATCACAGGCAAACTGTCATCAAATAAAACAAGCCATATAGTTTTATAACTGGCGTGCAAACATCCGCTAACGAACCGAGCCAATCTAAGCCCAGAAGAAACCGATAAAACCATTTAGCAGTGATAGTCAACGGCATCACTGGCATGCAGAACCATGCAGACAGTGTATCTATTGCCATAGTCTCGGGGCACATAAATATCTTTACAGAAATTAATGTAAAATGTCTGCTTCGGTAAATTCTTTCATCCTTCAAAAAAAAAAGCATTTTGGCGCCTTCGAGTATTCATCCAGGAAATATGAAATAGGATCACATATGGACTGCGATGCGTTTTCGTTTCTATCCGACATTTAACAAAAACACCAAATTGAAACTGATGGTGGCACAGATCCCATTGTTTCCAATGGGATTGTTCCTACCCTTTTTGAGCAGCCACTTTTCTGCTGGATGGGTGCAGGTATCGGATCACAACATTTCACGGACCATTGGGATCGGACCCCGGACCAACACCTTGGAGTAAATGGAGAAAAAGCCTAATGGCAACTGATGAATTTTTGATCCATTGAGCCTGATGTAAAGGATATACTGTATGTGGTCCTAAGGGCTCGCTCACACCACTGTCATTGCCGTCCAAGTGCGATCTGACCAAACATTGGATCGCACTCGGACCAATGTTATTCTATGGGGCTGTGCACATGTCCAATTTTTGCCTCAGACCAATCCCAATCCGGTCCAAGGAAAAAATCGCAGCATGTCAGAGTTTGATCCAATATTTGGATCCCACTCGGCCATGCAAGTCAATGACTGCGTGAAAACCATCAGACTGCTCTCGGATGATATGTGATTGCAGTCTGATTTCTGCAAACTGATACAATGGAGAATTTTTTTTTCCATCTTCTCCTCATCCCAGAGAATCGGATCACGCTATGATCAAACTCTGAAAAAAGTTTGATCAGAGTTTAACTCCTTAGCTAGATTGGTAACTGGTAACTCTTCTTAAAGGGGTATATCTCTAAATTGTTATTCTGTGAGGATAGCAGGTGACAAAGAATACAATTTTGGTGTGGTTCTCACATGCTAATGAGCCTATGTGGCAGCTCTCCTTCACTTTGTCACATTGTGACAAAAGAGTTCATCTTAATCTACGCTGACAATGAAATCCAAGCTGCAGCACTGAATATGCAATTTTACTTATTAACCTTAAGGATCATTCTCTTATTATAAACAAAAACAATGAGGTTACCTCTGTCTTGTCCTCTGTGCCATCATTACTGAATACTAATATGATGATGGTAATCTGCTGAAATTTAATATGTGTTTTACAACTTTATACAAACTTTTGCTTGATATTTAAAGTCAGAGATAAGGGCAGCGGGAGGGATGTTTTAGCACTTGTTCTTACTTTTATATTCTTTTTCCTATACTCTATTGTAGAAATTCTGCATACTACAAATAAAAAATGTATTTTGCCGTATGGCATCAATATAGGCCACATTCACACGTTCAGTTTGTGGTCGGTATTTTGCATCAGGCCTTGTAAGCCAAAACCAGGAGTAGAACAATCATAGGAAAAGTATAATAGAAACACGTCACCACTTCTGCATTTTTAATACACTTGGTATTAATAAAAGTGGGCCTCGGGATTAGAACGGTTTTATTGCAGTTTTTGAACCAAAGCCAGAAGTGTATTCAAAAGGAATGAAACCAGGGACGAAGATGACATTACTGCAATCTTTACAGACACTTTAGGAAAGTTCTGGCTGTGTTTCTCATCGAGTTTGGGGTCTGTTAGTCCAGCAACTTTTCTGCCAACAGTTTTTTAATTGATACTTATGTGTATGAAATAGTGAGCGGTTTCCAAGCGGAAGTTGCCTGAAGAATGGTCAGGTCACTTCTTTTAAACGCTTTGGTTTTACAAGTCTGAAGCCGTTAGAAGCAGCACAAAACATTGAACATATGAGCGAGAAGTCGTTTTTACTTCGCAATGCATGTGTTAATTATTTAAAATATTTTTTTAGCACTATTTCAGTCGGTTTATGGAGCGTACTCACCAGTAAAAGACATTGTATGCACATACCCTGACAATGCCTAGTTTGGAGAGGTTTTTCTTCAGTATCAAAGAAGTAAAATGTACTTTTTTTTTTCCTACAAGACATTTTTCTAAACATTTTCATGGGAAAAAAAGCTTTATGAACAGCAAACTGGATTTCCTACAGAAATGAATAGGAAGAGTTTTTCCAGGAGTAGGAATTTTGAGATGATCTGCTCAAAAAAAAAACCTCCTTGAAACTAATGTGTGAACATGTCTTGGGGTATGTTCACATAGTTTTTGATGAGGATTTTGATCCAGATCACATCAAAAATTACTTCAAATACTCTTTGAGTAATCTCTAATGATGATCGAGTATGCCTCATTAACCCTTTTGGCGAGCACGCTCGGGTGCTCGCCGAGTATTTTGGTGTGTTCGGCATTTCATTCATTGTTGTCGCGCCTGCAAGTGTCACGGTTGTTAGCTGTGACACATGCAGAGATTACCTGTTCACCAGGCTATCTCTGCATGTGTCACAGCTGTCTAACAGCCATGACAGTTGCAGGCACGGCGACCATGAATGAAACGCCAAGCACACCAAATTACTCAGCGAGCACCCGAGCGTGCTCGCCGAAAGGGTTAATGGGGCATACTCGATCACCACTAGTAATCTCCCTATTCATTTTAGTAAAAAATATACTTTGCAGTTCATACAGTGAATTTTAAAGAGTTTTTATTCTCACAAAGTTTTGAAAAGCTTACTGCAAAGAAAAATAAATGATATGTCAAATCTTATAGGTGGATTCCTTGTGTAATCTGCTCCAAACTTTACTCTGTCAATTCAAAAACTTCCAAACACTGTGTGGAAAAAAATTAAGTTAAAAAACCTTATCAAAGCAGCTTCGAGAACATTTAAAATGCTTCAGAAAAAAAATGCCTTAAAAAAGCAGTAGTGAAGTACATGGGCGAACCCAGGATCAAAACTAGGGGGGGGGGGGGCAAGCCATGGTCACAGATACCGAAGAGAAATATATATATAGTACAATGCAAATATTTCACTTCTTACATTACATGAGTGATATCTATTGTAAATTCCACAATAGCTCAGAAACCGGCGAATCGCTCCACACAGTATACTGGCCGCCATAAAATGCCCCATAAAGGATACTGGTCCCCATATAACGCTCCATACAGAATACTGGCCCCCATATAACGCTCCATACAGAATACTGGCTCCCATATAATGCTCCATACAGGATACTGGCCCCCATATAACACTCAATACAGAATACTGGCCCCCATGTAACGCTCCATGCAGGATACTGGCCCCCATATAATGCTCCATACAGAATACTGGCCCCCATATAATGCTCCATACAGAATACTGGCCCCCATATAACGCTCATAACGCTCCATACAGAATACTGGCCCCCATATAATGCTCCATACAGAATACTGGCCCCCATATAACGCTCCATGCAGGCTGTTCCCCACACATAATGCGCCATGCAGGCTGTTCCCCCCACATAATGCTCCATGCAGGCTGTCCCCCCCATATAATGCCCCATGTAGGATGTCACCCCACCTTATAATTCCCCATGCAGGATGACACCCCCCTTCCTTATAATGCCCCATGCAGGATGACACCCTCCCTTCCTTATAATGCCCCATGCAGGATGTCACCCCCCCTCACTTATAATTCCCCATGCAGGATGTCACCCCCCCTCCCTTATAATGCCCCATGCAGGATGTCACACACCCCCCTCCCTTATAATGCCCCATGCAGGATGTCACCCCCCCTTATAATGCCCCATGCAGGATGTCACCCCCCCTTATAATGCCCCATGCAGGATGTCACACACCCCCACCTCACCCCCTCCCTTATATTGCCACAGGCCTCCATATAATAAAAAAATAATCAAATCCTCACCTCACATCTCATCTGCTGCCGCTGCTCCGGACTCCAGCGTCACCGGCCTCATCCCGCTCTGCGCTGTGACTGCTCAGGAGAGAGCGCGGTGTAAAGATGTCACCGCGCCCTCTGACGCGCCCTCTGACCTGAAACGTCACAGTGCAGCAGCCGCGGAGGATGCAAGAGCTGCTGCGGAGGCACGGGGAGAGGTAAGTATTGTGCCGGGTGCCGGGGCCCTGAGCAAGCGGGGGGGCAAACGGGCGCTGACGGTGAGGGCCCCCCCCGCCTGCTCAGGGCCCCGGCATTTGCCCGGGTGCTGACGCCGGCCCTGGTGTGCGGCTTGCGTGCAGGCTTCTAGGGGGGGCAGCTGCCCCCCCTGCCCCACGGTAGGTACGCCCATGGTGAAGTAGAATCCTCTTGAAGAACCTCTGTGTAAACCTATCCATAGACTGCACCAGCTTTTTTTTCTCAAAAACTACTCTACTTGAAATCAGGCTTTTCTGGGACCTTGATGATGCTTTTGATCTGCACTTTTCCAGCTCCTTTACAAAATTTTGAAAGTATCTTTTGCTTGGTCGCTAAACCACCATTGCACAAACATAGCTATGCACACTTATTTAGGTATTTAAGGGTTCACTCACACTAGTGTATAAGGTCCCATTCTCATCCAGCCGAGTGGGATAATTTTTTTTCTCACTTATCATCCATATGCAATCAGTTTTTTTTTACTCAGCAGCTATTAATCTTTTACAGGACCATTTACAGTTTTCCATCTTACAGAATTGTCAAAAAGTAGAGTTGAGTTAAACTCTCGAATCAACCGACATATTCAATTTGGTCCAAATCAAATGCTGTGAAAATACATTTATTATCCTTTGAAGTCTCTCCAACCTCCAAGGCATAAGTACTAGTAGAGGTTGAAAACAAAAAATAAAAAAATTACAAAACACATTACATTCACATGTCGTAGGTTCCCACTTGCCCTTATGCCTCCTCTGCCAACGCAGCTCAATGGCTTGCTGTTCTATAGTTCTTCCGGCTCTGACACCCGTGATTGGCTTCAAGCATCACGTAAGGGATGACGCACGCCATTGACATCAATGATATGCGTTTTCCCAAACGTGACTGTGTGTGTCGCAGTGCCGGAAGAACAAAAGAACCCCACAGAGGACTGGAGATCTGAGGTGGTGTAAGGAGTCGGTGAGGGCCTAGAATAGGTGAATATAATCTGATTTTTGTATATTATTTAATGACTTCCCCACCCTCAACAGAATCCAGCACAATGGTATCTAAAATCCTAAATTTGGGGGAAATTAGAAAAAAACTTGATTGATTATGGATTAATTTGTTCATCATCAAAATGAAAAAAAACTTGTGTGAACCTGGCCTTAGATTCATGTTGGATCTTTAAAGCTTATAAGTTAGTGGATTTACCCCTCATGGTGTGATCTTATTCCATATAGATAAACCTATGTTTAACCATGTACTCTTGGCTCTCTGATCTGCAGAATAATAATGAGTTCTCTAATTGATTCCAACATTAATAAAATGAATGTATTAATGTGATTTGAAAACGCATAATTCATCTTTTCTCACCAGCAGTAAAAAATAAACAGATTTGGAAGCAATGTTGTAATTGGGAATGACTAGATACACCCATTGAGGCTTCATCTCTTACGCATAAGCATTTATAAAATATCTCCACATTATACAGAGTACTTGGCTATAATAATGATCTTTCGCAATGCACTAAAACTGAAGATCACATTGCCAGGCTGGCAGCAAAATATAGTAAAATACAACTGCATTAGTGGGCAGAAAGTTTTTAGTGTCCTGTAGTAATTACTTGCAGTGAATTACTATGTGTGCAGGGTTTTTACTTGACTTTTGGGAAGACTTAGAGCCAATTAATGCAGACTTTATATTGACCTCTACTAATAATGGTAGAAGCTGACACGGTGACGTTTGTCATTTTTTTGTAAATAACTTTGCCGCTGTAATGAATAAGCAATCTACACCCTGCAGAGCCTGCACGTACAATGGAAGTCTTGGCTTATGGTCTTATTGCGCTTGTTTTATGTGCACTGAATGGCCAGTAAAAAAAAAACGTTTATGTGTTGACTTAATTTTCTGTAGTGGATAGTTCGTTATATTAGAGCATATATTTATAACTGGAAATATGTGCAATACTTCAATTTGTGTGAACCATATTTTACAATAGACATTTCAAGGAAAAATTCATATTGACATTCTAGCGTCAACTGATGGGGAGCGATATGACCCAAGTATCACACCAATACTTTGGACATGTCTAGAATCAGTCCAAATTGATTGCTTCCCCTTTGCTTAGACCACTTTCACACTTCCGACATTCTTGGTCCCACTCCCAATTTTGATCATGTTGTCTGGACTGGCCGCGGGTCTCCTGACTCAAACGCAACAGTTTACTACATGCATTTTAGGCTGAGTTTGGGTCAGGAGACACACAGCCAGACTAGACATTGCAGTCCGTACTTGGTCCATGAATTTCAGAATTGTGAAACTGGACTTAAGGATTTTTGGAATTGTACCCACTTTGAATAGAGACATGACTATGAATTGATAGTTTGCTATTTTGCTAACATAGGGAGAGCTGAAGGGGGAGATTCCCGCATGTACACCTCTTCATTTACAGCATCCAAAATGAATCTCTTTATCCATAATTTTTGCAAGATCGGAATACTTATTCTATTCCAGAACCTTTTAGTTATTTGATAAGAGGTGTGTAGAAGAGGAGGGTTTGGGGTTGGTCTGTGTATGGGTCAAGGAGTTGCCTGCAATCAGTGTGTATCTCATGCTAAATTTCAGAAATGTGTCAGCAGTGTCAATAGAAGTGTGAGTGCTCCATAGAGTCCTTTCATTGTAGAAATCACTGGTTGCTTAAGATCAGACTTAACCAAATGCCATCTTCTCACATTTGTTTGACTGATTAGAAGATCATTTTAACTACATTTCACATTTTTAAAAAAGTTTACTTTTCATGTACCACGTTCCATGGCTTAGGTCTTTCCACAGGAATTTGACAAATTGCCCACACAAAAGTCACTTAAAAATATAGAAGGTCGATTGGCAGTAGCGTAACTAGAATTCTAAAGGCCCCATTTCAAAGTTTGACACTTGGCCCCCACCAGCATGTTGGTCAGGTGTATAGGCCCCTGTAATTTTCTCCCGTTCTGAAATAATGTCCCCTGTGCTTGCACTCATAGTGTAATAATGTCCCCCGTTCTGTAATAATGTCCCCTGTGCTTGCCCTCATCGTGTAATAATGTCCCCCATTCTGTAATAATGTCCTCTGTGCTTGCCCTCATAGTGTAATAATGTCCTCCTTTCTGTAAAAATGATTCTCATCCTGTAATAATATTCCCTATCATGTCCCCTGTTATGTAACAATATCCTCCATACTGGCATCTATCCTGCAATCATGTCCCTCATCATGGCCCCTTTTCCTTAATAATGTCCCCCATCCTGTAATAATGCCCCCTTCTTCGCCCTCATAATGTAATAATGTCCCCCATCCTGTAATAATGTCCTTCATCCTAGGCCCCTTCCTGTATTAATGTTCCCCATCCTGGCCCCATCTTGTTATAATTTCCCCCTTCCTGTAATAATGTCACCCGTGCTCTAATAATGTCTGTCAATGCCTGTGACCGGATACCATCATTCGGATCCCTCACTCACATTGTTGTCGTCGGCACATTCCTGCTTACACAAGGGGATTTGCTGCTCACCAATAACAAAACATGTTTTTTGTGTGGTGGTTGGTGGCAGGTTTACACCGGGCAATGATTTGATACAAACATTCATTCGGACAATTATCACTCCATGAGAAAGGTCCCCACTGACTACTATGATATGAGTGCATACATTCATACATTTGCCATTGTCTATTACAAATTCTTCCTGGCTTGCCCTACCACCGAATCTCCACCTTCGAAAGCTTCAATATATCTGTATGAAGATATTAGTAGTTTCGTTTATTAGTAGCTCCTTTATACAGAACGAAGCTATATTCCCACTGTTATTAAAATACAGTAGTGTAAAGTAATGGTCGTCTAATTACATACAGTCAGCCATAAGACTCTTCATGTCGGAGGCAGCCGATACCTTTATAATCTACCCCCTGGATAATCCATAACTGTATAATTGAGAACAGACCACCATTGTTATTTTATGCATACATTTTACTATAAAATGTATTATCTGATTTTTAGTTCTCAATCTAATTAGTACCTTGCTGGACATTGACTTTTTCCTCCTTAGCATCATTTTTTTTTTATTATTATGAAGCCTGACTTGCTAGCACAATATGACTCTGCATGTGATTCCTTGAAGTGTAAAATAGTATGGAGAGAATGATTGAAATCTAAAGAATTGCACTGCCACTTCTCTTGCCAAAAAATAAACTAGTACAGCTCTTTTTTCTTTTTTTTTCGCAGTCTGGTAATAAATGACTCTATCCGCCGTCATGTTTTACTTAATGATATGGTTCGTGCCTCTAACAGTAGGCTGAGATCAATTGTAATATAAATAACTCAATTTTTTTACATTCACAACCGCGATTCCACAGTTCACTTGGCTTCACTTTTCAGTCTGATTTGGAAAGGTTGTAGCAAACTGGATATGTGGCGCTGTGCTATCATTGCCAGGATTTATAATAGGACTGCCATAGCATAAAAGGCTTTATTTTCCATTAAAAATGTAAACAGCGTGGTTGGGGTTTCTGAATTGAATCGAGTGATTGGCAAGAGTTCTCATGCAACGTATCAGTTGCGCTGACAATAAGTTATATTTACTGCAGGGCGCTGTGACGGATTATCTCCGAACACACGGTTCTCTCCGCGTTGTCACTGCCCTGTGAAATTGGAATTCTACCATCTTGTAAGCGTATTGTATGAACTGTGTTTGGCTATATACGCCCTTTTTTTTTCGCTCCTGGTCTTTTTCGATCTTCTGTGGATAGATTTGGTGCTGCTTTATAGAACTGGATGGAGACTTTGCATAAAACTGTGTTACTATTTCCTTAAAACACAGATATGCAAATTGTCTCTTTAGAGAGGAAGAGGACTTGAACTCTAGTGCCACTTATTGGAAGTAGCAATCCTAAAAATCAATATCGTCCCTTTAATGAGCTTTGCAACATGACTTAGGAGAAAAGTCAAACCAGAATCTCAATTTGCAGACAGGTGTTTCAGGGTTTTGCCCCTCCTCAATGCAAAACATGAGATCTGATTTGACTGTATTAATTACATCAGATATACAGTGGGGGAAATAAGTATTTGATCCCTTGCTGTTTTTGTAAGTTTGCCCACTAACAAAGGCATAAACAGTCTATAATTTTAAGGGTAGGTTAATTTTAACATTGAGAGATAGAATATCCAAAAATAAATCAAGAAAATCACATTGTATAAATTAGATAATTTTTTTTGCATTTTGCTGTGAGAAATAAGTATTTGATCCCCTACAAACTATTATGAGTTATGGCTCCTACAGACCAGTTAGAGGCTCCTAATCAACTTTAAAGTCAGCATTAAAGACAGCTGTCTTACATAGTCACCTGTATAAAAGACTCCTGTCCACAGATTCAGTTAATCAGTCAGACTCTAACCTCTACAGCATGGGCAAGACCAAAGAGCTTTCTAAGGATGTCACGGACAAGATCATAGACCTGCACAAAGCTGGAAGGGGCTACAAAACCATAAGCAAGACGCTGGATGAGAAGGAGACAACTGTTGGTGCAACAGTAAGAAAATGGAAGAAATACAAAATGACTGTCAATCGACATCGATCTGGGGCACCATGCAAAATCACACCTCGTGGGGTATCCTTGATCATGAGGAAGGTGAGAGAACAGCCTAAAACTACACGGGGGGAACATTTTAATGATTTCCAGGCAGCTGGGACCACAGTCACCAAGGAAACCATTGGTAACACATTACACCTTAAAGGCTTAAAATCCTGCAGTGCTCGCATGGTCCCTCTGCTCAAGAAAGCACATGTGCAGACCCGTCTGAAGTTTGCCAATGAACACCAGGATGATTCTGTGAGTTATTGGGAGAAGATGCTGTGGTCAGATGAGACAAAAATTGAGCTCTTTGGCATTAATTCAACTCGCCGTGTTTGGAGGAAGAAGAAGGATGAGTACAACCCTAAGAACAATGTCCCAACTGTGAAGCATGATGAGGGAAACATTATACTTTGGGGGTGCTTTTCTGCAAAGGGGACATGATGACAGCACCGTACTGAAGGGAAGATGGATGGGGTCATGTATAGTGAGATTTTGGCCAACAACCTCCTTCCCTCAGTATGAGCATTGAAGATGGGTCGTGGCTGGGTCTTCCAGCAAGACAATGACCCAAAACATACAGCCAAGGCAAAAAAGGAATGGCTCAAAAAGAAGCACGGTAAGGTCATGGAGTGGCCTAGCCAGTCTCCAGACCTTAATCTCATAGAAAACTTATGGAGGGAGTTGAAGCTCCGAGTTGCCAAGTGAAAGCCTCAAAATCTTAATGATTTAGAGATGATCTGCAAAGAGGAGTGGACCAAAATTCCTCCTGATATGTGCTCAAACCTGATCATCAACTACAAAAAACGTCTGACTGCTGTGCTTGCCAACAAGGGTTTTGCCACCAAGTATTAAGTGTTGTTTGCCAGGGGTATCAAATACTTATTTCTCATTGCAAAATGCAAAAAAATGTATCTAATTTATACAATGTGATTTTCTTGATTTTTTTTGGGGATATTCTATCTCTGTGTTAAAATTAACCTACCCTTAAAATTATAGACTGTTCATGTCTTTGTCAGTGGGCAAACTTAGAAAAACAGCAAAGGATCAAATATTTATTTTCCCCGCTGTATATATAATATATATTGTGAGGGGTCAGCTCTGTGATGGGCGCGGGTTCACACAGGTATGCAGTCCAATGGTTCAAAACAAACTGATGATTTATTACGTATCCATAAACCAGGCAGGAAACAAAAATAACCTCTTTCAGGTTCCAAAAGGTATAACAAAAGACAAAATAACAAGTCCATGTACAGCACGGCCTCAGCCGTTTAAATGAAGTGCCTTTGTCTGCCTTCAGCAACGTCTGAGCAGCGCATGCAAGCCTGCTCAGCTTGCACAACACACAGACAGTCTGAGACAGGTGCAGCTGTCTTCAATCAGCCTTCCAGGACCTGGACTGGAGGTAAGTGAGCAGCTGTTCCCCCCCAGTTCTTTCAGCTGCTGGTAACACCCAGCCCTTTAATCTGGGCCCATTAACTCCCTCACAGCACTGTGTGTGCTGGAGCCTGCTTCTCCGGGTCCTACATCACCGAAGCTTGGTACTTCGGGGGCAAATACCTTCAGTCCATGACCTGTCCGGCAGCAACCTTACAATATATACAATATATAATGTATATATAATATTATTGTAAGGATCACACGCTTTCTGACAGCGCTTCAGGTGTACACAGGCACAAAGTTTCTTGGTGCAAACAAGAAAAAAAAAAAAATTGTCCACACGGCAATACAGGATCACAGAACAGGGTCACCAGTTAAAAATTAAGTCCAGTCTTAATCAGCCTTTGACAGAGACTGACCAGCATACAATAGGTCTTTCAACCGCTGCACATAACCACCACTGAGGCAGTACAGCTGTCTTAAATAAGCTATTCAAATCCCAGAGTAGAGGTATAGGAGCGACCAGTCACACCCAGCTCTTCTGGCCACTCCTAAAATATGGACCCAAAAATCCGAGCCCATTAAAAACCCTTCTCAGCAATCATCATTGCTGGAACCTTCTTTTCTGGAACTCACATCACCAAGTCTAGCCATCTCAGTGACACATACCTCTCTTCCAGGACCTTGCAAGCTACTTTCCTACAATATATAATGAAGCAGCTTTGAAAAAATGATAAAGAATAATTTTGAGCTACTCTGTCAAGAGATGTTTATGCTTTATGTGTCTGTATTGGCACCCAGTGGCTGTGATGTGCATTGCAGATGACAGAGGTTTTTCTAGCCTTTTACAATAATATGTTGAATTTGTATCCTGATCTTTAGTAAATCTTAAAGAGGTTGTCCGGTCACAAGATATTGATGACTGATTCACTATCAGATCAGTGATTATCCAACACCCGACACCCACACTGCTTCAGTGAAAGCAGGATGTCAGCACATTAAAGGGATCTGCGCTTCTCCATTCACTGTATGGTAGCTGTTGCCAAGTACATCAAGCTAGCTTTTATTTTACTTGAACAGCTCCTATCCTTATTGCTGGTCCTGGATATTGTATTCTTGAAGTTATCTAGTCCCTGGCAGGGGCTACAACACCTTGCATGGAGCTGCTGATTCTGATTTCTTAGGATTTAATTTTCATCAAATTTAATCCTATATTAGAGAAACAAAATATCACTAACGTATGAGAAGGTTGATAAACCGCTTCTGACCATTACTTACCCATCCTGCACTATAAGTCATCAGGAAAGTAGTAAATGCTCCAGGCCACCAGGGAAACTTCTATTTATTCCTTCACTACATTACATTACCAGTTATGTTGGCATTATTACCTTCATTACCTTAGACTACTACGAATGTTAATATTAAATCATTTACTACCCCAGACTACCAAAGTTGTTAAAATTAAACACTTAAAGGGGTTTTCACACGGACAAAAGTTCATTTTAATCAATAGATCTTTGAATAATGTAAACTTCCACAATTGAATGTATTTAAATAAAATGTTCCTGTGCTGAAATAATCTTATAAATGTTCCCCTATGTAATGGCTGTGTCTGACCTTGTACTGAACATGGTCTGATCATTCCACATCTCCTGGGCAGGGGAGGAAGCAAAAGAGTATACAGGCAGGACAGCACGGTATCGCAGCTGATCCTTTCTTTTAAGTAAAACATTGTTTAAAAACAGACAGTGAAATGTTTCATGGGTGTGTTAGGTGTGACAGACAGTCGCTCTGGATCCGGCTGTAAAAGGTTACTGCGCTTGGCATTGCAGACGCCTTCTTGATCTGCTCATCTCTGTAGTATAGTTAAATCTTTCTTCCTTTAGGACCCAGCATCGAACTCCACCTTCTGCTGCTGATTGACACACCCTTGCTTGGTAGTTAAAAACTTTCAATTTCTCCAGAGAGTTGCCAGTGATAGCTCTATGTACCTCTGTTCAGGCTTTGAGTACTGGCAGTTGGCTAGTATTGTCTTTGGTGCCCTTGGAGGACAGTTGCCGTTATCTCGCTGTTGCCTGCTCATGCTAAGTGTATCCCCTTTGCTTGTTTACCTTGTTGTCTTTAGTTTGTACTGGGGCCTGACTAGTGCTCACCGCTTCGCCTCCCTATCTAGGGTCTAGCTCTAGGGACATTCCAGGTTTAGGTTCCTGCTCAGCAATAGGTGCAGAACCTATATAGGGACGATAGGGTAGGCAGGGTGATATTAGATCTGCCTAGGAGTCTCCACTCCCCGTTTCCCTAGTTATTGGGCTCACTTCCCATCGTTGTACACTTATTTCTTCCCTCACCTTGCGTAATAAAATGCTTTACCTCACAAAATGAATCAGCTGCTATGCCGTGCTGTCCTGTCTGTATACTCTTTTGCTTCTTCCCATGCCCTGGAGATGTGGTATGGTGAGACACAGCCATTACACAGGGGCACATTTATAAGATTATCTCAGCACAGGAACATTTTATTTAAACACATCCAGTTGTGTAAGTTATTATTATTTCAAGATCTATTGATTAAAATCCGCTTTCGTTCGTTAACTTTGAGTTTTATTCATGTACTTTACGTTGATATGAGACTGGTTTCACATCACATTCAAAAAATGCGCTCGGTTATTATTTTTTTTTAATCAAAAGCAAGAAGGCATCTCAGCACAAGGAATAAGGACTGTATTCGTCTAGGTTTTCTTAGGGATGTTTTCTTATTTATGGTTAAACTCCAACTTTATTCAGTCTGCCTGTGGTGATATTGTACTGTCAATGAGTTCAGAATCAAATACTATGGGTCCTCAGCACCGTCCGAGGTGACATCTGTTTGCTGACCATTGGCCAAGGGTTTCAGCAATCCCCATATATCATATATCAGAAAAATACCTAATTCCTTCAGACTTCATTCCATCGGGATAAAAATTGAACATTTTGAAGGAACTCTATCAACACAGAATGACTGTTCAAACTAAGTACAGGCGCTCGGTGCACCCTCGAGTGATGAAACTTTTAGGTTCACCTTCCTACCTACTTGTTTATCAATTCATGGGTAAAATGTATGAAGACATATTTTCACATTACTGAAGCTGACACAGACATTCTACTACAAGTTCCCTGGATCTTTAGTAGCACCAACTGTCATCTCTTATGACAGTTATTTGGGATATTTGTTTTTTTTTATCTTGAGAAAGCCGAAATGCGTTGGAAAACAAAAGGCTTCTCATTTACCGCAACGTCAGCCCATTCAACATGATATAATCCTCCTCTACTACCATTCATCTGGAAGAAGTTTTTCTTCTCCAGTCATAGGACCACAGCAGCAGTTACATGCTTTTACAGGGGTTGTGCATTCTCAAAACACCGCCAGGTGAGCGCACACTCCCGCCTCTCACTAACCTTCCAGGTGATACTGCTCTCTATGTGTGTGCTCTTTTGTCCCTAAAACAGTTCAACTGCCATCTCCTATCTCAGTAATGGGAAAAATATTTATTCACTGAAGATAGATTTTACCCATGATTTAAGATTTTGAGAATGAAAGATCACTCAAAGATGATTTCTCTAATATGATATATTACAAAGTTTCTTATTTTCACATGTACTATTGATTTTATGAAAAAAACAAAACAAAATGATGGTTACTCTTTAAACTGGTATTCTATAGGATAAGCCATAAAAGTCTGATTGTTGCTGCTTTACAGTCAGTATGTGCGTTTTTACGTTCCTAAACTAAGAAATCGATGCAGTCTTCTGTGGAATCTATCTAGGGAATCTGAGTCACCAGTGTTATTTAGGTAATGGGGTTATATTGTATAACCCCTTAGAGGAGGGCACAAAGAGTATAGGGACTCTACACCAAACATCAAAATGAGTTTCCCCATCCAGGGTCCTGCTCTTAATTGCCTTCCTTCCATCTATATTAGAAGTTGGCAGCATAACCCTCGGGCTACAGATTAACATTGTCCAAGAGGTATAAGAGCAAACAAAGAATAGCCCACATCTCCGAGGTTCCTCCACAGCGGCGACTCTTTGTTACATGCGACCTTGAATTCCATCCTGTCTGACTTTGTGTTTTGCAGTATCCGTCCTAATTTCAGTCTATCTGAAACTTATGGCACATCAATATGTCTTGTAAACTTATGAATCAAGAATCGACTTCTTCGAGTGTCCCAAGTGTCTGCCTAATTAAAATACTAGGGTAGGAATGTGAAGAAATAATTACAGTAAATGTATTAAAATCACCTAAAACTCAAATTAAAGCTAACAAATAGCGCTCATCATTAAAATGAAGCAGCAGCCATGGTTAAGCCTGATGCCTATTAAATACAGCACACACACACACGAGTAGATGTCAAGCCATTTTTATTTTAATTATTAACATTAAACTCTTCACAAATGTTCTGCCTTGCCTTGCTCCTTCAAATAATCCACCTACATCAAACAGGATTTTCATCCGAGAGGCAGGAATTCAATGAATGCAGAAAAATGCATGCTAATTTACATTTTCAATAAGAAAAAAAAAAAAAGATTTCCATTTTGTAACTTCTATGTAAGCGGTAGAGCTTAGTGTGTCCATTAGGTTACAGTAATAAATTCAGAAAATAATACATATTAGGAAGTAGGTATTGCTACAGTAAAACAGTGCAAAGAGAAATATATTGTTCATATAGCATAGAGATTATACAATTACACAGTATATAGCCGTATCTATTAATTCATCTAAGCTGTCATTAATTAATATATTGATTTTAAGCAATACACCCAAAGAATCTCTTCTTTCTTGTATGTGTCATAGGACCGGTAGCATAAAGGGTTTTTGGCCAATTTTCAATGGTCCATTATACTACACAAGTGACTAGAAGAGAACATGCAATATGTATCCAATACACTATTTATAAACCTGGGGGTGTCAAGAATTGGAGCACCTCCAATTTGATAATGATGAATTAGTAGAATTTAGTAGAGATGAGCAAATCTCTCAAAATTCACTATGGGTCGATTTGTTTGATTCAGCTGTCAGATTCAATTAGGTCTGAATAAAATTGATCCAAATTGAGTCCTTTGAAAAGATTTTAGTATTCTCTGTAGTCTCTCCAGATACCTGACTGTAAGTCCTTTATGTAGCTGAGTTTCCTTCAAAACTATTACAAATCTGTCAGAGTTCCTGATTCCGATAGCTCTCTCTGCTGTTTCGTTCCCTCTCTCAGTTCTTGAAATAGCTGCATAGAGAGGGAGGGCTTATACGCAGATATGCATTGTGGAGCAGGGAGAAAGAATGTACAGTCTCAAGGAGGTCAGAGAAAACACTGTTTAAAGGGAGGAAAGCACAAGAAGTGGAAATAATTGCAGGATAGAAGTTGTGCTGATATGTAAGCTAATGAAGACAGCAGCTTCTCAGACATACAGACCACACATCTAGCCTATATAACAGGGAAAGATACTTTCACCAGAGATAAATCTGAAACTTTGATCATACACTAACTGCATTTCAAGGGGTCTAAAACTGAATGAAGGAATGAAGATTACAAACTGAACCTGCAATTTTACTAACTAAATGTAACCACTAAGATACGGTGTATATTTTTCATGTCAAAGGTGTCCAAATCCTTTAAGGTATGTATTTATTAAAATCTAATTTGGATTACATAGTAAAAGGAGGTGAAGCAGCTCCCCAGCCAGTAGTATAAACCTGCCCTTTAGATACTCACTCGCACGGGCACTGTCCTGTGACCAGTAATCATCATAGAAGAAAAAGTTTTCCAGCGGAGTGGTATTCAATTTCCAAAATGTATTATGCAGAAAATAAAATCTTAAATCCAAACAGGGAGTACACAGTGCTTAAGCCAACATGTTTCGACACTGTATTATACATCTAGTCCACACAGAGATAAAGTGTATAGAAAATTATTAAGACACTTCTCCTCATTAATTTAGTAAAATTTTAATTTATATGTAGCATCCTCATGAGAGTTTTCCTAATTTAATTATTGACATTTATGTGCCATTTTGGAAATCAGGTTCTTGCTCATTTTCTCCCTAATAGAGAAGAGGTAGAGGTTCTGCAGGGGTGACTACGCTTACCAAAGTGAGGTTCAGCAGTTAATGTTACATTAGCATAGCACTAATCAGTATTGACCTTGATAATTAGATGCAAATGATGTTTCAGCAATTAACGGCTCATTCCAAATGCACTCAAATCCCTTAATATCACATATGAAAGCAAGATCTTTTTATGTAGCACCATAAAGAGTTTGACAAAGGTTTATGAAAGTATGTACTAACAAGAAGACAGAGCAGGAACCATGTCTGATAAAGCAGAACTTCACCCGGAGAAATCTACAGCTTAATTAACCAGTGGTGTGCCATTCTATTTACTATCTCAGGTTCTTTCAACCATTAATTGCCCTTTTTAGATCTACAAAGGTATACCACTGCCCTGCTGACGAACCAGCTACTGTAGGTCTTACTACAATATCTGTAAATCCAAAGAACTAGGCTTTCATATAAATATGAGATAGTAGGAAATGTATTTGGAAAATAAGTGGACAACATTTCAATCACTGACTCTGACCTTTATCACTTTCATGGATGAATATATTGAAGAAGCACAGGATGCCCCGCAGTTGTGAGAAGCTCTACCACCACTGCAGGCATCTTGTGTTTCTCTCATAGCATTTTATCACATCTTAATACATGTCTTTGTTCAAAAACCATCTATGTGCCTGATGAAGGTCATAATCAATGACTGAAACGTTGTACACTTACTTTTGGGTTAAAAATATTTCATACTATCTGATATCTATTTAAGTGCCCAGTTCTTTGGTTGTACAGTATACAAGAGCAGGGCCCCTACTAGCGCACTATCTTGTCTGGATTGACGTGGTTTAAATAGAAATTAACTACAATATCTGACTTGATGACTTCTTAAATAAAAATATTTTATTAGTTTTCCAATGTGAAACAGCAGCCAGTTAGGCATTATACCAGTCTGGTCTGTAATAGAACTACGAGGAACTATCACCTTAGCAGGAACCTAATGGACCTTATTACTCAGGCACAGCGCAATAACAGTGGACCCCTATAAAATCCAGTGCACCTGGAAAGGGGTTGATGATGGAGTGAATTGGTCCTATTTGCCATTTTAGATACTGGAAGTATATTAATACATACAACCCAGGGACAGACATATCATTGGTGCAACCACAGGGGCCCAAGAGGTAAGGTGGCCCACTTCCAGCTCCAAAACACCAAATATCTTCTGTCATAGACACATTATTGGTTTTCAAAGGGCCCATATAAACATGTATATGACTTGTATTGGGCTGCAAAGGGCCCATATATTTTTCCTGCAAGGGAGCCCTTTTCTGTTTGTGTCCGCCACTGATGCAACCGACAGGAGATGGTGTGATGCCATAGGACAATGGTGGCTAGAAAGAGGACAGTGGGTACTGGAGGTACAAAGATGTTGGAGCATGTCAAAATGGACATAATGAGAGAGATTTAGTAATCTAAATGTGACAGTATTTTATCTTAATTTGTGTGACAAGAAAACTGTTGTATGGATTGTTTTACACATATTGTATGGTTAAGACTTTTTTTTCGAATCGCTAGGGGTTTGGCTTTAACAAAAAGTTGTGGTGTGTCTGTAACTGGGGTGTGATTTGAAATGTGACACCTAGACAATCTGAAAATGTTCCAAATGTATCAAGATTTCTACTATAATTCTACATTGTCTAAAATTTTGGCAGGATTGCTTCATCTGCCCAAATGAATTAGACCGGATTAGTAAATCTACCCCTGTGGGTATTTTTCCTGATTTTTCTTTAATCTAAATCACCAATAAAATCTGATATATTTTTAGCTGCTAATCTGATTGACTTTAGAAAGTATATGGACCAGATCCAATGTTGGCAGTTGTACTTTTCCGCAGGAGTCTTATAATTTGCTTACATTGTACTTTTTCTTTCTTGATACTAATGACACCAGTGGGTGAAGATGAGCAAACACTGCTGTCATTTTGGAATAGGATGAAAGTGCGCTAGTTCGAGCCATTCCACCTACTCTTAGATTCCTCATCTAATTAAACTTCTTCAAAGAAACAGAAAAAGAAGAAATATCTTCACTATTTATTCTCCAAATGATGTTTACCTTCTACAAAATCAAAATTTTTCAACGGGCTCCGACTCACGCGGTTTATTTTGGCTACACCGTGTAATGAAAACTTCAAGGAAATTCAGGCACCTCTCTGCCCAACTACATGAAGCTTTAGTGAAGAGTAGATGATGTTTTTCAGAATCCTTTTATATTGTCCTGGCTTGTGTCATAGATGTAGAAGGTTATTGTTCATAATACCTGGATTTACTTTGTTTCTTGCAATACAGAGTATGAATTGTCAAGGAATTGTAATTTCAGGCTAATGTTTATTTTTGCCATTTGATACGTGCTACTTGCGGTTCCTCCTTCAGGCGTTCAGTTCTGATGAAGGTCTGAATTGAGACTGAAAACGTTCAACGTATTCTGAATGCAAATAAAGTAAGGAACTTTATTTTCACCTTATTCCAGTGTGAGTGGCAAGTTCTTAATTTTTGTTATGTACGGGCTGGATGCCCTACTTTTGCACCACTTTCACCAGTCATAAGAGTGCCTTACATGACTTTTCTTTGTATGGAGCAAGGCTGTGCCCTGTAGTCAGCCTCATCACTAGACAAGCCGTGGCCTCGCTCGATACACGGCTTCTGCCTAGGAGTATGTATAAAGCATATATTCCCTCCAGTTGACAAATCTCCACAGTTGCCAGTGCATGCGTTGGGGAATTCAGAAGTCTGCAGTCACACAGAATGAGTGCAGACTTGTTGGTTTGGACCGCACAACCCCTTTAAGCATCCCAGATCATTAAAATCTGTCTCTGACATCTTATCTTTACCTTCCTGTTTTGTTTTGAAGACTTCGTAGGACTACTCTTCTGCCATTCTGCTTCCATTTCTTTCCTACCTGCTTGCAAACTAACTCCTCTCTAGGAAGAAGAAAGTTTGCTCTCTGGTGCCAACTATTGGAGAAACGTTATAGATCTATCTCTGACCACCTGAAAAAAGCATCTTAAAACTACTTAAAATGAACATGATGCACAGCAATGTAAAAATGACATTACTTTACACGTTTTAATCATTCTGTTACTTATTATAACCATTTTACAGTTCATAAAAGAAGTAGTATGTTAATTCTATAAGCTGCTTCCGCCTTGAAGCCACCGTCTAATTATAGTCCAAATTCACCATCAAGACATCATAAAAACAGAAGAAAGACCCCCCACTAAAATCTCTTCAGGAAGAAGACCACTGGATTTTTCTTCATGAGGCTTCACCAAAGAAAACCTTGTCAAATCAAGCAGTGTATTAAAGATGTTGTGTGCACACACCTTAAAGAAGCAGCATTTTCTGAAGCATTTTCCGCTTGAAAAACTTGTAATTTTTAAAAACCTCAAAAAACTCTGTATGCACATAGTCTAAAAATATTTACACAAACTAGAGTCTTTTAGAGGCACCTATTGCCTGCTTTCTTTCTCCTGGTGAAGAGCTAATTTGCATACTCTCTTCCCAGCAAGCATTTCCTGATCTGTTTCCCTTCCCCATCTGGTAGTCTCCACAAGGAGTAACATAAGTCCTTAGGGCCCTTTCACACTGCGTCCTTTCCCACCTTTGGTGGCACCTTTGGGGGCTTTAATTTGGGGTGTGGAAATTACTGGAGTAAATTTCCCAGGTGGGTCCCTGAAAAGTCTCCAATAGCTTCAGCAGAGTGTATGCAAATATCTAAGGGCCTTTTCACACTGCGTTCTTCCCCGTCGGGGCTTACGTCCGAACCCCCACCACTCGTAAAACAGGATTCAGACCAATCATTTTCATCTGTATACGCCTATTGGAGGCAGAGAGCCTTACGCAGTAGACTGTGTCCTGGTGTCCACTTTTAATAGGCATATACGACTGTAAATGATGCGTGACAGAGCACATGGTGTCTCCGTCCGCACCAGTATAGTAAATGGCCCTGTCGACCCATATGCCTGAATCCCGTTTTGTTGCGGGTTCAGACGTAAGCCCTGACGGGGCCACCGAAGGTGGGAAAGAACACTGTGTGAAAGGGCCCTTAGATATCTGCGTGTACTCTGCTGATACTACTGGGGATTTTTCAGGGACCCACTTAGGAAATTTACTCCAGTAATTTCCATACCTCCAATAAAAGCTTTTTGAGATGAATAATGTACAATCTATGGAGAGTGGAGACTCTGCCCCTGGCTTTTTTTCTTTTTAAGTAAAAATCAAGCGATTTACATTTCCTCTCTCCAGAGATGCTTTCTTTTTACACCTCACTGTTCTGCATCAAGTATCATGTTTAACATGATGTCAAATATAGCAAGCCCCCACTTTGGATAACATCACGCTGAACTGTGCATTCAATATGGTTACATCCTGTTGTTTAGGGAAATGTTATAAAATTCTTCTGGTTTCATGGCAGAAACGTGGATTTGTTTAAAACATAATAACTCCTAAGCGCAGATTTAATTACTTGTTTCAGGGTTTGACATAAATAAGTCTGGGTTCTTATCCAGCTATAGAAATAGTAGCTGGAGAGGAGCCAGAGGAACACAAGAAAAAAAAAAGAAGATTGCTAGTAATTTATTGAGGAGATGTGCTGTAGCTGCATTTGTGTTCTGCCGGCAAGACAGCACAATTCAGGATTATGTGTGGAAGACTTCCATTTCCGTACTGTCTGTCACCTGCACTATGCCACCTCATTTCATCAGCGTTTGCTAAAACGTTGCCGTTCTATGCTGTGTATTAAATATGTGGAAGTTAAGTACTATTTAACCTCTTGGAAAGGGAAGTTTCTTTTCTATGCTTCGTAAACTAGGCAACAAAATCAAAAACGATAGAAAGGACCATAAAAATGTAAATATTTGATGGCACAAATATTGCAGAATGCAGCTCTATTATTGCCAGTAAATCATGAAAGAACCTCAATGGATTATAAGTCACATGGGTTGTCCGGTCACAAAATATTAATGACCCACTTATATTATAGGTTATCATTATAAGAATGGTAGTGGTCCGGAACCTGGTAACCCCACCAATAAGCTGTTACTAGCCACCTGGATGTAACACTTATTGTAAACTGCAGCTTTATTCAGTGTGCAGCACCGCAGCCGGGTACTACAGAACAGCTCTTATTCAGATCAGATCGGTTAGGGCCCAACACCCTATTTTGCAGCAGCTGCTTCACGAGGAATGGAGCTTTGGTTTACAGCTACATTCAAAGTATTTTACGTGTCCACCGCCGGAGCAAATCATAGCTGATTTGTGTGGGTGCCGGGTGTTGGACCGCCATTGGTTGATGGCCTATTCTATAGTCAACTGTTTTAATGTGGGCGAACAGATCCATTGCCAACTATAATATGAGCATGGCACTGTGCTATTGCTTCTGTTGTAAACAGAATTATGACTCATTTGTGAACAGACACTAACTTAAAGATGTTACAGAATAGAGAGAGGTGTAACTATAGGAACTCAGGGGTAATTGTCAAACCTCTCCTCTTGTAGTACAGGGGCCCAACAGCCCTTGTGCTTTCAGGAGTGTACTATGCATGGTAATGGCATGTGATGGTGTTAGGATGGGAAGGAGGTCCTGTTGTAGACTTTATTTTACTTTTGCCCGTGTTCAAATAACTTTGTTCTGTAAGGTCCTGACCTTGCCTTCATAAGAACTATAGCAAAGTGGAATTTTTATTATATTTTTCGGTAGTTATATACAGTATTTTTCAGACTATAAGACGCACCAGACCATAAGACACACCCCAAATGGGGTGGAAAATAGGAAAAAAATGTTTTTATAGGATGGGGGTCTGTCTTATAGTCCAAATAGGTATTTTACCTGGGGGGTGGAGTGGGAGTCACAGGAGGCAGGGTCCCTCAGGAAGCCGGCGGAAGTGGAGAAATGCTGCGGACCCTAGGTGGGAGAAGGGGGTGCCCCAGCAGCGGGGAGTTGCAGTGGTGGTCGAGCAGGATCGCAGGAAGCAGGGTCCCTCCCACCCTCAAGAACTCTGTGGCAGCAGCTGAAGCGGTGAGATGCTGCAGGGCTGGTGTCGGGCTGTCGGCGGTCACGGCTTCAGGAAGATGGCTGCGGCCGCCGGAAAAGCAGCGCACGCCACTGTGCCTCACCGCTGACAGCCCAACACTGGCCCTGTAGCATCTCACTACTTCTGTAGCAGCAGCCGGGTTCCTGATGGAGGGAACGGAGGGACCCTTCTAACTACTATCCCGCTCCTCCACCACTACCTCAACTCCCCCCGGTAAGCTACGTTCTGACCATAAGACGCACCCCCCCATTTTCCTACCCAAAACTTACTTTTGTAGTAGGCTTACAATAAAGGCCTGATCGTTTTCTTGGTCTTAGTTATGGAGGTACTCAACATCTTTAAAGATCTATAGAAATAAAACTAGCTGAGCATATTCAGATTTCGCAGAGAAAAACAGACCGATTATTCTGATTAGACTTTGATCAGAGTTTCCGTCTCCTTTCCGTCAGTCTGTGAAAATCTTTTTGATTTTTTTTTCACAGACCCATAGATTTGTATTGCTGATTTTGATCTGACCCTTGAATCAAAATCAGATATGTCTTCGATATTTTCGGGGGACCACTTAGTCCGAGGAAAAAGTCAGACATGCACTCATACGAGAAATCCAGACGTGTGAACAAGCCCTTAGGCAATGTGTCAGTAAACATGTTTTGCTCTTTTTTGAGTATTTAAAAAACGTTATGTATTTTGAGTGGAAATCACTTCAGTAAATGCTGCTTCTTCAGAGTTTTTGGAGGGATTTTTCTTTTTCTAAAGCAGTTTTGAAGTGTTTTCAATGAGGTTTCTTTCTCTCCCTGAAGCGTTTTTTTAAAGCATTTTGATTGGGCAGTGCTTAGTTTGGAGTTGATTCCATCAAGATCAGCTTTAAGAAATGACATGCACTTTTGTTTTCAAATCTTGAAGCAGAAAAATGCTCAAAAGACTGGACATATGAACAGCAAAGAAAAAAATAAAATAATTAACAATAGATATTAATAGGAAAAGTATTTTATGCAACTTTTAAACAATTTCTTTAGACATGGTTTTGGAGTGCGTCTAGTCAGCACATAGTCTTAGTGATTGATGTTTTTGGACTGTTAGCTCTGTAAAATTCTTTCTTTTAAGAGTTGTCCTGTTAAAACAACCTTTACCCATATGCCCCATCAAGATATGTCGGTGCCATGAGTGGTTTCCTTTCTCTGTTTGATTTGTTAAAGCTAAGAACTGAAAAAGAATAACTCTTAGGGCTCATACCCATCTGCATTATTAAAATCTGTCCAATGCTGTTCCTGAAAAGTCGAACAAGTGTCATGCGAGTTTTCTCATCTAGCATCCGTATGACATGCGTATGCAATGCGATTTTAACATTCGCTTTTACATGGAGTAATTCTCTCTATGTCATTTAAAGATAGTTTTCAAAGTAAACTGTCTTCAATACATAGATAGATTTCTCAGAGTGCTAACACTGATTGGCTATGAACTCCGTTCACCTTATTCACTTCACGCGCAGCTCAGTGCCTCTTCTGGATGCCAGGTTAAATGGTCGAATCATGCCACTGTTCAGCAAGGCAACTAGATGTAGCAGAGTTAGACTCATCGCTGGACAAATGGATTATCCTCTCGTCAGGCAGGTGAGGATTATGGTGGCTTTTTATTTTTTATTTTACAATGATGAAAGGGAAAAAAAGGACCGGGAGTGTTTACTTTAAATAACGGTGTCAGAGTCTTTCTTTCAATTAAAGGACTTTATTCTGGATGTGTATTTTTTACAATTTGACTATTGAGTTAATAATGGGGCATCTTATAGACCATACAAAGCTGACATCAAAGAGCAAAGGCTAAGCGACAGAATTATGGATGCGCCATTCTTGGGTGGCTGAGAGCTGATGTTCTTAGTCTGGGAGGGGGCCAATCTCCATGGTCCCTTCCTAGTCTATTAATATCAGCCCACAGCTGTCTGCCTAGCCTTTGCTGGTTATTAACTATAGGGGGAACACCACATCATTTTTTTGGGGTCTCCCATTTTAATAACCAGTGAAGGCTAAGTTTACAGCTGTGAGCTGATATTAATAGCCTGGGAAGCTCCATGTGTAATACCCCCTTCCCAGGCTATAAACCTCAACCCCCAGCTGTCGGCTTTCCCTCAGCTGGTTATTAAAATTTTGAGTGACCCCACGCCATTCTTTTCTTTAATTTATTGAATTATTAGCTAAATACATAAGCTTTAAACTACACATGCATTGCACTAATTATATATGTCACTGACCTCTTTTGAACTATCTATTCTATGTATATATCTATTCTATCTATTCTATTCTGACTGGTCACGCAGAGATTTTACTATACTCGGCTGATGAAATGTCGGGTTTTCTAGGAGATGGGTGCATAAAAATCGGATCGCACACGCGTCGTCCGTGTGCCATACAATTTTTTTCTCAGTCCGATCTGAGCTGAGAAAAAAATCGCAGATGAGCAGGGAATCATTGAATAATATTGGTCAGAGTGCAATCTGATTTTTTTATTGGATTGCACTTTTTAATTTTTCACACGGATGAATATGAGCGCTTACTCTTAGGCTGTGGTCAGACTGCTGTAGACTCTCGAGAGAATCGGGACGATTATGCAAATGTTACTATGCCCACACTCTGATCAGAGTTTGATCAGAGCATGATCTAATTCTCTGGTATGAGAGAATCAGAGCACACTGAGGAGAAGGGGGAAAAGATAATTTCTCCATCTTCTCCATTATGTCAGTGCGCTAAAATCAAACTGCACTCAGATGTCATCCGAATGCAGTCCGATGGTTTCCACTCATTGACTTACAAGGCCGAGTGCAATTTGCATATCGGATCAGACACGGACATGCTGCTATTTTTTTTTGGTTCGGCCCGAGGAAAAAAAATCAGATCAGACATTTGAGCAGCCCTAATGAAGAACATTGGTCTGAGTGTGATCCAATGTTTTGTCACATTGTAATCGGACGGAGTTCTCAAGTATCCTCAACAGGTCATGTCCTCAGGATTGCCTTAGTATTGCACAGGTGACATACTTACAGATCTAGAAAGGTTACCTTAACTCATAAAACACAGTACTAGGATATCATTCATGACGCACAAAATATGTAATTCAACACTTAAATTGACATTGGTCAATGGCTTGTGCAATGTCAAGTATCTTAATTCTTTTCAATGAAACAACCTTCTGTGACAAGTTATCAAGATGGTGCATTGTGAGTCATGGTAATCTATGGTACATCTGTATAGTCAAGACCTTAGAAATTTCCACAGGTGTTCTCGCTATAATATATCTTCCAATCTCATGACCTGCTGGAGTTACTTATGGACTGGAGTTGTGAAGCGCTGCTCTAAGGCACATTTGCTTCATTGGTTTCTTTGGGATACCATATTGTCTCTGCAGTGACCATGTCCTTCTGTCTTGGCTACTGTGACACCTGAAATCAGAATGTTAGTGTGAGTCCAATTCTATACAATAATTTATAATAATATCATATTGGGCCATAAAAGAGTTATCCTATAATTTTAGAACCTGTGAGCTCTCATAGTTGGGAGCGGAGTAATGGTAGATGAACTTTTCCTTGAACCTTCCACGATAAACAAAACAAATTCGGTAATCTGGTAGTACACTCACTCGCTAATGGCTATCGCAGAAAGCGAAGATGTTATTGTGAAGCAACAGACAATTATGGATACATTGCTGATGACTAGTTAGTTGAAAGTGCTGACGATCCTTCTAATGGCTAATGCACTTACAGCACAGAGTATTCTGATTCCTCGTAAATGATTCATCTCATCGGTGATGTATTTTCTTTATATCCAAATAGTATGGATACCTTCCATCTGACCATGTAATCTAATTGTTGTAGTGTGCATCATGCTTTGTAAGATTGTTAAGGACATATGGCTATGGTATGTTTAGGATTCACCATACAAATAAGCGAGGGAGAAGGGGTTTGCTTATATTTAAAATCTTTCCTAAAACCTACTCAGAAAATATATGTGAGGCCAGTGGAAATGTAGAGTTCCTGTGTGTGGAGATAAAGGGAGGGACAAAGAATAATAAAATACTGATAGGGGTTTGTTATAAGTCTCTAAATATAAACTATCAGCATAATGGAAATAGATGAGGCAGCAAATCCGGGCAACTTATTAACGGAATGGGTGGACTGCACTACCAAGACAGGTTATTAATCATGGGGTTATTCAGTATCAACATGTTGGGTTATAGGTTTTGTCTTATTTCAATTTTAAAACTATGAAATCAACATCTATGTAGGTCCACACCTACAGATATACTGTATCTGTCAATATTCAAGCTAGTTTAATGGGGTATCCAACAGTTTAAGTGGTTTGATTGACACATCACATTTTCAATCAACCTTTTTGGGATTTCTTTGATAATGATTGACACATCCCATTTTCAATCAACCTTTTTGGGATTTCTTTGATAATAGATCTATTAACCAGAATGGAGAATGGTTATCAAGAATATTTTTTCCTCTGAAAGACCATTTAGTAAATGAAAAACCAAATGATTTAATAGAGAACTTTGTAACGCATAGGTTTTTTTTGTGTTGGACTTCCATGTGAACACTGGTTTTTACACTCATCACTAGTGGTGAGTCCAAGCAGTGGTTATCGACTGTGATAGTTCAAAGTGGACAGCCCCTAAATACTCCGTAGCACAGTGGTCCCCAACCTTTCTTACCTTGTGATCGACATTCAGCTCTGAGATATGGTCATAAGCCACATCCGTCAACCCCTACCCATCTCGGTAGTGAGCCCCGCATTATCAGCATAATGACAGTCAAAGTTTCCCTACTGAAATTTCACTAAGATTTTGTGGCCTCTCCCTTATAGGCACTATACTTTACATCCAGGGTTTCTCACTTTCCCCCATTCAGTATTCTCGAATCAAGCATGCTCATCACACTACTTCTGCATCCTATCTCCTGTTCACCATGTTTATCCTCCCCTGCCACCAGCCAATATATGCACATTCAGATCTGATCTTCTGTTCAGGGCTACTCACCAAAGTCACCATATGGAGACTTTCTCATCATAGCTGTTTGCTAGACATGGCGCTAATGCTTCAATCTGGCAGACAGCAGTGAGCCACACATTATGGACCTGCGAGCCACAGGTTAGAGACCTCTACATTAGTATACCATCAATTCTTGCTTGGTATGGTCTAACCATTGGATTAGACAAAGGGATCCACACATTATGTATCCACACCTTAATAAGAGTGTCTGAATAAATCCAAAGGGGTCACGTGCGTCTATCAAATCCCACAGTTCTTTCGTTCTTCTGATAAGTGGTGGTTTCAGATATTAGGTATCTATGAGGGCATTGCTATATTCTCTCATATATAAGTGTAGGTTCACCAAAGGTTAGGTTCAGTACAATGAATCTCTTAAAAATGTATGTCTGAAACAAACTATGTATATCTTTTTTTTTTTTTTTTTACTAGAGATAAACACTGTGTGAGTGATGCAAAGATGAATTAACTGAAGCTGAAAATGTTCTTCATATCTACATATCATATATTATACAGGTTGTATCATTACTTTGCCAAAAAAGATTGCACCATAACATGTGTTCTTTATTATTTTTGGCAGGACATCTAACTATTTTGTGAAGTTCACTACCTCAAAACATTTCACAGAATGAAACAAATGGTTGAAGATAAAAATTCTTATCTGATACGCCAGTACAATAAGAGCCTGCTCCAAAGCTTACACTCATCATGAGCCTCCACCACAATATAAATCAAATGCAAGATAACGATAGAATAATAATAAAAAAATAAAACATTACATGATTCCATTTCCCCGTCTGCAATTTATAAATGAAAGATATATGTTATTTTAGCGTGCAGCATTTTGGGAACTTAAAGTTTAGACTTGGTCGCTCACCAGGAAGGATTATTTAAAATGAATAGTCTTTTAGTGCTTGTCCAGACAGATATGAAAGTGAAAAAATATGATGTTTTTTCATCTTAGTCAAAATCAAAAAATACAATATAGTGCAAAAGCACAAGGGCCATGAATTGTCTAAAGAAATGCTACTATATAGTTCTCAAATATTACCATCAAACTGTTACCAATTCTAAAAATAACACTATTTAATGGCTGAAAATACCAGTATATAGTGCCCATATCAATTTTAGTACTAAAATGCTATCATACAGTAATCCAACAATACTAAAAAAAAATCAAATAGTCCTACTAATATCCCCTATTAATAGGAAAAAGGATGTGACCAATGAAACAACGACCGCTTGCTAGAACCTGTATAATAGTTGTACATGCGCGCTTCTGCTCTGTGTAGTCTCCATTGTGACCCACACAAAGCCATTAGTTATCATCAGTCCTGTGGCTAGGTGATAAATAATAGTAACCGGAATATTCCTATAACTCCTCCCAACATGGGAGGGTCTAGCTCCTAAGCCCACTCCATAACAGACATGTGCCGGCTGTACTATACAGTGAGTACCTGCCTCAAATAGCAGCTCTGATTGCTGCTGCTTAACCTCCTAAATACTCATGCAAATATTCAAATGGCATATAATTTTGTATATGGCTAAAGACATGTCATTGTCTCTCCATTAACATTAAAGAGAAAATTATATGGGAGTGGGTTACTCCATATGACTGTCTATGAATGAATACAAAGTATTCATTAGACCACTCACAGAAATAGATAAAAATAATTTACATTTTATTTTACATACTTAAAAACAAATGACATGTGACAATAATACATGTTTGAGGAATCAAGTAAAAGAAAGTGGTGGTAAGTCAGGTCAGACCTAAATTATATAAGCTATGCTTAAAAAATGGCAACCAAACATTGGTATGTGTATATGGTCTAAAATTGACCCCATTCAAAAAGGCTAATCCATGTAAGCAGAGCTAGTAGATTATTGCTTATTCGTGTTATAGTCTCAGGACCATCAAAGTCACCACAACCATCCCAACGCGCGTTTTGCACTGGTGCTTTATCAAGGGGAGTGTGCTGCTTAACCTCCTAAATGCGGCTGTCACTCTTTGCAGCAGTATTTAAGTGGCACACTGCTGATTCCCGTCCCCCGACAGCAACGCGATCTGTGACAATGAGGTGCCAGGGCAGCCGGAGGCCTATTGAAGGTTTATGTCCCCGCAATGTTTGTGCTGGGCTAGTTATAGTATTTTTATTTTTATGTGCTAACATATTTCAAAGCACTTTCCAATTCAGACAGTCTGTGTACAAACAATATCAGACGTTACAGAATAACACACAGTTCAGCACTTCAAATTAAAGGAGTGAAGACCCTGCTCGCAAGAGTTTACAATCTAGGAGGAAGTAGGGGTGACACAGAAGGTAAAAGTGCTTATACTGTATGGTCCAACCATCTTCTATAATAAATAAAGGTCGTTATGTAAAACCACATGCTACTTAAGAGATTGTGATTTTTATTGCATGCACTGCAGTACTGGAGTATTGCAGTGTACAGTACAAGTAATCATATGATCGCACTTTCAAGTTCACCTGGCAAGATTTAAAAAAATAAGGGAAAAGTAAAAACACAAATAATGAAAAAATAGTTTTTAAAAATATAAAAAAAATAAAGGGCAGAATTGCCCCCTTTTTTGTCATAAAGAAATTAAAAAAAGGAAATTTGGTATTTTAAATTATTTATTTAATTCATTCATTCGGTAAATGCTATAAGGAAAAACAATTGAGATACCAGGATTGCCTTTTTTTAATCACTACAGCTCCCCTCAAAAATGTAGTTAAAGGAAATCACAACATCTTGCGTAGTCAAAAATGGTACACAAGAAAAATGCCAGATATACATGCAAAAAGCAAGGCTTCACGCAGGCCCAATGAAGGGAAAAAAATAAAATGCAGGTCTCCGAAAATGGCAACACAAAACAAATTGTGAAGTTTTATTTTTTTAACCCCCAAAATGTAAAAAAATATATACAAGTTTGAGATTGCTGCATTTGTGTTGATCTATAGTATTATGTTGCCCAGTCATTTTCACTGCTCAATGTAAAGAAGATCTCAAAGCAACAATTGCAGAATTAAAGTTTTTTTTCACTATTTCACTGCATTGGAATTTCCTTTATTTTCAGCACACTGTATGGTAAAATGATTGATGTCGCTTAAAACTACAACTTGTTCCACAGAAAAAAACAAGCCTTCATATGGCTATTTAGATGCAAAAATAATACAGTTCTGGTTCATGGAAACAAGGTAGGAAAAACAAAAGTGCAAAAATTGGCCATGAAAGGAAGGGGTTAAGGTCAGAGGTGCAGCTTTAAGTGCCTGAAAGGATCCAAAAGCTCCTTTTTCATATAAGAAAGCAGCAGTATCATTACATAGTTGTCCCCACTGCATCGCTCATGGTCATTGAAATTCACCATTGTGCGTCTCCTCTATTAACCCAATCATGACCTCTTCTAAGGAACAATTCTGATGTAGATGTAAGAAGTATAGCAATAAAAGGTTCTAAATACAATTTTCTGAAAAAAAAAAAAATCAGTACATATAAAACAAGCTCCAAAAGCTTTTCCTTAAAATCCTCTTATATTTTATCTCTGTGATATTCTGTTACATTAATCAAACTAGAAGACTGTGGTATAAAAAAAAAAAAAAAATTAAAAAAATCAGCCGCATACTTTTTCTTTAATAGTTAGTGCACAGAGAGGCTAAAGAACCCACAATTTATTTCCTGTCTTCTTGCTATTTCTAGAATTAATGTCTTTGGGTTAGTTGCGGATTGCGAGATTTAGCCAAAAATAACTTTATGTGCATCTTGGGACTTATTAAGCCTATTTATCTTCAACTCAAAGTTCTCTGAAGCATCAAATTAAATGCTACTTGTTGTTCATATCTTTAATTAAACAGAAAATGTCCCTGCGAGGATCTTTTTTTAATGTGTAAAGAATAAAATGGTAATTCTCCAAAATAGCCGAGATATTCATTGTAATCATTTGTGTGCAAAACAATACATTATAGTATTAATTCCAAAGGAAAACATGTCTTTTCAAAGGACTGGAAAATCAATGTAATTAGTATCACATTAATGTAAGAACGATCTGCTCTTGAGATGGAATCTTCTTGTTTTTCATGAATTTTTCATGTCTACAAATTAGTTCAAATCCGCTCCTTTGGAACCCAATTTTCTGAGCACATCAAATACTTTGTAAACAGAACCAAAATGAATTTTTCTCATGAATATATGAACCATATAAATGAAAACTCCTCAGTGAAGATTGACATCCATCATATATTATTTCATCTGAATGATCCCTGTCTACATGCCCCATGGTTGTATCTACAAAAGGATCTTTATCCGTGAGCTTGAGCAAAGAACCATTGATGGACTCGCTGTAACCATGTGTAACATAGTCTCCCATTGCCTGCTGATGAAATTAAAAGTTTCAATTTTGAGCATACTTGCCAAATTTTCCATAATGTCCAGGAGTCTCCCAAAAAAAGAGTGGATTTCCTAGAATACTTTAAAAGCCATCAAATCCCCTACATGCCCCACATACATGCATATTCTCAGCTCCCTCCATTGACAGCATGATCCGATAATTTCCAGTTCTTGTTTTCACTGGTTTCTCATGAGAAATATTTTCATACAATGATTCATATTCAAAAGCCATAAATGAATGAAGGTTGCATTTTTCAACACTGGACATTTTTATGTAATTTCTGGTGTATGGACTGTTAATTTTGTCGTGTGCCAAAGGGGTCATCTGTATTATATGTAATATCATACTTGTCATCGCTCATAAAATGAGTGGACCTGTTATACTCGCAGAAGTAGAGTTGGAAAATCTCCAAAGCACCTATAAAACTTCATGGAAAACATTGCTTCCATAAGGATTTTTCATGTGTGAGTTGCTAGAATGTCCCATCATTGAACAGAGATCTAGAGTCCTTATGCATATTCAGGGGGCAGATAACGTTGTGTGGAGGCAGTATAGCCTGAAAAAGGGGGTATGCCCACTCCTACAATTTTAGCAGTTATAACTGCCCATGATACCAATTCCTGAAAGTTGCCTAATATGCTTTTGAGAGGCTAGAGTGGGAACCCCAGCAGTCATGCTGTCCAAATGAGACAACCTCTTTATCTAGTTTAAACTTTGTTGAAGTCCTAGTTATACAGTGTGTATGTATATATACTGCATATGTACTGTATGTGTGTGTGTATGTGTATATATATATTCCATAACATTGCAAAATCAAGGAGGAAAAGTTATGCAATTATGAAAATCACATGATCAATAGACATGTCAATGATATGCAAATGATGAAAAAATAGAAACTACATTTTCAAAACATCTCAATTTATTTAGTACTACTAACACCATGTGCAGAAATCCCCACACTTACATGCCTTGGTATGCTGTTAATGAGGTTATTAACAGTTGTCTGAGGAATGTTCTGCCACAATGAATGCACTTGAGGAAATCATCACGATCCGCTGCTGGCAGCTCCTTTTCAGAATTGCCGAACAATTATGTCCTAGATGTGCTCGATGGGAGACAAATCTGGAGATGCAGCATGCCATGGTAGCACATTTTGGCCACATGGGCTACTCACAGTATCACCAGCAACATGCAATACTTTCACCCTCTCAAGTAAAGGCCTCTTCATAGTATTGCCCATGTGGTTTCCAGATTAATCTCCGGCTCTCATTACATCCAAGATAAAAGCAGGACTCATTGCTGAAGAGAATCGACCACCATTACTGCATTCATTGCATTCTTGCTGTGCACCATGATAGCATTTAAGAGCTGTGGCACTAGGTAAGTTGAATACCTATAGTTGAACATCTGGCTCGTAGTCGAATGTCAACCCAAATGCCTCTAATAGTTTGTGTAGACACTGTTTGATGCTTAAGGCTTGGGTTGTGAAGTCTAATTTCACTTGCAATACAGAATGGATCACTATGCTCCATTCCTCAAAGCTGACAAGATCACTTTCTCAACAGCATGAAGATACCTTCAGGAGGTAAAGTCATACTAATTCTACTCCCCACATTGTGGCGCAGGATGGCTAGTCCTCATTTCAGGTACACTAAAAGTTTGACATTACATTGATATGGTCGTGGACATAGTGGTACAGCCATTTCTGCAAAGTGTCCCAGGAGCCATTTTTCCACACAACTACGCTTAGATGCATGTTGCTGGTGCTACTGTGAGTCTGCATGGCTTAAATGTGCTACCATAGCCTGCAGTGTTTTCAGTCTTCCTTCACATCGAACACATTTGTATGTCATTGGTCGACAATGGTAAAGGGTAAAAGAATCAAGATGTTTTGAAAAATTTGTTTTAATTTTTTCATCATAGGCATGACTCTCAAGCCTGTGATTTTCAGAATTCCATGCAGGATGTGCATTTGGCTGTGCATTATACTACACTGCTCAAAAAAATAAAGGGAACACTCAAATAACACATCCTAGATGTGAATGAATGAAATATTCTCGTTGAATACTTTGTTCTGTACAAAGTTGAATGTGCTGACAACAAAATCACACAAAAATCATTAATGGAAATCAAATTTATTAACCAATGGAGGCCTGGATTTGGAGTCACCCCCAAAATTAAAGTGGAAAAACACACTACAGGCTGATCCAACTTTGATGTAGTGTCCTTAAAACATGTCAAAATGAGGCTCAGTATTGTGTGTGGCTTCCACGTGCCTGTATGACCTCCCTACAATGCCTGGGCATGCTCCTGATGAGGTTGCGGATGGTCTCCTATGGGATCTCCTCCCAGACCTGGACTAAAGCATCCACCAACTCCTGGACAGTCTGTTGTGCAACATGACATTGGTGGATGGAGCGAGACATGATGTCCCAGATGTGCTCAATCGGATTCAGGTCTGGGGAACGAGGGGGCCAGTCCATAGCTTCAATGCCTTCATCTTGCATGAACTGCTGACACACTCCAGCCACATGAGTTGTGGCATTGTCCTGCATTAGGAGGAACCCAGGGCCAACCGCACCAGCATATGGTCTCACAAGGGGTCTGAGGATCTCATCTCGGTACCTAATGGCAGTCAGGCTACCTCTGGTGAGCACATGGAGGGCTGTGCGGCCCTCCAAAGAAATACCACCCCACACCATTACTGACCCACTGCCAAACCTGTCATGTTGAAGGATGTTGCAGGCAGCAGATCGCTCTCCACAGCATCTCCAGACTGTCACGTCTGTCACATATGCTCAGTGTGAACCTGCTTTCATCTGTGAAGAGCACAGGCCGCCAGTGGCGACTTTGCCAATCCTGGTGTTCTGTGGCAATTGCCAAGCGTCCTGCACGGTGCTGGGCTGTGAGCACAACCCCAATCTGTGGACGTCGGGCCCTCATACCATCCTCATGGAGTCTGTTTGTAACCGTTTGTGCAGACACATGCACATTTGTGGCCTGCTGGAGATCATTTTGCAGGGCTCTGGCAGTGCTCCTCCTGTTGCTCCTTGCACAAAGGCGAAGGTAGTGGTCCTGCTGCTTGGTTGTTGCCCTCCTACGGCCCCCTCCACGTCTTCTGGTATACTGGCCTTTCTCCTGGTAGCGCCTCCAGCCTCTGAACACTACGCCAACAGACACAGCAAACCATCTTGCCACAGCTTGCATTGATGTGCCATCCTGGATGAGCTGCAGTACCTGAGCAACTTCTGTGGGTTGTAGAGTCCGTCTCATGCTACCACGAGTGTGAAAGCACAACCAAAATTCAAAATTGACCAAAACATCAGCCAGAAAGCACTGGTACTGAGATGTGATCTGTGGTCACTACCTGCAGAACCACTCCTTTATTGAGTGTGTCTTGATAATTGCCAGTAATTTCCATCTATTGTCTATTCTATTTGCACAACAGCATGTGAAATTGATTGTCAATCACTGTTACTTCCTAAGTGGTACAGTTTGATTTCACAGAAGTTTGATTCACTTGGAGTTATATTCGGTTGCTTAAGTGTTCCCTTTATTTTTTTGATCAGTGTACATGGATGACTATGGGCTGTGCTGTGCATTGTACTATATGGAGGACTATGGGGAGTGCATTATAGCATATGGAGGACTCATTATACTATATGAAGGACTATGGGGAATGCATTATGTGAAGAATATTGGAGATATAATCCCACATCAGTCATTGTATCCTATTTGGCAGGGGGTTATAAAGGTCTACTGTGTACAGTTGTAACTAAACACTTCTGCAGCCAAGGAGGAGGGAGGGGGCGAAGAGACAGTAAGTGACCAAAATCTCACTTAGTTGCTCCAAGCCAAGTAGTTACACCCCCATCAGCTAGCTGGTGGGTTACAACAGGAAGACCCCCTGTGGATCCAAGCCATGTGTTTTTTCCTTTGTTTCAGACAACTTTATATTTCAATACCGAGTTATGCAAATACTGTGTGTCCTAGCCATTAATATCAAAAATTTTCTAGATCCCAAGAGAATAGGGAATGTCAGCCTGGCTCCCAGCCCAGTCTAGCGCATAGGGATAGGGAGATACCCGGAACATCCTTTTGGAAACCCCTAGGGCCACTATGTTTGGTCTCCATACATAGCAGTGGTCCGGCTAGATCCAATGACACCAGAACCGGGTCCCTAGGACTGTCCATTAAGGAAGTATAACCCATTTTAGTTTTTGGAGTTTATAGCCAGGCCAGGGGTGGACATTTAGGTCCAGCCCAGGGAGCAGGAGGGGGGTGACCCAGAGAGGTTAACAGCTCCTGCAGTTCTAGCCCAGTGCTTTCTCTCTGGGAGGTTGTGATGACACATCGTGTTAGGGAAGTCACCCCACAGAGGGAGCCATAAGCCTCCCATGTGGCAGCCTCCCACCCCCACAAGCCAGGCCTTTCATATGACTGGTAACTGACTCTTAATATCTGCATACTTTTGTACCACTACTATTGTGTTTGCCTCTCTGAACATTATGTATGTATAACCTTTATGTATATAGTGTATTGTATAGTTTGCCCTTAAGGCGATTAAATAAATAATTTAACCATGGGCTGCTCTTTTATCTCGATCCACGAATCCACACATCCATTGTTCGGCTTAATCCTCACGCTAAAGGGACTGGTTCCTGGCCCAATATAATCCCCCTTTCCGATAACGGGAATTATATTTAATAGGAACTGGTGGCAGCTCTATCAGGCTGACAGGGTTCTGTTTCACTCGGGTCTGTGAAAGGGGCCTCTCAGCCTGTCAGGGGTGTGAGCGAGTATGGTGCCACATCAGTGACTGAGTGAGCCACCTCTTCTCACTCCCGGTACCTTCCTTTATCCGTGTGGACAGGGGGTGTCTGCGTAGAACTGTACAAATCTGACCTTATGTGTCCCCAAGGGGGTGTGTAACGTCACATTGGTGCAAAGTGAGGATGCATATCACATAATCCGTCTGATGTAATAGTGACGTCAGGCGGTGACTTTTATATATGTCCCTGGTGAGTATAATGGTTTATTATTTTGTATTCATTATGGAACAGGGCAGAATGGGGGATATAGGATGGGGGAAAAATATGGTGATCATGGCATCATGAGAGTATTGCTGCATGAACATGAATATACAGAGGGTATTTTGTCAGCCACCAATTGTGCAAGTTCTCCTACTTAAAAAGATGAGAGGCCTGTAATTCACATTATAGGTAGACCTCAACTATGAGAGACAAAATGAGAAAACAAATCCTGAAAATCACATTGTCTGATTTGGAAAGAAATTTTTTTCAAATTTTGGTGAAAAATGAGTATCAGGTATAAGTATAATAAGGTCACCTACAAAAGTTAATCTCAATACTTTGTTATATATCCTTTGTTGGCAATGACAGAGGAAAAACATCAAACATTTTCTGTAATTCTTCACAAGGTTGGCACACACTGTTGCTGGTATGTTGGCCCATTCCTCCATGCAGATCTCCTCTAGAGCAGTGATGTTTTGGGGCTGTCGCTTGGCAACATGGACTTTCAACTCCCTCCAAAGGTTTTCTATAGGGTTTAGATCTGGAGACTGGCTAGGCCACTCCAGGACATTGAAATGCTTCTTACAAAGCCACTCCTTCATTGCCCTGGCGCTGTGCTTGGGATCATTGTCATGCTGAAAGACCCAGCCACATTTCATCTTCAATGCCCTTGCTGATGGAAGGAGGTTTGCACTCAAAATCTCATGATATATGTCCCTATTCATTCTTTTATGTACACGGATCAGTCGTCCTGGTCCCTTGGCAGAGAAACAGCTCCAAAGCATGATGTTGCCACCACCATGCTTCACAGTAGGTATGGTATTCTTTGGATGCAACTCCGTATTCTTTCTCCTCCAAACATGCCGAGTTGTGTTTCTACCAAACAGTTCTACTTTGGTTTCATCTGACCATATGACATTCTCCCAATACTCTTCTGGATTATCCAAATCCTCTCTAGCAAACTTCAGATGGGCCCGGACATGTAATGGCTTAAGCAGGGGGACTCGTCTGTCACTGCAGGATCTGAGTCCCTGGCGGCGTAGTGTGCTACTGATGGTAGGCTGTGTAACGTTGGTCCAAGCTCTCTGCGGGTAATTCACTAGGTCCCCCCGTGTGTTTCTAGGATTTTTCCTCACCGTTGTTGAGATCATCTTGACCCCTTGGGGTGAGATCTTGTGTGGAGCCCCAGATCGAAGGAGATTATCAGTGGTCTTGTATGTCTTCCATTTTCTAATTATTGCTCCCACAGTTGACTTCTTCACACCAAACTGCTTGCCTATTGAAAATTCATTCTTCCCAGCCTGGTGCAGGGCTACAATTTTGTTTCTGGTGTTCTTCAACAGCTCTTTGGTTTTCACCATAGTGGAGTTTGGAGTGTGACTGTTTGAGGTTGCAGACAGGTGTCTGTTATGCTGATAATAAGTTCAAACAGGTGCCAATGCTACAGGTAATGAGTGGAGGACAGAGGAGCCTCTTAAAGAAGAAGTTACAGGTCTGTGAGAGCCAGAAATCTTGCTTGTTTGTAATTGGCCAAATACTTATTTTCCACCAAAATTTAAAAAAAAATCTTTCCAAATCAGACAATGTGATATTCAGGATTTGTTTTCTCATTTTTTCTCTCATAGTTGAGGTCTACCTATGATGTCAATTACTGGCCTCTCCCATCTTTTTTAAGTGGGAGAACTTGCACAATTGGTGGCTGACTAATTATTTTTTTTCCTCACTGTAGGTGCGAGTAATACTCACTTTCCAGTACAGACTCCCACTCCTGAGTGGCGTCCACCCGATGCGCTTTGCGGCTGTCACCTTCACTTTGGGTGTGCACCCCTAGTTCATATATGGCTATTAGTCTGTAATTCTTTTTGTTATCACCTGACTATCAATAAAAATATTATGGTTCACATAAACCCATGCAGATTCTTTTAGTTTTTACTCCGCGTGTACTTGTATATGATTCTTTACTTTAAAAGTAGTGAAACTATGAAACTCTGGATGTCTTTTTTGTTCTCTCTGCAGATGCTACATAATGGTTGAATTTTATTTAAAAATTAACAAATTCAGCTGTTTGATATTTATGTTGTGCACAATGCTGCACTGTTACATTCACAGAATACTATAAAAGTCTTTGGCAGATGATTTTGTTTGGTAACATGTATAGGATCGTCAAAAAAACTTCTTACAATCCAGTTTTGGAAGCTTTTCTTCTTCTACTATTGTCACTGTTTGCTTCTTTTTTACAATTTCACAAGTGAATTGGTTATTATAGAGAGCAGCACAGCCTGCAATCTTTAAACAAGAATCCACAACCTACATACAGATTGTACAAAATAAAGATAATTTATGGACTGTAAAGAACACTATGTGGGTGTTCAGAAGGGTCTATTTCAGAAATTCGAGTCTTTTGCTTAAAGCATATATTCTCTTGAATCAGATGTGATTATGTCAAGTAGATAGATTCTTTATAAGGCCATTCTACATTCTAAATGTGGCCAAAAACATGATACTTCTGAGCTGAATTATGGTTATCAGCATAGATTAAGTTAATAATACTCAATGTTCTCAATAACTGAGAAACCTCTGTCTCTAAAAATGACAGTAGGGTGGCCAGGTAAAATCTATTATCCTTCTGCACCAAAGTTGCTGTAAATCAATTTGTAAGACCCGGTTTATTGGCCACGTCAGTAATCTCTGGATACTGGATGGAAGACCCTACGACTGCCTGCTACCCGATGGAATTCACCGCTCTTTTTCTAATTGGCCGGCCCGACATCACATGTGTCTATCTAATCAAAAGAAGAGCCGCGGACCTTGGAGGTAAAAGGCGGTTCTTTGGGCTCCCATCTAGTGGCAATAGATTACTGATGTGGGCGAGGTACTGTGAGTCTGTGAATTGATTCACACCAACTTTATTATTCATCATTAGTCACTAGAACATATTACCTAAAGGCCTACATGTACTATTCAAAACACCATAAACTGTTGAGAACTACTGACCCAACTTTCTAGTAGACTCGTAAATTAAAATGGACTTCAAAAAAGTATTTTATTCATTTCATCTGATGTTTCTCCCAATTTAATTAGATATAATGCTATGTTGGAGTCCACAGAAGAGCCAGGAACAACCACAACAATATATACTGTGTTGTGTTCTAGTAAACCACAAAAACCTTGACGTGAAGATGACTTGTGCTTAGTAGAGTGTTGTGGCCCCTTCACTGTTCTGGTTACCAAACATCTTGGAACTTTGACACCAATGATCAATTTTTGATGGCCTATTGTGCTCAAAGTTGGACCCCCACCAATCAAATATGGCCGATCTTAAGGTCCTTCATTTTACTGCTTTATAGGTGTCCCAGAATAATAAAGTTTGAGATGTCTTCTTTAGGTCAGACGTTACATACAAGTTCATTTCACTAAATTAGAATATCATGAAAAAGTTAATTTGTTTCAGTTCTTCAATACAAAAAGTGAAACTCATATATTATATAGAGTCATTACAAACAGAGTGATCTATTTCAAGCGTTTATTTCTGTTAATGTTGATGATTATGGCTTACAGCCAATGAAAACACAAAATTCATTATCTCAGTAAATTAGAATACTTTATAACAACAGCTTGAAAAATGTTTTTAAAATCCGAAATGTTGGCCTACTGAAATATATGTAAAGTAAATGCACTCATAACTTGGTTGGGGCTCCTTTTGCATCAATTACTGCATCCATGCGGCGTGGCATGGAGGCGATCAGCCTGTGGCACTGCTGAGGTGTTGCGGAAGCCCAAGTTGCTTTTATAGCAGCCTTCAGCTTGTCTGCATTGTTGGGTCTGGTGTCTCATCTTCCTCTTGACAATACCCCATAGATTCTCTATGGGGTTAAGGTCAGACAAGTTTGCTGGCCAATCAAGCACAGTGATATTGTTGTTTTTAAACCAGGCATTGGTACTTTTGGCAGTGTGGACAGGTGCCAAGTACTGCTGGAGAATGAAATTTCCATCTCCAAAAAGCTTGTCGGCAGAGGGAAGCATGAAGTGCTCTAAAATGTCCTGGTAGACGGCTGCACTGACTTTGGACTTGATAAAACACAGTGGACCTACACCAGCAGATGACATGGCTCCCCAAACCATCACTGATTGTGGAAACTTCACACTACACTTCAAGCAGCTTGGATTGTGGCCTCTCCACTCTTCCTCCAGACTCTGGGACCTTGATTTCCAAATGAAATGCAAAATTTACTTTGCATTTACTTAGTGTGTCAATGACTGCCTTCTGGAAATCTGTCAAGTCAACAGTCTTGCCCATGATTGTGGAGCCTACTGAAACAGACTAAGGGACCTTTTTAAATGCTTTGGAAGCCTTTACATGTGTTTTTGTTAATTATTCTAATTTGCTGAGATAATGACTTTTTCATTGGCTGTAAGTCATATTCATCAACATTAACAGAAATAAACACTTGAAATAGATCATTCTGTTTGTAATGACTCTATCTAATATTAGTTTCACTTTTTCTATTGAAGAACTGAAATAAATTAACTTTTTGATGATATTCTAATTTAGTGAGATGCACCTGTACATAAAGTAAAACCAGATGATCTCCAGATGAAATGGACAAACATTTTTAGGGTGCCAAAGTCAGACTTGCTCATACTGGCCAATTTTTTCGTAGTGTGATGTGGGTAGGGTCAACATCAAAACTTTCCGCAGATGTTGTTATTAATCAGATAGGAATCCAGGACTCCTGGACACTATTTTCTTGCAGGACTGGGATTCTGAGATTAAATAAAACTGAGGAAACTTCAGCCTGGAGTGTATGTTCTTATGTGACTCACTCATCTGGTGAACAACCACAGTTTTAATGTGTAGTTATAGACTCGGTACCTGGATTTGGCCATAGATCATCTTTATAGTTTTGTATCCAGCATTGTTAATTTTGTTTTCATTTTTATCTTTATAGTCCTTTTTTCAATATTTAGTTATGAGGAACAAATGTTTTTCTCACCAGCACAATATTATTGTGGTCACTTTCAATGAAAATTGGCATCATTGATGCATATCTTGTAGAATTGCTGAATCAGTGTTACACACCTGTCCCTGGTCTGGGCAATGCTACATCTGCCTTGGTCCTTTGAATTTTCGGGTGCTCCATGTGGGCTTTGCAGGCGGCCTGCTGTGGCTTCCATGTGATGAACTGCCTGAGCCTATTTAAGGACTTCTAAGACGCACACCGGGGCCTTGGTAGTGAATCTGCGACTAGACTTGCAGTTTGTGTGTGCGTATAGCATCCTGGCTGCAGGACTCTTTTAGTGCTGCTTCTTACTTGTCCACGGGTTCTAGTGACTCCGGAATTCTGTCGGCTACCTGTCCCTGGGTCTCCTGGACCTCTTCCCTGTGTCCGCCTGTGGTTTACAGCACATCTTCCTGGCTGTGTGCGGCTTCCTTGGTTGCTGACAATCTCGTTACTCCAGAATATTATCTGCTACCTGCCGGTGGTTTCCTGCACTCCATCTGCTTGCCTGCAGTTTCCTGCTGTCCCCTGCTTGCTGGCATTTTCCAGTCATCCTCAGCCTGCCTGTGCTTTCCTGTATTCCACCTGTCTACCTACAGTTTCCAGTCCCTCTACTCGCTCGCCAACTTGCTGCACCGACGCCCGTGGCCCATGTGCCCTCCAGGACCTTGGGCTTAGGCGATCCACCTCACCCAGTGAGCCCCTTGATTGTCTCATAACACACAGCTTCCTAGTTTTGGGATTTCTGTTAGATATTTGGTGTATGTTGGCTTTGGAGCAGCGCTAAATTCTCGTCTGTTTAGCAAAGGAAGGCTACAGATTGTGATCCAGGACTTTTATTAGGTCTTCTGAGGTCATGATGACTTTCTAGCTGTTTTGAAAGTAAAAACTTTTTTTTTTACTAAATTATGTGTGTTTCAATAGAAGGAAAGTGAGCGAGAGACAAGCGCCCATGGAGAAATATGGTATTGTAAGTGGGGTGGGTGGGGTAGGGGGTTGTGAGAAATTGCTCACTTATTGGATTTGTGAATGTCACAACTACAATAAAAGCCTTTGTTAGTGTCAGCTGCAGTCCGCCAGCAGGTAGAATATCCCTTTCTTCTGCACACAATGGATAGTGGAATGGAAGATCCTGTAGTTATATTTGAAAAAGTGCTCGATTCGAGCCTGAAACGCGTAATAAATCTACCTGCATCAAACTAAGTGTGGAACCTTTCTTTTTTGGTCATTCAAACACCTATTCTCCATATCTAACATGTTATTTAATGACATATATAGCTGAGTACTATTTGTCCTCTTTTTTGGAGTTGGGGTAAAAAAAGTGCATTGAAAATGTAAAAATACCTTACTTATATGCAAAGGTGTAGCTTGATTGTCCAAGACTTCAAAGTAAGATCTGTAACAGATCCCCATCCATTGTGCATCATTTATAATTCTGGTGTTATCCTCAGCCTCCAAATCCAAACACAACTTCTACCTCTACATCTCATATGGCTGCATTACTGCGTTTATACTGATATACTGTATGATTGCCTTAAGTAACTGCTTTCTCTTCTGTTTCTCTTATTCAAGATCATTGTGAGACCTTGACTCCCTGCCAAGTTATATAACTGTCCTGAAAACCCCTTAAAATGGTTGTTCCACTTTAGCCACTTAATGTATATCTGTAAGAAGGTGGAAGGTGATTCTAGCACAACTGGACTTTGTCCAAAAACTACATGGAAAAGGGAGTTAAAGGGAACCTGTCATGTCAAAAAATGCTATTAACCTGCAGATTTAAGGGTCAGTCGGCCTCTGCACCGATTGACAGCCGGCTCAACATTGTTCCAGTGCTGATCCAGCTGTCTGTCAATGCCGAGGGCGTGGTTACAGCCTCAGCTCACTATGCACTGAGCAGTGACTGAAGCCACGCTCGTTGTGCCTCTACAACTGAAAGCCCAAGGCTGCCAGGAGGAATAAAGTTAATTTTCTCATGACAGCCGGGCTTCCAGGACAGTGGCTGCACAGTTTTAGAACCCTAATAACCTGCAGATTAGCCCAATAACTGCAGGTTAATAGCATTTTTTTTTACATGACCGTTTCCCTTTAACCTCATTAGTTGGTTAAGCAAAAGGTTTTAGAAGAGAGATGTTTTTTTTTTTTATTGTAAATGGACCCCTGTGTTTAGATACAGTATTTATGGTGTCTGGATCAGTGATGGCAAGTTACTCGATAAAAATTGCTGGAGCCGAGAGAGAGCACAGAAAAATGTACTCAGGTGGTGGCAGAAATTGTTAGTGCAGAGCAAGTGGTAGAAGGTAACAATGGAGACGCCTGAGTGCCCCGTAGAGGACAAAGAGAAGAAATTGACAAATAAGAAAGTTACTAGTTGCAAACTGGAAGGTAATCAGCAGGTAGTGGAGTCTGGAAGCCAACTGGGTTTGAGAAGAGTTGGCCTGTACAATATGAAGTAAGTACTGGTATTTGCTTGGCTGAGGAAGATTAGTTTAAGATTAAAAAGACTTGCCTAGCAGGGACACCGGGAGAAGCTGCTGGAACAATACTTGTATTTTTCTTATCTGGTGGAAGATGGGTATATTAAGAGTGATTCTCTGTGTAACGGAAATTATATCATTAAATGGAGCCTGTCAGCACAAGTGCATCTTCCCACCTACTTGTTTTTCATCTATCTCTGCCCTTCTTTGGCTCTATAAAGCCAAAGCTGTCAATCAAAGAGGAGGTGTTGTAGAAGTAGAGGAGAAAAAAAGTAGATGGAAAGGTGCCCTTAAATGTTTGCCCACTTTAAGCTACATATCGCCACCAGAAACCAATAAGCCGTTACTTCTGTAAGAGACGGAAGTTGTATAGTCTAGTAAAATCTGTACCTGCTATCAACTTTGCCTGTTCCTGTTCAGTTTCTTCAGTAAAGGGAATTCTGTTTTAACAGTTAAGGCCTCCCCTGTTTGTTTGAAAGTAGTAATTTCCTAGAGTTAAACCGCATTAAGACCACTTGCCACCAAGGGAGCAGTAATTATAAAAGGAGACCTCTCACAGTTATACAAGTGACTTTATCACTGGAATTTGGTGTGCAACTACTTGTCTCGTCTATGCACACCTACGTGTTCACTGAATATGGCACACAAAGAATATGGCACATAAATCTAAAGTAGGACAACCACTGGATGGTTAACCTGGCAGGTGTGTGTTGGGGGGGGGATATGCTAAAGCTTACGCTAGTGTGAATAGGGGGGGTTAAATTGGATTTATTTTAAAATATTGACGGACAAACTTTGCCTGGTGGCATAAAAAGCTTGTTCTACTGGTAAAACAGACACCCAGTTCTCTGAATGTTAAATGAACTGCTGACTTAACTTCATAAAGATCTAGCTCATCTATTGCTGACACCACAAAATGATTTCATTCTGTTAGCATGACAGCTGTTCAGTAACAATCCTTCAGAATAAACATTGCTATAGGCTTTTATTTGTCTCTTAATAAAAGCCTGGCAGCTGTTATTAGATATTATCTTGCTATGGCTTTATTCTCTAATTTACGCTTCTGCTATCTGTTTAATGCATTATACATAGTATTTTTCTTCAGGTGTCACTTTTATTATGTTATTATTTGCTTGTGAGTAGAAAGTGACCCAAAAGCATTAAGTATTTATAATGTCTCTTATCTTGTTATTTCTCATTACTTCGTACAAGCATTATAGGCCATTTAAGTATTGCTCCACAGGGCAGTAGTACTGCAGGCTGTGTTTTGCAAAACTAGGTCTTGGCAAGAAATATTGAATCTGGGACTTGGAGATTTCTCAAACCACAGGTCCATTAATCCCAACCAGAACTTTTTGCCAGTAATGGAGAAGCAAATGGGTTAATTCTGCGCTGCCATGTAGGAAGGATGAGGGATGCCAATTGGAGTGTAAGTGGTTCATTTAGTCAACGCGTTTCGAAGTATACATACTTCTTCCTCAGGACAACCACGAGGAAGAAGTATGTATACTTCGAAATGCGTTGATTGAATAAACCACTTACACTCCGATTGGCATCCCTCATCCTTCCTACATGGCAGCGCAGAATTAACCCATTTGTTTCTGACGCGCCCCCTGGGCCGTGGGGTACCCGGTGCTGGGCCGGTGGATGCTGGGGGAAATGTCACAGTGGCGGTGACCAGGTCCGTGACCCAGGGCGGTCAATAAAAGGGATTATGTATAGGGGATTTATAGAGTTTTTTATAGAGTTCGTGATGCCACCTGTGGAATGCAGCTAAAGGGAGCCGCTGCTGTGGAGCAGGTCCTCTGGAGCTGATGTTAGTGCAGCAAAGCAGGTGTGGCTCTCCACAGGTAGAGCTTAGCTCCAGGGCAGTGTAGATGTTGTTGTAGGTTGTGCTGGACGTTGTAGTGCAGGGAGTGATGGCGCAGCAAGAAACACAGAGACAAGGTGGTGCAGTCCTCTGGGTCTTTACTCACGGTTCTTTCAGTCCAAGTTACAGATGTCAAAGTAACTTCCCGTGCTGTGCTGCGTTTACTCAGTGAGGGGTTCAGTCCACCCTCAGGTATCTCCGGAGTACTTAGCAGGACCCCCTTCTGTGTCTTCTCTCTGGCTGTCTCCCTGAACCTCATACCAAGTGTCCCAGTCCAGTATCTGTGGGCCTTGGCGGGTGACGTCTGTTCCGTCCCCTGGGTCCTATATAGCTACCTTCCTGGTGAGACTGGTATGGAATGTTGGCTACAGGACATGAAATACTGCAGCCTCCGGTTTCTAGTTAAGATGTACAATCTTTTGCTAGTTGAGGGATCTGGTACCCTGTATGCAGCCTGACCCCTCCACCTCCCCGTGGATGCGGGCGTACGGGTGGCCTTCTGCACGGCCCGTACCCCTAGGGTCCCTTCTTCTGTTCCTGGAGCCTCTCCGCTCCCTCTCCTCTCTTCTCTCCTTCTCCTCTCAGACTTGGGCCTCACTGTCCAGGCCTGCCTCTGGAGCAGAGCTCCTACAGAGCCTCTGCTCCTGTTACTTTCCTCCTCCGACTAGACACACTGATCTAAGATGGTGTCTCTACTTGTATCTTTCTTCTATGTGCTCCCCTTAACTACGTCCTCCACCCACACCCACTACATGGTTCCCCTTTACTAGGCCCCCCACACTCCAGCCAGGGACCAGGGACTGTGCTCTCCCGTAGGAGCAATCTCGCCCTGCCCTCTGAAGTGTAGTGTAATGAATGCAGGTGTTAGGGTCCTGAGCTGTAATCCTTCCTTACCTGAGAGTGAGATACCACACCTCTGGCTGAGATGCAACACCTCTGTGGCGACCGAACCCTCAGGGGCGCCACATTTTTCCATTACCGGCATTTTCATCTCCTCTTGGGTCTGCAGTCGCCTAAGCTTTATTAGTGGTTATGTGCACACAACCCGACCAGGTGAGCACTAACAAGTTAGTTTCTCAATATTATTACCCAGATAAGACCCTATTTTTGCGCTTTGTGTCTTTCCAGTTCTCTCTTGACTTGAACCAGAACTGTTTGTAATGGAGCCCTACATACCACCTGCTACCTGCCAGCATCACCGGTACCTCTTCTGATTAGGAAGCCTGGCTTAACATTATGCGTGCATCATGATAGCGATGCAGTAGGGTAACAAATCAGAAGATAAATCTACGGTGTCACGGAATAGGATCCTTCTTTGGGACCTATTGACCAGAAGTGCCATGCTTTTCCTTATCAACAAATCAGAAGAGGCATTGGGGGTTCTGGCAGGTAAGAGACAGTTCACAAGGGTCCCATTGGACGGCCATGGACTACTGATCTGGCCACTGGACCAGAGTCATATAAATCAGTTCTCTCATCTCTAGCTTTGGGTTGACCAATCATTTGCCAAGATGTCTTGTAGATTTTAGGGCTTTCAGACAGATCGGTGATTGGTGAGCGACATAGAACAGCTGTTTTTATGGGCCACTGCTTCGTGCAGTACAGCCTTTGTTAACACCTATGCTTAATATTGTAGCTCGGGCCCGTTTCCTTGAGTAGGACTGTGAAGACATGGGGTCTTCGGTGGGCGTAATACTACTCAGACAACACAGGGTAAGGGTAAAACAGTGTGGCAATACTTTATTGAACCACAAAGTGGACAATAAACACATTGAACAGTCACAGCAAATGCCCAAAATAGTACAACATTACACAGTCTCACCCTTCCACTGGCCCGCCTGGGATAGAACAACTGTGACTTTGGGACTTCCAGGGCCAACTACCTCAACCAGTGGCTCCTCGCTTATGGTGGGCCCCTACAGAGAGAAGGTAGCTGCAAGCTTAGGAAGCTAGCAGTCCATCGAGGTACAAGGTCAGGAGACCCGAGGGTCCCACCCTGGTCTCTCCGAGATTTTCCATGGGGCTAGATAGCCAGCTTGTCCCAATCTGGCTTCTTTGAATGTCTCCATGGGTTCCAGGCGACCGAAGAATCCCACCTGGCAACCCCAAACAACATATCCATGGGGCCAGGTGACTTCATCGTCCCAACCTGGTCTCCCTAAATGTATCCATGGGCTCTCTGATGGTCAATGGAGCAGATCCGTATCTTTCCAGTCAGGGCCATATACCTTTAGACTGAAATCATGTAGAATCCAAATCTGTGTCTCTTTGCTTAAAGCCATGCTTCCAAGCTAATGGTCTCTGGAGAGTCTGATCTTTGATTCTCCTTGTAAGGTCTCTCTGTTTCAAATATTACTGCTACAGAAGAATATCTCCTTTTTAAGTACACATCCACAGATCAAGGGTTAGGGTGGGCATTACTCAAAGGGCTCAGGTCTCATTGTTTGAACTAATCAAGTTACATAGTTGGTACTGCATGGGCTCTTGTAAATAAACATAATTGTTTCCAAACGAAGACAAGTCAACATTCAGTTTTATACAAATACTGGTCTGTCCTTCTTGACCAGCCACAGAAATATACATAAATTCACAAGTCACCATAAAGATTATAGTGTATTTCTCTTGGCTTAACAAATATAATTGTCTGGCTGATTGCGATTATAAGCTGTATCCTCACAGCTGTAATATGAGTCAAGGCCACTAATATATGAAGAGTTGTGTCTATTAAAAACTTAAAGCCCTTTTTTATTTCAGCATTGGAGTGTTGCCACTAATGTATGTTCCCTGCCCCTAGCAATACGCTTACCAGCCACCGTCTTCAGCTGCTCCCGGCATTGCTCCGGTCCCAATCTGCCATCTTATGACCACAACTTGTGAATGACCATAAGTCAGAGGTAATAGTCACAAGTTCTCTGTATAAGTCTATGAGAGCCTTGCTCTAATTCTCATAGACTTACATTGAGCAGTGACTTCCGTCTCACCCAGATAACACTGGAGTGATCCGGCACGTCATAGCCCGCAGAAGACCGACCGGAGCGGCGCCAATAACAGATGAAGATGGCAGCTGGTAAGTATAGTACTGGGGGCATGGAATTTAGATTAGTAGAGCGTTATAAGGATATGGTGCCCCTTCAAGCAGATGATCAGCAGTTCTGCTAAGGTTTGGACCTGTACTGATGACCTACTGTAGATACTCGTGTATAAGCCGACTGTTTCAGCACATTTTTTATGCTGAAAAAGCCCCCCTCGACTTATACTCGAGTAAGGGTCCCACTCAGGGCAGGCGTCCGCACCCGAGCAAGTGTCGGGCCCCTGAGCAAGCGGGGGGCACCTCTCCCCGTTCTTCCACAGCTCCGGCGTCCTCCTTGTCTTCTGACACTGTGACGTGTCAGGGCAGAGGGCGCGGTGATGTCACTATAGCGCGTTCTCTGCTCTGAGGGTCACAGTGCAGAGAGCAAAAAGGTGGTGATGCTGAGGAGTCCGGAGCAGAGCAGCGGCAGAGAGGAGAGGTGAGTATTTTTTTTTTTTTCTCTTAATCAATGGAGTAATATATGGAGCAATTATATGTGGTGCCCATTAATTATATATGGACCCTTATGTGGGGCCCATTAATTATATATGGAGCATTATGTGGGGCCCATTATATATGGAGCATTATATGGGGTCCATTATTCTGTATGGAGCATTATATGGGGTCCATTTTTCTGTATGCATTTCCCACCCTAGGCTTATACTCGAGTCAATAAATTTTCCCACTTTTTTGTGGTAAAATTAGGTGCCTCGACTTATACTCGAGTATATACGGTATCCTAAAAATAGAAAATATTTTAAAGAAAACCCCATTAATTCAGTTCTGATTCCACCATTTTTTCTAGAAAGTTGCACAGACCATACAAGGTTATTAAGTATTCAGCTGGGGATGTAATCACACTTCACTTTTAAGATGTTTGTTTAAAATAATTATCATTAATGGTAACAGTCTACAAGTCTTGCCAGAATCATTGGAAGGTTATTCCTTGTAACCATCCAGACAAGAACGATGGCGACAGTTTGAAGAATTGCAGGGGATCATTTCAGTGTAATTAATGCAGCCATAAAAGTTTTAGCCATTTCCAGTATGAAATATGGACATCCCCTCCTGTAACATCTGCTGCTGTTTCAGCCACTCCCTTTCTTGGAGCTCATATACTGTAGGTGACCTAAATAAATAAATGAGGGAAAATTGGCTTTCATGCATTAAACTTTTATCCTTCAAGGAGTATTTACAGCAAAGACTAAAGTAGGACAAACGTCCGAGGCTGCTAGAAAAAGATGTATTTCAGGTTTAACATCGAATTATACATGCTTTATTAGGCATAACGCTCACATACAGCTCAGCAGCTCTGAAGATTTTCCCTACAAATCTCAATATTTATTCTTCTCTTAATTTTTTTTTTTTTGTCTTTTTTCAATCATAGGATTTCCAAATGAGCCAGCAGCTATCATAGCCCTGACTACCGCCAAAGAATGGTTGAAGAAGAATCGGGACGAGGTAGGCCAAGTCTTTTCATGACGTAGAAACATTTGCTGCAAATGCTTTAGAGTTTATTTACACATTGGGGTCTATTTCACACAATTTTTTTGCTTCTAAAGTTGCAAAATTTACACTATCCACTATTCTGTGTATTTTGTGAATTGTTGTGTTAGTAACTAATTTTCATTTAAACCTGGTTGACCTAAGGAAACCACCATTAGCCCACATTTACTAATAACTGAACTATTATTTGTAGCAGTCAAAGTGTAGAGGGTCATTGACGATATTTGCACCAAGTTTATTGAAATGCTCAGCCCTCTTAATTTGGGGGATTTCAAAGTCTCCAATAGGCAAAAAAAACCCTTTTATTTATTTTACTACTGGTATTAAGAGAGGTAGATTTGCACCATAATTTTACTAAAGTAAAAAAAAATTACTTAGTGTTTAAATCAGGTTCCTATGTTAAGTTTTTTTTATTACATTTTGCATACATTGTTTATAAAAGAAAAAAACTGAAAATTTGTCTTTTTGACATTGACCACTAGGCTTCATGTTAGACTCACACTTTCTGTTTTGTATAGAAGCCTTTTCATCACTCTCATTATCATTACAGATAGTAACAATGAAATGTAACACTTCTATACAAAGTAGGTAAAACAGGATCATGGACTGACAATAGGTGATGGCCACCGCTCACATTCTTCCCCTGCATGCGCAATGACATATGCCCAGATTACAGCATGACCAGATGAAATTTGTATACAAAAAATAGGGTCTGAGTTAGTCTATGGCTGCTAAAGTCCATGTGATGCGAAGAACAAGAAGCAAGAGTCTAATCTTAGAACTAAAGGCCAGATTGGAAGGTGCAAGGATAGATGAATGCGTGGATGGTGATATGTAAAAAAAAACTCTAACATTTTTAAAAGTTACATTTAACATAAAAACCTGATGTAAACAATTGGTTATCAATAGGCAATGGGTAATAAATTCAGCTAAAACTAAATCACTCACTTTTCAAATTTAGTGAAATGTTGCAAAAAAAAAAATTCACTAATTTAGTCCATTTTCCAGTGCACAACGCACGTCCTTGCTCATAGCGCGCTAAGAGCAAGGATATGTATTGTCCAATATGCGTCTGCTATTTTACATACGTTTGTGATGTTTTTCATGTAAGACGACGATAAAGAATAGGGATTTTCATTTTTAGATACGTAGAGTAGGAGTTTTCACATTACAAATTACTGTATTTATATGGATGAGATTTCAAAAATACCATCCACACGCAGCATATGTTTACCGAGCGATAAAGAAACATGCTTCTCATTCGGTTGCTGAAATGCTGCAGTAAGTCCACAATAAATCTACAAGTAACAGATGTGTGGTATTGCCTTAGATTTATGGGGGAGGTCAAAGATGGCAAAAAAACACAAGACTCCATAAGTTATAGCCTAAATACTGGCCAATGACTTAGAGTATGAACATGACTTGTAAGCTGAGATGTGATATTTTCTTTACTGGGGATCCTAAAGTGTCAGTGTCAAACTCAATGCCCACGGGCCGAATCCAGCCTGCCACTTCATCTTATGTGGCCCGCAAGGTCAAGACACAGAAAGATCGCCTCTCCACTTTCCCTGTACGTAGAGCTGGTCAGAGCAGTGTAGACGTGTGCGCCGGAGCTTAAAATCTAAGATGGCACCAGCCCCTTGTGTGGTGCCGCCCCCTCTGCTAAGTACTGGCTGCAATCTACAGCTACAAAGCCAGCGCTTAGAAGAGGGGGAGGCGCAAGCACAAGGAGTGGATGCCATCTTTGAAACCAAGTGAGCTCAGTCAGCCGGCACAAACAGTGGGTGCAGTCAGCCAGCACAAACAGTGAACGCAGTTAGCTAGCACTTTTATGTAGTTCCATTTTGGACTCTCAGTTCTGGCACAGCTCTTTTATCCCTACTACCCAGGGACAGCTGTCTTCTAGCCCCTGGCTTGTCCATGCATTGTAATCTATGCTTGTACCATATTGCACAGACGTCTGCATGAGTCCTTACAATTACAAGCGGCCCTTTGAAGTCAACCATAATGCTGATGTGGCCCTCGGTGATGAGATAGCAAAGGCTTAGAGTTTGTTCACATGACATCTCTCTCAGACTGATTCCACCAGGCTTCAAAAGCTGTGAATCTGCTAAAAGAAGTGGCCAGTCAATTCTTCTGGCACTATTTTATTTTTAAGAGAAAAAAAAAGATGTCGGCAATGATGACAAAAATGTCGACAAAGAATACGCTTCTGAATAAACACGGCAGCAATTATCTGAAGAGTCTTTTGCTTCAAAAACTCAGTGGATATATACTGTCCAAGCGCTCAATTAGAACATCGCAGTGAATAGAAGAAGCTATTGCCTCTATTTGATTCTGCAATCATCTGATCGCCGGATGCAGCCCAGCGGTGGTGGACCTGACGGGTCTAAGCAGACCCAGATCAGCCATGCCAGTAACTAATATCACAATAAGGATCTGTTTTCACTTGTAACTAGAGCTCCTGAGGTAAATTTTCAACCAGCCATTTTGAACCAATTCCTTTAGGTTTTCAAGATCTCGGTTTCTGACCTCTAGTAGAAATCTTTATTGTTTTCATCTAGCAGATAAAAATCAGTGTTGAGCATGCGGTGGACACATGGGCGCACTGCTCCGGAGGTCATCACATGACCACTCGTTCTCATCCTCCTGTATTATACAGTGAAGGTTCCTACTAAATGACAGCAAGCAGAGATGTTGAAAAAATATGAATTGATACAAAAAATATGTTGGCAAAATAGTATAAATTTCTAGTATACAGTGATTTTAAAATCATGGTAGAAATGCATAAAGCTTACAGAATCCATTTAAAGGGTCATCTCATTTATGGCATTTTCATAAGAAACTGAATGCCATAATTGTCTGTAGATACGTGTCTCACCGCTAGGACCTGCACCTATCTCAAAAGCAAATGGTGACCCTCATCTATCACATAATTATGGCGATGGAGCAATCTCTGTACATGTGCATGAATGTACATATATATAACAAATATATGTATATAATATATATGCATGAGATAATATAGTATGTTCACCTTTTCTGGAGCTGTGCAGTGATATACAGCATATGTTTATTCTCTCTGAATGTAACATGATATAAACATGTCCAGGATGAGATTTATGCACCAGTAACTGAATACTCTGATTACTTTGAAAAGTCTTCTGTATCTTGTTGATTGATTGCAGATTCTTTTTTCTCTCATCTACACTATAACACCGCAGAGCATGATTACATAACTAGCTGAGCAAAAAGATGCACTTTGCATCCCAGAGTATTTTTATCTTTGCAGAATTTAATGTAACTCTTAGTATTGTGAAGTACTATCTCAGAATATATATACCGTATATTTTTTATATAATTTTTAATGCAAATTGTGGAGATCTTGCAAGGACTTGGGAGGGTTATATAAAATAATTACCAGTATTTACTATGTGGGATAACCCATCAAGAATCCTTACTAACAAATCCTAAAACTTAACTTTTATTATGAATTAAAATAGTGGGGTAATACTAAACACGAAACATTCTGTCCCTTTATTGCCTAAGCGATTCTAAAATAGTGTAGAGGCGATTGCCAAAATATCACTAAGTGACACCCCGGGGTGTCAACATTATAAGGTCGATAGGACAGTTTTTACTGAAGCACGTCTCCCCAACATGTTTCGCCACCAATGTGGCATCATCAGGGGATGGGACTATAGCAAGAATGGCGGCCGGCCAAAAAAGCCTCATATATATATAGGCTTTGTGCTGCATATAAGAGCCAATGCGATTACATGCATCTTATTGCAGGAAGTGAGTTAGGTAAATCTCAGCCAACCACAAGCGAGAATAGCTTTTACCAGCAAACAAAACACCTTATGTGTTATAAGAAAGGCTATCATAGGTTCACTTTTCCTTGGAGTGTCAGCTTCAGCGTTACCATGCTTGCCAGCTACCAATCAGAACCAGTGTCGACATTCGTGCACCAATCAGCTATTTGATCGTCATCAGTGATGTCATCGTGACATGGCGCGACATGATTGATAGCGTGATACACCCCTTCATAGATGTCTCCACTACAATGATTGGCTGGTTATAATAGTGACATGGTGCTTCCTGACAGGAGCTCATATGATGCGTCGCCTTGGATACCAAAACTATTTAGCATATCAAAATTGATTAATATTAGCACCATATCATAATATTAGCCACGCAATTAAACAGTAGAACGCGCCAAACTTTGGCATAAATTACAACAGAAATATAATTTTCCTCCGGTTTCTTTTACTTTATAGCTAAAGGGAGCTGGTGCCCTCTGACCATGTAAAAAATATATACTCTGAGCCCCCTGAATTCTTTTAAAAATATACAGTTTGCCCCCTGAATATATAAATAAAAATGCACACTGAGCCCCATGAATACTTACAAAAATATACATTATGCAACCCGTATTAATCCCACTTTCCTCACATCGGATGCCCCCGAGTGGTCCTGTGTTCTGGCTGCTCTCCTTCTAAATGACACTGGTGGTACAATGACATCATTGCGTTGCCATCATCTTAGAGACATCATGTGGGGCTAGGCAAAAGCTAAGAATGGCTACCTGCAGCGCCGCCGCCTTATTCAATTGTATCCATGTTTTAAACATTCAGAGGCAAGTGAATAAATAAGCACCTTCCCACCAAGAGCCTGCGCATCACTATTTTTAAGTGTCGTGTTGTGGGAACCCCGGAGGTTTCAGCAGCACCCTGGTTTGGAAATACTGGATGATTGTGATAAGTTGGATGTGGGGTTTGGTGCTTTGCATCAGAAACGCTGATCTCTAACTCCACTGATAGAGTTCTACTTCGATAAGACACAATGTGAATATAGGCATAGAAGAGGCTGCTCCTGCCGCGGACCACCACCTTTAACCCCTCTGTTGTCCTAAACGCTGTCTGTCTGTGTATCTCTATGTTCCAAGCATTGGCATTTGAGAAACTGCTCGTACAGTCGAGGCGGCCGCAGGTGAGCAGTTAACTAGAAAATAACAATGATTCAGTAACAGAAAATGGAGTGTGTCACAGGAGGTCTGCCAACCCTCAGTGGAAAATAAAGCAGGAAAGCAGCGACTGCTGTGATGTCGTGTGAGTAAAGACGTGCGGGTCCTGCTCTCTCTCTAAGATACCGAGTGGCAATCACAATCACCCCTTCTATTTCGCAGTCTAATTACACCGGTGATACAACCTTTTATAGAAGCAGCAGTAGGCCTACTTTCATCTTGTAATTCATGGGAAAAAAGGTGTCTTTCGACATTTGCAAAATGAAAATAATTACTTCTCTCCGGGTTCCATATTCCAGTCAGTCTCTGAGTGATTTTTATATGGTCCCTTAAGCCCAACTCCAGCCATCATCCCAACAGACAAGTCATTTTACAAAGCAGATAAGAAAGCTACCATAGGGACCGCGCGGTACGTGTGTGATGTCTGGCTGCTATTACACTGCGAGCAAGATAAAGAGACAGACAGGGAAACCACACTGTTATAACCACCCAAGGCTTCTGCGGAGGAACGGTTTTATTTCCATTACCGTCCTTTGCTCCCAGTGAGGAGAAGCTGAGCCGTCCTTCACATAGAGCAGCAGGCTTCCTTTGATATCTTGTTGTATATACTGCAATACTCCAGTATTCCAGTATACACCATAGCTGGGCTTCAGAAGAGTACCAAGACGGCAGTCATACGTTATTTTTAATAAAATATTTTATTCTCTAGCTCTGTATGTAATTTTTTGTAACAAACTCATTATAAATTGTTAAAAGTGCTCATGACATAGTCATGTGTCTTGGTTAAAAAAATGAGCAAAAAAGTTCCTGTCTTACAGGAAAGTTTTCAACATGTCTTTACATTTGGAAGTAGCAGTATGACTGTAGAGTCGCTTCTTTCTCAATAAAAGATTATAACTTTTTTCTAGAAAGCAGTTATGCGAATTCTGGAATAGAACCTATATGCAAATCAGCCTGGAAGTGCACTAGGGGCGTGTCAGTATACGTAGAAGAAGCATTCCAAGGGTATTGACATGCCCCCAGTGCATTTCCAGTCATGTGCATATGACTTATATGCCAGATTTCTTATGACTGGTACACTGGATCTCTACAAAACCAAAACATTTATCATTATTATTGTGGGACAAGTGCCTCTATATGCATACTAATACTTCTATATGTAAATGCTACGCCTTTCCATGCTGAGCCCCCTCTATGCTTCTCTTCTCCATACTGAACCACCTATACTGCCCTCTTCTTATACTTAGCGACTCACACTGCCACGCATCCATTCTGACTTTTGCACTATCCCTCTTTCTGTAAGCACCCCTAACAGTATAAAAATATTACGGGCATCAATGATCCAGCTTCACTTGTGAGGCATGAATAGTTAAAATCCATTATTTATTGGTTGTGATTAAAACCTGGTCATACATTGAATATTTTGTGCACTTTATCATAATGATTTAATTGCAACCAATAAATAATGGATTTTAACTATTCATGCCTCAAACGTGAAGCTGGACCAGGTGAGCTGGTCTCCTTTTTCACTAAAAGTCCCACAATCCCCCCAGTCTACAGTAAAACTCTCCCTAAACTTCAGTCTACAGTAAATTCCCTGCTGAATTTTGGCTTTATATGCTTACCTGCTCCCTGCTCCAGTTTATTTTCCTTCTGTGTTGCATTCTCCAGTGACTTCTGCAGCGTGATGAGGTGACCTCATGCTGCAGCGATGTCAGCAGCGTACGTACACTGCCACATTAGGGCAGGGAACCAACTGGAATGCCTCTGACCCCGGCAGTGCTGGAACGCTCAGAGGCTCTTTTGTATTTGTCTTGTATCCTGGTGTAGTTCCCCACAATCCCCCCGCCCGCCCAAGGCATCGGACCTCCGGTGCTTAGGGTCTGGATAGGTGATAAGGTATTTTGGTAAAAAGAAGTTATTAGTGAAAAAGAAAGCAAGTTCCTTTTGTAATTATTTGTGACTTAGTTGTCAGATGGTCTAATAAATTTACTTTTACTTTTCTCACTTTTTTTTACTAATTTTATTTTTTTTATCTTATAACATTTTCTCAGCACACTCTTCCTCTTCTACTGCAGTAGGCCAACGGTTGGCATCATTAGTTGCTCTTCCGGGCTTTATGAGGACTCTTGCAGACAACTGTCCATTAGGATATACATTCACAGGAGTTGTAGGCACAGTCTCCGCTTGGAGAAGTCACGCTGTCCACCATGTACATAGCCTTCAGAATAGCATGCAGGCCGTGAGCAGGATCTTCAGTTTTGGAAGAAGAGGTGCATCATTGGTCGTATTCTGTGAATGTGGATAACAGGAATGACAATAATAAAACAATAATAAACTCATTTGATATAGTAAGGACTTATAACTTTATGAATATGATCATGTTTGCTCTCCCATGTCGACTAAGTTATTACAGAAAATTGCCTTTGCTCACTTATTATTTCTTTTAATACTGGCTATAATCTTAATCTGCCATTCAGTGTGATGCTGTGAGTAGATAGAATAATGTTTCTCTAGGATATGTGCTTCCTGACATGTACTGGACACTGACAATTGTATAAATGTTGTGTATACTGTTACAATACAAAGATATGTACGTACATTTGGTAATGGAATCAATAGATCGCATCCACTTAATATTACAGCCGGGATTGAGTTTCTGCAGGTTTTGTTGGATTATTCCAGATTCTGGTCTAATATCTGATATCTGGACTGCAGTTCTATCTTAGCGTCTGTGTGGATAGAGTATGATGACGATGAGATAAATGGTCCTGGTCTTGGGTGGTGCTCAGTATGAGCCGTCTACCGCTCCATTTTCAGCATTATGCTCTCTCATCATCAATGTTTATCTATGGAGAAAGAAAGAATAGACATTAACTGAAAAAAAATGAACTGGATTATAATTGATATGCATGCAAAATATAGGATAAAAACAAAATGAACAATATACCCTGTTATAAGTAAGAGCAACTGTGCATCTAAATAACATGGGGTACTTATTAAACACCATTTCTGATCAAAAAAGCAGGAAAGCCATCCCACCAGCATCAAGGTGTACCCAAATCGGGATGGTCCTAAACTCTAGTATTAAAACCTTACCATGTGTCAAGGTAGCATCAATGTGAATAAGGGCAGAGCAGAACCGTGTCCCGAATATGGGCACCCAGCAATGAGACGCTATACAAACGTAATGTTTATATGTTTGATGCTGGTGGGATGGCTTTTACCCTTTTTGTCATGAAAAACGGTGTTTACCAAGAACCCTGTGTTATTTATATGCACTATTGCTTTTACTAATTTACTTACAGCAGGGTATATGTTCATTTTGTTTCTATCTTAAGAAAATCTTGAAAATGGCAGGAAAATCAGTTATTAGAGGAAGGGCATGGATTATTAGAGAAATATTAGATCCTTGTCTTCAGTGATCTTTTGGTGTCAGAATATAAATTGCATTAATATAGTTTATAATTATATGAAAATAATATCTCTTCTTACCTGTTTTCACACCTTGCATACATGTAGATGTCGTCAATTGTGTGATACATGCTCACTGGTGGAAGCCCAGGGTGAACACTGATGACCTATTGAGTGTAGGACATCCACAGGAGACCATGTCCATCATTTGCACTCCGTCACAATTCCAGCGGGCAGCATGGCACATTTCTGTGCTAATGTGTTTCTAAGACGCTCTAAAGATAGAAAATATACAATAAATATTAGTTGAAAGATACTTTACATCATAAGTGCCAACCTGCTCAGCCACATTATGGGGAAGGCAGAAGACACAATTGCCCTGGAGCTTTGGAGTTTTCACTAACTATAGGACGTAAAGTAACTCCATCACTCGGGCGGACTCTTCTGATCTATTGACCCAGCAATTTCTAGGTACACCCCTGGCAGTCACTTATTATATGTAGTGTATCCACTGTTCACCTTTGGGACACGATAAAAAGGTGCGCCTGAAGGCTTTTCAATGATCCGATTTGTTTAACAACTTATAGCCATGCATGTGTGTTTCTCTCCCGTTTGGATGCCATAAAAGTTTCAGTAACTTCAGTCTGGCCCTAACAATCTGTTACTTCTATCAAAATGTCATATTTTTGCCAAATGATTGCCATGTGAAACTTACCTGCGGAGTCACAGACTTTTTCAGACTGCTCATCCTGGGAAATCGATCCTGATAGATATGGATACAATGGGCACATGTTGCCCTCAGTTTTCTACTCCACGTTATTTGAATGGAAGCAGGAACCTAAAGATGATAAATCAAAATGTATTAAAACTGTTCCTGCAGAAAATGCAGTCCCTCCTAAGACACTATAAAAGGAGGTATAACTTGTGGCTACTGGTCCTAAATACTCCCTTAGGCACAAGGGCGGGGGTGACTGCTACCTCTGCACCTCTATAACTCTGCATTTACATAGAGGAATAGTAAAATGTATTTATTTATTTTTTTATATGAAAGTTTACATGAAGAGTTACAGGTAGCAGAACATAGATGAGGATGTACAACCCGGTGATTATAATATCTTACCTCTTTCTCAAACATGGTGCAGTTGTAGAGCTTGAACAGCCGCGTCACCAACTCATGTTTTGTCTCCCAGAAATCCATCATGTAAGGAGATGTGGATGATGTAATATCTTTTAGGGAGCTGCCGTGAATGTCACACAAGGTCTGCAAAGAATGGAAGGTCATATAGTAAGCCTACAGAACAGAACCCACAGAACATGTGAGGCTGCAGGACATGTCCTGTATGAATTAGGCTAATGGCTGACAGTGTGTACCAGCAATCTGTAGCTTAGAAGTAGCCCATAAAGGGGGAGTGAAGATTCAGCAGATGGTTGCGACCATTACTCAATCGGTAAAAAAAACTGTTGGGGACAAATTTCAAACTGCATGGTACATTAGTTATCAAAGTCCCAGCAGGTCTTAGGATCTCCATCAAAGCAACCAGGAGGAGGCAGATCTGGAGGAGTTCCCCAAGTAAAACTCCTGGATGTCTCCCTCCAGCATTCCTGTGGTCTCCTGGATGTCCGCTAGCACCCTGCTTGCCTGCGCTTTCCAGCATTCTGATTGCCTGTTTCTCATTGTCTGGATATCTCTTGTCTATCTGTGGTTTTCTGTCCCTCAACTGTCCACATCCCGTGTGCCCAATCTTAATCTGCTATCTTTTCTAATGCTTTGAGTTTATAAAACATTTTTGTTGTAGGATATGTTTCTTGACTTGTACCGGACACTGACTATTGTATAAATGTTGTGTTTGCTGTTACTATACAATTTAAAGAACATATATACTTACATATGTTAGCTGAAGCAATGAATCACTTCTGTTTGCTAGTACAGATCTGATTATGTTTCTGCAGGTTATGGTGGAATTTTCCAGATTCAGGTCTTATATCTGGACTACGGGTCTCCCTGAGAAGTGGATGGTCCTCATCTTAGGTGGTGTTTAACATGAGAAGTTTGCCTCCGCATTTTTGGCAAAATGTCTTCTCTTCACACATCTTTGTGAAACGGCCGACCCTAAGGAGACAAGAAGAACAGGGATTAGCAGACAAGAAAGAGCAGGAATATCAGTTATTAGAGGAAGGGAATGGATTATTGGAGGAAAATTAGATCTCAGTCTTCAGTAATGTCCTGATATAATAATATTAGTTGCATTAATGTAATATCTTTATAATAATATAAAAATTAAATATTTCCTTACCTGCGTTCACACCCTGCACACACATAGTTGTACGTGTATTTGATCTCATATGTATGATATGTGCTCACAGGGGGTAATTCGGGGTGGACATGTGCGACCTGTTTAGTGTACCCTACAAAGAATGGACCATGTCCATCCACTTGTACACCATTCAAATGCCAGCAGGCGGCATGGCACATTTCATGCATTAATGTGTCTCTAAGGCGCTCTAAAGATAGAAATAATACAATTACTACAAGTTATAAAGATACTTTACATCACAAGTGCTCACCTGCTAGGCCATATTATCGGGAAGGCTCAAGAGACATTTGCCCTGGAGCTTTGGACATTTCACCGACTATCGGATCTGAAGGATCTCCATCACCCAGGCTGACTCTTCTGATTCATCAACCTAGTAATTTCTAGTTACAAGCCTGATAGTTACTATTTATGTGTATTTTATCCACTGTTCTCCTCTGGATCCCCCACACTTAGGGAAAAAGGGGCCCAAAGGTTTTCAATGATCCTATCCAGTTAAGACCTTATAGCCATGCATGTGTGTGTTTCTCTGTTTTGGAAGCTATGAAAGTTGCAGTAACTTCAGTCTGGCCCTAACGACCTGTTTTTTCTATTAAAATGTCATGTTTTTGCCATATGATTGTCATATCAAACTTACCTGCGGAGTCGCACACTTTTTCAGACAATTCAATGGTGGAATATAGATCGCCATCCTTAAAGTTGTTAATACACTGTCCAGCGGCTACCCTCAGTCTTTTACTCCACTTTATTTCTAGATTTGACTCAGGGAGCTAAAGATGAGAAATGAAGAAATAAAATACATTATATCTGTAATTCATAGAAAAACAGCAGAAAACGCAGTCCCTTCTAGGACACTACAAAAGGGAGGTATAAGTTTTGACTACCGGTCCTAAAGACTCCCTTAGGTACCAGGTCCCGAGGTGACTGCGACCTCCTCCGCATTTACATGGAGGAATAGTACAGATAACAGAATATAGATGAGGATGTACAACCCGGGGATTATAATATCTTACCTCGTTCTCAAACACGGTGCTGTTGTAGAGCTTGAACAGCCGCGTCACCAACTCGTGTTTGGTCTTCTGAAAATCCGTCACATAAGGAGATTCAGGAGATGTGATCTCCTCTAGGAAGCAGCCCTGGATGTTACAAATAGGACTAGAAAGAACAGAAGATCATACATGAAGCCTTAGGTTATATCTCAGAACATACAGAGCATTTAGCTATTCATTTATTTTCCTGACAATTTAGAAGGGATTTACCGATTAAGGATCAAGTCACCTGTGATGAAAGCCGGCCGGTGGGTGCAGCTCTCTGGCGCCCCCTTACCTCTCAGGTCAGTCAAGGTACTGCACCTAGAGAAAGTAGTGCCAGGAAGCTGCAACCAGCGCAGGGAACACGGTAGTGTGTTATCCCTTCAACGTCACTACACAGCACAACTCGCTAGCGCCCTCTTAGCCTCAGGTCAGTCAAGGAACTGCACCTAGGATAAGCGGTCGCCAGGGAGACTGTCCTGTAACCTACTGGGTATCGGGGCCCTCTGTAGTGAGGGCGGTATATATATCTTCCTTGGCCGCGCCAGGAATATATATATCTGAACCTCCGACCGTCACTACCAGCCTTCCCCAATCCCCAGTTGGTATGCTGCCACCAGTCCCTATTTTAGATATACGCCCAGTCCGTGAATGGGCCTATATCGGGTCAGGAACCAACCCTGGGTAGCGTTTTTGGCTTGAGCCGAGCTCACACGGACGTGCGTTCGTTATGCAGAATAAAAGGCAGGCCCACAATTACTTGAGGTAATTGATTATAATAATACACTAGATACACGATATACAACTAAATATACACAGGTATAAGGTCAGGCTAAACTATACAACAATGGAATACAACACACAGAATCACCACAGCATATCAGTTACCGGTTTCTTGATTTTCTTGTGACGCAGGGAGAGGATTCTGCGGTCGCAGGCACGGTTCTTTGTTACAGGCTGAGGCCTACCACCGCATGGTCAAACTGCTCCTCCCCTTGGTGGCCTCAGCTGGTGCTCAGATGTTCAGCACACCACTCTTGGGTCAAGACTGACTTATCTCTTGTCTGTCCTGCTATCTTACCTGCCCCGTCCCGCCCACTGCTGGTGAGGTCAGCTGGCTCAGTCTCCACCCTCAGGTCTAACTTCGATCAGAAGCCCAAATTCTATGGAACCCAATAACTTCTTCTGGGATGGTCTCATGATACCCCCAGGGGTTCCCATGGATTCGGGCCGCCGTAACCGACCTTTTGATATCAATTATGATACCATACGGTCCTCAGGAATGGCTCCGCGCTATATCTTGGCTTCCAGAGCACGTACAAACGTCTACCGCGGAGGCTTGTGTGCGCAATGGCTCCGGGACGCCGTGATATTTTTTTATTGGCCCATCCCATGCAACATGCGTGTACTTTTCATGTTTCTATATCTTATGCCTCCATGCTTGTGACAGACAAAGAAACTAGTCCTATGGGACAAATGGTCAGGTACAGATAGACGAAGCACCCCCCCCTGCTGGCTGTGTTTCCTCTCGAAGTCTTTGAAGCTCCTAGCATTCAAGTGTTAAGTAGGCTTCTTATCTTACAGGAGCCTGGATGGGGGGAAACTATCTAGTTGACGTTTTAACAGAAGGTCCCAAGGGTGGGGGCTGCTGAAGTGTGGCCATCCCTGGATATGATTTATCATTACCAAGATGGCGGCTACAGGTTCATCACACCTCCCCCTATACGAGGGCGCGAGGGGGTAGCACATTCCTGTGTTCCCCCGTGCGTCCTTCTGCACCCTCCCCTTGCCGGGATAACCCGTCAGCGTTACCGTGGTCACGGCCTCTTCTGTGGCGAATGGAGAAGTGGTACTGCTGGAGAGCGAGGCTCCAGCGTAGCAACCTGCCATTCGACCCAGAGACCGTGTGTAACCAGCTGAGGGGGTTGTGGTCCGTCTCCACGGTGAAATGGCTCCCGTACAAGTAGGGCTGCAGACGCTGCAGGGCCCATACAATTGCCAGGCATTCTTTTTCCACCGTGGAGTAAGCCACCTCCCGGGGCAGTAGCTTCCTGCTCAGGTACAAGACAGGATGTTCCTGGCCTGTCGTGTTGACCTGACTTAGCACAGCACCGAGGCCAAAGTCACTGGCGTCGGTCTGTACCACAAACGGCCGGTCGAAGTCGGCAGCTTGCAGTACAGGGGAGCTACTTAGGGCGGCCTTGAGTGCCCCGAAAGCTGTCTCGCAGGCGACTGTCCAGTCGACTGCGACGGGCAGCTTCTTCTTGGTGAGGTCCGTCAGGGGCTTGGCCAGGGTGCTATAGTGTGGGACGAACCTCCTATAGTACCCGGCGGTCCCCAAGAAGGACATCACCTGCTTTTTGGTCCTAGGAGTGGGCCAGGATGCGATGGCATCCACTTTCCCAGGTTCTGGCTTCAGAACCCCCCCGCCTACCCGGTGACCCAGGTAGAGGACCTCACTCATGCCCAGCTGGCACTTTTCCGGCTTGATGGTCAAGCCTGCCCGGTGGATCCGACCGAGCACCTGCCGCAGGTGCTCTAGGTGATCCTCCCAAGTGGGACTGAAGACTGCAATATCGTCCAAGTACGCAGCCGCGTACCCTTCAAGTCCCTCAAGCAGCGTATTGACCATCCGCTGAAAAGTGGCAGGGGCATTCTTCATGCCGAATGGCATCACTGTGGACTCGTACAGTCCAAAAGGGGTGATAAAGGCAGAGCGTTCCCTTGCCGCGGGGGTCAGAGGAATCTGCCAGTACCCCCGGCTCAGATCCATGATGGTCAGGTACTTAGCCCCGGCCATCCGATCGAGCAGGTCATCGATGCGTGGTATGGGGAACGCATCGGTGGCCGTTACAGCGTTGAGCCCCCGGTAGTCCACGCAGAACCGTGTAGTTCGGTCCTTCTTTGGTACGAGGACTACAGGCGAGGCCCACGCGCTGCTGGATGCCTGGATCACCCCCAGCTTCAGCATCTCGTCTATCTCTTGGCGCATGTTTCCCTGCACCTCGAAAGAGACCCGATATGCTGAACGCCGGATCGGCGGGTGATCGCCAGTGTCCACGTCGTGGACAGCCATCTCAGTCCTTCCGGGCAGGCTGCTGAACAGCCCCCGGAAGGGGTGCAGGGTGGTCCCCAGCTGGGACCGTTGGTCCTCCGTGAGCTGGTGGCCAACCCCCACATCCTCGATGGACCCACCCGCCTTGGCTTGGGTGAGCAGATCCAGGAGGGTTTCTACCTCTCCTTCCTCGGGAAGGTTGCACACTGGGTGGGCAGTCGCTTCCCGCTCATGATGAGCCTTCATCATGTTCACGTGGAAGGCCTTCCTCCTTCCACGGGCGTGATCCAGGGTGACCAGATAGGTGACGGCATTGAGTTTCTGGTGCACGAAGTAGGGACCTTCCCAGGCTGCCTGAAGCTTGTTCTGTGGTACGGGGACCAGTACCCACACCTTTTGACCCACCTGGTAGGTCCTCTCACAAGCATTCTGGTCGTACCACCGCTTCTGGTCGGCCTGGGCCTGGGCCATATTGTCCTGCACCAGCTTTGCCAAGGCCATCATCCTGTCCCGGTGGCGCACGACATACTCGATGACCGACACCTCGGGGGTGGCCAAATCCCCTTCCCATGCTTCCTTCACCAGAGCCAGGGGGCCCCGTACCCGTCGCCCGTACAGGAGCTCAAAGGGGGAGAACCCCGTTGAGGCCTGCGGAACCTCCCGGTAAGCAAATAGGAGGTGTGGGAGGTAACGCTCCCAGTCTCTCCCGTGGGAGTCGACCAACATCTTAAGCATCTGCTTTAAGGTGCCATTGAACCGCTCACACAGGCCATTAGTCTGTGGGTGATACGGGCTGGCCACCAGATGTTGCACCTGCATTTGCTTACAGAGGGACTCCATCAGCCGCGACATGAACTGGGTCCCTCGGTCGGTGAGCATTTCTTGGGGGAAACCCACTCTGGAGAAGATCTCCAGTAAGGCGGTAGCCACCTTGTCGGCCCGAATGGACGACAAAGCTACCGCTTCCGGGTACCGGGTGGCATAGTCCACTACCGTGAGTATGAAGCATTTCCCGGAGTGGCTGGGAGTGGACAGAGGTCCAATAAGATCCACAGCGACCCTCGAGAAAGGCTCTTCGATGATTGGCAGAGTTACCAGTGGGGCTTTGGGGCGCGGCCCCGCCTTCCCCACCCTCTGACAGGTGTCACACGAACGGCAGTAGGCACCCACCGCGGCTCCCATCCCAGGCCAGTAGAAATGCTGAGCTATCCTGGCCTTGGTTTTAGCGATCCCTAGGTGTCCGGCCATCGGAATCTCGTGTGCGATCCGCAACAATTCCGCCCTGAACGGATAGGGTACCACTAACTGTCGGTCCCTGGGCCACGCCTCCGGTGAACCCTGCTGGACCGTTACCCGGTACAGCCGTCCCTGGTCCCAGACCACCCGCTCGCAGTCTGACTCCATGGGAGGCTGTGCCGCCTGTTCCTTGAGAGCTTTCAGGCTGTCGTCTGCTTCCAACGCAGCCTGAAATTCCTGACTTGATGTGGCCAGAATCGACGAAACTGCCACATCCTCCGTCAGCCCCTCCGGGCATGTCACCTGGCCGCTGTCTGACCCGGAAGACACTTGGTCAGAAGTGGGGAAGCCGTCGGACCTCTGCAAGGCTCCTTGGGCTCCGGCGCTCCCACTCCTGGTGACAGCGGCTATGACCGCTGTGACCGTGGGTAGTGCCTGCTTCCCCTCTGTTTCTGACCAAGCCGCCCGATCAGGCAGGCTTCCTAGGCCTTTGGACATCTCGGATGTGGGGAACTCCTGCCCTGGGGTCTTACCTGGCGGCTCCTCTCTTGGGACACCCCCACCTCCCATGGCCTGTTCCTCCCCCTGCAGTGGGCCTATACTCAGCAGCCTGGATACCCCTGGGAGCCCTACACTGCCGGTAGCTGCCCCCCTCTCCATCCCTGAGCTTCCCTCTACAGAATCCTGCCCGCCCCCTCCCTCACCGGAGGACAAGAGGTCACGGCACGCCGGCTGAGCACCTCTGCGGGCATCCCCACACTCCCCACCTGCTTTCACTAACCCTGTTTGTGTTGTGTCTGTGCAGGTGTTACCCTCAGGTTTCACTCCCTCCTCCTCAGCAGGACACACACTACATACAACATGGTTGGCATTAGCAGCAGACAAATCAATACACTCTTGGGGGGCCGAACTTGGGGGTTCAGAGGGTACATACTGCGATACTAGACGCCCCAAGTCGGTCCCTAATAAAACATTTGCGGGAATATTTGGCGTTACTCCCACCTCCCGCATCCCCCTCCCGGCACCCCAGTCCAAATACACCATGGCAACGGGAAGTGCCGGCTCCACGCCTCCAACCCCGGAGACGGAAAGAGTCTTTCCTGGTACCAAGTCCTGGGGGGACACCACCTCAGGCCGTACCAGTGTTCGTTCAGCGCCAGTGTCCCGCAGTCCCATGACCGCAGAACGGCCTATGGTGACGGGTTGGATGTTGTCCAGGGACCTACCACCACCCCCTCCCACACACAAAACATTGGGCGCTCTCTGGGACTGGGATGGGGTCTTTTGGCGCTGGGGACACTCAGCCCTAAAGTGTCCTGGTTTGTTGCATAGATGACAACGTCTTACGTCTGGTCCTTGCCTGGAGAGGGCAACAGGGGGATACACCCCTTGTGTTCTAGGGGCCGGGGAAACAGGGGCATGACTGGGCTTACCCCCTCTCCAGGTGCTGCTGGCAGACTTCTTCAGCTCAGGCGCCCTGTTATTGGCATACTCGTCTGCCAGGGCGGCTGTAGCAGAAGCCCCTGTTGGTTTTCGGTCACGGAGGAACTGTCGGAGGTCCTCTGGGCAGTTCCACAAGAACTGCTCCGTGACGAACAGTTCCTGGACCTCCTGGCGGGTAGTAAGCGCTAGACCCGAGGTCCAGTTGGTGCTGGCGCTCCGCAGCTCGCTCTGCACGCTCCGCAGCCTCCCGGCGCTCTGCAGCTTCACGCTCCGCAGCCCGCTCCGCAGCCCGCTCCGCAGCCCGCTCTGCACGCTCCTCCTCCGCTGCCTTCTCTGATGCTGCCAGGAGGGTTTTGTAGACGGCATCGCCATGAGACTGGAGACTTGCCATAGCCGCTTGTAAAAGGGCTTGTGATCTGGACAGGCTGGGCTGGGTAGGTGGTGGGCAGCCCACTGCGGGACCGTATACTGGGGACTGGCTCCCTGAGGTGCCCGGGCTGGACTCCTCCTCGCCATGAGTAACAATGTCCTCCCCTCCTGCCACACGGACCGTAGCATTAGCCTCCTGCAGGGTCTTGCTCCTGGTGCCGTCTGCCATCTTGGTAACCGACACCGCTGCAACCCTGAGTTTGCACACACCTTGTTATACTTTTAGCCTGACCGTCTAACGTTGGGCTGACCTTAAGACTCCAGCAGTGGAAGTTACCACTGGCAGTCTTTAGTGCCTGGGAGTAGGGGTCCCACAACACTATTATTCTGCAATCCCACCGCTCTGCCACCAATGTGATGAAAGCCGGCCGGTGGGTGCAGCTCTCTGGCGCCCCCTTACCTCTCAGGTCAGTCAAGGTACTGCACCTAGAGAAAGTAGTGCCAGGAAGCTGCAACCAGCGCAGGGAACACGGTAGTGTGTTATCCCTTCAACGTCACTACACAGCACAACTCGCTAGCGCCCTCTTAGCCTCAGGTCAGTCAAGGAACTGCACCTAGGATAAGCGGTCGCCAGGGAGACTGTCCTGTAACCTACTGGGTATCGGGGCCCTCTGTAGTGAGGGCGGTATATATATCTTCCTTGGCCGCGCCAGGAATATATATATCTGAACCTCCGACCGTCACTACCAGCCTTCCCCAATCCCCAGTTGGTATGCTGCCACCAGTCCCTATTTTAGATATACGCCCAGTCCGTGAATGGGCCTATATCGGGTCAGGAACCAACCCTGGGTAGCGTTTTTGGCTTGAGCCGAGCTCACACGGACGTGCGTTCGTTATGCAGAATAAAAGGCAGGCCCACAATTACTTGAGGTAATTGATTATAATAATACACTAGATACACGATATACAACTAAATATACACAGGTATAAGGTCAGGCTAAACTATACAACAATGGAATACAACACACAGAATCACCACAGCATATCAGTTACCGGTTTCTTGATTTTCTTGTGACGCAGGGAGAGGATTCTGCGGTCGCAGGCACGGTTCTTTGTTACAGGCTGAGGCCTACCACCGCATGGTCAAACTGCTCCTCCCCTTGGTGGCCTCAGCTGGTGCTCAGATGTTCAGCACACCACTCTTGGGTCAAGACTGACTTATCTCTTGTCTGTCCTGCTATCTTACCTGCCCCGTCCCGCCCACTGCTGGTGAGGTCAGCTGGCTCAGTCTCCACCCTCAGGTCTAACTTCGATCAGAAGCCCAAATTCTATGGAACCCAATAACTTCTTCTGGGATGGTCTCATGATACCCCCAGGGGTTCCCATGGATTCGGGCCGCCGTAACCGACCTTTTGATATCAATTATGATACCATACGGTCCTCAGGAATGGCTCCGCGCTATATCTTGGCTTCCAGAGCACGTACAAACGTCTACCGCGGAGGCTTGTGTGCGCAATGGCTCCGGGACGCCGTGATATTTTTTTATTGGCCCATCCCATGCAACATGCGTGTACTTTTCATGTTTCTATATCTTATGCCTCCATGCTTGTGACAGACAAAGAAACTAGTCCTATGGGACAAATGGTCAGGTACAGATAGACGAAGCACCCCCCCCTGCTGGCTGTGTTTCCTCTCGAAGTCTTTGAAGCTCCTAGCATTCAAGTGTTAAGTAGGCTTCTTATCTTACAGGAGCCTGGATGGGGGGAAACTATCTAGTTGACGTTTTAACAGAAGGTCCCAAGGGTGGGGGCTGCTGAAGTGTGGCCATCCCTGGATATGATTTATCATTACCAAGATGGCGGCTACAGGTTCATCACATCACCCAATGGCAGAAGGTCAGGGGTACATATACAATATGGGCAGCCAGCAATAAGCTATGAGTCCAGGCAGGTGGAAGAATCAGCACTGACATAAATCTCCCAAAAATGCCAATGTAAGAATCCAATATCATTGTGAGCGGAGCTGGAAGGTTTCATTGGGTGCCAGGAGTTATACAGGGCAGAGAGGGGGATTAGCTAAACCCTGATATGGATTGGGGTGTCAAACAATCAAAGACATGTGAGAGTGCTGGATTATATGAACTGAGCTGATGGCTGAGGATGTCCACCAGTAGGGGGCACCATTCTTAGTTTATAGTATATATTATAGCTTTATATAACTTACTGCTCCTCTGAGGTGGATCTCTGCAGGAATCCAGATGATCCTGTATCTGGAAGGAAACAGAGCAATGAAAATCATTTCATCTTTGGTAATTTTTACATTATGGCATCTATATAATATTCTTATAGAGATTAGCAAAATCTGCAGCCCTTGATTGTAAAGGAGTGAAGAGGCACCAGATTCATGGCCACTACTGCTTTTACTCTAAAGTGCCATGGCTGTGACCACTTGTTGGCTATCTGGTCATGGTGCTCCTGTCTATTGTTAGATTATGTTTAGGTGGAATATATATCATCTTTATAGATTGTGATCTAATCCATGGTTTTGGACACTGACCAGTGACAGGAGATGATGCGGTTGTTATTATATAGTCATCTCCATCGCTATCGATAAATATCTCAGGAGATCCGCGCTGCTCAGGGGCATCGTCAGCTCCGAGGTCAGAAGTCCTGAGTCCTGTGAATATCAGAACAGAAAATGGATTAATGGACTGTGTCAAATACCAGAAATCTAGGTTGTGTCTAGAAAACACAGCTAATTAGTCCTTACGTTTGCGGGATGATGTCTCCTCCCCATTAGAATAATCCTCGTCATCAGATACAACAATGACATTGATGTAACTGTGAAAACAAATATAAAAATAGGAATCCGTGGGGAAAATTCTAATATTAAAGCCAATTGATATTATGGATGAAATGATTGATATAAATGGATCAGATAAAATAATCCAGAGCCCAGGAACCACCAGGGTCTTATATGAAGTCGGGATGAAGACCACTGATTGTCCCCAATAGAAATGTCTCCCAATGGGACCTGAGCTCAGAGTTGGAGAAGATTCATCCTACCTGTAGATGTCATTGCTGGATGACGGTAAAGATGTCACTAGATCTGAGGAAGTAAAAAAATATATGTTAGACGGTTATTATAGGTAACAGCAATAAGTGATAATTAAAGGGATCTTCCAGTACATGTAGATTGGTGGCAATACTTCGGATAGGCTTATAATGATCTGTGTGGGACTTATCAAAGTAATGAAGGGGCCACAGTGCCACTAGAAACATAATCATTGTCCTCATCATTGGTTACAGCCTAGTCCCATTGTGTGAGCTGCAGAACCAGAAACGGCTGCCCAAGACATCAAGCCTGAGTTTACAATGAAGGATGTTTTCGAGGATCCGACCCCTATTGATCAAACACTGACAGCTTTTCCTAAGAATCGGCCATTCATGTTTTATTAACACACAACACATTTAAAAAATAATAAAATTAAGAAAGAATAGAGGCTGCAAACCCTACAATCCCGAGCAAAGCTGTTCTTATAAAGCCATTATTGTTTGGGCACATATCAGCTGAGACTAGATTGTATAGGGGATCAGTACCTGGGTCTCTAGATGTTATCCCAGTATTGAATCCAGCTTCCTGATGATGGTCCGGAAGTCTCAATCTTTTTTTGGGATGGGACTAGAAAAAAAGAAGAAATATAAGACAATGTCACATAAATCATCAGAAACATCAGTAAGGGTCTGAATATACCACAAGGGCACATGAGGTAACGGATCCGGGGTGCGGGGCATGTTATTCTTATGTTAATAGTAATAATGTTAGTGACGGTCTAGTAAGATGGATATAAACTCTTGTGATCTTCTAAGGTCGCTGCTTATTAACCCAATACCCAAACAGAAATATTACTCTTCATTATCAGGTATTAAGAAGCCAATAATCAGCAATATTCATCATTCTAACAAGTTATCACATAAATCATTGGACCATAAATTAGTGATATATAAGAATAATGCAGAGAAGTGACGGCTCACCTGATGGAAATCCTCATCACTGCTGTTCTCTGAACCAGACAGAACAATAGTTCGCTCGAAACGCTTTTTGTTCGCCATTTTTTAAATCTCACAATACCACAATCCTCTCTCTCTAACGCCTTCAACAACCCTCAATGGAATTAGGCGTTACACGGCATTTAGAACTGTCCGGTATATTGTGACGTCACTATAGTGACTCCATCAGCTATGGAACATTGCCACAATGACATCATCACATATACAGTTATAAGCAGCTATATATGTATAGATAGGAGGCTGCATTCATAATCACAAATAATTATTCTAATAACATGGAGTAATAATAGTGTGGTTATTCTCAATGAGGTCTGTTTGTAAAAAGTGTTGTTGTGTATTGGTGAAAATAGCCCAGAATTCCACCTTATTTTCCTCCCCTCCCTTCTCTCTCCTTGTTGTTCCCCATTTTATCATTGCTATATAATATCTTATAAGTTATGTTTGCATGTCTGTTTCCCAAATCTTATTGTGCTGTTTAGCTTTTTCTGGAACTTCAATAAAAATTTGACAATTTCAAAAAAAGTAGAATAGATTTATCAAATGTGATCAATATTCCTCTGTATGACACAAAGGCATACAGGACTTTGGCAGAAGTAATTTACTGTTTGTCTTAGGATCCTGGTTGGACCCCATGGCCAAGGAGTGGAAAAATTACTGTAGCTACAATAGCTGCAAAGGGGCTCGGGAGGACAGGGGGGTCCAGGACAAAAGTAAAAACAGCGGTAGTGGAGCAAACACTGTCAGAAGAGGGGTGAAGCTCTGCCCTGATCTTCTAAAATTGGAGGAGCAGAGTAGTGTTCCTTGTCTCTGCAATAAGGAGATTGTAAAATGCTCACTGCACTGGGTTCCAGATTTCCACTAAACAAGGACCATCCTGCTCTGCGGTACCAAGCGTCCTAGGCCCCCCAGCAGTTGCCATCCCACCATTTTCTGACCATAGGTTTTCTTTTAGAAGATTGTCACAGTGACCCCAGTGACAAGCCAATCCGAGGTGGGATGGGGGCGGGGGTCCTACTCAAAAGTTCACGTTAGGTTCCTGAATCTTCTAGTTACACTCTTATAAAGGTCCTTGCTGCATAAATCGACTTTGTGTAATCAATTTTTATTAAAGATTTTCATATTATACAGATTTCGTTAAAGAAAAATATAAGGAAGACCATACAATGAAGTAAGCCATATTCATTCTCACATGTAACATATGCAGTATAATGAGTTTACACCCAATAGGTCTGACATTGTAATTTTCAGCATTTTCATTTTATATAATTCAGTTTGAATCCAAGACCACAACTCAATGAGCTAAAGGAGCAGAAAGGGAGAATGAAAAGGTATGTTCCATATCTTGAGACATTATAAGACCTATAAAGCTAGCAAAGAAGCAATATAAAAATGTGGGGGATTCATTTAATCATTTAAGGGGATTTCTATCTCTCTAAGTGCTCTCCGCTGGGGTATTTGTAAAGAGTGATACTTATGAGAATCCAAAAAGAGAATCCATGTAAAAACTTGTCAGTTGGGCCATTAAATTCAGCAGTTAAAGACATCGTCCAATACTTTAACAATGATGAATTATCATTAGGTCATCAATGTCTGATCGCGGGGTACAACATCCGACACCCCCACCGATCAGCGGTTCCCAGGGTCAGTGATGGCCGGAACTGCTCAGTCAACTCTTTAGTGGCTGCGGCTGGGTTATGCAGATCCACCTCCTACACAAATCAATAGGTGTCAGATGTGCAGTACCTAGCTGTGGCCACTATACTGTCTACGGAGCTGTGCTGGGCAGCTCCAAAACTGAGCAGTTCCAGCCGCTGCCAACACAACTGATCTGCATGGGTACTCTGTTTTATAAAGAAGGGTCATCTCCTTGAACCATTCACCCAAAGTTAATGATTGAGGTGATTTCCAATAACAGGGAATAACTAAACAAGCAGCCATTAATAATAATAATCTTTATTTTTATATAGCGCTAACATATTCCGCAGCGCTTTACATACATTATCGTCGCTGTCCCCATTAGGGCTCACAGTCTAGATTCCCTATCAGTATGTCTTTGGAGTGTGGGAGGAAACCGGAGAACCCAGAGGAAACCCACGCAAACACGGGGAGAACATACAAACTCTTTGCAGATGTTGTCCTTGGTGGGATTTGAACCCAGGACCCCAGCACTGCAAGGCTGCAGTGCTAACCACCGCGCCACTGTGCCGCCCAACTTAAGCCATTAAGCAAAATCTCATTTGCTCCTTTTTTGTGCTTTAACCCCTTCATGATCGTCGATGGTAAATAAACATCGGCGCTTGCTGGGCTTTGTGCAGCTCCGATGTATCTCTACGGTCAGTCGGTCTTGCAGGACCCCCAGAGTCTTGCAAGTGCTGGGTTTCCGATGCAGACCGATGGCTTTGACTGGCAACATCATCGGGATCTGATTGATAAAAAAAAAAAAAAAAAAATGTTAATAAATATGTATATTTATGTAAAAAAAAATAAACAAAAGTACACATATTTGGTATCACTGCTTCTGGAATGACCCAATCTATAAAACTGCCACACTAGTTAAACTCTTCAGTGATCATTGTAAAAAGAAAAAGAAAAAAGTGGTAAAAACTATGCTTTTTCATCATGCTGCCAAAAAAAGTGGAATAAAACGTGATCAAAAAGATGAATGTAAATAAAAGTGCTATAGCTGAAAACGTCAAATTGTTCCACAAAAAACAAGCCGAAAAATAAGTTATACATCTCAGAATATAGTGATGTAAAAACAATTCTTTTTCTCTGTAAAATAGATTTTATTGTGTAAAAGCAGCACCACATAAAAAAAAATTATACTGCATTTTTCGGACTATAAAACGCACTTATTTCCCTCAAAATTTGGGGGTCATTGAGCGAAGATTTAAATCTGCGCATGCTCTGCCTCTGGACGCCATTTTTCTGTAGCCGACCGCCAGGAAATCAATGTACAGAGATGGGACTCACCGCCGACATTTTCTTGAGGCCCTGGGCCCGCAGCTTTGCACCGCCGGGACACCCCCTCCTCCCAGCCAAATGCCTGGAGCATCGCCCCACTCTTGCCGCCGCCAGCTTCCCGCAGCAGCGACCTGCCTACTGTGACCCGCTCCACCTCCGCTGACTCCCCCAGTAAGCTAAATTCGGACTATAAGAAGGACCCCCATTTTAACATTAAAATATTTTTTTTTGTTTTCCTCCCCAAAATTTGGGTTGCATCCTATGTTCTGGTGCATCTTATAGTCTGAAAAATACAGTAAATTTGCGATCACTGTAATTGTACTGACCCGAATAATAAAGTGGTCTTATCAGTTTTACCACACAGTGATCGGCATTAAAAAAACTTCAAAAAGCAAATCCTGAATTGCTAGGTTTTTTTTTAATCTTCCTCCCAAAAATCTGAATAGAAAGCGATCCAAAAATATTATGTACCTGAAAATAGTACCTATAAAAACATCAACTCGTCCTGCAGAAAACAAGACCTCACATGACTGTCAGCAGAAGTATAGAAAAATTATAGCTCTTTAAGTATGGTAATGCAAAACTTATTTTTTTGTATAAAAACTGTTTTTAGTGTGTGACAGCAGCCAAATATAAAAAAACAACATAAATCTGGTATCGCTGTAATTGCACCAACCCTAAGAATAAAGCTTTCTAATAAATTATACTGCATGGTGAACAGTGTAAAAAATAAATAAAACTAATTCTTCTCCTGCTGTTGCTGTGTTCATTCTGCCTACCAAAGATCGCAGTATGGCTTGGCTCACATTTATCCTGCACTCTGCGCTGAGCGCTTACACCGGGGTTTCTGTGTAAATCTCTGAAATACGTGATTCAGACGGAAACCTCAAAGGAAGATTCCCTATAAAGGGGCAGATGGAGGCACTTTGGACTTTGCCTATGATCTGGCGGGGTCCGTCTTTTAGGCGTGCATAAAAGTGCTGTCAGTCACAGTTTTGTGCACCTCTGAATAGAAGGACATCTCTGATCAGAGGCCAGACGGAGTCCAGAGTAACTCTGCTGTCTCATTATAGTGATTGAATCTGTTGGGTGTTTCATCTGGATCATGTTGTTCACATATTTAGATGGAAACCCCGATGTAAGTGCTCAGCGTAGAACGCCGGATAAATGTGATCCAAAATGTTATGCAAAATGTTCCCAATAAAAGCTTCAATTCCCACTAAAAAATAAGTCCCCACTCAGGTCTGTCATCTGTTCATGGAAATATAGGGGCTTCCACGTTAATGGTTGCACAAAGGCTATGGAAAAGCATTATGGCTACCCTCACCACCCATCCGCCCCAAAAAAGAAGCACCTGCGGATTCAAGATGCTTACCACATATCTAAATAAGTTCCTTGAGTGTCTAGTTTCCAAAATGATGGTCACTAGTGGGGGGTTTCTACTGTTTAGGCACATCTGGGGCTCTCCAAATGCAAAATGGCATCCACTATCGATTCCAGACAATTTTGCATTCCAAAAGTCAAATGGTGCTATTACCATTCCGAGCCCTACCATGCTCCCAAACTGTAGTTTTCTACCACATATGGGATATTGCCGTACTCAGGAGAAATTGCACAACAAATCATTCAGTGCATTTTCTCCTGTGACCTTTGTGAAAATGCTAAATTTGAGGCTAAATTAACATTTTTGTGGGAAAAAGTTTATTTTTTGTTTTTTTTTCCCCACATTGCATTAATTCTTGTGAAGAACTTGAAGGGTTAATAAACTTCTTGAATGTGGTTTAGAGCAGTTTCATGGGTGCAGTTTTTAGAATGATGCCACTTTTTGGTATTTTCTGTCACATAGGCCCCTCAAAGTCACATAAATTGTGATGTTGTCGCTAAAAAAATGGTTTTCTAAATTTTGTTGGAAAATGTGACATTTCTGATTAACTTTTAATCCTTTTAACTTCGTAACAAAACAAAGATTATTTTTCAAAAATGATTCTGATGTAAAGTAGACATGTGGTAAATGTTATTTATTAACTTTTTTGTGTGACATGACTATCTGGACTAAAGACCTAAAAATGTAAAATTTGAAAATTGCTTAATTTTCTCCAAATTTCTGATATTTTCACAAACGGAAAAAATATCATCCTAAGTTTACCACTAACCTGAAGTATGACATGTCACGAAGAAACAATCTCAGAATCAGTGGGATCCGTTGAAGCGTTTCAGAGTTATTACCTCATAAATTGACAGTGGTCACAACTGAAAAAAATTGGCCTGGTCATGAAGGTGAAAACAGACTCTGGCACGAAAGGGTTATCAGACCCTGTGAGAATGGACAACAGGGTCACATGAGGAGACTTGGCCACTATAGCTCCACTTATAATTTAGTTAACTGAAAAAAAAAAAACTGATTTCCAGAATGGTTTTAAGATGTTACAACCCCCATGATATATAGAGCATAGTCAGGGCCGCCATCAGGGCATTACTGCCGTTGCTGGTGTATGGGACCCGGTGAGCAGAAGCAAAGAGAGGGGGCCCGGACTGGGTGAGATACGCAGCCTGCACTGAGGCAGCATAGCCGAGCCACTGTATAAACAGCCTGGCAGACTGCGTGGCTCGCTGGGGCCCAAGGTAATTTGTTACCTTACCTTTATTAAGTCCCGGGCCCCCAGTCACAGCCGCAGCTGCATACATTGTATGGCCACATCAGAGGGGGCCAGCCGCATTTGACATAAGTGACATCTGACTCTGCCGGCCTGCCCTCTGCTCCCAAGCTGCCGGCCTTTGCATTATATGCAGGAGTTAAGGGCCCAAAAGTGATGAGGTGTGCGCCTCCTCGTCTGTCCGACCTCCCATTCGCCCATCTGCTGGCTCACCCACCTCCTACTTTTCTTGTGCCCCCTTCTCTGTTCGTGCAGTTTGAAGTTGGAGCCCATCTCTGTCTGCAAGCTATTAACTACTACTAAATTCAACCCTACTGACTGCTGCCTGTCTGCCTGCATGCAATAGGGAACTAAAAGGGGATATTTAAGTAACCTAATATATAGAACTTTTTTTTTTCCATTGATATAGCTGTATGGGTCTAGTTTATGGGCTGTTGAACTTTCCAGCTCTGAAAAGTCCTCCTATAAAGTATCAGCCAACTCAGGGGTAACAGTTGGGAGACTGGTCTTCTGTATGCAATTGTTCATTTTATAGTCTGGAGACAATGAGAACATGCCATCATACTGAGCCTAAATATTGTAAAGGTCCCTATAATAAGCTCCAAACTTTTCAGTAATTTAAGCCGAGTCCTGTTATTGTACTCTCTGTTTTCTTGATTTTGGAGATGTAGCTAATGCCTATTCTAGGGTGTTAGAACACGGACCAATGTCTAACACTTATATTAGCATGCTCATAAAAACCAGCAAAGCCAATATTTTGGTGGAGATATTTTTGATATAATAAGTTCTTGAGTTCCTCTCATGTTCTTACCAGTATGCACAGTGGGTAATAAAGAAATTTTATAACCGGATTCCAGATTGTTGATCTGCAGCAATAAAGTGGAAATAAGAGAGGCTTTCTCTTCCGCCTACTGGTAGAGAAAGGTTGAACTTGTTGGACCTATGTCTTTTTTCATCCTATATAACAATGTAACCATGTTTGATCAGAATACCTAGTAACACACAATTTAAGTGCCACCCACCTTGTAGAAAGAATTGTTCTTGAGAATGAGTTTCCAAACATTCAGTCATGGAATTCTGAACTTAATTCATCTTTGATCCTTAAGTAAGTTATCAATAAGACACCAAGTGCAACAATGTTATCTACTGTTGGGGGGGGGGATAAGATGAAGGAAACCAGGGGCATGATCAGATCAGATTAGATTACGTGCCCAATAGACACTTGTACCTGCCATGACACAGCATGTTGACTGATGAAAAATGTATCATCCAGGTGTTCATTGGCAAACTTCAGACGGGCCTGCACATGTGCCTTCTTGAGCAGGGGGACCTTGCGGGCACTGCAGGATTTTAAACCTTTAAGGTGTAATGTGTTACCAATGGTTTTCTTGGTGACTGTGGTCCCAGCTGCCTTGAGATCATTAACAAGTTCCCCCCGTATAGTTTTAGGCTGATCTCTCACCTTCCTCATGATCAAGGATACCCCACGAGGTGTGATTTTGCATGGTGCCCCAGATCGATGTCAATTGACAGTCATTTTGTATTTCTTCCATTTTCTTACTATTGTACCAACAGTTGTCTCCTTCTCACCCAGCGTCTTACTTATGGTTTTGTAGCCCCTTCCAGCTTTGTGCAGGTCTATGATCTTGTCCCTGACATCCTTAGAAAGCTCTTTGGTCTTGCCCATGTGGTAGAGGTTAGAGTCTGACTGATTAATTGAGTCCGTGGACAGGAGTCTTTTATACAGGTGACTATGTAAGACAACTGTCTTTAATGCAGGTAACGAGTTGATTAGGAGCGTCTAACTGGTCTGTAGGAGCCAGAACTCATAATGGTTTGTAAGGGATCAAATACTTATTTCTCACTGCAAAAGGCAAATAAATTTATCTAATTTATACAATGTGTTTTTCTTGATTTTTTGGGGGATATTCTATCTCTCAGTGTTAAAATTAACCTACCCTTAAAATTATAGACTGTTCATGTCTTTGTCAGTGGGAAAACTTACAAAAACAGCAAGGGATTAAATACTTATTTCCTTCACTGTATGATCATACTTCACAACTCCCCGAGGACATCCAGGAGACTCTCGGGATTGTTTGTATGTTCTCCCCGTGTTTGCGTGGGTTTCCTCCGGATTCTCAGTTTTCCTCCCACACTACAATGACTTACTGATAGGGAATTTAGATTGTGAGCCCCAATGGGGACACCAATGATAATGTTTGTAAAGCGCTGCTGAATATGATAGTGCTATATAAGCAATGCATGATAAATAATAATAAAAATTATAATCTTATTACATTTCTTCCCGGCCATTTACAATATACAGTAGTACAATGGCAGCTGGCAGGTCTCCATTTGTTTGGATTAGCTCGAATCGCAAAAAGTTCGAATTTGCCAGAATTTTTATTGAAATTTGAGGCAAATTTAATTTGCTTTAAATCAATTGGCTCATCTCTACTTAGTAAATATGCATTTTCATTCATAACTGTTTTTCTTTTATGGGAAATAGAGTCCCCCTTAGACAATAGGGCACGGTGTGGTGACAACCTCGGTCCCCCACACTTCAGCTATTGCAAAACTACCACTCCAAAGGGGGCTTACTGTCCACCAGTAATTGATTGATATGAAGCACCCTTAGAGCAGTTGCAGATGGCCGTATTTTGGGTCCAAGTGCGATTCGATGTTTTGTCGGATGTTAGTCTATGAGGCCGTGCACATGTCCGATTTTTTTCCTCGAACAGATAGAAAAAATTGTTGCATGATCGAATTTGATCCGATATTCGGATTTCACTCGGCCATGTAAGTCAATGAGTGCATTGAAAACATCAGACTGCACTCGGATGACATCTGAGTGCAGTCCGATATACGTGCACTGACACAATGGAAAAGATAGAGAATTTTTCTTTCCTCCATCTTCTCCTCATCCGAGAAAATCGGATCACACTGTGCTGACACTTTGCTCAAACTCTTGGATGAGACAATCTATGGCCCTTTGCCCCTGCCCTAAGGCTGCACCCACCTGCAACCGCAAATAAGAGCACAAGTTTGCAGGTAACACCCTAGCATTACCCCAAGTTCATGCACTCATTTGAAGGTGCTGATGGGTGTGGCTCTAGGCTGCATGTGGTCCCCGTTAGGCTACGTTATCACAATGAGTTTTGGTGAGTTTTTTTTATGCTGCATATTTTCAAAAAATGCAAGTAACCTATTTTACTTAATGGGTGCAGAAATGCTGCAGAACATCTGCAACATCAAAAACTTACCAAAAGCTTATGGTGGAAACCTAGCCTTAGATGCCAAACTAAGGATGAACACTTGGTTTTTGACCTTGAGAAAGGTGTTGGTCCGGTGCCGAAACGCGTCGGTTGAATAACAAACCTTTATTTATATATTTCGGATCCCATCATTTCCATGAACGCAGCCCACACATTATGATTATCTCCGCTTTGCCAATCTGTTATCTGGACGATACTCTCCTCCAGCAATGGGGCGGCACCTATGGCACATCAGGCATCTATAGATGTTGTGTCCTTACACAACCCTTACAGGTGAGCGCTAACATCATCCTCGCCTCCATCTTACTCTATACGGTACTGCCCTATCCGTGCGCATTTGTCCCATCCAGATCTTTCCAACCTATGGATGAGGCCACACGTGGTGGTTTAGGTGCAGCTGATGAGGGGCTGCACTGCATCCATTTGAAATCCTGTCTAATCTGCTCACATATCTAGGAGAAGGTCATGGTTTTCCAGCAGGATGAACATACAGTAAGCTCTATGGGAAAAGCTAGATGTTTAGAGCAAACCTGGTTTTGTTTTTCGGATGATTTGGGGATTTGCTGATGTGAGAACTATTCTTAGCAGCAGGAGCCGATTGGAATTCATTGATCATACAACACAGATTGTATTATTCATCACTGCTAACCTGAAAATGGTTTTCGCAGCGCTTTCAACCACGCTGATTACAATTACTGGCAGCTGTTAAAGTCGTCTTTTCTGAGATTTTACTCTGTTAAATCTCTTAAATATTCCTATGTTATATCCTGTAATCATAAATACAGAAAATTCAGATTTTTCCAAAAGCTTTATCCATTCACAGCAAAATGTTTCTTTTTTAGTTTTAGTTTGCTATAATTGGAAAAAAAGAATTGCACCATTATTCCATACTACCTTCACTTGCAAACTGTATACTAAGGCCTCATTCAGACCTTCATGATTTTTTTCCTACATAAAAACATGATCCCTTGTTCATCAGTGTCTTGGATCCAGGTTTCATCAGTGTTTGGTCCATGTGTCAGTTTATACCATAAGTGATTTTTTTACTGAAATTAAAAAACCTACAAAACTTATTCTATTCCTTGCAATGTTAATGTCATGCAAGGTGAGGGAGGAACCAAGTGCACAATGACGGGAAATGGGGGAAGAAGCCCAAACACTATGGAAAGGGAGAGTGGAGACTACTAGGCAGATCTGACAATCAGCCTGATTCCCTTAACGTTAAGAAATAGGTTCCGCACCTATCGCCTTGCAGGAAACCTAATCCCTGACTGCTCCTAGCGATAGGCCCTAGGTTGGGAGGGGACGGGGTGAGCACTAGTCAGCCCCCACGGCAACTAAAGACAAAAAGGTAAACAGATAAGGCAATACACTTATCTTGAGAAGACACCAGAGAGATCACGCCAACTATCCTACAAGGAAACTCCAAGAAGAAACTAGCCGACTACTAGTACTGCAGGCCTGGACAGAGGAAAATAGATCTATCACTGGCAACTCTCTGGAGAGACTGAAGGTATTTAAATATCCAGCAAGGGTATGTCAATTAGCAGCAGAAGGTGAAGGTAACTGCTAGGTCCAAGAAAGAGAAGGACATCACTACACTACAGAGATGGAAAGATCAAGAAGGTGCCTGCAGAGCCAAACGTAATGACCTTCTACAGCTGGATCCAGAACAACTGTCTGTCACACCTGACACACCCGTAACAGGTAATCACGGACAGCACATGGATTGTACACTGATGCCATCCGTGTGCTGTCCTTGATTATCATTTACTTATGGGCTTTTATGGATAATTTTGATATGTTACTTGGATCAAAAATAGACATGTAACAATGTTTTTTTGCCGACCACTCGGACCACAAAAAAACTTGTGAGCAGACCTATAGAATATAATGGGTACGTGTTCTATCAGTGAAAAACACAGAGCAGGTACATGATTCATGGACGTCTGATTGAGGGTTTAGGTGATAATAAAAAACACTGTACAAACAGAAAAGGAGTGGATATAATTTATCAATAATGTTATTGATTATACCAGAAATCATCCAGCTTTTGCCTAAATAGTACACCTGGCATATATTTAGTGCTACCTTCTAGGTATGTAGGGCACGCATCACCTTGTTATTCCATCACATGGCTGACATATATGTGCAGCAGTAAATCTGTTCTGAAAAATGGTGCAAATCGTTAATAAACTTGCCTCATTTTTTGACTCCTTGTACTTTTAGGGAAATATATCTTATTTATTTTATTTATCTTATATTTATCTAATATTATAATATATTTATAGATTTTTTATATATATCTTATATTTTAATTATATCTCTATATATGAAAAAATATATATTGCCTGCTCACCACTGTTGAGAACACACATACCCTCCTGTGCACCAAGGTCCCCAAGCCAGGGCGACAAAAATCTGAAAAAATAGTCCGTCATCCAGGTAGTTCTTCAAAGCAATGAGGAAAGAAGGACTGATACAGTCCGAAACATGTCGGCTAAACTGTACACACTGGCTCCATATGGATAATAATATGGTTTGAATAAAGTTGGATGCGCGACTATCTGTTTTATCTGATTTATTCAGAAAAAACACTAAATGAAGTTTGAGACATGGCAGTACAGTAAATGAATCATACAGTAATATTACTCCTTGAAGGGAATACTTCATTAGAAAATGACCCATTGTTTAAATCAGACTTTTATGTTAAATATATTATTTACAATTGTTTGATCATTTTTTTCTTAATTTTCAGATCACTATCTATATTAAAACATTTTTTGAATTGTAGCAAATATTACCCTAGTCAATAAGCCAAATACTAAACTCCTACTTCCTGTTCTGTAAAGACGACTTTTCAGTAGTCTCATTAACATCAATGAACAAATCAAAAATGACAGTAGATAATATGCAGTAGATAGCGCAGGATCCACCTTTCTAAGTAGGTGATATCACAGCTCACCTCCTCCCCCCACTTCCTGCTCTATGACTTTTGCCCAGATCAGAGCATGTCCAGAAAATTGAATATCGTCAGAGCCAGTCTTTTTCTGATAATGTCCTTGTGGCTGCTGCATAGGACAGGAAGTAAGGGTCTAGTATTAGGCCTAGTGGCCAGTGGAAAAAATTGCAAGATTTCTGGAGCAATTTGGAAGACAAGTTGGGCAATCTTTTCCTTATGCAACCTCCAAGTCCTTCATTTTATGATGGGTAGAATGTAGAAGAGCTGAATCTTTAATTTGACCTAACTCGGAGTGCTTGCACACTGTGTTATCTGTGATTTTACATAGGACTGCAGTTGGAAACAAAAACAGCAGGTCCATGTTTTACTTTGGGATTTTCAAACCTTAAATGTGGGCGACTTTGCAAACCCAGTGAACAAAAGATGTAGTCCTAGACAATTGACAATTCGTCCTTGCTATATAAATATTTAGAACTTTTCTTTCTGTATCAAATGTAACGGGTCTGGGAGGCGAAACCTCTGAGCTACTATACAAGGGGGCGGTCCTTGTAAGGGAGCGGGTGGTGACCAGGCAGGCAGTCACAGCAGGTGACCGGAACAGTCTCTGGAAGAACAGGCAGGAGGTCACGGCAAGTGACCGGGGCAGTCTCTGGATGAACGGGCAAATGGTCACGGCAAGTGACCGGGGCAGTCTCTGGATGAACGGGCAGATGGTCACGGCAAGTGACCGGGGCAGTCTCTGGATGAACGAGCAGATGGTCACGACAAGTGACCGGGGCAGTCTCTGGATGAACGGGCAGATGGTCACGGCAAGTGACCGGGGCAGTCTCTGGGTAAAGGGTTGGTACGACCTGTGGCGGCTGATGGTAGACGTGAGCTCCCAGGTGAGCAGGCGAGAGTCTCTGGATAAACCGGTGGTCACGGCATGTGACGGCGGAGCCTCCAGGAAGACCAACAGACAGACGGCAGATGAGCGCTCCCAGGTGAGCGGGCAGAAGTCTCTGGACAGGCGGGTGGTCACAGCACGTGACGGCAGAGCCTCCAGGTAGGCTAGGAGACAGGCAGCAGATGAGTGCTCCCAGGTGAGCGGGCAGGAGTCACTGGACAGGCAGGTGGTCACAGCACGTGACGGCGGAGCCTCCAGGTAGGCTAGTGACGCACCCCCTGGGCCATATTCTTTAGGGGAATACCCGGAGCCGGATCAGATGGGGGTTGTAGTCTCCGAGTGGCTGTGACCCGGTCCGTGCCCAGGGTGTCAAGCTCAGAGTATGTGGCAGTCCTACAGATGTTATAAAGTTCTTTATGTCGACTACGCCACCCGTTGTATTGCGGTCACTACGGCCGCCGCTGCAGCAGGGTCCGCTGAGGCTGATGGTGTTGGTGCAGCTTTTGATAGTATAACCCCCAACGGGTGGGGTATAGCCTCAGGGGGTCAGGTGCAGAGGATGGGGGTTGTGGTGGTGCAGCATAGATGGTAATTAAAGACAGAGTCGGGTTGTGCAGTTTAGGGTATTTACTTACTGCTGATGTTCCGGTCACTCCAGCTTCAAGTGACCACCCGAGCCGTGCTGCGTCCACCAGGTCCTGGATTCAGCCAACCCCCAAGCAAGTCCGGAGCGTGACCCTGAGCCCTCCTTCCTGTCCTGTCTTCTGGCCGTCCCCACCAGGGATCCACCTAGGTCCAGCTCCCTCGGGCCTTCTGTTGGGAAATCCTTGGCCTTGGGTTCCCTGACCCTACATGTGGTTTGCCTTCAGGGTGGATGTGGTGGGTGGCCGTGGCAGATCCTGCCCACGGCCTCCGGTCTCTGGCTAGGGTGTGCTTTAGCCCCCACCAGTTTGGGATCCGGTACCCTTTTGCCAACTCTTCACCCGATGATGGACTTTGGGTTCTCAGAGTCCTTTTCCTTCACCCCCTCTGGGTCTTTCTTCCTTTCTCCTCTCTCTCTCTCTGGGGCTGCTCTGCTCCTCTTCCTCTACTCTGCTCTGACAAAAGGCTGACAGACTGACCGTGGCAGACTGACTCCTCTGCAAAGACTGACCCTGATCTAAGATGGTGCCCACCTTATATACTCCCTCTATGTGTGAGCTCAGGTGACCAGCACCCAATGAGCTCCTATCTTTACCCAGGCTGCTCCCCCTATCTGCCCCTACACTACTGGGATGTACCACCCCCCTCCCACTCCAGCCAGGAACAGACTCGGTCGTACCTGCACATTTCTAAGTGGGAGTACCGTTGGTCTGCTCCTCGGAAATGGGATGTGTGTAGTGCATGCAGCTTTCTGAGCTCAGTTCCACACTCCATCCTTACCCGGGAGTGGAATATCACACCTCTGGCTTGAGGTGTAATACCCCTGTAGCAGCCGAATCCTCAGGGTGCTACATTAGCAGGCAGGTAGCAGATGTGCGCTCCCAGGTGAGCGGCAAGCTGGTCCATAGACAGACTGACAGGAGTTGGAAGGCAGACCGTCGGACCTCAGGCAAGCAGGCAGGTAGCTGATGTGCGCTCCCAGGTGAGCGGGCAAGCTGGTCCATAGACAGACTGACAGGAGTTGTAAGGCAGACCGTCGGACCTCAGGCTAGCAGGCAGGTAGCAGAATATCAGGCAGGAATAAGACAGCAAGCTGGCAGGAATCTGGCAGGTATCTGGCAGGTAACTGGCAACGGGACCTGAGGGCTGAAGCAGAGTAGTGAACAGTGCAACAACATTGCTCGGGCACCTCCATTTTGGAGGAGGTGCCTTATATATGGTGAAGTCCTCCGGCCATTGGCCGGGGACTCCTTAGGACGGCGCGCGCGGCCCCTTTAAGAGGGAGGGAGAGCGCGCTCGCGCGCCCTAAGCACAGTGGCCGGGAAGGAGCGCGCGCTGCCAGCAGAGCGGGAGGAGGACGCCGGGCACGGAGCAGAGAGGTGAGGGGAACAGCGTCCCTGCCTAGCAGAGGGCAGGGACGCCGGCGCTACAGTACCCCCCCCTTTAGGCCCCCCCTTTTTTAGGCCAGACAGAAATTTAGCAAGGATGAGAGGGGCATGGATGTTCTCCCGGGGCTCCCACGTTCTCTCCTCAGGACCAAACCCCTTCCAATCTACTAGAAAAAAGGTCTTTCCTCTTACCCTTTTGGTGGCAAGAATGTTCTCTACCTCAAACTCGTCCTCAGCAGAAACCGGAGCAGGAGGCGTACCTGTAGACTTGGAAAAAGAGTTAAGTACCACAGGTTTGAGGAGAGATACATGGAAGGAGTTAGGGATCCGTAAGTTGGCCGGGAGTTTCAATTTATAGGCCACCGGGTTGATCTGACTGATGACCTCCAGAGGACCGATGAACCGAGGCCCTAACTTGTAAGAAGGTATCTTGAGTCGGACATATTTAGATGAGAGCCAGACTTTATCTCCAGGACGAAATTGTGGAGGATCCAGGCGTTTTTTGTCAGCGTGTCTTTTCATCCGTTCGGACGACTGAAGGAGTGCGGATCGGGTACTCTCCCAAATGGAGGAAAATTTGCTAACGAGAGATTCCGCAGCCGGGTTGTCCACAGAGGTGGAGACAGGAAAAGGAATCCGAGGATGCTGACCGAAGACTACAAAAAACGGGGATTTGGAGGAGGATTCGCTCTCGTGATTGTTATAAGAGAACTCGGCCCATGGTAGGAGATCCACCCAGTCTGAATGATGGGCATTAACGAAGTGCCGGAGGTAACTGGTCAGGTTCTGATTGATCCGCTCCACTTGACCATTGGACTGTGGGTGGTAAGCGGAAGAGAAGTCCAGGGTGACGTCTAGCAGTTTACAAGTGGCTCTCCAGAAGCGTGAGGTGAACTGTACCCCACGATCCGACACGATGTGGAGGGGCAGGCCATGAAGACGAAAGATGTGACGAATAAAGTCTTTAGCTAGCTCGGGTGCAGACGGGAGGCCTGGCAGGGGAACGAAATGAGCCATCTTGGAGAAGCGGTCAGCGACCACCCAAATGACCGTACAACCGGCAGAGACTGGGAGGTCAGTTATAAAGTCCATTGCTATATGCTGCCAGGGGGCAGCAGGTACAGAAAGCGTAAGGAGGCGACCGGCTGGCAGATGTCTCGGAACCTTGTTGCGGGCGCAGGACACACAGGCAGAAACAAAGTCTATTACGTCCTTGTGCAGGGTAGGCCACCAGTAGTGCCGGGTAATAAGCTGGAGGGTCTTTTTCTGACCGGCATGGCCAGCCAGTTTAGACGAGTGACCCCAGTGAAGGATCTTCTCCCGATCAGGAACGTCTTTCCGGGAGGGAGACGATTTAGACTCACGGGAGCCACCTGCATTACTCTGGCGGGATCGATGATGTGTTTCGGATCTTCCTCAAGATCAGACACCAGAAAGGATCGAGACAAGGCGTCCGCCTTGACGTTTTTGTCAGCCGGGCGAAAATGAAGAACAAAATCAAAGCGAGCAAAAAACAAGGACCACCGGGCTTGGCGCGGGTTAAGTCTCTGGGCATGCTGGAGGTAAGCCAAGTTCTTGTGGTCAGTGTAAATTATTACCGGGTGAAGAGCCCTCTCGAGCAGGTAACGCCACTCCTCCAATGCCAGTTTGATGGCCAATAACTCTCGGTCTCCTATGGAATAATTGCGCTCTGAGGAGAAGAGGAGTTTAGAGAAGAAGCCGCAAGTTACCATCCTCCCGGAAGATGATTTTTGAGTAAGTACCGCTCCGGCTCCAGAGGAGGAGGCGTCAACTTCCAGGAAGAACTGCTTGTTGCCGTCCGGGCGATGCAGCACCGGGGCGGAAGAGAAGGCCTGTTTTAAGGAAAGAAAGGCCTCCTCTGCTTCGGGCGGCCACTCTTTGGGATTAGTACCCTTACGGGTGAGTGCGGAAATTGGGGCAGTCCGGGAAGAGAAGTGTGGTATGAAGAGGCGGTAGTAGTTGGCGAAACCCAGGAACCGCTGAATGGCCTTCAACCCCTCCGGTCGAGGCCATTTCTCGATGGCAGACAGTTTCTCTGGATCCATTCGTAGGCCGGTCTGAGAAATAATGTAGCCCAAAAACGGAAGCGAGGTCTGCTCAAAGAGGCACTTCTCGCATTTAGCGAAGAGGTGATTCTGCTTGAGCCTGAGCAGGACCTGACGAACGTCCCTCCGGTGAGTCTGGAGATCCGGAGAGAAGACCAAGATGTCGTCCAGGTACACCACTACGCAGGAGTAGAGAAGGTCCCGGAAGATGTCATTGACCAACTCTTGAAAGACAGCAGGAGCGTTACAGAGACCAAAGGGCATTACCAGATATTCATAGTGGCCGTCCCGGGTGTTGAATTCCGTCTTCCATTCATCCCCCTGACGGATACGAACCAGGTTGTACGCCCCATGGAGGTCCAGTTTGGTGAAGATTCTAGCCCCCCTCAGACGATCAAATAACTCCGGAATGAGCGGAAGGGGGTACTTATTCTTCACCGTGATCTGGTTAAGGCCTCTATAGTCTATACAGGGACGGAGAGATGGGACATGATGAAGGCAATTTTGGCCCAGTCGGAGTTAAACTGGTGGGACAATAGTTCAAAGTGCAGGGTGCACTGATTTATGAAGCCCCGAGCCTGGGCGGAGTCGCCTCCGAAGCGAGGAGGTGCAGAAAGCCGGGGTCCGGGGTAGGATACCATGGTATTAGTGGGCAGCGGAGCTGCCGGATTGCGAGTCATGGCACTGGCGGTGGTTGCTGGTGGAGCAGTCAGAGTGTCCAGGCGAGAATTGACATTCCGCAGGTGACCCAGGATGGACTCCTGTTGGGACCTCTGACGGGACAGTTCATGACACAGGTCCGAGAGCGAGGGAGCTTGGGTGCCACCGGGTTCCTTGGCCCGAGCAAACTGTAACGGGTCTGGGAGGCGGAACCTCTGAGCTACTATACAAGGGGGCGGTCCTTGTAAGGGAGCGGGTGGCGACCAGGCAGGCAGTCACAGCAGGTGACCGGGACAGTCTCTGGAAGAACGGGCAGGAGGTCACGGCAAGTGACCGGGGCAGTCTCTGGATGAACGGGCAGATGGTCACGGCAAGTGACCGGGGCAGTCTCTGGATGAACGGGCAGATGGTCACGGCAAGTGACCGGGGCAGTGTTCTGGATGAACGAGCAGATGGTCACGGCAAGTGACCGGGGCAGTCTCTGGATGAACGGGCAGATGGTCACGGCAAGTGACCGGGGCAGTCTCTGGGTAAAGGGTTGGTACGACCTGTGGCGGCTGATGGTAGACGTGAGCTCCCAGGTGAGCAGGCGAGAGTCTCTGGATAAACGGGTGGTCACGGCATGTGACGGCGGAGCCTCCAGGAAGACCAACAGACAGGCGGCAGATGAGCGCTCCCAGGTGAGCGGGCAGAAGTCTCTGGACAGGCGGGTGGTCACAGCACGTGACGGCAGAGCCTCCAGGTAGGCTAGCAGGCAGGTAGCAGATGTGCGCTCCCAGGTGAGCGGGCAAGCTGGTCCATAGACAGACTGACAGGAGTTGGAAGGCAGACCGTCGGACCTCAGGCAAGCAGGCAGGTAGCTGATGTGCGCTCCCAGGTGAGCGGGCAAGCTGGTCCTTAGACAGACTGACAGGAGTTGTAAGGCAGACCGTCGGACCTCAGGCTAGCAGGCAGGTAGCAGAATATCAGGCAGGAATAAGACAGCAAGCTGGCAGGAATCTGGCAGGTATCTGGCAGGTAACTGGCAACGGGACCTGAGGGCTGAAGCAGAGTAGTGAACAGTGCAACAACATTGCTCGGGCACCTCCATTTTGGAGGAGGTGCCTTATATATGATGAAGTCCTCCGGCCATTGGCCGGGGACTCCTTAGGACGGCGCGCGCGGCCAGTTTAAGAGGGAGGGAGAGCGCGCGCGCGCACCCTAAGCACAGTGGCCGGGAAGGAGCGCGCGCTGCCAGCAGAGCGGGAGGAGGACGCCGGGCACGGAGCAGAGAGGTGAGGGGAACAGCATCCCTGCCTAGCAGAGGGCAGGGACGCCGGCGCTACATCAAATATATTTAATATTTTCTGATCACTATTTCTGCCCATAACCAGGTGTTTTCTGCCCTCTCGGTCCCCTTTATTTCACTAATGCAAAATAATCACATGAAGCAATTTTTATTATTATTATTATTATTATTTAACGACCTTCAGCTCAATCTCGAGCCATGGCGTGTTCATGGATGAACACTCAGTAGGAAGATCGATCTTGTGCAAGCCTAGATAGATCCACCAGGGTCTTCTCCACCGTTACTTTGATTGTATCAAGCCATCGAGTTGCTGGTCTTCCTCTTCGCCTTGTTCCTTCTATTCTTTTGACCATGATGTCCTTCATCGGTGATGGCTCTTTTTGTATAATGTGTCCAACGTAGGCAAGTCGTAGCTTGGTGATCCTTGCTTCGAGTGCCATGTCTGGTTCGATTTGACCCTGTGGAAAATTGACAAAACTGAAGCTCTTGTGTCTCTTTACCACCCAGAAGAGGAACTCACATAATCTCCCCATGGTGTCATCCAGCGCCAGAGTCACCATATAGAAAACACAACGCCGGCTCACAAGGCATCATGCTGCTTGTGTTTCAATCATATATAGATTATGTATTTCACTTTGTAATTATGTTAATGAATATGCAAGTATGTAGTCAGAGAATCAACATCTTATTACTATTTTTGGCCCCCTCGGAAAGGTCATTGATGTCCCCCACCCTGCCAATCTGTATGCGGGGAGAATAAAGCCAGCGTGCACTGTAACAAGGAGATATAGGAAACAGATTGGGCTTCTCTGGTTCTGTACTGTGTTATTAGCGACTGGCTTAGGCCAAACCGTCCTTGGCATAAGGTACGGATTGAAGCTACTGATCCCTTGCAATTTTTTAAAGCTGGACGGATTATCTTCTGAGGCCCCAGTGATCTGTGCACAAAGGCAAGCCTCAATCAAACGTCTACTCGCTAAGCTCGCAGTAGTTACAGACTTCCAGCATATGTTTTCCTCCCTCTCCAAAGGCATATTTCATGAAGGGGGGAATAAAACTGTGCCCGTCACTGCCACCCTTGACACATCAGTCAGGAGATGTATGATTTTGACATTTAGCAGCTAAAAATGATATTGCCGAAAAAAGTTCACGAGTTCATCCTGATAGAATGTTCTAGGGAAGAGGAAAAATACGTCTTTCCGTTAGACACCAAATGACCGCGTCAATGATAAGAATGCTTTAAATGGGGGAAGATTTCAATTGAAATTGGAGCTCGTGAGTGATTTGTTTCCTGGGTGTCACAGATTTGCAAGAGTGATAATTTAACTGCGTCCTGTCCAATGTGATGTATTTAAACACAAAGCTTAATGTAAGGGAAGATGTTGAGCATCAATGTGGTAATTTGTGTAATAAATTCACCTTCCTCGGCGCCAGAGAAGGTAATGTATAGGGGAATGCATTACTCGAGCACTAAACATGCCGGACAGCTCTTTATGCTTCCTTTTATTAGTAGAAATGTGCCATTTTCTTTTGTGGATGTCAGATGTTATTTTCAATGTAATACACCTATGTATTTTATACATCGGGTACGAATTCTCAATTTGTATGAATATGTGGGATTATTGGATGCATTACCAGTTCTGCAGTGATGCCACGAAGGATTGTTTCCAACGATAATAAGAATTGTTTTCCGATTTGAGACATTTATGGCGTATTCACACTGTTACGTAATGTTATACAGTATCACTAGAGGGCGCTGTGGCTGGAGGCTTGAAAAGCAACGTCAGATAATCATGTTCTTTTTCTTATTCCTTCATATATATAGTGCTCAACATAAATGAGTACACCCCCCTTGAAAAGTAAGATTTGAATCAATATTTCTAAAATTTTGACAAGATTGAGTTTCATGGAATATTTTTAACCCATAAAATGAAAGTAGGGTTAATAACTTTCTTTACAAAATCTTCAAATTTACGAAAACTAGTTAATACAAAAATGAATGCATCCCACATGAAAAACGACTACATCTAGTATTTTTTATGACCTCCATGATTTTTAAGGACACCACCAAGTCGTCTAGGCATGGAGTGAACAAGTTGGCGGCATATTGCAACCTGTATATTATTGTATATTCTTCAAGAATGACCTCTTTTAGAGCCTGGATGCTGGATGGAGAATAATGCTCAACTTGTCTTTACAGAATTCCCCATAAGTGTTCAATTGAGTCAGATCAGGAGACATACCTTGATCAACCCTCCTGAGCCAACTATATGGGCATGTAGGTCTTAGAAAGTTGAATAACATGATACCTTGGTATCTGCAATCTGATGTCTTATTTCATAGAAATCCACGTTTTTTCTTAAAATCAAATGAGCTGTTGAGATCTTTGGGCTGGACACCGATCTGCCTGAGAATCTGCGCCCAGAGTTTATTTTAAAGGAAATAGGGAGTTACCTATGTGAGCCATATAATGACTAGTGTTGAGCGAGCATGCTCGACACTGCTCGGTACTTGCCCGAGCATCTCACTACTCGGGATGTTCGGCGAACACCGAGCATTTTCGGGTTACTCGGGCGGGAGCTCGGGTCTCCACCCTGCATGTTTGGAGCTCTTTACAGAGCCAATGAACATGCAGGGATTGCCAGCCAGTCACTGTAATGCCGCAGCCATGTTGTTTGTGGGCATTACAGTGATTGGCTGGCCGCACAGCGTCACCTCGAGTATTTAAAACCGGGCGCCGCCATCTTGGACACAGTCACTCCGGGTCAGACAGTGTAGGGAGAGTGCTGCTGAGCTAAGGAGAGATTTATACTGCGAAATAGGTAGTGTAGGGTCTCTAAAGCCTGCAAAATCAAACAAACAGTCCTTCTGAGGACTAATATCCATCCCAGATAGACAAGGACTTGCACGGGGATAGTTGCAAGTCTGCATCTTCTGATGCGGCAAGGATCACTTGTGATGGGCACACTTTTAGGCAGTGACCTGGGTGTCAGAGATGCTTCCAGGGGTCTTCCCCATGCTGTTCCCATGTCTTTTCAGCACTGTATGCATGTGTCACACAGCACATGGCCAGATAAGGTTGTAAAACGTTAAAATGACATTTCACGGTGAATGCATTTGTCACGGTTGAAAGCAATACAAAAGTGCAAAAACACATAAAAAATGCTACTTGTGAACATAGCCCAAGGTGTGGAGGAGTGTTTTTGTTTTTAGTTATTTATTTTACCTTATACACAAGTCTTTACCCTGGAAAGGAACTTCCTTAACATATTTCACAGGAAAACAGTTTCAGTTTAGTTTTTGAGCGTTTTATTGTGAGCCCATAAAAGTGGCTTAATACCTCTGACCACGTTGTTGACAGCAGTGACCTGGGGGTCAGAAATGCTTCCTGGGGCAATCCCCATGCTGTCCCCATGTCATTTGAGCACTGTCACTATCGTTTTGGGCACTTTTTAGGCTTTCTACAGACTGCTGGGGGTGCCGCTGCAAAAATGCTCGGATCTCCCATAGACTAACATTGGGCTCGTTGCTTGGGTCGAGCACCCGAGTATCACGGTGAGCTCGGCCCGAGCTTCGAGCACCCGAGCATTTTAGTACTCGCTCAACGCTAATAATGACTGATGGGTCTGCTCTACTGACCTCACTGCAGAGCTGTGTATGTGTCGCGCCCCCAGGGGCCTTACTGTTTGGGGACAGTATATATATATATCACGGTGGCTGGCCCAGGGCGGACAGTGCACAAAAGGGGTAGCGATTACTACTAAAGTTCAGAGAAATTTGTGACGCCACCTGTGGTGTCTGGTGAAGGTCACCAGCGCTGCAGCAGTCCACTGAGGCAGGTGTCAAGGCAGCTAAAGATGGTACAGTTCCCCACAGGTGGAGCGGGGCCTCAGGGCAGTGTAGATAGATAGAAGGTGGGTGCGCTGGGCGTTGTGGTGCAGTGAGGAATAATAGCGCCGGTGAAGAGACAGACAGAGACAATTTCCTTGCAGTCATCCAAGGTTTTACTCACAGTCCTTAGGCAAGTCACAAATGCACTTCGCAGGTGAAGGCCTCCCTCGTCGCGCTGCATTCACCGGGCAGGCGTTCAGCCCTTTCTCAGCAAATTTAGGAATGCCTGGCGGAACCCTACTTTCATATGTACCTATCTTGACCTTTTCCACACTTGGTCCTTCTCACCGCTGCCCTACGCTGCTCACTCTCAGTCCCGCTCGGGTATGCTGAAGTCCTTCCTGTACGTCGGATCCGGGACCAACCTGACCCCCTGGGGTTTTGAGTGTAGCAACCGATCCCTCCTGATCATCTGGCAGGAGCGGGGCGTACGGGTGCCGTCGTGCACGCGCCATACCCCCTGGGATCCTTTAAGTAGAATGGAGCCTGCTCCCTGCTCCCCTCTGGGGCCTCTATCCTGGGCCCTAACTTGTGGAGCAGAGCTCTGACTGAGCCTCTGCTCCCGGACTGTACTGAACTCCTCTCTCCTTAGACCTAATATGGCTTTCTATTATATACTTACTGTATATGTGCTCCATGTAACTGTTTCCTCCACCCACACCCACTATTGGTTCCCCCTACCTTTGAGTTCCCTCCTACTCCAGCCAGGGCCAGGGCTCAGCAGAAAACTACATTGCGTCTTGCCCCTCCTGCTGGCCTGGAGCAGTGTTGTGTTGGATGTAGGTGGTGGGGGTTCCGTGCAGCACTCCCTCCTTACCTGAAAGAAGGGAGATACCACACCTCGGGGTGAGGTGCAGTATCTCTGAGGCGACTGAACCCTCAGGGGCGCCACATATGATTATAAGTTAACTAATACAGTACAGCAGAACTGAACTTTGTCTCATAACAAACATATCCACAGCTCTCCTCTTATAGTGCTGCCAGCTCAGCTGTACTGCCCTCACTGGCCACTGTGAGATGGAAGCTGAAGAAGTGTTAGTGCTGTCAGCTCTGCTGCAGAGCGGTGCTTGATGACAACTATGAGAGGAAAGCTGCAGAGGTGTTTGTAATGAGGCATAGCTTAGCTGTACTGTACTTTGTTAATTGTAATCACCTTCAGCTCTGCAGTGAGAACATGAGTGCTTACTGTCATTCATTACATATGACACTGGTAATATCTCCATTTATTTAAAATATGACCTGGAGGCAGATTCTCAGGATTTATTGGCCGGACACAGAACTCCCTAACAGCTCATTTACATATTAAGAAAAAAGAAAAATGTGGATTTCTCTGGAATAAGATCACAGATAACAAGACATGATTTTATTCAACTTTCTATGGACTGCATGCCTATATTGTCGACTTAGGATGGTTGATCCTTCTGACATATTCCCTTTAAGCTTATCGATTATTATGATTAGAATGATCATTTTACAGTTCTTGGTAAATGTTGCTGTGCTGATGTATTTGATCTATAGGCATAATTTTTTTTTACTACCCTGTGTAATACCCCATCTCTCCAATAGTGGCCGCAATAACTGCTGTTCACAATATCTGTTGATTACCAGGGTTTCATCTACAAAACGTTTTCTGTTGATTCCTATGAGAGAATCGTTTTGCGTTTCATAAGAATCATTCAGCCCGTCTGATTGTGGGGTCACATGGTACATTGGGAGGACCAGAAAGAGCCACTTAAAAACACTAAGTGAAGAAATAATTTTGCTAGTATTTCCATTGCAAACCTGAAATGCAATAACATTTTTTTAGGGGACGTGTTACTTTAAAAGACACCATGGCAATAGTATAAGTGGTAATGTGTCCATCATAATTTATGAGCTATTTACCGAACCAGAAAGTATAAAAGTACATAGCAAAAGAATAAAACGAGATACCATATGTCTGGAATGGAGGCAACGACTTTTTAGAGAAGGTCAGGTGGCGGTTTTTCTTGAGGGATTTTAATGTGTCAATTTCCTCTAATACTATTGTCCTAGTATACAAATTGGTGGAACTAATGGGTAACACATTTAACAATAAATGTAATTTAGATTCCCAAGTGTATTATTCATGATGTTTAATCAAAATGCAAATGCTTTACTGGTTTATATGCTTCCAGAATGAGGCCATAAATCCACAATTCATAATCTTCATTTTAAGTAAGGTTTATGGTAGATGGATATAAAAGATGATATAGTGAGCTCTAACCACTGGTTACCCTTCTTCCCACATAATTGTAAGTCAAAGGTATAATGTTTACTATCTAATGAGATGAATGGGGCACGTCACCCCGCATATGTGAAATCAGTGTACATTTATATCACTCTTCTGGTGGGATGTACCTCTCCTCCCGGGATTTAAAGGGGTTGATTCCAAAAAGGCTTTAAACTTTATTGTTCTGGCCAACATATTTGTAAATCTCATCATACCTTAACTTGGGTGCTCAGCAGAAGACCCTGGCTGTCCATGTACAGTACAGACGAAAAGTTTGGATACACCTTCTCATTTAAAGGTTTTTCTGTATTTTCATGACTATGAAAATTGTACATTCACACCGAAGGCATCAAAACTATGAATTAACACATGTGGAATTATATACTTAACAAAAAAGTGTGAAACAACTGAAAATATGTCTTATATTCTAGGCTCTTCAAAGTAGCAACCTTTTGCTTTGATGACTGCTTTGCACACTCTTGGCATTCTCTTGATGAGATTCAAGAGGTAGTCACCGGAAATGGTCTTCCAACAATCTTGAAGGAGTTCCCAGAGATGCTTAGCACTTGTTGGCCCTTTTGCCTTCACTCTGCGGTCCTGCTCACCCCAAACCATCTCGATTGGGTTCAGGTCTGGTGACTGTGTAATCTGGCGTAGCACCCCATCACTCTCCTTTTTGGTCAAATAGCCCTTACACAGCCTGGAGGTGTGTTTGGGGTCATTGTCCTGTTGAAAAATAAATGATGGTCCAACTAAACGCAAACCGGATGGAATAGCATGCCGCTGCAAGATGCTGTGGTAGCCATGCTGGTTCAGTATGCCTTCAATTTTGAATAAATCCCCAACAGTGTCACCAGCAAAGCACCCCCACACCATCACACCACCTCTTCAATGCTTCATAGTTGGAACCAGGCATGTAGAGTCCATCCGTTCACCTGTTCTGCGTTGCACAAAGACACGGTGGTTGGAACCAAAGATCTCAAATTTGGACTCATCAGACCAAAGCACAGATTTCCACTGGTCTAATGTCCATTCCTTGTGTTCTTTAGCCCAAACAAGTCTCTTCTGCTTGCTGCCTGTCCTTAGCAGTGGTTTCCTAGCAGCTATTTTACCATGAAGGCCTGCTGCACAAAGTCTCCTCTTAACAGTTGTTGTAAAGATGTGTCTGCTGCTAGAACTCTGTGTGGCATTGACCTGGTCTCTAATCTGAGCTGCTGTTAACCTGCGATTTCTGAGGCTGGTGACTCAGATAAACCTCCTCAGAAGTAGAGGTGACTCTTGGTCTTCCTTTCCTGGGGCGGTCCTCATGTGAGCCAGTTTCTTTGTAGCGCTTGATGGTTTTTGCAACTGCACTTGGGGACACTTTGAAAGTTTTCCCAATTTTTCGCACTGACTGACCTTCATTTCTTAAAGTAATGATGGCCACTCGTTTTTCTTTACTTAGCTGCTTTTTTTCTTGCCATAGTACAAATTCTAACAGTCTATTCAGTAGGATTATCAGCTGTGTATCCACCAGACTTCTGCACAACACAACTGATGGTCCCAACCCCATTTATAAGGCAAGAAATCCCACTTATTAAACCTGACAGGGCACACCTGTGAAGTAAAAAACATTTCCGGTGACTACCTCTTGAAGCTCATCAAGAGAATGCCAAGAGTGTGCAAAGCAGTCATCACAGCAAAAGGTGGCTACTTTGAAGAACATAGAATATAAGACATATTTTCAGTTGTTTCACACTTTTTTGTTAAGTATATAATTCCACATGTGTTAATTCATAGTTTTGATGCCTTCAGTGTGAATATACAATTTTTATAGTCATGAAAATACAGAAAAATCTTTAAATGAGGAGGTGTGTCCAAACTTTTGGTCTGTACTGTACATAGTATCTAAACCATACATGTCAAACTCTGGCCCATGGGCCAAATCTAGCCCGCAAGGTGATTATATTTGGCCAGCAACACCAGAACCACCACCCCTATGTGGGGCCCGTTATTCTGTATGGAGGACTATGTGGGGCCCATTATTCTGTATGGAGGACTATGTGGGGCCCATTATTCTGTGTGGAGGACTATGTGGAGACCATTATTCCATATTGAGGACTATGTGGGGCCCATTATTCTGTATGGAGGACTATGTGGGGCTATTATTCTGTATGGAGGACTTTTTCGGGCCATTATTCTGTATGGAGGACTGTGTGGGGTCCATTATTCTGTACGGTTGACTACGTGGTGCCCATTATTCTGTAGGAAGGACTATGTAGGGCCCATTATACTCTATACTGGTTGGCCCGCGGCTTTGTCCAAGTTTTGATTTTGACCCTCTGTGTGTTTGAGTTTGACATCCCTGATCTAAACAATGCAGCGTTGTACAGATATAGCCAAGTTTAAAGGGGTTGCCCATTACTTGGACAACCTCTTTTCAATCCCTATGTTTCCCTCTTGTAAAATAATAACACTATAATCACTGGCTATTGTCCGAAGGTGAGGAGAGTGAAGCAGCCGCTGACTGGCCGCAGGGATCACGTGATGTGAGAATGTCACGTGATCCCTGGCAGAGCCAGTGCCAACTATATAAAAAGTGTGCAATCTTGATAACTTGGCACAGAAAGTTATCTCACTTAAGGGGACGAAGATAAGTTAGCATTTCAAAATTACACTTTTCTGTGCCGTGATATCCCAATGCTATGTTATCTGCATTCTTTTAGCCATGACTATAAAACACATGATCCATAAGATTTAGGTCAGTAGTGATCACATGATATACCTATATACTACTTTCTCGGCCATCCATGGCTGCTTCCTCCACTGCGCATGGTGTAAACAGTGGCTGAACGCATTCAGCGCTTGTGCAGCTACAGACAGCAGAATCGTCTGCACATGCTCCTGTTCCTAATCCTTTGTAAAAGTATGATGAGTTTAATTGGACAAATCGATGGGCCACAGCAATACAGTTTAGGGCCTTTTAGGAAATCTTTTCTTAATATGGCTGGTATATCATTTTAAATCCGGTCTTGGCCCATCCACACCGCTTTCCCATTCTGCATTGGGAAAGTTTGAATCCAGGTTGCTACTTAAGAAATTCAGCAAAGATATGTGAAAATCACAGAAGGGCACAGTCCATAGATATGCCACATAGATCATAAAGATAACAGGGTGACAAAAACCTGTGTTTTAGTATTTCCTATACATAAGTTTATCCTAGACAAATAGAGAGATAGAGGTACCCCGTAGGGCACGTGTACACTAAGGGGACATATGGTACATATAGAAGTACCAGACCAAAAAACTCTCAAAAAGTTGTTTAAACGGGATAAAGCTTACCCATGGCACCAAGTATGTGTCAGACTGCTATCGTTGAACCCGACGCGCGTTTCGCGTGATGGGTTTCCTCGGGGGGCCATGTGGTGTGTATGTGTTTTGTGTCCTTTTATGTCCCTGTCTACAGTGTGATTGAAACGTTTTCCGCCGGTATCGGCGCACGCGCAATGGATCCCCAGCCGCCCGCATGTCACTTCCGGCAATCGCGATGACGGCGCGGGTCAAGGAAAAGTTTCCCGTGACGTCAACACCCACGTCGCATCGTATGGATGCCTTCAGCGATAGCAGCAGTATGGAGACTCAGTGTGCGTGCGCACACCCAAGCAGCCATTTTACTTGTGGGAGTAACTAAGGGCAACCCCAAAAGAACCCCATTACCCACTGCAGCGCTGTTGTTTGAAAAAGGCATGTGAGTATTATAAGTGGGGAAAAGGGGGGAAAAAAGAAAGAGAAGAGAAGAATATATATCGGCATGGGGGAAAGAGATAATAACAATCCTGCATTGATGTTAACAATATACATTATAAAATAACATGTGCACAAAAAAAGGCAGTTATATGTCCATCATTGTTCCCAAATGAGAGGTAGAATCCCCCCTTCATCCGTGTTCTATTCTTCCCGAAGGTCACATGGAAAGATATACAGGGTGGTCCAAAAGTAGGTGGACAGAAAATAATAACATTTATTTTGATTTATATATAAAATTATATTTACTAACACAAGCATAACATTGACAATTACATTTTATTCTGAACAATAATACAAAAGCCCTTAAATTTTATCAACGCAGGTGATTAAACTGTTTTCCATTACAATTTGCACAGCTTTGAAGTCTGCCTCTTACACTTCGACAAACTTTTTTGCACAAGTCTCTTTGGGTATTAATTTCTTGAAATGCACCTCTTATGTAATTTTTCAAATCACTGACACTTTTTGGTTTTCGACTATAAACTTTGTCCTTGAGTACTCCCAAAAAGAAAAAATCCATTGGGGTCAAGTCTGGTGAACGTGCAGGCCAATCAAGTGGGCCTCTTCGGGCAATCTATTTATTAGGAAATGTTTAATCAAGATGTGGCACCCCAGGGGGTCTGGTTGCCACAGTAGTAGTAATACCATGTCTGGGAGCAAAACAGGGGTTTCCTGGTCAGGAACACACAACATGCAACACCTCCTGCTCCAGACCAGAAAATGGGAGGATCCTGCCTTATATAACTGGATCTGGAGGTGGGGTTAGGCAGTTTAGTCGGAGTCTAGTTCAGTGTGAGGAGTCAGATAGGACACTAAGGAGCAAGGATCTGAGGACTGGAGCTGGCAGAGCTCGTCCTGGCCAGAGTGCATACAGAGAACTGGACACCGGAGTCTGAGGCTGGGGAACCCTTCAAGCCCAGCAGCAGATACCGCAGGGCAGGGGATTTCAGGTCTCCTGGCCCAACAGTAGCCCGGAGGCTCAGCCACGCGAAAGGACCAGAACCGCCACAGAGGAGCGAGGAATACACGGGATCCGAGTCGCCAGCCATACAGGTGAGCACAGCACGTCACACTCAGGGACGTGGTTTACAACACGACTATTAGCGGGATAGCCAAAAGAGTACAGTCAGAACGGCAGGCCTACAACTCCACCTGGCCAGGGGAAATCTAGGATTGCTCCCAGACTGACCAGGCCCTCATCCCTAGCAAGTACTCCGTTGGGGCCTATATAATTACCACCAGTAAAGACCCTAGGACTGCACTGCAAAGACTCCGTGTCATCCTTACTGATCCAGGTACTATCACCACCATCATCCATACACGCTGCCCTGAAGCTACACTCTTCCTGTGGGAAGTTACACTACCTTGCTGCACGTACCACCAGCTTCAGCGGACTGCTCCGCAGCGGCAGTTACCAATGACCGCAATCCACAGGTAGCGTAGTCGGACTATTTAAACCAGATACACATAGACTACCCTGGTTTGACCGCCCTGGGTCACGGACAGGGTCGCCGTCACGGTGACTACTACCCCCAGCATCTACAAGGCCCGGTTCTGGGTATCCCCACGGCCCAGGGGGCGCGTCAAAGATACTCGCGGACTACTCTTGAATAATGTGGAGGGGCCCCATCTTGTTGGAAATAAAGGTCATTTGAATTAGGCTGTTGCTGTAACTGGGGAACAACTTGATTCATTAAAATTTCGAGATACTTATCTCCTGTAACTGTTCCATCAAAAAATATTGGTCCTAAAACACCAAAACTTGAAATACCACCCCGAACATTGACACCTGGCTCATTTAGTTGTTCTAATGTTAAATACATGTTCTTATTATACCAGTAAATACAATTATGTCTGTTAATATGGCCGGATAATCTGAAAGAAACTTCATCACTCCACATAATGTTATCTAAATTTACTGGATTTTGTTTGATAAATCTCCCCCTTCATAACATTATTACGCTTTCTGTCCACCTACTTTTGGACCACCCTGTATATAGAATATGTCCATCCCAGCAATAAGAGAAGAGAACAGAGACATCAGGAATAACATCATATCCAACTGAAAAATTAGAAAATTAATTAGTTAAAACACAATTAAAAAAACAATATACAAATTAAAATAAGCCAATAGGAGAGAGGATATACTGAATCACATATTATTACAAGAAAGGTGAAAAGGACAATTTCTCATTTAACCCAGAAGAGGACATAGTGCCCAAAGAGAAGTTCCAACGACATTCCGTTGAGCCAAAATTTTCTTTTTATCACCTCCCCTAATACCGCACTGTATCCTATCAATTCTCTTAAATTTGATTTCATCTGGATTACAGTTATGATGGAGTCTAAAATGTCGAGGGATGGTTCTTAGGGTGGAAACAAATTCCACCCCACTGGCTGCTCTAATATCTCTTATGTGCTCCCTCACCCTTATGCGGAACTCACGTGAAGTGAGCCCCACATAATGGAGGTTGCACGTACAGGTAGCATTACAGGTAGCTTAGTAAATGATATAACTAGTACTGCATGAGATGTAGTGAGTGATAGTTTAGGGCCTTTTAGGAAATATTTTCTTAATATGGCTGGTATATCATTTTAAATCTGGTCTTGGCCCATCCTCACCCCTTTCTCATTCTGCATTGGGAAAGTTTGAATCCAGGTTGCTACTTAGGAAATTCATCAAGTTCGGGTATTGGGAGGTGGTCTACCCTTTTGTTGTAGAGAAAGCATATTTTCAAGTTACCTATTCACATTAGATGTCAGTTAAACCCTCAAATTCTGAAGGTTCAACTATCTACTGTATATCTGTTTTTGCAATTCTGAAGCTGTCAGGAAAAAAAAAAGAATCAGACATGTTGAATTTGCAACACATATCTTATTTAGATGAGTCTGGTAGCAACTTAGTCCTTTCTTTTTTTTTTAAATAAGCAAATACACTTCAGTGAACTGAGTGTCCAAACTATTATAGCATTTTGAAAATGGGAACATGGTGGTCCAAAAATTAAAAAAGTAAAAAAAAATAAAAAAACACTCAACCCCCACTTTTTGGTATTTGCTTTTGGCTACTGGTGTCCTCTCTGGTCTCCTGGCTAACTCTTTTGGCAAGAGGTGTCAAGTGAGCACTGCAGCCAATAAGCGGCCGCCAATCGGTTGCAACAGTCAAGTTCCATTCAAGCTGGAGGAAAAAGCTAGGATACTTTTTTTTTCCAGCTCAAATGGATCATGTCTTCTACAGCCAGTCAGCGGCGGCTGATTGGCTGCAGTAGTCACCTGACACAACTAACAGGACTAAGAATGTAGAAGAGAGGCAGGTGACAGCAGTGAGGTTCTGAATGGTAAGCATGTTTTTAATTTTATTTTAGGGCCACCATAGTCCCATTTTTAAAATAATTATTGGTAGTGGACAACACCTTAAATGGTGGATTAGGGAAGAATAGCTGTCGGCTATCCACAGTGTGTAAGGGGTCGTTCATTTAAAACAAGAAATCAACCATCCACAAAATCAGAGATGTCAAACTCCAATGCACAGAAGGCCAAAATGAAAAGCTTGTACAAAGTCGCCGGCCAATTATTAAGAAAAATGTCTACAATTGGGGAAGTATTTCCTTATCATCAAATATAAAGATGAAGTTTTTCATATGGAAACCAACCTAAAGGGGTTTTCCCACAAACAAAGTACATTTTAATTAATATATCTTAGGATATAATATTGGAATAATATAATATGTTATGTAAGAGCAGTAAAAGCATGTGGCCCACTGGCCTAATTGAAATATGTAATAACAAAGGACAAAAAACCTTGAATAATGCAGATAACAAAGCATGATGCAAACAAAAGTGCCCCCAAACACAGTATGATACCGGCACAGTAAATTCCTCCACAGTACCCTTCACACACACTGTATTATGACCCTACTGTACCCCTCAATCCCCCTGACAAAGAATGGTGACCCCATCACAGTATGGTTCTCCAACTATAATCCCCACACAGCCCTCCATACAGTATAATTGCCTTCCATAAAGTATAATGGCTCCACATAGTGCTCCATACAGTATAATGTTCCCACATAGTCCTCCATACAGTATAATGGCCCCACATAGTGCTCCATACAGTATAATGGGCCCCACATAGTGTTCCATACAGTATAATGGGCCCCACATAGTGCTCCATACAGTATAAGGGAGCCCCACATAGTGCTCCATACAGTATAATGGGTGCCACATAGTCTTCCATACAGTATAATGGGCCCCACATAGTTCTCCATACAGTATAAGGAGGCCCCACATAGACAGTATAATGACCCCACATAATCCTCCATACAGTATAATGTCCCCACATAGTGCTCCATACGGTAAAAGGGAGCCCCACATAGTGCTTCATACAGTATAATGGACCCCACATAGTGCTCCATACAGTATAAGGGGGCCCCACATAGTCCTACATGCAGTATAATGGGCCCCACATAGTCCTCCATACAGTATAATGTCCCCACATAGTGCCCCATACAGTATAATGGGTCCCACATAGTTCTCCATATAGTATAATGGAACCCACATTAAAAAAAATAAATACTCACCTCTGCCGGATCCCCCGCTGCTCCAGTCTCTTTATGGTGTCTTCTGATCCTCTGCACAACTCTGTACAGGGGGCATGTTGCAGTGACGTCATCACGCTCGCTGTGCTGAGACGTCAGACGCAGAGGGGGAATGATGGGCATCTAGGCATATATTGGTGTGTGATGCCGGGCGGGGCGTACTTGGCGTCGCAGACCAAATATACTCTGGGGTCCCACCCGGTGTTGCGGGCCAAAAATACTTACTCTGCGGGCCAGATTTGGCCCACAGGCCTGAAATTTGACATATGTGCGCTAAATAGATGATAACCCACAAATCGGTGGGTGGATCTGTAGCCACCTGGAAATTTTTATCCCCAATCCGAGGAGTTCGTTATCTCCACTGTCTTCTACATGCCAGTCTTGCAAAATTCTGTAATTTCAGGTAGTTATGTGCCAGAAACTGTTCTATCAAAGACGCTTCGTGTTTGCTTAATAACTTCAATTTTAATTTTCTTCATAATATTATCTTCTATACAATCATGTTTGTTCAGTGTTTCGCAAAGCCAGGAAATAGCTTTGTGTGGGTCAAATATCTTAAAAAATAATAATAATAAAAAAAATCGTCATTTAGCGCAAACCTTTTATTTGAGTTATGCAAATGAGACTGACTGCTGGAGGCATTTTATATCTCTGCATAGTCCATAAAGGCAACAGGGTGCTATAAACAAAGCCGTGCGATTGCAGCAGAACACAGGATCGGCCTATGGAAGAAATAACAGAGCAGTTGATTAATTTGTTCACTGTTATCTCCTCTTCGCTATAGTAAACTGGCAAGCTCAGCAAGCTGTCTTAATTCACAGCTGTGACTCTGAGGAATCTCTTACTTAATACGCTTAACACTAACTTTCAGGATATGACCATGTGAGGAAAGGAGTAAGACAGAGAGCGGAGCTTGACCTAAGGGGACACGCACCGAGTGCCAGCTCTGATTTCTAATGAGCCTGCTTTTAGAGGCAAATTTACCAGACTAGCTTAGGGACTTGCATCGTAGCTCAACAATAAAGCCACTGACCAAGCATTTTATCTGCCAAACCTGGGTGTTTTCCCAGCTGATAATTACAACTGAGTAAAATTATATTCATGTCATGCACAATTTTTATGTAAAAGTCCACAACAAAAGCTACATGAAACTCTCATGTGGTCGTGCTCCTATGGATCAAGCATGGGTGCTGTACTGAACAGCATTAAAGGGGTCATATCATCAAAAAAAAAACCCTATTTGATCTGAATTGACTAGTTGATGATTGACGCACATCAGCTTCAGAAATCTTGTGATTTGCTGAAATGTAGAGATGAGTGATTAAATTTGCGAAATAGTAGACAGCCGACTGCCATCATAGGGGTAAATTTTTAGACCCCGGAAGAAGCGTTCTTAAATAGAAAACATTGTACTCTCCTGTCCTAGGACCTCAACTGACTGTATACGTCGCTGATATTCTCTGGCGCTCCACATGGTTCTTTGGTATTTCCAATGCTGAGGACCACATGCTCACATGGTGGACGACTCATATCCTTGTTGTAAGTGATGATCACTGTCTCCCCACATGACCACATGGGAACCAAATCTATGAGGGATCAGAGAAGCTGTAGCCGCGCAAGGAGCCCTGTGTGGGAGTACAATGTTTTCTTTTTTTAAACTCCTTTTATTATGCTTTGAGGTTTATAACATCCTACAGATAGACTATAAATTTCAAATGAGGCAACACCTTTAAAGCTCTTTTACATAAGCTGTTGCCACCTGTATGGAAATATACAATCATACAGTACTAAGTGGAGCTTCACAAGTGCAGCTTACACATCAGTTACATTAGCATGGAAGGCATGAGGCCCAATGGGACCCATAATTGCTTTTTTTCAGTCTTACATTACCTTGACATTTTAAAGGGTTGTCTGTCCCAGAGAATCCGTACTGATCTAATAATTGATTATATACTACATACTTACAGTAGTTAATAAAATGTGTTCAAGGGTGTAATTATAGGGGTGCCGAAGTTGCATTTTCACCTTGGCCCAGATGTCCAGGAGGGCCCATCTTTGCTTCTATAAATGGCACAAGATGGATGAGCTGCCTCGTAATTATTTAGTACATTAGTAGATTTTGGGTTGCTTAGAAGCATCAAGATACATCCAAAAGTAGGATAACCTAAAAAATAACACAGTCAGGACAACTCTTGACACTAATAGACCACAGGATTGTTGGCATATACATCAGCTTCAAGTTTATGCTGGAGGGGAGCTGTGTTGAGCTGAAAGCAGATGACGCTCTGTTAATTGTTACTTTATATTTGTACTAGTTCCCTTACACTGTGTTGTGTGACCGCTCAGGGTTTTTTTTTTGTCAATTTTTGCTGTAATTCTTCATGTTGTGATGATGACTACAATGGTTTGTCCTAAGTAAAACCTATTGTGTTCTTGCAATGTCTGAGTGTTGAACAATTCTGCTAAAAGCTGAAATATGCAACAGGTTATGGACCCAAGTTATGGACATAGAGTACAGTACAACACAGCATGGGAAACAAAGATCACATATTTTTTAGGGTTTATGCCTACTTCCAGGCACATAAGCTCAGTAGGTATGTGCCCGATAGTGGCCACTGTTAGAATGATTGCCTAGGTATTCATACTCCATTGGGACCCAGTGTAAGAAAAACATATACCACATTATGTCTTTGCATTGTCCTGCTGTATAGAAAAGTATTGTCTACAGCTCTTTCCTAAAAAATAAGACAAATTGTATGCAAACACATACCTGCCAGATGGAGGCCGAAAGAACACAAATTTGGCTTATGTCTGATAAATGGGGACCTATGGGAAAGTTACAGTATATGTCGGGAACATATCCCCATATACTGTACGCAAGTGCAGTGTGCACTTAACCCTAGTGCTGTAGAGAAACTGAGCCTTTATTTTTACAATGATATATGGCCCTATCAGATTCCCAATCCTCTTCTCCGCATTGGCGCAGGCCTTCACTGATGGAACCTATTAGGTTAGATTGGCAATGCCGGAGACTAAAGCGCTAAGCAAACAAAGAAATATTGCTAATTTCACCCTTGTCCTTGGAGTATTTTCCAGTTCAGTGACCAGTAAAGGTTTATCTTTTCTTTTCTGTATTTGCAGCACTTGGTGTAATTATAGGGACATGAACCTCACATAAACAATTGGCACAGTTGTATTGTTAAGACTGCTCTACCTGTCAGCACTTTAGCTTCCAGAAGAATTATGTTGTAATGAACCAATCCAGCGAATACTCACTAATTTATTTGCCCAAGGCGAACCAGTTACTGACTGGCAGTTGTTGATAAAGACATATTGCAATCATCCTTTGTCATTTAAATGTACCTTGAAGTGAGCTGGAATCAGGGACCTTTCATTGCCTCAGTGCAGATTGTCTACTCAGGACAATATCACCATTGTGAGAACTACCAGGGTTATTTTCTCTTGTTTTCTAAAATGTGAAAATAGACTTTTGTATTTAATCCCCTTTAAAAGCACTTTTTTCTAAGCAAAAGTGAAGGGGAAAGGTAGAGACGCTCATGAAAAGTCTTAAACGTTTTTTTTTTTCAATTCCTCAGTGAAAATAAGAAAAAAAAAAAAGAAAGCTACAAAGACTTTGTTCATAGTCATTTATCATGGATATTAATTATGTTGCTATCTTGGGCTTGCAGGACTAGGAGTTTATGAAGAATGTAATAATCATTTTGGCTGCTCAGAAAATTCCTCATTATTAATGCTGATTAAGTAACAAACGTCAGGTCACAAAGTAAGCGCTCTCCAATTCTTCATCAAAGGGAGCCATTTAATTTGGGAGGAAATATTCTACCTTGTTTAATACATAACTCTTTAATCATGGAGTACCTTATGGATTCACGCAAAATAGCCAGTGTGTATATTGATGTGATCTTTAACCCCTTTACCCCCAAGGGTGGTTTGCACTTTAATGACCGAGCCAATTTTTACAATTCTGACCACTGTCACTTTATGAGGTAATACCTCTGGAACGCTTCAACGGATCCCTCTGATTCTGAGACCTTTTTTTTGTGACATATTGTACTTCATGATAGTGGTAAAATTTCTTCGATATCACTTGAGTTTATTTGTGAAAAAATCAGAAATTTGGCGAAAATTTTGAAAATTTAGCAATTTTCAAAATTTAAATTTTTATGCCCTTAAATCAGAGAGATATGGTACACAAAATAGTTAATAAATAACATTTCCCACATGTCTACTTTACATCGGCACAATTTTGGAACCAAAATTTTATTTTATTAGGGAGCTATAAGGGTTAAAATTGACCAGCGATTTCTCATTTTTACAACAAAATTTACAAAACCATTTTATTTAGGGACCACATCATATTTTAAGTGACTTTGCGGGGCCTTTATGACAGAAAATACCCAAAAGTGAGACCACTCTAAAAACTGCACCCTTCAAGGTCTCAAAACCACATTCAAGAAGTTTATTAACCCTTCAGGTGCTTCACAGGAATTTTTGGAAAGTGGAAGAAAAAAATGAACATTTAAATTTTTACACAAAAATGTTACTTACCCCAATTTTTTTATTTTTGCAAGGGTAACAGGAAAAATGGACCCCAAAATTTTTTGTGCAATTTCTCCTGAGCACGCCAATACCCTATACAGTACAGACCAAAAGTTTGGACACACCTTCTCATTTAAAGATTTTTCTGCATTTTCATGACTATAAAAAATTGTACATTCACACTGAAGGCATCAAAACTATGAATTAACACATGTGGAATTATATACTTAATAAAAAAGTGTGAAACAACTGAAAATATGTCTTATATTCTAGGTTCTTCAAAGTAGCCACCTTTTGCTTTGATGACTGCTTTGCACACTCTTGGCATTCTCTTGATGAGCTTCAAGAGGTAGTCACCGGAAATGGTCTTCCAACAATCTTGAAAGAGTTCCCAGAGATGCTTAGCACTTGTTGGCCCTCTTGCCTTCACTCTGCGGTCCTGCTCACCCCAAACCATCTCGATTGGGTTCAGGTCTGGTGACTGTGGAGGCCAGGTCATCAGGCGTAGCACCCCATCACTCTCTTTCTTGGTCAAATAGCCCTTACACAGCCTGGAGGTGTGTTTGGGGTCATTGTCCTGTTGAAAAATAAATGATGGTCCAACTAAACGCAATCCGGATGGAATGGCATGCCCCTGCAAGATGCTGTGGTAGCCATGCTGGTTCAGTATGCCTTCAATTTTGAATAAATCCCCAACAGTGTCACCAACAAAGCACCCCCGCACCATCATACCTCCTCCTCCATGCTTCACGATGGGAACCAGGCATGTAGAGTCCATCCGTTCACCTTTTCTGCGTCGCACAAAGACACGGTGGTTTGAACCAAAGATCTCAAATTTGGAATCATCAGACCAAAGCACAGATTTCCACTGGTCTAATGTCCATTCCTTGTGTTCTTTGGCCCAAACAAGTCTCTTCTGCTTGTTGCCTGTCCTTAGCAGTGGTTTCCTAGAAGCTATTTTACCATGAAGGCCTGCTGCACAAAGTCTCCTCTTAACAGTTGTTGAAGAGATGTGTCTGCTGCTAGAACGCTTTGTGGCATTGACCTGGTCTCTAATCTGAGCTGCTGTTAACCTGCGATTTCTGAGGCTGGTGACTCGGATAAACTTATCCTCAGAAGTAGAGGTGACTCTTGGTCTTCCTTTCCTGGGGCGGTCCTCATGTGAGCCAGTTTCTTTGTAGCGCTTGATGGTTTTTGTAACTGCACTTGGGGACACTTTGAAAGTTTTCCCAATTTTTCGCACTGACTGACCTTCATTTCTTAAAGTAATGATGGCCACTCGTTTTTCTTTACTTAGCTGCTTTTTTCTTTCCATAATACAAATTCTAACAGTCTATTCAGTAGGACTATCAGCTGTGTATCCACCAGACTTCTGCACAACACAACTGATGGTCCCAACCCCATTTATAAGGCAAGAAATCCCACTTATTAAACCTGACAGGGCACACCTGTGAAGTGAAAACCATTTCCGGTGACTACCTCTTGAAGCTCATCAAGAGAATGCCAAGAGTGTGCAAAGCAATCATCAAAGCAAAAGGTGGCTACTTTGAAGAACCTAGAATATAAGACATATTTTCAGTTGTTTCACACTTTTTTGCTAAGTATATAATTCCACATGTGTTAATTCATAGTTTTGATGCCTTCAGTGTGAATGTACAATTTTCATAGTCATGAAAATACAGAAAAATCTTTAAATGAGAAGCGGTGTCCAAACTTTTGGTCTGTACTGTATGTGGAGGCAAATCACTGTTTGGGCACACGGCAGGGTTCGGAAGGGAAGGAGCGCCATTTGGCTTTTTGAATGTAAAATTTGCTTGAATAATTAGCTGATACCATGTTGCATTTGGAGAGCCCCTGATGTGCCTAAACAGTGGAAACCCCCAACAAGTGACCCCATTTTGGAAACTACACCCCTCAGGGAACTTATCTAGGTGTGTGGTCAGCACCTTGAACCCCCAGGTGCTTCACAGAAGTTTATAACATTGAGCTGTATAAATAAAATGTTCACATATTTCCCACAAAAATATTTTTCAGCCCCCAATTTTGCATTTTCATAAGGGTAACAGGAGAAATTTTACCATACAATTTGTTGTGCAATTTCTCTTGAGTAAGCCAATACTCCACATGTGGTAGAAAACCACTGTTTTGGTGCACGGCAGGGTTTGGAAGGGAAGGAGCGCCGTTTGGCTTTTTGAATGTAAAATTTGCTTGAAAAATTAGCTGATACCATGTTGCATTTGGAGAGCCCCTGATGTGCCTAAATAGTGGAAACCCCCCACAAGTGACCCCATTTTGGAAACTAGACCCCTCAGGGAACTTATCTAGGTTTGTGGCGAGCACCTTCATAGAAGTTTATAACATTGAGCCGTAAAAATAAAAAAATCTAACTTTTTCCACAAAAATGATGTTTTAGCCCCAAATTTTTTATTTTCACAAGGGTAAGAGGAGAAAATGGACCCCAAAAACGTTCGTGAAATTTCTCCTGAGTATGCAGATATGTGGGGAAAATACACTGTTTGGGCGCACGGCAGGGTTCAGAAGGGAAGGAGCACTGTGTGACTTTTTGAACGCAAAATTGGCTGGAATTGAGAGCCGATGTCATGTCGCGTTTGGAGAGCCCCTGATGTGCCTAAATAGAGGAAAACCCCCACAAGTGACCCCATTTTGGAAACTAGACCCCTCAAGGATTTTATGAAGGGGTATAGTGACCATTTTGAACCCAGAGGTACGACACAGAAATTGATAACATTAGGTCATCATATTGAATAAGTTGTCATTAGTCTTGAGTGCTCGCTACTTGAGTTTGCATTGGGTACTCAGGTATGCACCATGTATTGTGGGTGCTTGAGTGACATGCTCGAGTCCCCGCCCCACATGTTTCACGGTTGTCGGACACCCAAAAAGTAACATGTGGGGATCTCTCGTGCATGGCAGGCAATCCCCGCCAGGTTATTTTGGCCGCAAAGCATATGGGGCGAAGACTCGAGCTTGTCACTCGAGCACCCGCTAAATACTCTGTTCATGACCAAGCACCCGATGCAAACACAAGTAGCGAGCACTAGCACTCAACACTAGTCGCCATATTGTCACTTTTTTTTCATTACTTTTGAAAAAATCGCAACCCTAACACAACCCTAACCCCTAGCACAACCCTAATTCTAACCCTAGCACAACCCTAATTCTAGCACAACCCTAACCCTAGAGTTTATTTTTTGCGCCTTTCTTCGTGCTATATAAGGGATTAGACGACTTTATTCTTCGGGTCTGTGTGATTACAGTGATACTAGATTTATAGCGGGTGTTTATTATTGACAGCTGTCACACACTAAAAGACGCTTTTTTTTTGCAAAGACTAGTTTTTGCATTACCATATTTTGAGAGCTACAATTTTTCCATATTTGGGCCGACAGAGTCATGTGACGGCTTGTTTTTTGTGGGACGAGTTGGCGTTTTTAATGGTACCATTTTCAGGCGCGTGACATTTTTTGATCGCTTTCTATTCTCATTTTTGGGAGGCAGAATAAACAAAAACCAACAATTCAGGAATAGTTTATTTTTTTTCTATGCCATTCTGTGTCTGATAAAATTGATAAGGCAGCTTTATTCTTCGGGTCAGTACGTTTACAGCGGTACCACATTTTTTATGTTTTGGTGCTTTTACACAAAAACTATTTTATAGAAAAAAAATATTTTTTGCATCGCTTTATTCTGAGAGCTATATATTTTTTATTTTTTGGCCGTTGGAGCTGTATAGCAGCTTGTTTTTTGCGGGACAAGATGACATTTTCAGCGGTACCATTTTATTTACATTTGTCTTTTTTATCGTGTTTTATTCCATTTTTTGTTTGGCTGTATAATGATAAAGCAAAGTTTTTTGCCTCTTTTTTTTTTTTTTTTTTTTTTTACTGTGTTCACCAAAAGGGCGAACTGGTTGGACAATTTTATAGGTCAGGTCATTCTGGACGTGGCGATACCAAATATGTGTAATTTTATTGTTTTTTTTTCATAATACTATTTATTGATGGGTACAATATATTTTTATTTTTTGGAGATTTTTTTCATTTTTTATTTAATATTTTTACAATTTTTTATTTTATTTTTTTTCACTTTCTGATTCTTTTTTAACTTTTACACATTGTCCCACCATGTGACTTTCACTTTTTACATTCTGATCTCCTGTATAGCACAGGAATGCTGCAGCATCCCTGTGCTATACAGGCTGTCACAGCTGCAGAGGGAGAAGATACTGTGATCGTGCACTGCGTATGATCCAAGTATCTTCCTGCTGTCATGTGACCCGGATGTCGTCATGACGACATCCGGGTCACATGACAACCACGGGACCTGGCCACAGACACCGTGGGACGCCGAAGAAGAGGTGAATACCGGCGCTAATCTCCTCTTGCCACCAGAATGCTGCGATCAACTTCGATTGCAGAATTTCAGGGGTTAATGTGCTCCTGTGTGCGGGCAGAATCGCTGATGCGTACGAATACTTATCTGGTCCATAAGGCTCAGGGCACAGATAAATATTAGTACGTATCATGTCGGAAAGGGGTTAAGTGCAGCATAATATATGCTCTGTGTATAGCAATCCCAATATGGTATGGTGGGGATGTACGTCAACATCTAATACAAGCATACTACTTGAAGGGGTTGTCCCATAAATAACATGTATCAACTCTCCACTGGATAGGGGATAAACATATGATCCTTGTGTTTCCAACTGCCGAGACCTGTGCACTGATCACAAGAATGGGGGTTCCCAAGGATCCCCTGTGAATGGAGCAGCAGGAAGCGTGTCCGTTCACTGCTCCATTTCAGAGAACTTGTCGACACAGTTTTGTAATGTAAAGTAAAGACATGGCTCTAATGGCGCTGTAATACAGATTAAATTGATAACTTTGGTGAAGAAATCCGCTTTGTGGTTCTTCTTTAATCACTTGTAGTTTTCTGTTAATTACATTTCGGAGCACAGGCGCGGGACTGTGCACTTGATCTTTTCTTCCCTGCCTGTGATTCCCCAGCCTCTCCGCTTGCCTCCAAAATTTCAATGACAGGTCACTGCTGAGATTTCAAACAGAGGAGGCAGGTCATTCACAGACCGGAGGGAAGCTTAGAGGCAGAGAATCATAGATCTGGAGGAGAAGACACAGTGCACAGTCCAGACCCTGTGGACTGAAATCTAATTGGCAGAAAACTTCTTCAAAAAATGATTAAAGTAGAACAGCTAAGCGGATTTCTTCATCAAAGTTATCAATGTAATCAGTATTAACCCAGCCATTGCATTACAAAATCATGCTGGCTAGTTCTCTATGAGTGTCTATAGTAGTGGTCGCACATGCTCACCACCATTCCATTCAAACAGCGGATTATGGGCTTTCCTTCTCGGGGTCAGTTGGACTCCCATCAATAATACATTTATCTATCTATCCTGTGCATTATTGTTGTTATAGGTTATTGTACTTGTGGCCAGCCATCTAAGTCATAGATGGTCTACATTCACTGAGGGAAAAGAGGTTCTCCTTTTTTAATGGCTCTGTACTCAATAAGGGCCTTCCTCTTTGTTGACTGGGTAACAAAATATCAGACATTTAAAAATTATGTACAGATGTATCCAGTCCACCCTTACTGTTCCTCAAATATGGTTAAGGACTGAAATGAATCACAAAAAAAACAAACAAATTTCATAGAATATTGCAACATTTAGCAAAATACTCAACAGGATGCAACTCACATCACATCTACCAGGCGGCCATATATAGCATAAACGTCTCCCGACAAAATATCACAAAAAAAGGGATATTTTTTTTCAATCTGCTCTTCTCACATCACTTATTTCAATATCTTTTTCCAGAGACATCAACTTTTTGTTTCTGATTGACCTTTGTTTGTGTGGCCTGGCCCACTTGCTTACTGGGTCCCTGGATTCATATGCATGCAGTTGTGGAGATATAAAAGTGGTGAGCAGAGAAACCTTCTTATCTCAAGATCTGGCCTGTCAAGAGGCCGAGGTACCCCATTAATCAATCTTTCTTCTAAATCAGAAGAGATTCTTGGCTGACTATCTATTTTCCATTTTCTTATTCTTGATATGGCAGGCCATGTAACACTTTTCCCTGATGACTGTTCCAATTTTCTTTGGAATTGGACCATTCTTCAGGAAAGGGGCATAAGTTAACATAGGTTTTTTTTTTACACCAGTCACGTTTCTTATTCCAGTCTTGATCTAACAGCCTGCTGGAGTAAAGTGAAGCCAATTTATTTATCAAAGGTGCAAGTCTTTTATTAAGTTTGGATTATCGACTTGAAAAAGATTGAAATCTACACCAGCTGATGGTAGCCACAGACCATTGTAAGCTGGGGACACCCCCAAAGACCTGCTGTTTTGAAGGTGCTCTTACCCACTGTCTATCCATCAGAGTTGGTGTGACATGAAGAAGTGCGACATGCAGAAGTAGTGCTGTTGCTTTAAAAGCATTCAGCAACTATTAGAAGTAACACAAGCACATGAGACAGGAAGTGTTGTGCTCCAGAAGCATCCAGCAACTAGAGGGGTTAACACATTCACAGGAGAAGGGGAGTGTTTTAGCAGAGCCCCATGGGGATTGTGGGAAGTTGTTTACTGTCTGACTGGAGCCGAAGAGAAAGGTGGTGTGTGTGTTCTGTATCTCACAGAAGCATCCCTGCAAGTGATAAGGATTCAAGACAGGAGTGAAGCTGAGCCCAGGTCATGTAGAGTTCCTGAACTAGCAGTCCAGAGTATTGTCAGGCAGAAAGATAAGGTCTGGACTGGAAGAATTGTTGTCACATGGATCATCTCCCTCAGCAAATCCTCCCCCCTCCTCCATCTCACTGTGCTGTAAAGAATGCTGTGTTCATTAATGTGCCTTTGCATTAGAACTGTGCTGTTCTGTACTACTGGGAAGACTGTGAACTGCTGTGCTGCTACGGAAACTGTACTGTTTGTCACTGGAGCCTGTTGCTTATAAGACTTAACTTGCACTGCCTGTGCAGCTTCTTATTAAATGCTACTGTTCTCCCGTTTATGAGGACTCTTGTCAAGTGTGTCTGGTCAGCAAGTGAAACAACCTACATGTCTGTGCCTGAGAGTCAATACCGCTGTGTGCCTGAGAGTCAATACCGCTGTGTGCCTGAGAGAAGCTGCAGCACATGGTCTATGGTCGCCCTGAGTAACAGTTCCCCCAGGATTCCAAAGAATTCATGTAACCTGTCTCGCCCCTATCTGAACCTAGTGCCGTGCGTGTAACATTGGCTGTCGCCAAAGTTTCTATGATCCTTACCTTTGTTCATTATTCCTGCTTCAAAGACATCAACTTCAAAAAGTGACAGTTCACTCAGTAACTAATGTGTCCTATCCTGTAACAGGTATCATTGTATTGAGATAATCTTATTATTTTTACCTGTCAGTGGATATAATCTTACGGATGATCCGTGTTCTGTATGCTTATTATATTCTACAACTTTTTAATATTTTTTTTATACTTTTTGTAGTTCTTCATGTCACAAAACAAGTTTACTTTTATTTCAACTCTCAATGAGGACTAAGCACCTGGCAAAGTTGACAAGTTATAACCTTTTTGTTATACACAGTATACAATACGTGTACTAATTCAACCAGAGCAGGCAAATGACGCACCCCCTGGTGCCGGGCCGGTCGTTGCTAGGGGATGTCACAGTGGTGGTGACCCGGTCCGTGACCCAGGGCGGTCAGTAAAAAGGGGATATTTACATGGGATTTATAGTTTTTATATACAGTTCGTGACGCTATCTGTGGTATGCGGCTAAAGGGAGGCGCCACTGCGGAGCAGGTCCTCTGGAGCTGGTGTGAATGCAGCAGAGTTGGTTCAGCTCTCCACAGGTAGAGCTTAGCTTCAGGGCAGTGTAGACGTTGTTGTTAAGGTGTAGTGCAGAGGATGGCGCAGTTAATAATCAGTCCACAACTTAATGGCAGTTTCCTCTTATCTTTACTTGCTGTGGTTAGGCCGACCGGGGCACGGGTACTAGCTTGTAGTAGAGGTCCGGGCGGCCTGGAAGCAAGTTGGGGGATCCACCTAGCCATGTGAAGTTGTATGCCTTCCCTTTGCGCTACCTCTTTGGCCCTGCTGCGTATAGCTGTGCTGCCGCCCTCGTCCCAGAGTAAAACGTCTTTGTGGTCACCCGTATGGCAGGCAGCTCGGGCCTTCCTGGAATGTCGCTCCCACGTGGCAGTGCTGGGCCCTATGGTGCTGCTGAGCCTCCAGGCGTCTGATGGGGCCAGGAGACCTGCAGTCTCCAGCCCTCCGGTTTCTGCTCCTGGACTTTCGGTGCCCCACAGCCTCGGACTCCGGGGTTCGGTTCTTCTGCGCTTTCCTCTGGGGTGAACTGCCGTGCAGCTCCACTCCCTAGGTCCTTCCTCGTCGATGTCCTGACTTCAACTCCTCTCTGTTCTCCTCACTCTAACTAACCCCGCCTTCAGATTCCAGTTGCTAAGGGGAGGAGCTCCCCTTGCTGGTCTGAAGCCAGGAAGTGTTGCATGCTAGCAAAACCTGATATGGGGACCCCTCCTTGCTTCCAGGCATGGCATCACCCCCTTGTGAGGGAGGCAATGCCACTGTGGCAACCGGACCCCTGGGGTGCCACACAAACATTGAATAAAGCTGAATATTTTGATTTTTTTTTATTGTCAAATATGACTATCAGAGCCACACAAAAGTCCCGAATCTGAAGCCCATGATTCTTATTCGTGAGCAGAAAGAGATTTATTTTTAGCAATATTCTAATATTTACTGTAATTCCCCTAGATTTGTCAGCTTGTCCTTGGTTTTCCTGTGCATCTAATTCATATTCTAATCAGCCTTTCAAGAAATGTATCACACTCACCAATTATACAATTTCATCCATTAGTGTTGATAATCACCCTGCTTTCATGAAAATAAATGAGACTTTGCCACATCCTCAACCTTGTTATGTATGTAGCTGGATAGCAACATGGTTTGCTTAAAATGACTGTTCAAACCAAGCACAGGCGCTCGGTGCACCCTTGGTGTGGTCAAATGTTCCGTGCACCTCCTTGCATCCTGTAAAACTAGAGCTATACATAAAGGAAAGAGGGTAGCAGACATATACATATGTTAAACAAATAGTTGGGAAGGTGCACTGAACTGTTTGGCCACACCATAGGGGCACCAAGTGCCTAAGCTTGGTTTGAACAGTCATGTGCTGACACAGATCAATCTAGTAATGTATGCAGTTTGTATTGTGAAATCTGTTGACAGATCCACTTTAATGTTGTCATCCTGAGTGCTCTCCTCCTCTTTTCCATGAGTAGTGTGTCTGCCTTTCTTGCCTCTGCTTTCCTTGGTCTGCTATGTTGGTTGCTAATCTGTGCAAGTGAGCCAATCATGCAGTTCCCTGCAGTCCTAGGTTTTATTACTGACCCTTGTTTATTTCTTTATAAGATATATTTAATTTTGGCACTGTGCAGAAGTGTTTTCTTGTTTCCACATCCCTTGGCTTTGATCTAGCTGTTACTTGACCATGTCTATTCATTTTGTACTTATCCTGACCTTCTATTATTGTTAAAGAGAATTTGTCAGCAGGTTATGTAATCTGAGGACAGCAAAAGGTTGGGGCTGAGACACAGATTTCAGCAATGTGTCGCTTATTAGGCTGTGTGCTGTTGTTCCCATACAGTTAAGGTTTTATCACCAGGAGATTATCGCTGCCTGGATTACATGGCAGGTCAATCCTGGTCCGACCACGCCCCCTCCTCTGATAAGCAGCTCGCTGTCAATAGACAATGTACACAGAAAGCTGTGGTGTAGGCGGTGACAGTTTTCTGAGCTCTGCTTCATTCTTCACACCCAGTAAACTAAGTGATACATCACTGGAATCAGTGTCTTTTTTTTCTACATTATGGTGCTCTCAGATGAGCTTGCAAAAACCTGGTGATAGATTCCCTTTCAAGAACACTGACTGACTTAACCTCTGCTTTATTGACTACATTTTTTGACTTTGCCTTTGGTACCATACATAGAAATCGAGTACACATCAGCTGTTGCTAAAAGGCTTCTTTGAGGATAGCGACCCGGAATCTTTCTGCAGATAAGTCCACATCCTTGTAAAGGGCATAAAGGATGAAACCAGGGTATTCTTTAGACTCTGCAACCTAATTTAGCCCAAAGCTAAAGGCATTGCAGCCAAGAGGGTCCACATCTTCTAGGTTGGCCTCATGATAAAAGTCACAAGGGGAACCACAGTGACAGAAACAAATCCTGGGTCCTTAGCCCAGGATCTAACATTTGATCAGTATTAAACCTTATTGGCCAATAGTCCTAAAATAAGGGTATGTTATTTTCAGGAGCCATATTGACATGAACAGCAATATTCTAACTATGACACATGGTAGTGAGATGTGGCCATTACCTATCGTGATTGGTCATTCCTTAGTTTTTTTATTGTAAATAAGAAGTGTTTAGGTCATTGTAATCCTGTCTGTGATGATAATGAGACTGCTGAAAAGTTTTCTGTACAGAATAGGAAGAATGAGTCTAGTATTAGGCCTAGTGGCTATTGAAAAAATTCAATGTGTATTTTGTAAGTATCTTGTTCCAAATTATAGGACAATGTTGTTTGACTTACTCTAGTCTACATAGGATGGATGTCATATACTGTACTCTCCTCTGATCTTTATATGAAACCAAAACAATTCTCTGTCCCCTGCATGTATTCAAGTTTCCTGAAATCCACTCTTGGAGATTTACTTTTAAGAAGACTCTGAGAGTAAAAAAAATATTTTTTTTTTATTTCCCAGAAACCATAACACTTTTGTCTATAGGCTATTTCTGGTATTAAATCTCAGCCATATTTAAAGGGAATGTACATCAGAAAATGACCTATTGTTTAAATCAGGTTTTTGTATTTAGAAAATAGTTATACATTTAAAAAATAGTCAGTTTTTTGTATAATAACACAATCTACTTTAAAAATTTATATGAAAAATCTTGTGTAGTGCACACCCCTTCATGGATTTGGAGTGTCTGACGAGTGGCAAGCACCTCCATGAGCCATGGCTAAAATCTTACTCCAGTCCCTGACTGAAGTGATATTTCTAACTTATAGATTGCTATAGCACACCATGAATTAGACGAGCTGTGGCATTCCTGCCCCAACTCTACCCATTTTTACGGGGCTGGGAGAAACTAGTGTGAAAATAACAAAAGTTGCAAAATTTTGGCTAAAGTCCGAGTTGCGCCTAAATTGTGCAACCGTTCAAAGCTTTTAGAATACTGGTATGAAAGCTTTGGGGTCAATATTATGTGACATGTGACAACTATTAGAAACTGACCAAGCATTTTATCAGCCAGACATAATAGATAAAGGCCAGTTTATTCCAAATTATTAAAATATTGTATCATTTAGGACCATGATCTCTGTTTTGACCTTCTGGTGCTGCTACAATTCCCGGCATATAATGTCAGCGCATATTGGAGGATGTTTTCCAACAGCTGGAGAGCCACGGTCTGGAGATCGCTGCTCTAGGCAGACGAGAAAATAAAAATTAGACCTTATATTAAAGGATCGATGATCATTGACTTCTATTTAAATGATATAAGTGTCTTCATTAAGGAAAGAGTAGACGTAAATTATTTTATTTTCAGATGCACCACATCATCCCCCGGTTGCAATCACTTTAAAGCATTGTATCATGGATGGCCCCCTGTTACGGGTTAAACACCAACACAAACATTTGCAGAGAGGATAAAGGGAAGGATTATTTTCTTCTGCTAGATAATAGGCATGCCATCTGGACTGGCATTACTGCGACTTTAATATGCACACAGATCTCACAAAATTACTACAAACTAGGTTTTTATTGAGATCATTTGGCAGATATTTTTACTTTAAAAGTCATATCTTCCCTTTTATTCTACACTGGATTTCCTGTAATGCGAGAGCGGTCAGCCACGTAGCACCTCGTGTAACATTCAACATGTTTTCTGCCTCGTATTCAGTTCTGCATTAACGTAAGCCAAAACTAAGAGCATTTGGGCAGATTGCAATGTGTGCACGTTTAGGATGGAAAATTGCTACATTATTTCATTATGAGTAAAATTTATCATAAAATCGTTTATCCAGGAGATGAAAATCATTGCAACATTTGTCGGACAGAACTAAAAGAATAGTATCAGTGACGAGACAAAAGTGCAATGAAACTTTGCAAAAGTTGAGTGGGTTTACTGCGTCCACAACATTTCCCTCACAATCCATAAACAGACTGGAGAGTTAATTGGATTCTCATAAAATTGGCTGCGCTTTGTGTTTGTTTGTGATAGAGAAATAACATTGTAAGCTGCAAGGACAGATGAGGGAATATATCTTCTCTCACCCAGTGCTATAATATATATATATATTAATATATATATATACAGTACAGACCAAAAGTTTGGACACACCTTCTCATTTAAAGATTTTTCTGTATTTTCATGACTATGAAAATTGTACATTCACACTGAAGGCATCAAAACTATGAATTAACACATGTGGAATTATATACTTAACAAAAAAGTGAGAAACAACTGAAAATATGTCTTATATTCTAGGTTCTTCAAAGTAGCCACCTTTTGCTTTGATGACTGCTTTGCACACTCTTGGCATTCTCTTGATGAGCTTCAAGAGGTAGTCACTGGAAATGGTTTGCACTTCTCAGGTGTGCCCTGTCAGGTTTAATAAGTGGGATTTCTTGCCTTATAAATGGGGTTGGGACCATCAGTTGTGTTGTGCAGAAGTCTGGTGGATACACAGCTGATAGTCCTACTGAATAGACTGTTAGAATTTGTATTATGGCAAGAAAAAAGCAGCTAAGTAAAGAAAAACAAGTGGCCATCATTACTTTAAGAAATAAAGGCCAGTCAGTGTGAAAAATTGGGATAACTTTGAAAGTGTCCCCAAGTGCAGTTGCAAAAACCATCAAGCGCTACAAAGAAACTGGCTCACATGAGGACCACCCCAGGAAAGGGTGACCAAGAGTCACCTCTACTTCTGAGGATAAGTTTATCTGAGTCACCAGCCTCAGAAATCGCAGGTTAACAGCAGCTCAGATTAGAGACCAGGTCAATGCCACACAGAGTTCTAGCAGCAGACACATCTCTTCAACAACTGTTAAGAGGAGACTTTGTGCAGCAGGCCTTCATGGTAAAATAGCTGCTAGGAAACCACTCCTAAGGACAGGCAACAAGCAGAAGAGACTTGTTTGGGCTAAAGAACACAAGGAATGGACATTAGACCAGTGGAAATCTGTGCTTTGGTCTGATGAGTCCAAATTTGAGATCTTTGGTTCCAACCACCTTGTCTTTGTGCAACGCAGAAAAGGTGAACGGATGGACTCTACATGCCTGGTTCCAACCGTGAAGCATGGAGGAGGAGGTGTGATGGTGTGGGGGTGCTTTTCTGGTGACACTGTTGGGGATTTATTCAAAATTGAAGGCATACTGAACCAGCATGGCTACCACAGCATCTTGCAGAGGCATGCTATTCCATCCGGTTTGCGTTTAGTTGGACCATCATTTATTTTTCAACAGGACAATGACCCCAAACACACCTCCAGGCTGTGTAAGGGCTATTTGACCAAGAGGGAGAGTGATGGGGTGCTACGCCAGATGACCTGACCTCCACAGTCACCAGACCTGAACCCAATCGAGATGGTTTGGGGTGAGCTGGACCGCAGAGTGAAGGCAAAAGGGCTAACAAGTGCTAAGCATCTCTGGGAACTCCTTCAAGATTGTTGGAAGACCTTTTCCGGTGACTACCTCTTGAAGCTCATCAAGAGAATGCCAAGAGTGTGCAAAGCAGTCATCAAAGCAAAAGGTGGCTACTTTGAAGAACCTAGAATATAAGACATATTTTCAGTTGTTTCACACTTTTTTGTTAAGTATATAATTCCACATATGTTAATTCATAGTTTTGATGCCTTCAGTGTGAATGTACAATTTTCATAGTCACGAAAATACAGAAAAATCTTTAAATGAGAAGGTGTGTCCAAACTTTTGGTCTGTACTATATTTATATATATATATATATATACACAGTTATATGAAAAAGTTTGGGCACCCCTATTAATCTTAAGCTTAATGTTTTCTTAAAATTGGTGTTTTTGCAACAGCTATTTCAGTTTGATATATGTAATAACTGTTGGACACAGTATTGTTTCTGCCTTGAAATGAGGTTTATTGTACTAACAGAAAATGTGCAATCTGCATTCAAACAAAATTTGACAGGTGCATAAGTATTGGCACCCTTATCATTTTCTTGTTTTAAATACTCCTACCTACTTTTTACTGACTTAGTAAAGCACTTTTTTGGTTTTGTAACCTCATTGAGCTTTGAACTTCATAGCCAGGTGTATGCAATCCTGAGAAAAGCTACTTAAAGTGGCCACTTGCAAGTTGTTCTCCTGTTTGAATCTCCTCTGAAGAGTGGCATCATGGGCTCCTCAAAACAACTGTCAAATGATCTGAAAACAAAGATTATTCAACATAGTTGTTCAGGGGGAGGATACAAAAAGCTGTCTCAGAGATTTAATCTGTCAGTTTCCACTGTGAGGAACATAGTAAGGAAATGGAAGAACACAGGGACAGTTCATGTTAAGGCCAGAAGTGGCAGGCCAAGAAAAACATCAGAAAGGCAGAGAAGAAGAATGGTGAGATCAGTCAAGGACAATCCTCAGACCACCTCCAGAGAGCTGCAGCATCAACTTGCTGCAGATGGTGTCACTGTGCATCGGTCAACTATACAACGCACTTTGCACAAGGAGAAGCTGTATGGGAGAGTGATGCGAAAGAAGCCGTTTCTGCAAGCACGCCACAAACAGAGTCGGCTGAGGTATGCAAAAGCACATTTGGAGAAGCCAATTTCTTTTTGGAAGAAGGTCCTGTGGACTGATGAAGCCAAGATTGAGTTGTTTGGTCATACAAAAAGGCGTTATGCATGGCGTCAAAAAAACACAGCATTCCAAGAAAAACACTTGCTACCCACAGTAAAATTTGGTGGAGGTTCCATCATGCTTTGGGGCTGTGTGGCCAATGCCGGCACCGGGAATCTTGTTAAAGTTGAGGGACGCATGGATTCCACTCAGTATCAGCAGATTCTTGACAATAATGTTCAAGAATCAGTGATAAAGTTGAAGTTACGCAGGGGATGGATCTTTCAGCAAGACAATGATCCAAAACACTGCTCCAAATCTACTCAGGCATTCATGCAGAGGAACAATTACAATGTTCTGGAATGGCCATCCCAGTCCCCAGACCTGAATATCATTGAACATCTGTGGGATCATTTGAAGAGGGCTGTCCATGCTCGGCGACCATCAAACTTAACTGAACTGGAATTGTTTTGTAAAGAGGAATGGTCAAAAATACCTTCATTCAGGATCCAGGAACTCATTAAAAGCTACAGGAAGCGACTAGAGGCTGTTATTTTTGCAAAAGGAAGATCTACTAAATATTAATGTCACTTTTCTGGTGAGGTGCCCATACTTATACACCTGTCAAATTTTGTTTGAATGCAGATTGCACATTTTCTGTTAGTACAATAAACCTCATTTCAAGGCAGAAACATTACTGTGTCCAACAGTTATTACATATATCAAACTGAAATAGCTGTTGCAAAAACACCAATTTTTATAAAACATTAAGCTTAAGATTAATAGGGGTGCCCAAACTTTTTCATATAACTGTATATATATACTGCTCAAAAAATAGAGGGGACACTCAAATAACACATCCTAGATCTTAATGAATGAAATATTCTCATTGAATACTTTTTTTCTGTACAAAGTTGAATGTGCTGACAACAAAATCACACAAAAATCATCAATGGAAATCAAGTTTATTAACCAATGGAGGACTGGATTTGGAGTCACCCCCAAAACTAAAGTGGAAAAACACACTACAGGCTGATCCAACTTTCATGTAATGTCCTTAAAACAAGTCAAAATGAGGCTCAGTATTGTGTGTGGCCTCCACGTGCCTGTGTGACCTCCCTTCAACGCCTGGGCATGCTCCTGATGAGGTTGCGGATGGTCTCCTGTGGGATCTCCTCCCAAACCTGGACCAAAGCATCTGCCAACTCCTGGACAGTCTGTGGTGCAACGTGACGTTGGTGGATAGAGCGAGACATGATGTCCCAGATGTGCTCAATCGGATTCAGGTCTGGGGAATGGGCGGGCCAGTCCATAGCTTCAATGCCTTCATCTTGCAGGAACTGCTGACACATTCCAGCCACATGAGGTCTGGCATTGTCCTGCAATAGGAGGAACCCAGGGCCAACCGCACCAGCATATGGTCTCACAAGGGGTCTGAGGATCTCCTCTCGATACCTAATGGCAGTCAGGCTACCTCTGGCGAGCACATGGAGGGCTGTGTGGCCCTAATTCTTCATGTCACATGACAGCTCATTCAAAACAGCGATCATAATCCTGTTATTTGCCCATTTCTCTATAAACGTTGCACAGTAGCCTGCACATAAAAGGTTCTTATTATCTGATCCACTACTAGACCACCCCAATATGTGTTTCATGTATCTGCTTACCCATTTTGAGGAGACACATCTGTCTTTGGAATTTGATTGGAGTGTGTATAAAAACTATAGGGTACAAAGCAAGATTTCTCCCTCTCCCCTGAGGAAGCTGATACTCGAAACATGTGTTGGGGATGTCTAGTGGTGAATCACAGGATCCAGGACATATTATGGGTAAGAATCTTTTATGTGCAGCCTAATGAGGAAAGCTTATAGAGATATGGGTGAATAGCATGGTTACTTCTCCACAGAGATGGAATTGCCAGGTCCACTGTGATTGACTTAGTGTTGTCACTGCTGATATACCCGCTGCTCTGCACAATGCTGTCTGTTGTTGATATTTATTTTTATTCACTTAAATGACTCCATTAATTCCACAGCGCTTTACAGACATCATCTTAATTTTCCCCATCGGGGCTCACAATCTAGATTCCCTATCACTATGTCTTTGGAGTGTGGGAGGAAATTGGAGAACCCGGAGGAAACCCACACAAACATGGAGAAAACATACAAACTCCTTGCAGATGTTGTGAACTTTGAAATGCGTAGACAAATAAACCACATACTTCACACTTCAGTGTCTGGTTCCATCTATCAACGTCCTGCAATAGACAGCGCTGAACCATCCCATTTTTCAACGGAAATGAGATGAGGTCCACAGCTTAAATCTAACAAGTCTGCTAGGCTCAGCCTGTGGATAGGTATTTGATGCGAGGTGACTTGTTTCTTAAAGGGACAGCACCAAATATTACTTTTCTGCAAACTTGGAAGAATGTAAACTTGGAACCTGGTGAATGTAAAATATATCACCCTCCTATGTGTGCAGAATCAAGAAAAAATATCCTGGTTTATTAGAACTATAATTCTTCATCACTGCTAAGTCCCTGACAGAATAGAGGAGCGGAGCAGCTGGGTCAAAAATTGCAGAGGAGGTGGAGCTGGACTGCCAGGGACTTTGCAATCATGTGGAATTGTAGTTCTATTGATAACTCATGCAAGGAAAAGTGACTTTCATATTTCTACATAGAGCTTAGAAAGATGCAGCTAGTCTGTTTTTAATCACGTGATGTCATAGCCCTAATGGAAAAGAGAAGAATTAGCTGGATAGAAAGGCAAAATGAGCAAATGTAAGTACACCGTGCTATATAATATGATGACTGTAATATATTAAGAGGCTAAAAACTTTTATGATAGAGGTGCTTCTTTAATTCTCAGGACTACTAGGGTCCAGGAGGGCTGACATCACTGATCATGCAATGATGGGCATTAACCTGGAGATCTAATTCATCACTTTACAATATGGGAATATCCCATCAAATAATTCTGCACCTTGTGGTTCACCTTATTTACTCATGTGATATTTTATATATGCAATGTACAATTATCACTACCTTGATGACTTTTTCCTCGGTCTACCTTTTTTCACTATTGCAGCAGTGAGTGGTCAAAGGATAGCATCTGATTGACAAGTATGTTATGTGTGAATGACGTGGCATTAAACATAAGTTAATAGAGTTGGTACTATGTAATTACAAATAATTTATATAGACAGCTGCACACATTATTTCTTTGTGAATAATGGCTATCATCAAAATTTGATTCAAGATGTTGCTTGAGACCAATTATCTTTTCACGTTGTGATTAAACATGATTAAATGGACTATAATTTTTAGTTTACGTTATTACTTTATCATAGTCTATGATTGTTTATGATAGAAAATGGGGAGGAAGAAAATGGTGGTATTTTATCTTGCATCTTATAGTATCCTATGGTGTCCTAAAATAATGGAAATTCATGGCATGTCTTCAGGAGAGGTCATACATTTCTTATAGATTCGGGTCTTGGATTTGAGCACCTCTGTGGACAAGTGAGCTACGCTTGACCTGTCTGATGTGACATCCTTAGTCAAATGTTAGCAAAAATTCAGTTCTAGTCAACAGAAGTGCCCCCCAAGACAACCAGAAAAACGTCCATAATGGCCATTTTTGAGCTTGGTTTTTCCAATTTGCAGGCCTCTCGTATACAATTAAGTGTGCTGAGTTACTTTTTGCAGCTCACATAGCAATGAATACAGGGCACATGCGCCAACAAAATGTATTCTCTGCCCATCTGCTTAGTCTGGCACCTGCCCGAACTAATAGATCAAAGGAGTCATCAAAGGAATCACATAGGTCTTGGCTCTAAAGGTAGGATCAGCAACTATTCCTGTGGGAATGTCATAAAGGTCTATTTAGGGATACCACTGTAACTTACCTTGCAGTTCAACTTAAGATTACCGTATCTAAAAAGATGGCAGAAAGTTCCGATGTTTATTCCAAATGATGCTGAAGTTGTTGAAATGACCTTAGTAATTAGTAAAGAGATGGAAAGAAATAGAAAAGTTTGAATGCAATAAAATAGAAATTGAAAAGATAATATTTCCCGTCTGAAATGATTGGTGACTGTCCAAGGTATAATGTATGGGTCAGTGCTGCAGATTTCCAGATGGTTTTGGCAATAGTTGTTTCTTCTCATTAGGAAACGTCTATTTTTCAGGTAGTATACTTGTGAGCGCACAGCCGGATATCCGTCTCAAGAAACACTAGAATTAGTGAATTTGATTGAATTCAGCTTTATATTTCTGTGTATAAATTGTTTTAAAGTTTAACAATTGTTTAAATTTTCTTTTTAAAAAGCAATAATACACAGGAAAATAAAAAGCTTTGTAATATATCTAATCAGAGAAATCTTCTCCTGAGCTGATCATTTATTCTCAAAATTCTCAATTCACGGGTAAAATCTGTCTTCAGTAAAGACAAACGTTCCCATTACTGAAATAGGAGACGACAATTGTTTTTCATAAGATTCTATCTAGAGGGTAGGAGGAGGAAGGAGGAGGGAGGAGGAGCTCTGCCTCTAGCTCCTCCCTCCTCCAACTTTCTTCCCTCTACATAGAATCTTATCAGTACCAACTGTCATCTCCTATGTCAGTAATGAGAATGTTTGTCTTTACTGAAGACAGATTTTACCTGTGAATTGAGAATTTTGAAAATGAATGATCAGTCCAGGAGGAGAAAAAAGCTAATTTTCCTGAGAAGATATATTACAAAGTTACTTATTTTTACATGTACAATTGCTATATGAATAAAAATTTAAAATGATGGTTACTCTTTTATACTTATTTTTAAGTGTAAGGGGTTGTCCAGCATTAGAAAAAAGGGTTTGCTTAATTCTCAGAAATGACACCTGTCATTGGTTGTCTCTACTGGCATTCTATCCTATTCAACTCAGTGGCGAGGTTTCTGCAAAAGACCCCTTTTTTTTTTTATTAAACAGCCACTGTCCATAAAATTAGTAGTCCCCTAATCACTTCCGGTGCCTGCAGGGACTACTGAAATGTAGAGATTCAAGGAGTAGTTATTCGGATGTCTTTATTTTTAGCATTTTAGCTAAAAGAGTAACGAAAATGTTATAACTTTTTTTTTTTATTTGAGTGCCCTTATTGCAAACATACTAGTGGGGTCTGGGTCCTGAGATCCCCACCATTCGTTCAACCCCGCTCCTCTCCTTGAGTGGTGAACAAGTATCATGTGTACAGATTCAATAGTAAGCATAGGCTGCGTAGTCTTTGCCTTCTATTGAATCCGTACCCCACTCTGTGAGAACTCAGACAGGGAGCTATGCGCTTCTGTTGTCTGATATGCGCACCTCTCGGGAAGATGGGAGGTAAAGCAATCAGTGGGAATCTCAAATCCCAGACCTTCACAAAGTTGCCTGCACTTAAAAGGGCATTTAAAAGGGTTGTAACACTAACAAAGTTCATTTTAATTAATAGATTTTGGAATAAAAATAAGTTCCTGCACGGTCAGTCACAGCCATTACACAGTACACAGCAGGGGCATATTTATAAGATAATCTCGGCACAAGGACTTTTTTTTTAAAACACTTCCAATTGTGAAACCCATTACAACCCCTGGCAAAAAATATGGAATCACCGGGCTCGAAGGATGTTCATTCAGTTGTTTAATGTTGTTGAAAAAAAGCAGATCACAGACATGGCACAAAACTAAAGTCATTTCAAATGGCAACTTTATGGCTTTAAGAGACACTAAAAGAAATCAAGATAAAAAATGTGGTACTCTGTAAGGGTAATTTTTTTCAGACCAAGCAGAGAGAAAAAAATATGTTATCACTCAATTCTGAGGAAAAAATTATGGAATTACTCAGTAAATTTTCATTTCCAAAACGAACACCTGCATCAAATTAGATCTGCTCGTTAGTCTGCATCTAAAAAGGAGCGATCACACCTTGGAGAGCTGTTGCACCAAGTGGACTGACATGAATCATGGCTCCAACATGAGAGATGTGAATTGAAACAAAGGAGAGGATTATTAAACTCTTAAAAGAAGGTAAATGATCACGCAATGTTGCAAAAGATGTTGGTTGTTCACAGTCAGCTGTGTCTAAAATCTGTACCAAATACAAACAACATGGGAAGGTTGTTAAAGGCAAACATACTGGTAGACCAAGGAAGACATCAAAGCGTCAAGACCGGAATCTTAAAGCAATATGTCTCCAAAACAGGAAATGCACAACAAAACAACTGAGGAACGAATGGGAGGAAACTGGAGTCAATGTCTGTGAACGAACTGTAAGAAACCGCCTAAAGGAAATCGGATTTACATACAGAAAAGCTAGACAAAAGCCATCATGAACACCTAAACAGAAATAAACAAGATTACAATGGGCTAAGGAAAAGCAATCATGGACTGTGGATGACTGGATGAAAGTCATATTCAGTGATGAATCGCGAATCTGCATTGGGCAAGGTGATGATGCTGGAACTTTTGTTTGCTGCCTGTTCCAATGAGATTTATAAAGATGACTGCATAAAGAGAACATGCCAATTTCCACAGTCATTGATGATATGGGGCTGCATGTCAGGTAAAGGCACTGGGGAGATGGCTGTCATTACATCTTCAATAAGTGCCCAAGTTTACATTGATATTTTGGACAGTTTTCTTATCCCATCAATTGAAAGAATGTTTGGGGATGAAGACATCATTTTTCAAGATGATAATGCATCCTGCCAGAGAGCAAAAACTGTGAAAACATTCCTTGAAAGAAGACACATAAGGTCAATGTCATGGCCTGCAATTAGTCGGGATCTCAATCCAATTGAAAATCTTTGGTGGAAGTTGAAAAAAATGGCCCATGACAAGGCTCCAACCTGCAAAGCTGATCTGGCAACAGCAATCAGAGAAAGTTGGAGCCAGATTGATGAAGAGTACTGTTTGTCACTCATTAAGTCCATGCCTCAGAGACTGCAAGCTGTTATTAAAGCCAGAGGTGGTGCAACAAAATACTAGTGATGTATTGGAGTGTTCTTTTGTGTGTTTGTTTTTCACGATTCCATAATTTTTTCCTCAGAATTGAGGAAACAACATTAAACAACTGAATGAACATCCTCCGAGCCCGGTGATTCCATAATTTTTTCCCTCTGCTTCGTCTGCAAAAAATTACCCTTACTGAGTACAACATTTTAAATCTTGATTTCTTTTAGTGTTTCTTAAAGCCCTAAAGTTGCCATTTGAAATGACTTTAGTTTTGTACCATGTCTGTGATCTGCTTTTTTCAACAAAATTAAACAACTGAATGAACATCCTCCGAGCCCGGTGATTCCATAATTTTTGCCAGGGGTTGTATTATTCAAAGATCTATTGATTGATATGTTGATTAAAATTACCTTTGTTTGTGGGAAAACCCCTTTAAGTATAAAAAATAGTTATAAAGGTTGCGTTACTCTTTCATAAAATGTTTCATTCTTGCGTGGGGAGTGATCTTTTTTTTTCCTAAAATGCTGTAAATATTACTTCCCAGTCAACCCCTTTAAACGCTAGTCCTTGAGCTGTAGTTACACGTTCCCTTGGCTGTCCCTTTAATACCAAAGTTCTTTTCCTCTGAGTAATTGAGCTTTCAAAATTCCGACCGGCTATTGTTATCATTGACATTATTGTGAAAGCATTTTACATAAGCTCTGACAGTTCTATATATTACATCTGGCCATGAAATAATTTCTCATTTCTTGAATAGAGAGGGCTATTTTCCATTTTTAGTCCCTTAATTTTGCATTGAGTGACTTGCAAATTGCCGAAAATCCATTTTAAACGACCCGCATTTGGAAGGATGAGCCGCATCTTTCAAAATGATCAACAGATGTCTTTGTTCTATATCAAACATGTTAAAAAGATACATTTGTTCTGGAAGACACAAGTGCCAGTTCTCCAGCCATAGCCAGCCATTTTTTATGAACAATAGTCAATTTTAATAATAAATCTTGATGGTAACCCATACCTGCCAACAATCTGCACTTTATTATGCTGCGATTCCTCTATGCTGGTTAACAGTGAAACTGCTTGGCCCAGTTTGCCAGGAATTGCATCTGGCTTTCTGGCTCCAGCCTTTGGCGCTGTCGCTCGCTTGCTGTTGCTTTTGTATTTTACATAAAGTGGTTACAATACAATTTTCTAATACTTTATTGTTAAATGTTTTAATTTGCGCCTGTGACCACCTCTGCTGGTTTGGGCCGCTCTGGCGATGTCATCTATATGGCTATGAATGTTAATTCTTCATCTATGGGGGTGATTTGCAGTCCTGATTAGACATCCAGAGCTGTCATCATTTAAATCAGAAGATTTATTTCCATATGGTAACCTTTCATGAGGCAAAGCTCATATCCCCCTCCGCTGCCACTCATGTAACTTCTTCATTATGCTCTATGAGAGACGTTATTAAAGCGGATCCGTCTCCAGATTTCATTTTATAAGCTGCAAACATGAATAAATAGATCTCTTAGACCTGATGAGGCTGGTGGACTTTAAATGATGTCAATTAATGTATCTATTATTATTAACTTATGTAAAATCTAGATTTGGACTTAAAAAATGCTAAATTTAATATCAGAAAGGCTTACTTTAAAAAGTATTATACACCCATTTTGATAGAGAGTAAGTACCCCAGCCTCACCAGGTATTCGAAATCTATTTAATAATATATGCAGTTTTTATCGGAAAAATCTGGTAAGAGCTCTGCTTCAAATTGAAATACTTTTATTATCTCTTCACAGGATAGGTAAAAAAAGGCATGATTAGTAAAGGCTGAGACCCCGACCAATCCCAAGAAGTCCCCTGTGTGATTAAAGTAGAGCAAATGCTTGACCACTACTATATCCACTCTGAAGGAACAGGCAGATCCTGCTTATATCCCAATACTGTCCCTATTACTGTGGTACAAAAGCAATGCTCCTCATACTGCCCCACATAATAATGCCACCTCTGTGCTCCTTACATAGTAAAATGTCTCCTTCATGCCCTCACAGTAGCCTCCGCACTCTTTAATGGCGCCACAGTAGCCCCCACACTGTATAAAGGCCCCCACAGTAGTCCCTGTAACATACCTGGCGGCGTCCTTGCATGGTGGTCCATCTCCCACTGTGCAAGAGCGCGCACTTGATCTCCAGTCCAGAATGTCTCTCTGGCTTCCCTCCATGCTGTCTGTTTGTGTCTGTTTCTGCTGCTTAAGGGCGGCGCCCGATCACTTCCTGCTTTTTGTACCTGCTGTGGGTCACACCTCTTGTGCGTCCTCAGCCTATTGCTGTCTGTCACCTGGTATATAGCTCAGCTGCTCCCATCTATCCCTAGCAAAAAAGAAGCAAGACAAAAATATATCTCATACCCTACCATAATTATATATAAATGTAAAGCAAAGTTGCATAATAAATATAGGGTACTTAGTGAACTATTTTTGATCAAAAAAAGTATACAAGCCGTCCCACCAGCGGCAAGGTGACCCTAAATTGGGACGGTACCTATACTGCCTATATTAAAAACCTTACTGTATATCAAAGTTGAAGTAATGCATATAAAAGGGTAGACAAATAGGACCGGGTCCCAACTCCAGACCACCTAGGCCCGTGGTAAGCTACATATATACCAATCAGCTCAACAAAGGGCATGCCACACCCTTAAATTGCACAGAATGCAAACAAGTCAAAAAACCAGACAATGTGAACTGAGGTCTAAGATGGCAGACATACAAGAAACAGAGGCATGTTCACACTAGCAAAAAAGAAGCAAGACAAAAATATATCTCATACCCTACCATAATTATATATAAATGTAAAGCAAAGTTGCATAATAAATATAGGGTACTTAGTGAACTATTTTTGATCAAAAAAAGTATACAAGCCGTCCCACCAGCGGCAAGGTGACCCTAAATTGGGACGGTACCTATACTGCCTATATTAAAAACCTTACTGTATATCAAAGTTGAAGTAATGCATATAAAAGGGTAGACAAATAGGACCGGGTCCCAACTCCAGACCACCTAGGCCCGTGGTAAGCTACATATATACCAATCAGCTCAACAAAGGGCATGCCACACCCTTAAATTGCACAGAATGCAAACAAGTCAAAAAACCAGACAATGTGAACTGAGGTCTAAGATGGCAGACATACAAGAAACAGAGGCATGTTCACACTAGCAAAAAAGAAGCAAGACAAAAATATATCTCATACCCTACCATAATTATATATAAATGTAAAGCAAAGTTGCATAATAAATATAGGGTACTTAGTGAACTATTTTTGATCAAAAAAAGTATACAAGCCGTCCCACCAGCGGCAAGGTGACCCTAAATTGGGACGGTACCTATACTGCCTATATTAAAAACCTTACTGTATATCAAAGTTGAAGTAATGCATATAAAAGGGTAGACAAATAGGACCGGGTCCCAACTCCAGACCACCTAGGCCCGTGGTAAGCTACATATATACCAATCAGCTCAACAAAGGGCATGCCACACCCTTAAATTGCACAGAATGCAAACAAGTCAAAAAACCAGACAATGTGAACTGAGGTCTAAGATGGCAGACATACAAGAAACAGAGGCATGTTCACACTAGCAAAAAAGAAGCAAGACAAAAATATATCTCATACCCTACCATAATTATATATAAATGTAAAGCAAAGTTGCATAATAAATATAGGGTACTTAGTGAACTATTTTTGATCAAAAAAAGTATACAAGCCGTCCCACCAGCGGCAAGGTGACCCTAAATTGGGACGGTACCTATACTGCCTATATTAAAAACCTTACTGTATATCAAAGTTGAAGTAATGCATATAAAAGGGTAGACAAATAGGACCGGGTCCCAACTCCAGACCACCTAGGCCCGTGGTAAGCTACATATATACCAATCAGCTCAACAAAGGGCATGCCACACCCTTAAATTGCACAGAATGCAAACAAGTCAAAAAACCAGACAATGTGAACTGAGGTCTAAGATGGCAGACATACAAGAAACAGAGGCATGTTCACACTAGCAAAAAAGAAGCAAGACAAAAATATATCTCATACCCTACCATAATTATATATAAATGTAAAGCAAAGTTGCATAATAAATATAGGGTACTTAGTGAACTATTTTTGATCAAAAAAAGTATACAAGCCGTCCCACCAGCGGCAAGGTGACCCTAAATTGGGACGGTACCTATACTGCCTATATTAAAAACCTTACTGTATATCAAAGTTGAAGTAATGCATATAAAAGGGTAGACAAATAGGACCGGGTCCCAACTCCAGACCACCTAGGCCCGTGGTAAGCTACATATATACCAATCAGCTCAACAAAGGGCATGCCACACCCTTAAATTGCACAGAATGCAAACAAGTCAAAAAACCAGACAATGTGAACTGAGGTCTAAGATGGCAGACATACAAGAAACAGAGGCATGTTCACACTAGCAAAAAAGAAGCAAGACAAAAATATATCTCATACCCTACCATAATTATATATAAATGTAAAGCAAAGTTGCATAATAAATATAGGGTACTTAGTGAACTATTTTTGATCAAAAAAAGTATACAAGCCGTCCCACCAGCGGCAAGGTGACCCATCTATCCCTGCCTGAGCATAGTGTTTCATTCAGTGTGTGCTTGCACTCTGAAGGTGCCAGGTCCCGTTCTGTGTTCTCTTGTCTGCCTATCCTGGAGGCTGTATTTCCAGGCCTGTCTGAACACGCTCCTAGCCTGTTCCTCCCGCCTTCTAGGGGCCGATTACCTAGACCCGCTCCTGTATCTTGTCTGTCCTGTCTGAACACGCTCCTTGCCTGTTCGTCCTGCCTCTCTGGGGGCAGTATTCCCAGACCCGCTCCTGTATCCCGCTGCAGTGTCGGTCTCCTCCGTACACTCAGTTCCAGTCTGAACTCTCTCCTATCCTTTACCTGTTTTGCCTCTATGTCCGTTCCCTTCCTTTTTCTGCAGAGTCTGAACTCGTACCTAACTCCTGCTTGTTGTCTCTGTACTCCCATTTGTGAGTTTGTGGTCCACTCGCTACTTCACTGTAAGTACCCTGTGGGTATCTGGCTCTGCCTTTCTCTTCCTGTCTGTTCCGTGTGAACAGAGTCCTGTCCTGCCCTGCTTCTGCCCGCTGCTCCGGCAGTCCTGTCCTGCCCTGCTTCTGCCCGCTGCTCCGGCAGTCCTGTCCTGCCCTGCTTCTGCCCACTGCTCCGGCAGTCTTGCTCCACTCTTGCTCACCGCTCCAGGCGGCCTCGTCCTGCTTTACTCTTGCTCACTGCTCCGGCAGTCTCGCTCAGCTCTGACCCTTTGCTCACCGCTCCTGGCGGCCTTGTCCTGCTCTACTCTTGCTCACCGCTCCAGGCGGCCTCGTCCTGCCCTGCTCTCGCTCACCTCTCTGGGCGGCCTCACTCTGCTGTGTTTGTCCGCCACATCTGTGGTTCTGTTCCTGAGTCCCAATGTGTACTGGGTCCTATCCCGCCAGTGTCCCTACCTGCTAGTGCCTCCCTGTCTGCACTCTAGCTGTGCTTGCCTGTACCCCTCTGTCTGTATTGTTCCTGAGTCCCAGTGTGTACTGGGTCCTATCCCGCCTGTGTTCCTACCTGCTAGTGCCTCCCTGTCTGCACTCTAGCTGTGCTTGCCTGTACCCCCCTGCCTGCATACCCGCCTGCCTGCATCCCAGTCGAGCCAGCCTATACCCACCAGTCTGTATGCCAGCCTACCAGTCTGTTCCTGTATTCCCCTGTGTGGGTCAACAGCCGTGTCCGGGGTCTGTCCTGGAGTAGCACCTGGTCCCTCTGCTCGGTTCCTCCTTGGTGCACTGGCGTCGTATGCCGTCGTGCGACCCTGGTCGGATCGGGTGAATACCTAGTTACGCCCCTCCAGGCTTTCACTCTCCGGCACGGTCCAGTGGAATCACTACAATCACACGCACACGCCGCTCAGCCCGGGCGTGTGCATTACAGTCCCCACACTGTTATATGACCCCCCACAGTTTATCACAACCCTTCACAGTAGCTCCTTCACTGTGTATAGGCCCCTACACTGTATGCTGGCCCCCACAGTAGCCTTCAAACTGTATAATGGCCCTTGTATTTACTCCAACACTGTATAATGGCCCCCGCAATAGCTATCACGCTGTATAATGACCTTCACATTAGCTCCCACGCTGTATAATGGCCCCTGAATTAGCTCCCATGCTGTATAATGGTCCCAGCATTAGCTCCCATGCCTTCTGGTCTCTGTCTGCCCCTTTCTGAGGGTTGCAACTTGCACAGCCCTGATATATATGACAAAGAGCTAAATAGAAGAAAATAGAAACAGCTAGTAGGTGCGTATAGTGGTCCACATATGGGTGCTACCTCTTGAAGCTCATCAAGAGAATGCCAAGAGTGTGCAAAGCAGTCATTAAAGCAAAAGGTGGCTACTGTGAAGAACCTAGAATATAAGACATATTTTCAGTTGTTTCACACTTTTTTGTTAACTATATAATTCCACATGTGTTAATTAATAGTTTGATGCCTTCAGTGTGAATGTACAATTTTCATAGGAAAATACAGAAAAATCTTTAAATGAGGTGTGTCCAAACTTTTGGTCTGTACTGTATATTCATCCTCAACTTTGTGTGGATTTATTTTTTTAATAAAAGGTTTTATAATGGGGTTTTTATGTTTGTCACAATGGATTTACAATATGAGATGATACAAACACTGCACTGATAGGACCCTGACCCTGGCTGCAAGACTACGTCACATTGTATATATGAAGAGGGAAAGAGACATATTCTAATCAGTGGTGTCCTGCAGCCGGGGTCACATCTATCACGTTAGTGCACCATAGGATACTGACACTCATGTCTGTCTCTCTATCTGAGGCACGGTGAGATTTATGGCAGCTGCTTTGAAATCTTTTACAGATCTGGTGATGCTCGGGCAACTCGCACTGACAGTGACCCAATCTATTTAAAAGTTCAAGCAGATACAAGACAAGTCCTGCCACCTTCTCCCTGCACAGTGCAGATACCTCCGGCCCCGGGAGCCGGCAGCAGCCTGAGCTGTTACTTACAGCTCCACAGTACCTCCTGTCCTGCTCCTCTCTGGAGGGAAGAAGCAGCACCGTGCGTCCTGACGTCTTTGCAGCAGACGCCCACACAGCGTGCAATGTGGGCATGTCTGCAGTATGCTGGAGACAGCATACAGGTACAGTGCCGGCACCCAGCGTCCCAGGGGGCATATGCTCCACTGCCGCCCAGCCCGCCCCTATGTCTAAAGAACAGACCGGGGTAGTACAGGAATATCATGTCTACCTGCTCTACCATGTAGATGGACTATATCAGCATGCTGCGCACGCCCATATAGTTAAGTGTGGCATAGCTTCGGATGGGCCCCTTTTAGTGCTTCCGCACCCTCTGCCCCTCCCTTTAGCTATGCTACTGTGTGTTACTCAGCATAGGCTTCTCATTGACTTAACCAAACAATGAGTAGTGGTAGCAAGAAGTTTGGTATGGACGTTGGGATAAAGTCACTGGCAAAATGCTGGAGGGGAGGTATGTTTCCCTGAGACTATTAGCTTCAGTGATTTGAAACCCAGAAGTTTTGCTCCAGCACACTAGCTGTCTAGGGGTTAATCAGCCATTTTAAGACCTGTGTTTTTTGTGAATGGCCATAGAGCAGGTGGGAGGTCTTTCACCATATCTCCACCCCAGGGTGGGGCCTGGGGTTTAAATAGACAGCCTGCTGAGGTATTCAGTGTCTGGAGAGGCTGGCTCCAGAGAGAGGAGCTTGTGTTTGTTTTTATGAACCATGTCTGATGATCTAACCCTGTGTAGGCGGACCCCAACAGGCCTCTGGACTGTGCTATCTATTTTTCTTTTGTTTACCCCTTTATGCCAATAAAGACCTGTTTGTTTTGTTGGACTTCACAGTGGTTTATGCCGTGCCTTAATAAACAATTAAGAAATTTAAAGCAATACCGTTCCTGTGTCTACCCCTGTGTGCAGCTGAGTGAGCGATCTACCACAACGTGTATGTAACGGGTCTGGGAGGCGGAACCTCTGGGCTACTATACAAGGGAGCGGTCCTTGTAAGGGAGCGGGTGGCGACCAGGCAGGCAGTCACAGCAGGTGACCGGGACAGTCTCTGGGTGTACGGGCAGGATGTCACGGCAAGTGATCAGGGCAGTCTCTGGAAGAACGGGCTGGAGGTCACGGCAAGTGACCGGGGCAGTCTCTGGAAGAACGGGCTGGAGGTCACGGCAAGTGACCGGGGCAGTCTCTAGGTAAAGGGTAGGTACGACCTGTGATGGCTGAACCTCCAGGTAGGCTAGCAAGGCAGATGGAGGATGTGTGCTCCCAGGTGAGCAAGCGAGAGTCTCTGGAATAGAAGGTGGTCACAGCACGTGACGGCGGAGCCTCCAGGTAGGCAAGCAGGCAGGTAGCGGAGAAGCGCTCCTAGGTGAGCGGGCAAGAGTCTGGAATAGCTGGTGGTCACAGCACGTGACAGCGGAGCCTCCGGGCAGGCAAGCAGACAGGTAGCGGAGAAGCGCTCCCAGGTGAGCGGGCAAGAGTCTGGAATAGCTGGTGGTCACAGCACGTGACAGCGGAGCCTCCGGGCAGGCAAGCAGGCAGGTAGCGGAGAAGCGCTCCCAGGTGAGCGGGCAAGCTGGTCCATAGACAGACTGAGCGGAGTTGTAAGGCAGACCGTCGGACCTCAGGCAAGCAGGCAGGTAGCTGATGTGCGCTCCCAGGTGAGCGGGCAAGTTGGTCCTTAGACAGACTGACCGGAGTTGTAAGGCAGACCGTCGGACCTCAGGCAGGCAGGCAGGTAACAGGAAATCAGGCAGGATTAGGACAGCAAGCTGGCAGGAATCTGGCAGGTAACTGGCAGGTAACTGGCAACGGGACCTGAGGGCTGAAGCAGAGTAGAACGGTGCAACAACATTGCTCGGGCACCTCCATTTTGGAGGAGGTGCCTTATATATGGTAAAGTCCTCCGGCCATTGGCCGGGGACTCCTTAGGACGGCGCGCGCGGCCCCTTTAAGAGGGAGGGAGGGCGCGCGCGCGCGCCCTAAGCACAGTGGCCGGGAAGGAGCGCGCGCTGCCAGCAGAGCGGGAGAGGGACGCCGGGCACGGAGCAGAGCGGTGAGGGGAACAGCGTCCCTGCCTAGCAGAGGGCAGGGACGCCGGCACTACAGTGTATAGTCATGGCCAAAAGTTTTGAGACTGACAAAAATTTTGGTTTTCACACAGCTTACTACTTCATAGTTTTTAGATCTTTTAGTCATGTTTGTATGGTTACTGAAACTCAATTATCAATATTTCAGAAGTTTTTAAACAATTTTTGTAACACATACAAGTTTATGCAAAAACCCAAAATTTACATTGTTGACCCTTATTTTTTAAGACTACAGCCCTTCTCCCTGTCAGCTGGATATCAGCTTCTGGGCCAAATCCTGACTGATGACAACAACTTGTCATTACCTAATCAGTACTTGGAGTTTATCACAATGTCTTTGTTTGTTTGTCCAGCCACTTTTTGAGGATTGACTACAAGTTCTCATTGGGATTGAGATCGGGGGAGTTTCCTGTCCATGGATCCAAAATGTCAATATTTTGATCACTAAGCAATGTAATTATCATTTTTGACTTGTGACATGCTGCTCTATCATTCTGCAAAAAGCATTATTCATTACCAAATTGCTCCTGAATCATTAGGAGAAGTTGTTCTTGGAGAATTTTTAGCTTCCATTTTATATTCATGGCAATGTTTTTAGGAAAAATGGTTACTGAGTCCACTCCATGGATGAAAAGTCCCCACACATTAATGGTCTCAAGATGCTTTATTATTGGCAAATACAGGACTCATGGTAGCGAACTCCATTTCTTCTCCGGACAATCATTCTTCCAGATGTTACAAACAGTCTGAAGGAGGCTTCATCAGAGAAAATAACTTTGTCACAGTTTTCTGCAGTCCAATCCCTGAACTTCCTACAAAGTTATTTTCTGAAATGAACAGCCCATTCAGACTGTTTGGAACTTCTAGAAGAATTATTATCTGGAGAAGAAAAGTCGAGTGCTACCTTAAATAAATTTCTTGGGTTTCCTAAGGTTCAAAACTCTTGCACTTGAAAAAACAGAAATGGTTGATCACAAAAACATTGGTGGATTATTACATAGTGGATTATGACTGAAGTGGCATTGAAATATTACTTTTTCATATGTACAAATTTTAAGAAACTTGTGTGGGCAAAAAAAGGGCAGTCTACCTCGGGGTCAGTGCATAACCACCATGAAATGTGACATGTGATTGGCCTATTTGTCTAGAGGTAGTCCTGTGATGGTTTGCCTATATTCCAAGTGTCTGTCAGTCATTGGAGTCATCGCTGATGGGATGGTAGGGAGCCAAGGATTGTTCTTCTCACAGCTGTTGGTCCACTGTATAGTTTCTTAGCTTCTTAATCAAATGGCCCAGTATTGTTTTGTGCCATTTGGTCTAACATCCTGGCAGACCTGTCATAGTAAAGCACTTACTGGTGACAGATTGGCTTTCTATAGACATCCCTAGTCTGTACATTGAGTACGATGTAGATTATACCATCCCTACATACCTAACCCTGGCAGAATATATGTGAAGTCCACGTTGTCTGTAGCAAGCTGATTTTTCGTCGGCAGTTCCATTTTCTCCTCCAGCGGTCCTGTTAGAGTGACTTTGTGATTCTGGTATTGCAGTTTCCATCTGACTTTCTAATTCTTTTCTGGTTTCAGACATGGCACGTTGAGTGTAAATGAAATTTTGTCACTGTGACTATTCATCTCCTTGCTATTCAGTGTTGAATGACAATAGCGGGCTGACTCTCTCTGCACTCATGTCACAGGTGATGTTGAAAGTTTTGCTGTATTATAAGACGCAGAAAATTATATGTTCAGATAAAGAATATTGCTTGATGCGTTATTTAATGAGAGGAAACATTTACAGGGAAGTCCCTTTTAATCTACTCATTCACTTTCCCTTCTTTCACGAGTCATAACTTTTTTTTTTTTCTCTGCCAACATAGCCATATGATGGTTTGTGTTAGCGGGCAAGTTTTAATTTTGAATGCCACCATTCATTGTACTGTACAATATACTGAGAAACAAGAAATTTCCAAGTGGTGAGAAATGATAACAGAAGTGATGTTTTCAGTTTTTTTTTGTTTTTACAAAGTTCACTGTGTGGTAAAAAATGCCCTGGCAAGATGATTTCCCATGTCAGTATTATTATGACGATACCAAACTTGAGTTCTTTTTATTAAATATTTTTTGGGAGGTGCGCCAACTGAAAAATAATAGTTCTGTTTTTTTTTTTTCTTCTTTGCAATGTTTATTGTATGGGTTAAAACTTTTATATTTTGATAGATATGACTTTTGCAGACGAGGCGATACTGAATATGCTTGTTTTTTATTTCCTTATTTTTTTTTTGCTTTTTTTTATTTCACTTAATTTTTTTTTGTTCTATATACTGAAATACCACAGTATTGCAGTGAATAGGGAAAATACAGAAATAAAAGTACCAATATGAAAGTAATGGGAGCCTTTTGCGAGCCGGTTTCCACCACTGTAACCTATCAATACCCCACAATCACATAGCAGGAGGGTGACCTGCTCCTGTGCAGGATCATGCACTTTAAGTGCTGTCAGAGATTATTATTAAAGGCTGATTACTGAGTTAAACAGAAGTGATCAGAGCTAGCTCCAGTCGCTGCTATTAGAGGTGGATGTCAGCCAGCAAACTCCATGTATGGAGGTGGCTCTTCTTATGAGCCTGCTCCATACACCCGCGCCCTATTATATCCTATGCCAGGTAGAAGCTAAAAGCAAAAGGAGACGTCTGAGCCCCAACAAAACGTCTACATGGGGCAATGAAATGAGACATCAGTTTCCAAATATTTGGCCAATTAGGGTCATCTGATGACAACTGATGTTAAAATGGTATCAGTTATCATCGGGCTTAATCAACAGATCAAATTATGCAACATGTAACATTTTATTGTCCAAGACTTTGAGGGGGCTGGTGCAAAAAAGGATGCACAACATAAATGTGATGACTCCCATAGCAAACAATGGGATCCGTTTACTGCCACAAATGAGGGTAAAAAAAAGCAGATTGGGTGATATAAATGAAAACCCGGCCTTACACTTTTGCATTAAGTCATGCGCCTAAGTTTCATTATACACCATTTATAAAGTCATGCCAACCAGAGAGGTAGCCAATTCAATGGCAGTAGGTCCCATGAAGGAGGAGATAGTGGGATCCTATGTAAACAACAATGTCCAATTTAATTCAGTTAATGGTAAACATAAGAATATGTCTCAAGAGTCATGGAAACTGAGCTTTAGGGGAGACAGTCACCAGGCTCTACTATTCCGGGTGGTAAAAACGTGCACCATGGTGGGGCGCTAATTTTGATTTTTGCTATGGGCCTCGCTGACATCTGTTTTCACAACCGATCAATCCATATTTCCCACTCTGAGCAATACTACATTGCTTTCAACTTTTGTAATCATAGAAAAGAAAATATGAAAGGATGAAGTGGATTAAGATTTAATATATCAAAGTGCAACGCTAACAAAGATGATGTAATATAAAGACATACACAAAATACAAGAATAAAAAGGATAAAATAAAGAGACCTTGGTAGCAAATGGAAGAATTTAAAATCTACTGAAAAGAAGCTAAATATAAGAAACTGAAGTTTACCAAAGAAGTGAATTATTTTCAGGTTTGTGACCTGGATGTATTACACTTATCACCAGGGTCATCATTAGTAATACCAGCTTTGTAAATTGCCATTATCTTCAGCTGCAGTGCACTTTATTCCAGGCTGGAGTTGTATGGATTAATGGCTGATCTTTATCTCTAGTGTTCTGCTCTACTGTTTAGACCTGCCTTTTAAGCTAAACATTTCTTGGAAAAGTGGAATGAATTATTTTTAAGAAAAATCTTTAAATACATCTATAGTTTTATAATTTTATGATATTAAAATGGTACAAAAGCTGATAAATACCTTGCATTGTTTAAGTGGCAATTACAGTGTTTTAGTTCTAGTGCAATTCAGGTCAAACATCATTGTTTTCATGGTACCTATGCTCGTTTAGGTCAGCACAATCATGACCTTAAAGTTGATAAAAATTAATTATTATAAAATTAACCATTTCAACCATAGCCAAATCTTCAGGAAAACTGACTGCCATAGTTTGAAATTAATATTTTCAGACTAAGGTCAAAAATGATTGTTCAGCCATAAACAACCTTTCACTGAAGGAATATTCCCAGAAGGATTTGTCACCTAGTGTCACTCAGACTTTATGGCCAGGTCATATGACTACAACCGGACTTTAATGTATATGGCTGTGTTGTCATTCCGATCGATCACCAAATGATCATTCAACCAGCAATACACCACTTCACACAAAAAACATTGTATCCAAGTCTTGGGAAGGAGTCCACTGGTGCGGAGGGGGCTCAGGAGCAGATCTCCATCCACACGCGGTAGATTCCTGTTATAATATATAGCTGGCATCTTTTTCTAATAGCCACGTCTGATAGCCATTTAATTGCCACTGTTAATCTCTGACAGCATCATTTAAATGGAAATTGCATTGGTGGCCATCGATTCCCACTGGCCTCCCATGATGCAATCAGGGGGGAAACCGATGGGTTCATATGACAGACAGTGGTCTGAAGAAGGACCCCTGTTGCTGTCATCTTGGTCCTCATGTAAAGCTCACCTGTAGCCTGTTGTTACGAGTCCGGGTGGTGGAACCTCTGTGCTTTCGTGCAAGGAGGGACCAGAGGGGCGTGACTAAGTGCCTACTTGGCCTGACCAAGGTCACACGGCTTCGCAGTCGGCTCCGTGAACCAGGGAGGGACCGAGCAGGGGGACCAGGTGCCACTCTGGGACCGACCTTGTGTGAGAGCAGGTGACTCCCATGGGTCAGATGGCAGGAACTGACCGGTACAGTGGATGAGCACGGCAGGAAGGCTAACGGGTGGTCCGGGTAGATAAGCAGGCTGGTTCGGCAGATAGCCAGATGGGTGCTCCGGGTAGGCAAGCTGGCGGGCACGACAGGTAACAGGTAGGTGCTCCAGATAGGCAGGCTAGCGTGCACGACAGGTAACAGACAGGTGCTTCCAGGTAAGCAGGCTGGCGGACACGGCAGGTAACTGGCAGGTGCTTCCAGGTAAGCAGGCTGGCGGGCGGAACTATAGAAAGACTGGCGGGCTGGACTGTAGACAGACCGATGAGCAGGACTGACAGGCAGCGGGACCTGAGGGCTGAATAAAGTGTTAGCACACAGAACAACAACCTTGCACAGGCACCTCCATATTGGAGGAGGTGCTTTAAGTAGGGGAAGTCCTCCGGCCATTGGCCGGGGACTTTTTAGGACAGCGCGTGCGGCCCCTTTAAGAGGGAGGGAGCGTGCGCCCTAAGCACAGTGTCCAGGAAGCTGCGCGCAGTGCGCGCCACAGTAGCTGGAAGACGCCGGACCAGGGCTGTGGCGGTGAGGGGACTGGCGTCTCTGCCCGGCAGGGGACAGAGACGCCGATGCTACACCTGTTCTCCATAAGAGACCGAGATTTTCACTATATCCTGCAATACCCTGGTATTGCAGTGTGTGGTATAAGTGATCATAGTAGGTACAAGTCCCCCTAAGGGGACTAAAAAGTAATATAAGAAATAAAGTTTTTAAAAATATGAAAAATGTAAAAAAAAAAATATGAACGTTCGAATCATTCCCCTTTTCCCTTGATAAAAATAAAAAAACAAGCATTTGATATCACCGCATTTGTAAAAACCGCTGTATGAAAATATAGAAAGAATTAACCCAATCAGTAAACGACGTACAGAGAAATAAAATTGAAACGTCAGAATTTAGGGGTTTTGTGTCAATTCACCTACCTAAAAAATGTAATAACAAGCAATCAAAGCATCGTATGTACACAAATCTGGAATCGATAAAAATGTCAGCTCAGCCGCAAAAACAAGCACATATTCAGGCCCATCAATGGAAAAATAAAAATTATATATGTCTCGGAGGCTGGCAATGCAAACCCAAAAGGCCAATATTCTGAGTTTTTCTTTATCACTTAAATAGAAAATAATTTATGCATGTTTGGTATCGCCGTAATTAAATGGACGTGGACAATCGTGTCTCCAGGTCATTTTTACCACACAATGATTGCCTTAAATGCAAAACCCAAAAAAAAATGGCAGAATTGCATTTTTTTCACCATTTAATCACAGTTAGAATTTTTTTCCTGTGTTACAGTACATTGTATGCCTTTCAAAACTACAACTAGTCTTGCAAAAAACAAGCCCTAAATCATCTATGTTATATTTTTGGATTGGGAATAGTCCATAAAGATAAATTAAAGTCCATAAAGATGATGTTTTGATGTTTTAGATGTAGAAATCTTTTTCAATCTCAATATTCTCAGATACAGGCTTAAATAATGTCACCATATTCTATACCAATTCACAATGGGTTGTCTGAAAATCGTTTCTCCAAAGATAGATAGATGCGCTGGAAATCAGGTCTTTGAACTTTGTGGAAGCTCCAACTTGCCACAATTTGTATTTTATCTGCCAAAGACTCAATAATGTATTGTTATTTATTTAATACATATGATATAATATATTAACACATACTAGTCTGACACATGTCTCTGTACATCCTGCACAGTCCAGATGGACATTTCCTTGCTTCAGCAATCATTGGCTTTAGAGTCTGCAAACAAAATTTTTTTTGAGGCATTCAAGATCAAGTTTGTCGAGCAGAAACCACTTCAGGAAATGGTCTTTTTTTGTTTGTTTTTTTGTAGAAGTTTTTATTTTCTTCAAGAAATTATGATGAGCTTTGTATAAGATATTTTCAGCCTTTTGCTTGACAATTACCTAGTTTGAAGACATTTCCTTCAGGTCACTTTGAAGTGACAAGCACTTAATTTTTCCAGGTGTTTTTCAAACAGATATAAAAAAAAAAAGCTAGAAAAACTCATATAATCAGGAAAGTAGATTTCCTACTTCAGAAATGAATTGGAGGGTTTTTTTCTAAGAGGTTTTGAAGCAATTTCAGAGGAGGATTTTGGAGAGGATCTGCTATAAAAAACTTTCTCAAAGAAACCTAGAATGTGTTGGAACAGGATTGACAGGGAATTAATGAGTATTACTTATTCTGAGCGTGCTTAAAAAATGTTCAGTGTCAGGATAACATCTTAAGGAAGTATTAACTATTAACGCTAGAGATGAGTGAATCAATCTGGAGAGGATCGAGTTTGAGTCAAATTTCCTGAAATTCTCTTTCATGTGGATTTGAAAACTTTGAGATTCAAATCACAAAAAAAAAACAACTTGCCAAGTACCTGTTAGAACCCTCCTGTTAGTTTTTTCTATCTTGTGTTTTGCGGTCACGTGACCATCTGCCTATATATTCCAGCCCCGTCCTTCTGGCTTTGCTGGACTTCAGTGTTGTTTGACTGTTTTGCTAGCCTGGTGCTTCGGTGCCTATCTCTGTCAGTTTGCTTGGTCCTCTGGGACCTCTAGTACTTTTTGTCAGTTTGTCTTTTGTGTTCTACAACAATTTCTATTTAGGAGGTGTCGCATTTTTTTCCCAGTCCTTAGTTCTTTTAGGGACCCCTCCCTTAATTCTATAGGTCTTCGTTCAGACTAGCCGAGGACGAAGGCGGGTCTGTTCACTAGGAACAGGCAGCCCGCTACATCGTAGGGATTCAGCTTAGTCTTACTGTAGGGACAGCTTTCCCCTATCTTTCCTTAGTTCTTGTTGCAGATCATAACCGTAAGTCCAGCCCAAAAAAACTAAAAGGAAAGAAATTCGGGGATCAGTATGGTTTCCGTCCAGGAGTTGGCTCAACGCCTGCAGGGATTGTCTCTGGAGGTGGCCGAGCTTCAGCAACACGTGAGTAGCTGTCCTGGAGCGCATTTTGTCGAACCCAAGGTAGGACTGCCTGATGTTTTTTATGGTAAACAGCAAGATTTTTTTTCCTTTAAAAATGCCTGTTTGTTATATTTTCGTTTGAGACCAAGATCCTCTGGGAATGAATCACAGCGCATTGGTTTTATTATGTCACTTTTGCGCAAAGAACCACAGGATTGGGCCTTTTCTCTCTGGCCTAATGATCCGTGTTTAAGTTCTGTTGAAGAATATTTTTCTGCTATGGGGATATTATTTGATGATCCTGATCGAATCTCATCTGCTGAATCAGAACTTAGACGTTTGAATCAGGGGTCTGATGATGTTCAAAATTATTGCACACACTTCAGGAGATGGGCTTCAGAAGTTAAGTGGAATGATTCGGCGCTGAGATGTTTATTTCTTGCTGGTCTGAGTGAAAGGGTTAAGGATTTGCTAATTGCATTCCCTGCACCTGAGACTCTGCAGGAAGCTATGCAGTTAGCTGTTCGTATAGACAGGAGACTGAGGTGCAGGCTCAATGAGGTAAAGACTCTTGTAAAGTCAGGTCCTAGTCCCCAGAAAATCTGCTCTGACAGTGGGGAACCGATGGAGGTTGGGGGGGATGTCACTCCGCTCTCAGGAAAAAGACCGGAGATTCGCCAAGGGATTGTGTCTTTGCTGTGGTAAAGCTGATCATTTGATTAAGTATTGTGAGCGTCGTTTAAGTAAAGAAAAAAAAGGTCAGTTACGCCCGTATAGCTTGTTTACGCTCTGCAGGAGTATTTCTTTCTGGGAGTACTACTCTGCAGGGAGATTTGATTGAATTTCAGGTATTTGTGGATTGTGGTTCAACACTTAATGTGATTGATAAAGGGTTTTTGGAAAACCTTAAATTGAAATCCAAACCTTTGTCATCACCTATTTCTGTGGTTGCAATTGATAACACTCCTTTGAAATGTATTACTCACAAGACTGCTGCATTTCCTCTCACTATCAATGGAGTTCACCAAGAAATTTTGGACTTAGTTGTTTTGGATAATTTACCCTCTCCAGTTGTTCTAGGATTGCCTTGGTTAAAACTACACAATCCTTTATTGGACTGGTCTTCTAATGTGATTAAGTCTTGGAGTCCGAAATGCTATGATAAATGTTGTAATGGTCGCATTGTGGCTGTGGAAAAAGTGGAATTACCTGTACCTATTCAAGATTTTTGGAGGGTTTTTTCGGAGGAGGAGTCGCAAGTTTTGCCTCATCATAGGGATTATGAGTGCGCCATTGAGTTTGTTCCGGGTGCTACTGTTCCCAAAAGTCGCTTGTTTAATCTGACTATTCCTGGAAGAAAGGCCTTGGAGGAGTACATACAGACTAGCCTGGCTACTGGTCACATTAGACCTTCTAAGTCGCCTGTGGCAGTTGGATTCTTATTTGTTAAAAAAAAGGACGGCGGTTTACGTCCATGTCTGGATTTTCGTGAAATTAATAAGATTACCGTACGCAATTGCTACCCATTACCGTTAATTCCTGACTTGTTTAACCAGTTAGTGGGAGCCAAGTGGTTCTCCAAAATTGATCTCCGGGGGGCATACAATTTGTTACGTGTGAATGAGGGTGATGAATGGAAAACTGCTTTTAACACACGGTAGGTCATTTTGAGAATCTGGAGATGCCTTTTGGTCTTACCAATGCACCTGCATTTTTTCAGAACCTTATTAATGACATCCTGAGACCTCTGATTGGTAAGAATGTGGTTGTGTATTTGGATGACATTTTGATTTATTCACCAGATCTAGAGTCCCATTGGCAGAGTGTACGTGAAGTTTTGCAGTTATTGGGTGATAATTCACTCTTTGCTAAGCTGGAGAAATGTGAGTTCGCTGTGCAGAAAATTAGTTTTTTGGGATACATTGTCTCCAGCAAGGGCTTTGAGATGGACTCTGTGAAGGTTCAGGCTGTGCAGGAATGGCCTAGGCGTATTGGTTTGAAATCTATACAGAGATTTTTGGGTTTTGCCAATTATTACAGGAAATTCATTAAGAATTTTTCTGTAATTGTTAAACCTCTAACCCGATCTCACCAGGAAAGGTGCGAATACGGCCCAGTGGACTACTGTGGCCATTGAAGCGTTTGAGTATCTCAAAGAGAGGTTCAGTTCTGCCCCTATCCTTATGCAGCCTGATGAGACCAAGCCTTTTTTGGTTGAGGTCGATGCTTCATCGGAGGGGGTCGGAGCAGTTTTGTCTCAGGAGAACAAGGGTGGAGTACATCCTTGTGCCTACTTTTTGAAAAAAATTTCGGAAACCGAACTGAATTATGATGTTGTAAATCGGGAGTTGCTGGCTATTAAACTCGCGTTTGAACATTGGCGTCATTTTTTGGAAGGCGCTATATTTCCTATTCAGGTTTTTACAGATCATAAGAATTTGATCTATCTGGATGCTGCCAAGCGCTTGAATACCCGTCAAGCTAGGTGGGCACTTTTTTTTCTCATTTTAATTTTTCTGTTACCTATATCCCTGGTACTAAGAATGTTAAAGCCGATGCTTTATCTCGCAGCTTCTCTCCTGCGGTCGGTGCCGAGAAAGAGGAGAGCATTTTACAGAAAGGAGTTGTGGCGGCTTTGGACTCCGTTTTGGAGAATGGGATTCTGAAAGCTCAAGATGATGCTCCATCTAACACTCCCCATGGGAGGTTGTTCGTGCCTAGAGCCTTTAGGAGAGATTTGTTTGTGGAGTGTCATGAGTCTCTGTTGGCAGGTCATCCATGAATTTCGGAGACTAAGAGACTGATCAGTCACAGTTTTTGGTGGCCTGGATGGCAGAAGGAAGTCATCAATAGTGTTGAGCCACCCCCGTAGTGTTCGAGTTCGGTTCGGTTCGTCGAACACCCGTGTGTTCGCCGAACTGTTCGTCGAACTGTTCGTCGAACACCTTCGAACACCGTTAAAACCAATGGCAGGCAAACAAAAACACATAGAAACACATAGAAAACACCTTCAAAGGTGTCTAAAAGCTGACAAACTGCTCAGAAGACATAACTAACACATGGAAAAGTGACAAGTACATATAGTCATGCGAAAATAAAAGAGGTGGAGGAGTAAAAGGAGGGGGAGACACAGATATAGGCATGTCATGCCCTTCTAAAATCCAAAAAGTGAGAAGCCGACACGGCCAGTCCGCTCCTGCCCGTGCCACCTCCGTGTCGCCGGGTTTGTGCCAGAGCCGCGGTGAACCCTGATGGCCAGCCCCCCTCTCCCAATACTGGTGCCTGTCCGCTGGTGGGTCGAGCGAGCCCCCCTGTGGTGGAGGCAGCTCTAAGCTTTTTAATTTAAATTGTCTCTCTAATTTGAATGAATACACTTTAAATCCATTTACAAGGATCTATTGGAGGGCAAGTCTCATGCCAGCAGCCGCGTAATTCCAGCTCCAGTAGCGTCCACTAAAGCTGCTGCAGTTAAAAAGCTTTTATAAGGATCGAGCTCGGCTGTCCACCGCAAGGCATCCTACTGCCAGTCCCAGCCCCTATGCCTTGGGGTGCCTCCTGATGCTCTTCACTGAGTATCCCATGGTCCCAAAGCATTTGCTTTGAAAAAATTAAGTGTCTAAACTACAGGTGGTGTAGCTTGCTTAACAGCTGGGATAATCCGCTGACTAGCAGACACTGCTACTAGGCACAAAGTATTTCCTGGGCTAGATGCAGTTAAAAATTTGTAATTAGATACTCTCGTTGGATGCTGAGAAAGCATTCCATAGAGTCTCCTGGCACGCCATATATGATTCTCTTAAAAAGCTTGGGGTAGGGGTCTAGGGGACCCTTTTATAGCCAAAATCACGGCCCTGTATCACAATACGTCACCTAGGCTGAAGATAAATGGAACTGTAGCACCCTGAGGGCTCGGTTGCTACAGAGGTATTGCACCTCACCCAGAGGTGTGATATCTCACTCTCAGGTAAGGATGGAGTGTGGATCAGGACCTGACACCTGCATGCATTACACCACATTGCCTTGGGGCAGGGCGACCAATATGCCTCTGAGATGGGCACGACAGTCCCTGTCCCTGGCTGGAGTGGGGGGAGGGAACACTGAGGAAGGGGAACCCTGTAGTGCAGGAGCAGGGAGGAAGCAGTTCCTGGGTGCATTGAGAAGGGAGTATAAAAGGTGGGCACCATCTTAGTTCAGTGCAGAGAAGTCTGAGCAGAAGTGGCAGGGAGCAGGGGCTCTGCATGAGCTCTGCTCCGGAGGCGGGCCTAGTAACAGAGGCCCAGGCCTGGAAGAGGAGCGGAGAAGGCTCCAGGAACGAGGAATGAAGGGATCCCAGGGGTGCGGACGGGCGAGTCGCCACCGCACGCCCGAATCCACCTGCGTGGAGGGGTCAGGCCAAAGGGGGAGACCGGTCCCCGAAACTAGTGGAGGCAGGAAACGACCCTCAGCTAGAAACCGGAGGCTGTGACATTTTATGTGGCGCAGCCCCTCGCTACACCCGCTAGGAAGGCACCACATAGGGTCAGGGAAACTGGCGCCAAGTTTACCAAGAGGAGGCCCGAGGCAGCCGGACAGAAGGGTTGGTAAGAAAGGCCAGACAAAGGACACACAAAGGGGGTCCTGTGAAGCGCTCCAAAGTTATCTGGGAGTTGTCTGAGCCCCTCACCTGGTGAGCACAGTACGACGTAGGCAGCCGTTACCTGCAGACGTGGTCTGGATAATAAGAACTGTGAGTAAAGGCCCTGGACTGCATCACTGACTCCGTGTCGTTACTGCTGCTGCCCTGCACCATCACCCCCATCCTCCGCATACACTGCCCTGAGGCTATACTCCTCCCGTGGGGAGTTATGCTACGCTCTGCTGCACCCACAACACCAGCCTCAGCGGTCTGCCCTGCAGCGGCGGTTCACTCTGACCGCAATCCACGGGTGGCGTAGTCGGACATTTAAACATCAAAACCACATAAATAGTTCCGCCACTGGTTTGACCACCCTGAGCCACGGAACCGGGTCGCCGCCACGAAGACTACAACCACCAGCATCCACCAAAAAGGGTCCGGTTCCGGGTGTCCCAAGGCCCAGGGGGCGCGTCAGAACATTTTCATCACCTTTCACAATCACCAATGGGACAAGGCAGGGATGTTCTCTGTCCCCTCTCTTATACATCCTAGTGACGGAGCACCTGCTCTCATCAATTCGCCATAACCCCAATATTAGGTGGATTGAGGTGGGAGGCACCGAGTACAAGTGCTCTCTATTTGCTGATGATGTCCTAGTATATATCACTCAATCACATATATCCATCCATGCTGTTATGGCTGAAATAGATCACTTTGTTATATGGTCAAATTTTAAAATCAATGCAGCGAAGTCTGAGGCCCTCGATGTCTCCCTCCCCAAATCCATATAGGATTCCATCCAGTCCAACTTTCCCTTTGCCTGGCCCTCACAGGGTATCAAATACTTAGGAATTCCTATTCATAGAGACCTCTCCCATCTATGTTATCTTAATTTTGGGCCCTTTATTGAACAACTCCATACAGACCACGGTTGGCAAGTTAGAACTGTAAGATTCACTACGTGAACCACTGGTGTTTTGTGGAAAAGCACATGTACACTGTGTTCCAAATTATTTTGCAAAAATTGTTTAGGAGTGATAAGGGAAGAATTTGTTTGTTTGTCAGTTAAACTCATTGATGGTGATGTGTGTCAGGGCTCTTTATATCACTGTAAGCAATTGCAGACACCTGTGCTAATTAGTTTGGCAGGTGTGTCCAATGAAAGGCAAGACTACTTAAGAAGGCTGTCTCACATTATTAAGCAGCCTACATTTTCTGCCAAAATGGGAAAGAAAAAGGATGTGTCGGCTGCTGAGAAGCAACAAATTGTGGAGTGTTTAGGTCAAGGCATGACTACAATCAACATTGTGCGATGATCAGGATGAAGTGTCTTGGCAATCAAGAAGTATGTAGCTGATTCACAGTACACACGTGTGCGTGCTGATAAGGGCAAATTGAGGACTCTTTCCTACAGGCAATTACGTCAGGTTGAAAGAGCAGCGGCAAAAAAGCCTTGTCATAGCAGCAGACAAGTTTTTGAAGCTGCTTGTGCCTCCAACGTCCCCCGAACAACAAGATGCAGGGTCCTTCAGAGGTTTGCAGCTGTGCATACGCCATCCTGTCGACCTCCTCTATCCACTTCACACAAGCAGAAACGGCTCCAGTGGGCCAAACATTACATGAAGACTGATTTCAAAACTGTTTTGTTCACGGATGAGTGCCGTGCAGCGCTCGATGGTCCAGATGGATGGAGTGGAGGATGGCTGGTTGATGGACACCCCACGCAAACACGGCTACAGCGCCAACAAGGAGGAGGTGGAGTAATGTTTTGGGCTGGATTCATGGGGAGAGAGATTGTCGGCCCCTTTAGGATCCCTGGAGGCGCTAAAGATGAACTCCATAATGTATGTGGATTTTCTTAAACAGCACTTCCTGCCATGGTTCAAGAAGAAGAACCGTGTATTTCACAGCAAGATCATTTTTCTGCATGATAATGCACCATCTCATGCTGCACATAAAACATCTGCATCTCTGGCTGATATGGGCAGAAAAGGGGACAAACTTATGGTGTGACCCCCATGCTCCCCTGACCTGTACCCCATTCAGAACCTTTGGAGCATCATTAAAAGGAGTGTCTATGATGGCGGGAGGCAGTTCACATCTAAGCAACAGCTCTGGGAGGGTATTCTGTCCTCATGCAAAACAATTGAAGCAGAAACCATCCAAAACCTGACAAATTCAATGAATGAGAGAGTTCAGAAGCTCCTTTCGAACAAGGGGTCCTATGTGAAAATGTAACATCACCTAGAATAAAGTTTTGAGTTGAAAACTGTTTGATTTCAGTTTCCAACAACCTGCTAATGCTTATAATTTCAAAAATGACCATTTTTTTGGTCTTTATTAAAATGAAAAGGTTGATCGAAAAGTTTGGGGGATCTAAGAGTGTGGCAACCCAGTAGTCATGATTACTTCGAATTCTGACAATATGAGGGTCATGCTGCAGGTAGTGCAGCAAGAAGGCACTTATGTGTCTTGCGCATCTCGGAGCCCCAAAATTATTTTCCGGGCTAGATGCAGCTAAAAATTATTATTAATTTTAAATCTGGTGAAGCTTTAGTATAGATGGCTTAATAGGATCAGTGCTGCACACTGCTACAAAGCCCAAATTATTTTCCAGTCAAGATACAGATAAACATGATTAGTAATTTGAAAGCTTAAAACGGTTGGTAGGGTGATTTTAACCAATCATCAAGCTTTTACTCTCCCCAGGATGACACAGGGTTAGAAAAGTCGTTTCGGATCCATGATTTGTTCATCTTTATGAACGTGAGTCTGTCTACATTATCAGTGGAGAGCCGCGTGCGCTTATCTGTCAGCACACCACCAGCAGCGCTGAACACACGTTCAGACAGAACGCTGGCTGCGGGGCATGACAAGATCTCCAAGGCGTAAGTGGCTAGCTCCGGCCATTTATCTAGATTGGAAGCCCAAAAAGAGCAAGGGTCCAGTGACACAGTCGTGGCTTCAATGTTTACTTGGAGATACTCCTGTACCATCGTCTCTAGGCGTTGACTATGTGTCAGACTTCTTGTCTCCTGTGGCCTTGCAAAGGATGGGCTAAAAAAGTGGTGAAATGATTCCGCAAAATTGATGTTACCAGCAGATACTGTGGTTCTGTTACGGTTTGAGTGCTGAACACTTGACGGTCCCACAGTTTGCAAGTTGGAACTGTGAGATTCACTACGTGCACCACTGGTATTTTGTGGAAAAGCACATGTAAGATTCTGCAACAGTCTCTGCTGATACTCCTGCATGCATGCATCCCTTTCTATGGCAGGAATAATTTCTGCAAATTTACTTTTGTACCGGGAATCTAACAGTGTGGCAACCCAGTAGTCAGGATTATTTCTAATTCTCACAATTCGAGGGTCATGTTGCAGGTAGTGCAGCAAGAAGGCACTCATGTGTGTTGTGCATCCAGGAGCACCAAGTCCCTGTTGTGTTGGTGGCGAGGTAACAATCATGCTTCCTTCCTCTGTCCTCTCCCCCCAACCTCGCACAACAGAAATGTGATCAAGGTCTCCCTCATCTGATGAGTCTTCCATCAGTTCGTCCTCCACTTCTTCCTGGGCTCCTGCACCTTCCTCACTAGTTTGGCTGCTACCATGCGCCCTGGTAAAACCATCTCCCCCACCCTCACATGCCTGCCGCCTTGGTGCTGCCGACCGTCTGGACCTTGCAGATGTTAGCCCTTCCGCATACAACTCCTCCTCCTCTACTTCCTCCACCTCCTCTTGTGCCACCACCTGACTCCGAATTCTGTTTAACATGTGCTCCAGCATGTAAATCACCGGAATAGTCATGCTGATAATGGCATCGTCAGCACTAAACATCTTCGTCGCCATTTCAAAACTGTGCAGAAGGGTGCATAGGTCCCTGATCTGAGACCACTCCTCCAGCGTGATTTGCCCCACCTCTGAATCTCGTTGGCCCAGGCTATACATCAGAACGTATTGCACCAGGGCTTGTCGGTGCTGCCACAGTCGCTGCAACATGTGCCGAGTTGACTTCCACCGGGTAGGCACATCGCATTTTAGCCGGTGAAGTGGCAGGCCCAACGACTTCTGTAGAGATGTAAGTCGCTGAGCTGCGGGATGCGAACTGCGGAAGTGAGCACACAGCGACCGTGCCCTCTGCAGAAGTCCATCTAGTCTGGGATAGTGGGCTAAAAATTGCTGGACAACCAGGTTCAACACGTGAGCCATACAAGGCACGTGTGTGACATTGCCCCGGCGAAGGGCCGCACCCAGGTTTGCAGCATTGTCGCACACGGCCTTCCCTGGTTTCAGGTCCAGTGGAGACAACCATTCATGAAATTGGTTCTCCAGAGCTGACCACAACTCCTCAGCTGTGTGACTCACATTTCCCAGACATTTCAATGTAAAAACCGCCTGATGACGTTGAGCCCTACTGCCAGCATAGTAAGGAGGTGTGCAGGATCCCTTCTGCGCAGTTAGAAAGCTTGTGGCATGACCAGACAGGCTTTGGGTGCAGGTGGAAGACCAAGAGGAGGTTGAGGAGGCAGAAGCAGTGGAGGAACTTTGACATAAAGAGGATTGACGCACAACTCGTGGGGACGGCAAGACTTGGACAGCAGCCCCTTGTCCTGCTGTCACCATAGTTACCCAGTGCCCAATCAGCGACATGTAACGCCCCTGTCCATGCCTACTCGTCCAAGTGTCTGTGGTGAAATGCACCCTGTCACACACAGAGTTTCTCAAAGAAGCGGTGATGTTGTGTGCGACATGCTGGTGGAGCGCAGGCACACCTTTCTTTGAGAAGTAGTGCCGACTGGGCATCTGGTACTGGGGCACTGCGACGGACATAAGGTCTCGAAAATCCTCTGTGTCCACCAGGCGGAAAGGCAGCATTTCTGTAGCCAAGAGCTTGCAGATGGTGAAATTCAACCTCTTAGCTTTCTCATGGCTAGGAGGAAATGGTCTTTTACTTGTCCACATCTGAGGGACCGAGGGCTGGCTATTGTGCTTAGACGGGGTTGATAAGGGTGTCCCCGGCAAACTGCCGGTCTGTGAGGAAGATGCAGGCGGACATGTTAGGTTGCCTTGATCCAAAGGTGGTGCTATCGATGTCGGACAGCGCTCAACACCAGCTGGTGTTACCACCTCCAAAGAAAATGATGACCTGCCAATCACGCTGGCTGTTGCGGGTAAAGAGTTGGCAGGTCTGCGCCCCAAAACAGGTGTGACTGCTGTCCCCCCAGTCACAGAGGATGAAGAGGCCGCGGATGCACAAGATATGGCAGACGGTGGTTGGCCCGGCCGGCTAGGCTGCATTGTAGCACACTGAGCTTCCCACTGCAACTTATGCTTCATGTCCATGTGCCGGTTCATGCATGAAGTACTCAAACTATGTATTTTTTGGCCTCTACTTAGCTTTTGCTGACAAATGTTACAGATAACACGAGTTGGGTCATCTTTATCGATCTGAAAAAATGCCCAGGCTATGCAAGGCTTAGCACCCATGCGACCTGAAGAGCCACCACGACTTGTGGTGAGAGGCAGAGTTGTGTTTGAGGATGCAGTTGTTGACGTGCTTCCAGTACTACGTCTCTGTCCAGGAAGGCGCAACCTGACCTCGTCGTCACTAGCATCTTCCTCCACCTCCTCTGCTGACCTCATCTCTTGGCTGACTGTGGGTTGACAGTAAGTGGGATCTCCAACCTCATCATCATCACCCTGTGCGTTTTCACACCCGTCGTCCTCAGAGCCAACCTGTTCCTGCCCTGACAAAAAACTAAAGTTGTCGCTCCAATCAGGTATTTGAGTCTTATCATCGTCTTCCTCATTGTCTCCACCAACAGGAGTTACAGTTTGGGAATGAGGGTCTACATTATGGTCAGAACCTTCTGCGTCTGGTCCTGGATCCGACTCATAAAGATTCTGGGCATCAGTGCAGATCATTTCCTCGTCTGGATTCACAGAAGCGCTGGAGTCGACCTCTGATTCCCAGGCTATAGTATGAGTAAACAGCTCTGCAGACTCAACCATCTGTTCTACCTCATACTCAGACGGGCAGCTGGAGATTTGGGAGCTGTGAGGAAGCAAGTGCGATTGGGGTGACACCTTTGAGGACTGGAGTATTTGTGATGTTGAAGTTGATGTGGAGGAGAGCCCACTTAAAGGAGCACTTGATATCCGTTGAAGCACCTGCTGTTTTTGTGCCTCATCTGGAATTTGTAGCGATTGGCGTGGCTGTAAGAAAGGGATCTTATCACATTGTCCGCTAAAAGAAGTAGACATTTTAGTTTGGCTGGAAGATGGTCTTTCTTCTGCAGATGTTACTGTTGCTTTAACACCTACCCCACGGACACAACCTTTTTTCCCCTTCCCAACACGCCTATTCCCCTTTCCACCAGCAGCAGGCCTTTTTCCACTCATTTTGGTGGTTAACTAATTCACAACTCTGGAGTTGTTTGCACAAAAAAACAACGGATGGGAACCGAGCAGAGCTGAGTGGCCAAACTGTGGTATTAGGCCAAAACTATTGGCTGGGTTAGATGCAGAAAAAAATTATATTCAATTTGCAACCTGATGGAGGTCTGTATAGATGGATTAATAGAACAAGTCCCACACACAGCTAGAAGCCCAATATTTTTTCAGAGGTAGATGCAGAAAAAAATATATTCAGTTTGCAACCTGATGGAGGTCTGTATAGATGGATTAATAGAACAAGTCCCACACACAGCTAGAAGCCCAATATTTTTTCAGAGGTAGATGCAGAAAAAAATATATTCAGTTTGCAACCTGATGGAGGTCTGTATAGATGGATTAATAGAACAAGTCCCACACACAGCTAGAAGCCCAATATTTTTTCAGAGGTAGATGCAGAAAAAAATATATTCAGTTTGCAACCTGATGGAGGTCTGTATAGATGGATTAATAGAACAAGTCCCACACAAAGCTAGAAGCCCAATATTTTTTCAGAGGTAGATGCAGAAAAAAATATATTCAGTTTGCAACCTGATGGAGGTCAGTATAGATGGACTAATACAACAAGTCCCACACACAGCTAGAAGCCCAATATTTTTTCAGAGGTAGATGCAGAAAAAAATATATTCAGTTTTCAACCTGATGGAGGTCTGTATAGATGGATTAATAGAACAAGTCCCACACACAGCTAGAAGCCCAATATTTTTTCAGAGGTAGATGCAGAAAAAAATATATTCAGTTTGCAACCTGATGGAGGTCTGTATAGATGGATTAATAGAACAAGTCCCACACAGAGCTAGAAGCCCAATATTTTTTCAGAGGTAGATGCAGAAAAAAATATATTCAGTTTGCAACCTGATGGAGGTCTGTATAGATGGATTAATAGAACAAGTCCCACACACAGCTAGAAGCCCAATATTTTTTCAGAGGTAGATGCAGAAAAAAATATATTCAGTTTGCAACCTGATGGAGGTCTGTATAGATGGATTAATAGAACAAGTCCCACACACAGCTAGAAGCCCAATATTTTTTCAGAGGTAGATGCAGAAAAAAATATATTCAGTTTGCAACCTGATGGAGGTCAGTATAGATGGACTAATACAACAAGTCCCACACACAGCTAGAAGCCCAATATTTTTTCAGAGGTAGATGCAGAAAAAAATATATTCAGTTTGCAACCTGATGGAGGTCTGTATAGATGGATTAATAGAACAAGTCCCACACACAGCTAGAAGCCCAATATTTTTTCAGAGGTAGATGCAGAAAAAAATATATTCAGTTTGCAACCTGATGGAGGTCTGTATAGATGGATTAATAGAACAAGTCCCACACACAGCTAGAAGCCCAATATTTTTTCAGAGGTAGATGCAGAAAAAAATATATTCAGTTTGCAACCTGATGGAGGTCTGTATAGATGGATTAATAGAACAAGTCCCACACACAGCTAGAAGCCCAATATTTTTTCAGAGGTAGATGCAGAAAAAAATATATTCAGTTTGCAACCTGATGGAGGTCTGTATAGATGGATTAATAGAACAAGTCCCACACACAGCTAGAAGCCCAATATTTTTTCAGAGGTAGATGCAGAAAAAAATATATTCAGTTTGCAACCTGATGGAGGTCTGTATAGATGGATTAATAGAACAAGTCCCACACACAGCTAGAAGCCCAATATTTTTTCAGAGGTAGATGCAGAAAAAAATATATTCAGTTTGCAACCTGATGGAGGTCTGTATAGATGGATTAATAGAACAAGTCCCACACACAGCTAGAAGCCCAATATTTTTTCAGAGGTAGATGCAGAAAAAAATATATTCAGTTTGCAACCTGATGGAGGTCTGTATAGATGGATTAATAGAACAAGTCCCACACACAGCTAGAAGCCCAATATTTTTTCAGAGGTAGATGCAGAAAAAAATATATTCAGTTTGCAACCTGATGGAGGTCTGTATAGATGGATTAATAGAACAAGTCCCACACACAGCTAGAAGCCCAATATTTTTTCAGAGGTAGATGCAGAAAAAAATATATTCAGTTTGCAACCTGATGGAGGTCTGTATAGATGGATTAATAGAACAAGTCCCACACACAGCTAGAAGCCCAATATTTTTTCAGAGGTAGATGCAGAAAAAAATATATTCAGTTTGCAACCTGATGGAGGTCTGTATAGATGGATTAATAGAACAAGTCCCACACACAGCTAGAAGCCCAATATTTTTTCAGAGGTAGATGCAGAAAAAAATATATTCAGTTTGCAACCTGATGGAGGTCTGTATAGATGGATTAATAGAACAAGTCCCACACACAGCTAGAAGCCCAATATTTTTTCAGAGGTAGATGCAGAAAAAAATATATTCAGTTTGCAACCTGATGGAGGTCTGTATAGATGGATTAATAGAACAAGTCCCACACACAGCTAGAAGCCCAATATTTTTTCAGAGGTAGATGCAGAAAAAAATATATTCAGTTTGCAACCTGATGGAGGTCTGTATAGATGGATTAATAGAACAAGTCCCAAACACAGCTAGAAGCCCAATATTTTTTCAGAGGTAGATGCAGAAAAAAATATATTCAGTTTGCAACCTGATGGAGGTCTGTATAGATGGATTAATAGAACAAGTCCCACACACAGCTAGAAGCCCAATATTTTTTCAGAGGTAGATGCAGAAAAAAATATATTCAGTTTGCAACCTGATGGAGGTCTGTATAGATGGATTAATAGAACAAGTCCCACACACAGCTAGAAGCCCAATATTTTTTCAGAGGTAGATGCAGAAAAAAATATATTCAGTTTGCAACCTGATGGAGGTCTGTATAGATGGATTAATAGAACAAGTCCCACACACAGCTAGAAGCCCAATATTTTTTCAGAGGTAGATGCAGAAAAAAATATATTCAGTTTGCAACCTGATGGAGGTCTGTATAGATGGATTAATAGAACAAGTCCCACACAAAGCTAGAAGCCCAATATTTCTTCAGAGCTAGATGCAGAAAAAAATTATATTCAATTTGCAACCTGATGGAGGTCAGTATAGATGGACTAATAGAATGATGCTATGCCCAAAAGATTTTACTTCACTAGGTGCAGTAAAAAAATTGGTATTCTATACACAGGTGGTATATCTTGCAACACAGATAGGCTACTCCACTGACTAACACACTCTGCAATAGGCCAAAAAGGATTAGCTTTGCTAGATTCAGCCAAATGCTGTGAAAAAAACTTGCACAGCACTGGCACAGACCTGCCTGGCAAAAACTGATAGGAACTGATGTAACCTAGTCCTGAAAAGGACTCCAATTACAATTAGTCTTTACTCCCACAATCTATCTATTTAAGAGCACAGACCTGCCTGATAAAAGTCGTAGGAAATGCTGTAACCTAGTCCTTAAAAGGACTGCAATCACAACTATTCCCTACTCCCAAGCTATCTGTAGATTTGTGCGAAAATTGGCTTGAAATTAACAAGGTATAGAGCGCACAGCAATAGCGGTGCCGTCTAACACGCAGCTGCAGCAGTGAGAAAATGGTGGCGACGGGGAAAATGGCTTGGTCTTATAGGGCAAGGACATGTGACATACACTGCCAATGACACATGCCCTTGCTTGTGTGAAAAAAAGCACTTCGCTCCGTGTGTGCGCTGCTGATAGGCTGACAGATTGCACCTCCCCACTGCAAATGCGGGAAAGAGAAAAAAAAATGGAGATCTTCATTGTTCCTGCAGAGATCCATCCCCTGCCCCTCCCCCCACCCCGCTGTACACTCAAACTGCGTATTAACATTAATTTTCATCATTACTGAGAAAAAATCCAGTTATGATTTTGGTGCACGAACAGTTATCGAACATAACCTCGAACATCCGAATTTTTCTCAAATTGTTCGTGTTCGCCGAACAGCTCGAATTTGAGATTGGCGAACAGTTCGAGTAGAACAACGCTCATCTCTAGTCATCAAGTGGGTGCGTCAGTGTACTGTGTGCTAGGTCAAAGGCTTCACATACTCCTGCTGCGGGGTTGTTTTGCCCTCTGGAGGTTCCTAGTGCACATCTCACTATGGATTTTATTACTGATCTTCCTGTGTCCGAAGGTTTTACTGTCATCTGGGTGGTCGTGGACCGTTTTAGTAAGATGTGTTATTTGGTTCCATTCATTAAGTTGCCCTGCGCCAAGACACTCGCTAAGGCGTTTGTTAAGGAGATTGTCAAGCTCCATGGCGTCCCAACGGATATTGTTTCTGATAGAGGACCTCAGTTTGTGGCTCGCTTTTGGCGTGCTTTTTGTGACAGGTTGGGAGTCCATTTGTCATTTTCGTCTGGTTATCATCCTGAGTCTAATGGACAGACTGAAAGAAAGAACCAGGATGTTGAACAGTTTTTGCGTTGTTTTGTGGCGGACAATCAAGAGGTGTGGTCTGAGTTTCTGCCTCTCGCGGAATTTGCTCTTAAAAATCATACATCCTCCTCTGCTGGGTGTTCTCCTTTTTTTTGTTGTACTGGGAGACATCCGTCTTTTGGTTCTGTCTCCAAATTGGGGTCGGCGGTGCCGGAGGAGGAGAATTTTTCCGTTGATTTGGAGAGAGTTTGGACTAATGTACATTGTAACCTTCAAGAGGCTAACAAAAAGTCCAAGAAGTATTTTGACAGGAAACGTAACAAGGTTTTGTTTACTGTGGGTGACATGGTTTGGTTGTCCTCGAAGAACCTGCGGTTGAGGATTCCCTCTAAAAAACTGGGTCCTAAGTTTGTGGGTCCATTTAAAGTGCTTCAGGTTGTTAACCCGTCTGCTGTTAGGTTGGATGTCCCTACTTCCTGGAAGATTAATCCTGTGTTTCATGTTTCCTTGTTGAAAAAGGCTGACGTATCTGATAAGGACGTCACTGTCACAGTTCCTCCTGTGGTGGAAGACGGCGAATATGAAATTTCGCGTATCTTGAATTCTAGATGGCATAGAGGGAGATTACAGTATCTTGTCTCCTGGAAGGGTTTCGGTCCCGAAGACAACTCCTGGGTAAGGACGGATGATGTCTCTGCTCCTAGGCTTGTTAAAGCTTTGCACAGAAGGTTTTTGGATAGGCCTGGGCCTGGAGGATCTGGAGGATCCTCATAAAAGAGGGGGTACTGTTAGAACCCTCCTGTTAGTTTTTTCTATCTTGTGTTTTGCGGTCACGTGACCATCTGCCTATATATTCCAGCTCCGCCCTTCTGGCTTTGCTGGACTTCAGTGTTGTTTGACTGTTTTGCTAGCCTGGTGCTTCGGTGCCTATCTCTGTCAGTTTGCTTGGTCCTCTGGGACCTCTAGTACTTTTTGTCAGTTTGTCTTTTGTGTTCTACAACAATTTCTGTTTCAGAGGTGTCCCATTTTTGTCCCAGTCCTTAGTTCTTTTAGGGACCCTTCCCTTAATTCTATAGGTCTTCGTTCAGACTAGCCGAGGACGAAGGCAGGTCTGTTCACTAGGAACAGGCTGCCCGCTACATCATAGGGATTCAGCTTAGTCTTACTGTAGGGACAGCTTTCCCCTATCTTTCCTTAGTTCATGTTGCAGATCATAACAGTACCATTTCCAACACTGCTGAAGCATCAGAGGGCGGGCGAATGTCTGTTTTTGCGTGGCTGCGTGGGCCTTCCCATAATGCACTGCAGCTATGACATCTAGCGGATTATCATACCTTGTGCAGTGGTGGTTAGTACCTGTGTCATCACAAACCTGCGGTTCCCAGTAGAGCACATTTTGTATGGCACAGTCATTTTCCATCTCCAGAGTAACTGGATAAGTCTCTCTTCTGTAGAGTGTAAGCTCTTATGGTCAATGAGGTCCTATAGCTCTCTCCTGTAGAGGGTAAGCTCTTATCAGTTGGGTCCTCTCTTTCTCTCTCTTCTTTGAAGCGTTAACTCTTATGATCAGTGGGGTCCTCTTGCTCCTGTAGAGTGTAAGCTCTTATTGTCATCAGGGTCCTCTCTCTGCTGTAGAGTGTAAGCTCTTATGGTCAGCGGGGTCCTCTCTCTCCTGTAGAGTGTAAGCTTTTATAGTCATCGGGGTCTTCTCTCTCTCTCCTGTAGAGTGTAAGCTCTTATGGTCATCGGGGTCCTCTCTCTCCTCTAGAGTGAAAGCTCTTATGGTTATTGGGGTCCTCTCTCTCCTGTAGAGTGTAAGCTCTTATGGTCATTGGGGTCCTCTCTCTCCTGTAGAGTGTAAGCTCTTATGGTCATTGGGGTCCTATCTCTCCTGTAGAGTGTAAGCTCTTATGGTCAGCAGGGTTCTCTCTCTTGCCTCCCCCCCACGTGTATTTTCCAAGGAGTTAAAAGCTTTCCAGAATTGATATTTGAGCTAATTTGTTCGCAGCAAATCAAATTTTGTGGGAAAATTCGTCAAAGCGGTAAATGTGAATTTCAAAAGATCTGCTCCTCCCTAATTAACACATTAATACGGCTTCCTCTTATAAATATAGGTATATACCGTTATATTGTATATATACAGTTTTTACTTTCTCCTAGAAATCTGCAGTCATATGAAGTCTATTTTTTTTGACCTTCAATAATACCTTTATATCATGGAGTCAAATGGAAACCAGGAAGCATAAATGATGCATTCTAGGTAATTCAGAAACAGAAATAACTACACAGCCTTGATACAATATTTATCTTCTTAGAATACATTGGGTCTTTTAAGGCAATAATGGGATCACATACTGGTGCCGCAACAGAACCATCTTTAGTCTGCTTCAAATGTACAGGAGATGTGGCCTGAGGCCCTAATGCTGTTTTTACTGTTTTTCTGATGAAAAAGTCATTATGATGTTCTGCTATGGTTTAAATGAAATACTGGAAAAAGCTGTATTAAAGGTTAGACTGTCAGATTAAAGTATTGAACACAACGCCATAGGTGTAGTAAAATGTAGTACATTCTGGGTATCATATAGTCTCCTATACCCTCATGTTACTTAATGATGTTTTCCATCCTAGTAATGTATGCAGAATGTATCTTTATGTGCACTTTTATAGTGACATCTGTTATCCATCCATCCTTGCTGCTTTCCTTCTTTCTTCCACCCTTGTAGCAGAAAATATGAAAAAGTTTAGTTAAAAAAAGGTATAAAGCGAATACGAAAAATGAATATTAAAGGTAAACATGCTGTAGGAGTTTTTCCATGTTCCCGAAATAAACAGTCTTTTAATCGTGCAGAGAACACAGGTGGTATAATATTGTTATTAATAATATTATTAATAATAATCATAATAATAAAAATAAGAAATAGGGAGCGGCTCCTTCTGCAGTTTTATCATATTCAGATAGAAAATTTTGAAGATGAGGAAGGGGGAAATGGCTGGAACATATGAAATACATCATTTATTATTATATTTCTCAGTTTTAATTGCAATATACAGTATAATAACTGTATCAAATTAAAGGATTGTCTGAATGAAGCAATTGCATTGATTTACCTCCCCCAAAAAATTCATAACGAACCAATGCACTTATTTAGCCTGTTTCGACAGGCTAGCCAGATACAATCTGGTTTACCTTAAGAATTGCTATTTTTTGGAGACAGACTTTTAGGCCAGGGGTATTTTTTTTTCCTCCTAGAAAATCCATCCGATTATGCTAATCACACTCTTGTTAGACTTTGATCAGAGTTTGATCACAGTGTGATCCAATTTTCTTGTATGAGGAGAAGGAAAAAACGAATTTCTCGACCTTCTCCATTCTGTCTGTCCGTGAAAATCGAATGTCACTCGGATGTCGTCACAGGGAGGTGCGATTTTTTTTTTTTTTTTCCATGGACTCACTGACATTCATGGCCGAGTGCGATCCATATATCGGACATGTGCACAACACTATAGAATAACATTAGTCCGAGTGCGAGCCGATGTTTTGTCGGATCGCAGTCAGACAGAAAATACGGTCGTTTGCACCTGTCCTTAGTGTAAGATATAATAATGGCCCAAGTCATGGTATGAAGCAGGACCTTCCCAAGATGTCTCGTTGAGCTGTAGAGGAGGACTTCTCTGTTTTCGTCAGTAAATATATGAATGTTTTGATGTTACTTAATTACAATGTTTTCCTGTATATACTGATAAATGATGAAGAGCAGCCACAAAGGGCCATCTCTTAAAGGGAATCTGTCAGCAGATTAGATTTCAAGCAATTAAACCAGAACTATGATGTTTCAGGGCTTGTAAATAGTGCTGTAAACATGCTCATTTATGGCAATTTAACTATTATCTACAAAATGAACTTTCAGAAAATGCTGTGTACTTTATGCAAATTGATTACCGTACTTACCGGAAAATCCCATGTGTACGTCTCCCATTTGTACATGCAGGTGTACCCTCCTTGACTTTATAAATGCATGCCTTGGATCCAGCAGGAGTTAGCAATATAGCGGCTCCTTGTGAACAATGCATGCGTGGGATTTTTGGCTCAGATGGTGGGGACATAAGAAGCCTAGCAGGCTGTCAATTGGGAATATAAGGACATGACAAAAGCAGGGACGCCATTACTTCTTGCCTTTCCAGAATTGTTGAAATGACTCCATACAAGTGATTAATTAATATATATATATATATATATATATATATATATATATATATATATAATGTGTATATACAGTTGAAACTAGAAGTTTACATACACTATATAAAAAGACACATATGCATGTTTTTCTTAATATCTGACATGAAATCAGAATAAACCTTTCCCGTTTTAGGTCAATTAGGATTACCATAATTTTTAATATTTGCCAAATGCCAGAATAAGGAGAGAGAGAGAATGTTTTAAGACATTTTTATTACTTACTGCAAAGTCAAAAGTTTACATACATTTCATTAGTATTTGTTACCATTTGCAGGGGTGGCATCACTGCCAGCTCTTAGCAGGTCTCTGCATCCCTGACCATGCGCATTGAAGCCGGGTGTATGCACCTTAGCTTCATCGGCGCACTATGCGTGCCCCGGGAGTCAGCAATGACGCAGGACACAGCCAGCTGCAAGGTTCGCCGGCTGTAATGGCTGGCTGCGTCCTGCATCACTGCTGCCTTCTGGGCACGTGCAGTGCACCGATGAAGTCAGGGCTGCATACACCCGACTTACTGTGCATTGTCAGGGATGCAGAGATTTGCAAAGAGACAGCGATGGGCCTGATAACATGATTACTGGGATGATTAGTGCAGGGGAAGAAAATGCCCCCTTGACTAGTCTCCCATTGATTTGTATAATCTTGGTCAAATAAAGGATTTTATAGAAAATAAACAGAAAACAAAAAAAAGGGGCTTATTGGAAGCCATATAAAAAGTGGCATAAAGTTATGGGTCAGCTTGTGGTACATGGGGAAGCTGTGAGGTTCCCCTTAATAGTAGTTCAATTGCTGTAAATATCTTGACAGATTCACTTTAAAGTGAATATACACATACATCTGCTAACATTAAATCTTACATCCCACATTTTTGGGCAGATTAATTATTCAGTATCAGCTGGAATGAAATTTCTGATACAGAGCTTCAAATCCGCTGCATAGTCATATAGTAAAATAGATCCAAATCTGTCTGTCGGCACCTGCCACTAGGGGGAGCTTTAGTAGCTAAATGTATACAGCTTTGTTACTGTTGATTATATAAACATTGTTTAGTAAATTCCCTCTAGTTGCATCAGCGGAGCAGTGGAGCATAACCTCAGAGCTCCAACAGCTAGGAAGGTATAGACACGTTCACACTTGTGCTCTGGATTTCTTTTCCCGCACCTAACAACCGTTCTACTGGATCTGGTACTCTACCAGATTCCAAGCAGTTCTGATGTAACATCAAGTCATTTCCTTTCTGTCTTACCGCATACTGGAGTTTCTTCAGACATTGAAAGAGTTGCTTGTACTCCAAATATCGTGTATTAATTCCATTGAACTGATTGCCAGACCACAAGAACACAATGAGCGCACTTCATGCTTTCGGTAAAGGCATGAGATGCTGGGCAGCTTAATTGTAATAATTCTGCTTTATTTTATATATCAAGTTTAAATCCTAAGCACATTACTGCACAATTAACAATTTTTTCACCTAATTTTAACCATCTGTTTTTTAACCTAATTATCAGCCTTTAAATGTCTGATTCACATTCTATCGGTTCAGCATAGTGGTTGCTGTATATTATCCGAGATTTATATATATTTTTTATTATGTTCAGTTCTTTTTAGACTTTTAGGCTCAGTCAATTTGTCAATGTTTATTTCAATAATTCCAAAATAAAATCAAGGAAAAATCTTGTGAATTTGGCCTGGATTTCTGCACAGACTTCATGCTGAAATCCCTCTACAATCTGATCATAATTCCACTCTAATTCATATGAAATAATAAAAAAATGTCTGCATCACAGAAAGATCCGCTGTGGAAATGATGAGCTTCAAAGTATACACATGGACTCTGTTTAGAGAAGCCAAATGGTTGTTCCATTAACGAAAGTGTTGGATTCGTCATCCATCTGACAGGTCCATCAGGTTAAGCAATATGGAGGATGGGGTGCTCACTGATTCAGTGGTGCTCAGGAGTAAATGCAAATCACTAGAGATTCAGTAGTAACTCCGGCACTCAACAAGTCGTGAAAATCAAAAAGTTTATTAATGATAATTCTCCATTACCTACATATGCTTGATTACCATATTGATCTATACTGGGTGGGATACACTACAATCACTCAGTGTTATATGCTTAATTTCTATGATGGAGTATTGACACCACCCCCTGACTCTACTATTTAATATGCATGAAAGAAGATATCCTTTTATACCCTATATATTAAATTCGCTCACATTTATTGTGTATAATGTTAACATACTGCCGTTCAGGGCTCTATATGTTGGTGATGTAAGGGATGTACTTGGATATAAATTCATACAAGTTATTGTATAATGTTGAAAATGATTAATTTTGTTACATATTGACTGTTTTTTCTTGAATATACACAGATACTTTGAAAAAGGCCAGTATAGGCCGAAATGTTGTTTTTGTATCTGCTTCCATTTGGGTCTGGCTGACTTATTACTTTTGAATAATCATTAATAAACTTTTTGATTTTGAATATATATATTATAGGTGCTGAAGAGTGTCTCTGATCAATGGAGTCAAGGTCGTCAAACCCCACCAATTGGTCAAAATACCGGTCTGAAGTGCGTAGCTCCTGCAATATATAGGCTCAATAGTAACTCTATGGGTCCAATCACAGCTCTGCGAGAGTGAATGTACAGACCCATAGACCTACTTTTACACCGCTCTGTATCTACAGCTCATTCAGGAGATGTGATCTTCAGAGTAGTGTTTTGACCAATCGATGGAGGTCTCAAGACTCGGAAACTCACCGATCAAAAGCACCACACACTATAATATATATAAACTTTTACAAAATAATAATAATTTTTATTTATATAGCTCCAACATATTCTGCAGCACTTTACAATTAAATTGTATTGAATTTATTATCTGTACATGTCCCCACTTAAGATAGTTTAAACAGTTAAACTAGGAGTGAGGTCCCTGCTCGCAAGCTTATATTCTACAAGGAAATGGGGGGACACAATAGGTGAAAAGTGCTTGTTATTTCAGGTCTGGCAATTATAATAAATAGGGATTTTCATATAAAGCTGTATGATCCGGTCATCAGCCTGTATGTTTAAGTGCAATACTCAAGTATCGAGTGCAGTTATCTTGTGCATGGAAGGTGTGGAGACAGATGAACAGTAGGGAGCAGATTCTGAATAATATTTAGAAGGAGGGAACAGGGGAAAGTTAATTTACTGAGTAGTTGAGGTGGTAGGCTTGTTTAAAGAGATGTGTTTTTAAAGCGCGCTCGAAGACTTGGCTAGGCATCAGTCAGATCGTCTGGGGTCGTGCATTCCAGAGAACTGGCGCAGCAAGATAGAAGTCTTTGAGACGGAGGTGCGAGGTTCGGATTATGGGGGATGTTAGTTTTAGGTCATTTGTAGAATGGAGGGCACGTGTAGGGCGATAGACAGAGATGAGAGAGGAGATATAAGGCGGTGCAGAACTGTGGAGAGCTTTGTGGGTGAGAGCGATGAGTAGCGAATGGGCAACCAGTGTAATGACTGGCACAAGATGGAGCCATCAGTGAAGTGGCTGGACAGAAATACGACCCAGGCTGCCGCATTCAGGACGGATTGGAGAGGAGAAAGTTTGTTAAGAGGGAGACCAATCAGAAGAGAGTTGCAGTAGTCCAGACGAGAGTAAATAATAGTGACAGTAAGAGTTTTAGCAGTTTCAAAGGTGAGAAAAGGTCGGATTCTGGAGATGTTTTTAAGATGCAGGTAACAAGAGCGAGGGAGTGATCGGATATAGGGAGTAAAGAAAAGATTAGTGTCGAATATGACCCCAAGGCAGCGGGCATGCAGCTTGGGAGTTATGGTTGAACCCTCCAAGGTAATTTCGATGTTAGGTAGAGTTAGGTTAGTAGAGGGGAGAAACACAAGAAGTTCAGTTTTGGAGAGATTCAGTTTATGATAGAGGGAGGACATGATGTTAGAGACAGCAGACAGACAATCCTTGGTATTTTGTATTAGGGTAGGGGTGATGTCAGGGGAAGAAGTGTATAATTGGGTGTCGTCAGCATAGAGATGATACTGGAACCCAAATCTGCTGATTGTTTGTCCAATAGGGGCAGTGTATAGAGAGAAGAGAAGAGGACCTAGGACTGAGCCCTGCAGAACCCCGATAGTAAGGGGACGAGGAGAGGAAGAGGAGCCTGCAAAAGATGACAGTGAAGGAGCTGTCAGAGAGGTAGGAGGAGAACCAGGAAAGAATGGTTTCCTTGAGGCCTATAGAGTGGAGCATAGTGAGGAGGAGCTGGTGATCCACAGTGTCAATTGCGGCAGAGAGATCCAGTAGAATCAGCAGGGAGCAGTGACCTGTGGATTTAGCTGTTAGTAGATCATTAGAGACTTTAGTGAGGGCAGTTTCAGTGGAGTGTAAGGAGCAGAAACCAGATTGTAGAGGGTCAAGGAGAGAGTTATCTGAGAGATAGCAGATTAGACGGAAGTGGACTAAGCGTTCCAGGAGTTTAGAGATATAAGGAAGGTTAGAGACAGGTCTGTAGTTAGCAGTGCAGTTCTGGTCCAAGGATTGCTTTTTAAGTAAAGGGGTTATGATGGCATGTTTAAATGAGGAGGGAAAGATACCTGAAGAAAGAGAGAGGTTAAATATTTTAGTCAGGTGAGTGGTGACCACCGGTGAGAGAGACTGCAGGCGATGTGAAGGAAAGGGGTCACTGTTGCAGGTTATAAGTTGAGAAGAAGTGAGGAGCTGGGTAACTTCTTCTTCTGTAACAGGCTAAAAGATGGCTAGTGAGCTTGAAGTGCAGCAAGGAAGGGGATCCAGGCACTGAGGAGATTGGGCTGAGATGTCCTGATGGATGTGGTTGATTTTTTCTAGGAAATAAGTGGCCAGATCCTCACCGCTGAGGTTGGTGATGGGGGCCTGTGCTTTAGGTTTCAGGAGGGAGTTTAAGGTTTCAAAAAGTCGTTTTGGATTGTTGGACAGTGAAGTGATGAGGATGGTGAAGTAGGATTGTTTGGCCAGATGAAGGGCAGAGTTATAGGTTTTGAGCATGCTGAAGAAAACTTGTTTGCATTGTGTGCCAGGGCTGCCGTTGTCTGTGTCTGGTCTTTCTGCAAGTAGAAGGTGCTGCTTCATCTAGGGCACTCTTCAGTGTATTATCGTAGTGTGACAATGCTAAGTCTGGATGGGAGAGGGAAGAGATGGGGGGCTAAAGATGTGTGGAGATTGTTCATAAGCTGCTGGGTATTAATGGTACGTGTATTCCTATAAGTGTGGTAAGTGGGGGTGTCCCAGGTGAAGAGACAGTTCTTGACAGAGAAGGAAAGAAGGTTGTGCTCCGAGAGTAGGAGAGGGGAGTTAGTAAAGTCATGCAGTGAGCAGAGACGAGAGAAAACCAGGTCCAGAGTATTCCCATCTTCATGCGTAGGAAAATTAGTAAACTGTGAGAGGCCGAATGAGGAGGTTAGAGAAAGTAGATGAGAGCCAGATTGGGAGAGTGGATCATTGATGGGGATGTTAAAGTCTCCCATGATGAGGGTGGGGATGTCACAGAATAGAAAGTGAGGAAGCCAGGTGGCAAAGTGATCCAGGAACTGGTGGGAGGAGCCTGGAGGGCGATACAGAACCACAGGGAGAAGGGTTTGAAGAGTCTGACGGTGTGGACTTCAAAGGAAGGAAATGACGCGCCCCCTGGGCCAGTGCTGTTTGGGGGATACCCGGAGCCGGATCAGATGGGGGTTGTAGTCTCCGAGTGGCGGCGACCCGGTCCGTGCCCAGGGTGTCAAACTCAGTGTGTGGCAGTCTTGATAGATGTTATTGATGTTCTTAGTGTCGACTACGCCACCCGTTGATTTGCGGTCAAAAGGCCGCCGCTGCAGCAGGGTCCGCTGAGGCTGGTGGTAAGTGTGCAGCTGTGGTAGTATAACCCCCAACGGGAGGGGTATAGCCTCAGGGGGTCAGGTGTAGAGGATGGTGGTAATGGAGGTGCAGTGTGGATGGTAAGAAGACTCAGAGTCGGGCTGTGCAGTTCAGGGTTTTTACTTACTGCTGTTCTGTTGGTCACTCTGGCCTTGAGTGACCGCCCGAGCCGTGCTGCGTCCACCAGGTCCTGGACTCGGCCAACCCCCAAGCAATTCTGGAGCGTGGTCCTGAGCTCCCTTTCTGACTTTCCTTTTTACTGGCCGTTCTCACCAGGGGTCCACTTATGTCCGGCTCCCTCGGGCCTCTTGGTGGGTGCACCTCTACGGGGTTCCCTGACCCTATACTTGGTAGCCTTCCTTGTGGACTTGGTGAGGGTCGTGGCAGATCCTGCCCACGACCTCCGGTTCCTGGCTAAGGTGTGCTTTGCCTCTGCCAGCTTGGGATCCGGTACCCTTGTGCCAACCCTTCACCCTTCTGGTCTGATTCTGGGTTCTTGGGGTTCCTTCTTCTTCCCCTCTGGGTCCTTCTCTTCTCCTCTCTCTCTTCTCTCTACAGGCTCTCCTGGACCTCTCTCAGGACTGACTCTCTACAAAAGACTGACCCTGATCTAAGATGGTGCCCACCTTATATACTCCCTCTATGTGTGAGCTCAGGTGACCAGCACCCAATGAGCTCCTAGCCTTACCCAGACTGCTCCCCCTATCTGCCCCTACACTACTGGGATGTTCCACCCCCCTCCCACTCCAGCCAGGGACAGACACTGTCGTACCTGCACATATACTGGTGGGAGTACCGTCGGTCTGTCCCCCGGAAATGGGATGTATGTAGTGTATGCAGCTATCTGAGCTCAGTTCCACACTCCATCCTTACCCGGGAGTGTAATACCACACCTCTGGCTTGAGGTGTAATACCCCTGTAGCAGCCGAGTCCTCAGGGTGCTACAGAAACATAAGTGAGGGAACTCGGGGGATGACCTGAAAAGCATATTGTGGTGAAAGGAGCAAACCAACACCTCCACCCTGTCTATTCTCAGGTCTGGCGGTATGTGAAAATTTCAGCCCACCAAATGAGAGCAGCAGCTGCGGTGGTGTCTGAATGCTGGATCCATGTTTCTGTAATAGCCAGAAGGTCAAGGGAATTAGAGCGGGAAAAATTGTAAATGTAAGTTAGTTTGTTACACACAGACCGTGCGTTCCAGAGAGCACAGTGGAAAGCAATAGGAGAGGGCATGTACTGAATGTTAATAAGATTAGCAGGGTTTCTATATGCAGCTGAAGGAGAGTAGTGTATGCTAGTGGAGGGAGGCCCAGGGTTGGGGGTGATGTCGCCAGCAACTAGGAGAAGGAGAAAAAAGAGAAAGAGCAGGTGGTGCAATGATTTGTATGAACGTTTGGAGTGCTGTATGGAGGTAGTGGATGGTTTGGAGTGGGTGAGAAATGTCAGTAGAGCCTCAGAGTTATACATGGGAGAGGGGAGAAGGGAGGGGTGGCTATAGAGAGAGTGCACAGAATGTGTAAGAAAATAAGTCTTTAAAACGTCCCTCTAGTGAAAAATGACTATACATTTCTCATATATTGTCACCCTACATGGTGGTCTACATTTGCCTCGTTTGCTGAGACTGGCCAACCTTTGCCTCCCAAATGACCACCACAGTGGCATAATGAGTGTATTAGTAAGTGTGAACCAGTGCTGTAAAGGTATGGTTTAGACTCAACATTGCTTCTTAAGCCACTCTGGTGGCCTCCTTCCAAGGCAAGAAAGACAGTCTCAGCGGAAAAGCAGGTTTCTTCTTGCAGTGTAGTTGGTGCAGCAGGTAGGATAGAAAGACACTGGGTCTATTTTTACATTTCTACTGCATATGGGTCGTCTCTCCCCACCAATCAGAATATTTGGTGATTAAAGTGAAAAGAGTATAGGAAGCTCATGGAATCTCAATGTAAATGTTTTCCTTGGCAGATCTAAACTCATGGCTCCAACATAGCAAGCCATCATTATTTGTCTTGCAGAAGTATATTGCTATGTAATATGACAGCAGCATGAGGTAGGGGCAGAGACCCAGATTCCAGTGATGTATCACTTAGTTTACTGGTTGCTGCAGTTATGATGCAATCACAGTTGTCTCTGCTGCAAATCTAGCAGTTCTCAATACTGAGCTCTGTATAACCCACCCACATTTGCCTCGTTTGCCACATTTGCCCACATGTTTGCCACATTTTCCCACATGTGCCACTGATTGGCAGTTTTCTGTATACACTATATATTGATAGAAAGCAGTAAATCATTTGAGGGGGTGTGGATGGACCAGGAGGCACAAGACCCCTAGTCCTCTAATGATGATCCCCTGCTGATAAAACACTGATTTTATTGAAATAGCAAAACACAGCCCAGTAAGTGACACCGCTAGAATCAAGTTCTCAGCCCCCACACCATGCTGCACTCAAATTACATAGCAAAAACATGCTTAAAGATTCTCTTTAAAGGGGTTTGTCAGGACTTTAATATTGATTATGTGTCATCATTATCAGGTTAGCAGGAGTCTAAATTACAGCATGTTCACCAAAAAAACTGATTTAAGATCCCACAGGGCATCGTGGGTGGCGCAGTCCTTGGATTATGCATTGGTCAGGAAGAATGGTACTGCTGACTTGGGATGCTGAGTTGGAGCGTCGGAGCTGTGTGCATTCCAGTCTACAAATCAGTTGCTGGGAGTCGGGCCACCACAATCCAATGTTGATTACATATGATAACGAAAGATCATAGACATTACAGTCCCAGAAAATCCCTCAAGTAACACATCTTTTCTGCATTAATAATCCAACTCCATTTACCAAACCTTTGGATTTGTGTGTTAATAAAACAAGTTGCCACGTTGCGGTTACAATAGCGAATGAGTTCTTCTTATGACCTTACATTTATCGTACATGTGTGATCTGCATCCTGCCATTATTTGTTTACCAGCAAAAATTAATTGTTCTCAGTTATGAATTAAATAACATTGTTATTGGGCCAGTTTTGGAAATAGATGCTTGAGGCAAAAACATAATGAGGTTTATCAAAGCCAACATCTGACAGTAATGACACTGTGCTCAGTCTCATGTGTCCATTCATTTCATTAAGCCATGGGTTACTGTTAGTAGTGCTTCAGTTTCCATAAATGTTCATGTTTTTTATCTAGTTTATGACTAATCTAATTTTTGATATTTTATGCTATTAGAATTTTTTTGGAGACACCGTTAATATTCTTCTCACTTAGTTGTTTCATTCTCTGTGCAGAAACAGTGATACATTTACAATTTTTTTCCTTCTAAGTAAACAAATTTAATGCTACAAAATTACTATAAAAAATTATGATCCTCGGAATGTGTTTGGAAAGTTAAATCGCTTTATCTTACAGAAAGCTTCCAAAAAAATAGAGGTAGCAATTGAGATAAACCAAATTACTGAAATCATTCTTCATCGGCTTCTTTGTAGGTTTTTTCGTTTTTTTTAAGTTCTAGATATTGACTTTTACCTTCTATTACTAGTATAGCAATATCCATCGCTGCTGTATAGAAATTATCCATATATGGGGCTTTGGGAACCTTTTTGAGGCCTGTTGTGTCAGATACTCCACATACAGTATGGCTAGAGCATTGTGTGTAAGTTTTTAGCACTACACGGTCTTACATTGTTATTAACTACTAATCAGAATGTATTTCAGCAAGGGGTATACTCATAGACTTACTGTTGCATTTTCTGGAATTTGCTCTTCCCATTGAGGAAAGGAGAAGTGTTGTGCATTGGAGACCTTAAGAAGGAGTAGAAGATTTTTGTAGTGATAAGTTTGGTGCCTAGATAAAATTGAAAACATTTCTGGTGCATAAAACAGTTGAGGAAGGAAAAGTCTGGTCAACTGGAGAGCCGGGAATGGAGAGGTCTGGTGCATAGGAAAGTTGGGCAAGGAAAGTTCTGATGCTTGGAAGGTTTGGAGAAGAAAAGAGCCACTTGTGTAGATGAGCTGGGGAAGGAGAAGTATGATGTATGGGGAGCCTGGGGAAGGAGAAGTCTGGTGCATGGTAAGCCTGGGAAGGAGAAGTCTGGTGCATTTGAGGCTTGGGTAAAGAAGTGTGGTGTACGGGAGGCCTAGGGAAGGAGAAGTCAGGTGCATATGAGACCTGAGGAAGGAGAGCTCTGGTGCTCGGAAAGGCCCAAGGAAGGAGAGGTCTGGTGAGCGGAAGGCTCGAGGAAATAGAAGTCTTGTGCATGGGAGGCTCGGGGAAGGAGAGATCTGTTGTGCGGGAGACCCAAGGAATGAGAGGCCTGGTGCATGGGAGACCAGGGGAGGAGAAGTCTGATGCACAACAAGCCCAGGGGAGGGATAAATATGGTGTACAGGAGGCCTGGAGAAGGAGAGGTCTGGTGCAAAGGAGGCCTGGGGAAGGAGAAGTCTGGAACATAGGAGACCCGAGGAGGGATGAGTATGGTGGAAGGGAGGCCTGGGGTGAAGTCTGTTGCATGGAAGCGAGGTCTGGGGAACGAGTAATCTGGTGCACGAGTAATCTGGTGCATGGGAGGCCTGGGAAAAGGAGAAGTCTTGGATTTAGGAGAGCTGGGAAGAGGAAGGTCAGGTGCTTCAGAGAGCTGAGTAATGAGAGTTCAAAGTACCCAGAAGATTGAGGTCCGAAAATATTGTGAAGTAGAGATCTGGTGAGAAGGAGCGATCTTGAGGGATGGAGATGTTTAATACATAGGAGAGCTGGGGAAGATGAAGTCTGGTGCATAAGAAAGCTTGGGAAGGAGACATCTTACCGCAGGAGAGAGCTGGGCAATTAGTGCTCCTGCACATTGAAGAATTTGGCAATAAATGGTTAGGTGTATAGAAATAATGAATATGAAATTGACAATTACAGGCCAGACTTGGGGAAGTGTTAATGTGGTACCCAGGATGACGGGAGTCCTATGGATGAATGTATGCATGTACATATTGCTTTCAATGTTGCTTAGATGTAGGAGGTCAGTTGCTATTTTCTTACTTATTATTGTGCTAAATAAATGTTGAGAAGTAGCCAGATGGCTATTTTTTTAGATTAGGAGTGTTCACTATATCTTCTGTTTATCAAATATTATGTGATTAGCTAAAAGGACATACAGTGTTTGTAGGGAAACATAATAAAGTTAGTCTAGTGAAATACAGTAAATTCTGAGAAATGTTGCTGGACATACACCCTCAATTTTAGGAGGTAAAGTTTGCCAGAATATGTTTGTTTCCATACTCTGCATTATGAAACATACAAAGATTAAGACCAGTTTAATTTGTGTGGTCTATAAAGTCCCGCTAGTATTTTACATGACACAAGACAGCAAGTTGCTTTATGAAGAAGGAAAAGTCTGCTTACTGAAAACATATATAATTCAATGGAAAACAAATTGAGATGTAGAGAACAGGCAGTTATTATTCATGTTCACTTATTACATTTTACAAGACAAATTAATTCCAGAGAGGGAATGTTTCATACATATTTCACATATACGTGTGGATGTAAACAGCATCTTAACCTGAATTTCTTCTACTTCTGTTTGGTCAAAATTCGAATGAACTTTTAAGACCAAAAGTAGACTGACGTCAATAACTTAATACTTGATGAGGTTTGCCAAAATGTTATTTTCCTGTATTATTCAGATCTATAATGACATTACTATAGTTGAAAAGGTTCTAACCTCATGTCATGTTGTACTGCAGTGCACACCAACTACAGAGCGGCGGAGCCACAATATCATCATTTTATAATTTAAGCTTTATTGTGACATATTTTTTATTTGGTGTGTGACTGATCTCTGAAATATTACAATTTGCGCACTTATTAAACTCAATAGCCTAATATTGGCTGTTTTATACTTGCCAGTCACTTTTCAGCTTAACTCTGTAGACTGTGGCAGATTCATTAGAGTCATCTTATAATCATTATAGAGTGGGCTGTTTAATGGTAGATACTAGCTAGATTAGTCTTGGACTGGGATAAAATAGGCCCACCAGTGACATTGATTTTGTGGGCACACAGTTCAGCTACATGGAAACATTACATTACCCTCTTTCACAAATTTACCTATGCTTCTATATAATAATAAACTAGGTAGTTTGTTGAATGAATGCTGAGATGCTTGTTTTGTCTGTACATGGTGAATTAAATATATTTGGGCAACTAGTCCTTATTTTTGGGGGTAAGTGGCTTACTCTTGCAAAGGGGCCAACCAGAGGATTTACCTGTTCTCCTTTTGGCCAGTTCGAGCCGCAGTCCGATTGTATTCCTGAAGGCCTAGGTAAGTGGTGGCGAACTTATGACATGCATGCCAGATTGGGCATGCAGAGCCCTCCCGGTGGGCACACGCGCCATCTCCTCAACACTGCCGCCACCACTCTCTTCAGTTCACTTGCCATCCCCCTTTCACTAGCGCTGCTGCCACTCTCCTCTGCACTATTGGGAGGGTGCGCATGCAGAGGAGAGTGGCCGTGGTGCTGTATGAAGCACTATGTGGGGCCATTATACTCTATGGAGCATCATGTGGGACCATTATACTGTATGGAGCACTATGTGGGGCCCATAATACTATAAGGAGGACTATATAGGGCCAATTATTCTGTATGGAGGACTATGTGGGGCTATTATACAGTATAGAGCACCATGAGGTGCCATTATACTGTATGGAGCATCAAGTGGGGCCATTATACAGTATGGATCATCATTAGGAGACCATTATACAGTATGGAGCATCATGTGGGGCTATTATACTTTATGGAGCACTGTGTGGGGCTATTATGCTGTATGGATCATCATGTGGGGCTATTATACAGTGTGAAGCATCATGTGGGGCCATTCTACTTCATGGAGCACTATGTGGGGCCATTATACTGTATGGAGCACTGTGTGGGGCTATTATACAGTATGGATCATCATATAGGGTCATTATACAGTATGGAGCATCATGTAGGGCCATTATACTGTATGGAGCATCATGTGGGGCCATTTTACTTTATGGAGCACTACGTGGGGCCATTACACTGTATTGAACACTATGGAGGACTATGTGGGGCCCATTACACTGTGTGGAGCACTATGTGGGGCCCATTACACTGTATGGAGCACTATGGTGGGCTCATTACACTGTATGAAGAACTATCTGGGGCCCATTACAATGTAAGGAGCACTATATGGGGCCCATTACAATGTATGGAGCACTATGTGGGACCCATTATACTGTATGAAGCACGATATGGGGCCCATTACATAGTATGGAGGACTTTTTGTGCCCATTATACTATATGGAGGACTGTGTGGAGATTACAGTTGGAGAATCCTACTGTTATGGGGTCACCATTCTTTGTTGGGGGGGATTGAGGGTGGGTAGAGTAGGATCATCATGTACAGTCATTATACAGTATGGAGAATCATGTAGAGCCATTATACTGTGTGGAGCATCATGTGGGGTCATTTTACTTTATGGAGCACTACGTGGGGCCATTATACTTTATGGAGCACTATGTGTGGCCCATTACACTGTGTGGAGCACTATGTGGGGCCCATTACAATGTATGGAGCACTATGTTGGGCCCATTACAATGTATGGAGCACTGTGTTGGGCCCATTATACTATATAGAAAGCTATGTGGGGCCATTAAACTGTATGGAGCACTATGTTGGGCCCATTACACTGTATGGAGCACTATGTGGGGTCATTATACTGTATGGAGCACTATGTGGGGCCCATTATACTGTATGGAGCACGATATTGGACCCATTACAATGTATGGAGCACTATGTGGGACTCATTGTACTGTATGGAGCACGATATGGGGCCCATTACAAAGTATGGAGGATGTTTTGTGCCCATTATACTATATGGAGGGCTGTGTGGAGATTACAGTTGGAGAATCATACTGTGATGGGGTCACCATTCTTTGTTGGGGGGGATTGAGGGTGGGTAGAGTAGGATCATCATGTAGGGTCATTATACAGTATGGAGCATCATGTAGGGCCATTATACTGTATGGAGCATCATGTGGGGTCATTTTACTTTATGGAGCACTATGTGGGGCCCATTACAATGTATGGAGCACTATGTTGGGCCCATTACAATGTATGGAGCACTATGTTGGGCCCATTATACTATATAGAAAGCTATGTGGGGCCATTAAACTGTATGGAGCACTATTTTGGGCCCATTACACTGTATGGAGCACTATGTGGGGTCATTATACTGTAGGGAGCACTATGTGGGGCCCATTATACTGTATGGAGCATGATATTGGGCCCATTATACTGTATGGAGCACTATGTGGGGCTCATTATACTGTATGGAGCACTATGTGGGGCTCATTATACTGTATGGAGCACTATGTGGGGCTCATTATACTGTATGGAGCACAATATGAGGCCCATTACAAAGTATGGAGGACGTTTTGTGCCCATTATACTATATGGAGGGCTGTGTGGAGATTACAGTTGGAGAATCATACTGTGATGGGGTCACCATTCTTTGTTGGGGGGGATTGAGGGTGGGTAGAGTAGGATCATCATGTAGGGTCATTATACAGTATGGAGCATCATGTAGGGCCATTATACTCTATGGAGCATCATGTGGGGCCATTATACTTTATGGAGCACTATGTGGGGCCCATTACACTGTGTGGAGCACTATGTGGGGCACTATGTAGGGCCCATTACACTGTATGGAGCACTATGTGGGGTCCACTGTACTGTATAGAGCACAATGTGGGGCCCATTACACTGTTTGGAGCACCATATGGGGCCATAACATTGTATGAAGTACTATGTGGGGCCCATTACACGGTATAGAGGACTATGTGGGGCCCATTGCACTGTATGGAGCACCATGGTGGGCTCATTACACTGTATGGAGCACTATCTGGGGCCCGTTACAATGTTTGGAGCACTATGTTGGGCCCATTACAATGTATAGAGCACTATGTTGGGCCCATTATACTATATAGAAAGCTATGTGGGGCCATTAAACTGTATGGAGCACTATGTTGGGCCCATTACACTGTATGGAGCACTATGTGGGGTCATTATACTGTATGGAGCACTATGTGGGGCCCATTACAATGTATGGAGCACTATGTGGGGCTCATTATACTGTATGGAGCACGATATGGGGCCCATTACAATGTATGGAGGACTTTTTGTGCCCATTATACTGTATGGAGGGCTGTGTGAAGATTACAGTTGGAGAATCATACTGTGATGGGGTCACCATTCTTTGTTGGGGGGATTGAGGGTGGGTAGAGTAGGATCATCATATTGTGTATGTGGAGGGTACTGTGGAGGAATTCATGGTGGGGGTATCAAACTGTGTTTGGGGGCACTTAAGTTTGCATCATACTTTATTATCTGTTTCATTCAAGTTTTTTTTCCTTTGTTATTACATATTTAAATTAGGCCATTGGGCCATATGCTTTTTACTGCTCTTACATAACATATTATATTATTCCACTATAGTTCCAAAAGTTAATCATTTTATTTGATAAAGAAAAACTTCCTCAATTGAAGACCTTTTTTTAAAAAAAATATCAATGTTGGCCCGCGACTTTGTCCAAGCTTTTAACTTTGGCCCTCATTTCGACCTGCTTATAGATCTTTATCAAGTACGGTACTTGATAAAGACCTATAACAGGTCGAAACTTTTATTTTGATGGCGAAATAAACTTCACTTTTTGATTGAACACTCTTGATTGGAAACTGTCTAAGGGTATGTGCCCACGTAGCGTTTTACAAGCGTATATACTGCGGAATTTCTGCAGCGTAAACGCTTGGTAATCCACCCCCCCATGGTCCCCAATGACAAGCCGCAATGTCAATGCCCATGCTGTGGATTTTTCCGCAGCGTTTATGCTGCGCTCAAAAATCCGCAGCATGTCCATTAATTTTGCGGACACGCAGCGTAATCGCTGCCGTTGACATGCATAGAAACGCATAATATCCGTGTCAGTACATTTGTACACACGGATATTATGCGTTTCTATGTGCGGATGGTACCCAAGTCTGGAGAAGAGGAGACTCTCATCCAGACCTGGGTACCATAGAAACTGTAAAAAAAAAAAGGATTTAAAATAAAAAATAAAGTTTATACTCACCTTCTGATGTTCTCCTGGTGTTTTGTCTGCTCCGTCCGGTCTATTGCAATGCTCCCGCTGTTGTGAAGGACCTGCCATGACGTCACTGAGTCATGTGACCCATTACATGGCTCAATGACGTAACCGCAGGTCCTTCACACCACCGCGAGCCGCCCATCACACTGGACGCGGCAGAGAGAACATCGGGAGGACACCGGAAGGTGAGTATAAACTTTATTTTTTTATTTTTTACCATTTAATTTATTTTTTTTAACTAACTTGGTCACACTACTATAAATCCATGCCGGTTGCATGGATTTATATACACTGTGTTCCAAATTATTATGCAAATAATATTTTCTCAGATTTTCCCAAATTACCTATATGAATTTCAGTCATTGTAATTTTCCAGTCAAATAACTATTAGCGTACAATTGAATGGTTTTTGTACAAACTGCCTATGATAACAGTATATTTAAAAAAAATAAAAAACTCAAACTGCACTCAAAATGCATGTTCCAAATTATTATGCACAGCAGAGTTTTCAACCTTTTCATTTTAATAAAGAACAAAAAAATGGTCATTTTTGAAATTATAAGCATTAGCAGGTTATTACAAACTGAAATCAAACAGTTTTCAACTCAAAACTTTATTCTCATGCTGCACATAACACATCTGCATCTCTGGCTGCTATGGGCATAAAAGGGGACAAACTTATGGTGTGGCCCCCATGCTCCCCTGACCTCAACCCCATTGAAAACCTCTGGAGCATCATCAAAAGGAGTGTCTATGATGGCGGGAGGCAGTTCACATCTAAGCAACAGCTCTGGGAGGGTATTCTGTCCTCATGCAAAACAATTAAAGCAGAAACCATCCAAAACCTGACAAATTCAATGGACGAGAGAGTTCAGAAGCTCCTTTTGAGCAAGGGGTCCTATGTGCAAATGTAACATCACCTAGAATAAAGTTTTGAGTTGAAAACTGTTTGATTTCAGTTTGTAATAACCTGCTAATGCTTAGAATTTCAAAAATGACCATTTTTTTTATTCTTTATTAAAATGAAAAGGTTGAAAACTCTGCTGTGCATAATAATTTGGAACATGCATTTTGAGTTTGATTTTTTTATTTTTTTAAAAATATACTGTTACCATAGGCAGTTTGTACAAAAACCTTTCAATCGTACTCTAATAGTTATTTGACTGGAAAATTACAATGACTGAAATTCATATAGGTAATTTGGGAAAATCTGAGAAAATATTATTTGCATAATAATTTGGAACACAGTGTAGTGTGAACAAGTTGTCATGCACTTTTCCAAGTGATGCTAAAATCGCTTGGAAAAGCCGCTTGATAACCCGCACGCAGAAATGCATGCAAAGACGCTTGACAAATGCTACTACCTGGCAGGAAAAACGCATGTAAAATCCGCATGCGTTTTTCCTGCCAGGGAGAAGAGTAAAAAATATGCAGCATTTCTGCATCGTGGGCAGATAGCCTTACTGTATGCTTGCTGTTAGGCTTAGTGCCCACGATGCAGAAATGAAGCAGAAATTTTCCTCAGCATTTCTGCATCTCCTTGGCAGAAAAACGCATGCGTTTTTTACACGCGTATTTGACGCGTATTTGCATGCGTATTTGCCATGCGTTTTTCCAATGCATTGTATAGGCAAATATGCATGCAGAAACGCTCAAGAATTGGTCATGTCCGTATTTTTTCTGCGAGTAAAATCTGCACAGAAAAAATCCTGACCATGTGCACAGAACTTGCAGAATGTCATAGGAAGTCATGGGATAAGGTATGCAATGCATTTCTGGAGCGTTTACGCGATGCAAATACGCACCAAAAGCGCATCGTGGGCACACAGCCTAAGGCTGTGTGCCCACGTAGCGTTTTTCAAGCGTATATGCTGCGGAATTTACGCAGCGTAAACGCTTGAAAAACGCATGTATATCCGCACCCCATGGTCCCCAATGGCATTCCGCAATGTCAATGCCCATGCTGCGGATTTTTCCGCAGCGTATATGCTGCGGGCAAAAATCCGCAGCATGTTCATTAATTTTGCGGAAGCGCAGCGGAATCAATGTGCGGATGGTACCCAAGTCTGGATGAGAGGAGACTCTCATCCAGACCTGGGTACCAAAGAACCTGTAAAAAAAAGAATAAAATAAAGTTTATACTTATCTTCTGATGTTTTCCCTCCGTCGCGCTGTTGTCTGAAGGACCTGCCACGTCATTGAGTCATGTGACCCACCACATGACTCAATGACGTCACCGCAGGTCCTGCACACAACAGCGTGAGCCGCTCAAGCCTCCGGACGGGGCAGAGAATGCATCAGAAGGTGAGTATAAAGTTTATTTTTTTATTTTTTACCATTCTGAACAAGTTGTCAAGCACTTTTCCAAGTGATGCTTGGAGAAGTGCTTGATAACCCGCATGCGGAAATGCATGCAAAGACGCCTCACAAACGCTTCTACCTGGCGGGAAAACCGCATGTAATATCCGCATGCGATTTTCCCGCCAGGGAGAAGCGTAAAAAATATGCTTCAGGTCCGCAACGTGGGCACATAGCCTAAGTGTGTCCCTGGTGTACTTTATGTTGATGGAAAAATTTTTAGGCTGGTTGTTCACACATATGCAGCTCTGGCAAATATTAAGAGACCACTGCAAAATTTTCATTTTCTATGATTTTTCTCTTTATAGGTATATTTTTGAGTAAAATGTTCATTGTTGTTTTATTCTATAAACTACTGACATGTCTCCGAAATTCAAAGCTAAAAATTTTGTATTTATTTGCAGCAAATGAGAAATCTTCAAAATAATAAAAAAGAAACAGTGCTTTCAGACCTCAAACAATGCAAAGAAAACAAGTTCTTATTAATTTAGAAACAACAATACTCATGTTTTAACTCAGGAAGAGTTCAGAAATCAATATTTGGTGGAATAACCAGGATTTTTAATCACAGCTTTCATGCGTCTTGGCATGCTTTCCACCAGTCTTTCACACTGCTTTTGGGTGACCTTATGCCACTCCTGGCACAAAAATTTAAGCCGTTCTTTATTTGATGGCTTGTGACTATCCATTTTATTCGGTCTCCCATGACAGCACCACGAGAGAGAGAGGATCCGCCCATCAAGGATAGGAAACCTACAGGGCGGCCCTCTCTTCCCGCCTCAGTTTAGGTTTCCTGTCCATGATGGGAGACCTCGGAGGTTTACCTGCAGAAGTTGGACTCCTGTCCCAGAGAGGGCCACAGCATGTGGTTGGAGCCGGTCCGTCCCGGTCCTCTGGAGACGCCACGGTAGGGCTCAGTGGGGCGCCTCCGTGAGTGTTGCTGCAGGCGCGACATCGCCTCACGGGGAGGTAGATGTCTGCCAGGTGTGGGGCCGCTAGCGGGCTTCCTTCCCCCGCTACAATCGCAGGAGATCCAGGTCGCGCCGGCGGGGCACGTGACAGGCGCGGCCTAGTGACGTGACTTCCGGTGCGCCGGGCAGGAAGTCCCTGTGACGTCACCGGAAGGGGCCGGAGCTCGCGCGCATCCAGGAAGTGCGCGCGAGCAGCAGAACGCCAGGTGAGTAAAGGACCTGGCGGCGATGAACCCACCTGGCGGGTTGAGGCCACCTGGGGAGGAAGACCAAGGAGCAGTTAATGCCCTCCTGGGTTAAAAAAAAAAAAAAAAAGTAAACACACACCCACACATGATACCGGTATGGCCAGTATATAAAGGGTCTGGTAACATACAGAGGTGCTTCCCAGCCCATTATTACAGTGTAAGCTATGGGAGATTCACAAGAGCTGTCACCTAGGCAACAACATCTGCTGCAGGAGCAGCCCTCTGGGGAGCCCTCACAACTAGTGGCGCAGCGTCATTCCCGGCTAGGGTCTGGTCGTTCAGCTAGAAAAGCTACCACTAAGAGCTGGAAGGACCGTCCGGTGCGGCGTGATTCCCCGCCAAGCATGTTGGATTCTTCTGCTTCTACGGTACCGAAGGTTCTGCGGGGTGAGTGGAATCTTTGTGAAAGTTCTACTAATGTTTCCTCCTTCTTTCTATCTATAACTTTCTTTTAGAGCAAGAAATGTTCCTCAAAATCCAAACACAGAGAATGTGCCTTATGTAGCTGTCCACTCCCTGATTCATATACCAAGAAGTTATGCCAGCTTTGTTTTAGCAAGGTGATGTCGAAAGAGACCCCAGATTTTTCCCTAGGCCTAAGAACTTTAATAAGGGAAGAAATAGGCAAAGCCTTGCAGGGTTCAGAGTCTGGGCATATTCCTCAAGAAACCCAGCCGGGTTCAGACTCTGAACTATCGGTCGCCTCCTCCTCTGCCTTCTCTTCTTCTGACAGTGAGCCAGATAGACAGTGCTTTCCCCTGAAGGAGGTTGATGCCCTAGTAAAAGCTGTCCGATCTACAATGGGGATAGTGGACACAAGGGCAGAGAAGTCAGCTGAGGATGTTATGTTTTGTGGTCTGGGACTAAAGAAAAGAAGGGGCTTTCCGGTAAATTCAAAGGTGAAAGACCTCATTGATAAGGAGTGGAGAAAGCCTGACAAGAAGGGTAGTGTTCTTCCATCCTTTAAAATAAGATATCCATTTGAGGATGCTATATGTTCCTCCTGGTTAAAAGCACCCAAACTGGATGTTGCTGTTACCAAAGCAGCGAGAAGAACTTCCCTCCCGTTCGATGATATGGGTGCATTGAGAGACCCCCTGGACAGACGGGCTGATACTTTCTTGAAAGGGGCATGGGAGACAGCTGCGGGAGCACTGAGGCCAACAGTAGCAGCTACCTGCACCTCCAGAGCCCTGATGGTTTGGCTTGAACAGCTAAACAGTCAGTTGAAGGATGGGGCTTCTAGGAAATACATTATTTCTTCCCTTCCACTGGTTCAGGGGGCGGCAGCCATTCTTGCTGATGCATCTGCGGATTCAGTAAGGTTGGCAGCAAAATCAGCAGCACTGTCAAATGCGGCTCGGTGGGCCTTGTGGATTAAATGCTGGCCATGGGATTTACAGACTAAATCCAGACTGTGCACAATCCCGTGCGAAGGAGAATACCTCTTTGGTCAGACCATGGATGACTTATTGGAGAAAGCTGGGGACCCTAAGAGGGGGTTTCCATCAGTACCTTTACCCTCCTTTAAGAGATCGTTCCGGAAGAGGAAATTTTTCCGGAAAAGATATTTCAGGGAGCAAGACAAGTCTGACGAAAGGGGTCGAAAAGGTAGAGGTCTACTCTTTGGTCCGTCTCCAAAAATTGAGCAGAAGCCAGGGGATACACAATCAGCCCAGGTGGGAGGGAGATTGTCATTATTTGTCCCAGCTTGGGAACAGATTTCTCATAGCAATTGGATTTTGAGCCTGTTTAAGTATGGTCTTAAATTTCAATTTAAAGCATTGCCTCACAAAAGATTCATGATTGTTCCCTCCAGTTCTTCCTCAGAACGCCAGGCTGCCCTCGTTTCGGAAATACAAGCCCTAATAAGAAAACACGTCCTGATTGAGGTTCCGGAGGCTGAAAAGGGTCTCGGTTTCTACTCCCCGCTCTTCTGGGTTCCGAAACCGGATGGAAGTCTCAGGACAATCATAAATCTGAAATCCCTGAATAATTTCCTTAAAATACATACCTTTAAAATGGGGTCTTTAAAATCCGTAATAAAGTTACTTTTTCCCCACTGTTATATGGTAGTGCTCAATCTCAAAGATGTGTATTACCATATCCCAATTCATAGTGACTATCAGAAATACTTGAGGCTGGCCATTGAAATTGAAGGGGTGGTTAAACACTTTCAATACACTGCACCCTCCTTTGGTTTAGCTATAGCCCCGTGAGTTTTTACTAAAGTAATGGCGTTAGTTATGGCCCATGTAATTATCCCTTACCTGGATGATCTCCTGATAGTGGGGAACTCGTTTGTTCAGTGCGAGACCCACCTGCGGAAGACCATGTCGGTCTTAAAGAACTTGGGGTGGTTTCTAAATTTAGAAAAGTCTAGACTTTCTCCACTCAAGGTACAACTATATCTGGGGGTCATATTAGATTCTAGGAAACAGCTATGTTATCTTCCAGAAATTTTTTTTTATAGAATCCGGGGGTTGGTAGCACAGTGTATACGTAAACCTTCTATGTCACTCCGTAAGGCCATGTCACTATTGGAAACCTTCACCTCCGTTTTTCCTGCGGTTCATTGGTCACAATTACATTCAAGAGCTTTTCAGTGGGATGTGTTGTACAATAACGCAGCTTTAGAGGGGCATCTAGACCGTGAGTTTACTCTAGGTCCTCGTGCCACACGGTCCCTTCGTTGGTGGTTACGACAAGACAATCTTGCTAGAGGGGTTCCCTGGGAATGTAGTCCAACTGCAGTCTTGTCCACTGATGCAAGTGCTGCAGGTTGGGGAGTTCACTTTGAAGGGAAATTAGTGCAGGGAACCTGGTCAAGCAGTGAGCGACAGTTGTCATCAAATGCTAAGGAGCTTCTGGCAGTGCAGTATGCGTTCAACGAGTTCCTTATATATTTTCAGGGCCAGCATGTCCGTATACTCTCGGACAATCAAGTCACGGTAGCTTACATAAACCACTAAGGGGGAACCCGCTCAAGAGACTTGATGAGGGTAGCGAACACACTTCTGCAGAAAGCCGAAGATCATTGTTCCTCTCTTTCGGCTACTCATCTAAAAGGGAAGGAAAACATCACAGCGGATTTCCTCAGCCGTACTTCTGTAAAAGAGGGAGAGTGGTCCCTAGATACGCAAATATTCTCCAGAATCGTAGAAATGTGGGGCCTTCCGACTGTGGACTTATTCGCAACAAGGGCCAATCGGAAAGTGGTAAATTTTTGTTCCTTAGACCCCAGAGAGGGACCCCTGGCAGTGGACGCCTTCATGGTTCCCTGGAGATTCCCTCTGGCATATGCCTTCCTTCCCATGATCCTGCTCCCAGCAGTGATAAGAAAGATCAGGGCAGACCGGGCGAGAGTGATAGTTATATGCCCCTTTTGGCCCAAAAGACCGTGGTTCCCTTATCTCCGGAAGATGTCCATATCGGATCCCTGGGTTCTTCCGGAGATTCCGGACCTCCTCACTCAAGGGCCACTTTCCCATCCTCCAGCCTCGAGTCTACATTTGACGGCGTGGAATTTGAGAGGGTGTTATTGACCAACAAAGGATTCCCCGCAAATGTAGTGAATACTCTCCTGGCTAGCAGAAAACCTGTTACCACCCGTATTTATGCCAGGACCTGGAGAAAGTTTCTGTCCTTTGCAGAAGTTAAGGTGGAGGAGGCGCCCCCTATTGGGAAAATTCTGGAATTTCTGCAGCGGGGCTTGGAATTGGGTCTCACTACCAGTACCTTGAAAGTACAGGTGTCGGCTTTGGGAGCTTTATTTTCTTCCAATATTGCAGATAACTATTGGATAGCCCATTTTATAAAAGCTTTCTTTAGGTGTAGACCCATTACCAAAGTAAAGATGTCTCCCTGGGATTTGAATTTTGTCTTAGATGCCTTGACCAGTCCTCCTTTTGAGCCACTAGATTTGGTCTCCCCCAAAATTATTTTCCTAAAGACGGTCCTGTTAGTAGCCCTAACTTCAGCCAGGAGACTCAGTGACCTACAGGCCCTTTCAATATGCCCTCCATTTACGCAAATTCTGGACGATAGGATTAAATTAAAACCTGATCCAGCCTTTCTTCCTAAAGTGGCCACTCGATTCCATAGAACCCAGGAGATAGTTCTCCCGACTTTTTGCTTCCCGCCCAAAAATCAAAAGGAGGAGAGGCTTCACACTTTGGACGTTAGGAGGTGCCTACTAAAGTACTTAGATGTATCACGTGGGTTTAGAAAGGATAAGTCCCTATTTATATGCTATCGGGGGGCTAGAAAGGGTTGTAAGTAGAGATGAGCGTTGTTCTACTCGAACTGTAAGCCAAACTCAAATTCGAGCTGTTTTGGGCGGTGTTCGAGCCGGTCGGCGAACACGAACAATTTGAGAAAAATTCGGCTGTTCGAGGTTATGTTCGATAACTGTTCGTGCACCAAAATCATAACTGGATTTTTTCTCAGTAATGATGAAAATTAATGTTAATACGCAGTTTGAGTGTACAGCGGGGCGGGGGGAGGGGCAGGGGATGGATCTCTTCAGGAACAATGAAGATCTCCATTTTTTTTTCTCTTTCCCGCATTTGCAGTGGGGAGGTGCAATCTGTCAGCCTATCAGCAGCGCACACACGGAGCGAAGTGCTTTTTTTCACACAAGCAAGGGCATGTGTGATTGGCAGTGTATGTCACATGTCCTTGCCCTATAAGACCAAGCCATTTTCCCCGTCGCCACCATTTTCTCACTGCTGCAGCTGCGTGTTAGACGGCACCGCTGTTGCTGTGTGCGCTATACCTTGTTAATTTCAAGCCAATTTTCGCACAAATATACAGCTAGCTTGGGAGTAGGGAATAGTTGTGATTGCAGTCCTTTTAAGGACTAGGTTACAGCATTTCCTACGACTTTTATCAAGCAGGTCTGTGCTCTTAAATAGATAGATTGTGGGAGTAAAGACTAATTGTAATTGGAGTCCTTTTCAGGACTAGGTTACATCAGTTCCTATCAGTTTTTGCCAGGCAGGTCTGTGCCAGTGCTGTGCAAGTTTTTTTCACAGCATTTGGCTGAATCTAGCAAAGCTAATCCTTTTTGGCCTATTGCAGAGTGTGTTAGTCAGTGGAGTAGCCTATCTGTGTTGCAAGATATACCACCTGTGTATAGAATACCAATTTTTTTACTGCACCTAGTGAAGTAAAATCTTTTGGGCATAGCATCATTCTATTAGTCCATCTATACTGACCTCCATCAGGTTGCAAACTGAAAATAATTTTTTTCTGCATCTAGCTCTGAAAAAATATTTGGGCTTCTAGCAGTGTGTGGGACTTGGTCTATTAGTCCATCTATACTGACCTCCATCAGGTTGCAAACTGAATATATTTTTTTCTTCATTTATCTCTGAAAAAATATTTGGGCTTCTAGCAACGTGTGGGACTTGTTCTATTAGTCCATCTATACTGACCTCCATCAGGTTGCAAATGAAAAATAATTTTTTTCTGCATCTAGCTCTGAAAAAATATTTGGGCTTCTAGCAGTGTGTGGGACTTGGTCTATTAGTCCATCTATACTGACCTCCATCAGGTTGCAAATTAAAAATAATTTTTTTCTGCATCTAGCTCTGAAAAAATATTTGGGCTTCTAGCAGTGTGTGGGACTTGGTCTATTAGTCCATCTATACTGACCTCCATCAGGTTGCAAATTAAAAATAATTTTTTTCTTCATTTATCTCTGAAAAAATATTTGGGCTTCTAGCAGCGTGTGGGACTTGTTCTATTAGTCCATCTATACTGACCTCCATCAGGTTGCAAATTAAAAATAATTTTTTTCTGCATCTAGCTCTGAAAAAATATTTGGGCTTCTAGCAGTGTGTGGGACTTGGTCTATTAGTCCATCTATACTGACCTCCATCAGGTTGCAAATTAAAAATAATTTTTTTCTGCATCTAGCTCTGAAAAAATATTTGGGCTTCTAGCAGTGTGTGGGACTTGGTCTATTAGTACATCTATACTGACCTCCATCAGGTTGCAAATTAAAAATAATTTTTTTCTGCATCTAGCTCTGAAAAAATATTTGGGCTTCTAGCAGTGTGTGGGACTTGGTCTATTAGTCCATCTATACTGACCTCCATCAGGTTGCAAATTAAAAATAATTTTTTTCTTCATTTATCTCTGAAAAAATATTTGGGCTTCTAGCAGCGTGTGGGACTTGTTCTATTAGTCCATCTATACTGACCTCCATCAGGTTGCAAATTAAAAATAATTTTTTTCTGCATCTAGCTCTGAAAAAATATTTGGGCTTCTAGCAGTGTGTGGGACTTGGTCTATTAGTCCATCTATACTGACCTCCATCAGGTTGCAAATTAAAAATAATTTTTTTCTGCATCTAGCTCTGAAAAAATATTTGGGCTTCTAGCAGTGTGTGGGACTTGGTCTATTAGTCCATCTATACTGACCTCCATCAGGTTGCAAATTGAATAAAAAAAATTTCTGCATCTAGCTCTGAAAAAATATTTGGGCTTCTAGCGGTGTGTGGGACTTGGTCTATTAGTCCATCTATACTGACCTCCATCAGGTTGCAAATTAAAAATAATTTTTTTCTGCATCTAGCTCTGAAAAAATATTTGGGCTTCTAGCAGTGTGTGGGACTTGGTCTATTAGTCCATCTATACTGACCTCCATCAGGTTGCAAATTGAATAAAAAAATTTTCTGCATCTAGCTCTGAAAAAATATTTGGGCTTCTAGCGGTGTGTGGGACTTGGTCTATTAGTCCATCTATACTGACCTCCATCAGATTGCAAATTAAAAATAATTTTTTTCTGCATCTAACCCAGCCAATAGTTTTGGCCTAATACCACAGTTTGGCCACTCAGCTCTGCTCGGTTACCATCCATTGTTTTTTTGTGCAAACAACTCCAGAGTTGTGAATTAGTTAACCACCAAAATGAGTGGAAAAAGGCCTGCTGCTGGTGGAAAGGGGAATAGGCGTGTTGGGAAGGGGAAAAAAGGTTGTGTCCGTGGGGTAGGTGCAGAAGAAAGACCATCTTCCAGCCAAACTAAAATGTCTACTTCTTTTAGCGGACAATGTGATAAGATCCCTTTCTTACGGCCACGCCAATCGCTACAAATTCCAGATGAGGCACAAAAACAGCAGGTGCTTCAACGGATATCAAGTGCTCCTTTAAGTGGGCTCTCCTCCACATCAACTTCAACATCACAAATACTCCAGTCCTCAAAGGTGTCACCCAAATCGCACTTGCTTCCTCACAGCTCCCAAATCTCCAGCTGCCCATCTGAGTATGAGGTAGAACAGATGGTTGAGTCTGCAGAGCTGTTTACTCATACTATAGCCTGGGAATCAGAGGTCGACTCCAGCGCTTCTGTGAATCCAGACGAGGAAATGATCTGCACTGATGCCCAGAATCTTTATGAGTCGGATCCAGGACCAGACGCAAAAGGTTCTGACCATAATGTAGACCCTCATTCCCAAACTGTAACTCCTGTTGGTGGAGACAATGAGGAAGACGATGATAAGACTCAAATACCTGATTGGAGCGACAACTTTAGTTTTTTGTCAGGGCAGGAACAGGTTGGCTCTGAGGACGACGGGTGTGATAACGCACAGGGTGATGATGATGAGGTCGGAGATCCCACTTTCTGTCAACCCACAGTCAGCCAAGAGATGAGGTCAGCAGAGGAGGTGGAGGAAGATGCTAGTGACGACGAGGTCAGGTTGCGCCTTCCTGGACAGAGACGTAGTACTGGAAGCACGTCAACAACTGCATCCTCAAACACAACTCTGCCTCTCACCACAAGTCGTGGTGGCTCTTCAGGTCGCATGGGTGCTAAGCCTTGCATAGCCTGGGCATTTTTTCAGATCGATAAAGATGACCCAACTCGTGTTATCTGTAACATTTGTCAGCAAAAGCTAAGTAGAGGCCAAAAAATACATAGTTTGAGTACTTCATGCATGAACCGGCACATGGACATAAAGCATAAGTTGCAGTGGGAAGCTCAGTGGGCTACAATGCGGCCTAGCCGGCCGGGCCAACCACCGTCTGCCATATCTTGTGCATCCGCGGCCTCTTCATCCTCTGTGACTGGGGGGACAGCAGTCACACCTGTTTTGGGGCGCAGACCTGCCACCTCTTTACCCGCAACAGCCAGCGTGATTGGCAGGTCATCATTTTCTTTGGAGGTGGTAACACCAGCTGGTCTTGAGCGCTGTCCGACATCGATAGCACCACCTTTGGATCAAGGCAACCTAACATGTCCGCCTGCATCTTCCTCACAGACCGGCAGTTTGCCGGGGACACCCTTATCAACCCCGTCTAAGCACAATAGCCAGCCCTCGGTCCCTCAGATGTGGACAAGTAAAAGACCATTTCCTCCTAGCCATGAGAAAGCTAAGAGGTTGAATTTCACCATCTGCAAGCTCTTGGCTACAGAAATGCTGCCTTTCCGCCTGGTGGACACAGAGGATTTTCGAGACCTTATGTCCGTCGCAGTGCCCCAGTACCAGATGCCCAGTCGGCACTACTTCTCAAAGAAAGGTGTGCCTGCGCTCCACCAGCATGTCGCACACAACATCACCGCTTCTTTGAGAAACTCTGTGTGTGACAGGGTGCATTTCACCACAGACACTTGGACGAGTAGGCATGGACAGGGGCGTTACATGTCGCTGACTGGGCACTGGGTAACTATGGTGACAGCAGGACAAGGGGCTGCTGTCCAAGTCTTGCCGTCCCCACGAGTTGTGCGTCAATCCTCTTTATGTCAAAGTTCCTCCACTGCTTCTGCCTCCTCAACCTCCTCTCGGTCTTCCACCTGCACCCAAAGCCTGTCTGGTCATGCCACAAGCTTTCTAACTGTGCAGAAGGGATCCTGCACACCTCCTTACTATGCTGGCAGTAGGGCTCAAAGTCATCAGGCGGTTTTTACATTGAAATGTCTGGGAAATGTGAGTCACACAGCTGAGGAGTTGTGGTCAGCTCTGGAGAACCAATTTCATGAATGGTTGTCTCCACTGGACCTGAAACCAGGGAAGGCCATGTGCGACAATGCTGCAAACCTGGGTGCGGCCCTTCGCCGGGGCAATGTCACACACGTGCCTTGTATGGCTCACGTGTTGAACCTGGTTGTCCAGCAATTTTTAGCCCACTATCCCAGACTAGATGGCCTTCTGCAGAGGGCACGGTCGCTGTGTGCTCACTTCCGCCGTTCGCATCCCGCAGCTCAGCGACTTACATCTCTACAGAAGTCGTTGGGCCTGCCACTTCACCGGCTAAAATGCGATGTGCCTACCCGGTGGAATTCAACTCTGCACATGTTGCAGCGACTGTGGCAGCACCGACAAGCCCTGGTGCAATACGTTCTGACGTATAGCCTGGGCCAAAGAGATTCAGAGGTGGGGCAAATCACGCTGGAGGAGTGGTCTCAGATCAGGGACCTATGCACCCTTCTGCACAGTTTTGAAATGGCGACGAAGATGTTTAGTGCTGACGATGCCATTATCAGCATGACTATTCCGGTGATTTACATGCTGGAGCACATGTTAAACAGAATTCGGAGTCAGGTGGTGGCACAAGAGGAGGTGGAGGAAGTAGAGGAGGAGGAGTTGTATGCGGAAGGGCTAACATCTGCAAGGTCCAGACGGTCAGCAGCACCAAGGCGGCAGGCATGTGAGGGTGGGGGAGATGGTTTTACCAGGGCGCATGGTAGCAGCCAAACTAGTGAGGAAGGTGCAGGAGCCCAGGAAGAAGTGGAGGACGAACTGATGGAAGACTCATCAGATGAGGGAGACCTTGATCACATTTCTGTTGTGCGAGGTTGGGGGGAGAGGACAGAGGAAGGAAGCATGATTGTTACCTCGCCACCAACACAACAGGGACTTGGTGCTCCTGGATGCGCAACACACATGAGTGCCTTCTTGCTGCACTACCTGCAACATGACCCTCGAATTGTGAGAATTAGAAATAATCCTGACTACTGGGTTGCCACACTGTTAGATCCCCGGTACAAAAGTAAATTTGCAGAAATTATTCCTGCCATAGAAAGGGATGCACGCATGCAGGAGTATCAGCAGAGACTGTTGCAGAATCTTACATGTGCTTTTCCACAAAATACCAGTGGTGCACGTAGTGAATCTCACAGTTCCAACTTGCCAACCGTGGGACCGTCAAGTGTTCAGCACTCAAACCGTAACAGAACCACAGTATCTGCTGGTAACATCAATTTTGCGGAATCATTTCACCACTTTTTTAGCCCATCCTTTGCAAGGCCACAGGAGACAAGAAGTCTGACACATAGTCAACGCCTAGAGACGATGGTACAGGAGTATCTCCAAGTAAACATTGAAGCCACGACTGTGTCACTGGACCCTTGCTCTTTTTGGGCTTCCAATCTGGATAAATGGCCGGAGCTAGCCACTTACGCCTTGGAGATCTTGTCATGCCCCGCAGCCAGCGTTCTGTCTGAACGTGTGTTCAGCGCTGCTGGTGGTGTGCTGACAGATAAGCGCACGCGGCTCTCCACTGATAATGTAGACAGACTCACGTTCATAAAGATGAACAAATCATGGATCCGAAACGACTTTTCTACCCCTGTGTCATCCTGGGGAGAGTAAAAGCTTGATGATTGGTTAAAATCACCCTACCAACCGTTTTAAGCTTTCAAATTACTAATCATGTTTATCTGTATCTTGACTGGAAAATAATTTGGGCTTTGTAGCAGTGTGCAGCACTGATCCTATTAGGCCATCTATAATAAGCTTCACCAGATTTAAAATTAAAAATAATTTTTAGCTGCATCTAGCCCGGAAAATAATTTTGGGGCTCCGAGATGCGCAAGACACATAAGTGCCTTCTTGCTGCACTACCTGCAGCATGACCCTCATATTGTCAGAATTCGAAGTAATCATGACTACTGGGTTGCCACACTCTTAGATCCCCCAAACTTTTCGATCAACCTTTTCATTTTAATAAAGACCAAAAAAATGGTCATTTTTGAAATTATAAGCATTAGCAGGTTGTTAGAACTGAAATCAAACAGTTTTCAACTCAAAACTTTATTCTAGGTGATGTTACATTTTCACATAGGACCCCTTGTTCGAAAGGAGCTTCTGAACTCTCTCGTCCATTGAATTTGTCAGGTTTTGGATGGTTTCTGCTTCAATTGTTTTGCATGAGGACAGAATACCCTCCCAGAGCTGTTGCTTAGATGTGAACTGCCTCCCGCCATCATAGACACTCCTTTTAATGATGCTCCAAAGGTTCTGAATGGGGTAGAGGTCAGGGGAGCATGGGGGTCACACCATAAGTTTGTCCCCTTTTATGCCCATATCAGCCAGAGATGCAGATGTTTTATGTGCAGCATGAGATGGTGCATTATCATGCAGAAAAATGATCTTGCTGTGAAATACACGGTTCTTCTTCTTGAACCATGGCAGGAAGTGCTGTTTGAGAAAATCCACATACATTATGGAGTTCATCTTTAGCGCCTTCAGGGATCCTAAAGGGGCCGACAATCTCTCTCCCCATGATTCCAGCCCAAAACATTACTCCACCTCCTCCTTGTTGGCGCTGTAGCCGTGTTTGCGTGGGGTGTCCATCAACCAGCCATCCTCCACTCCATTCATCTGGACCATCGAGCGCTGCACGGCACTCATCCGTGAACAAAACAGTTTTGAAATCAGTCTTCATGTAATGTTTGGCCCACTGGAGCCGTTTCTGCTTGTGTGAAGTGGATAGAGGAGGTCGACAGGATGGCGTATGCACAGCTGCAAACCTCTGAAGGACCCTGCATCTTGTTGTTCGGGGGACGTTGGAGGCACAAGCAGCTTCAAAAACTTGTCTGCTGCTATGACAAGGCTTTTTTGCCGCTGCTCTTTCAACCTGACGTAATTGCCTGTAGGAAAGAGTCCTCAATTTGCCCTTATCAGCACGCACACGTGTGTACTGTGAATCAGCTACATACTTCTTGATTGCCAAGACACTTCATCCTGATCATCGCACAATGTTGATTGTAGTCATGCCTTGACCTAAACACTCCACAATTTGTTGCTTCTCAGCAGCCGACACATCCTTTTTCTTTCCCATTTTGGCAGAAAATGTAGGCTGCTTAATAATGTGAGAGAGCCTTCTTAAGTAGTCTTGCCTTTCATTGGACACACCTGCCAAACTAATTAGCACAGGTGTCTGCAATTGCTTACAGTGATATAAAGAGCCCTGACACACATCACCATCAATGAGTTTAACTGACAAACAAACAAATTCTTCCCTTATCACTCCTAAATACTTTTTGCATAATAATTTGGAACGCGGTGTACATGTGCTTTTCCACAAAACACCAGTGGTTCACGTAGTGAATCTTACAGTTCTAACTTGCCAACCGTGGTCTGTATGGAATTGTTCAATAAAGGGCCCAAAATTAAGATAACATAGATGGGAGAGGTCTCTATGAATAGGAATTCCTAAGTATTTGATACCCTGTGAGGGCCAGGCAAAGGGAAAGTTGGACTGGATGGAATCCTATATGGATTTAGGGAGGGAGACATCGAGGGCCTCAGACTTCGCTGCATTGATTTTAAAATTTTACCATGTAACAAAGTGATCTATTTCAGCCATAACAGCAGGGATGGATATATGTGATTGAGTGATATATACTAGGACATCATCAGCAAATAGAGAGCACTTGTACTCGGTGCCTCCCACCTCAATCCACCTAATATTGGGGTTATGGCGAATTGATGAGAGCAGGTGCTCCGTCACTAGGATGTATAAGAGAGGGGACAGAGGACATCCCTGCCTTGTCCCATTGGTGATTGTGAAAGGTGATGAAAATGTTCTGACGCACCCCCTGGGCCTTGGGACACCTGGAGCCGGACCCTTTTTGGTGGATGCTGGTGGTTGTAGTCTTCGTGGCGGCGATCCGGTTCCGTGGCTCAGGGCGGTCAAACCAGTGGCGGAACTATTTATGGGGTTTTGATGTTTAAATGTCTGACTACGCCACCCGTGGATTGCGGTCAGAGTGAACCGCCGCTACAGGGCAGACCGCTAAGGCTGGTGTTGTGGGTGCAGCAGAGCGTAGCATAACTCCCCACGGGAGGAGTATAGCCTCAGGGCAGTGTATGCGGAGGATGGGGGTGATGGTGCAGGGCAGCAGCAGTAACGACACGGAGTCAGTGATGCAGTTCAGGGCCTTTACTCACAGTTCATATTATCCAGACCACGTCTGCAGGTAACGGCTGCCCACGTCGTACTGTGCTCACCAGGTGAGGGGCTCAGACAACTCCCAGATAACTTTGGAGCGCTTCACAGGACCCCCTTTGTGTGTCCTTTGTCTGGCCTTTCTTACCAACACTTCTGTCCGGCTGCCTCGGGCCTCCTCTTGGTAAACTTGGCGCCAGTTTCCCTGACCCTATGTGGTGCCTTCCTAGCGGGTGGAGCAAGGGGCTGCGCCACATAAAATGTCAGAGCCTCCGGTTTCTAGCTGAGGGTCGTTTCCTGCCTCCACTAGTTCGGGGACCGGTCTCCCCCTTTGGCCTGACCCCTCCACGCAGGTGGATTCGGGCGTGCGGTGGCGACTCGCCCGTCCGCACCCCTGGGATCCCTTCATTCCTCGTTCCTGGAGCCTTCTCCGCTCCTCTTCCTTCCTTCTCCCTCTTGCAGGCCTGGGCCTCTGTTACTAGGCCCGCCTCCGGAGCAGAGCTCATGCAGAGCCCCTGCTCCCTGCCACTTCTGCTCAGACTTCTCTGCACTGAACTAAGATGGTGCCCACCTTTTATACTCCCTTCTCAATGCACCCAGGAACTGCTTCCTCCCTGCTCCTGCACTGCAGGGTTCCCCTTCCTCAGTGTTCCCTCCCCCCACTCCAGCCAGGGACAGGGACTGTCGTGCCCATCTCAGGGGCATATTGGTCGCCCTGCCCCACGGCAATGTGGTGTAATGCATGCAGGTGTCGGGTCCTGATCCACACTCCATCCTTATCTGAGAGTGAGATATCACACCTCTGGGTGAGGTGCAATACGTCTGTAGCAACCGAGCCCTCGGTGCTACAGTTCCATTTATCTTCAGCCTAGGTGACGTATTGTGATACAGGGCCGTGATTTTGGCTATAAAAGGGTCCCCTAGACCCCTACCCCAAGCTTTTTAAGAGAATCATATATGGCGTGCCAGGAGACTCTATGGAATGCTTTCTCAGCATCCAACAAGAGTATCTACTTACAAATTTTTAACTGCATCTAGCCCAGGAAATACTTTGTGCCTAGTAGCAGTGTCTGCTAGTCAGCGGATTATCCCGGCTGTTAAGCAAGCTACACCACCTGTAGTTTGGACACTTAATTTTTTCAAAGGAAATGCTTCGGGACCACGGGATACTCAGTGAAGAGCATCAGGAGGCACCCCAAGGCATAGGGGCTGGGACTGGCACTAGGATGCCTTGCGGTGGACAGCCGAGCTCGATCCTTATAAAAGCTTTTTAACTGCAGCAGCTTTAGTGGACGCTACTGGAGCTGGAATTACGCGGCTGCTGGCATGAGACTTGCCCTCCAATAGATCCTTGTAAATGGATTTAAAGTGTATTCATTCAAATTAGAGGGACAATTTAAATTAAAAAGCTTAGAGCTGCCTTCACCACAGGGGGGCTCTCTCGACCCACCAGCGGACAGGCACCAGTATTGGGAGAGGGGGGCTGGCCGTCAGGGTTCACCGCGGCTCTGGCACAAACCCGGCGACACGGAGGTGGCACGGGCAGGAGCGGACTGGCCATGTCGGCTTCTCACTTTTTGGATTTTAGAAGGGCATGACATGCCTATATCTGTGTCTCCCCCTCCTTTTACTCCTCCACCTCTTTTCTTTTCGCATGACTATATGTACTTGTCACTTTTCCATGTGTTAGTTGTGTCTTCTGAGCAGTTTGTCAGCTTTTGGACACCTTTGAAGGTGTTTTCTATGTGTTTCTATGTGTTTTTGTTTGCCTGCCATTGGTTTTAACGGTGTTCGAAGGTGTTCGACGAACAGTTCGACGAACAGTTCGGCGAACACACGGGTGTTCGACGAACCGAACCGAACTCGAACACTACGGGGGTGGCTCCACACTAGTTGTAAGGCCTCAAAGGCTACAATCGCTAGATGGATCAAGGAGGCCATTTCCCTCGCATACTCCTCGGGGGATAAAGAGATACCAGAGGGGTTGAGGGCGCATTCTACCAGAGCGGTATCAACCTCCTGGGCGGAGATGACAGGGCTTTCCATTGAGGAAATTTGTAAGGCTGCCACTTGGTCTTCTCCCTCTACTTTCTATAGGCACTATAGATTGGATCTGGGTGGCTCTGCAGATCTCACTTTCGGGAGAAGGGTGCTTCAAGCTGTGGTCCCTCCCTAATTTCCATCGTCTCTGTAATTCTCTCGTGGTGCTGTCATGGGAGACCGAATAAAGCCTTAGTTACTTACCGGTAACGGGATTTTTCGGAGCCCATGACAGCATCTTTATATTCCCTCCCTTCACTGGTGTTGTGCACTCCCGTAGAGTTGATTTCTTTTTGGGCACCCTTGCAGGAAATTGATGAAAAGTAATGTACTTAATGTGATTATGTTTTTTTAGAACTAACCTTGGCGGTACTCTCATGCTCTGTTAACTAAACTGAGGCGGGAAGAGAGGGCCGCCCTTTTTAACCTGTAGGTTTCCTGTCCTTGATGGGCGGATCCTCTCTCTCTCGTGGTGCTGTCATGGACTCCGAAAAATCCCGTTACCGGTAAGTAACTAAGGCTTTCCTCTTGATTACATTCCAGAGGTTTTCAATGGGGTTCAGGTCTGGAGATTGGGCTGGCCATGACAGGGTCTTGATGTGGTGCTCCTTCATTCACACATTGATTGACCTAGCTATGTAGCATGGGGCACTGTCCTGCTGGAAAAAAACAGTCCTCAGAGTTGGGGAACATTGCCTGAGCAGAAGGAAGCAAGTGTTTTTCAAGGATAACCTTGTGTGCGGCTTGATTCATATGTCCTTCGCAAAGATTAACCTGCCCAATACCAGCCTTGCTGAAGCATCCCCGGATCATCACCGATCCTCCACCAAATTTCACAGTGGGTGCAAGACACTGTGGCTTGTATGCCTCTCCAGGTCTCTGTCTAACCATTAAACGACCAGGTGTTGGGCAAAACTAAAAATTAGACTCATCAGAGAAGATTACCTTACTCCAGTCCTTTATGGTCCAATCCTTGTGGTCTTTGGCAAACTTGAGCCTGGCTCTCCTTTGCTTCTCATTGATGAAAGGCTTTTTTCTAGCTTTACATGACTTGAGGCCTGCCTCTAGGAGCCTGTTACCCACTGTTCTTGCCGTGCACTTCACCCAGGGCCGGCGTCAGCACCCGGCGTACCCGGGCAAGTGCCGGGGCCCTGGAAAATCAAAGGGGCCCAGCCGCCCACTCAGTGTCGGGGCCCGGGCCCACACACCCACCCGCCCACTCACTGTCGGGGCCCAGGCCCACACACCCACCCGCCCACTCACTGTCTGGGCCGGGCCCACACACCCACCCGCCCACTCACTGTCGGGGCCGGGCCCAGACACCCACCCGCCCACTCACTGTCGGAGCCCTGGCCGCTTCCTCGGCACCTGTTCAGGGACGCAGGCGCTGCTTGATTGCCGGCACTTCCCCCAGACATGGCCGCGCGCTGTCCGGCTGTGTCTGCTAGTAATGACACGGCAGGGTCGACGGCACTGCACCTTTAATTGTGCTTGTGTGTCGCTCCTGCCGCGTCATTACTAGCAGACACAGACGCACAGCGCGCGGCCATGTCTGGGGGAGTGCCGGCAATCAAACACCGTCGGAGCGGAGGTCCTGCACAGATGGGCGGGAGGGGCCCGGACCCGACCGCAAGTGGGCCCCTCTGATGTTCCAGGGCCATGAAGTCTGTGACATGCCGGGGGCCCTGCACTGCCCCATACCCGAGGAGCTGCTGGACAGGACACTGGACCGGGGACAGGTGAGTGAGGCTTCCCCAATCCCCATATTAAAAATATTAGTAATGGGTCTGTGTGAGTGCATGTATGTGAATGTCAGTGTATATGACTGTGTATATATATTTGTCTGTTTTATCTATGTGTATGTCTGTATGTGTACATATGTCTGCGTACCGTGTGTGCGCGTGCATATGTCTGCGTACCGTGTGTGCGCGCGCATATGTCTGCGTACCGTGTGTGCGCGCGCATATGTCTGCGTACCGTGTGTGCGCGCGCATATGTCTGCGTACCGTGTGTGCGCGCGCATATGTCTGCGTACCGTGTGTGCGCGCGCATATGTCTGCGTACCGTGTGTGTGCGCGCATATGTCTGCGTACCGTGTGTGCGCACGCATATGTCTGCGTACCGTGTGTGCGTGCATATGTCTGTGTACCGTGTGTGCGCGCGCATATGTCTGCGTATGTGAAGGATGAGGGGGCAGGCTGGGCCATGTGTAATAAATAAATATATATATATATATATATATATATATATATATTTATTTCTCCGCCGTATCTGTGCATCATGAATCGTGTATGTGTTAAAAGGGCCCACTGAGACTCTTTTGCCCGGGGCCCAGAAAAACCTGGAGCCGGCCCTGACTTCACCCCAGCAGCCATTTGCCATTCCTTTTATCACTTGATGTCATCCTGCGGTTGCTGAGTGACATTATAATAAGATGACGGTCATCCCGGTCAGTTGAGAGTCGCTTTTGCCCTTTGCCGGTCTGTAGCTTTGTTGTCCCCAATGTCTGCTGTTTCACCTTGTTGTAATGGACTGCCGTCTTCGAAATTTTAAGGATGGAGGCAACATGATGCTTATTGTATCCCTCTGCTAGTAAAGCCAGAATTGAGCCCTTCTTTTTCTCACTCAAGCCTTTTCTTGTCAACTCCTTTGGCATGGTTAAAAGATATTTTTTCATTCAAATTACTTTTTGGCTATTTCTAGCACTTGTTTTGTCATCCAGCTTGTCCTATTGCAAGAGGATTGTGAAGACCACAGCAGTGTTTTTTATACTTTCCCTCATTACATAAGATTTGGTTCAGGTGATCACCTAATCAGAAGCACATTAAGTAGAATGAGGTGGACTTTGGTTGGAATTCAACTGACACTGGAATGGAATGGCTGTCAGACATGTAGAGATGGGGATTTTTAGAAAACTGTGCAGTGGTCTCTTAATATTTGCCAGAGCTGTATATATGTGCACAACACTATGACTTTAGTGCTGTGATGTATCTGTTTTACAATATATCCTTAATGGATAGACCCCAAGAATATAGACATCAAGAATAGGAATGCAATACAAGTGTGAACAGAACAGAACCTGCTTTGTTCTGCCATGTCTATTCTCCCTTATGTACCCAATAAATCCAATTCGTTGTGGCTAACATAAAATAAAACACTCTACTGCACCATAAATACAGATAATACATAAAGGATATATGGGCTGCATCTGAAGAAAATCTCTAGAATCCGCCCCTTTTTCACCATGGAAACAACATAAACCCTCATTGTTGCCCTGATGCACTCCCGCCTTGACTACTGTAACTCTCTATTAATTGGTTAATCGTTACTCGGATGCTTCCGCTCTATGCCAGTCATTGCACTGGCTGTCCATGAATTACAGGATCCAATTTAAATTGTTTGTTCTCACCCACAAAGCTCTCCACAGTGCGGCACCCCCCTACATCTCCTCCCTCATTTCAGTTTATCTGCCTACCCATTCTCTACGCTCTTCAAGAGATTTTCAACTCCAAGACTTCTCCCGAGCTGCAACTATTTTTTGGAATGCCCTTCCCCAAGAAATTAAGGCTAATCAAAACTTATACAGTTTTAGGCGCTCCCTAAAAACACATCTGTTTAGGGCAGCCTATCACATTCCCTAATCAAAGTTTTATTTACATATAGCCCATTCACTATTTCTCCAAACATAATTCTTCACCAAACTCCACCGTACCCAAAGGCACTACAAATACTGGCTGGTGACGAGCTTGTACAGCCTTTATCTATCCCCCATTCCCTCAAGATGGCTGGACCATCATTGTAAATAAGCCTCTGTACTTTGTGTAACCCCCACCTCATTGTAGATTGTAAGCTCTTATGAGCAGGGTCATCATTATTGTTGCTTTAATTATTATATTATCTTTAACTGTTACTTATGACTGTTCTATATGAACCTCTGAATTGTAAAGCGCTGAGGAATATGTTGGCACTATATAAATAAAGATTATTATTATTATGTGCTCTCAATAAGAAAAAAGACCTAAGTGCTGTCTCTTTAGAGTTGATGCAAAATTCAAGATACATTCTTGATTGCAGACTGCTCTTGGTAGGGGCTGATTTTCCTTGTGGTTATCCAGCTGATGCAGAGTACCTACCGGAAAGATTCTCCTGTGAAAAGCAAAAAACACATTTTCTGATTGTAAACTGAAAAGAAAAAAGATCTGAAGTTCCCAATTCAATGCTATGTCATTGCTATAATCTCAGTGTAAAAATTGCAGTTCGTATAAATCAGTAAATAAGTTTTCTGATTTTTGGCAAAAAAAACTGATTTTTCCATCTGAAAGTTAGTCAGAAATTTTATATAAGGAGTTGCAGTCCTGTAACCTTTTAGTCATCTCCTCCCCGTTTCATAAGGGCTAATCTGAGCTCAGTTATTTAGGTTTCATGACTTTGCTCAGTAATATAAGAAGTAATCAACAATTGTGTGATGTTTCAAGTTAATCGCCAGGTTGACATTGAATAGTATACTATTTTCTGAGCTATAACCTTCTGAAGGAACAGCTGTTTTTACTCTATTTTTAACATAGAGTTTTATGGTTGGAGCATTAAGAAATCGATCATTCTGTCTCTTTGCCTTGTTTTCTTTAGCAGTGCAATGGGTGTGGGAAGATTTAGTGAGAGATTAGTCTGGCACATGCAAGAGGTGAGAAATGAGTGATCATGCGCGGAAGGAGTGGACTTAGACATAAGAGAGCTTGAAAAACGGCTCTGACCTATAGGAGTGCATGAAAAAAATGTCTTAGAATAAGGCATTGGAGAGCCATCTGTGGATTAAGTAAGTGGTCCGGATTTGAAGAGCTGGGGACAGGGTGGTCCGGCGCTAAAAAGATGGGTGGAATGAGTATCAGGCTTTGAAAAGAAGCAGAAAATGTTGCATGTTGGAAACTGTTAAAGGTTGTTTACTCCTTAATTGTAGATCATGGCAGTCCGAGTAGGTGTTGCACTAGTAGGGTCCTTCCCTTTATACAGGGTTGGCCATGGGAAAGCAGTTTGCCTTCAGTAACAGTGCCACGCTCTTTGGAGGAGGACATAGACTCTTGTTTTATGTCTGGCAACGAGGTGTCGCCCCGTATGCAGTGTTCCGGCTATATTTTGTCTTCCTGTTGATTGTAGAAGGATATATAATAATTCACTTACTCGTTCATCTTCCCATTCTATCGCCAGATGCAGGCTACTTTCCATGGGCCACCCTATGAAGAATTAGGCTGAGTGCCCACGTAGCGTTTTTCAAGCGTTTATGCTGCGGAATTTCCGCAGCATAAACGCTTGTGAAACGCTAGGTAATCCGCACCCCATGGTCCCCAAGGGGATTCCGCATGTTCTATGCACATGCTGCGGATTTTTCCGCAGCGTTTATGCTGCGTACAAAAATCCGCAGCATGTCATTTAATTTTGCGGAAGCGCAGCGGAACTCCCGCCATTGACTTGCATTGAGACGCATAGAAACCGCGACTGTACATTTTTACAAGCGGCTTCTATGCGTCTCTATGTGCGGATGGTACCCAGTTCTGGAGGAGAGGAGACTCTCATCCAGACCTGGGTACCATTATACCTGTAAAAAAAGAATAAAATAACAAATAAAGTTATATTCACCTGTCCGGCGGCTTCTCTCTGAATGCCGGCATCGCTTGAGGACCTGCGGTGACGTCACAGTCATGTGACCGCAGGCCCTTCACCGCTCTGTCTCGCGATATGCCGGCAGCCGGGAACCAGCCAGGAAGCAGCGCTGCAGCTACACCGGGGCATCGGGGGTGAGTATAGCTTTATTTGTTTTAATTTTTACGGTTCACACTGTATAAATCCATGCTGTTTGCATGGATTTATACAGTGTGACCTAGATGTCAAGCACTTTCCAAGTGATGCTATCGCATGGAAAGCGCTTGTCAATCTGCATGCGGAAACGCAAGTGAATCCGCATGTGGATCCGCATGTATTCTGCAGGAAAAACGCATGCACAATCTGCATGCGTTTTTTCTGCCAGGGAGATACAGAAATGCTGCAGAAATTTTCTGCTTCATTTCTGCATCGTGGGCACATAGCCTGAAGTACTCAGTAGTGAAATAAAGGTGATGTTTATTTGCAATCCAATATATATAAAGTTTCGGCCAATATCTTAGACCTTCCTCAGATATACAGACAGCATATAGGAGAGGAGTGTATGATAGAGAAGCGCTAATGGTAAAGTGGCGTGACTGCATTGGATCACACTGCCTGCTCTTAACCACTAGCGTTTCTCTTTCATACACGCCTCTCCTGTATGCAGTTCCTATATCTGAGGAAGGCCTAAGTTATTGACCAAAACATTGTATATATTGGATTGCAAATAAACATCACTTCTATTTTACTACTGTGTACCTAGTTCTTAATTTTCCCCTAAATATGTGTAACTGCTGTGTAGGTACTAACAGATCTTTCTGAACATATTCTTGTCGGATTGCAATAGTACAGCTTCACCAGAAAAGGAAGTTTTCATCTCTTCCATGCTGTATGCAAATTATTGGTTAAGAGTATTGATGGGCGAACCCATGACTGTTTAGGTTCGGCTAATTGAGCTGAACGCCTAACAGTTTATTAAAAGTTTGGGTACCAGAACAGTACCCGAACCCCATTCATGTGAATGGAGGAGCCAAATTTACCTGGTTTCCCGCGCTGTCACAGGATCTGATCAGCGGTAATGCTATTACCATCGATCATAGCGACCCGAACATTAACACGGACTTCCTGTTGGTGTTCGGTACGGACCCCGAACTTTAGTGTTCGGGTTCGACCATCACTAGTTAAGAGTCCTCTGGTTGTATCCTAAATAACTAATAATAACTTATTGCTTATTGGACAATAAGTGTTGTGAGGCAGTGACTGGGATCATATACGAGGGACGTTATGACTTGCCCCCAGGGCAGTGGGGTACTCAGTGTCCGGGCTTATGTATGCTGGGGGGGAATATGTCACAGTGGCTGGTCCGGTCCGTGGCCCAGGGAGGTCAACAAAAAGGGGATAGTTTATATGGGATTTGTAGTTTTATCGTGACGCCACCTGTGGTTTCTGGTAATTTGTACCAGCGCTGCTGCAGACCTCTGAGGCAGTTGATAGGCAGCTAGGATGGAACAGCTCCCCAGAGGTGGAGCGGGCCTCAGGGCAGTGTAGAGTTTGGTGGGTGGTGATGCTGGGGCTTGTAGTGCAGTCGGGATGGCGCAGCAGGAGTAACTGACAGAGACAGGGGATTTGCTTCAATACCTTTACTGATGCGGATGTCAGGTACGGTCCAGGGTACTTGGTAGGAAGGATGCACTTCAGGACTTCTCCCCAGTGAGCGGGTATAGGGCCTCCTGGTCCGTATCTCCCTCTCTCTAAGCTCCTGGCCAGCCTGCAACTGGGCCTAGCTTCTGTGTCGTGTTGCTCTCTTCACCTGTCGCTTGGTACTAGGACCTTCCGCTGGCAACCACTATCCCTGGGCGCCGGGGCCTTCGTGGTTCCTGGTTCTGTAATGGGTTTAGCTTCAGGTCGGCCAGGGACTTGTAGTCTTCCTGGTATGCCGGTGATCCCTACTGGGTATAAAGGAACCCTGTAGGCGCGGACCCGGTGTCCGGTTTGTATACTCGGGGTGAGCCTATGATGCTCCTCTGCCCTTTCAACTCCTCTCCTCTTTTCCTTCGGCCACACTCGGGGCCCTCAATACAGCAGCAGATGTGCTATATCTTCGCTGCTCTCAGGGTCAGCATGCTCTCCTCAGACTAACTGAACTTCTGACTCACTGCCTGGCTCCACCCTCCATATATATATCCCTAACGGCTCCCTCTGGTGGTATGAGGTGGAAGGGTGGAGGTGTTTGTATGTAATGAGGGCCTCTTGTGGAGAAGTCTGTCCATGCACCCTTTTGGGTCCTGTGGTACATGTGAACAGCAGGGTGCCACAGTTATATATCCCCAGAATGTGTACAGAGACCTATTCAATCCATTGGAGTGCATTGCAGTCACAGACACACCTGCGGCTGCAATGCAGGAATGAAGGTGAGCATTGACCTGGTCAGGCTATCTGGCTAAGACAGATTAGTAAAACCCGGCAGGGCCTTCATTTCTTGGAGGAGGTCACAGGAGGCAGTGGGGCGGCCTCCTCCCTCCAACCCGGGTTTTCCAGTGGCTCTTGCCACAGGTCCTTTAAAACCCCTGCACTAAGGATTAGAGTTGTTCTATGTTGGAACCTGCTAGGAGCACAGCAGGAAAGCTCAGCAGGATTGAGGGTGGCTGAACCCACGCCTGGGAAGCCTCTGCACCTGTCAGGCTCTGAGCGGCCTGGCGCGGCCGTTGCCCACGGCAACCGTTGTTTATGGATTCATGTTAACCCGGCTGCGAACCGGAGGACTTTCTGTTTACCCATGAGTTGCTGAATAAAAGCTGTTTATGTTGGACTTGCTTGGGTCACTGCCTCAGTTACTGCACGGTGTGAACATCGCCGCCTTACAGCTTGGTGGAGAATGCTGGCATTGTGACTGAGGCATACCCCACCGGCAGCTGCATGACCACAATCCGGCCGGCCACCTTTTAGCCCCACCCCGTGGACAAAATGGAGGAGCTGTTAAAGCAGCTGGTACTTACCCAGCAGCAGCAGCAGCTACAGTCTCAGCAGCAGCAGTTACTGTATCAGCAGCAGCAAAAAACAAATGAACTGTTGCTACAACAGATTGCTGCCCTGTGGGAAACGGCCACAACATCGATTCTGGAACATCGAGAGGCCCGGGACAAGGTTCGCTCAGCGTTGAGGAAGATGGGACCGGAGGACGACGTCGAAGCCTTCCTGACCGTCTACGAATGCACAGCAGAGCGGGAAAACCTACCAGCCGGCCAGTGGGCAGAAGTGGCTCCGTTTTTGGTTGGCGATGCCCAGAAGGCCTTTTTCGACCTCAGTAGGGAGGATGCCCAGGACTACAAGAGGCTCAAAGGTGAGATCCTTGCCCGACTGGGGGTCAATACATACGTGAGGGCTCAGCGCGTATTTTCATGGGCCTATGTGGAGACCCGACCCGCCCGGTCTCAGGCTTATGACCTTTTGCAGCTAGTCAAAAGGTGGCTCCAGCCTGAGTCTTTGACTCCAGCCCAGATGGTGGAGAGGGTGGTGGTCGACCGGCTGGTGAGGACTCTGCCGGCCACTATCCAACGTTGGGTGGGACAAGGGGACCCCAGACACTCGACCAGGTGGTCGGCCTGATCGAGCGGTACTCGGCCACTCAGGACTTTATACGGGACTCTGCCCCCTCGCGGCTGTCACGCCGGACCCTGCCAGACCAGGAAACGGTAAAGGGGGCACGTCCCTCTGCTGAGGACAGTCAGCATCGTACCCGTGCTGAAGGGGAACCCCGGAGTGAGAGTTACAGGAGACCGATTCCCTCCCGAAAGGTCACAAGATCTAACAGTACCTCCGCCATTAGGTGCTGGCGGTATCAGGAGCCAGGACACGTGGTTGCTAACTGCCCCCTGACTACAGAACCCACAGACCGCCGGGTCTCACTGTACACCCAGACCATCTGCTCTGCGAGTGCCGACTCCCCGGACAGGGAACCCCAACTGTGCCAGGTACTGGTTAATGGGTACCCAACGGAGGCCCTCTTAGACTCAGGGAGCCTAGTGACTTTGGTACATGAGTCGCTGGTGGCAGGAGACAACCCCAAAGGATGGACCGTCGGGGTTGTGTGTATCCATGCGGACCTCCGAGAATACCCAACCGCGGAGGTAGTGTTGTCCGCACCATGTGGGGACACAAAACATGTGGTGGGGGGTCGTAAAAACTCTTCCCTATGGGACTGTGTTGGGAAGAGACTTGCCCTTGTTCTGGACTCTGTGGAAAAACAAAAACCACTCTTCCCCGGTAAAATTTATTACGGGCGCTGTACCCGAAGAACCCGAGTCAGGGGTACCTGCCTGTAGGGATGTACAAGCTAGGGACAGAGTGTAACCCCTATAGGTCTCCCCTAGAGGTGCTGGCAGGAGATGTCGAGGAGACCCCATTGATCCCCGAGCTTCAAGTGTCCCGGGGCACGTTTGGAACAGCTCAGCTACTGGATCCCACTCTGACTTGGGCGTGGAAAAGGGTGTTAGAGGTAAATGGTGTAGCTCAACAGCCCGGTGCAGATACTGTGATTCCATGTATGGTGGTCAACGGTGAGTTGCTTTGTAGGGTAGACAAAATCAGGGACAAAGTCGTGGAACAGTTAGTGGTACCTCAGTCGTACAGTCGGGCGATTCTGGAGATGGCACACACAAACCTGCTGGGTGGACACTTAGGGGTTAAAAAGACGCATGAGCATATCTTGCAGCGGTTCTTTTGGCCAGGGTTTTACGCGGAGGTTCAAAAGTACTGCGAATCCTGCCCTGAATGTCAGCGGACCACACCCACCACAAGGTTCCGTAGCCCATTGGTACCTCCGCCAGTGATAGAGGTACCTTTTGAACGGATTAAAATAGACTTGGTAAGGCCCATTGTAAAATCCGCTCGTGGCCACCACCATATACTTGTGGTCGTCGACTGTGCCACCCGGTACCCGTAGGCTATACCGCTATGCCACACCTTGGCAAAACAGATTGGAAGGGAGCTGTTTGCCATGTTCTGTCGCCTTCCACTACCTAAGGAGATCCTGACGGATCAAGGGACCCCTTTTATGTCCAAGGTGACAAGGGAACTGTGCAAACTGCTAAAAACAAATCAATCGTGCACCTCGGCGTGCCACCCTCAAACCGACGGGCTAGTAAAACAGTTCAATATAACCCTCAAGTCCATGTTAAAAAAAGGTGGTTTCTAAGGACGGAAGGGATTGGGACATGTTACTACCCTATTTGATGTTCGCTGTCCGTGAGGTACCCCAGGCTTCCACAGGGTTCCCTCCCTTGGAGTTATTGTACGGCAGACACCCTAGGGGTCTGTTGGACGTAGCAAAAGAAACGTGGGAACAAGAGCCGACTCCACATTGGAGTATAATTGAACACGTGGCTAGTATGCAGGACCGGATCGTGGCGGTCATGCCCATCATAAAAGAACATCTGTTAGATGCCCATGCAGCACGGAGGCGCACATGTAATAAAAGAGCGATGGTCAAATCTTGTAACAAGGGCGATCGGGTGGTAGTACATGTACCCTCAGCCAGGGGTGCGTCTGGGGGAGAGGTCAGGATAAGTGATGCTCCCCCTAAACAGCTGCGACGGGAGGCTCACTCGCTGGTGCAGCAGACTACCGATGTGTTCTCAGAGCTACCGGGTAGGATTGTGGTTCTCCAACATGTCAGTGTCACTGAACCTGGGGTACGGGTACGAATGAGACCGTACCGGGTACCCGAAGCCCGGAGGCAAGCCGGCACGGCTGAGATAAAACAAATGCTCCAGTTAGGAGTCATTGAGGAATGCGCGAGTCACCAGGCGGTTTCTGTCACTGTAAAATTTCAGTCTGTCTGTAGAAGTCGCAGGCAACCGTGGATGCCCTGTCCTGGGCACCCTGTATGGTGACAAATGTTCAACCCCACAAGTTTGAACAGAGGGGGGGGGATATGCGAGGCAGTGACTGGGATCATATACGAGGGACGTTATAAATCCCCAGAATGTGTACAGAGACCTATTAAATCCATTGGAGTGCACTGCAGTCACAGACACATCTGCGGCCGCAATGCAGGAATGAAGGTGAGCAATGACCTGGTCAGACTACCTGGCTAAGGCAGATTAAGTAAAACCCGGCAGGGCCTTCATTTCTTGGAGGAGCTCACAGGAGGCAGTGGGGCGGCCTCCTCCCTCCAACCCGGGTTTTCCAGTGGCTCTTGCCACAGGTCCTTTAAAACCCCTGCACTAAGGATTAGTGTTGTTCTATGTTGGAACCTGCTAGGAGCATAGCAGGAAAGCTCAGCAGGATTGAGGGTGGCTGAACCCACGCCTGGGAAGCCTCTGCACCTGTCAGGCTCTGAGCGGCCTGGCGCGGCCGTTGCCCACGGCAACCGTTGTTTATGGATTCATGTTAACCCGGCTGCGAACCGGAGGACTTTTTGTTTCCCGTGAGTTGCTGAATAAAAGCTGTTTATGTTGGACTTGCTTGGGTCACTGCCTCAATTACTGCACGGTGTGAACACCGCCACCTTACAGTGTCCAGCAATCTTGTGTAAAACCCCCGCTCAGCAACCATTGTTTGATGTGTTAGAGGCCGTAGCTGGAGTTTCTGTGGAAGCAGATACTGTGGGTCTGAACATATGCTCCACGTTTCCCCAAAGAAAGCTAGGCCAAATTACATACAGGATCAATGGGCACTTTCCGTCATTGAAAATACACCCAGTAGTCACTGAACTGAATTTAATATTAAAACTTATTTTTCTAGGGTTAGCTTTACTGTTTCTGTCAGGGTATGAAGAGCAGAGTTGGGGTCAAATAGATCAAAGTGAAAGAGTCATGGATAATGAATTAATGCGGCAAATTTACTAATCCTGTCTAATAGGAAGAAAGTACGAACCAGACCACGCAGTCTGAAGGTGCATCAAAGTTATCTAACTTTTCAACACCCATGGGTTGGCTTATTTCCATCAATGTATTTTTTTTTTTTCAAAATTATATATTTAATTTTGGCTCACATTGAAGCATTATAAAGCATACTCTTCCTCTATGCCACTCATCTTGTCAATGCATTTCATGTATTTAGCCTTGTACATCTCCCCTATTTTATCTGTTGCTAATTTACAAAACAAGTCACAAGTAGAATCGGTGAAGAGTTTGTTATAGATTTTCAATTTGTACTTGCCATTCTTTGTGAGACTTCTCCAGTAATCTTTGGAAGAAAGAGCAAAATAGGGTCTCATTTAGACCTCAGTGATATCTCACGTATGCAAAAAATGGTCCAAGTGTCATCAGTGTTTGGTCCTTGTGTCAGTTTTTACCATCAATGTTTCATCAGTTAATGTCATCTAAAAAAAAAAAAAAAAAAATTACACAACTTCCTGTCACAATGTTAATCACTGACAGCACACGAATTGTACACTGGTGCCACCCGTGTGCTGTCCGTAATTTTCAGAAACCCATAGACTTATATGGGTGACTTTCATCCATGATGCAGATCACAAACAGGCATGTCACTGTGATGTTTTTCCGAGCACAGGCTGTCACGGGTGTATCAGAGGTGACAGACAGTCGCCCTGCAGTTGGTTGCAGGAGATCTCTACGTTTGGCATTACAGACATCATCTTTGATGAGAGGCTATCTCTAGGACCTAGCGGCTACCTCCCTCTGGTAATTAGCTCCCTGGCCTGGGTGTATATATACCTGGTGTGTCTGAGAGGGAGGTGCTGGCTATATTCATTTCTACTTGTGGGGCTTTAGCAAAACCAGTACTTCGTCCTCTCTGGAGCTCGAGGCCAAGTTCGCATTTGTCTGGAGTCGACTAAAGCTAAGCATTCTCCCACTGTTTGTCTACCCTTGTTGTCTATGGAGTTTAGTGGAGATCGACTAGCGCTCATCTCCTCCCATCCCTAGCCTTAGCCATACACCAGGGAAAAACAGGGCGAGGGACGCGTGCGGCGATTACTGAAGACTCAATATAGGGACAGTAGTTGAGACAGGGTGACACAAGACAAGTCTAGGAGGTCTCCACTTTCCCCTTTCCCTAGTGTCTGGGCTCCCTTTCCCTCTTCCCTCTGTGTTGCACGAAGTCTTTCCCACAGCTGGCGTGACACAGTCCCCCAAAAATAGATATGTGACCAGCCTCATAGATTATCTGTGAAAACCATGGATAGAACACGTACATGAAAAATGGACATCTGAATGAGAACTAAGGGTAACTCTCTATAAAGATGTGCAGAAAATGGAGCATTTTACTAGGTGTATCATACATTATAAACTGTGTGCTCCAGTTACATCTCAGAAACTGCTATTCTCATCATCTGAAGAGAACAGCTGAAGAGTCTTGGAGAACAGACTGCTCTTCACAGATTGCTCACTTTACTATGCTTTACATTTAGAGATGATAATCCCACATATCTATCAATGGTAACTGCTGACTGATAACTTAAATATTACCATCTGCTGGTCTTCTGTTCTTCCGAGACACCTTTGTGATTCATGCTTCAGTACCTGTGATGTCTTTTCTGAGGGGACAAATGTTACACTGATTAAAAATAGGAAAATCAGAATCAAAACGGCAACAAATTATGGAAACAGCACACGTCAACCGTAAGGATCAATAACATATTAACATCATCAGCACACTTGATCTTTAGTGTTATTCACATTACAAAACTACTGTAAGTGAGATTTGGATTTAAATATTGTTTTGTACTTTGGAATAAATAGCAGATGGTCCATATCCACATGGATAATCAGCGTTAAAGGGATTGTTCCATCTCAACAATCTCTGTTCATATGCTTTATTAGGACGTATAGACATCATATAGGGGATCGCCCTCTCTGAGCCTCCTTCTATGTGTCAAAATAAACTGGCCACTGGCCTTTCAAGTTTTGTGTAATTTTCCTGGACTCTAGCGCTGATCTACACAAAATATCTTTTCAGTGTCCTAAAACCCTAGGATATACCTACATGGTTTTTGTTCCATGGTCATTGTCTAAGTAGTAAAGTACTTAAGTTCCTGCAAAGATGTTTCTCCTGACTTTTTCCATTGCCTATGACCCAGCCAGTTTCCTAACTTTGATTCCATGTATGCCGCCTGTCTTGAACATCTGCTGGGTTCTCTATGAGCCCTGACCTTCTGCTTGCTTTAACTACAACTGTACCTACTACAAAATTTTGCCATCTGCATGTCTCCATGCCTGCTGCCGCTGATGGAGACTTCCCTGTAAGTCATTTCAGTCTGTAGTAAAACAGGGGATCCACTTCTCCAGAAAGGTCTTCATTCAGCTGGCGGTTAGAAAAGCCAGACTTGAAGCCAGCTTCTTTTAAGAAAGTTGACATTTCTGTAATTGCAGTATATATGAGCTGGGCTGGGACAAGGATTAGGCAGCTGTCTAAGGCCCCATTTAGGCATATATAGCATCGACAACTGCTCTAGCTTTTAGTGGGTAAGGAGGGGGCAGGGTAGGGTGCAGTCTAATAACTGTTCATCCAATAGCTATAATGCTGGACTTTCAAGGACTGTGGATTGTGAGATCATCCTGAAACCTCTGAGAGCTTGCTCTTCAAATTTTTATTAATGTTCCAATGTATTCTTAATTATTATGGTTGATTAAAAAGATTCACACTTCCTTGGTTTGGCATCCAGTCTGGTCCACCATGGCAGCCAGACCAGGGAAATCTTCTCTTCTGCAGCCGACATCCTGGGCACCTCTTGCTCATACAGTCTTACATCTAAATGTTTTACTCATCGTTTTGTTCCATTTCTGGGCTCCCAGAATTCCATAATGTATACATTTTACCTAATTTCTCACAATTATTTCATGATGTAAATACTTTTAGACGACCATGTTCATGTTCATTGTTCATTCTCTTTGTCGAGAATGTATGTACGAAATCTGTAATCAAATTCTCTCCTTCAGAAGGAACAAAACTGTTTTCCTAGTGCCATGTATAGGTGACTGGGAATAAGTTTGTGTCTGACAATAGTTTCGCCCATTTGTAGACAGCACAAGTTGAAAAAATGTAGGGTATTTAGTTAACAAATGCAAAAGCCATCCCACCACTTCACGGTGACCCTAATCGGGATGGTCCTAACTGTAATATTAAAACCTTACAGTTTGTCAAGTGACATGCATATGGATAAGGGCTGAAAAGGACTGAAACTAGCCAGTAGATACACAGCCAGGGTGAACCACATTAATATTGGTTCAGCCCAAAATTAATGTCCTGCTCAAAGAAAAGTCAGGCCACACTTTTATATGCACACGATGCAAACAAACTGAAAAAACTTAAAGAAATGAACTGGGATATAAGTTGGCGTGCCTGCAGCATATAAGTGCATGTTCACACTGGCCACTAAACAGAAAAAAAAACAAAGATCAAAACATAATAAGCAAATATCATGCAGTAAATAAATAAACAGCAATAGTGCATGAAAATAATATAAGATTCGTAGTTAACGTAATTTTGATAAAAAAAATGCAAAAGCCATCTCACCACTTCACTCACCCTAATCTGGACAGTCCTAACCCTAATATTAAAACCTCACCGTTACGCGGTGACCTGATTAGGATCACCGTGAAGTGGTGGGATGGATTTTGCATTTTTTTAATCAAAATTGTTAACTAAGTACCTTATATTATTTTCATGCACTATTGCTGTTTATTTACTGCAGGGTATTTGCTTATTATGTTTCTGTCTTTGGTTTTTACAGTTTTCAAGTTGTTGTTCCTCATCAGCATACCAGAACGGATATCTCACATGCCTAATTTCCCACCAAAATCGAGCAGAAGAGTTAAATGGAGCACTAGTCATGCATGTGCCCACCATGCGAAGCTCACAAACCCACAAATCTAACAATTATCCACTATATAGGTGATAGTTTTTAAACACAAAAACACCTTTAAAAGGATTGTACATAATAAAAACATGGCCAGCACCATTCCTGTCCACAGGTTGCGTGTGCTGCTGCAGTGTAGCCCCATTCACATCAGAGGAACTGACTTGCTATATACCTCAAATGGAAGGAAGTGACGCTGTTTCTGGAAGAAAGCAGTCATGTTTTTGTGCTTGTATACGTACAATTGCATTCAAAGCATTTCTCTGAACTAAAACTGTATCTCCATAAATAAAGGGAACCTGTCACCTGGTTTATGCTGCACAAAAAAACAGGCAGCATGAATCAGAGACCAGCTCTGTTTTATGCAGCCATATTGCAGTGTTTCCAAGAAAGCATACTTTTTAAAACTCTGGCCAGGTACCATACTGCTAGGATGACTAGTCTAAGAGGTAAGTGCCCATTGGCTTCTTCATGCCTTGTATCCCAAGACTGACACCCCATAATTTGAAATTTCCACTTCAGCTTCCATGACATTTCTCATGCTGCACCTGTTCTCTGGAATGCACTACCCCAGTCAATAAAGTTAAATCACAGTGTCCACAATTTAAGGGTGCTCTTTTTAAACAGGCCTACCACATTACTTCGCTTAGTTTACCTTTTTTTTTTAGTTCTCCGACAATTTCCAGCGAATTTGACCCCTTTGATTATCAGTTCCTAAACAGTCCATGCACTCGGTAGCACTTCCTATCTACACATAAACAGATACTTTCTGATGACAGCTTTAAGCATCTTTACAAGAATACCCTTATTTGTTATATTGATGGCTGGATCATGCACGACAAGCACTTTTTTACCCATCACCCCTATATCATAGATTGTAAGCTTTGGGAGCTGGGCCCTCACTCCTCTTCAAATTATTTTTACATGTATCCTCTGAATTGTGAAGTGCTGTGAAATATGTCGGCACTATATAAAGTTATTTTTTCTTTTGTGTGTGGGTATATCGAGAGACCTGTCATTGGAAGGGAGTGAGGCTAGGGACCTCCCTCGGATCAGACATCCTGGTCACATGGTCCAAGTCAGCATTTTATGGTGAAATCACACAAGTCCATGTCTGATTCATGCTCCTCGTGGTACGGGCAACATGAATCAGCTGTTAGGTTTCCTTTAAAGTTTTAATTTTTGTTTCATAAAATAAGAAACTTTGGAATATAGCTTATCAGAGAAATCTGCTTCCTTTTCTTGCAGGACTGATCGTTCTTTCTCAAAATTCTCAATTTATAGTTAAAATCTGTATTCACTGAAAACAGATTATTACATTACTGAGATAGGAGATGGCAGTTGATACTGATATGCTTCTAAATGTAAAGGGGTAGGAGAAGAATGTCTGTTCCTGCCATAGAATCTCATCAGTAGCAACTGCCATCTCCTATCTCAGAAATGTAACAATCTGTCTTCACCGAATACAGATTTTTTTAACCGTGATTTAAGAATTTTGAGACTGAATGATCAGTCCAGGAGCAGATTTCTCCGATAAGATATATTACATATATTCTTATTTTCACCTGTACTATTGGTTGGTGCAATAAAATGAAAACAATGGTTATTCTTTAAGATAAAAAGTGAGTCTTGAAAAAGTCTCCATGCAACCCCAAATTTAGCCATTGGTTCCTGTGAAATGTAGTTTGAAAGGTCAGGTTGCATTTTATAAAACCTGTACTATAAAACTCTGTACATGTTTAGGGGTTTCATGTTGTAAGGCTCGTTAAAAGGTCCGATATTGCTACAGCGCCTCCTAATGTGGTGCTAGTGGTATACGTTTTCTTCTTATATTGACATGTAGTAAAGCTCTTCCTATTAATACGTTTTCCAATTAATCAGTATTTTCCATAATTACAATATACGTTTTTCTAAACCAATTGAAAAGAGTAACGCATGAACCTTTATATTTATTATCTGGCAACACGTGCTAAGTGAAAAAAAATTTATTCCAGTTCTGATTGTGGCTCCCTCGGAATGATCATGTGAATTTGATTGGTTTCAGAATGCTCAAGTAATGTATTCATGGAATATTGATTCAGGAAAGATTAAAGTATACAGACCATTCAGTATCTGAGCTATACTGGATTCGTAATCTTAAACAGAGCTGAGCGTAAAATGATGGTGAGATTATCATTTCAATTCTATAAAGGATGATCGTATAAAGTCAAATGGTTTGGAATATTTCCATATGTTAGGGCAATATATTCAGGGATATTTTGATTTACCAAATTTCAGGGTCAGAGCTTTTCACTGTTTTGTATTTATTCCCCCCCCCCCCCCCCCAATGTTCCATATGTTTCTGAATTCATTATCTGCCACAAATAATAAATGTTCTGTAAGATAACTTGTGCTCATAACATAAAGATTACACAACTGTCATATTTGGTTTGCTCTCTTATTTTGCTTGGCCAGCTTACATTAACATTTTAATTTATGCATTTGTGCCTTTGTTTTTGCATGAGTTTAATGGCAACAAGTGAAAGACGGATAGTCACTCTGTAGAGTGTGGCTATATCCTGGGGTGTCTTGAGATCAGGACTGTATGTCGAAACAATTGAGTTGAGTTTTACGTGCTATTGAAAGGATAGTCTGTTAAGAAAACCTAAAAATACCCTAATATAGCTTCAATGATTTCAAACAGGGTAATGTCTATTGTACCTCTGGAGGTGCTGTATGGGGAACTGAGCACCAGATATCACTTTCCCCCAAAAATTAGAGCTGAACTTTGGGAGTCTGAGCGACAACTGATTTTATCATCAAGGAACACCCTTCTTTTATGAATGGATTGTCCAAAGCAGACAAATCCTGTAAAATGTAGTTGTGATGTTCCAGCATCTCCATGGGATAGTAGTATGACTGGCATACACAGTATTTTATTTTTTTGCAAAGTGTCTATAATAAAATTAGATATTGCACCATACTTATGTATCTATCTGCCCAATTTTTTACTGCTTTTGGAGATTTAAAGGGTTAGTCCAAGTTTGGGTTGAAGGCCTGCTCTGTATGTGACTGTAGACTTTGCAATCCTGCCAGGATTCCCCGTTGTTGGCGGTGAGAACAGGCATTCACTTAATTGCAAGATTGCGATTTGCATACATGCAGTCACATGCCAACTAGACATGCTTAGAATACTGACAGCATGCTGTGCTCACACTATAAGGATTCAGATGTCTGCAGTCACAGAAAGTGACTTCAGAGTTTCATGCCAAATCTGGACAACCCTTCAAGCTGCATTTACACTGACCAATAAAGCATCAGATACTAAATGTGACGACCGAACATTCATGACAAGTTGTGAAATGTGAATGATTTAAGTGACTGAATGATAAGTAATATTAAGTCACTGAATTGCCCTCTTTTGCCTACATACACTATATGTAGCTCTCACAAACGTTGTCATCTAGCTTTCTCATGCTCTTAAAGTGGGTTTGTCACTAGAGATGAGCGTTGTTCTACTCGAACTGTTCGCCAATCTCAAATTCGAGCTGTTTTGGGCGGTGTTCGAGCCGTTCGGCGAACACGAACGATTTGAGAAAAATTCGGCTGTTCGAGGTTATGTTCGATAACTGTTCGTGCACCAAAATCATAACTGGATTTTTTCTCAGTAATGATGAAAATTAATGTTAATACGCAGTTTGAGTGTACAGCGGGGTGGGGGGAGGGGCAGGGGATGGATCTCTGCAGGAACAATGAAGATCTCCATTTTTTTTTCTCTTTCCCGCATTTGCAGTGGGGAGGTGCAATCTGTCAGCCTATCAGCAGCGCACACACGGAGCGAACTGCTGTTTTTCACACAAGCAAGGGCATGTGTCATTGGCAGTGTATGTCAAATGTCCTTGCCCTATAAGACCAAGCCATTTTCCCCGTCGCCACCATTTTCTCACTGCTGCAGCTGCGTGTTAGATGGCACCGCTGTTGCTGTGTGCGCTATACCTTGTTAATTTCAAGCCAATTTTCGCACAAATCTACAGATAGCTTGGGAGTAGGGAATAGTTGTGATTGCAGTCCTTTTAAGGACTAGGTTACAGCATTTCCTACGACTTTTATCAGGCAGGTCTGTGCTCTTAAATAGATAGATTGTGGGAGTAAAGACTAATTGTAATTGGAGTCCTTTTCAGGACTAGGTTACATCAGTTCCTATCAGTTTTTGCCAGGCAGGTCTGTGCCAGTGCTGTGCAAGTTTTTTTCACAGCATTTGGCTGAATCTAGCAAAGCTAATCCTTTTTGGCCTATTGCAGAGTGTGTTAGTCAGTGGAATAGCCTATCTGTGTTGCAAGATATACCACCTGTGTATAGAATACCAATTTTTTTACTGCACCTAGTGAAGTAAAATCTTTTGGGCATAGCATCATTCAATTAGTCCATCTATACTGACCTCCATCAGGTTGCAAATTGAATATAATTTTTTTCTGCATCTAGCTCTGAAAAAATATTTGGCCTTCTAGCAGTGTGTGGGACTTTCTCTATTAGTCCATCTATACTGACCTCCATCAGGTTGCAAATTAAAAATAATTTTTATCTGCATCTAGATCTGAAAAACTATTTGGCCTTCTAGCAGTGTGTGGGACTTTCTGTCACGGGTGTGTTGCCACGAAGATCGTCACGAGTACACAGCCTGACTTCTCGCAGCTGACTTGTTGGTGCTTTGTGTTTTCTCGGCAGTGTAGGAGTTAATTCTCTCTCTCTCTCTGGGCTAGCTGAGGTCCAGCCTCGCCCAGCTGCAATCAATGCTTCTTTAGTGAGACTCCTTTATATTCCTGCAGGTCTGTTTGGGAGGTGTCGGTGAAAGCTTTTCATTCAGACTTACAGAGCGGATCGTGGTGTTTGGAGTTGCTGAGATAAGTGTATTTGGAAGTGTGTTTTCCCTTTCCTCGCTTTATCATTTATCTCCTTTCCCGTTGGTGTTCCCTCTGTTGTAGTTGTTTAGAAGTTGTATGCAAGGTGGTTTTGGTTTTTCCCTTGTACTGTCTCGTTCGTCTAAATACTGTGTGTGGGCATATTATTTCTGGTTCCCTATTGTTGTGATCGGGGTCCTTCTCAGGACTAGATTACTTAGGTGCAGGGATCCTCAGAAGGTAGGGGTTACGCTGGCGGCCTGGACCTCTGTACCTTTAACAGTACCTCCAGGATGAGGGATTAGTCAGGGCCCCAGCTTAGGGTCAGCTTAGGCCCCCTACCTCCAGTATTCTGTGACAGTGTGACATTTTCACCGACCATCTTAGTTTTTCTCCAGCTACCATGGATCCAGTAGCCGGTCTAGCTCGGCAGTTGCAGAGTTTGTCCATGGGGCTGGCGGACGTTAGGTCCAAGGTTTTGCATCCTCTGGAGCAAGCCGGACCAGAACCTAAAGTAGCTCTCCCTGACAGGTTCACTGGGGGGCGGGACAAGTTTTTTGTTTTCCGGGAGGCATGCAAATTGTACTTTCGGCTGCGGCCTCGGTCATCGGGCAGTGAAGAACAAAGGGTGGGAATTGTCATCTCGCTCCTACAAGGGGACCCACAATCTTGGGCGTTCTCTCTTCCCCCAAGCTCCCCGGTTCTCCAGTCAGTGGATAGGTTTTTCGCTGCTCTGGGACTCGTATATGATGACCCAGATCGGATCTCCCTTGCTGAGTCTAAGTTACGTAGGATTCAGCAGGGAGATCGTCCGGCGGAGGAATTCTGTTCGGAGTTCCGTAGGTGGGCCACGGACACCCAGTGGAATGACCCGGCTCTTAGGAGCCAGTTTTGTCATGGTTTATCCGACAAATTACAGGATGTGTTGGCACAGTATGACTCTCCCGCGTCACTGGAAGCCGCTATGGCCCTTGCTATTCGCGTTGACAGACGGCTTCGGGAGAGGTGCGGGATAACTCTACCCCCTGTAATGTCTCCACCTCCTACAAGGTCCCCTCATATGGTGGTTCCCCTGGTCAGTCCGGAGGAGCCTATGCAATTAGGAGGGACATCATTTCGGGGAAGGGGACCGGTGGTGCGCCATAAGACAGGAAGGTGTTTTCTCTGCGGGAAAAAGGGACATTTTATTGGGGGGTGTCCATCCCGTCCCTTGCAGAGTAAAGAGTCGTCGAAAAAACTGTTGATCCCAGGTTGTGTGGTGGACGGCAATCTGGGAGTAGGTATTTCGTCCCTAGGTTCGTCTCAGTTTCTCGTACCGGCGGAGGTGGTGGTGGGTACGAGAACTGAGAGGATATCTGTTCTTCTGGATAGTGGGGCCGGGGCTAATCTGGTTGATGCTCGGTTTGCCCGGGTTCAAGGTATGCGATTGAGTGAGTTGGCTAAACCCATCCCCATATTCTCGATCGATGCCAGACCTCTCGGTCAGGGAAGTTTTTTGCAAGCTGTGCATGGCGTAAAACTTCAAGTGGGGGCAATACATAAAGAACTGTTGTCTTGCTACGTGTTGGAGGGTCTTCCCACTCCTATAGTGTTGGGCCTTCCTTGGTTAGCTAAGCATAACCCGGTTATTAATTGGCAAACCAGAGAGATAAGCCAATGGAGTAAATTCTGTAATAAAAACTGCATGAACACGGTCATCGGTGCGGTTACTCCTTGGGTCTTACCTCCATTTCTGGCGGACTTTGAGGATGTATTCTCGGAGAATGGGTGTCAGGAACTACCTCCTCATCGCGTGTATGACTGTTCTGTAAAACTGCTCCCTGAGGCCAAGTTACCTAAAGCTAGGTTGTATAACCTTTCTGGTCCTGAGAGGCAGGCCATGAAGGATTATATTTCAGAAAGTCTGGCTAAGGGGCATATTAGACCTTCATCTTCTCCGGTGGCCGCGGGGTTCTTCTTTGTTAAGAAGAAAGATGGAGGCCTACGCCCTTGCCTGGATTTCCGTGAACTTAATCGGATTACGGTCCGAGATCCGTATCCGCTCCCACTTATTCCCGATCTCTTTAATCAGATCGTGGGCGCCAAATGGTTCTCTAAGTTGGATCTCAGGGGGGCGTACAATCTGATTAGGATGAAGGAGGGGGATGAGTGGAAGACGGCTTTTAACACTCCGGAGGGGCATTATGAGAACCTTGTCATGCCATTCGGTCTGACTAATGCCCCGGCGGTGTTTCAACACTTTGTTAATGATATTTTTCGCCACCTGGTGGGACAGTTTGTTGTCATATATCTGGATGATATCTTAATTTACTCGCCGGATCTGGTGTCTCATCAGGAGCACGTTAGACAGGTGTTACAGATCTTGCGGGATAATAAACTGTATGCCAAGTGGGAAAAGTGTGTGTTCGCCGTACAGGAACTCCAGTTTTTAGGCTTCCTGGTTTCAGCGTCCGGTTTTCGTATGGACCCTGGGAAAGTGCGGGCAGTTCTTGAGTGGGATCGGCCGGAGAATCTTAAGGCACTACAACGTTTCCTGGGGTTTGCTAACTATTACCGGAAGTTCATTCGTAATTTCTCGTCCATGGTTAAGCCTCTCACAGACATGACTAAAAAGGGGACGGATTTTTCTAGGTGGTCTGACAAGGCTTGTCAAGCATTCTCCTCCTTGAAAAAATGTTTTGCCTCGGCATCCATACTCATTCAACCTGATGCGTCTCAGCCATTCTTTGTAGAGGTAGACGCTTCCGAGGTAGGGGTGGGAGCAGTATTGTCACAGGGTTCGTCCCCTGGTAAGTGGCATCCGTGCGCCTTTTTCTCTAAAAAATTGTCGTCCGCTGAGAGGAATTACGATGTCGGCAATAGGGAACTCTTGGCCATTAAGTTAGCTTTTGAGGAGTGGCGCCATTTTTTGGAGGGGGCAGTTCATCCGGTCACCGTCATCACCGATCACAAGAACCTGCTATATCTGGAGTCCGCTAAACGTCTGAATCCCAGACAAGCTAGGTGGTCATTGTTTTTTACCAGGTTTAATTTCGTCGTTACATATCGTCCTGGGTCTAAAAATGTAAAGGCGGATGCCTTATCTCGTAGTTTCCCTGGGGCCGGGAATACGGACGACCCGATTCCTATTCTTCAGGAGGGGGTGGTGGTTTCGGCAGTATGCTCTGAGCTGGAGGAGGAGATATTGGAGGCTCAGGGAGACGCCCCTGTTGGACCTCCGGGGAGACTGTTCGTTCCAGATCAGTTGCAACAAAAGGTGATCGAGGCACACCATAACTCAGTTTTTGCAGGACACCCGGGGAGTAAAGCAACTGTGGATCTCCTCTCGCGTCGGTTTTGGTGGCCTAACTTACATAAAGAGGTGGTAACTTTTGTCGCGTCCTGTGGGGTTTGTGCGCGCTCTAAGACCTCACATACCCGTCCGTCTGGGGCCCTCTTACCTTTGAAGATCCCGGAGCGTCCTTGGACTCATCTGTCTATGGACTTTATTACTGACCTCCCTCCGTCTTCGGGTAAAACGGTCATACTCGTTGTAGTGGACAGGTTCAGCAAGATGGCACATTTTATCGCTCTTCCGGCTCTCCCTAATGCTAAAACTCTTGCGCAGGTGTTCATTGGGGAGATTGTGAGGCTTCACGGGGTACCCTCCGAGGTGGTGTCTGATCGGGGGTCTCAGTTTGTGTCCAAGTTCTGGAAGGCGTTTTGTGCACGGCGGAGGATGCATTTGTCATTCTCGTCGGCTTTTCATCCTCAGACCAATGGTCAGACGGAACGTATGAACCAGAGCTTGGAGACATATCTTCGGTGTTTTGTGTCAGAGAACCAGGAGGACTGGGCTTCTTTCCTACCTCTGGCAGAGTTTGCTCTCAATAATAGGCGGAGCGAGTCCACTGGTAAGTCCCCGTTTTTTGGGGCATATGGTTTTCACCCCCAGTTTTGTACTTTCAGTAGGGGGGGCTCTTCGGGGGTTCCGGAGGAGGAACGATTTTCCTCATCTCTCGCTTCAGTATGGAGAGGGGTGCTGAAGAATCTGAATACTATGGGGAACCGATACAAACGTATGGCTGATAGGAGGAGAGTGTCTGGTCCGGACCTAAGTGTGAACGATCAGGTATGGTTGTCTACCAGGAATATTAAACTTAAGGTTCCCTCCTGGAAACTGGGTCCCAGGTTCATCGGGCCGTACAGAATCAGTTCTGTTATTAATCCGGTGGCATTCCGTCTTGACCTCCCCCCTACGTTTAAAATTCACAACGTGTTTCACAGATCATTGCTTAAGAGGTATGTGGCGCCGGTGGTACCGTCACCTTTACCTCCCCCTCCTGTGGTTGTCAATGGTAACTTGGAGTTCCAGGTATCGAGGGTCATTGATTCACGCTTTAATCGCCGGTCCCTTCAGTACTTGGTTCATTGGAAGGGGTATGGCCCTGAGGAGAGGATGTGGGTTCCTGCGTCGGATATTAACGCAGACCGATTAGTTCGGGCCTTCCACACGACTCACCCGGATAAACCTGGCCCTGAGGGTCCAGAGGCCCCTCGTAGAAGGGGGGGTACTGTCACGGGTGTGTTGCCACGAAGATCGTCACGAGTACACAGCCTGACTTCTCGCAGCTGACTTGTTGGTGCTTTGTGTTTTCTCGGCAGTGTAGGAGTTAATTCTCTCTCTCTCTCTGGGCTAGCTGAGGTCCAGCCTCGCCCAGCTGCAATCAATGCTTCTTTAGTGAGACTCCTTTATATTCCTGCAGGTCTGTTTGGGAGGTGTCGGTGAAAGCTTTTCATTCAGACTTACAGAGCGGATCGTGGTGTTTGGAGTTGCTGAGATAAGTGTATTTGGAAGTGTGTTTTCCCTTTCCTCGCTTTATCATTTATCTCCTTTCCCGTTGGTGTTCCCTCTGTTGTAGTTGTTTAGAAGTTGTATGCAAGGTGGTTTTGGTTTTTCCCTTGTACTGTCTCGTTCGTCTAAATACTGTGTGTGGGCATATTATTTCTGGTTCCCTATTGTTGTGATCGGGGTCCTTCTCAGGACTAGATTACTTAGGTGCAGGGATCCTCAGAAGGTAGGGGTTACGCTGGCGGCCTGGACCTCTGTACCTTTAACAGTACCTCCAGGATGAGGGATTAGTCAGGGCCCCAGCTTAGGGTCAGCTTAGGCCCCCTACCTCCAGTATTCTGTGACAGTGTGACATTTTCTCTATTAGTCCATCTATACTGACCTCCATCAGGTTGCAAATTAAAAATAATTTTTATCTGCATCTACCTCTGAAAAAATATTTGGGCTTCTAGCTGTGTGTGGGACTTGTTCTATTAGTCCATCTATACTGACCTCCATCAGGTTGCAAACTGAATATAATTTTTTTGTGCATCTAGCTCTGAAAAAATATTGGGCTTCTAGCAGTGGGTGGGACTTGTTCTATTAATCCATCTATACAGACCTCCATCAGGTTGCAAATTAAAAATAATTTTTATCTGCATCTACCTCTGAAAAAATATTTGGGCTTCTAGCTGTGCGTGGGACTTGTTCTATTAGTCCATCTATACTGACCTCCATCAGGTTGCAAACTGAATATAATTTTTTTCTGCATCTAGCTCTGAAAAAATATTTGGCCTTCTAGTAGTGTGTGGGACTTTCTCTATTAGTCCATCTATACTGACCTCCATCAGGTTGCAAATTAAAAATAATTTTTATCTGCATCTAGCTCTGAAAAAACATTTGGCCTTCTAGCAGTGTGTGGGACTTTCTCTATTAGTCCATCTATACTGACCTCCATCAGGTTGCAAATTAAAAATAATTTTTATCTGCATCTAGCTCTGAAAAAATATTTGGCCTTCTAGCAGTGTGTGGGACTTTCTCTATTAGTCCATCTATACTGACCTCCATCAGGTTGCAAATTAAAAATAATTTTTTTTCTGCATCTACCTCTGAAAAAATATTGGGCTTCTAGCTGTGTGTGGGACTTGTTCTATTAATCCATCTATACAGACCTCCATCAGGTTGCAAACTGAATATAATTTTTTTCTGCATCTACCTCTGAAAAAATATTTGGGCTTCTAGCTGTGTGTGGGACTTGTTCTATTAGTCCATCTATACTGACCTCCATCAGGTTGCAAACTGAATATAATTTTTTTCTGCATCTAGCTCTGAAAAAATATTTGGCCTTCTAGCAGTGTGTTGGACTTGTTCTATTAGTCCACCTATACTGACCTCCATCAGGTTGCAAATTCAAAATAATTTTTTGTCTGCATCTAGCTCTGAAAAAATATTTGGCCTTCTAGCAGTGTGTGGGACTTTCTCTATTAGTCCATCTATACTGACCTCCATCAGGTTGCAAACTGAATATATTTTTTTTCTGCATCTACCTCTGAAAAAATATTTGGGCTTCTAGCTGTGTGTGGGACTTGTTCTATTAGTCCATCTATACTGACCTCCATCAGGTTGCAAATCGAATATAATTTTTTTCTCCATCTAACCCAGCCAATAGTTTTGGCCTAATACCACAGTTTGGCCACTCAGCTTTGCTCGGTTCCCATCCATTGTTTTTTTGTGCAAACAACTCCAGAGTTGTGAATTAGTTAACCACCAAAATGAGTGGAAAAAGGCCTGCTGCTGGTGGAAAGGGGAATAGGCGTGTTGGGAAGGGGAAAAAAGGTTGTGTCAGTGGGGTAGGTGTTAAAGCAACAGTAACATCTGCAGAAGAAAGACCATCTTCCAGCCAAACTAAAATGTCTACTTCTTTTAGCGGACAATGTGATAAGATCCCTTTCTTACGGCCATGCCTATCGCTACAAATTCCAGATGAGGCACAAAAACAGCAGGTGCTTCAACGGATATCAAGTGCTCCTTTAAGTGGGCTCTCCTCCACATCAACTTCAACATCACAAATACTCCAGTCCTCAAAGGTGTCACCCCAATCGCACTTGCTTCCTCACAGCTCCCAAATCTCCAGCTGCCCGTCTGAGTATGAGGTAGAACAGATGGTTGAGTCTGCAGAGCTGTTTACTCATACTATAGCCTGGGAATCAGAGGTCGACTCCAGCGCTTCTGTGAATCCAGACGAGGAAATGATCTGCACTGATGCCCAGAATCTTTATGAGTCGGATCCAGGACCAGACGCAGAAGGTTCTGACCATAATGTAGACCCTCATTCCCAAACTGTAACTCCTGTTGGTGGAGACAATGAGGAAGACGATGATGAGACTCAAATACCTGATTGGAGCGACAACTTTAGTTTTTTGTCAGGGCAGGAACAGGTTGGCTCTGAGGACGACGGGTGTGATAACGCACAGGGTGATGATGATGAGGTTGGAGATTCCACTTACTGTCAACCCACAGTCAGCCAAGAGATGAGGTCAGCAGAGGAGGTGGAGGAAGATGCTAGTGACGACGAGGTCAGGTTGCGCCTTCCTGGACAGAGACGTAGTACTGGAAGCACGTCAACAACTGCATCCTCAAACACAACTCTGCCTCTCACCACAAGTCGTGGTGGCTCTTCAGGTCGCATGGGTGCTAAGCCTTGCATAGCCTGGGCATTTTTTCAGATCGATAAAGATGACCCAACTCGTGTTATCTGTAACATTTGTCAGCAAAAGCTAAGTAGAGGCCAAAAAATACATAGTTTGAGTACTTCATGCATGAACCGGCACATGGACATGAAGCATAAGTTGCAGTGGGAAGCTCAGTGTGCTACAATGCGGCCTAGCCGGCTGGGCCAACCACTGTCTGCCATATCTTGTGCATCCGCGGCCTCTTCATCCTCTGTGACTGGGGGGACAGCAGTCACACCTGTTTTGGGGTGCAGACCTGCCACCTCTTTACCCGCAACAGCCAGCGTGATTGGCAGGTCATCATTTTCTTTGGAGGTGGTAACACCAGCTGGTGTTGAGCGCTGTCCGACATCGATAGCACCACCTTTGGATCAAGGCAACCTAACATGTCCGCCTGCATCTTCCTCACAGACCGGCAGTTTGCCGGGGACACCCTTATCAACCCCGTCTAAGCACAATAGCCAGCCCTCGGTCCCTCAGATGTGGACAAGTAAAAGACCATTTCCTCCTAGCCATGAGAAAGCTAAGAGGTTGAATTTCACCATCTGCAAGCTCTTGGCTACAGAAATGCTGCCTTTCCGCCTGGTGGACACAGAGGATTTTCGAGACCTTATGTCCGTCGCAGTGCCCCAGTACCAGATGCCCAGTCGGCACTACTTCTCAAAGAAAGGTGTGCCTGCGCTCCACCAGCATGTCGCACACAACATCACCGCTTCTTTGAGAAACTCTGTGTGTGACAGGGTGCATTTCACCACAGACACTTGGAAGAGTAGGCATGGACAGGGGCGTTACATGTCGCTGACTGGGCACTGGGTAACTATGGTGACAGCAGGACAAGGGGCTGCTGTCCAAGTCTTGCCGTCCCCACGAGTTGTGCGTCAATCCTCTTTATGTTCCTCCACTGCTTCTGCCTCCTCAACCTCCTCTCGGTCTTCCACCTGCACCCAAAGCCTCTCTGGTCATGCCACAAGCTTTCTAACTGCGCAGAAGGGATCCTGCACACCTCCTTACTATGCTGGCAGTAGGGCTCAACGTCATCAGGCGGTTTTTACTTTGAAATGTCTGGGAAATGTGAGTCACACAGCTGAGGAGTTGTGGTCAGCTCTGGAGAACCAATTTCATGAATGGTTGTCTCCACTGGACCTGAAACCAGGGAAGGCCGTGTGCGACAATGCTGCAAACCTGGGTGCGGCCCTTCGCCGGGGCAATGTCACACACGTGCCTTGTATGGCTCACGTGTTGAACCTGGTTGTCCAGCAATTTTTAGCCCACTATCCCAGACTAGATGGCCTTCTGCAGAGGGCACGGTCGCTGTGTGCTCACTTCCGCCGTTCGCATCCCGCAGCTCAGCGACTTACATCTCTACAGAAGTCGTTGGGCCTGCCACTTCACCGGCTAAAATGCAATGTGCCTACCCGGTGGAATTCAACTCTGCACATGTTGCAGCGACTGTGGCAGCACCGACAAGCCCTGGTGTAATACGTTCTGACGTATAGCCTGGGCCAACGAGATCCAGAGGTGGGGCAAATCACGCTGGAGGAGTGGTCTCAGATCAGGGACCTATGCACCCTTCTGCACAGTTTTGAAATGGCGACGAAGATGATTAGTGCTGACGATGCCATTATCAGCATGACTATTCCGGTGATTTACATGCTGGAGCACATGTTAAACAGAATTCGGAGTCAGGTGGTGGCACAAGAGGAGGTGGAGGAAGTAGAGGAGGAGGAGTTGTATGCGGAAGGGCTAACATCTGCAAGGTCCAGACGGTCGGCAGCACCAAGGCGGCAGGCATGTGAGGGTGGGGGAGATGGTTTTACCAGGGCGCATGGTAGCAGCCAAACTAGTGAGGAAGGTGCAGGAGCCCAGGAAGAAGTGGAGGACGAACTGATGGAAGACTCATCAGATGAGGGAGACCTTGATCACATTTCTGTTGTGCGAGGTTGGGGGGAGAGGACAGAGGAAGGAAGCATGATTGTTACCTCACCACCAACACAACAGGGACTTGGTGCTCCTGGATGCGCAACACACATGAGTGCCTTCTTGCTGCACTACCTGCAACATGATCCTCGAATTGTGAGAATTAGAAATAATCCTGACTACTGGGTTGCCACACTGTTAGATCCCCGGTACAAAAGTAAATTTGCAGAAATTATTCCTGCCATAGAAAGGGATGCACGCATGCAGGATTATCAGCAGAGACTGTTGCAGAATGTTACATGTGCTTTTCCACAAAACACCAGTGGTGCACGTAGTGAATCTCACAGTTCCAATTTGCCAACCGTGGGACCGTCAAGTGTTCAGCACTCAAACCGTAACAGAACCACAGTATCTGCTGGTAACATCAATTTTGCGGAATCATTTCACCACTTTTTCAGCCCATCCTTTGCAAGGCCACAGGAGACAAGAAGTCTGACACATAGTCAACGCCTAGAGACGATAGTACAGGAGTATCTCCAAGTAAACATTGAAGCCATGACTGTGTCACTGGACCCTTGCTCTTTTTGGGCTTCCAATCTGGATAAATGGCCGGAGCTAGCCACTTACGCCTTGGAGATCTTGTCATGCCCCGCAGCCAGCGTTCTGTCTGAACGTGTGTTCAGCGCTGCTGGTGGTGTGCTGACAGATAAGCGCACGCGGCTCTCCACTGATAATGTAGACAGACTCACGTTCATAAAGATGAACAAATCATGGATCCGAAACGACTTTTCTACCCCTGTGTCATCCTGGGGAGAGTAAAAGCTTGATGATTGGTTAAAATCACCCTACCAACCGTTTTAAGCTTTCAAATTACTAATCATGTTTATCTGTATCTTGGCTGGAAAATAATTTGGGCTTTGTAGCAGTGTGCAGCACTGTTTCTATTAGGCCATCTATAATAAGCTCCACCAGATTTAAAATTAATAATAATTTTTAGCTGCATCTAGCCCGGAAAATAATTTTGGGGCTCCGAGATGCGCAAGACACATAAGTGCCTTCTTGCTGCACTACCTGCAACATGACCCTCATATTGTCAGAATTCGAAGTAATCATGACTACTGGGTTGCCACACTCTTAGATCCCCCAAACTTTTCGATCAACCTTTTCATTTTAATAAAGACCAAAAAAATGGTCATTTTTGAAATTATAAGCATTAGCAGGTTATTAGAAACTGAAATCAAACAGTTTTCAACTCAAAACTTTATTCTAGGTGATGTTACATTTTCACATAGGACCCCTTGTTCGAAAGGAGCTTCTGAACTCTATCGTCCATTGAATTTGTCAGGTTTTGGATGGTTTCTGCTTCAATTGTTTTGCATGAGGACAGAATACCCTCCCAGAGGTGTTGCTTAGATGTGAACTGCCTCCCGCCATCATAGACACTCCTTTTGATGATGCTCCAGAGGTTCTGAATGGGGTAGAGGTCAGGGGAGCATGGGGGTCACACCATAAGTTTGTCCCCTTTTATGCCCATATCAGCCAGAGATGCAGATGTTTTATGTGCAGTATGAGATGGTGCATTATCATGCAAAAAAATGATCTTGCTGTGAAATACACGGTTCTTCTTCTTGAACCATGGCAGGAAGTGCTGTTTGAGAAAATCCACATACATTATGGAGTTCATCTTTAGCGCCTTCAGGGATCCTAAAGGGGCTGACAATCTCTCTCCCCATGATTCCAGCCCATAACATTACTCCACCTCCTCCTTGTTGGCGCTGTAGCCGTGTTTGCGTGGGGTGTCCATCAACCAGCCATCCTCCACTCCATCCATCTGGACCATCGAGCGCTGCACGGCACTCATCCGTTAACAAAACAGTTTTGAAATCAGTCTTCATGTAATGTTTAGCCCACTGGAGCTGTTTCTGCTTGTGTGAAGTGGATAGAGGAGGTCGACAGGATGGAGTATGCACAGCTGCAAACCTCTGAAGGACCCTGCATCTTGTTGTTCGGGGGACGTTGGAGGCACCAGCAGCTTCAAAAACTTGTCTGCTGCTATGACAAGGCTTTTTTGCCGCTGCTCTTTTAACCTGACGTAATTGCCTGTAGGAAAGAGTCCTCAATTTGCCCTTATCAGCACGCACACGTGTGTACTGTGAATCAGCTACATACTTCTTGATTGCCAAGACACTTCATCCTGATCATCGCACAATGTTGATTGTAGTCATGCCTTGACCTAAACACTCCACAATTTGTTGCTTCTCAGCAGCCGACACATCCTTTTTCTTTCCCATTTTGGCAGAAAATGTAGGCTGCTTAATAATGTGAGAGAGCCTTCTTAAGTAGTCTTGCCTTTCATTGGACACACCTGCCAAACTAATTAGCACAGGTGTCTGCAATTGCTTACAGTGATATAAAGAGCCCTGACACACATCACCATCAATGAGTTTAACTGACAAACAAACAAATTCTTCCCTTATCACTCCTAAACACTTTTTGCATAATAATTTGGAACACAGTGTACATGTGCTTTTCCACAAAACACCAGTGGTTCACGTAGTGAATCTTACAGTTCTAACTTGCCAACCGTGGTCTGTATGGAGTTGTTCAATAAAGGGCCCAAAATTAAGATAACATAGATGGGAGAGGTCTCTATGAATAGGAATTCCTAAGTATTTGAAACACTGTGAGGGCCAGGGAAAGTTGGACTGGATGGAATCCTATATGGATTTGGGGAGGGAGACATCGAGGGCCTCAGACTTCGCTGCATTGATTTTAAAATTTGACCATGTAACAAAGTGATCTATTTCAGCCATAACAGCATGGATGGATATATGTGATTGAGTTATATATACTAGGACATCATCAGCAAATAGAGAGCACTTGTACTCGGTGCCTCCCACCTCAATCCACCTAATATTGGGGTTATGGCGAATTGATGAGAGCAGGTGCTCTGTCACTAGGATGTATAAGAGAGGGGACAGAGGACATCCCTGCCTTGTCCCATTGGTGATTGTGAAAGGTGATGAAAATGTTCTGATGCACCCCCTGGGCCTTGGGACACCCGGAGCCGGACCCTTTTTGGTGGATGCTGGTGGTTGTAGTCTTCGTGGCGGCGACCCGGTTCCGTGGCTCAGGGTGGTCAAACCAGTGGCGGAACTATTTATGTGGTTTTGATGTTTAAATGTCCGACTACGCCACCCGTGGATTGCGGTCAGAGTGAACCGCCGCTGCAGGGCAGACCGCTGAGGCTGGTGTTGTGGGTGCAGCAGAGCGTAGCATAACTCCCCACGGGAGGAGTATAGCCTCAGGGCAGTGTATGCGGAGGATGGGGGTGATGGTGCAGGGCAGCAGCAGTAACGACACGGAGTCAGTGATGCAGTCCAGGGCCTTTACTCACAGTTCTTATTATCCAGACCACGTCTGCAGGTAACGGCTGCCCACGTCATACTGTGCTCACCAGGTGAGGGGCTCAGACAACTCCCAGATAACTTTGGAGCGCTTTGTGTGTCCTTTGTCTGGCCTTTCTTACCAACCCTTCTATCCGGCTGCCTCGGGCCTCCTCTTGGTAAACTTGGCGCCAGTTTCCCTGACCCTATGTGGTGCCTTCCTAGCGGGTGTAGCGAGGGGCTGCGCCACATAAAATTTCAGAGCCTCCGGTTTCTAGCTGAGGGTCGTTTCCTGCCTCCACTAGTTTCGGGGACCGGTCTCCCCCTTTGGCCTGACCCCTCCACGCAGGTGGATTCGGGCGTGCGGTGGCGACTCGCCCGTCCGCACCCCTGGGATCCCTTCATTCCTCATTCCTGGTGCCTTCTCCGCTCCTCTTCCTTCCTTCTCCCTCTTCCAGGCCTGGGCCTCTGTTACTAGGCCCACCTCCAGAGCAGAGCTCATGCAGAGCCCCTGCTCCCTGCCACTTCTGCTCAGACTTCTCTGCACTGAACTAAGATGGTGCCCACCTTTTATACTCCCTTCTCAATGCACCCAGGAACTGCTTCCTCCCTGCTCCTGCACTACAGGGTTCCCCTTCCTCAGTGTTCCCTCCCCCCACTCCAGCCAGGGACAGGGACTGTCGTGCCCATCTCAGAGGCATATTGGTCGCCCTGCCCCACGGCAATGTGGTGTAATGCATGCAGGTGTCGGGTCCTGATCCACACTCCATCCTTACATGAGAGTGAGATATCACACCTCTGGGTGAGGTGCAATACCTCTGTAGCAACCGAGCCCTCAGGGTGCTACAGTTCCATTTATCTTCAGCCTAGGTGACGTATTGTGATACAGGGCCGTGATTTTGGCTATAAAAGGGTCCCCTAGACCCCTACCCCAAGCTTTTTAAGAGAATCATATATGGCGTGCCAGGAGACTCTATGGAATGCTTTCTCAGCATCCAACGAGAGTATCTAATTACACATTTTTAACTGCATCTAGCCCAGGAAATACTTTTTGCCTAGTAGCAGTGTCTGCTAGTCAGCGGATTATCCCGGCTGTTAAGCAAGCTACACCACCTGTAGTTTGGACACTTAATTTTTTCAAAGGAAATGCTTCGGGACCACGGGATACTCAGTGAAGAGCATCAGGAGGCACCCCAAGGCATAGGGGCTGGGACTGGCAGTAGGATGCCTTGCGGTGGACAGCCGAGCTCAATCCTTATAAAAGCTTTTCAACTGCAGCAGCTTTAGTGGACGCTACTGGAGCTGGAATTACGCGGCTGCTGGCATGAGACTTGCCCTCCAATAGATCCTTGTAAATGGATTTAAAGTGTATTCATTCAAATTAGAGAGTCAATTTAAATTAAAAAGCTTAGAGCTGCCTCCACCACAGGGGGGCTCGCTCGACCCACCAGCGGACAGCCACCAGTATTGGGAGAGGGGGGCTGGCCGTCAGGGTTCACCGCGGCTCTGGCACAAACCCGGCGACACGGAGGTGGCACGGGCAGGAGCGGACTGAACGTGTCGGCTTCTCACTTTTTGGATTTTAGAAGGGCATGACATGCCTATATCTGTGTCTCCCCCTCCTTTTACTCCTCCACCTCTTTTCTTTTCGCATGACTATATGTACTTATCACTTTTCCATGTGTTAGTTGTGTCTTCTGAGCAGTTTGTCAGCTTTTGGACACCTTTGAAGGTGTTTTCTATGTGTTTCTATGTGTTTTTGTTTGCCTGCCATTGGTTTTAACGGTGTTCGAAGGTGTTCGACGAACAGTTCGGCGAACACACGGGTGTTCGACGAACCGAACCGAACTCGAACACTACGGGGGTGGCTCAACACTATTTGTCACCAGATTTCACAGTACAACTTTGCATACATTATTAAATAGAATCTCTCTCTTGCCTCTCTCCACTCCTCCCTCTTCTCTCTCCTCTTTCTTCTCTCTCTCCTCTCTTCTGTCTTTCCTCTCGTCTCTCTTCTCTCTCTTCTCTTCCTCTCTCTTTTTCGCATGTTCAGTATTTGGTCAGTATTTTACATCAGTATTTGTAAGCCAAAACCAGCAGTGGAACAATCAGGGGAAAAGTATAATAGAAACACGTCACCACTTCTGTATTTATCACCCACTCCTGGTTTTGGTGTACAAATACTGATTATAAAATACTGACCAAATATGTGACCGTCGCCTCACTCTCCCTCTTTCTCTCACTCTCAAGGCTTGTACACCCAACAATATTTTCGGTCTGACTGCTGTCTGTTAAAAAACAAATCTAACTCAGACCAATGTTATTGAATGAGGCAGTGCAAATGAACGATTTTTTTTAAACTCACGTCAAAATCCCCAATAGACTACCTCAAAAGGAGCAAGCTGAAGGTTTTACAATGGCCCTCACAGTCCCCTGATCTGAACATCATTGAAAATCTGTAAAAAAAAAATAGCAGTACATGCAAGTCGACCCAGGAATCTCACAGAACAGGAAGAATTTTCCAAGGAAGAATGGATGAAAATCCCTCAAACAAGAATTGAAATACTCTTGTCTGGCTACAAAAAGCATTTACAAGCTGTGATACTTTCAAAAAGGGGGTGCTACTAGGTACTAACCATGCAGGGTGCCTAAACTTTTGCATCAGCCCATTTTTCTTTTTATAATTTTTAAAATGTAAAAGATGAAAAAAAAAAAAAAAAATATATATATATATATATATATATATATATATATATATATATTTTTTTTTTTTACCTAAAATACAAAGGAAATGTGTCATCTTTAACTTTAGGCCTTTTAGAGATCATTTAATCTTCAACTTGCTTTACTGTTCACAATAACAGTAATTTTGACCAGGGGTGCCCAAACTTTTACATGCCACTTTATATATGTATATGTAGATGCAGTATATGTATCTATATACAGTCATATGAAAAAGTTTGGGCACAATATATATGTGTGTATACAGTCATATGAAAAAGTTTGGGCACCCCTATTAATCTTAAGCTTAATGTTTTATAAAAATTGGTGTTTTTGCAACAGCTATTTCAGTTTGATATATGTAATAACTGTTGGATACAGTAATGTTTCTGCCTTGAAATGAGGTTTATTGTACTAACAGAAAATGTGCAATCTGCATTCAAACAAAATTTGACAGGTGCATAAGTATGGGCACCTCACCAGAAAAGTGACATTAATATTTAGTAGATCCTCCTTTTGCAAAAATAACAGCCTCTAGTCGCTTCCTGTAGCTTTTAATGAGTTCCTGGATCCTGGATGAAGGTATTTTTGACCATTCCTCTTTACAAAACAATTCCAGTTCAGTTAAGTTTGATGGTCGCCGAGCATGGACAGCCCTCTTCAAATGATCCCACAGATGTTCAATGATATTCAGGTCTGGGGACTGGGATGGCCATTCCAGAACATTGTAATTGTTCCTCTGCATGAATGCCTGAGTAGATTTGGAGCGGTGTTTTGGATCATTGTCTTGCTGAAAGATCCATCCACTGCGTAACTTCAACTTTATCACTGATTCTTGAACACTATTGCCAAGAATCTGCTGATACTGAGTGGAATCCATGCGTCCCTCAACTTTAACAAGATTCCCAGTGCCGGCATTGACCACACAGCCCCAAAGCATGATGGAACCTCCACCAAATTTTACTGTGGGTAGCAAGTGTTTTTCTTGGAATGCTGTGTTTTTTTGCCACCGTGCATAACGCCTTTTTGTATGACCAAACAACTCAATCTTGGTTTCATCAGTCCACAGGACCTTCTTCCAAAAAGAAATAGGCTTCTTCAAATGTGCTTTTGCATACCTCAGCCGACTCTGTTTGTGCGTACTTGCAGAAACGGCTTCTTTCGCATCACTCTCCCATACAGCTTCTCCTTGTGCAAAGTGCGTTGTATAGTTGACCGATGCACAGTGACACCATCTGCAGCAAGTTGATGCTGCAGCTCTCTGGAGGTGGTCTGAGGATTGTCCTTGACTGATCTCACCATTCTTCTTCTCTGCCTTTCTGATGTTTTTCTTGTCCTGACACTTCTGGCCTTAACAAGAACTGTCCCTATGTTCTTCCATTTCCTTACTATGTTCCTCAGAGTGGAAACTGACAGGTTAAATCTCTGAGACAGCTTTTTGTATCCTTCCCCTGAACAACTATGTTGAATAATCTTTGTTTTCAGATCATTTGACAGTTGTTTTGAGGAGCCCATGATGCCACTCTTCAGAGGAGATTCAAACAGGAGAACAACTTGCAAGTGGCCACTTTAAGTAGCTTTTCTCATGATTGCATACACCTGGCTATAAAGTTCAAAGCTCAATGAGGTTACAAAACCCAAAAAAGTGCTTTAGTAAGTCAGTAAAAAGTAGGCAGGAGAATTTAAAACAAGAAAATGATAAGGGTGCCCATACTTATGCACCGGTCAAATTTTGTTTGAATGCAGATTGCACATTTTCTGTTAGCACAATAAACCTCATTTCAAGGCAGAAACATTACTGTGTCCAACAGTTATTACATATATCAAACTGAAATAGCTGTTGCAAAAACACCAATTTTTATAAAACATTAAGCTTAAGATTAATAGGGGTGCCCAAACTTTTTCATATGACTGTATACACACATATATATTGTATATATAGTACCATTATTCTGCTGCCAGCTTATTACTGCAACTTGCCATCCAACACTTTTTAGACACAAGAAGATGGACATGCGATTTTATTCTCTCCTCATTGTAAGATAAACAATTGCTTCTTATTTGCTCTTGCTGAGATTAAAGAGCCCGGGGGCTGGACAGTATCATCTGAAACTCTGCGAAAAGCACCTCAATGGGAAGCAATTTTTTTTCAATCTAACTGAAAGCAACTGGCATCATTTTACACAGAAAAGAATAATGTGCTCTCTGTAATTTAAGGGAGCACAGCTAGGACTGCGACTATTACCTGGCAAAATCTAAAACACGCTGAACAGTCTCAGAACTCGGTGTTTTGTGTTAATAATTGAGAACGTTACATTCCCCTTCAGTTCCTGACTTAAGCATTTTTGTGCTCTTATTAAATATATTAGAATCATAAACAAGAAGATGAGTCATAATGCTATACATATATGCATACAGTAAAGACCAAAAGTTTGGACACACCTTCTCATTTAAAGATTTTTCTGTATTTTCATGACTATGAAAATTGTACATTCACACTGAAGGCATCAAAACTATGAATTAACACATGTGGAATTATATACTTAATAAAAAAGTGTGAAACAACTGAAAATATGTCTTATATTCTAGGTTCTTCAAAGTAGCCACCTTTTGCTGTGATGACTGCTTTGCACACTCTTGGCATTCTCTTGATGAGCTTCAAGAGGTAGTCACCGGAAATGGTCTTCCAACAATCTTGAAGGAGTTCCCAGAGATGCTTAGCACTTGTTGGCCCTTTTGCCTTCACTCTGCGGTCCAGCTCACCCCAAACCATCTCGATTGGGTTCAGGTCTGGTGACTGTGGAGGCCAGGTCATCTGGCGTAGCACCCCATCACTCTCCTCCTTGGTCAAATAGCCCTTACACAGCCTGGAGGTGTGTTTGGGGTCATTGTCCTGTTGAAAAATAAATGATGGTCCAACTAAACGCAAACCGGATGGAATAGCATGCCGCTGCAAGATGCTGTGGTAGCCATGCTGGTTCAGTATGCCTTCAATTTTGAATAAATCCCCAACAGTGTCACCAGCAAAGCACCCCCACACCATCACACCTCCTCCTCCATGCTTCACGGTGGGAACCAGGCACGTAGAGTCCATCCGTTCACCTTTTCTGCGTCGCACAAAGACACGGTGGTTGGAACCAAAGATCTCAAATTTGGAATCATCAGACCAAAGCACAGATTTCCACTGGTCTAATGTCCATTCCTTGTGTTCTTTAGCCCAAACAAGTCTCTTCTGCTTGTTGCCTGTCCTTAGCAGTGGTTTCCTAGCAGCTATTTTACCATGAAGGCCTGCTGCACAAAGTCTCCTCTTAACAGTTGTTGAAGAGAAGTGTCAGCTACTAGAACTCTGTGTGGCATTGACCTGGTCTCTAATCTGAGCTGCTGTTAACCTGCGATTTCTGAGGCTGGTGACTCGGATAAACTTATCCTCAGAAGCAGAGGTGACTCTTGGTCTTCCTTTCCTGGGGCGGTCCTCATGTGAGCCCGTTTCTTTGTAGCGCTTGATGGTTTTTGCAACTGCACTTGGGGACACTTTCAAAGTTTTCCCAATTTTTCGCACTGACTGACCTTCATTTCTTAAAGTAATGATGGCCACTCGTTTTTCTTTACTTAGCTGCTTTTTTCTTTCCATAATACAAATTCTAACAGTCTATTCAGTAGGACTATCAGCTGTGTATCCACCAGACTTCTGCACAACACAACTGATGGTCCCAACCCCATTTATAAGGCAAAAAATCCCACTTACTAAACCTGACAGGGCACACCTGTGAAGTGAAAACCATTTCCGGTGACTACCTCTTGAAGCTCATCAAGAGAATTCCAAGAGTGTGAAAACCAGTTGTTACGGATCCGAGTGGTGGAACCTCTGTGCTGCGGTGCAAGGAGGGACCAGAGGGGTGTAACTAGGTATCAATCGACTCCGTGAACCAGGGAAGGACCGAGCAGAGGGACCAGGTGCTACTCTGGACCAGTCCTTGTATGAGAGCAGGTGACTCCCACGGGTCAGAAGGCAGGGACTGACCTGTACAGCAGATGAGCACAGCAGGCAGGCTGACGGGTGATCCGGGTAGACGGACTGGCAGACACCACTGGTAACTGGCAGGAGCCTCCAGGGAGACTGGCTGGTAGACACGGCAGGTAACTGGTACGTTCTCTGGGTAGGCAGGCAAGCCTGGCCCATAGACAGACTGGCGGGTTTGGACCGTAAGCAGACTGTCGGGCTGGACTGGTAGTCAGGCTGGCGGACTGGACAGGTAGTCAGGCTGGTGGACTGGATTTGTAGTCAGGCTGGCGGACTGGACTGGTAGTCAGACTAGCAGGGGGACCTGAGAGCTGAAGCAGAGTTAGTACACAGAGCGACAACCTTGCACGGGCACCTCCATTTCGGAGGAGGTGCCTTTTATATGGGAAGTCCTCCTTAGGACGGCGCGCGCGGCCCCTTTAAGAGGAAGGGAGCGCGCGTGCCCTAAGCACAGTGCCCGGGAAGCTTTGCGCGCCAGCAGCAGCAGCAGGAGAGCCGGAAGACGCCGGGCCAGGAGTGCGGCGGTAAGGGGGACGGCGTCTCAGACGCCGATGCTACAGCAGTCATCAAAGCAAAAGGTGGCTACTTTGAAGAACCTAGAATATAAGACATATTTTGAATTGTTTCACACTTTTTTGCTAAGTATATAATTCCACATGTGTTAATTCATAGTTCTGATGCCTTCAGTGTGAATGTACAATTTTCAAAGTCATGAAAATACAGAAAAATCTTTAAATGAGAAGGTGTGTCCAAACTTTTGGTCTGTACTGTATATATACACTGCTCAAAAAAATAAAGGGAACACTCAAATAACACATCCTAGATCTGAATGAATGAAATATTCTCTTTGAAAACTTTGTTCTGTACAAAGTTGCATGTGCTGACAACAAAATCACACAAAAATCATCAATGGAAATCAAATTTATTAACCAATGGAGGCCTGGATTTGGAGTCACCCCCAAAATTAAAGTGGAAAAACACACTACAGTCTAATTCAACTTTGATGTAATGTCCTTAAAACAACTCAAAATGAGGCTCAGTTTTGTGTGTGGCCTCCACGTGCTTGTATGACCTCCCTACAATGCCTGGGCATGCTCCTGATGAGGTTGCGGATGGTCTCCTGTGGGATCTCCTCCCAGACCTGGACTAAAGCATCCGCCAACTACTGGACAGTCTGTGGTGCAACGTGACGTTGGTGAATGGAGCGAGACATGATGTCCCAGATGTGCTCAATCGGATTCTGGTCTGGGGAACGGGCGGGCCAGTCCATAGCTTCAATGCCTTCATCTTGCAGGAACTGCTGACACACTCCAGCCACATGAGGTCTGGCATTGTCCTGCATTAGGAGGAACCCAGGGCCAACCGCACCAGCATATGATATCACAAGGGGTCTGAGGATCTCACCTCGGTACCTAATGACAGTCAAACTACCTCTGGAGAGCACATGGAGGGCTGTGCGGCCTCCAGCCTCTGGACACTACGCTGACAGACACAGCAAACCTTCTTGCCACAGCTCGCATTGATGTGCCATCCTGGATGAGCTGCACTACCTGAGCAACTTCTGTGGGTTGTAGAGTCCGTCTCATGCTACCACGAGTGTGAAAGCACAACCAGCATTCAAAAGTGACCAAAACATCAGCCAGAAAGCATTGGTACTGAGATGTGGCCTGTGGTCCCCACCTACAGAACCACCAGAACCACTCCTTTATTGAGGGTGTCTTGATAATTGCCAATAATTTCCATCTATTGTCTATTCCATTTGCACAACAGCATGTGAAATTGATTGTCAATCAGTGTTGCTTCCTAAGTGGACAGTTTGATTTCACAGAAGTTTGATTTACTTGGAGTTATATTCTGTTGTTTAAGTGTTCCCTTTAATTTTTTGAGCAGTGTGTATATATGTGTTTATATATATATATATATATATATATATATATATATATATATATATACGTTATACACTTTATCAATTATAAATAGGAACCTAGGCCCTAGCGGTAATGTATCTACCACCATCACACACCTTTTTCCTGGGCCTGTCTTATGCTGTGTAAATAAACCAGCTAGGGAGTTTGGTAGCAGGGAACTGCTATGTTCTCCTTGCTCCATTTAGCCACTCCAGGATTTTAGTATATCTGTGTCTAATCACCTGCAATGCTCGGTTATGTTAAAAAAGAGCAGAGTCTCTACAAGCTGATGGCGTTCTGTGTTCCTCGGGAACTGCTGAGAGTAAGCAATTGTTTGGTTGGGAGCTGAGCTGTGCACAAGGCCCAACTCTCCCGAGTCAGCATTTGCATGCATAGTTAACAGCTGATTTATCTTCCGAACCAATAAAACTGGTTGCACCCAGTTGCATCATACTTGCCTGGTGTGAATGGTGTCTTGGAGTGCCTCAAGCACCCGTCTGACCCACAGTTGGTATTGGCTCCTATATATTTCATAGCCTTTGTGTGTACATACAGTATGCAAATGAGGGTGAATTTTGAGATTACTTTGGATTATTACATCTTGTGTATATAGTGTGGAGTCATCTTCTTTGATATTTATTCCTTCAATTTGTAGATTATTACTACAAAGATATACTGATAGAGAATGTAGATTGTGAGCCCCAATGGGGACAGCGCCGATAATGTCTTTTAAAGCGCTGTGGAATTAATGGCGCTATATGTATGTAAAATAAATAAATTATATTAATTAAATGAACCAGTTTTCTGCAAAGAATTTGCAACGTTGTCCTAAAAGTTTTGATGTGTTTTTGCAGGTTTTTTGTGTGCCTACCATTGGCACATGGGCTTCAAAACTAGACCCATTGAGCGACAGAAGAAGGTGACCTGGTCTGGTCACAATTTTTTTGACACAATGTTTTGGGAGCATGTTTGTTTTGCCACAGGAAGAGATGTTAGCAGGATATGTTTTATTGTGAAGAAGGCAAATAAGTGGAACCAATGTGATACTGTTGTGACTGTTTTGCTAAAAATCCTTGTGTCCTGGCATTTTCGTAGATGTTACTTTGACATGTACCTACAATCTATACCTGTTGAATGGTTTTAGATCAAGTATGGTATATTCTTTCATGACAACTAACGGCATTGGCCTCTTTTCGTTTAGATAATTTTGATTTTTATTGGTCAGAAATTCCTTGGAGAGATCAAAAGTATTCACTTTGTTGACTTGGTCTCTAAATTCCTTAGCTTTCAGTCCAATTGAGCATCTATGATATGTGGTGAGAAAACAAGTCTGATCCATGGAAGCCTTGCTTTGCAACCCACAAGACGTAAAAGATCTGCTGATACTGTTTTGGTGTGGGACATGCCTCATTGGGACATGACTCATTGGGTCAAAGCAGTTTTGGTGGCACAAGAGGGACTTAAACCCTATCAGACTGGTCCCTTTAATGTTATGAGTTATCAATGTATACATTGAAGCGAAAGTCAAAAAGGATATGTGGTCCACAAATGTCAGCACTTTACGTGCATACAGGTGTAGTCTTTCAGAAATAAACACACTAGAAAGATGCAGTCTAAACAGGCTCAAAATCACTCGACGAAAGAGCAAGACAATCGCTCATCGGGTGAATTAATTATTTTTTTTTGCCCAAAGGATCATTGTTCTCGGCAGCACATCGACCAGACCTACGCTAACGAGAACAGAGGCAGACTATGCACAATGAACGACCTATTACAAATTGTTCAATGTACATCTGAAGTGTGGTCTGCCTGTGTGCCATGTTTTCCAGTCTGTGGTTGATTAATGCGGCAAATTGCATGATGTAAATTCACCCTTAGGGTATGTGCACACGATGCAGAAAAGAAGCAGAAAATTTCTGCATCATTCCTGCATCTCCCTGGCAGAAAAAATGCATGCGGATTGTACATGCGTTTTTCCTGCGGAATACATGCGGATTCACATGCTTTTCGGCATGCGGATTGACAAGCGCTTTCCAGGCGATTTTAGCATCACTTGGAAAGTGCTTGACAACTAGGTCACACTATATAAATCCATGCAAACAGCATGAATTTATATAGTGTGACCGTATAAGAATGTTTAAAAATAAAAAAATAAAGCTATACTTATCCTCTGATGCCCCGGTGTGTGCTGCCGCGTTCGTTCCTGGCTTGTTCCTGGCTGCCGGGATATCGCGAGACACTGCGCTGAAGGGCCTGCGGTCACATGACTGTGACGTCACCGAAGGTCCTTCAGTCTTGCACGCGAGCAGAGGGAAGGAGACCGGGGGCCGTCAGAAGGTGAATATATCTTTATTTTTTATTTTATTCTTGTTTTACAGCTTTGTGGTACCTGGGTGTGGAGGAGAGTCTCATCTTCTCCACACTCGGGTACCATCCGCACATTAGAACGCGCCAATAACGCAAGTACAAATGCAGTCTTGCGGAATTGGCGCGTTCTAATGCAAGTCAATTGCGGCGAAAACGCCGCGTTTACGCAAAATTAATTGACATGCTGCGGATTTTTGAGCGCAGCGTTTACGCTGCAGAAAAATCCGCATCATGGGCACAGCACATGCGGATTTCAATTGGGGAACATTGCTGCCCTTCTACCATGCGTTTTTAATGAATTTCCGCGGCGTTTACGCAGCTGCAAAAACGCCGCGGAAACGCATTAAAAACGCATCGTGTGAACTCAGCCTTATACTTTTTAACATCGAGATATCTTTGTCTTTTTAATAAAGGCTACATCTATGAGTTCATTCACCTATTACCTAAAATGATGCAAAACAATTAAAGGGCTTATCCAGCCTTAGGCTAGAAATCACTCTGTGACTGCAGACCTGTGAATCCTCACATTGGGTGCACTGTGCGTAACTGTAGATATGTGATTTGCATACATGTGGTCACATGCCGACTAGATGGATGTGTGGCACCCTGAGGACTCAGCTGCTACAGGGGTATTGCACCTCGACCCAGAGGTGTGGTATTCCACTCCCGGGTAAGGATGGAGTGTGGGACTGAGCTCAGTAGGCTGCATGCACTACATACATCCCATTTCCGGGGGACAGAACTACGGTACTCCCACCAAGTAAATGTGCAGGTACGACAGCGTCTGTCCCTGGCTGGAGTGGGAGGGGGGTGGAACATCCCAGTAGTGTAGGGGCAGATAGGGGGAGTACTCTGGGTTAAGCTAGGAGCTCATTGGGTGCTGGTCACCTGGGCTCACACATAGAGGGAGTATATATGGTGGGCACCATCTTAGGACAGGGAGAGCTGAGGGAGTCTTTAGGAAGAGTTCAGCCAGGAGGGCTGACAGGGAGCTGTGGCTCCGGCTGGGCCCAGCTCCAGAGCCAAGCCTGCGGAGGAGAGAGGAGAAAGGAAAGGCCCAGAGTGGAAGACCAGAGGGAACCCTAAGAACCCAGAATCAGACCAAAAAGGGGTGAAGGGTTGGCGGACACGGGTACCGGAACCCGAACTGGTGGAGGCCACTTATCCTCAGCCAGGAACCGGAGGTCGTGGTCAAGATTTGCCACGACCCTCACCAAATCCACCAGAAAGGCACACCAAGTATAGGGTCAGGGAACCCAGAGGAGGTTTGACCACCAAGAGACCCGAGGGAGCCGGCCAAAGGTGGATCCCTGGTGGGAACGGCCAGAGACAGAGAGAGAGAAGGGAGCTCAGGACCACGCTCCGGAACTGCCTGGGGGTTAGCCGAGTCCAGGACCTGGTGGACGCAGCACGGCTCGGGTGGTCACTCAAGGCCAGAGTGACTGAGAGAACACCCGTGAGTAAAAACCCTGAAACTGCATCTCCTGACTCTGACTCTTCTTACTGCACCGTCACAACCCCCATCATCTTCACCTGCTGCCCTGAGGCCATACCCCTCCCGTTGGGGGTTATAACATCATCGCTGCACCCATACCACCGGCCTCAGCGGACTGTTCTGCAGCGGCGGCTGCAAAGCCGCACTCAACGGGTGGCGTAGTCGACATCCAAGTTAACATCTACTGCTATAGACTGCCACTTAGTTTGACACCCTGGGCATGGACCGGGTCACCGCCACGAGACTACAACCCTCAACAGATCCGGCTCCGGGTAAGCTCCCGCGTGCGCACCGCAGCGCGACACAGGCCCAGGGGCGCGTCAACTTTGGCGTAGTCGGCAGGATAACGTGCCCGCAACCACCGGGTACTGCGTGCCTGAAGAAAAGTTCATATTTACCGTAAAAAGAAGTCTCCCGCCAATTCCGGAGGGTCCCCGCCATCGGACGTCGTTCGGAGTCGTTTCCCGCCGGTTGCCCGCCATCTGCAGTCTTTTCCCGCCATCCACAGAGTTTCCCGCCATTTGGGAAGATTTCCCGCCCTGGCAGAGCGGACGCCATTATGGGCGTGCCAGAGGGTGGCAAGAGGCCACCTCCCATCGTGGGCCAGGACCAAGAATGGCGCCAAAAACGAAGACCTCCCCCACCAGCAGAGACTGCAATGATTGAGATGTCCATCAGCGTGGGGGGACTGCCCCTGGAACTGACAATCACCAAGTTGCCCCAGGACCACCCTCAATGGGGGCGGATACAGAACAAAACAGAGAAAATGGGTGCAGCCTGGAGGAGTCTGGAGAAGCCGTACCCGGAGATAGAGGGAGAGTCAGGCAGCACCGACCCTGTGGTCAGGAGCCTGTTGCAAGCTACCACCCCACTAGACCTGGTGGAGATCCTGGCACAGCTCCCCCGAGACCGGGAGCGTGCACAGACCGCGCTGGAGGGCCTCGCACGGAGGATGGCCCAGGTGCAGCAAGAAACGCTGACGGAGTGGAGCAGGGAGATGGCCCAGCAGGCTGGAACCCGCCAGCGAAGCACACCACCCGCAACGAGGAGCACGCCTGCCCCTGAAGAGGATGCAGAAGGGACGGAGGCCGGAGACGACGCCGCAGAGGGAGCTGAAGAGACGGAGGCAAGTAAAGGGGACGTCACTACCCCAAGCCCAGCCACCGTAAGCCTACCCCCGCTCCCCGTCGCAGAGCCCGAAATCCCACCGATCGTGCCCGTTGCCGCACCGCTACCGCTCCAGACTAGGCCTCAAGCAGGAGCCGCGGCCACGCCTCTTGTGACGTCACGCGCCTCAACCCTGAGCGCGGCCAAGCAGGAGACGCCACCGGCCTGGTCGCAGGGCCGAGTACCCCCGGGCGCCGCAGTACCAACAGCGCCCTCTACCGAGCCACCGGCCTGGTCGCAAAGTCAAGTACACCCGGGCGCCGCCGTCTTCACGGTGCCCTTCACCTTCAGGGTGCCCCAGGCCTGGTCGCAAGGCCTGGTGAACCCGGGCGCCGCTACCACCACCGCGCCCTCAACCTCCACAGTGCCGCACCTGGGTGAAGACTTGTTAACCCAGCATATTTGCCTGGATGGGCAGCCCTTTGAGTGGTCACCGGAGTACTACCATCCCCGACTCCGGAAAGAAAGACCCCTGGATGAGCCCCTGATCCCGGCTCCGGCGCCCGCCAAGATCACCCCACTCTCGCTGGAGGAAGCGCAGTTTGCGTGGGACCCCACTGGAGGAGACCTCATCGGGTTCACTCAAGAGACCCGGGCGGCCGCAGCCCAGCGAGCAGAGTGCTGCCGGCAGCAATTAGAGGTTTTCGACCGGGAACGACGAGAGAGGCGGGTCCGCGAGGAGCGGCTGCAAGTGAGGAGTGCAGAACAGAAGAGCCGGACCCGACGGAACCCCCGTGCAGCCCACGGTCCCCGTGCCACCGGTACTGTAATTAAATTCCAACTGCAGCACGGTTGGGGCTTCATCCGGGATCACCGCACCCCTGGCGACGTCTTCGTGACCCGCAGGGATGTCGAGTCCCACCTGCCGGAGGGACACCGAGGTCGTGACCTATACCTGGGTGATGAGGTCACCTTTACCCGGCACCAATGTGCCAAAGGACCCTATGCCCTTCATGTACACCGGTTCACGGAGGAAGAGCTGAGGTGTCAGGAGGAGCAAGAGGACCCGGACGGGTCTGAAGAATACAGGGAGGAAGCATCAGGAGGACGCCGTTATTAGAGTACGGTAAAAAAGAACTGTACATAGTTACCCGTAAGGGTATAAGAACTGCTGCTAATTTAAATATGTTCCCCGTTGGGACAAGTGTGAACTTAAACCCGTGTGTCCCTTATCCCTTAACAGGCTGAGGACTGTGAACAGCCATTCCTTTTCCCCACTGGCCGAGGACTGAGAGCGGCCACCTCCCCTTGTATATAGTTGCGCTTTCTAAGGCGCCCCCTACTGGTTTTATAGGAAACTGTTGTTCTTGAACTGACTGTTGCACTTCTACCTGGTCACAAGCGCACAGTGGCCAGTAACTCAAAGAACATTATTATGAAAGAGTTTTATATGAAAGAAAAAGTTTATCTTGTTTAAATCTGATAATGTTTAATGTTTGATATGTTCTTGTATGTTTTGAAAAAAAATTGTATGTTTTTGGATATTTTATTCTTTTACAGCCCGAGGACGTGCTGTGATTTACCAGGGGGGAATGTGGCACCCTGAGGACTCGGCTGCTACAGGGGTATTGCACCTCGACCCAGAGGTGTGGTATTCCACTCCCGGGTAAGGATGGAGTGTGGGACTGAGCTCAGTAGGCTGCATGCACTACATACATCCCATTTCCGGGGGACAGAACTACGGTACTCCCACCAAGTAAATGTGCAGGTACGACAGCGTCTGTCCCTGGCTGGAGTGGGAGGGGGGTGGAACATCCCAGTAGTGTAGGGGCAGATAGGGGGAGTACTCTGGGTTAAGCTAGGAGCTCATTGGGTGCAGGTCACCTGGGCTCACACATAGAGGGAGTATATATGGTGGGCACCATCTTAGGACAGGGAGAGCTGAGGGAGTCTTTAGGAAGAGTTCAGCCAGGAGGGCTGACAGGGAGCTGTGGCTCCGGCTGGGCCCAGCTCCAGAGCCAAGCCTGCGGAGGAGAGAGGAGAAAGAAAGGCCCAGAGTGGAAGACCAGAGGGAACCCTAAGAACCCAGAATCAGACCAAAAAGGGGTGAAGGGTTGGCGGACACGGGTACCGGAACCCGAACTGGTGGAGGCCACTTATCCTCAGCCAGGAACCGGAGGTCGTGGTCAAGATTTGCCACGACCCTCACCAAATCCACCAGAAAGGCACACCAAGTATAGGGTCAGGGAACCCAGAGGAGGTTTGACCACCAAGAGACCCGAGGGAGCCGGCCAAAGGTGGATCCCTGGTGGGAACGGCCAGAGACAGAGAGAGAGAAGGGAGCTCAGGACCACGCTCCGGAACTGCCTGGGGGTTAGCCGAGTCCAGGACCTGGTGGACGCAGCACGGCTCGGGTGGTCACTCAAGGCCAGAGTGACTGAGAGAACACCCGTGAGTAAAAACCCTGAAACTGCATCTCCTGACTCTGACTCTTCTTACTGCACCGTCACAACCCCCATCATCTTCACCTGCTGCCCTGAGGCCATACCCCTCCCGTTGGGGGTTATAACATCATCGCTGCACCCATACCACCGGCCTCAGCGGACTGTTCTGCAGCGGCGGCTGCAAAGCCGCACTCAACGGGTGGCGTAGTCGACATCCAAGTTAACATCTACTGCCATAGACTGCCACTTAGTTTGACACCCTGGGCACGGACCGGGTCACCGCCACGAGACTACAACCCTCAACAGATCCGGCTCCGGGTAAGCTCCCGCGTGCGCACCGCAGCGCGACACAGGCCCAGGGGCGCGTCAGATGCTCAATGCAAGTGTATTGAGTGAGGCCAGACGAGTCTAGTCGGTCAAGTCTGTGACGAGCGGCTTCGGCCGCACACAGTGAAGCTGGGAACTTCACTGCGCACGCGCCGGGAGCAGCCTCATCATAGCGCATGCGCAGTGAGGCTGGAAACTACACAGCTAAACAGCGCATGCGCGGCTCCCAGCGCTGGAAGCTTTACTGCCCGGCCGTGTCATACTCTGCAAGCGCTCCACAGATATAAGCGCTTGCCGGGAGCAAAATTCAAATACGTGGGCGGTGCCCGTGTAAGGTGCCCCAGCGAGGTAGTCGTGGGCGAGCTGTAGTCCCCACTCGCTATGGCACCCTACAGACAATACGTGTCCTCCCTCTGAAGTGTGGCTGTGTATGTGTTGCTCTTCACTTGCTTCAAGCCATCCGATCGCGGCTGTCTCCAGGCATTTCTCTTCTGGGACCAGGGCAGCAAGAACTTCAGAGGACACAAGGTTCTTAACCAGAACTTGAACTTTACTTGGGGAAGAGGGATATATACAGTATTTACAGGCAGATATAATGGATAAGGCCCGACAGGCTATCATCTCTCTCACAGGCACTGAAAACATCTTCAGCCCTGGTTCCCTCTTTAAGTGAAGCATCTCTTGTGACTCTATCTCTAGTCCACGAGACTCTTCTGTAACATTAACAGTGACCTGGATCAAATATCTCCCCCACGTCCGAGCCTGGAGTCCTATTTATCTTCTTCTGCTTCCTGCAGACTAGAAGTGCCTCGGGTCCTCACTAGCTCTGATGAGTTTCTCCGACCAGCTAACAGGACTCTTGCTCTTGCGTGAGGAGACTTGCACAGTAGTGATCCCACTGTCTGAGGGTGTAGAGCTCCCGTCTACCCTAGCAGCCACTATAGTCAGGCTGCCCGCACGATTCCCCATACTGTCTCTTACTGAGTGACTCCTCCTGCTTTCTAGACACTTAAGCAGGAATGCTCCTAAAGTGCCCACCCTCGGTGAGCTGTCATCACACAGCATTAAGTCATCACTGCCTGTAACCCTGCTAGCAGACTCAACCTGACATCTGCACCCAGAACAGTGGCATCTTGTGGCTGTTTACAGGTACTGCAGCCCACAATGAATTATGCCAGGAACAAGCTCTATATCACTCAAGGCTTGATCCGGGCACTAAGTCCCCCCTTTACTCTACTGACTGGACCACTAAAGCTAACCCCTAGCTTGGTCTACCAACAGCTCAGAGAGGTCTGACTTTAGGAACACTTCCTTTAGCTATCTCAGTACCAAGGGAAGGCTACGCCCTTCCCCACTATTACACCCGCCCTGACTGAATGTGGCGCCCGCCCATGACTGAATACTAGGATCACATCCCTATGACTGGACGAGCAGGTAGGATTATAATTATATAAAATGTTATATACTCAAATTACCACCAATTTTAATGAAAAAAGCGTGTTAGTGATGCACAGTTTACATAGTAGATAGGACGTGACAGGTTCCCTTTAATATGTAATTAGCCTAATAGGAGCAAGAACACATACATAAATATCAGCCTTCTATCTTTATCAAGGAGTTGCTCTCTCCGCACTTATTAATAGGGACTGTAGGTTTGGAGGAGTAGTCTGCTTACCAGGACAGTAGATTAATAACTATTGTCTGTTTTTCCTGTAATTGCTCCTTTCGCCCAAATTTCACAATCATTTGTTTGTTCTGTTTTGGGTAATAGGAATACGGACCTTTTCCTGTTACATTCTGCCCCGACACAATGCAGCAAATATAGACAAAAGATCTGCTTTATATGTACTAAGCAAATAGCCTATAGGTTAATATAAGTGCATAAATACTCAATATCTTCAGATATCTTTATATTTTACTGGTACAAGTGTGTATTTTCCGCTATCACCTATCCGGAGTAGCTCATAGCCACAGTACACTTTATTTTGTGGAGTGCAATGGAGCAAATTGTATTTAAGAACATGTCGCTATTGTTATAAAATACAGGTCACAAATTTTACCTAGAGTGTCCTCACGCTTAAACTACCGCTCTTCTTTCCCAACCCTTTTATAGCATTTTTACTCACTTTACAAGACGCACGGTAGTATATAACCCATCGATGGGATATTCCAGGTCAGACACCTGCTGCTGATATTATTTTTGCCCTTTAAGCTTCATCGCTACAGCTGAGGTCATAGCTTAGCTTTGTGCCTGGGGATCTGAATAGATTTATGGGAATGTGGTACTAGGTTGAAAACAAAAGATCATCAATAATTTCTAACTCGCTGGATGTCTGCACAATTTAATATAGCTTAAGAGAGCGGTCTGACATATCTCATTTAAAACCCAGTACATTTTTATTAGATGGAGCTTCAGGTCTATTTTAGAGACATAGGTAAAATGTCAGCGGATGGTTTTTCTAAACCCGTCTTGTTTTTGTATCTGTTATGTAAATATTTTATCAATTAAAAATTGCCTTCTTCTTTCTACAGACCTGTGCCATGTTTTATAGTGATACATTATTACATAGTAAGGCACAAAATCCAGTTACACTACCATTCATTCAGTTTATCTTTCCTTAAAATTAGCTGGACATCCCTTTTTCTCAATGTAGCTATGCCATCAATGTCACTGTGGGTCTAGATGGTCTAAACGCCGATGGTAAGGTGGTGTTTTTTTGGTGCAGCTAATGGACCAGTGTATTGAATCCATAATGATCTTTAAAGGGGATCTGTCACCCTTTTGAGGTTTTTGAGTTAATAATATGGGCATGCAAGTTGTATACAGGTGAAATTAGTCATACCTGTATGCCTCCTTGATGATGCTTTGTTTAGTAAAAGACATCTTTTATAGCTTCAATATTCAAGGCAATGGGGCATAGGCTGCCCGGAAGATAAGACTGCCTCTGGTCTTCATTGTACATGATTTCTCCTCTCCTTCTCTTCAGACTTCCCTTTGACTTCATGTAGGTCACAGCTGAAAATCCCGCGCCTGGGCATTCTGCCTGCCGTCGCTCCTCTTCTCTGCTCCGCCCTTCTGTGGGCGCTGTCTTCAATTTTGAAGTGCGCAGGCGCTGGAGAGTCACTGTAACTTCCGGTCCCAGTGACCTCCGGAGCACAGTATGCGAGTTCCCCACATTGCAGAGGATCAACAGCTTATTCCTCATAGGCTGGAAGATCGAAACTAAAAAACATGATTTTTTACTGAACAAGACCACATCCAGGAGGCATACAGGTATGACTAATTTCAGCTATATACAACCTGTATGCTCATATTATTAACTCAAAAAGCTCAAAAGGCTGACAGATTCCCTTTAATAAATGCCTTCAACCATTTCTGGACCTTGGATATCGGCATAAGGCTAATGAGTACTTTCTAGTAGTATTACAGTCTTTTCAAAATCTTGCATTCATGCATCTGTCAAAATAGGAAAGAGGATCCAAAAGAAGTCACCATAAAAATGAAACTTTTAATTTATTGTTTCATACATTTAATTATTCAACTCCACCTTATGCAATGTATGATAATATATAGTGTGACAGCTCTCCGTACATCATTTTCTCTTGACTTTCCAGACAGCTTCATTTAAATCAGCAGTACTGGAATCCTTATATCTTAGTCTGACTTTTCCAATTAATATTTAAGTAATTTGTATTCCCCTGCTTTAATTGAAACACAAATGAAAGAGATGGATGTTATTTGAAATTCTGCAAACTTGTATTTGATAATGAATACATATGTAAGAGCTCCTATTGGAGAATAAAACATCAGAGAAGCGTCAGGAATGCCTCCTGCTGCTTCACATACACACTGTGATCTTATTGAAGAACTTTTCAATATTCAATTGTATGGAGAATTTTCTTCTCAAGCTCCGTACTGTACTTGGCCGTGTTTAATTTGCTGCTCTAATTACCAGATGCTATTTACACAGTTGCACAAAGTATTCATGAGTAAAGGTCAAAATACTTTAGTCTTGAATTTCTATCAAATGTTTTTTTTACCACCACTCTGTGCCATCCTAGATGGATTTGGGGAGATATTTTTTCTCGCTTTATAAACTAATGTAATTATTTGCATAAATTTCCTTTAGGCATTTAGTTTTCTTCACATATTTTATTTAAAAAAAATAAAAATCCTTTTTCAATATTTTTCATAGTGCCAATATATAATTTACTACTGATATTGGCATCACTTGCATCAGTCACAGTCACTATAGCGCTTCACAGACTAATTTCTCACTCAACCGGAAGGGCCAATTTCAGGACTAGCCAAATAAACTTTCAAGTTTTTCTCTTTAGAATGTGACATTAAACCAGAACAATTGAGGGAAACACCACGCAATGGTTTAAAGGGGTTTTCTCATTAGATGGAGCACCCCACTCCCTACCTTTCTAGCTTTTTGCTTGTTGGTTGCTTGGTTTTCCTGCTTGATTAACAGTTCAGAATGGTGGCATCATTGTGCTGCCGGTCTAAACTGCGCTCTCTCCAAAGCTACTATAACAGGAGCTTTGCCTCTACAGCATCGGAGGATCGCAGTAGCACTGATGCTGGATCGGGAGCTAATGGAACCTGTCATGTCCCCTAATACTATTAACCTGCATATAATCGGGTTTATCTGCAGGTTAATACCGTTCTAAAGCTGCCCAGCCACCACACTAAAAGCCCGGCTACTGGGAGGAGTTTAACTTTATTCTTCCCAGCAGCCTCTGCTTTCAGTCATAGAGGGGTAGCGGTGCAATTTCAGTCACCACTCAGTACATAGTGAGTGGCAGCTGTAAGCACACCCTGGCATGTTGACTGACAGGCCTCTCTGCAGCATATTAGGACAGAGTTAGCTGTCAGTCAGTGAGCCTGGGCGTGGTTACAGCCGCCATTGACTGTATACTAGGGGGTGACTGTAGCCACCATGGCCGCGCCTCTATGACTGAAAGCTGGAATCTGCCTGAAGGAATAAAGATTGAGAAGATGACAGGTTCCCGCCAAGTATACTCCAATAATCCCAGCCTCCTGATAGAGCCCCCTGATCTTGGGTTAGACTTTTGTACATGACTTTTGCCATGCTTTTCCACTGAACAGTCAAAAGGACAGTGTATTGTATACAGAGTGGTATACAGGGACTTTTCTCTCTACTGGTACAATCCTATGGGCTTTCTCGGTTGTCCTTGTTCGCTCTTTTAACAGTGGTTCTTTATTTGTGTTTGGGCTGTGAACAATTGAAAATGAGGACTATTTAGTCAATGCTGTCTGGCAGTAGAGTAAATTATTCATGCCTTATTATTATGATGCTCATAGATATACACAGCTACTATACAGCACATCTGCATTTTTGTTTCACAGTGATATACTTTCTTGCTATTTTCGTTGGTTAAGTAACCGAGTCATTATTAAAAAGAGATTGAGATTAATTGGACTACTTAAATCATCATAACGCAGTGAAAGTTCCCAATGACTATTCTTTAAAAGTTTACTATCCCATCTGATTATTTTTCTGTGGACACAGTGGTTTTCCCGCTGCTTATTACTAGTGAAGCAATCAATGTTGTTTAGTGCTTAAATCTAGTAAAGTTTCTATTGTCGTTGCATTAGTACATTTGTATTGTTCTTTTTAGTAGATTGATCATGTATGCGAAGTCCAATTTTACTTTATTTAATTGAAGAAAGATTTCTGGTGTGCAGAGCTTAATAAGATTCAGTCCTGCCTTTTCTACATGCGCTTCACTTGATTTGTATCCTCGAGACTTCTTTGCAAGGACCCCTACAGAATTCACTAAGAAATCTGCATCTCCTACTGATTGTAAACTGTCTTACCGACAAATAATGAAAACAATTTTCTGTATCAAGTAATTGTCAGTAATTTTCATTCCTGGTGCAATGTACTTTTCATTTTGCTAATGTGGGAAAAAAAGATGTATAAAATAAAATCTGAATACTTATGACTCATACAGAGAACACCTTTCAAAGCTGTAAACTACTGTATTATCAGTAAAGGAAAACTTCATCTGCATGGTGTTGCCCCTCTGCTGGGCCAATCCTCAAAAAAAACAAAAACTTTTTACCAATGCTAGGCAATGGATACAATGTCTGGATAGCACATCTAGTGTCACCAATGAGCAACCCATATGGTTCTCCAGAGCCTTGAAAATTCAAAAAAGTCACCCAGCCATGACATCTTTTGCTGGCCATCAACTTATTTGACTAAAGATAAAACTTACTGCATCACAAGGGTGGAAAAGTTCACTTTTGAACATCATCTGATGTTTCTTTCCATACTGTTCTTCTAGATAAACATGTCCTGACATACATAGTATAAAAAGATGAGCAGAAAAAAATAAAGATTTTCCAGAGCTCTGTCAAGAGATGTTTGTGTGTCTATACCTGGCCGCTCAGTGGTTGTGATAGGCGCCACAGCCTATTGAGAGTTGTGCTAGAATGTCAAGATGATGTAGTGACTTCATATTGTTAGAAATTGAAGTTATTTTAGAAATTCGGGAAAAGTAGGTAGACATTTCCGTACGTAAAAAAGCCTGTAACCAGATGTCAATAGTCCAGGCCTGTGCAGTGTGATCCCAAAAGTCAAGTTGACAACCCTGGGCACAGTGTTTGGAGGATCATCATAGCCATTATGATTGGTGATGACCATAAAGCACAGATTCTCGCCAATTGCATATTCTGGCATGTTCCTATGGTTAACTTTCCCTTTAATAACACAGGACAGATGAATGTCAAAGCATTTCAGCTCTGTAGAGATTCAAGTCCTTTACAACAGGGTTCCCCAACTCTAGTCCTCAAGGCCCACTAACAGGTCGTGTTTTCAGTATTTCCTTAGAATTGCTCAGGTGATAATTGCATCACCTGCACAGGCAATAATTCCATCACCTGTGTAATAGTAAGGAAATACTTAAAACATGACCTGTTGGTGGACCTTGAGGACTGGCGTTGGGGAACCCTGCTTTAAAAAACATAGCACTGCTTCCATTTAGGATTCATCAGAAGTCTGAGCTCATGGATGTCTACTAATTGCATCTTCAGAGTTGCCAATGTGACACGCCAAAAGTTGTTGTTAAGGTGGATTTTTTTTCTTAAAATTATTATAAATTTATATGACAAAACTTGATGAATAACTGGTCTGTGATGCTCTCAAAGCTTTACAATACAATCCAGCATTTCGTTCTATGTCATATGTAATTATAAGAGCCTTCAGCTTGGTGAAATGAAAATTGTTTGCAAAATCTATTCTTACCGAGTGTAGCAATTTGTCTTCGTAGAAGAAATGAATGTATAACGGAATATCCTCCAAAAATCTATTAGAAGAGCATACATTTAAAATGAATCTTATTCAGAAATCCATCTAGAGAATGTGTAGTTCTGTAACTGTAGTCATGTAAGGTGTTAGAATAAATCCAATATGCTGAGACCACATCAGCCAGATGATGTTTTGCTTCCATCATCCGTTGACCAAGACAACTTTCGAGAACTTTGAAGAACCAAAACTTTTCATATTTTAAAGGGACTATGAAAACTTGGGCAAAAAAGGTAAAATGATCAGTCTCCATGGACACATTTTGCTTGAGATGGATGTAAACAATAGAGAAATTAAGTATTTAGTCTTCATCAGTCTCCTTCTGCCCTATGTCATATGAGATTAAGTGAAATCTCGTTAAAATAGTCACTCAAAAATTCCATTGAGTATGATAATTCTTTAAGAGTTTTCTGAAAGAAGATGGGCAGCATGCAAAATATAAAGGTGGAACTGAAAATCTGGTCTGGATAAGGAGTTGTCTTCTCAAATAGGTATTTTTATTCAATGAACTCTCTCAAAAAGAAAAGCAAAAATCCAAGACAAATAAACGGTAAGGAAATCTATCAACTAAAGCCCAAGTTCTCAACCTGTAAGGCATATCAGTGGGTATTCACACATCCGCCTGTGCATTTAAGGTGCTGCACTGTGTAGGAACCATCGCCTTAGAGGAACTTAAAGGGGTTGTCCACTACTAGGTCAACCTCTTCTCAATCTGATTGTTTGCCCCCGTTAAAATAAAAACACTTATACTCACCTCCCATGCCGGCGCCTTTCCAGCAATGTCGACATTTGTGTTCCCGTGACTCAAGTGAAGTGGTCACATCATGTGAGCCCTGTGCTTAATCAACACTGGCATCACTGTCCCTGCCTTTGGACAAATACATAATCAAGAGGAAGTAAGACCTGCCACTGTTGCTCACTTCCTCTTGATTACTTATACATCCAAAGGATGGGAAAGCGACGTCAGCGCTAATATTGGGCTCAGGGCTCACATGATGTAACCACCTCATGAGAGCCACCGGAAAATGAGTGCCCACATTGCTGGAACAGCGCTGGCACAGCAGGTGAGTGCTTTTATTTTAACGGTGGCAAACATTCAGCTAAAGAAGGGGTTGTCCTAGTACTGAACAACCCCTTTAAATGGAATTTCATTGAGTAGAGAGGAGTTTAGGAATATTTAGAAACATTGACCTCTTTAAATTAGGACATTTGTTATAATAAACTTGGACTGGAGACTGCCAGGGCTGGCTTCAGGTTTTCGTGGGCCCCGGGCAAAAGAGTCTCAGTGGGCCCCTTTAACACATTCATGATGCACAGATCGGCGGTGAAATATAGGTATACAACACAGGGCCCATGCTGTCCCCTCAACCTTCACATATGCAAACATGCATGCACGAACACACAGTACGCAGACACGTACGCACACACACAGTATGCAGACATGCGCACACACACACAGTACTCAGACATGCACATGCACACAGTACGCGGACATGCACACACACACAGTACTCAGACATGCACACACACACGGTATGCAGACATGCACACACATACACACATGAACATGGTACACAGATATGCACACATACAATACGCAGACATGCACATACACAAATACGTACACATACATACATATTTGAACACAAATCCTTAAAAACACATATAAAGCGGACATAAATATACGTATATACATAGTCATACACACTGACATGCACAGACATTTGCATCATACACACACATTAGAAATATTTTTAATATGGGGATTGTGGAAGAGGGCAAGAAGCCTCACTCACCTGCCCCCGGTCCTGTCTCCAGTCCAGCTCCTCTGCCATGTGGCTGTGCATGGCCACTGGCATGTCACAGACATGGGCCTGGACCATCAGAGGGGCCCACTCGCTATCGGGACCCGGGCCGCTCCCTCTCATCTGTGCAGGGATGCCGGCGTGTCACAGACATGGGGCCCTGTACCATCAGGGGGCCCACTCACTGTTGGGGCCCGGGCTGCTCCCCCTCATCTGTGCAGGGCTGTCGGCGTGTCACAGACATGGGGCCCTGGACCATCAGGGGGGCCCACTCGCCAATCGGGGCCTGGGTCGCTCCCCCTGCATCTGTGCAGGGGGTGTTTGATTGCCGGTACTTCAGACATGGCAACGTGCAGTGTGCTGTCCGGCTGTGTCTGCTAGCAATGACGCAGCAGGGGCGACACACAAGCACAATTAAAGTCACAGTGTCGCCCTTGCCGCATCATTACTACCAGACACAGCCGCACAGCACAATGCGCGCCGCCATGTCTAGTGAAGTGCCGGCAATCAAGCTGCGCCAGCAGTCCTGTCTGCACAGATGCAGGGGAAGCAGCCTGGCCCTGACAGCAAGTGGGCCCCTCTGATGGTCCAGGGCCCCCGCACTTGCCCGAGTACGCCGGGTGCTGACGCCGGCCCTGTGAAATTGTACCCATTAATTGATGTAATAAAGTATTGAAAAGTTGTATGGTAGGAGTACATATACATGGATCCGTCTTAGTTTCATGAATTTCATTAAAGACTCCAATTCTGACAATACAAGTGCTTGTAGAACCCTTGACAGGCTGTAATTCACATCGCAAATGCTTTGTGGCCACATATATCAAAAACATCACACTGCTCCGTACCAGAAAATTATGATTTTTTTTCAAATCTGTTCATGTTGTATCATCACATCACAGAATATGACGAGCCAAGAGCAAGGTAATAAAGGACCCCAGATAACTATTTGTCAATCTACTATTCTGCCAACAGCTTTTTCTTCTGACTCTCCATAAAACATGAATGTTAAACAGGGAGACCGAGATAAGCAGCACCTCAAATATCTCGTATAGGAAGAAAGGATCAGGCATGCTGAAACCAAATATGTATGAGCTTTTCTGCTCCCCTAATGGTAGGCATTAGGAATGATAGACTAACCTCATAAATTCATCACGTAAGCTTGTTATTGGGCAACCTGACAGGTTTGTGATGCTTACATTGGATTGCCCTCAATATCCACTTTGATAAATCTCTGCCGCCCAGTTCTCAAACAAGAGTTTTGCAAGTTTCATACAATATAAAAATACACCAGCGTCAATTAATTTTTAAGTTTCAATTTAAAAAAAAGCATTTTTGCATCTGACAATGGTGTGGTATCCTGCCGAAGCCCTGCAACATTGTAGATGATTATATACTGTCTACAGACTGGTCTATACATATGATATGTCACTATGTATATTGTGTGTGGTGTCCATTATACCACTTTGTTAAATTCAAGCTGAAAAATAAATTTCGAGAAGTTTTTTTTTCAATTTCTCCTAATGCTGTATTTATATTGGGAAGCTAATTGCTTTCCTGCATAAATGCTGTTTTAGTTCTAATGCATTCTGACTATCCGCTGCAGTTTTTGTAAGTACCTGCGGTAAAGCATTTTTTTATTCTTCATTAGCAGTGACTAAAAACATATCCATTAATGAGGTCAGCGCTAAACGGCTACTGAGATGAGACAGACAGATGCTACCTCTAATATTAACGAAATAATAGGCCAAAACCAGAAAGAATGCATTATAAGGAAGCTCACAAAGGAATAATGCTCTGCTTTCTACGCAAACCATGATTCCCATGTCACATGTCTAGACTTATATTTTTGAATGACCAAATTATAATAGGAATTAATGCATCAGCGGATCTGTCATATTTTAGTAATAGTATTGGTAATAAATGTATAAGTGAGGTTTATTTTTTATTTCATTTATATTATTTTTTATTTGCGATTGTTACTTGTTGACTTGTGGTATTTCATATGGATATACTCAGGGTCGGACTGGGGCACCGGGACACCGGAAAATTCTCCAGGGGGCCCTGGTCCTCTGCAGGCCCCCGAGCCGGATGCACGGGGGCCCCTGGTTAACATTGCTGCTGGTGCTCCGCACTGCAAGGGCCCGGGAGGTCAGGAGGGCCCTTGCAATGTGGCTGATGAGGGCAATCTGGCCTGCTTCTCAGATCCCCAGGCTCCGGGAGGCCCATGGGCAGATTTCCCTCATCCTGTGTGGCGGGCAGGGAGCAATCCCTCCAGCTCTGCTGCCGACAGGAGGAAAATGGCAGCGGAGCGGAGGGATCCATCCTCTGCTTTCTGCCCGCCGATTCCTCCTTGACATCATCATGAAGCGCGAGCCTGTGTCAGGGAGAAAGATGCCGGGCAGGAAGCAGAGGACGATGTTGCGGGGGAGCGGGCTGAGAGGTAAGTGTTTTTTTTATTTTATTTTACACTAATACACTGGACTGGAGATGGGGGGAAATGGGGACAGCAATAGTGATGGAGGAGGTGGAGAAAGATAAGGTAGAGCAATGGTGATGGTGGGGGGAGATGAGGGAGAGCAATGGTGATGGTGGGGGGAGATGAGGGGGAGCAATGGTGATGGAGGAGGTGGGGGGAGCAGAGGGAGAGCAATGGTGATGGAGGAGGTGAGGGGAGATGAGGGAGAGCAATGGTGATGGAGGAGGTGGGGGGAGATGAGGGAGAGCAATGATGATGGAGGAGGTGGGGGGAGAAGAGGGAGAGCAATGGTGATGGAGGAGGTGGGGGAGATGAGGAAGAGCAATGGTGATGGAGGAGGTGGGGAGAGATGAAGGAGAGCAATGGTGATGGAGGAGGTGGGGAGAGATGAGGGAGAGCAATGGTGATGGAGGAGGTGGGGGAGATGAGGGAGAGCAATGGTGATGGAGAAGGTGTGGGGAGATGAGGGAAAGCAATGGTGGTGGAGGAGGTGGGAGATGAGGGACAGCAATGGTCATGGAGGAGGTGGGGGAGATGAGGGAGAGCAATGGTGATGGAGGTGGGGGGCATGAGGGAGAGCAGTGGTGAAGTAGGAGGTGGGGGAGAAGAGGGAGAGCAATGGTGAAGGAGGAGGTGGGGGGAGATGAGGGAGAACAATGGTGATGGAGGAGGTGGGGTGAGATATGGCATGGCGATGAGGGAGGTGGGGGATATATGACATGGCAATGATGATGGAGGAAGTGGGGGGAGATATGCATGGCATGATGATGGAGGAGGTGGGGGAGATATGCATGGCATGGTGATGGAGGAGGTGGGGGGAGATATGCATGGCATGGTGATGGAGGAGGTGGGAGGAGATATGACATGGCACTGGTGATGGAGGAGGTGGGAGAGATATGGCAATGATGATGGAGGAGGTGGGGGTAGATATGGCAATGATGATGGAGGAGGTGGTGGGGGAGATATGGCAATGATGGAGGAGACATGGCAATGATGGAGAAGGTGGGAGAGATATGACAATGGTGGAGAAGGTGGGGGAGATATGGCAATGATGGGGTTGGGGGAGAGCAATTATGGAGGTGGGGGGAGAGAAATGATGGGGAATTATTTGGACGCTATGTGCTGTGAATATCTGGTCTAATCACGGTGTGGTGGTATTTCTCTCTTGTATGTGGTGGTATTCGACCACTATGTGGTGGTAATATGTGGTCTGGTCATGGTGTGGTGGTAGTTCTCCCATGTATGTGGTATTATTCAGTCACTATGTGGTGATAATATGTGGTCTGGTTGTATTTCTCCCTTGTATGTGGTATTATTCATTCACTATGTGGTGGTAATATGTGGTCTGGTCATGGTGTGGTGGTATTTCTTCCTTGTATGTAGTATTATTCAGTCACTATGTGGTGGTAATATGTAGTACAGTTATGGTGTGGCAGTATTTCTCCCTTGTATGTGGTACTATTGGTATTGGTATAGTGGATTGTGTTGTGTATGGTGATCATTTGTTCTCTCTAATATTAATTAAGAGAAGATTCTTTATTTCCATTAGTGATTAAATACTTGGAACAAGATGCACTTACAGGGGTTCTCCAGGGAAAACAAGTAATCACCTTTCCACAGGATAAGTGATAAATTAGTGATTAGTAGGGGTCTGACTGCTGGGACCTGCACCGATTGGTAGAATGTGGAATTTTTATCCCATTACACTGGAACTCATGTGTGACTTGACTACTGATCCATTCATTACCTCAGTGGCTGTTCTTGTTTTTTTTTCTGAAAGCCCCAAAGAGAATGAATGGAGCTGCGGTCAGAAGTCCCACCGGCCGGTGGATTTTAAAATGGGGATAAGTGTCCTAACAGGGGTAAAACTTCTCCATTCACCGATAGGTGCATTTTCCAATATACGGACCCAAAAGATCAATAAGTGATCACCAATCCTGTCGATCCTATGGATCCGTGATAACTTGTTTAAACCAAAGAACCCCTTTAATGCAAACTACCGTAATTCTACATCCGAGTTATAGTGGTGCACAGTATATGTGCAGGAGCCGCCTGTGATTTACAGTCGACTCTCCACTATAACGGGGATATCGGTTAACAGTTATTTGCATATTGCTGTAGGGTGGGCCCCGAGGATCAATTCTTCCTTTGGATTCCAAACACCCCAGTCCGACACTGGATATACTGCAAGTTTTACCTTTTTGGTAATTTAGGGCTCATTCAGACATGAGGTTTTTAAATTGAATCTTATTCTGTTTTTTCTTTCCCCAGATAGAACACATACTGTACCTTTTGGAGTCCATGGGGCCGTTCACATATCCATATATTTATGTGGACCGAGTGGTCCGCACAAAATCAAGGAGACTTGTCTAACTTGATCCAAGCTATGGATTAGCCTCGCCAATGCAAGTCTATAGATCAGTGAAAAAAAATCAGACAGCACTCGAATGCCATCCATGTGCTGTCAATTTTTCACTGAGTGCTTGATATTAAAAGCAGAAACCTTATTCGTTTTTTTTTGTTTTGCTTACATGAAAAACTGATGAAACTCTAACCAAGCGCTGATGGAAATCTGATTACGAAAACTGATGAAACTCAGTTTGTTTTTTTTCGTACGTGAAAAATCACTGCCGTCTAAATGAATACTTAGCATAGAAAGTGTGAAAATATTGCACATTTCATTGAAAAATACAAAGGCTAGACTATTCTATGCCCTTATACTTTTTTATGGATAAGGACTAATATTTCCCTACCATTAAAATGTGAAGAGAAAAAAAAAGATGTCAATAACTTGTAAAAGGGGGGTTGTTTTTTTTGTAACTCAGTAGCCCACTTGAGGATGGTGCTTTTCCCATGTTAAAGAATTGCAATGTGTACAGCAGAGGGTTGTGCTCCTGATGATCTATAAATTGTCTCATGGTGGCCAAGCTTACTATCACGATCAGCCTCCTTCCAACTTGTTCCAGCTCTTTCCAGAAGCACTGCATATCAAGCAGAGATGGGTGACATGGACAAGCCTCTGTTGGGCAAGATTAACCTTTTAAGTGCTGCCAATCAGCAGGTCTCACAATGTGTTACAACATACAGTTTACACCAAAATCACAGTATTAGCATAGAACACACTATACATCCGGTATCCCATGGAGATTGCCACCTTGTGGGACATCACAAATGTATTCCTAAAAACCAAAACAGATGCTATGGAGTTCGTTTTTTTTTGGAGGGGGGGTGGGGGTTGCACATCCTGTAACAAAGTCACTGGCAAAATACTGGAGAGGAGGTATGTTTCACTGAGGCCATTAGCTTCAGTGATTTGAAACCTAGAAATTTTGCTACAGCACACTATGTGTTGAGAGGAGTTAATCGGTCATTTTAAGGGATGGATTTTTGTGAACAACCATAGAGCGGGTGGGAGGTTGTTCACCATATCTCCACTTCAGGATGGGGTCTAGGATATATATAGTCGGCCTTTTGATGCATTCGGTAGGCCTGGAGAGTGGAACTCCAGTGCTGTCCTGACAAGGAAGCTGAACCGTTGCATGTTGATTTCTCCTGAGCTCCCCCTGATTGAGCTCCCCCTGTTGATTTCTTCTCGGCTCCCCCTGCCAGGTGGTACTGTGGCACCTTGCTACACACAGGTACGACAGAACCCAAAAGGGTGCAAGGACTGACTTCTCCACCAGAGGCCCCCATTACATAACAGACACCTCCACCCTTCCACCTCAGACCACCAGAGGGAGCCCTGTTAGGGATATATATACTGGAGGGTGGAGTTAGGTAGTCAGAGCGTGTGCTGGCACAGAGATCAGTAAAGAAGCAGCATGTGAGCTGCGGTGCTGAGGGCCAGCCAGGGCCTAAGCACGTGCTGAAGCCTCAGGGCCTAGAGTGTGGCCAGAGGCAAGGAGAAGAGTGAGAGGAGTTATGGGGGCAGAGGAGCATCTTAGGCTCACCCCAGAAGACAAGCCGGACACCAGGTCCGCGCCTACAGGGTCCTCTACGCCCAGTAGGAATAACCGGTATCTCAGGAGGATTCTAAACCCCTGGTCAACCTGAAGATACAATCATTTAAAGAGCTAGGAAACACAAAGGCCACAGCGTCCAGGGATAGTGGTAGCCAGAAGAAAGTTCTTACCTACAAGCAGACAGGTAGGAGAGTGAAACAGCATAGAAGCTAGGCCTAGTTCCAGGCTGGCCAGAAGCTTTAGAGAAAGGAAGAAATGGACTAGGAGGCCTATTACCCGCTCACTGGGGAGAGTCCAGAAGTGCACCCTTCCTACTAGATTTCCTGGACCATACCAGCCGTTACACCAGTAAAGATACTGAAGCGAATCCCCTGTGTGCGTGTCCGTCATTCCCCCTGACCCGACCGGGCCACCTCTCACCTGAATCTCTTCCATCAACTCTGCCCTTGGGGCCCGCTCTGCCTGTGGGGAGCAGAAACATCCCAGCTGCCATCCCATCACCCCCGGAGGTCTGCAGCAGCGCCGGTACTCATTACCGGGAACCACAGGTGGCATCACAAGACAAAACTGTTAACCAATCCCCTTTTTAAAGAGTGACCCCAGGGTACGGGCCCGGGAGCCGACTGCCGTGACATCCCACAGAAGGTCAAGGCCCGGGTACCGAGTTTCCCCCATATCCCCTTGGGCGAGTCAGTACCACCTTGGCAGGCGGAGCGTCCCAGGTGCCCCGCAGCACCCATGCTTCAAGGCAAAGCCCCCAAGGCTCCAGGTCACACCACCCCACAGGGACAGCACCACAGCAGCAATGTGTAAATTTGTATCAGGGTCTCCACCTACTATGCGCCATTTATAACACTGGTGTCTTATGGTGGGACATGGATCTTTCGGTTGCTTTGGACAACAAGTCCCAGTTGTTACCTCTGCATCCACTATATCTATGTTCTCGAAGTAATTTTTTATTTGCTTTCCAAAATGCGACGTGTAATTTTCTTTTTGCAGCGATACCTGACAGGGGGGCTGACCTGATGAACATTTCTTTTCTTACTATGGCACAAAGTTTCCAGTGCTCAAGAGATGACAACAATTATATTTATTGGCTTTCTGACCATTTTGTTGTACTTTATAGATATATAAAAAAAGTAAAATTTCCCTTGGGAGACATTTCAAATGCAATAAAGTTAATCATGGTTTCAAGGCCCAAAATAAACTAAAAAAAGGAAAGAAAAAAAACTGATGTACTTTAACTACAGAAAGCCTTCAGTCCTTTGATGTGCAATTGATCATAGAACTTTTGATATTTGGGCATAATTTAATCAGAGCTGAACAAATTACTCATTAGTGTTTCATAATTAAGAGTGCTAATAGCGTGCTATACTCAGGGCGGCATGTAGTAATCATAGAAAAATGGGAATAATTCTAGAAAGATATCGCTTCTAGTTTATTAAATGGGAAAATGTCACATTTTGACTTGAGTTTCCTTTACCAAAAATAATTGTCATGCTCTCTTTACTGTGTCTCTCAATGTCTATGACCCTGAAAATCAAAATAAGTTGTTGGATAATAAGATCGGTTTGGTGTCTCAGGGCTGTAATACATTTCATTCTATTAGCAGTGACAGCCTATTGGAAGTTATGAAATGTTATGGTCACAGTTATATGGAAAGAAAAGTTGCCTTAATGCATCATATTGACATCTCCAGTCTGTACAATGTCATCTGTTACATATCTTAAGAGACTTTTTTTTTCTCACCTTATTGTCAGCATGAGAGCTGAGACTAACAAGACGGGGGGGATTCTGTTGCTTACATGACCAGTGGTAACTTTTTTTTTTTCTTACCTTCACATGGAATCAACATATAAAGTTTAAAGAAGTCAAAGAAAAGAAATGACTGTTTTAATTTGTGATAGAGAATAACAGAACATTTTTTTCACATGTAGAGAAGTTGTAAAAATTAGTCATTGATTTTTACAGTTTTTGGGAAATTTTAATGCATTCATATCACTGCTCTTAGCTTTTAATGAACCAGCATTCCTTTATAGATACATTGACCCATGAAGTATTGGCTTAGACCCTAAATTCCAACACAGGGCTGGTGCACAAAACCGTTTAATCTCCATCGGAGAAATACCGTTTCGATTGTTCTGATCAAAGTGTTGCATCAGTTTTTCAGAACGTGGAGAGTAAAAAAAAAATAAGTTTCTCCTTCCCAGTACGGTTCGATGTTTTCACGGACCCGTAGACTTGTATTGAAAATCTGGATCCGACTTTCTGATCAAAATAAAACATGTCTCTGAGTGGTCCAAGGAAAAAAATAGACATGTGTACAGTCCCATAGAATATCATGGGCATGAGTGCTATCTGTGAAAATCAAAGATAGCACTTGTCTGATATAATTGGTCGTCTGCACATGCCCTTATGTTGATAACACTTTATTTTATGTGCTACAGCTCTGCTAATATTCTCAATGAACCTGTCAGATGATTGCTGTTAGAAAATAAGGGCAGCACGAATCGGAGACTGGCTCCTAGATTATAATTATTCATGTTTTACTCTAAAAACATACTGTAGGTAAACCTGTAGCCATGGATGAGTTGACTAGTCCAAAAAGCATATCACAACCAGCTTCTTCAGGTCTGCTTAGTGTAAGGTAGCGCTATTCATCACTCTGGGGTACTCGCTTCACTGGGTAAATTAAAGCACACATGCAACGTTTTCCGGTAATATGTAGTCCAGCAGTTTATTACATATCATAAACCGCTCATAACATAGTCCATCTCAGTGGCTCTGTAAGGTGCCCCAGCGAGGTAGTCATGGGCGAGCTGTAGCCCCCTCTCGCTATGGCACCCTACAGACAATACGTGTCCTCCCTCTGAAGTGTGGCTGTGTATGTAGTGCTCTTCACTTACTTCAAGCCATCCGATCGCGGCTGTCTCCAGGCATTTCTCTTCTGGGACCAGGGCAGCAATAAATTCAGAGGACACGAGGTTCTTAACCAGAACTTGGACTTTACTTGGGGAAGAGGAATATGTACAATATTTACAGGCAGATATAATGGATAAGGCCCGACAGGTTATCATCTCTCTCACAGGCGCTGGTAACTCCTTCAGCCCTGGTTCCCTCTTTAAGTGAAGCATCTCTGTGACTCTAATCTCTGGCCCAAGAGACTCTTCTGTAATACTGACAGCGACCTGGATCCGATCTCTCCCCCATGTCTTAGCCTGGAGTCCTATTTATCTTCCTCTGCTTCCTGCAGACTAGAAGTGCCCCGGGTCCTCACTACCTTTGATGAGTTTCTCCGGGCGGCTGACAGGACTCGTGCTCTTGTGTGGGGAGACTTGCACACTAGTGATCCCACTGTCTGAGGGTATGGAGCTCCCGTCTACCCTAGCAGCCACTATAGTCAGGCTGCCTGAACAATTTACTGTCCAATCTCTTACTGAAGAATCACTTCCTGATTCTGGAAACTAAACAGAGATTTTCCTAATGTGCCCACCCTCAGTGAGCTGTCATCACACAGCATTAACTCATCCCTGTCTGTAACACTGCTAGCAGACTCAACCTGACATCTGCACCCAGGATAGTGGCATCTTGTGGCTGTTTACAGGTACTGCAGCCCACAATGAATTATGCCAGGAACAAGCTCTATATCACTCAAGGCTTGATCCGGGCACTAAGTTCCCCCTCTACTCTACTGACTGGACCACTGAAGCTACCCCCTTAGTTTGGCCTACCAGAGTTCAGAGAGGATTAACTAAGGGAACATTTTCCTTAACTACTTCAGTGCCTAGGGAAGGCTACATCCTTCCCCACTATTACAGCTCGCCGACATGTTACACACTTAATATCCAAGAGCTTTTCCAGTGACAGATATGCCCACTTGGCTCCAGATACAGCCTTCAGCAAGGTAACAATATCAATGTCCACATCAAACAGCGCTTTTACCTTTGCCAGGTCTTAGCTGCTACTATCAGCTCGATTCTGCTACAGCTGTGGCTTTAGGGCTTCCCAGACATAGTCTCCAAGCCGTGTGCCTTCCAAGGCTACTAGTATCTCAACCACAAGGATCCAGCCTCTGCCTTCCAGGCTAGTGGAGTCCCACACAGGGACCAGGCCTTCTGCCTTCCAAGGCTACTGGTATATCAACCACAAGGATCCAGCCTCTGCCTTCCAGGCTTCACCAGACCTCTCTCTCTTCCTCTTTCAAAACCACCAGGATTTATATATCCTTCTGTGCACACAGGACCTGTGATTATGTCACAGTCATGTGATCAGTCACCTGGACATTTTAGCAATGCAGCAAGCTGCTGCATTACATTGGGTAAAATGGAGTGGAGAATCTGGTGGGGCCATGCCCCTTAGACTGGTCATCTCTTTGCTTCCGAGTAGAACATAAAAGAAGGTGAAGCTGCCCGCTTTGGTCTGTGATTCATGCTGCTCAGTTTTGCATCATGAATCATGTGACAAGTTCCCTTTAGATATTTGTGCCATACTACACTCTATAGTAAGAGACTGAGTTCAGAGAAGCCAGTCTGGGTATATGTATCGACAGTAGTGTTACCTGAAGCTTGTGGGCCCCAAACCAAAGTCCCCAACAGGGCCCCCAACTGTCACTGGTCTTTAATAGTAATAGTCTGTTCCTATTGGGTAAAGGGACTTTTTGGGCCTCTGTAGTCTCTAGGACCCAGTTGAGATTGCAACCCTGCACCTATTATAGTTTCGCCCCTATCTATCCAGGTAACTGATGAACACAAACTTTGGATCATTTGTAGCAGGATACGAATACTCACAAAATTTGGGTTTGTTTTTCCCCTTCTTTGTATACAACAAGCACCAATCAGTTCTTCTATTGGGTGTGATATTTTAGTATTTACTAAATGAAGAATGTTAAATGGAACTCTTTATTAGGCCACCGCCCCACTATCAGTATTTGGTCAGTATTTGGTCAGTATTTTTTCTCAAAACCAGGTGAGGAACAATCAGAGAAAAGGTATAATAGAAACAAGTCACCAATTCTACATTTATCACCCACTCCTGGTTTTGGCTCCCACTCCTGAGAAAAAATACTGACCAAATACTGATAGTGAAGCCATGGCCTTAAGGGTAGAGTTGGTGTGAACTGATTTGCATGACTTGACTTGGTCAATCAGCCACAATAGTAATCGCTGGCTGCATGGAATATATGATAGCTGCTTCTTATCGGATGGCATCCGCAGCTCGTCTTTTGATTAATCGGCTTGACATGACGCATATCTGAGATTGCGGCAGTCGGAATGATTAAAATAGTAAATAAGGGATAGTCCTCGAGGCTCTCATCCAGCGGCCAGAAATACTGTTGTGGCCAATAGACTGGGTTGTGTGAATAGATTAACATCAACTCGAATAAAGAGCAATTCTAAAGCAAACTTTTGAGCGTGGTGTATTAAGGGAAGCACTATAGTGTGTGATCTACCTTACCTTTTCTCATGGCTCAGTGAATGCCATGAGATAACCAGCTTTGGAATAAAAAATAAAAACCATCATATACTCTGTTGGAGGCGTTTTTTGCAATATGCTGTCTATGCCACCTAGTGCTTGTGATGTGAATTGATAATGTATTGTAAGAAATTGGAGTCCTTAACTCTGCAATCCTAAACCAATCAATTCTGCTCATGCATTTTCCAGCGCCTGATCTATCCCACCATTTGCTACAAACTTTTATTTCATAAATCTTCTTTATGACCTCTGACGTCCTAATCATTTACCATGATGTAGAATTGATTTCTCTACACTGCCCCTAGTGTTGTCAATGAGCCATCATGGTGACCGTCGACTACCAGATCTGTATTCCTAATACTTATCCTTTTTTGTGGTCACTTATATCCCTGACTTTTGTAGCACTGCCTTCTGTACCTTTTCTTTATAGAGAATTTGTGCTTGATGAACCTAAAAGATTTTCATGGACAGCCAGTCATAAAGACACTCATCATCCACATTGCAAGATACTTTCTGACTGATCTGGCACTGAGCTAAAATGCAACATCTGTACTCCATTTATTTTTACTGTTGTGGTGACAAAGGTCATTGGGGCTGAAAGGCAGCTGGTGCATGAATGGTCATGAGGGAGGCTTCTGTCACTCACACCATTAGTTAGTATGAGTTGAAACAAGCTAACAAAGACAGATGGAAAGACCATGGTTTTATTACAAGTTTCTGAGCACTAACCAGCGCCTCTGAGAGCCGGAAAGTCACAAATAGCCCATTTTCATCCAACATATAAAATGTATTCTGGATAATATCTGTTGTGACCTTTTTGCTATTTTATAATACAGCCTACAAGGCCTGACCTATTAAGGAGAAATGTCTATTCCAATGGGTATGAAGAGCCTCAAGGTTTGCTTTGGGCTCTCTCAATTTGAAGTAAAAAGTCACGCTGCCCCAAGGCCAAGCCTAAAGTGCTCCAGTTCTTGTAAGCTGCAGCTTTCTTTATTGCACGTCATACATAAAGATAATGTATAACACGGACAGCCATGACTTTTAAAACATATCTAATGGTATTTCTTTGAGCAACTTGAAATTTAAGCAAACTACATTTTCCAGTGTCGGAGATAAGACTTAAGAGATAATACAACACCTATTATTATATTCTGTCATGTAAAACAAAAATGCCCCCCCAATTCTAGTGCTGCTCCAGCAGTGCCAGTGCCGCTCCAGCTGTGTTGGTGCTGCTTCAGCAGTGCCATTGCTGCTCTAGCGGTGTTGGCACCATGTTGTCACGCAAGGTGTGGGAAAGACTAAGTGCAACACGAAGGGATGAGGGGAAAGGAGCCCAGACATTAGGGAAAGGGTGAGTGGAAACCTCATAGGCTGATCTGATATCACCCTGTCTCCCCTATTGTCCCTATATTGGTTCCTCACCAATCGCCACACAGAAACCTAAAACCCTGTATCTCCCTAGAGCTAGGCCCTGGCTAGGGAAGGGGAAGATGAGCACTAGTCAGTCTCTACTAACAACTAAAGATAGCAAGGGGAGACAAACACTAGGGGAAATAACTTAGCTTGAGCTGACTTCAGAGATATTACACTAAAGATCCTCCAAACACCAGAGAGGGCGTAAGCAGACTGCAATAGCTCCAAGCCTTCACAGGGAAACATGTGAATATCACCGGCGCCTCCCTGTAGCAAACTGAAAGTATTTAAACACCCAGGTTAGGGTGTTAATTAGAGCAGGAAGGTGGTAGCTACTGGGTCCTAGAATGAGACAGATTCTAAGAAGGTGTCTGTAATGCCAAACAAAGAGATCTCCTGCAACCAACTGCAGGGCGACTGTCTGTCAAATCTGACACACCAGTGACACATGTCTTCTGGGACTCACGTGGCTTAATGTAACTTGAGCCCTGCAGTCATTCGGCATTCACTTAACTCTCACTTCCTTCGCATGAAACTGACATTCAAAAGAAGTCTGAATTGCTGCTGCTGTGAGTTTCGCCCAAAGGAAGTGAGAGTGAAATGGCTCACGCTGATCAGCTGAAGAGTTCACGTGACATAGCAACATCATGCATGCACTGGCGCCGACATTGCTGGAACAGCTCTTCACCAGAGGGGAGAATACTGTTTTTATTTTACATGGCGTAATAAAGTAATCAAGAAGGGGTAAAATGGACAACTCCTTTTAATGAGGCGAGGCTTTTATCCAAAGCCCCCATATCTAATAGGACAGTCCTACGTCGTGTACATTAACCTAACACGTTTATCACGCAGAAATGATCCACCATACATCTCTACATTCAAGAGGGCAATATCATGTGCACATTGGCATGGGAACTTACAAATTAGTTTCCTTCTCCTGGCAGTAGGGGCAGTGACTGGTAGCAGGGTAATGTGGCTGGCACTGGCAGTACTCTACAAGTTCTTCTTTTGGTATAGACTTTAGCTGCTGTTCCCAGAATATAAGATTGGAATAGGCGTGCTCCATTAAAAATGCAGTTCTGAAATATGAAAAATGGCCTGCTATGTTACTATATCAATTTAAGAAAAAAGAAGTCTTTAAAGAGATTTTACCAAAATGGCAAGTTATTCTCCATTCTTATGATGGGGGATAATGTGCTAATTACTGGAAGAGTCGTATGCCAAGAACTTGAGCCCCTTTTTAATGGAGCAGAGGTGTGTGCTCGTCTATTGATTCCGAAACTCCAGTTCTTGGGAGCAGTGTTCAGACCCCCCAATGATCAACAAGTTTTTTCTTGTCACACAGATAGTAGATAATTTGTATTATTGGTAAAATAAGTTTAACCTCATGGGTATAAATACCACAGAGGTGGCAGATGCGATGGCTTCAGATGCCGCAATGTAAGAATAGGGAGGTGAAAAATAATAGATGTTGGATGTCATTGCCGATCATTTTTATCATGTGCTATGAATCCCCCATCCTAAATTTACGCAACTGCTTACACTTGTCGAGAACTCACTGATTTGGTTCTTTACTCACGATAAACTATATTAAGAAACAACAAGCCATGAATAATAATTATTTCCAAGTATTTCCTCTAAATCATTCTGCACTAAATGGCCAAAAAATGCACCAATCTAATTAATTCATTACTCATAAACTGCACTATATTGAAGAAAGAAACGACAATTTAGAGGATTTATACAAATGATATAAACTTTATATAATAAATAAGATAATGGCTTCTTGTCTGGGAAGATAATGAAATCATGAATAACTACAACCTGCTCCTCGTTACACACTGGTGGTTTCATATCTTCTCCTGATCATATATTTTGTTTTATATATGGCACCAGTGTTTCTTCGAGGTGCCATGCTGTGTGCATGGGTGTCCCATTATTGCAGTGGCATTCATTTTTATTTTTTTTATGTAGACCAAACCTCTATAGTTATTTTAATGTAATGTCCTTGTTCACACAGTGCAGACAACCCCTTCTTAATAACTTCACTCTGCAGCACAAAATTTAAAAAAAAAATGGCGCTTTTCCTCCGATCTCCTGGTGGTCACACAATATAAACAATGTCATGTGACCTCTTCAGCCAATCATTATTCTCTGACCTGCTGCATCCTTCACTATTTCATCAGAAGTCATTGCTTACGTCGCGAGACACAGAATGGAGATCAGAGGACCAAAATTGGAATGGGAAATAAGTATGCCATTTGCTTCAATTTTTTTGCACTGAACCCCAGATAGTAAGAAGGGGTAGTCCAATAGTGCCAAAGCTATAATTGAAAAAGGTGCAATGAAGAGATGACCGCCTCTTCGTGAATCTGGAGCATCTAATGAGTGGTGTGTACCTTTGTGTGCTACACCAGAAATCACTGACTGGAGTAAGGAATGCTACAGAACATCATGAATTAGACAAGTTGTGGCATCATGCCCCTGCCGCGACCTGTCCCATCTCTACCCATTTTAACTGAGCTGGGAGAAACTGGTGGATAAACGCCAACAGAACCAAAATTTTGGTGCAACTCAACCCATAATGCAGCCAATTTTCAAAGCTTTTATGACACTTTTTTTTGGGAAAAGCTTAAAGGAATCGGGGCAATCCACTTCATCTTACTCTTTTGCAATATTGAACCAGAGAAAGGCAAAAATGCACGAGGCAAGGTTATCATGATTAGGGATGAGTGGAACTGTGGAAGAACTGTACCCGAACTTGAACCAGAACTTGAGTCCCATTGAAAACAATGGGGACCCAAACTTTTGAGCTGGAAAATATTCTCTCTCTCTCTGCAATGGACTTCCCCCGGAACTCTGAACATTGTAACCGACTTCTGGGAGAAGTTCGTGTTCGGCTTTTATCACCGGATGCTAACTGTCCGTGTCAAACCCCAAACTTCTAAGTTTAGGTTCGCTCATCTTTAATCATGACCTTTCTATCTTGCTACTAGCTCCAGAGTCTCACTACTTTTACAGTAAAGAATCCTTTCTTCCTAGATGCAGTGGATGTCCTCTTGCTTTAGAGAATGCTTTGTGTATAAATATATTATAAGATCTCTGTATTGAACTATATTATATTTATCCATAGTGATTAGATCAATTAAGTTGTGGGTGCATTGCCCAGCTCAAGGTCGTCTATACCTTTCTTGTTAATGTTGCCCAAAATTATACAAAATATTCCTTGCACGGCCACCACTCTTAGGGCCTTTTAACAGCATACTGGAATGCTGTAAAAGTCCCCAAAAACAGTCTGCAGATCTAAAAAAATTGCTTTTAATATACTTACAGACTGTGCGGTCTACTCCGATGGGCGTCTCTGGCCTTGATTCACCGCCTCCTCTCTTCTTGCAATAACCGTCCTCCTTCCCTGCTTCATGTGGATGAAGCATCCTACGTCATCCACACAGTGTCCTCCATCGCTCTCCTGTGCAAGCGCACTTCTATCTGCGCTATCAAGGGCTAAGCAAAGTACTATAGTACGCATGCGCCAGAAAGGCCAAAGCGTGCCAATGATCTGGATGTAAAGCCAGCGTATGTGCACTAGAGTGCTATGCTCAGCCCTCAGCAGGGCAGGTAGAAGTGCTCCTGCGCAGGAGTGCGATGGAGGACACTGTGTGGATGACGAATGATGAGTCATCCACATGAAACAGGAAAGGAGGACAGCGATCGCAAGAAGAGAGGAAGCGCCGGATCAATGCTTGAGACGCCTATAGAACCGCACCGTCTGTAACTATAATAAACGTTTTTTTGGGAATCTGCACACTGGATTGGGGACTTTTTTTTTACAGCTTTCCAATATACTGTAAAAAGGCCCTAATGGTGGTGGCCTTAATTTATATGGGAAAAACCCGGTGACAAGTTCCCTTTAAGTTTACAGCTTCCTTTCCACGTCGGTGTTTTCCCATTTGGCCAGTAATCTTGGCATGTATTTTCCCTACCCTTTTTTTGATACCCGAATATCAGAATGGACACACTAATCTCTCTGGAGGTATTTTTATTTTTCTCTTATTTCCTTACTATATTGTTATTTTTTTCCGGCAATATATTTAATGTATATAGTATATTTGATATTTAACCTTTCCTTAGGCTGGAATATATCAAGTCATCCCAATAGCTTGTCTTTCTGGGCCCATATCTGTCTATAAAGGGTCAAGGTTTAATGACTTCTTGTGTTACATGTCTGGAGGGTATGGGACACAGCTAGTTTTTATTTTTATAAATGGCAGCATGCCGTGGCCTCTAGCCCCAAGGTGTTTAGATATGAACTTGATTACTTTTATAGCGATGGTATTAAATGTGACCTCTGACTTGCGGAGGTCATGGCAAGTGAGACGTACATGTTTTGATACCACTAGCTATACAGTTTCATAGCAATATACTGTCCGAAAATGTGACAGGTAATTACTTTCACTGGAAGCAATTTTTAAACTTCTCGGATCCTTAAATGGTACTTTTGGAAAGTTTGGTATAGTAGATGATAAATCTTATCTGCAGTATATTAGCTGAGAATGCTAACACTTTACTGATATATAGAAGTGTTATATTTAGTGCCCTCATTATTTCTACAGTATTTACTGTAGGCTTGAATAATATGGGTTGTAATATTTGGAAATCTGCACCTTATGTCCAGTTTAAGATGGCCTTCACTACATTTCCAAGTAGTCTTCTCTTTTGGACAATGTGGCAACACGATGGGTTCACATCTTGTTGTAGTTGATATTTAACGGGATGAACATGCGCAGATGCATTCACAAGCATCAAAGTTTTGTTGTACCATAGTTGCGCAGAGGCTCCGTCCTGTAAGTATAGGGTGCTGGCTCTGTTCTGTATGTAGACAGTGTGCAGATGATGAGACATGCAAATAGCCTCTAAAAGGGAATTTGTCAGCGGGTTTTTGCTATTTAATCTGAGAGCACCATGTCGTTCGGGCAGAAACCCAGATTCCAGAGATGTATCACTTACTGGGCTGTGTTTTGCTCTTTCAATACAGTGTTTTATCAGCAGGAGGTTATCACTACAGGACAAGCTGCCTCCTGCCTCCTAGTCCAAATACGCCCCCAGCACTGATTAGCAGCTTTCGGTCAATGTACAATGTACACAAAAGCTTGCAATCAGTGGTGTGGGTGCGGTTACACAGGGCTGAGCATTGTGAGCTCTGCAAGAACTACAGCTGAGAAAACTGTGATTCCATTGCAACTGTAGAACCTAGTAAACTAAGTGATACAAAACTGGAATCAAGGTCTCTGTCCCTACATCATGATGAGGTCAAATTACATATGTATCACTGTATAGACAAAAGAATCCATCAAATTAGGAAATGTCATCTGAAATAAAGGGAGGACAAAACGCATTGAGACCATTATTCTAGTTAAGATCTTGTGTTCTTTTGTGACTCACCTAGTGAGAGACTAGTGTTTTTATCTTCTAGTCTTCTCCCGTGTGTTACACCTGGATTTGAATTACATTGTGCACTTTTGTAGTATTATTATATTGGGGTTATTTAAATTAATTATTAAAAGTAAAATTTTAGTTTTATCCCTTTTCAGTGATTCTTTTTTGGTGTCAGATTGCATAGAAAAACCTTCAGACGGATTGCAGGGTTTCTAGTTTCTAGTCTAGTTGAAAGAAACAATCCTATGAGTCAATGTTGACTAGAGATGAGTGGATCACTTTAAATCCGAATTCTCTCTCCAAATTTAATTCACGTTGAATAAATTCACTAAAAATTGTAATACCAGAAAGCTTCTAATTACTCTGAAAATACATGCATAACACTCTTACTTTTTGTAAAGAGAGGAGAGGGATATTCTTTTTCAATATGGTCTGCATAATCCACTTACCTAGTGAATCTGGAAATGGAAAGCATCTCTGCCCAACAAACTGCCAGTCATGCGCCCAACTGTGCTCCACTAGGACCCGCAGTTCTCGGATAAGCCAAGTATCAGAAATTCAACTCGAAGAAGGATTTATCTGCTCATTTCTAATATTGACTCTTTAAAGAACCTTTAATGTTGATTTGATAAGAGAAAAAACCTGGAAGGGACAAAAAGCGCAATAGGGTTTTATCTGGGCAGACATTTTGGAAAAGAATATGCTCTATCATGCTCACTTGACCGGGTTGTGTGCTCACAATCACTGAAAGAGACTTAGGCTGCTGCAGACCCACGAGGAAGTAATCAAAGGCACTGGAAGCAAAATGGGTTAAACTGCCCTGCCGTCGAAGGATGATGAAAAGACAGGAATCAATTTCTGCGGTTTATTGGTCAACGCGTTTCAAAGTTTCAAACTTCTTCATCAGGACAAAACCACGGTGATACGATTATTACCGTGGTTTGTCCTGATGAAGAAGTTTAAAAACTTCGAAACGCGTTGACCAATAAATCTCAGAAATTGATTCCTGTCATTTCATCATCCTTCGATGGCAGTGTGACACCCTCCCTGAGCGTCGGGGTACTCGGTGCCGGGCCAATGTAGGGCGGTGGTGCGGGGTGTCGTCGTGGCCATGACCTGGTCCGTGCCCAGGGCTGTCACATGAAAATAATGGGCTTTTGGGAAAAGTGGTTGTTCACCTACGCCACCTGTGGTTTCTGGTGAAGGCCACTAGTGCTGCAACAGTCCTCTGAGGCTAATGTTCTGGCAGCTTGGTTGGTACTACTCCCCACAGGTGGAGTAGGCCTCAGGGCAGTGAATGATGAGCCGTGTGGAGGGATGGTGGGTGCAGTGCCACGCGGGAATAAACAAGCGGAGGCGGTGAATGAAGTCATCCGGGTCTTTACTCACTTTAGATGAACTTTCAGCCGCAAAGCTTCTCTCTGCTACACACGGCGTACTGCGGCCACCAGGAAGGAGGTTCAGCACTTCCCAGGTAGATCAGGAGCACCTGTCAAGACCCCGTCAGTGTGTTCCTCTCCTTCTCCTTCTCCTCCTCCTGCTTGTGTTCCTCCCTGGGATCCACTAAGCCGCCGGGCTTTTCCAACAGTGACGTGAAGTACACAGTCAGATATCGGGGGCCGGTCACCCCTCTTGCAGCAGGAATCCCTCTGGCTAGGCCAGAATGAAGAATACAGGTGGCGACTCCGCTCCATCCGAATCCCCCTTTTGCCTGTGGAGCCTATCTCCTCTGCTCCCCTCCTAGGCCTTCTTAGAACGGGACCCTGACCGGGCAGAGACACTGGTTAACTCTGACCCGCTCCTCGTCTCAAGGCCTGAGAACGAGGACCGTGAATCTTCAGCCAGCTACAGGCTCTTGCTGGACCCTGACAGAAGACCACAATCAAAAGACCTTGAACTAAAGATGGCCATTTATTATATATGTTGCTATCAGTGCTTCCTGTAAGTGTGTCCTCCACCCTCACCCACTACTAGGTTCCCCCTATCTTTGGTTCCCCCCCATCTCCTCTATCCCGGGCCGGGGCAGCACCCTGGTGCTTTTAGGCCCCCTACAGGACAGGAGTGGTGTAGTGTTGAGTGTGAAGCGGGGTCCTGGGTGATGCTCCATCCTTACCTGGAAGAGGAGATACCACACTTCTATCTGAGGTGCAGTACCCCTGTGGCGACTGAACCCTCAGGGGCGCCACAGCAGCGCAGTTTAGCCCATTTTGTTTCCAGTGCCTTTAATGTTGATTTATAGTAGTGACACCATACAGACCTTGTTCCCACTTTAAGCTGCATTGACTGGCAGTGCATAGCAGACCTCTACCAGCAAATGTAATTTTTATGAAGAATACTGGTGGTTACATGGTTGGCTGTGCTATTACCTTTCCGCTAGGTGCACACGACTGTATAGTCGCTCATCCAAGAGAATTGGGTCAACTATGCAAATCCGTCAGATTTTGATCAGAGTGCGAGCACAGTGTGATCCAATTCTCTCGGATGAGGAGAAGATGGAGAAATACATTTCTACATCTTCTCCATTTTGTCAGCATGTGGAAATCTGACTGCATTTAGATGTCAACTAAGTGAAGTCCGATGTTTTCCATGGACTCATTGACTTGCATGGCCAAGTGCTATCCAAGCATCAGATCAAACCCGAGCATGCTGCAATTTTTGTTAACCGGACCGGCTCTGTCTGAGGAAAAAACTGGACATGTGCACGGCCCCATAGAATAACATTGATTTGAGTGCGATCCAATGTTTTGTCGGATCGCACTCAGATCAAAAATATGGTAGTCTAACACTCTACCCCACTCTAGTGGGGTAGAGTGGACAGTCTAATGGCAATGTCTGTAATCTGTGGCATCAAGTCCAGAGCACGATAAACTTCCTACTACCTGCTGACATCCTAGATCCTGGGTGACTCTTCTGACTGATAGGCCCCTGTTATGGTATTATTATGTTATGATGTGTGCCTCACTGCAACGGCATGACGTCCCAGGGCCTACTAGTGAGAAGTCAACCAGGATGCCGGCAGGTCATAGGAATTTCACAGAGCTCTGGTTCAGCTGCCACAAATGCTGGCCTGGTCGCTGCACCAAGGTCCTAAAATAGTTTTTCTGCACTCTATTTCTGCTGTTTCAATTAATGAACCAGCCTGGGAAAACCTCTTTAAAAATGAACAATGATATCTCAAACATCTAGAAACCCAAACAGCTAGAAAACCACTGAATACATGTGGTTTATTTTCTATGAGCTAAAGTTAAATTTCTCTTTCCAAAGTTTAGTTAATGTTTCTATGAAGTGCAGCAGTTTTTGTGGTTTCAGCTTACTCACCTTATTTATATTTATAACAGTGAAAAAGTCAACCACAAAAGCTGCAATCACAAAATTTGAACATAAAAGTGAATTTCTTGAGCTGAAGTGGATAATGGCAGTCTATCATCAGCCTAGCATCCTGGCGTAGAAAAATATCTTTTTTTTCTCACTTTTTATTTCTTAAGTTTCAGAAATAACTGATATTTATAAACCAGTACAAAAAGCCCCAGAAATTACACTGCATTTTACTTTATGCACTAAATATATATATCTATATATGTCTAGATATACGGTACAGACCAAAAGTTTGGACACACCTTCTCATTTAAAGATTTTTCTGTATTTTCCTGACTATGAAAATTTTACATTCACACTGAAGGCATCAAGACTACGAATTAACACATGTGGAATTATATACTTAACAGAAAAGTGTGAAACAACTGAAAATATGTCTTACATTCTAGGTTCTTCAAAGTAGCCACCTTTTGCTTTGATGACTGCTTTGCACACTCTTGGCATTCTCTTGATGAGTTTCAAGAGGTAGTCACCGGAAATGGTCTTCCAACAATCTTGAAGGAGTTCCCAGAGATGCCTAGCACTTGTTGGCCCTTTTGCCTTCACTCTGCGGTCCAGCTCACCCCAAACCATCTCGATTGGGTTCAGATCTGGTGACTGTGGAGGCCAGGTCATCTGGCGTAGCACGCCATCACTCTCCTTCTTGGTCAAATAGCCCTTACACAGCCTGGAGGTGTGTTTGGAGTCATTGTTCTATTGAAAAATAAATGATGGTCCAACTAAACGCAAACCGGATGGAATAGCATGCCACTGCAAGATGCTGTGGTAGCCATGCTGGTTCAGTATGCCTTCAATTTTGAATAAATCCCCAACAGTGTCACCAGCAAAGCACCCCCACACCATCACACCTCCTCCTCCATGCTTCATGGTGGGAACCAGGCATGTAGAGTCCATCCGTTCACCTTTTCTGCGTCACACAAAGACTCGGTGGTTGGAACCAAAGATCTCAAATTTGGTCTCATCAGACCAAAGCACAGATTTCCACTGCTCTAATGTCCATTCCTTGTGTTCTTTAGCCTAAACAAGTCTCTTCTGCTTGTTGCCTGTCCTTAGCAGTGGTTTCCTAGCAGCGATTTTACCATGAAGGCCTGCTGCACAAAGTCTCCTCTTAACAGTTGTTGGAGAGATGTGTCTGCTGCTAGAACTCTGTGTGGCATTGACCTGGTCTCTAATCTGAGCTGCTGTTAACCTGCGATTTATGAGGCTGGTGACTCGGATAAACTTATCCTCAGAAGCAGAGGTGACTCTTGGTCTTCCTTTCTTGGGGCGGTCCTCATGTGAGCCAGTTTCTTTGTAGCGCTTGATGGTTTTTGCAACTGCACTTGGGGACACTTTCAAAGTTTTCCCAATTTTTCGGACTGACTGACCTTCATTTCTTAAAGTAATGATGGCCACTCGTTTTTCTTTACTTAGCTGCTTTTTGCTTTCCATAGTACAAATTCTAACAGTCTATTCAGTAGGACTATCAGCTGTGTATCCACCAGACTTCTGCACAACACAACTGATGGTCCCAACCCCATTTATAAGGCAAGAAATCCCACTTATTATACCTGACAGGGCACACCTGTGAAGTGAAAACCATTTCCGGTGACTACCTCTTGAAGCTCATCAAGAGAATGCCAAGAGTGTGCAAAGCAGTCATCAAAGCAAAAGGTGGCTACTTTGAAGAACCTAAAATATAAGACATATTTTCAGTTGTTTCACACTTTTTTGTTAAGTATATAATTCCACATGTGTTAATTCATAGTTTTGATGCCTTCAGTTTGAATGTACAATTTTCATAGTCAGGAAAATGCAGAAAAATATTTAAATGAGAAGGTTTGTCCAAACTTTTGGTCTGTACTGTATGTGTATATATATACAGTATATATAGATAGATAGGTAGATAGATATAGATGTGAATATATTTATACATTATATAATATTGTACATATATAAAAAATATGTATTGTCTGTCTTTATCTTTATTGTAAAACACCAGTATAAAATTAAACTGAATATGCCTCTTTGGGTTTTGCATTATACACAATAAGTATATATGCAATATGTGTGTATGTATGTGTATACACATATATATACACATACATATATATATAGTGTATATCCTAAAACCCAAAGAAGCATATTCCTTTTGATTTCTTGGGCTTTTTTACTGGCGTTTTGCAACACTGCAGTAATTTAGTACTTAATTAGGAAAGACCATAGCTTTTTACATGATTGGAGTAAATACTGCAGAAGGGAATAGTGTCTTGCGGCTCAGCAACCCATCTGGACTTATTTGTGATTCGAAAGAGCAATGCCTTGTGGTCAGGTCTGGTGTGGTTACGCTATAGATCTCCTTCAATTAGCAGAAGTGTCACTTGTCAGTGTAAAGGTCATGCTGTGTAGCTGATCAGACAAGGTGGTTGTTGGAGATAGGACTGTATCTGATCAGCTTAATTTTAACTTGGTAGGTAAGAGAGATAACAGTCAAGATTCATGTTAAGCATGAGCCTTCAGCTCAATGAACCTGGAAATTAAGACACTTAATAATGTATTTCATGTATAATTAAATAGAAGTAAGTGATTTCAAATGTCTTGGATTTAGTCTAAAAAATGTTCATTAGAATTAATGGGTTTTTCTTTTGGCTTTTCATGAATGAACATGTTGCTTAAAGGGATGACCTTATTTTTACTTAACTAAAATAAATATATAGCAAAACCAAAGAAATGAGCTGAAAGATAAGTTAGTATGAGTGCAATGTGTAGGAGGACGTTCACACTGTGACCATTTAATAATATAAATATATACTAAAGCATTATTTTTTTGTAATCTTTTTTTTTTTGCTTTTTATTCTATTTCCTTATGTTATTACTGTGGATCTCATAGTATAAGAAACTTGAGTGAAAAATGTACTTATTTACTTGTGTGGAGTGTTATAGGCGAGTTCTATGTACAGAGATCACTCTACGGGAAGAAGGAGGCGTTTTCTGACTTTTTAAATCTATTTTCTACACCTAAGCTTTTATGCTAGATACCAGGGCATCGGAAGCGTCACCCACAACTTGGCTTGTTGACTTATATGAAAGAGTATTATGGACATACTCTGTGTGCTGGGAGAGAAGGAGGTGAACTTTTCTCATGATTGGTCTGATCCTCTCTCTGTCTCATGGTCTGATCCTCTCTCATCAGTCTCCTGGTCTGACCCTCTCTCAGTCTCCTGGTCTGACCCTCTCTCAGTCTCCTGGTCTGACCCTCTCTGTCTCCTGGTCTGACCCTCTCTGTGTCTCCTGGTCTGACCCTCTCTGTGTCTCCTGGTCTGACCCTCTCTGTGTCTCCTGGTCTGACCCTCTCTGTGTCTCCTGGTCTGACCCTCTCTGTGTCTCCTGGTCTGACCCTCTCTGTGTCTCCTGGTCTGACCCTCTCTGTGTCTCCTGGTCTGACCCTCTCTGTGTCTCCTGGTCTGACCCTCTCTGTGTCTCCTGGTCTGACCCTCTCTCAGTCTCATGGTCTGACCCTCTCTGTCTCATGGTCTGACCCTCTCTGTCTCATGGTCTGACCCTCTCTGTCTCATGGTCTGACCCTCTCTGTCTCATGGTCTGACCCTCTCTCAGTCTCATTGTCTGATCCTCTCTTTCTCATTGTCTGACCCTCTCTCATCAGTCTCATGGTCTGACCCTCTCTCATCAGTCTCATGGTCTGACCCTCTCTCATCAGTCTCATGGTCTGACCCTCTCTCATCAGTCTCATGGTCTGACCCTCTCTCATCAGTCTCATGGTCTGACCCTCTCTCATCAGTCTCATGGTCTGACCCTCTCTCATCAGTCTCATGGTCTGACCCTCTCTCATCAGTCTCATGGTCTGACCCTCTCTCATCAGTCTCATGGTCTGACCCTCTTTCATCAGTCTCATGTTCTTGACCCTCTCTCATCAGTCTCATGGTCTGACCCTCTCTCATCAGTCTCATGGTCTGACCCTCTCTCATCAGTCTCATGGTCTGACCCTCTCTCATCAGTCTCATGGTCTTGACCCTCTCTCATCAGTCTCATGGTCTTGACCCTCTCTCTTCAGTCTCATGGTCTTGACCCTCTCTCATCAGTCTCATGGTCTGACCCTTTCTCATCAGTCTCATGGTCTGACCCTCTCTCATCAGTCTCATGGTCTGACCCTCTCTCATCAGTCTCATGGTCTTGACCCTCTCTCATCAGTCTCAAGGTCTTGACCCTCTTTCATCAGTCTCATGTTCTTGACCCTCTCTCATCAGTCTCATGGTCTTGACCCTCTCTCAGTCTCATGGTCTGACCCTCTCTCATCAGTCTCTTGGTTTGATCCTCTCTGTCTCATGGTCTGATCCTCTCTCAGTCTCATGGTCTTACCCTCTCTCAGTCTCATGGTCTGACCCTCTCTCAGTCTCATGGTCTGACCCTCTCTCAGTCTCATGGTCTGACCCTCTCTGTCTCATGGTCTGATCATTTGTTTTCCTCATCCAGTTTTTCTGTATAGAGAAAAAAGTCACTTTTCAGCAGTTATAAGGTGTCATGTTATGGCGAGGGCTTGGTGGAATATATGGAAACTACAATATTTCATTAATATTTTTGATTAGATCTAGAATTCAATTAAACCAATCTTTACATTTTTTGACAATACATCGATTTTACCATTTTAACAACTTTTACTGTAATTTTCCTTCGAAGATGTTTGAGTGCTTACATTTTATTCATAGAGATTTAGAGGTCATAACTAAAGAGACATGGCATGTTCCAAAGATATTCAGTGGTGATGGAAGGATTCACTTTAATGATTGGTTAAAATGTCTAAATAGTCTAATTACCACAAATTTACTAATCCATGTACAGAGCTGTGTACACATTAGGGAAGTGATCACACATCAGGGATTTTGTTTCATTCATTAATATTATTATTTGTACATAATGAAAGAATCGATGAATGCCCATCATGCACATACAGTGATACAGTGAGGTAATGGGTACATTTCATAGAGAAAAAACTATTTTGTGTTCTTTTTTTTTTTCTTGCTTATTTTTTTTAATCTTACTATTGAACTTTCCAATGTGCTCTCAAAGCCCAAATTCCAGAAAAAGCCACATGATCCACCTGTTTACGCTTTGTGGACAATTCTGTAATGGCACTGCCCCTTTGTATGCAACTTCATCAGTAAATAGGGTGACTCTATTTCTCAGATATACTGTGTTTGCTCTCCAATAGGCAGTATATTTGCCCAAGCCTGCTGCTATACTATCTACCTTTATTGGACACAGTGGTCACAAGACTGTAAAACCTGACAAAACAACAGTTTCTGGTTCTAACTAGATGCAGCACTGTTTTTCCCATGTAACTGGAGCTGATCAACTTCATAAATAAACCATCTCATTAAAAAAGTATTATAATAAACTGAAAAAAAAACAAAACTCAATACCACTCCACCAATGTGCCCAAACCCTTGCATAAAATGTTAAGAATAAATAGTATTATTGTATTAATAAATATTAGACAATAGCGGACACAAATATAAATTATATTTTAGAATTCCAGCTTGTGAATTAAATATATTTTTTAAATTTTAATAATCAAAGGTTTTTATTCTTTATCATGAAAAAACTACCCCAGTATTAAAAAACACAAACTATATACTTCAATCATCTTCTACTCTTTTTTTTAAGTCATTTTTTCTCGTTTTTACTTTTTCCCCGATGTTTTTGCTACCCAATTTATGAATTTTGCGCAAAGCACAAGATTGTCTTGTTTTTGTCTTTAACTGCTTTTGCAACTCTTCAGTAGTAAAAGTATGTCGCAAAAAATATACAAAAATAACTGGTGTACATATCATTACTCCAGGGAAGGGGGGACTGGAGTAGAGTTGTCAAATTTTGTGACTTTTTATAAGTTGAATTTTATGAATAAAATATATGGAAAAGCCACATTGACATATAAGTCAGAAAACTAGCTAGAACGCAAAAGATAATTTGAAAAAAGGCGCACATTGTTTGATGAATTTGATGCAAATCAAAGAGTCACTAATTGAGAAGTATTCACAGCAAAAAATTGGTGGAAATGCAATGATTAATCTGGACCTACATATGTAAAAAAATAAAATAAAATCCTTTATATTGCAAGAATCACTTTCATTCCATACAAATGTTAAAAAGTCACCCTTTCTTCACTAGCAAAAATAATCCAGGCAATTAAAAAGATTGTCCACTACTTTACCATTGATGGCATATCCTTAGGATAGGTCAACAATGTCTGAGCTGTGGGGGTGCAACACCTGGAACCCCCACCAATCAGCTATTCTCGATGTCGGTAGTGGCCGGAACTGACCATTTACGGAGCTGCACAGCTTCGTCAACTCTATAGTGGTCATAGCTGAGTACTGCACATCGGCCCCCTAGTAAAATCGGATGTGCAGTACCCGGCCGCGGACACTAAACAGTAGATGGAGCTGCGCTGTGCAGCTCCGTAACTGGTCAGTTCCAGGCGCCACCGACCCAGAGAACAGCTGATTGGCTGGATTCCGGTTGTCGCACCCCCACCGATCAGACATTGTTCTTGAAGATTGGCCATCAATGTTAAAGTGGTGGACAACCTCTTTAAGACAAATGAAAAAGTATTACAGGGATATGTTGGGAACATTAGTACAATCCTAGAGTTTAGTTGTAGGGTTTCTTTAGTATAACGTGGTCATATACTAGAAATCCGATAAAAAATATTGTAGGCTAATATGACATGTAATTAAACCAAAGGGGATATCATAAACTGAAAAAATATGTTAATATGAATGGCATTGGCTTTATTATGTTGATGTTCTATTGATCCTTCGGACAGAAAGTCATAAATTAAAGTGCAGCAAATTGTGTAATTGAAAATGAAAGAGACTGTTCTGCAAATTTCTTTATTTCCCTTCACTTCCCCTTTGTAAATAATTGTGTTTCCAGAGTTATTGCCATCCTACTGGCTGCCATTTTATTGCTTAGCCAATAATTGCTTATCCTCACTGCTTTATTACTCACATTAGAAAACGACAAGGCTTTCAATTATGAGTGGCTAACTCACTTAGTTAGTAATTATAAACATTTCAGTTTTGCTCCTTATGAACCATTTTGTTTCGAAAGGATCTATACTTTCGAGTGAGCTATTTTTTCTTCTAATTACACAAATTATCAATCGTCTAACACCCATCGTGCCGTTTGCTTGTTTTTTAGTTCTGTATTTTTGTTTGTTTCTGCCCCCCCCCTCCAAAAAAAATATATAGTACAAATATAAATGTGTGTTAATTTTAAGGTTCAACAATCAGGTGTCCGACTTTATAGATTTTACAATGAGAATCCTAGTTAATAAAACCAATATTTAATTTCCTTTCTTTAGCAGGGAATGGAAGCATAGCGGAAATTGATTTTCCATGTGGACATGTGTTTTTCAGAGATTTTAGGTCACTTTAAGTTGTCCTATTTTTTTTTGTGTGCAGAGATTTTCATTACCAAAACAAAGTGTGATGTTTTGTAAATGCAAACCACCAAGACTAAAATCTTTTCTGGGAAAATGGCAAAAGCTAAAACAATAAATTTGTGTATTGTAAAAAAAAAACAAAAAAAACAACAGTATTCATGATGATGTAGAAACCTGAATTTAAATCTAACATTCTGCCTTCAAGGTGAATATTAAAAGCAATATCACTAACATATAGTTTTAATTCTTTACTATGACTTTTTAATTAATGGTAATAACCAGGTAAAGGTCTTTTATAAATTAGTTTTACACTACTTCCTCTGGGGTCAGTTATAATAGGACAATACTATAAATTGTTCTGAGTTTAATGTGAGGAAGTGCTTAGAAAGTTGTTGAACTGCTGTCCTGAAATACGCAGCACTATAATATTATATGAATATTTCATCTATCTGATATTCATTCAGATAGCACTTAATACTTGACCAATAAAAATATTTTTAGCAACATTTGTCTTACAGACTGTATATTGTATTTTTTAGTGATTAGTGTTTCAGATGTCAGTCCGATATTTTCCCCGCACCCATAGACTTGAATGGGTGAGTGGATCTGATTTCACAGTGAAATTGCAGCGTGCTGTGATTTCTTTCACTGACAGAATCTATCATGCATCGGCACTGCCCCATTGAATAACATTGGTCCTAGTGCTATCAGATGAAAAATCGGATGACATTCGTCCCATTCGTCCAATCTATACGCTGGTGTGAGCGAGCCCTAAAACTCCTAATCACCCATAGTAATTTCGATTACTGTTTCAGGACAAAGAAAAAAATGTTTGGCAACTTTCAACTTGTATTAAGAAAAGTAATTAACACATAATTGTGAACATATTTAGATTAATAAATTCACCCCGTTCCCCATTTTGATTTATTTATTATTACTGTTCTAACTTTAAACATCGTAAACAATTAGACCAGACAGGCAGATGATGTGCCAAATGTGTTACATTGATGCATGTTGTGTGATAGATTTGGCATGTCTGTCATGATAGTTATGGGAAGGACCCAGCGTACACTGACAGGAAAAGGGAGGAAGCCCAGCAACTAGGAAAAGGGAGAGTGGAGACCCCTAGGCAGATCTAACAACACCCTGACTCCCCTATCGTTACTAAATAGGTTCCTCACCTATCGCTGAGCAGGATACCTTATTCCTCGCTGTCCCTAGAGCTAGACCCTAGGAAGGGAGGGGGAGGGGTGAGCACTAGTCAGCCCCACTGCAACTAAAGACAAACATGGTAAACAGACAAGGGTATACACTTAGCTTTGAGAAGACACCAGAGACATAACGACTACAATCCAGAAAGTAACTCCAAGAAGAATCCAGCTGACTGCTAGAATTCCAGACCTGAACAGAGGAATTTACTCTATAACCAACAATTCTCTGGAGAAACTGAGGGTATTTAAAGATCCACTAAGGGTGTGTTAATCAGCAGCAGAAGGTGGAGATCACCACTTGGTCCTAGAGAGAGAGTGATGATGAAAGGATCAAGAAGGTGTCTGCAAGGCCAAGCGCAGCAACATTTTACAGCCGGATCCAGAATGACTGTCTGTCAAACCTGATACACCCGTGACAATATAATGTCAGAAACTTTTTTTTGTTTCATGCTTGCTACTGTCTGCAATTGAGTCAGTATTTTACAGCAAAATTTTGGTGCACTTTGGCATATTTTTAAATTTTGAAACTCCCAATAAAGCTAGTGCACAGCATGTATGTTATTTTTTTTATTTTTTTGCACAAAGTGAGACAGAATTTTGGCACATTTAGGCTGCATGCCCACTATGCGTTTTTCAAGCGTTTTTGCCGCGGAATTTCCACAGCGAAAACGCTTAAAAAACGCTTGGTAATACGCGCCCCATGGTCCCCAATGATAATCCGCATGTGCTGTGCACATGCTGCGGAAATTTCCGCTGCGGATTATCATTGCGGAAAAATACACAGCATGTCCATTAATTTTGCGGACACGCAGCGTAATTTACGCCATTAACTTGCATTGAAACGCATAATATCCGTGTCAGTACATTTGTACACACGGATATTATGCGTTTCTATTTGCGGATGGTACCCGGGTGTGGAGAAGATGAGACTCTCATCCAGTCCCGGGTACCATAGTACCTGTTAAAAAAGAATTTAAAATAAAAAATAAAGCTTATACTTACCTTCCGATGTCCTCCCGGTGTTTTCTCAGCTCCGTCTGGTCTGCTCTAAGGGTCGTGGTGTTGTGAAGGACCTGCCATGACGTCATTGAGTCATGTGACCTGACACATGACTGAATGACGTCACCGCAGGTCCTTCACACCACCGCGAGCAGTGCAAGAGACCGGACGCGGCGGAGAAAACACCGGGAGGACATCGGAAGGTGAGTATAAGCCTTATTTTTTACCATTCTTATTCTTTTTTTTTAACTAACTTGGTCACACTACCATAAATCCATGCCGGTTGCATGGTATTATATAGTGTGACAAAGTTGTCAAGCAATTTTCCAAGTGATGCTAAAATCGCTTGGAAAAGCTCTTGATAACCCGCACGCAGAAATGCATGCAAAGACGCTTGACAAATGCTTCTACCTGGCGGAAAAAACGCATGTAAAATCCGCATGTGCTTTTCCTGCCAGGGAGAAGCGGAAAAAATATGCAGCATTTCTGCATCGTGGGCACATAGCCTTAGTTTAGTAAATTTTCCCCAAAATGTTAAAATATTTGCAAAATCTAAAGGTTGTGTGTACAAATAGACAGTTTGTCTACCTTGTTTCATTCATTGTTGACCTCCTGGCCACTTCCCACGATGAGTTTTTGGTGAGTTTTTTTATGCTGCGCATTTTAGAAAAAAAATGCAAGTAACCTGTTTTTCTTAATGGGTGCAAAAATGGTGAAGAAAATCAGCACCATAAAAAAACACAGCAAAAGTTTATTATGAAAACGTAGCCTTATCGTATTTCCTGTTATGGTGTGTTACACAACCAAAAATTTGGAAGTTTTCTGTGGATTCAGTTTTAATGGGTGTTTTGCAAACAGAAGTACTTAGTCCATATTGGCTTTGATATATTTGGATAGTTTGGGGTATTTTTTTCTTAGGGTATATGCACACTGAGTATTTTTGCAGGGTATTTGAACAGAAACTTAGCGGAAACTCAAAGTTTTTGACGAGTTTTGAGATTTGGAGGAGGATTTGGAGTGTTTTGATTCAGTTTTCACTCTAAAAACCTCCTAAAAAAACTTTGTGTGCACAAACCCTTAATAATGCCATAGGTATGATTCTTGTTAGAGCCATACCTTTGGACTTATCATTATCAGTCTTACTCTGTGTTTTAAAGAACGGAAAGCATTTAGTTATAGATTGACCGGGAGAATCAAAAAGACAAATCTGTCATTTTTTTAACTGCAAAGTATTAATAAAATCTAGTATCATTATTCTCAGCCTAATGATAAAAGAAGAAAAATAGCCAGACCAGAAAACCAAAAATAGTTGCTATAGGATCAAGTAACCATTTTTTTTTTTTTTTTTTTTTTCAAACTAAAATATTCTAGGTTGATATTATATACATTTTGTTTTCTACTGAAGTTAAGGTGTAGGTGATAAACCAGGCAAGAAATCAGAAATATATTCTTGACCTTCATACATGAGGGAGAATAAGGGCCATTGGTAGAAAAGTTCCAATTTTTGAAGCACACCTTGGAATAAGTTATGGGACCTGTTATTAGATACAATACCGTCCTTGGCACATAACTCATAGACAACTCTTAAAGTCTAAGATTTGCATAGGGTATTTTTATATTCGGTGCGTTGCTCTTGACACAACTGGTAAAGAAGATGAATGCTAGCACATAGGCTTAGTACTGATAAGATTTAGACTCTAAATATCCATCTACAAGTTTTCTTCTATTTACATCATGCTTTATTTGTATCCATTAACTCCATGCACTGGTTTTTGCACATTGAAATGTGTTATACAGAAAATGGTGAGTTATTTATATTTAACCTAATCCACTGGAGACATTTAAAAAATACCACGTTTAAATATTTATGGTCCCATCTGCCCCCTTTTTATTTATCTCTATAGCAGACACATTGCTTGTATTTCGTAAATCAAGATTGCACCAGAGATCTTAAGAAATGTACAAGTCCCATAAGCTTTATAAAACTCGTAACTTACAATTTATTTTTTTTGTTCATTTCAGTAAAGGCTGAATGATATTGGATAATGTCCCAACCCACTGGTTGTCCTTAATATAAATGTATACTAGTGGAAACTCTTAAATCTCTATGTGCTTTGTAACTAAACTATTCTCTTTTGTTGGAAACTGCTAAAACCACAGAGTACGTTACAAGATGTGCACATATTCTAACATGTTTGGTTATGTTTATTATTTTTTCAACTACACCCCCCCAAAAAAAATAAATAAATAAAAAAAAATATATATATATATATACAGTACAGACCAAAAGTTTGGACACACATTCTCATTTAAAGATTTTTCTGTATTTTCATGACTATGAAAATTGTACATTCACACTGAAGGCATCAAAACTATGAATTAACACATGTGGAATTACATACTTAACAAAAAAAGTGTGAAACAACTGAAAATATGTCTTATATTCTAGGTTCTTCAAAGTAGCCACCTTTTGCTTTGATGACTGCTTTGCACACTCTTGGCATTCTCTTGATGAGCTTCAAGAGGTAGTCACCGGAAATGGTTTTCACTTCACAGGTGTGCCCTGTCAGATTAATAAGTGGGATTTCTTGCCTTATAAATGGGGTTGGGACCTTCAGTTGTGTTGTGCAGAAGTCAGGTGGATACACAGCTGATAGTCCTACTGAATAGACTGTTAGAATTTGTATTATGGCATGAAAAAAGCAGCTAAGTAAAGAAAAACGAGTGGCCATCATTACTTTAAGAAATGAAGGTCAGTCAGTCCGAAAAATTGGGAAAACTTTGAAAGTGTCCCCAAGTGCAGTTGCAAAAACCATCAAGCGCTACAAAGAAACTGGCTCACATGAGGACCGCCCCAAGAAAGGAAGACCAAGAGTCACCTCTGCTTCTGAGGATAAGTTTATCCGAGTCACCAGCCTCAGAAATCGCAGGTTAACAGCAGCTCAGATTAGAGACCAGGTCAATGCCACACAGAGTTCTAGCAGCAGACACATCTCTACAACAACTGTTAAGAGGAGACTTTGTGCAGCAGGCCTTCATGGTAAAATAGCTGCTAGGAAACCACTGCTAAGGACAGGCAACAAGCAGAAGAGACTTGTTTGGGCTAAAGAACACAAGGAATGGACATTACACCAGTGGAAATCTGTGCTTTGGTCTGATGAGTCCAAATTTGAGATCTTTGGTTCCAACCACCGTGTCTTTGTGCGACGCAGAAAAGGTGAACGTATGGACTCTACATGCCTGGTTCCCATTGTGAAGCATGGAGGAGGAGGTGTGATGGTGTGGGGGTGCTTTGCTGGTGACACTGTTGGGGATTTATTCAAAATTGAAGGCATACTGAACCAGCATGGCTACCACAGCATCTTGCAGCGGCATGCTATTCCATCCGGTTTGCGTTTAGTTGGACCATCATTTATTTTTCAACAGGACAATGACCCCAAACACACCTACAGGCTGTGTAAGGGCTATTTGACCAAGAAGGAGAGTGATAGGGTGCTACGCCAGATGACCAGGCCTCCACAGTCACCAGACCTGAACCCGATCGAGATGGTTTGGGTTGAGCTGGACCGCTGAGTGAAGGCAAGTGCTAAGCATCTCTGGGAACTCCTTCAAGATTGTTGGAAGACCATTTCCGGTGACTACCTATTGAAGCTCATCAAGAGAATGCCAAGAGTGTGCAAAGCAGTCATCAAAGCAAAAGGTGGCTACTTTGAAGAACCTAGACTATAAGACATATTTTCAGTTGTTTCACAATTTTTTGTTAAGTATGTAATTCCACATGTGTTAATTCATAGTTTTGATGCCTTCAGTGCGAATGTACAATTTTCATAGTCATGAAAATACAGAAAAATCTTTAAATGAGAATGTGTGTCCAAACTTTTGGTCTGTACTGTGTGTGTATATATATATATATATATATATATATACTGTATATACATACATATTATTATTAAAACAGCTTTACAAATCTTAAATATCTGTTATCGTATTTAAAGAAGCACTCCTCCTCCTCCCATCAAAGTTTTTATCCTCTTAATATATTGCAGTCATCATATTACATAGCATTGTGCACTTACAATTGCTCATTTTGTCTTTCTACCCAGGCAATTCTTCTTTTTTTCTCTCTGCTCTATGTACAAACAGGAAGTCTATTGCCCCTGCATAAGTCATCCCCTTCTTCAACTCCTTACCCTGCTGCTCCACTCCTCCCCCCCCTGGCACTGACTTTTGCAGTGACTGATGACTCACGCAGGGAAAACTGACCTCCTGTTTCTACATAGACCTTAGAAGGATTCAGTTAGTCAGTTTTTAATCAAGTGATGACATAGACCTAATGGAAAACAGAAGTATGATGACTACAATATATTAAGAGGATACAACATTTTGATGGGAGGAGGAGTGCTTCTTTAAATGTACCAGTATGTGAAAATGTTATACAATCCTTTAAATCCTATAGGTACTGTAGCCAACCTTGAGTTGGCTCTATATGTTTATCCCCCAGCGGTGGCATCATCAGGATGACTTCCTAAAGCTTAACAAAGGTCTAAAGAGGTGTCCATTATGAAAATATTTTTGTGCATCCCTGTACAGGCAAAAACAAAAACGTGTACTAGTGGGACAAAACAGGTTCCGTAATATTTGGTATTTTAGAAAAGAAAATTTATATTGTTCACCGCTTTTTATTGAGGATCTATTTCTTCAAAAGTTTTAACAAACTAGCATTTCTTAGATCAATATCCAATTTCAGAGAATATAATTCGCAACCCTCAATAAATGTCCATGTGTCTGTGAATTTTCTCTTTCCTTTCTTCTATCAATCATTTGTATAAACTGATCTAGTTCTTCAAACACTTAGATTATGTATTCAGTGATACCTCACACACAGGGTGATTTCACCAGTGTGGTTTTTGATGCTATTTTCTGAGCCTAAACTAGAAGGAAGAAGAAATACAAGTCCTTTTTTGAATATTTCCAATTACTTTGGAACAATTAAAATCCATTAAAAACTGAAGTGACATTTTTGTAAAAAAAAAAAAAAAAGTGGTGTGAAACCATATTTAAAGGACTTTGTCAGTACAAAATGTTCAAACTGAGTCCCGCCACTTGAAGAATCATAGCCTGGCCAATCAATTTAAATACACCTTCCCACCTTATTGCATTTCATCCATCTCCTCTCTTCTCTGACTCGATGAAGCCAGAGCTGTCAATCAAATAAGGAGGGAAGAGTGGAGATAGAGGGACAACAAGCAGGTGGGAAGGTGTAGTTAAATGATGGCCCTGCCATGAAGCACCGAGTGGCAGGATTTTGTGAGCACAGAATGACTGTTCAAACTGAGTTCCTTTAAACCACAAACCAAAATTACACCAAAAAATGTCTTCTAGGGATGTGCTCTTATCAAATGTGCATGTAAAGGTGAGAAGGTCCCAATGGCACCAAGAGGTGCATTTATGGTATGTACAACTTTATGGAATACCCTAAGGATATAAGAAAACTGAAGCCCATTGCAGAATATTTTGTTCAAGATTAGAGCTATTCTTCTCAAAGTTGTTTTCTGGTAGGTTATTGTAACAAGTGTGTCAGGTTGCTCTGACAGTCGCTCTGGATCTGGCTGTAGAAGGTCACTGCACTTGGCATTGCAGACGCATTCTTGATCCTCTCATCTCTGTAGTATAGTTATATCCTTCTTCCTTTAGGACCCAGCAGCGACCTCCACCTTCAGCTGCTGATTGACACATCCTTGCTTGGTAGTTAAATACTCTCAGTTGCTCCTGGGAGTTGCCAGTGATAGTTCTATGTACCCCTGTGCAGGCTTGGAGCATTAGCAATTGGCTAGTTGGCGTTATCTCTCTGGTGTCTGCTCAAGCTAAGTGTATCCCCTTTGTTTGTTTACCATGTTGTCTTTAGTTTGTAGTTGGGCCTGACTAGTGCTCAACCTGTCCCCTCCCTAACTAGGGCCTAGCTCTAGGGACATTCACGGCTTAGGTTCCTGCTCGGCGATAGGTGCAGAATCTATATAGGGACGATAGGGTAGGAAAGGTGATATTAGATCTGCCTAGGGGTCTCCACTCCCCCTTTACTTAGTTGTTAGGCTCCCTTCCCCCTCTTCCCATCATTGTACACGTATTCCTTCCCTTACCTTGCATGACATTTATACTATAAATGTGGTCGAACCTGGAGTATAAGAGACTGCCTTTAAAAGACTCCACTATTTATTATTAATTTATTTAGATTCTACCCTTGCGTTACTTACTTGTATATGGATCATTTCAGACCTTCTATTTTCCATATCTACTAATGGTGCTCAGGAAAAAGACACATTATTTAGTTAGTCCCAATTGAGGTAAAAGCATTACATTTGTTTTATTTTGTCTCCGTTTGTACAATTTCATCAGCTTGTAATACATAAATGTAATTTGGAACACAACAGATAAAATATGGCTGTCAAAACAGTGAGGGCCTATTTTCATAAATCTATTTCACCTTGATTCATATTAACCTATTTTCTTTTCTATTGCCGGTCTTTGATCATTTTGCATAATTCCCCTTGTGTGGAAGCTCCATTTACATCTGGGCTTTTTGCTGTGCATAATGAATTTCTGATTATGCCTGAAATCTTTTAAGAGCACTTTAGATGGATCCATGAATCCTCTTCATATTCACATTTTTTTTTCTAATTAAAGAGTTTGGTAATATCTTGTCTTGACACTTGGAATAAAAGTTCCTTTTCATTCTAGTCCATATCTGTGTTAAAAATGTAATTTCATTTTTTTTTCATTGAATACTATTCTCCATATAGAGTTTTTCCATATATCATATTTGTAGTTTGGTTTCTCTTTTTTTGGCATAGTAGGCCAGAATCTGACTAGTTACGTGTAGAAAAGTAATTGAAAATCTTCATTAAAAATTGAATGGTTCAGAATCGTATAAGTGATAAATCTTGAGAAAGTCAAGTTGGCGAGGAGGTGGGGGCAAGCTTGGACTGGCCCACAGGAGAACAGGAGAGTCCTCCGGTAGGCCGCACTTGTGCAGGACTGCTAATAAGTAGTGCTATTACACTTGATTCACAATTTGAAGAAAAAGGTATCTAATCATTCATTAAACAAGCTAGCCAAATAAATATGATATAGAAGCAAAAATAAATTTGTGAACAGTGGGCCTCAAGAGTCAATTTTACTGGTGGGCCTTTACCAAGCCAGTCCAGCTCTGGGTGAAGGGGATATAAGCAGAAGAAAGGAAAATGCTGTATTTTCACCAAAGAAGAAAGTGTGAGGCTGTGTATTATTGGGATTTGGACCTGTGAATAGTAGGTGTTCGTTTTGTATTAGGCTATGTTCACATGGCAAGTAATCATCTGTTAAAACAGATCCAGCAGCAATCCATTGTCAAAAAAGTTGTGCAGACACCACTTTTTTGTCCGGCTAAAAAAAAGCCTGATTTTCAACTAGATCTACTTTTTTAACATTGAAGTTTATGGAAAATGGATCCCTTAATTAGCCATTTATGTTGTTCCATTTGAAACTGATTCAGTAAGAAAAAGCGCATCCTTTTCAAATGAAAGAAAATGGGTGGCTATTTACCAGATCTGTTTCACATAAACTTTAATGCTAAAAAAAACAGTTCTAGTTGAAATCAGATTTTTTTTAGCAGGACAAAAAAGTTGTGTCAGCACAACTTTTTTGTTAATAGATAGCTGCTGGATCCATTCTAATGGATGACTACTGAACATGTGAGCATAGCCTAATACTGTACTACTCAACTACTACTGCAGTATCATATTTTTAAAGTTTCAAATCTATAAGTTCTCTTTTACCCCTCCTCTTTCTGTTTTCTCTAGCTTCTCCTCTTCACTTTTTGTTTTTTTGCTCCTTAAATTTTTCTTTTTTTTAACTTCTTCTTCATCTTGCATCCTTCTAGCATTTTCTATCATTATGGCTGTATTAGTTTTGTTATATTAAACAAATTTTCTAATCTTATGAGATCCTTTTTATAAATATGCAGAATAACATTACTAAAATTATTTGAGCTTCCTGCATTGAGTTAACATATTTAAAAGGTAATCCATGAGTTTTATTTTTTTTCTAAAGCCACAAATTAACCTTGCAACAACTTAAGCTAGTCATGGCTATTAACACCATTCTGAGATCACATACAGAAAACTTTTGTTGTATTGGACTATAAATACACTTTAGACAATAAGTGAATATTCTAGCAGTTTCTTTGTGAAATTACTCTATGCTGGCTGCCTGAAGTTTTTTTTTCTCTACAGACTACTGTAGAACTGGATGAATGCTGTCACTCAAGTGCCACCTATAGGTCTAAACACTGTTACATGACTGTTGCAGCCAATTAGCAGACACTGATTGGCTGCAGTCTTAACATGTCAGCCTAAGCAGAGGAACAAAAATGTATTTCCCAGTTGGCACTAACTATACAGCACCATCCCTGTAGAATCAGATGAGATTGCTGCTAGCTGAACGATCGATCAGCCAATAGCCATTTAATGTATGTGGGAGCCTTTAGTCAAAAACAGTCTACACTGGGAACGTGCCATGAAAATGATCTCCATATCTCTGCAACACAGTAAAACTTTTAATTGACTGAATGTTTTGTGAATTGTCTACTATTGAGTGACTGGGTCTAAAAAGACCTTCTGGAAATTATAAATCTATTTGAAAAACTGTTGCTGTAAAATAACTATTGTGAAAATGCATGAAATTTAGTGACCACATCTCAAACCTTATCCACGAAGGGCAGACCCATACTGTGCCTGCATTCCTCCAATCTCATTGTTCCGTTCTGAATGGCATGCTACGAGAAAACTAAGAGAACTGTAGAAAGTTCAGTTTCAACTTTCTGTTTAAAGTAACCAATTTTCATTGTTTGAGTCGCAAAACAAATAAAAGAATTTATTGATCACAGACAGATTTAATACAAGCAGTTCAAGGTATCTGCAATTGTTCTGGATACAGACAATACCCTGTTGTGGGTTGCAAAGCAGAAGAATTACGACGTAGGCTTTTTGTGCTCTTTGTGGAAAACAAATAGCCCTTTCCAGAAATCACTGCAGACTGTATTTTGTGAAGTAAATATAACAAAGTCACATACGAGGGGGCAGCAATCCTGTAACCTGCCTTTGATTGGTGCACCATTACTTCCATATATAATAGTGGGCAAATATCCATAATCAGTGTGATTACTCTAATGTGGTGATTATCTCTCTCTTTACAAAACAGGGCTCTATTAGCAAGTAATGTGGCTAGTCCTATCATAATGATATGACCTTCCTACGTTTTCTTTAACTATATTGGTACAACTGTAGCACAATATTCTGTACCCTTTTTACCCTTCCTACAATTTACATTTGACTATGTTGGGCTTTTTTTTGGCAGAAAAAAATAGTTTCCATCAGGATCCTCTTCAAAAAGAGTAAATGCAATTTTTAATTTTAATTTTTTAATTTTTTTTTTTTATTTACCACAAGGCTTTTTTTTTTTTAAACTTCATAGTGGATTTCCAGGCATTTTGAAGCTGTTTTGGAGGAGAATTTTGAAGCAAATTCACTACAATAAAACTCTGTAACCATATAGTTAGGGTACAAGTGTATAAATCTTCTTCCCGTGTACAGCACACTTGAATTGGTGGTGCTTACAAATTATTACTGCTAATAATAGTCATTATATTGTACAGAACTGAGCCACTAGCGGGGACCCCATGTAACAGGTGAATATAGCAGACTTAGATACTACATGTGCTGCCATATGACATTACTTCTGTGGGAGAACACATCAAAGAGAATCAGTCAGTAAGAACCCCTACAAACCGCATATATTGACATTCAGGTTTTTGAAATATAAATCCATCACCACCTTTATATCTTCTATCTGTTACTGCATTCCTGAGAATGCATTTTCACCCATATGCAAATGAGGTATTAAGTGCTCTGGGTGTGACAGAGTAATTCCCGAGCCTTGGCCTTCCCAGATTATTTACCTGCCCAGCACCAGTCTCCTTAACTTAATTGGTAGCTTAATGTCTGATTTCCTTACCTGGTGTCTGATGTCATACAGGCAACGAGCTATCAATCTAGCTAAAGAAATGGTCTGGAAAAAAAAATGAAAAAACAGTGTGCCTCCTGGCACAATACCTTCAAGATAGGTTTGTAAGTTCCCTAGGCTAATGGAAACCCACTGCGGAACTGCATACCTTAAAGCGTTGTGCAGGGAGCAGGAACAACACTTAGGGTCAGCTTATGGTGTAGATCTGAATGCACGAGGAACCAGATGCAACAGCCCTATCAGAGGGATTATGATGTCTGGGCATCCAAGCGCACAAAGAACCAGCTGCGGCAACCCCACCGAAGCGTTTGTGATGTCTGGGCATTAATGCAAAACATATGTGTAATGCAGGTGCCGGAATGCAACGCACAGAGACACAAGACAAGAACAGTCAGGGGTTGATATAACCACTTTATATGTGTAACAACTATTCTACAAAGGGGGTTAGTAGCCAGGGTAATAAACAGCAACTTGGAATAACAATGAGAAATATTTCAGTGAATAACAGTACAGTTCTTTGCAACAGTGTGATGCACCCTGTCGTGGGAGACAACATGTGAGTTCTCTTTCTCTTTATATGGACCTAGCGGGGGTCACCGGTTCTTCCTGCTAGGCCGCAAGTTTCTTCCAGATAAAGTCTATCCGATCCCGTTTAGCCTCCCATGCACCAAAAGGCCCCCACCTAACCTGAGATCCTAACCCCAACTGTCCCCTGTACCGTAGGTGAGAGTTTTAAGTGACGTCTCTGTTCACATGCACAGTTCCTCCCCTGCTGCTGGGGCATCTTTCCTGTCGCGGTCCTCTCTCAACTCTTCTAGGCTTGACCGTCGATGGCAGTCTCCCATGCTTAGGGGAAGGAGTTCCCGACCTCGGCTCTTGACAGGCAGCATCGGATTCCGGGAACTTACTCAGTGTGGGGCGCAGATCCTGCCTCTGACCAACATGTGCAGTGTTCAGGGGGGCTTTTGTGAGGAGTACAGAGCCTCTCAAGTGATGTCCAACTCTGGTGCAGCGCAGCCCTCCAGCTGAGGCATGTTGCGCTGGGCTCTGCTGTCCCTCTGGAGCACGTCTGCTCCACTCTGCAGCTTGGCGCAGAAACTCTGGCTTCAGCATCTCCTGCGGTGGACATGCGCACCCTGCGCTCTCTTGGCGCCAAAAGCCCCTGCAATTTGGCACACAGGGCATTTATACCCAGAAAACTCTCTGGATCACATGATCAGGTCCAGCACACAAAAGTCTCTCCCCCTGCAAAAACTGCTAGGAACATTTGGTTCCTGCTAGCACAATTCGTTGTTTACTATCATTTTGAGTTTGTTCCAGCAGAGGGTGGTGTTTGCTTTCAGTTACTTAGTTTCTCTTGTCCATCTCTCTACTTATGCAACCTACTTCAATCTAAGTGCACGAGGAACCAGCTGCAGAAACCCACCGAAGCGCTTGTGATGTCTGGGCATGCAAAATACTTTGAATAAAGTCTGGATGAAAATACTGAGCCTTTGGTGCTACTGGTTGAGGTAGTCTGGATGGAATGAAAAGTGGCAATGCCTGATGAAGACGCTGGTCCGATATTGAAATGCGTTGCATGGACTCTTTACCTCCCATTTCATGCCTTTTTGATGTTTTTTTACCTTTGAGTAACTTTTTTTTTTTTTTTACTATAAAATACATATTCTACATCCTGTTGGATCCACATTTCATCCCATATGGACTCTTTCCACCAGTACCAACCATGACTCAGTATTTTCCTCCAGACTTTTTAATTTTAATTTTAATTCAAATTAAATAGGCTGGTGCTGGGTGGTGAAACAAGCTCAGGAGGCAGAGGCTCAGGAAGTGCTCTATTATGCTCAGAGCAGGTAACCCCTCATTGGCTTATCAATTTAAAATCTCTCTGGAATGCAGCAACAGATAGAAGATCTCAAGGAGTCCATGGAATTACATTTCAAAGACCTTCATATAAGTGGTTTGGGGCAGTTGATGTTTCTGAAAAATTTCTTTTAAATAATTCAATATTAGTTTATTTTTCCAACATTTTTTTTAATTCTAGATCATGATGTGAAAAAAAACTGTAGGAACACTGGAACAATGTAGGCCCATAGTGGGGTCTGCGGACTGTATTCATATCATTTCCATATGACACTGATTAATAATATTTCCATTTTCATCATGCCTGAGACAATAAAATTTACTTACTTTACATGTAAATATTTAATCACATAACCCTCAAAAATGCATCTACCAGTTATCTACTGGTTCCTGGCTCCTCCTGTGGTTATGTCTTATAAACAAACTGTTTTACCTTACTGGCAGCATATAGCAAGGGACTTCATTAAAATTCTATGAGAAAGTGTTATTCTCTTCTCATTTACATTTCTACCCCCACGTCCACTGACAAAATGAAATTTTACTGAAAAACAATTCACAAATTAAAATTTGAACTTGTAGTGTGTATTTAATACCAAAAAGAGATTTTATTTTAAAGGTTTATTAATATTTAAAAATAAAAATCTCATTTACGAGATCTAAATGTAAAAAAGTAAAGGCAAAAAAGTAAAAATAAAAAATAAATAATTACATATGCTGGGTTGACCGTGCTCAGCTGTGTAATTTAGATCTGAAAATGAGAAGAGGCACTTGAAGGTGAATAGTGATTTATTACTCAACATTTATTTTGACACTTGCCTATCTCTTTATCTAAAATTAAGGCACTACACAAACTTTTCAAGCTTGGAGGACATCAGCATTAAATAAGAGCCATATTTTTAGGGCGTTGAGTTAAGAAAACAGGATATTAATCATCAAAACTAAAAATGTGAAATTTGGTAACAGGGTAAAGAGCTGTAAAAAAAAAGAACTGAAAGTGAATATGTTGGTCTTGCCGTGAACTCTTGATTTGCTGTATTGAGTTCTTTCTTTTTTTCACTGAAGGAGGCAGAGTTCACTGGTGTCATTACACATCTGCACCTGCACATATGAATCTCATGGACTGACTGGAAAGATGTCATTGTATACACCTACTGGCTGTGTTATTGCCTAGAAAATGTATGAAATCCACCAAGAAAACAAAGGAAAAAAATAGAAAACTAATAGTAGAAATCACAAAGTACACGAATAATTGTGTATAAAATTCCTGTTGAGTGGATCTGTAGAACGCACATAAAAATGCATTGCTGTCGAGTAAGTGCTGGTAAAAATTGGCACATTATCTCTAATTGCTCTGCTCCATCTGTACTTGCAGCTTCCTCATGTGTAATTTTAGCCATTAAGATGAAATTTGGGATCTGATATGAAACTAATGGCCCCCATACCCATTAGGTTAAAGGTGTCCAAATCTGTCAATTTTTGCAGGATTAGCTGTCCACCTAATACATATAGGGACTACCAAACTCTCCCTGCTATAGGTGATGTTGGGGAAAAGTAGAATCCTGCCATTGGATTTTCAACAGCTGATTGATTTGTATGGCAGAGAGATAAGCCGCCGTCAGAGAAGTCTTCCTGTTGCCATCATATAGAGAACACAAGATCTCTTGGCCGTTGGCTAGTTAAAAGGGTTGTCCAGCCTTAGGCTACAAGTCTGCAGTTACTCTATGTGACTGCAGACTTATGAATTCTTCAAAGTGGGCAGTCATGTGACCACAAGTATGTGATTTGTATACTTACGGCCACTTTCCGACTAGACTGTATGCAGTCTTGCTCAATACACTTGCATTGAGTGAAGTGTGTGACGCTCGAAAGCCCTACCCTGGGAGATGAGGACTCGGAGCCGGGTCCTGTGTGGTAGATGGGGTGCAGCCGTGGCCCGGACCTGCTCCGTGCCCAAGGCCGTCGCACTAAAAAAGGATGGTATGGGCTTATCCGGGTTGAGTGGCTGATCTCGACTACGCCACCTGTGGCACCTGGTGAAGGCCACCAGCGCTGCTGCAGTCCACTGAGGCATGGTGTTATCGCAGCCATGGTTGTTACTACTCCCCACAGGCGGAGCAGGGCCTCAGGGCAGAGGGACAGGAGGAAGGGGGTTGTAGTCTAGGAGGTCTGGTGCTGCGTAGTGCGGTGTAGTGCAGAATAAAGAGTCCGCAGGCGATAGGGGTTAACTTCCAGGGTTTTTGCTCACGATGGAGATGGCAGTAGGAAGGCGTCTCCCTGCTCCTCGCGGAGTTCTGAGGTCTCCAGAGACGGGGGAGGGGTCCGACAACCTCCGAGTAAGTCCAGTGTTCAATCAGGACCCCGCACCAGAGTGTTCCTAGACTTCAGACCAGATCCTTTCCTGTCTGTGTGTGTGTAGATAGGCCGGATCTCCCTCTGAACTTCTCTCAGAAAAAGGGTACGGGTGGCAGCTCCGCTCCTTCCGATACCCGGTGGGATCCTCAGGGCCTACCGGACTTCCCTGACCAGGACGTAGAGTAGCAAGGTCAGGTGGCGGGGGACCGTACCCCTCTTGCAGCCGGAATCCCTCTGAATAAATCAGGTTGGCGAGGACAGGTGGCGTATACCGCTCTGTCTGCATCCTCCCTGGGATCCATTTGCGGTGGAGCTACACTCCTAAGCTCCGGGCCTTCTTGGTCATGGTCCTTGACCGGGCTGAGACATACATTGTCTGCAGCCTGCCTCTCGACCCAAGGCCGGGGTACGAGGGCCATGTCTCCGTCCTCTGCAGGTCCACACAGGATCCACGCTCAGGGAGGAAGACCACGTTCCAAGAACAGTCAGAGACACAGTCGAAGAACCAAGAACCAAAATGGCTGTGGATTAAATATGAAATTTAAAGTGTCACTAGAATGTGAATCCTCCACCCTCACCCACTATTTGGTTCCCCTGCCTCTTGGTTCCCCAGTCTCCCGAGTGCCAGTAGGGGCAGCACCTAGTGCCTACTAGCCCCCTCTGGCGGGAGAAGTGTGGTGTTGGATGTGGAGGTAGGGTCCTGACCATCGCACTGTTCTTACCTCAGAGGAGGTACACCACACTCCATTAGAGAAGTGCAGCATCCCTGTGGCGGTCGAACCCTCAGGGGCGCCACAGAAGCAACACACGTCTACATGTGACCGTGTAGCAATGCCGTCCCTGCTTGATTCCCATCCTCCTCCCCTCCAGCAGGGACGCCGACTCACTCACCACCCAAGCCCTTGACCCGCACTTCCTCCTACTTCTACTGTCTCCTGGGATTTACGTGAGTCTAGCAGATCCCTGGGCACCATGCTTAAGGCGCACTCACCCCTTGCTATCTTAAATAAACAGCATGCATTTTGCTTGTGTCCTCAGCCAATATTTGGGAGACACTTATTATTTAAGGCCCCTTCACCTGTTGGGAGGTGCCTGAGCAACAGGTTTTTTTTCAGTTTGTTTGCACGCTTGCTAGTTGTCAGGTCCCCCTGTGCTTGTTTCTCCATATAACAGTTGTGTCCACCATCACCTGCCATGCCTGTCTGTATACCAGCCATTTCCCCAGCATCTGCAGTACCTGCCTTTATACCAGCCATGTCCACCAGCACCTGCTGTGCCTTCTTGTTTACCAGCTGTGCCTGCCAGTGTCCACCTGTATTCATGTGTGCCAGTATCTGACCTGCATCTGCCTATGCCTGCTGTGCCATCCATTCCAGCTTCCTACTCCTTTGAGGGTCAGATGCTTTGTGTCTGAGGTCTGTCTTGGAGTAGCACCTGGCTTCCATCTGGAGCCAAGTCTAACCACACCATCAGGTGCTCTAGCGAAGAGTCAAATGTTCGCCCAGTCACCCCCTCGAGGCCCTCCTTGGTCCACAGCACAGTGGTTCCAGTAATACGTGTGTTACAGACCACATGTGTGCAAATCGTATACTTGCGGTCACAGGCCCACTGATCCCAGCACTGAAGAAACCTCGGCATGCAGTGAGCATGATGTGAGGATTCGCTAATCTGCAGTCACTTAGTGACTGCAGACTTGTAGCCTAAGGCCAGACAACGGCTTTAATGTTTTATAAACGCTATACTATTAGTTTCAAATCAGACCCCAAATGTTCATTTCAGGAGCCAAAACTATAATTGATGAATCATTTATACAGGCTCTATTGAGAATAATGGAGAATTTATGGAATATTCTTGCCATAATTGGGTGGCTAAGACTTCAGTAGGATGATCTACGGAATGCTTTTTTTCTGCTGACACCCCAATGAAGACACTTAGTGTTTTCCGTATTTGTTTTCTACACAATGACAGATATTTTTTTAGTATGTCTGCTATGGGAGTTCTGTGTGTAACTTTTTCTGGGAAACTGATAAGCTGGGCTATGCCTAGTGCAAGGTCAGGTTTGGCAATATACTGCTCCCAAAAAAATAGGCGGGCACAACAGTCGGGTGAATTTCAATTGCTGTACTCCAAAATCCCCATTGGGATAGTGTGGTGGACATGCACGCACACCACTGCTTCATTAATTTTCTATGGGACTGCCAAAGATAGCGCTCAGCTTTTTCCAGCAGAGAATGAATGAAGTGGTGATGCACATATGTGGTCATTGCTTTAGTCAAGTGGGACATTTTGTAGCCCTTTTCTAAGGATTTATGGGGGTCTGACCAATGCTGTTGCACAGGGTTGATATATTTTTATAATCAGCTACTGTGTCTTGCGATATATCTTCACTTTTCTCTCCACCCATTTATTAGTGTGATATTGTGAAATATTTTCAAAAATGGTGCTTTCATAAATGTGTCCTAATTCTGGCCAAACGGCGGTCCTCATCCACTTTCACTAATTCACATGCATGATGCAAATGCCTTATAAGAGTGTAATGAAATACATTATTTATTGTGCTCCCTTATATAGCACCATCATATTCCGCAGCGCTTTACGGACATCATCAATTGTCCCCAATAAGGCTCACAATCTAAATTCCCCATGAGTATGTATTTGGGATGTAGGAGGAAACCCATGCAAACAAGGGGAGCACATACAATCTCCTGCACATGTTGACCTTGGTAGGATTTGAACGCAAGACTGCAGTGCTAACCACTGAGCCATCCTGCTTCCCATAGATTATACATTATATTGGAGTAAAATACAGAAATATTGGCTATAAAGTTATTTAATGCTGAATGATGCACACAAGAACTAAAAGGTGCAGAATCACTTAAAAATAACTATAGAATAATGGGTTAAATACTATAAGGAAACTCATCCAATAAAGACACATGACTAATATAGATGCCAAGTATAGCGCTCTTAAACGTGTGAGGACATATTTATGTAATCACTTATGTTGTGTCTAATAATGTTAGAAATGTTTATTGTGCAGTTTTCTTTTTACTTTGACTTTAAAAAGTTTTTATCCATTGATCAACTGTCAAAAAGGAGAATACGATCCACTGTGAGTGTTATTATACAATAAAGCATGAAAAAGTCCAGCGGACGGGGGCGTGAATATTTCTGTGTAGTAATCTCCGGATTATTAGTGCTCAGCGCAATGATGTTTTTAAAAGCTGAACCGACAATGACATTTTTATTCCCTCTTATTGTAGTTTTTCACAAGAGACAGAGATGAGCTTGTGAATCCATGAAATGCACAGATCAGGCGTGCACTTTATTTTAGTCACAGAAGAAGAAGAAGTGAAGAAGTCTATGGGTTTTGTAGTCTGGTCTCTGAATAATGATTAGACAAACTCTATTGTTAGTTACTCCATAATGATTAGATTCACACAAATGACAGATGACAGTTCGTCTGTGTGGGAGAAGCCATAGAAAGCCGCTGTATTCAGCTGTAGCCAGGAGCTGACAGCCCCTCTCATCCTGCCACAGATAAGGAAAGCTTTACCTTTGGGAGACAGTTTTGATGCAATTTAGCAATATACAAAAGAATAAGAACCGACTGCTGCTCTTTTTATCTGTTGTTGACCACGCTGGTATTTGGCAAAGGTTGAGTAGCCCATTGCTGGAGAACTACAAGTTCTAGCGCCCTCCTTATTGCCAAGGTGATTAGAATATTCACTCTCTGCCAATTTATTCTAATCGGCTTCTGTTTTGATGAATTGTCTGATCTTCCTTTTGTCTATGGTGGTGGAGGAAGATTTTTTTTTTTTTTTTTAGCAATTTCAGCATTGTTCATTTTGGTTTTCCATTGATGAGGTTAATTACAGGGAAAAAGACGTACAGAATTGTAATAAAGAAAGGGGCATTCTTGGAGATATTATTTCTCTTCCTTTTTTTTTTTATTGTAGTGTGATACTAGCAGTATCGGACTGGGGTGCCAAGGGCCCACCAGTAACCAACTCCAGGGCCCCACTTTTCAGCTACATGCAAATGTGACATTATCCTCAATCACAAATCTATATTACAATAAACTGGGTAGATTGTTAAATTAATAAGATGCCGCCTTTGTCTGCACAAAGTGATTCAAGTATATTGTGTTCATATAAGAGGGTGGGGGCCCACTCTTGCACAGGGGCCCACCGGAGGATTCTCCTATTCTCCTGCAGGCCAGTCCAAGCCTGGGTACAAGCAGCTCCACCATGTGCAGCTTTTATAGTCAATTTATTATGAAACATAGTCATATTTTTAGACAAAGTAATAAAGGGACCTAAGTATCAGGGATAGAACCAGCAATGAAACTTGGGGAAAGTGATGTAAAAGTAGCAGTCATAAGTAGACTATGTAACAGGTAAATCAACCCTCCACCCTGGGACTGGAAAGTCACTACACAGTTCAAATGTTTTATCACCCTCCTTGTTCCCTCTGGTTGACCCCCGCTGCCTCCTCTGCTCAGATCGATGTTCCATTTCTCCTGTTTCCAAGATGGCAGGGGCACGGGGTGTGCAATTGTAAGTCCAGAGGAGCATGCAAGGCGCTTAAGTCTCCTCATACTTGTGTGCCAAACCTGGCATGACACTCTCCAGGAGGAGAAACCTTAACCCTTAAATCTAAGTCTAAGATTGTAAGCTTTTTAA